>NC_056667.1:218279843-219479843 GCF_018350195.1 Panthera tigris
CCCTGGAAAGTAAGTGATCTAACTTGGGCAGAGTCCCTGCTCGCTGCCTGTGGGAGATCGACACAAACACACGGTTCCAGGAGACTTTTCCCTCATTGAGCATCATGTTGCCTTGCATCAGGGTTCCTGGTGATTATGCAAAACAGGTGAAGGGAGCAAACATGTTTTAAACACAAATAGAGACCAAATGAACGTAAGGGCCCTAATAGGATTGTAGCTCATCTGGTGTTAGCCAAGGCCGTTTGAGAAGCTACCAAGCCATGGAAGCTTCCGAAGCCTCCTTAACTCTTCCTCGTGCTCTAGAGCAGAGCGTGTCAGGATGCAGCTTGCTCTCGAGTCCCTGGGGCTTGTTAACAGGGGGACTCTGACTCAGGATGTCGGGTGGGGCCTGAGAGTCTATGTGCATTTCTCACAAGCTCCCAGGTAAAACTGACGGTGGTGTTCCTGGGCTACACAGCAGGGTCTACAGGGGCCACGCCCAGGATCTCCATCACCCACATGGGTGGCAGGGCTGTGAGAAGGACCCTCGGACGATTGTTGGTCCTGATCGAATTGGCTCTTGCTCTGTTCTCCCCCTCACTCCCTGCCCCTCCCCTCCGCTCCTGAGTCTGCTCCCTCTTTCTCTTCCCTCGTCCGGTTACGGCGCTCTACTCGGAGCTCGCTGAGACACCGTGTCACTGAAGCACGTCCACCACTGCCCGGAGGACGACCCCAGGGCCACGCCACTACTCGAAGCCCACGGAGCACCGAGTCAGAAGGGAGCCTGGCCGTGGTCCAGCCCTGAGTGTGTGCAAGTGTGGACCACTGTCAGGCCCGCGTGGCGTGGTCTTGGAGCTCGTGCACGCACAGCTGAGCTGGGAAGTTCTGTCTTCTCTCTCAGAGTAGGCGCGACTCTTGCGGAAGAGAATCCAGCCCCGGACAGGGGTTAAAGCTGTCAAAACACACTTTATTCGGGACTATTGCAACCGGGGAAAAGAGACCTCAGGATAGGGCTGGGCTCAACTCCAAATACAGCAAAGACCAGCGGGAATTTATAGCCAAGGAGCAGGGCAGGGTCCACAGATGGAAAATTACTAATCCTGGCTCAACCGACCTAACAGGATTCTTGCTGAAGGCAAGCCAGGGAGATCAGACATCACCTGGCGTGGGGCAGGGGGACGGGGACCTAATCTGAAATCTGAAGGCAGGGGCTTGGGGAAGCTGACTTAGCAGGGTTCTTGCTAAAACTGGATTCACAAGGAAGGACACAGTTGGTCCCAGAAGGTTTGGGAGCCTGAAAGAAGCTTAGTTGACCACCCAAGGCGGCCAAACTCACGAACAAAGAAGAGAGCCCGAGGAGGCCGGACACAAACGCATGCGGTAGTCGATAATTTTGAAGTCAGCAGTGGTTGGATTTCACCCCCTTCAGATGTTAAAGGGGCAATTGCAGGCCTACTGTGCGTGCTTCCCAGACACACCGCACTCAGTGTTATGCGGGACAAAGACCCCCCGCTGGCCCACAGTGACCCTTCCGTCTCGTCGGTAGAGACAGGAGGTTCTCAGAGAGAGCAGACCTTCTCTCCCTTCTTTCTCTCCAGTCCCAGAAGCCCAGCTCAGTTCAGAAGGAACACACAGCCGGAGCCCCAGCGACCCGCCTGAGCCGGGCAGTGAGGCCCCCATGCTGCCCTCGTCCCCCTCTGTCTGTGCCAGTGGTCCCCAGTCTCCTCCCAGCCTGCGGGGAGCACCCAGCCTCCGCAGGCCCCTTGCACGCGTCTGTGGCCTCTGCACAGAGACACAGCTCGGCCCTCGGAGCAGACGCAGAGGCTGCAGAGACGAGTCGTGTGGATCTGGGCAGAGGCTCCGTGCTAAGGAGAATTGGCATCCGTAGGTGCTTTGAAGTGGAATCAAGGAATTTCTGATGTGAGGAAAAAGCCGAGTGCTGTAGAATTTGGAAGAGGAAAGACTTTTCTCAGATCTGCTGGCAGCGACAGCCTAATCCGGTCAGAAATGAACTATAAATGGCTTCTCTCTTTTAGACAGAAGGGGGTTTCCACTTCGCCATGGCGGTCCGCGATCCCCACCCCGCGCTGCAAGGGAGTTCAATCACTGCTGTTAAAACGGTGTAGACCTGACTTCTGCCCCAATGCCACCCTGCAGCGAGAAGGTGGCCCAGCTCGTGTGGGGGGGCAAGGGCCCTGGCACCACCCGGGGAAGCCACCCGGTCGGTCCCCTGTCTGTCCCGATAGACATTCAAAGTGCTTGAGTTCCCGCCTCCCACAGTGAAGTGACTGGGCTGGAAAGTGCCAGCTGTGACTCTCGGTGGCCAAGGAGTGAGTGGCTGGGCCTCGCTGAGCCCGGCCTTTGCGTAAAACGAAGAGGCCGGAGCGGATGATGGCAGGAGCCCCGTTAGCGCGAACACCTTAAACCACGGGGCAGACTTTTTTCCTAATGCCTTTCTAATTCGTTGTACTGACTATGCTGACTTTAATATGAGGGTTTTTTTTTAATTTTTTAAAGTTTTATTTATATTGAGAGAGAGAGAGTGAGAGAGAGCAGTGCAGGTGGGAGGGAGGCAGAGAGAGAGGATCCTCAGCAGGCTCAGCATTGCCAGCGTGGTGCCCGACGCGGGGCTCGAACTCAGACACCGTGAGATCGTGGCCTGAGCCGAAGCTGGACGCTCGACCAGCTGAGCCACCCAGGCGCCCCGATACAGGTTTCGACGCTGCGCCGTCCTCGTGACGTGACACACACAGGAACTCGTGAGGTCGTTTGCTCTGACCCTAAACTGTCCTCCGTTAGAAGGCACGTGGGCCCTGTGTTTGCTGAGTTCAGCTTCTCTGCACTCTTTTTACGACTATGATTAATCACAGAAGCAGCTTCCAGATGTTCCTGCTTCAAAGAGCCTTGCTCCTTTCTGGGACCGCTGTGTCTTCCTCGTGGAACTTCAGGAAACCAGGCAAGTGGGTGTGTGTCCACTGTGTGCCAAAAAGGAGGGAGCGGGCTCCGGGTGGGGGTCTGAAGGACCCTCCCTGGGTGACGCGCCTGAGTTGAGAGCATCCAGACCCTTGCTTCTGTCTTGCTTCTCAGCAAGTGCCGTGGGCGGCTCCCGCAGTCTTGACCAGACCCCAGACCCGGGCTCAAACAACAGATATTCATTTCTCAGAGTCCTGAGGCCGGAGTCCAAGATGCGGGTCCTGGGGAGACTCTCGTCCTGGCCCACAGACGGTCTTCTCACTGTGGGTGCTCGTGGCCTTTCTGGGGGGCTCGGAGGCAGAGAGAGGGGGAGGCAGACAGAGACAGAGGGAGAGATCCCTCTCTTCCTCTTCTTACCAGGACACCCATCCCACCGGGGGGCAGGGGGTGGGGGGCGCATAACCCTAATCACCTCCCGAGGGCCCTGCCTCCTGGAACCATCGCTTGGGGGCTGGGTCTCCAACATATGAATTTTCGGGGAGACACTAATATTCGGTCGGTAACAGTGATGTTAATAGAAACAGATACTACAGAATGGCAACGCGTCTGCTCTCGTATCCTCCGCTCCCTCACCTCGGGTAATCACAAACATTCCCATAGGTCACTTCCAGAAATTCAACTCAAAGCAGAGACCAATTCCATCCCAAACACACACACACACAAGCACACTCTCGGCTGTAGAGATTCCAAGATTCGGATTGTGATGCTCGGTTTGACCCCCTCACGTACGACCTTTAGCAGCTCCGACAGCCACACCTGAGAGGGGGCAGGAGTGGGAACGTTCACCGACCGAGAGTCTATCGTAGATCCTCCTTCCAATGGCACAGAGACACCCACAGCCACCTCTGTTCTCCACCTTGACCTCACCCCTTGCTTGTCCAAACCTGGCGTCCCCTCCTTCCCTGCAAACACGTCATTTCCCACTCCACCCCTCCCTCACAGATGCTGTCACCGTGCAGGACTCATGCGGGTCCGCGACACCCCTCCCGCCCTCCCCCCCGTTCCGCTTTACCTCCTCCGTCCAGCGCCCCCACTGCCCCCACGCCCCCGCGGTGGTCTTCTCTGACCAACGTTTGAAAGACCCACCTCCCCTCCGTCACCCCCGTGCCACCCAGACTGCCTCCTCCTCGGCCCGGCCCTCAGCTGTTCACTTGCTTGTGACCGAGTCACTGGGATCCAGGCTCTGTCAGAGCAGGGTGCGGTCCGCTCCGTTCCCGGGGCTCACCAGCTCCTAGGACGGTGTCACGCATGTGGTAGGTGCTCAACACGTTTTAAATTAGTTCATTTACTCCCCGCTCTCTGAGCCACTGACAGGTCCCTTGGCAGGATAACTCCCAACCCCCAGGAAGGCCCCTCGTTGAGGACCACGTGTCTCCCTCCGTGGCGTCGCAGCCCTGGGGTCTGGTGGGGGCTCTGAGGTAGACTGCAGACGTGACGTTGGAGGTCCGGCTGTCCCCCCGGAGGCCCCCGCCAACTAGGTGGAGACCGAGGGCAGGCCCGTGTGTGAGGACAGCGCGGGGCTCCTTGTGGACACCAACTGTCTCCAGGAGGTTCTGGCAGAGCTGAGCCGCAACCAGGGCTGGGACGACGGGAGGACCTTGTCCTCGGGCACCTTCGCCGGCCAGGTCTGTGTCACCGGTCCTACGGGTAAGCAGGGCGGTTTCCTTCCAATCAGGGGAAGAAGGGGACAGCAGGGGAGGTCGGAGGGCCGCGCCCAGGCCCCACTGCCATCGGGTCCCGTCCAGAGTCCCCGTGGGCAGAAGGTGTCCTTCCTTCAAATGGGCCTCCTGAGGCCCAGAGCGTTTTAACATGGACCCGAAGGGCCTTCTGATCCGGCCGAGGGCCCCTCCTCTCACAGGCAGGCGGCGTCCCTCTTGCAGGTTCACACGCAAACTTCAGCGGGGGCCTCGCACCTCGCTGAGCTCCCCGTCTGCAGGCAGCAGGCCGCCGGCTGGTGAGCCCTCGCCCCGGCCCCGCACCCCGACGTGTGCCGCCACGTTCTGGGCCGCAGTGGCCACTGAGGGGCCGCGGGGGCCGCGCAGGCCTGTCCCCCACCCGGAAGGGACGCGTGCCTCCCGCCTGCCATCGAGACGGTCCCGCGTGGGAACGTTTTCCAGAAAGCCGAGATTACAGCCTCGCTGGTTATGTTCTCCGCACGGCATCTCCGGGGGGCCGTCACGGTAAATACGTCCACACACGGCGCAGCCTCCCAGACCTTCCCAGTCGTGGCTGCTGCAGGGGCTCGGGCCATTTTAGGGGCGGGACGGACCCTGAAGTCCAGGTCCCCATCGGTGAGGGCCGTCCGCGCGTCAGCCCCCGCGGCAGAAGGACAACGTTCGGCAAACTGGCGTGGAAGTTCTCAAAACAAAACTTCTTAGTTAATGCAGCCTGTCACCACGACAACCAAACAGCACAGAAACAAACCGTTAGCGCACGGATTTATTTCTGTGGAAGGTTTAGCTAATGCCATTCCAGAGGTGTATTATTTTCCACTTTCAGTTCTAATAAAAAAAAAAAAAACTAATTTAAAATCCAGTATGAGAGCACAGTCTGGCACAAACATCCACACACAAAAGAAAAGCCCCAGGTGCATGCAGGCCCACACGTGCGCGTGCGGGCCCAGCGACCAGCCCCGCACGGTCATCCGCGGAGGGCACCAGGCCCGCGCGTGGCGGGCAGAACGCGTTTCCAGGCCCCGCGGCAGAGGCCGCACAGGCGCACGAGGCGCACAGCGGTGCCCTGCACTTGGCCGTGCTCCTGGACAAGGCGGCAGAGGGATCAGCCGTAACCGAGTCTTGGCTGTGAGTCAGGTCCTGGTCCAGGGACGCCAGCCCAGTGGCAGGGACCCTTCTGGCCCCGTCCTGGGAAACACGTGGCCGTGCGGGATCTCCCCAGGTCTCCCCCGGGAAGCAAGGAGGGGCGTCAGGGAGCAGCACCCCCGGCCCCCACCCCCCGCCTGCGTTCGGCATTCGGAGATTTCTCCCGGGGCCCGGAGCAGGCGGGCAGAGGCCATCTTGTCCCCACACTGCCACCGCCATGGCCCTCCGTCAACTCTGCCAGGCTCCTCCCCCAGGGACACCTTCTCCCGCTGCCTCGGCCCCCTCGTCCCTCTTCCTCCGCTCAGTTTGGGTGTCACCGTCCTGCGCGTTGCTTGTCTAGGTCGGGGCCCGTGCTGGGACCCGGAGCGCGGTGGGAGCTCCGGGACTGCAGCTCTGTGTCTCCAGCGCAGAGCAGCGGGGCCCAGACCCAGGGTGCGCTGCCTCAGAGATCAGACCACCAGAGGGGAGAGTCCGACATGCCTCCCGGGTACCCAGGAGGGGGCTGGCGAAGACGCCAGCAAAGCGAATGAACCCAAGGTGATGGCAACCCGGCAAATCACCCCGGGTGCCATGAAGGCTCGACAGCCTGCAGATTTCACCGGGACCAGAGGGTGGGGGTCCGGCCGTGTCACCTTGGAGTGTCCCCGCGAAGGGACAAAGGTGCTGATGCAGGCGGGCCTTGGAGGCACCAGGATGGCTTTTGCCACAGCCAAGGACGGGACCACCGGGACCCAGGGCAGCGGGAGTCAGGAGCATCGTGAGGTTGGTGATGAGGTCCGTGCCCCACCCGCGTCTGACTCGGGCCTTGACTGTGAACAGAACACGAACAATAGTGCATTGTGTTCCGGAGGAAGAAGACAAACGTGTCAATGTTTTTACGAGCCTGCGTCTAACCGAGGGCCCGTGAAGCAGGAGTGATTACAACGGGATGTCACGGGAGCCTTCTTCAGGCACTCGCACACACGTCCGCCAGCTTTTGCGGGGCAGGGGCTCTTCGCCCCAAGGAAAGAGAGACAGGGAGTGCGGTACTCGGTCACTGGTCCGCTGGCAGGCGGGCTGCGGTGTGGGTCCTTCCCTTCAGTGCTGGAGCCCGAGCTCTGGCCTGGAGGGGTGGGCATGGGGAGGAGACAGTGCCCAGCACCCCAGCCCTCGCCCGGACAGCCTCGGGCAGATCCGGGGCTCTGGAGGCCGCCTGACGTGTCAGGGCCTGGGCTGACACAGGTGATGCTCAGACAGCAGGTTCTCAACTGGCCGGAACAGATGGACCAGCCCCTCTCTCTCCTCCCCCCACCAAGCCCAAGGTCCAGGAACGTGCTGCCCATTCCTCCAGTGCCTCTGGATCTGAGGCCTCACGGGGCCAGGAGAGTGCGGGGTAAGTCTGCCTGTCCCCAGATCCACCCCCTCACCAGCAAGGGGGGCTGGCATGGCCCCTGGATGCAAGACCAGCCGGGTCTGGTTTCCATCATCCCTCCTTCTTCCTCTGAGCTGACCTGTGGGCCACCCAAGGGCACGGCTGGGCCAGGAAAGCCTCAGGACTCAGCCAGTCTGGGTGAGGGTGGGAGACGGATGCAGGAGCCCCGAGCACCCACCCACACCACTGTCTGAACAGGAAGAAGCCATAAGCAGAGGCAGGTGAGACCCTGGTACCCCCAAGGCTGGGCTGCCTTGGAGAGTAGGACCAACAGAAGAATCTGGAACAGAGCTCCCCTCCTGGGCAAGCAAGGGCCCCACCCAAGGTGAAAATCTGGGATCCAGAGCTGACAGTGGAAGGCAGCAGATTTACAGCAAAGAGGTGGAAAGTCCACACCCAGATGGGGGTGGTTCGGGGAGGGAAGCATCATGCAGGTCCCGAGGCTGGGAGAGGACGAGAGACAAGCCCTGAGCGGGGAGAAGAAAGAGATTCAGGGAGAGCCTGAGGCTAACAAGGCCAGAGGGAGCGCCAGGACAGCGAGCCCCTGGCACAGGGAAGGTGAAGTCAAAGAGATTAAAGGGATAATCAAGGAGGGATGGTCCTTAAGAAGCTAGAGGAGGGTACTCAGGGTGCAGGGGAAGGGGTTGCCCTTTACCCTAAGTGGAGAAGGAGATAAACACAAGATGATGTACAGATGTGGGAAAGGCTCTCCCTGGGGCTGCAGGAAGGTGGGGAGGGATCTTAAGGAAGAGGTTCTGTGGCTCAGAGAAGTGTAGAGCCTGGGCATCTGCCGAGAGTGACAGAAGGTGCGATGTGAGGACCGTGAGCAGAGAGGAAAAGCCTACAGTCACCGTTGAGGGATGTGCAAGCCCCAGACAGGGAGTCCTGTGCACCTGGGGTGGCAGCTGTGATGGGAGCCCCTCATTAGGGGTCCCAAAGGATTGTATTTGCATTGTCCCCCGCAGCCTGAAGGTATGAGTGGAGAAGGGACTATTGCCTATGGGTAGATGAGGGGACCGTTGGGCATGGGTGGGGGAGGGCGGGGAGCGCTGGGTCCAGCCTTCACTGGTAATCCGTCAAGCACCAGCACAGGAACCCTGGGGAAGGGACATACTAGGGATGTTGGTGGATAAAGAGGAGCACTGTGGGTAAGAACCTGGATAAAGCCAGTAGTGAAGGTTGGAGGTCACAAGAGATCTTGAGAAATTGATGGGTAAGACCATGTAAGTTATTCTATGACTTACGCCGTTCTTCAAGGAGAAACACCCACCAACCAGGTGTTCCCGGGAGGCGGCCTCACCCCTACATGCCCTATGAGGCTTTGTTCTGTCAAAGAGTGAGTGATTATTCATAAACCATAGAGTCATTTTCAACGTATGAAAGAAAGGAATTAGTACAAACTAGACCAGTTGTGGTCCAGAGCGATTATCCAAGGATAATCCCGTGCCACGTTCTCAGGACTGGCTACGACATGCAGACTGCTGGATTTTTTCCAGTTCAACGTTCATATCACTGGTAGGAATAACACAAAATAAAGCCAACAATGACTGAGGCCGCACACAGTTAGAGTGGTTATGGAGGAAAACATTGAATGGAAAGTTATTGCTGACATCGGAGACGATGAATTTAACCAGCAAAGAAGAGCGTTGATGGAAGGAAGCAATAGAAAAGAAAGTATCAGAATGCAAACATACTTGCTAAGATTTTAAGGATTGAGACGGACAAAATAAAAAAGTTTTAACGGAATCGACATCTGTGCAAATTATCCAAGAAATTGGGCTTTGCAGACATGTTGGCCACAGAAGGAAAGTCATTAGAGCAGAAGATACAGTGGTTGGATCCAGGCAAGGGTAAAAAGCGCAAGCAACAAAAACCACCGCAGAAATGGCTGAGTAGGATCATTACTGGGAAATAAACATGGAAACAATTTGGTGAATTGCACTGTGTAGAAAATTGACCCAGGGACTAAACCAGCTTCGCGGAATTAGCCTCCAAAAACACTTCCTCGATAAATGCCAACAGCTCTTGGCATAATTCTGATTAATACGATGGTTCATGAAACTTGGAGTAAAAACTCTTTCAGGGTGAACATGTCTATTGGGCCAAAATGGTGAGGCCCAAACGGTTGACCTCCAGAGGGACCTTCACCGGTGTGGCGGGCCAGGCCATCCCATCCCCGTGACCAGGGCCAGTCCATGTGCACATGGGAATCCAGCACAGCCCAGCATAGCCCTTTGCAGAGACGTACTATTCGGGCTGTGCAAGAAAGAAAGCTCTCTTTCTTTCTTCTAGATCACAAGCCATGAGAATCCAGACTTAGGGCTTCAAGAGGCCACCTTGGCAGCCAGGTGGAGACACCCGTTTGAAGAACAAAGTCAATCCGAGTTGAGAAAGAGAGAAGGCAAGAAGTCAGGAGAGGCGGGAAATATACAAAGAACTGACTGCTTCCCCTGACGCCTGGCTCCAGCATTCCTGAAGCCATCAGTCTCTGCATTTACCAGGTAGGTGAGCCACTACTTTAGGTCGGGTCCCCCATCAGCTGCGACCCGATGAGCCTTCAGAGGACAAGAACTGACCTCTCGGTCAGGTCACAAAGCAGGTGTCAGAAGTATAGGAAGGACTGAGCGGGCCAGAAGGTTTGAGGTTGTGGTCTAGACCACAGAGACTAAAATTTCAGAGCTAGAGCCATTCTGGGTGATAACCAAGATACTGCTCATGTTCACGGGCATGTCTGGTTAAGTGATGGTGACAGTCAGTGACTTCTAGAAGGTTCAGGTTTCTGAAGCTAAGAGGGAGGATATGTGACCCAATTAGGCTTCCAAATCACGCGGAAAGGTGTCTTTGTATTTGTGCGGGGAGATGACAAGCCTCCAAAGTTCCCAAGGAATGGGGGCGGGGTTGGCCAGAAGGTCTGTAGATGACCACTAGGAAGGGTAAAGGGTGGCCCACTCAGGTGTCATGAGCCTCAAAGCCAAGGAAGTCCCCTGCGTGGGGACTGTGTGTCAGAGTTTTACAAAAATCAGATTCGCCTACTCACGTGAGTTGAACTGTACCCCCACCTCCAAGTTCATACTTGCAAGTCTTAGCTCCCAGCACCTCAGAATGTGACAGCCACTGCCTGGCGTCTTGGGTTCCCAGGGTGGCCTGAGGTGATGGGGATGACCCCGTGGCACCCGTCGGGATGAGGGGGCCGGGAAAGGGGACTGACAGCCTGCTGGGTGGGGGGCTGGGGAACGAGACCGGATGGGGGGAGGAGAGGAACAAGGGAGCCCTGGACCCTCAGTCCGTTGGCCACGAACCCTCTCCCGTGCGCCCTCGGGGGGTTCCCATCCCCCCTCCTGGTGACACGCCACGTGCCGCCCGTGCCCCAGAACAAGCGGACACCCCCACCTCACGCACCCTCAAGCTCAGAATAAAACCCAGACCTCCCCCTGCGCTTCGGTCTGGGAAACCCCAGCCGGCCCCTGGCCTCCCCTTCGGTCGCTGCCCACTCGGCCTCGCCCGCCCAGCTCCTTCCTTCCAAGAGCTGGTGGAGGGGAGGTCTGGCTCCCAGCTCCTACGGGTCCCTGCAGCTCCGGACAAAGCACCCAGGGCTCTCAAATGGCATTTTCATCTGTGAAACAGAGAGCCGGGGACGCCCTGAGGTCGGCCCGGAACGTGCCCACCGCCCGGGGGGCACCGCCCCGCCCTGTGGGTGCGCTTGTCCGCCACCAGCGTGGATCCTGCCTGCAGAGGTTCGGGGGTTTGCTGCCGGGCACGGCCAGGCTGCAGGATCTGGGCACCGGCGAGGCCCGGCCCGGGGAAGCCGAGAGGGGTTCAGTTCTCTCCTTCCCCCACGAGGTCCCCGCCTCGGGGGCTCTCAGGCTCCCACCAGGCTCCCTGTCCTCCGTCTGCACCCCCTCCGGGAAGCCTGGGTCCCTTGTCCCCGGAAAGCCAGACCAGCAGGCAGAGAGTAAGTACTGTGGACAACCCACGCTCAGGGACACTTGTGCGCTGCGTTTTATTTTGGAACCTGAGCGTACTTCATTTCCGGCAGGACTGCCCAGATAGATAATTCATCACCCAAGACAACTCTCATTTTCATTTAGCCAGAAATAAATGGTGTCCCCACGTCGCTGGCTGTAAAATGGGACTGATGTCGCGCGGGGTGAAAGGAGAGGAGGGAGTCGGCGCTCTTCGGCGCTTCTGGGACGGACAGGCTTGCTGGTGACCTTGTCCCGCCTTAAAAACTCTCCCTCTTCCTGCCAGAGAAAGCCCAGGGATGAGAAATGTGTTCCACTAGGAAAAAGTGGTGTGGATTACGTTGTTTTTACCGAGAGCCTGAAACCCGAGCTGGTCAGCTGGCCTCCCCTCCCGGAGTCCCCGAGTCCCCGAGTCCCCGGGCCACAGGCGTTGCTGCCAGACTTCTGGCTGCTTCTGAACACAGATTTTCATCTGTCTGCTGGCACAGGGCGGCCTGTCCCCACCTGAGGAACACGTGCTATCGCTGCAGCGGCTGCCTGGACAAGGAGGCCCCCTCCCGCCAGTCCGCTCACAGGTGAACCGGGGACGCCCAGGGTGGGGAGCGGATTCGTCCGGAACCAGCAGTGCTCCAAGGACACCCCAGTATTGCCGGCCCCCAGGATGTCCTGCCAACCACAGGCGACGTCAGTGTGTTCGCTGGAGGCCAGGCTGGACAGGTGGACCCAGGCCTGTAACAGCGCCATTCTGGGGAAGGCACAGTGAGAGGTGGCTCCAGGTCAGGGCCCGGAGGTCACACGGGGGTCGGGCCCAGGGGCTGCCATCTGGAACACGTGGCTTCCAAGAGCACCCTGGGTCTCTGTCCCTGCCAGCAGGAAGGGAGGGAGGAAGGGCACAGGCAGTGGGGTCCTCCTGGGCCAGCTCTGGAGGACTCCCAAACTGCTCTCACACATTCCATTGGCCAGAACTCAGGGCCATGGCAGGCCCTAACTGCACAGGATGCTGGGAAGTGTAGTCCCTTAGCACATAGGCTGCTGGGAAGTGTAGTCCCTAACACCATGGGCTGCTGGGAAGCGTAGTCCCTGGCAGCATGGGGTAAGGGAAGTGTGGTCCAGCTCCGAGCGGGGGCTGTGGGGCTGCCATCGCCACTTTGCCAAAGAGGAGCGCCTGGCTTGGGATAGGGGAGGAGGCCAAGTAAGGACCAGATGAGAGCGGCCAGGACACTCATCCTGAAAAAGGGAACCCGAGTGCAAGTGCATCGTCAGGTATTTGAAAGTCTGAAGCAACTTGACTCTGCAAGTCCAAAGGGAAGGGGAGAAAACGGGTAGAATGCGCAGAGCGCTATTTTGAGGTTCCCTAAGAAACGACAGCCAAGAAGCAGGTTCTCCCAGAGTGCAGCAGGGTCTCGTGGTGTGGACGGAGCCCACGGGCCACCAAGCACCCAGGCCCACGACCCAGCACATCCCTCCTTCCTTTTCTTAATCCACACTGTTTTGTCCTTCTCCGAGAATCGCTGTTCCTAGATCTCTGGCAAAAGAGGCCGCAGGCCCGGAGCCGCCAGCCCGGGGCCTGAGACCCGCGACTGTGTCTCAGCTCAGGGAGTACCTTGAACAGAACAGACTAGCTGGGGAGGGGGCGCTCATTGAGGGCCAGCCCCCTGTCTTTGGAACAAACCAGAAGGAGCACAAAGCTGTATCTGCAAGTCACTGTAAGCTTAGAAAAAAAGCACCGCTTATATTGTTACAGGCAAACTTCTCCCCACGATATTCACGGGTGTGAACCAGGAAGGCGGGCCACGCCTGAGTGACGGAGGCGGCTGAGCCCCCAGGCAGCCGCAGCCCCGCGCAGGCCGAGGGGCCGGACCGAGGCGGCCTCTCTCAGGGGCACAGAGTCCCGCCCTCTCAGCAAAGAAGACAATCCCCGCAAGGCTTTGGGGTTGCCGCTGAGTGGCCAGTGCTCTGCAGCTTTCGGGCTGGACCGGGCGTCCGCGGAGCTGGCCGGCCGGGGCCACCGCACGGCAGAGGCGGGCGGCCCACAAAGCGGCTCCAGGGAACCAGCACCCCACTCCAGACGAGCTCAGCCTCGAGGGTCCACGCTGCCCTGGCAGCCCCGCCCTCCCTGGGCCCACTTCCCTTAATGTCACAAGGGAGTGGCTTCGATGCCTGTCCCCACCACGCGGGGCCACCTGAGGGTCAAACGCGAGGCAGGATGAGATCTCCGCGGTTACCGCAGGATTAAACACGTCCCCGATTCGGGGTCACCGTCGGCTCCAGCCGGGCAAGCCTGCCTGGTGCTCACTGCAAAGGGGCCATCGTAATTCCAGGGCGTTTACTCCGTGGGTAAGTTTATCTTTAAAACCAACTCTAAAATCTCCTAATTCTACAGAAAGTCACAGAAGCGCCCTCCCCAAACCCCAGACGAGTCCCCGAGACCGGCTGCCTGCAGATGGGTCGCGGAACCAGGCCGGCCCGGACGCAGACCCCCTCCCGCAGCGAGGCCCCGCCCGTCCTCCTGGGCACGGACGCCATCCACCTGGCAGGGACCGCGGCTGCCCGCTCGACCCGATCCGCGGTCAGGAGCACACCTGATAGGCAGCCAGGCTGCTGAGGCCGCAGGATGGGTCTCTGCATCCGAGAGCGGCTGGGGGACCCCCCCCGCCCCCCGGCGCCCCGGCGCCCCCCTCCTGTGTCTGCCAGCCACGGCTGCTCCAGCAGAATTGCTGGCCTGGTTCGTTTTATCTCTCCCCGTGCAGAACACACATTCCTGAGTGTGCGCTTTAATCCAGAGGCTCCGAAGGGCAACAGGGCTGTTTATCCAGACCTCGGTCTCCTTAAGCCATTGTTTGGTGTAGCCTGGTTTTCCAAACCATTTCCTATTTTCCTGCTGATACCAGGAAAACGTAAGATTTCCCCGAGGGCTGTGAGCGCTTGGCATGGCAGACAGCTGGCCTAAAGCTGGGGAAGGCCATCAGGGGATCAATGGCCCACAGGAAAAGGACGATTAGACTCCTCGGTTCGGCTGCTCTTCCTGATAATGGACCCCCTCCCGCCGTCCATCCTCCAGTGACAGATTCCTCCTGGAGGGTCAGGAACCAACACCCGCCCTCTAGGGCTGGGAGCGCCCAGGGGAGGGTCACACCCTGCCCGTCCTGGCCGGACCCCCACCCCTACCCCGTCCAGCCCTGCGGAGCAGCCCCCCGGGGCCCTGGAGGGCTCCTCACGGGGGACTGGGGACTGAGCACGTGGCTCCCCTGGTGGCCTCATTAAATGCAGATGGCAGGTGCTGACGTGGCAGAACCAGCGGGCAGGCGCCACAGTTCGCCAGCTGCTGCTGCGCGCAGGTCACGTCCCGGGCGGCGCTCACCAGCACTGCAGGTGCCCTCATCGAAAACACGAACACCTCTAGGCGTGAAGCTCTTGCACACACACATCCGCCTTCATCATCCCGCGAGGGAGGCAGAAATGCTTCCTTGTCGCAACTGAGGGAATAAGCACGGAAGTCAGCGGCTGAAAGTCAAACCCAGGTCATTGATTCATTCGACAAACATCTCGAGCACCTACTACCTGCCCGGCACTGGGATGCGCCGTGGGCCACGTCAGGCCCCGCCCGGTTCGTGGCTTAGCGGGGAGCCAGACGTGCTCACCTGCGCACCGGCTGAAGGGCAGCGAGAGCAGCGAGCACTATGAAGGGGCCGGACAGAGCATCTGGGGCGGGGGCACCTGCTCCCAGAAACAGAGCGGGTTCCCGTGTGAGCCGTCGTGGCCACGTGTTCATCCTTGCCACGCCGGCATCGCGGGCACCGGCCACAGACCTCGGGCCAGCCCGCAGGGCCGTGGGCCCCACCATCCGCCGGAGAGCAGCTCTGGGGTTCTGCCTCGGGCGCGCTGGGGCCTCTGGACGTCCAAAGCCAGACGGCCGTTCTCAAGCTTTTTGGAGTATTTCCCCCGCCCCCAAAAAGTTAACATGTGTAAGATTCACTCTAACCAACCGAAATTCATCAATAGTAGCATCTGGATAGAAGCCTTCCAGAAAGGTGCATAAAAGGAGGGTTAATCAGATGGCAGCTGGGGGAGTGAGGTGGTCCTGGGCCAGCCGCAGGGACGAGGAGACCCAAGAGCCTTCACCAAACCGCCAGCCCCCGGGGCATCTCACCCTGATGACCTCATCAGACCTTGATCATCTGCAAAGAACCTATTTCCAAATAAGGTCACCCTCACAGGTACAGGAGTTAGGGCTTCAACATTTCTGGGGACACAGCTCAGCCCACGAGAGTCTACAATGGGGGATAGTAGCAGGGGGCTCAGGACCGTGGTGGGGATCTCGGAGCTGGGCCCTCCTCGTGCTGAGAGCAGGGGTGTGGGCGAGCCCCGCAGGGCTGTCTTCTCCCGTGACTGGCCCCGGGGACTCAGGGGACTCAGCCGCCAGGCGACTGCATGGCCTGGACCCTGGCCTGGGATTCCAGAGTGCACGCCCGCTCCGTGGCTGCAGGACTCGGGGCCCGGGGGCCCTCCCCGTCCTGGCTGGCCGGGTTCCCTGCGTTTGCGAAGTCAGAGTGTGGCCCTGAAGCCCCTGGGTCACTTCTAGTTTCCACGCTCATGACCCTGTGGTTTAGGAGGAAAAAAGGAAAGTAAGTCCAGGCGGCTTAGTTTGCACGCAGGAGCCAGGGTGGGTGTGAGATGCCATTTAGTCCAGTGACGGCACGGGGGCTGGGAGGTGTCACCATAAGGCCACCATAGGTCCAGATCATAGATCCCATGGCCTCCAAAGACCTGGTCCCCAGGAAGCCTCGGGGTCCCCGGGACGGGACTAGCTACAGGCAGGGAGGGGGCCCAGCCAGGGGCTCCATGACCTGACGGTGAGCTCCTGGCCTCGTGTCAGGCAAGACGCCGGCGCCCACGGCAAGGGGTCTGCACTGGCGGAACGTCAGGGCCAGCGGGACAGAGTAGCCAGGGAGCAGCTCCTAAATCAACCTCCAAACACACAGCTGCCGTGTTCCAGAAGAGGACAGGAGGCCAGAGAGAGGCACAGACTGCTGGGTCATGAGGCTGGTCCTGCTCAGGTACAACCAGAAATAGCTCTTTCACGGAGTCTGGAAACACAGGGCAACCCCTGGGCTTACTCAGGAGTGGATCACAGGGCTCACCTCCAAGGCACATCACCTCCAGGGAAACATCACCTCCAGGGGGACATCACTTCAAGGAGGAAATCAACTCCAAGGGGCATCACCTCTATGGGGACATCACCTCTAGGGGAACATCACTGCCAGGGGAACATCACCTCCAGGGGAACATCACCTCCAGAGGGACATCACCTCCAGGGGACATTACCTCCAGGGGAATATCACCTCCATGGAACATCACCTCCAGGGAACATCACCTCCAGGGGGACATCACCTCAAGGAGGAAATCACTTCCAAGAGGCATCACCTCTAGGAGGACATCACCTCCAGGGAAACATCACCTCCAGCGGGACATCACTTCAAGGAGGAAATCACCTCCAGGGGGCATCACCTCCAGGGGACATTACTTCCAGGGGAACATCACCTCCAGAGGGTCATCATCTCAAGGAGGAAATCAACTCCAAGGGGCATCACCTCTATGGGGACATCACCTCTAGGGGAACATCACTGCCAGGGGAACATCACCTCCAGGGGAACATCACCTCCAGGGGGACATCACCTCCAGGGGACAATCACCTCCAGGGAAACATCACCTCCAGGGGGACATCACCTCAAGGAGGAAGTCACCTCCAGGAGACATTACTTCCAGGGAAACATCACCTCCAGGGGGACATTACCCCAGGTAGGAAATCACCTTCAGGTGACATCACCTCCAAAGGATCATCACCTCCAGGGAAACATCACCTCCAGAGGGACATCATCTCAAGGAGGAAATCACCTCCGAAAGGCATCACCTCGAGGAGGACATCACCTCCAGGGGGACATCACCTCCAGGGGGACATCACCACCAGGGGAACATCACCTCCAGGGGGACATTACCCCAAGTAGGAAATCACCTCCAGGTGATATCACCTCCAGAGGATCATCACCTCCAGGGAAACATCACCTTCAGGGGGACATCACTTCAAGGAGGAAATCACCTACAGGGGACATCACTTCCAGGGGAACATCACCTCCAGGGAACATTACCTCCAGGAGGACATCACCTCCAGGGGAACATCACCTCCAGGGGAATATCACCTCCAGGGAACATCACCTCCAGGGGAACATCACCTCCAGGAGAACATCACCTTCACGGGCATCACCTCCAGGTGACATCACCTCCAGGGAACATCACCTCCAGGGGCATCCCTGGGGTGGTGCCACCTGATATAGACCACAAGCTGCATTTGTGGCATTCGGGCAAAATGATCCTTTGTCTTCAAACATCAGTAACTCTCTTATGCTAAAATGTGCCCTGACTTTTGACAAAACTGTACTGTTGTCCTTGACTCTGAATCTGACCTTTCCTGTCCTCACAGGCCTTAGAAAGTTCTCCCCTCTCCTAGGGTGATTGTATGTGTTCAGCAAAGGTGAACAGGGAAGCAACGAATAGACTCCCTGGTCTCCCCCATTGTGCTGCCTCTGGCTGCATCCCTCCACTCCTCACCCCTCCTCTGCAGGTGCACCTTGCCTCCCTCCACCCCCACCCCTCCTCTCCAGGTGCACCCTGCATCCTGCCATCCCCTCTGTCACTTGCTCTCTGCATCCCCTGTGCCCATCTGTTTTCTCTGCCTCACATGTCTGTACCTCCCCTGATCTTGCTGACGAGCCAGTGACGATGGCCCTGCTTCCAGCATCAACAGCAAGAGTGATGAGGGCGCCTTTGTCTGCCTCTCTCACGGAGCCCTGACTCTGGAGACATCTGGACACAGCTGGAGCAGCTGGAGGAGGTAAAGGACTGATGGATGCCTTGTCAGGTTGGACAGGGAAACAAATGAACAGGGAGGGAAGGGATGAACGCGCTCCTCTGTCTCCTCATCAAACCTGGGCTCGTGCTCACCTGTGTGGGGTATTATGCTTCAGGGTGGCCCACGAACAGAAAGTCAGAACGAATCCGTGGGAAGGAGGGTGTCTCCGCACCTGTCCCTGCACCCACGTCCACAGCACAGCCCACTCGAGCCACTAGAAGTGGCTGTCAGCCATAACCAGAGCAAGAATGCTCTTTCGTGCATACACCATGCTCAAGCCACACAATGGAAAGGGGTTAGGGAGGTATGCTTACGTTGTAATTTTTGAGAAGAGATCATTGACAGAGAAATTACTCCAATGCATTGCTGAGAATGAATGCATTGCTGAAGAGGTTCTGTGCACGCAGCTTTCTGCTTTTCAGCAGGGTCCCCAACCCCATGCGTCCCATGAAGAGATTCTCCACCGGGTCAGGAGGGTCCCCACCCCATGTGTCCCACGAAGAGATTCTCCACTGGGTCAGGAGGTCCCCAAACCCATGCATCCCATGAAAAGATTCTCCACTGGGTCAGCAGGGTCCCCAACCCCATGTGTCCCACGAAGAGATTCTCCACCGGGTCAGCAGGGTCCCCAACCCCATGCGTCCCATGAAGAGATTCTCCACCAGGTCAGCAGGGTCCCCAACCCCATGTGTCCCATGAAGAGATTCTCCACTGGGTCAGGAGGTCCCCAAACCCATGCATCCCATGAAAAGATTCTCCACTGGGTCAGCAGGGTCCCCAACCCCATGTGTCCCACGAAGAGATTCTCCACCGGGTCAGCAGGGTCTCCAACCCCATGCGTCCCATGAAGAGATTCTCCACCGGGTCAGCAGGGTCCCCAACCCCATGTGTCCCATGAAGAGATTCTCCACCGGGTCAGGAGAGTCCCCAACCCCATGCGTCCCATGAAGAGATTCTCCACCGGGTCAGCAGGGTCCCCAACCCCATGCGTCCCATGAAGAGATTCTCCACCGGGTCAGGAGGCAGGTGAGACCCCATGTTCTTAGGAGGAGTACACTCTTACCCTGCTTAGCCGATCTCAAAAATCCGAATCCTCCTTTCCAGATACTCATTCTCCCAGCCTCCTTTGCAGCAAGAGATGGAGATATGACATCTCTTTGCCCAACAACATGCAAGCAGAGACTGCAGGCAGACTTCTGGGAAAGTTTTTTCCTCCTAATAAGAAGTACAGATCCAAGACTAGACTTCCCTGGCGCTAGTCTTCTCCTTTCTTCCTGTCTGGGAATGTCAATGCGATTCCTGGACTATTCCTGCCAACTATGTAGCATAGGCAGGAGGTCAGAGAAGCTTTCACAGCAGGAAGATAGAAAAATTCTGGATCCCTGATAATACTACTGTGTTGCTGGACTCATCTTGAGACTACCTAACCCTGGAATTCTTGTCAACACCATGATAAATATCCTGATGATTCACATCATGATGCTGGATTTTCTGCTCCTTGCAGCTGTAAGTATCCTAACTGATGCCTCATTTATATGTTTCCACCCACTGGGGAGCCAGAACTCCTATCCCTGCCTTTCAGTCATAGGACTTCTCCCTGCAGGTGTCAACAGAGGGCACATAGGGAACCCGGACTTCTACCCCCACATGGAAGTAATGAGACAGTGCCCCCACTTTCCCTCAAGTGTCACAGGAAGTCAGCTAAAACAGAAGATTTAAGTGAGATACAGAGTTTCATAACATAATACAAAAACTGCCCAGATTTCAACTGAAAATCCCTTGTCATACTAAGACCTAGGAACATCTAAAACTGAACGAAACAGGAAAAGCAAAATATGCCAACAATGAGATGAGAGAGAAATCAGAATTATACAATAAGGATTTTTTTTTAATTTTGTAAAAACATTTCTTCCTTTTTTTGAGACAGAGAGAGACAGAGACAGAGTGTGAGCAGGGGAGGAGTAGAGAAAGAGGGAGGCACAGAATCTGAAGCAGGCTCCAGGCTCTAAGCGGTCAGCACAGAGCCCGATGCAGGGCTGGAACTCATGAACAGTGAGATCATGACCTGAGCTGAAGTCTGACGCTTTGCCAACTGAGCCACCCAGGCGCCCCATTCAAATAGGATTCCAAAGTAACCATCATGAAAATGTTTCAACAAGCAATTAAAAATGTGCTTAAAATAGGGGTGCCTGGGTGGTTTAGTTGTTTGGCATCCGACTCTTGATCTCCACTCAGGTCTTGATCTCAGGGTCATGAGTTCAAGCCCCACGTTGGGCTCTGCACTGGGTGTGAAGTCTACTTAGAAAGAAAACTGCTTGAAATAAACAAAAGAATAGAAAGACAGTACAGCAAACAAAATAGGAAGGCTCAAAAATGAAATATAAAATGTAAAGAACTAAATGTAAATTTTAGAACTTAAAAATACAATAACTAACTTTTTTAAAAAAAATCAGTGATGGGCTCAACAGAAAAATAAAGGAGATAGAGGAAAAATAAGTGAAGTGGAAAACAGAATAATAGGAAGCACCAATCTGAACACTAGGAAGAAAATGGAATGAAAAATAATAATAATAATAATAGGCCTCAGGGACCTGTGGGACTCTAACAAAAGATCGAATACTTGTGCCATCAGAGTCCCAGAAAGAGAAGAGAAAGAGGGTGGGACCAAAAAAACCCCAAAAAACAAACAAACAACAACAAAAAGAAACAAACAAAACAAACAAACCAACAAAAAACACTTTAAGAAATAATGGCCAAGGGGCATCAGGATGGCTCAGCTGGTTAAGCATCCAACTTACGCCCAGTTCATGACCTCGCAGTTCGTGAGTTCAAACTCTGCATAAGGTTCTGTGCTGACAGCTAGAAGCCTGGAGCCTCTTCGGATTCTGTGTCTCCCTCTCTCTCTGCCCCTCCCCTGCTCATGCTGTCTGTCTGTCTCTCTCTCAAAAATAAAAATAAACAAAATAATTTTTAAAAAAAGAAAAAAAGGAATGTCCAAAACCTTCCCAACTTTATTTTTTTTTTAATTTTTAATTTTTTAATTTTTTTTTTTTTTGAGAGAGAGAGACACAGTCAGAGCAGGGGAGGAGCAGAGAGAGAGGGAGACACAGAATATGAAGCAGGCTCCAGCCTCCAAGTTGTCAGCACAGAGCTCGATGCAGGGCCCGAACTCACAGACTGTGAGACCACGGCCTGAGCCAAAGTTGGACGCCCAACCGACTGAGCCACCCAGGTGCCCCCCAAACTTCCCAACTTTAGCAAAGGACACAAACTCCCAGATTCAAGAGGCTGAACAAACCCCAAACAGAATAAACCACAAATAATCCATACAAAGACACATCATAATCTAACTTACAAAAACTAAACACAAATTAAAAAAATGTGAAATCTGCTGGTCAGAAACAAAGCATTACCTTCAAGGGGAAAAGCATCCACGTGACAGTGAATTTCTCATTAGAAATCACTGGAGAAGAGAAAAAAAAATGTGGCAAAACGTTTCTCGTGTGCCAAAAGAAAAAAAATCTGCCAACCCAGAGTCCTATGTCCAGAAAAAAATAGCCTTTAGGGATGAAGGGGAAGTCAAGATATTCTCAGATGAAGAAAAAGATGGGAGTTTATCAGCAAGCAGATTAACCCTGAAAGAATGACTAAACAAAATCCTTTAGAGAGGAAGAAGAAGATAAAAGAGGGAAATCAGGAAGGAAGAGAAAACATATAAGCAAAAAAAAAAAAAAAAAGGGTTAAGTGTAAATGTAATTCTTCCTGAGTTTTCTAAATTAAGGTTGGCAATGCAAGCAAAAGTTATAACTGTCTGATATGGCTTTAAATCTATACAGAGGAAATATTTAAGATAACTGTATTATAAATGGAGAGGATAAAGGGATGTAAAGGGAGACAAGTTTTCTTCATTTAACTCAAACTGGCAAACTAATGCCACCAGTAGGCTGAGATAAGTTATGTGCGCATAATATAACATGTAAAGCAGCCACTGAAAAAGCTATACAAACATATACACTGAAAAACCTATAGATAAATCAAAATGGAATGGTAAAAGTGTCAAGTAACCCACTGAAATACAGAAGAGACCAAAAATAAAAAACAAAACAGACAGAAAACAAAGATTTAAATGGAAACCATAGCCTTCACATATCAATAATTACATTAAACGCAAATGGTCTCTGCACCAATTACAAGACAGAGATTGGAAGAGTGGATAAAAAATCAGGACCCAACTACAAGATGACTATAAGAAATTCACTTCCATATAATGATGTAGAAAGTTTGAAAGTAAAATAATGAAAAAAGTGTATCATCCAAACATTAATCAAAGGTAAGCAGGAATGGCTACATAAATATTACCTAAAGTGGATTTCAAAGCAAAGAAAAATACAGAAACAGAGAGGGACATCACATAAAAATAAAAGGCAAATCCATCAAAAAGACATAGGAATATTAAATATGTATACACCCAGCCAGAACAGAGCTGTGTAACATAAGAAACAAAAACTGATAGAAATGAAAGAAGACAAACCCTAAATTAGAAGTAGAGACTTCAGGGGGCGCCTGGGTGGCTCAGTCGGTTAAGCATCTGACTTCGGCTCAGGTCATGATCTCGCGGTCCGTGAGTTCGAGCCCCGCGTTGGGCTCTGTGCTGACAGCTCAGAGCCTGGAGCCTGTTTCAGATTCTGTGTCTCCCTCTCTCTCTGCCCCTCCCCTGTTCATGCTCTGTCTCTCTCTGTCTCAAAAAAAAAAAAAAAAAAAAAAAAAAAAAAAAAAAAAAAAAACGTAAAAAAAAAAAGAAGTAGAGACTTCAAAACTACAAGTTGACAAAAGTCAGCCAAAATTTCGAAGAACTCACAACACATAATCAACAGATACAACGGATATTTACAGATCACTCCACTCAACAACATCAACAACAGCAGAATATGTACTCACTTCAAGTACCAAAGGATCAGACCACCAGATAGACCACATCCTGTGCCACAAGACAAACCTCACCAAATTTAAAAGAATTGATCATACAGAGCATGTTCTCTGACCATAATGGAATCAAATCAAAGATCAACAGTAGAATGATAATAGGAAATTCTCCAAACAACTGGAAACTGAACAACACTCCAAAGTAATCCATGGGTCTAAAATGGAATCTCAAGGGAAATTAAAAAAAAAAAAAAATACATCAACCTAAATGAAAATTAAAATACAACATATCAATATTTGTGGGACAGAGCTAAAAGCATTATTGAAAGGGAATTTATAGCAATAAATGCATACATTAGAAAAGAAGAAAAGTCTCAAGTCAATAACCTGACGTCCTACATCAAGAAGCTAGAAAACAGAGAGCAAAATAAACCCATAGCAAACAAGAGGAAGGAAATAATAAGGAGCAGAAATCAATAAAATCAAAACCAGAAAGCAGAGAAAATAAAAGAGATTTTTTGAAAGGTGAAAAATATGACAAATCTCCGGGAAGTCTGATCTGTGGTACACAGAATAATGGTCCCCTCAAAATGTCTATGTCTTAATCCTTAGAGCCTGTGAATATGCTCATTTACATGGCAAAGAGGAATTAAGTTTGCAGATGGAATGCAGGTTGTTAACACATGACCTTAAAATGGATAGGAAATATACATCAAGTATGTAACATTCCAAAGAAAACTAGACTGGCTATATTAATATCACATAAAAAAGACTTTTAGAGAATAGAAAATCATCGGTGAAAACGAGAAATATTTCATAACCATAATTTCATAAGTTAAACCATCGAAAGGAGAGAAAAATCTTAAATATGTCTAATAACAGAGCTCAAGATTCATGAAACAAAAAATGCTCAAACTAAACGGAAACAGAAAATTCCACCATTTCAGTCAGGACTTCAATACTCCTGTCCAATAATTAATAGAACAAGCATGACAGCCCTCCAGTCGGTCTAAAGGGTTAACTTGTTCAAGGTAACACACTCCCTGCTCCCTGACTTAAAGCCCTTGATCTGTAACAGAATTAATTTACTTTTTTTGAGATTTGCATACTACTGGCCTTGGGGAATAAAACACCAGAGCATCCCCAGGCCACAGAGGCCAGCAGGTCTACTGACACCCCCTTAGCTTTCTGATTAGCCCAGTGATCTTTTAGCATTTTTTTTTCTTTTTTAAGGTCACACAAATGACTTTACTGACCTCCTTTTTCACACCTGTAGACCTTGCCCTCCTTTGTAGAAAGAACAGAGTATTCCTGTACAACCTCTCCTGGGCACCAAGGAACAAGACCTTGTACGACCTCTGAGCACAGAGATAATTCTGTAGCTGGCATCACTGAGTCTGCACATAATCAAGAAATGTCACAGACGACTGCACTCCCTTAACTGGTTAAACCCCTTAAAAAGTCTCTGAGTCAGACTGAGACCTGGGAGTTGGCCTTTGGACAAGAGTCTGCCTTCTCCCCAAGTGGAGAAGTTTTCATGTTAAAATCATCTCTTGACTATTGGCCTTTCGAGTGACAGGCAGCTGAACGTGGGTGTCTGTAACACAAGTACACTGAAAATCAGTAAGGATAAAAAGGCCTGAGTAAATATATAAACCAATATTACCTATTTGACACTTACAGAACAGTCCACCCAATGAAAGCAGAATACGTATTGTTTTTACTGTACATGGAATATTTATCTAGAGAGATCATTAAAATTTCCCAATATTTTAAAAACTATTCAAATCATGCAAGTATGATTTCTGATCACAACGAACTTAGACCAGAATCCTACACCCTCCCCACAGAATCTTAAAAATCTCCAAATATTAGGAAGTGAACATGGACTTTTAAATAAACATTGGGTCAAAGAAAAAAAATCACAAGTAAAATTAGAAAATATCATGAACTGGATAAAAATGAAAACATAAAATATCAACATTTATAGAGCACACCTAATGCTTCACTTAGAGGGAAATCTGTAGCATTAAATGCATGAAGAATGATCAATTAATGATCAAAACTTCCATTCTGAAGATCATCAAAAATAGCAAAATTAATCTCTAAGGAAGTATAAAAAAGGAATTAAAAATAAAATCAGGCATCCATGCAATCACCAAAAACATAAAAATTGAGGCAATAAATAAATCAAAAAGTTGATTCTGGGGCACCTGAGTGTCTCAGTTGGTTGAGCATCCAACTTCGGCTCAGGTCATGATCTCGTGGTTTGTGATTTGAGCCCTACATCAGGCTCACTGCTATCAGACTCTCACCGCAGAGCCTGCTTCAGATCCTCTGTTCCCCTCTCTTTGCCCCTCCTCCTCTTGCACTCTCCCAAAAATAAATAAATATTTTTTTAAAAAGTTGATTCTATGAAAATATAAATAAACATGGTAAACAACTATCGAGATTATCTGGTGGAAAAGGGGAAGTCACGAGTTGTATACATAAGGAATGAATGGGGAGACATCACTACAGACTCTACAGATATTGAAATGAATACTATGAGCAACTTTATGCCAATATATTTGATACCTCGGAGGACATGGGGAAAGTCCTTGAAAGACAAAAACTGCCAAAACTTACTCAAGAGGAAATATATAATAGAAATAGTCCTATGTCTCAATTTGGTGAGAACTTCCTTCCCTCCTTCCATGTCTTAATTCCACAGGCTTCAAGGAGGACACATGTGGTGCCCTCCTCTCTAGAGCTGTGGTGCTATTTCTTGCTGGTGCCCCCTTCTACTCAGGCCACTTGTCCAGCAGCTTTAGCCACTTAGCACCCAGCACCAATCCACCCCCTCCTTCTGCCTACTGTTCAAGATGCAAGGTCGGGGGCCCTTAATGTTTTGAGAATGTTCTCTAGCCTTCAAGGAAACAGAAGTGTGTTTAAAAGATCATATTTGGACAAACCCATAGGTTCTAGAAATTCAAACAGTTCTCAAGGTTGATGCTGACTTTCTCTCTTAAATGGTACCAAAAAGCATCCAGGTGTCATTCTTTTTTTTTTTTTTTTTCATTTTTAAAAACGTTTTAGTGTTTATTTATTCTTGACAGAGAGAGAGTGTGTGTATGTGAGCAGGGGAGGGTCAGGGAGAGAGGGAGACACAAAATAAGAAGCAGGCTTCAGGGTCCCAGCCGTCAGCAGAGCCCGATGTGGGGCTAGAACTCACTGACCATGGGATCATGACCCAAGCCGAAGTTGGATGCTTAACTGACTGAGCCACCCAGGCGCCCCCAGGTCTCATTCTTAACTTGAGTGTAATTAGTCATATATGCTTCAGTCCTACCCTATACTCTCAGGAGCTCAGGTCCTTTCTCTGGGTGGTCCAGCCCATCAATGATCTGGAAGCCCTCCTGGGACAGAGGGGAGGAAATGATATCATGGTGAACGTGTCAGTCACTTGATGGGGCATCTAACCCTGCTGGTGACTCTGGTTGACTTTCATCCCTTCCCCAGATCCTGCTTTCACACCCTTCAAATTCTTGCTCAAATGTCTTCTCCCTGCTCCTCTTCTTGAAATGTCCTTCCACGTGGTCACCTGTCAGTGCTCCCATGGCAGTCCCTGTTGCATGGTGTTACTGCCTTGGGGTGGCTGCGAGAATCTAATACGATGAAGTACAAACACCACAAGGAGTAGCACTTGGCATATGGTATGTGCCCCTAACTAGCTCTTATTCACTCCTTCACCAAATGTATCTGCACCCAAGGGTTACATGGGCCTCAGGGGGTTACAGTGGGCAGGAAGGAGAAGGCAATCTACGTGGGATTTACCATGTGTTAATGCAGAGAGGTTGTCCCCCTGCTAATATATGTGCTTCTGGAAGCCATGGCATTGCCTTAATAATCTCTATACACTAGCCAAAGAGTGAATATTTCTTGGATATAAAACAAATGGGGGAGGGGGGGAATGAAAAAAAATGCACTTTTGGAAATGAATTTCATCTGGAGAGAAGTCATCAAAGATGGTGAGAAAAGAGAAAAAAAAAATCTTGGTAACTTTTAAGTAAGAGTGAACAAGGTTTCACTAAACATCAAATGAAAGAGGACCAGGAAAGCGTTGGAAAGGCCCCTGGGCCTCGTCCCTCCTGTCAGTGGCTGGCATGGTTGTGCAGGTGGGTGGTCAGAGCCTCAGGCAGCGGCCTCCCAGCAAGGGCAGTCACTGCCCTTGCCTCCTGCCCCTCTCTGGGGTGGCCCTCAAGAGTCCCGGCCCCTTCCCACTTCTCCTGCTGCTGTGTTGCAACTTTAGGGGACACGGATTTCATCCCTTCTGTTGCCAACACCTTCTGAGAAGAGGCACCTCATTCTTTCCTCGCTGCCCCCCATGACCCGGGTCACAGAGGCGCATACATGACAGGACCAGCCGACAGCAGAGCAGGGCAATACTTAAATAAGAGTTTCAGAGAAGCACAGAGAGTCTTCCCTCATGACGGTGACAAAGCACAGTTGACCTTGAACAACACAGGGGTGAGGGGTGCCTACCCCTCACGGTTGACTACAGAGAACTTTTAATTCCCCAAACTTTAACTACAAGTAGCCTACCATTGACCAGAAGCCTTACTGATGCCATAAGCAGCTGATTGATCCGTATTTTGTACACTGTATGCCTTGTATACTGTATTCTCACAACACAGTCAGCCAGAGAAAAGAAAACGTTTTTAAGGAAGTCACAGGGGAGAGAAAATGCATTTAGTGTGTACTGTAAAAAAGCCACGGGTAAGTGGACACAAGCAGTTCAAACTGCATTGCTCGAGGGTCATCTGCCACAGTCGAGATGCTGGAACACAGCGGCACGCTCAGTAAGTGGTCACAGCGCTTCCCACCATCTTGAGAGATCACGGAGCCATCAGCCATCCAGCAAGTCTGTGTCGTGTGCCTACTGTGCGCCAGACCCCATGGGCGGCTCCGGGATGCACGTCGACATGCATCCCCTGAGGCCGGCACGTTCCGGCCGGAGGAGGCCTGTCTGTCAGTAAGTAAGTGCGGATGTTGTCAGCCAGGTCCTACTTAAAGGCAAGGAGCCCAGAATACGGAAGGAGAAAGACAGGTGCTCGTGGAACAGGACGTCAACTGCCACGGCGCTGGTTTCGTGTGTCTTCTGTCCAGATGCGTAGCTGGTGGGTGAGGGTGTGACACAGCACAGAGAGGGCGCGGTGCTGTCAGGGGGAAGGTGCACAGGGGTCCCCAGCGAGCTGGGAGAGGCTGTCGGACGGCTGGAGGCAGGCCGAGCCTGAGACAGCAGCCGCCCAGGGTGGGGACAGCCAGCAGCAGCCAGTCTGACGGTGACCCAACCTTCAGGCAAAGGGGGGAGTGTTTGCCTCCTCAACACAGCGGCCCGGGGTACAGACTTGATGTCCCCGCTGGTGCCCGGTGTCCTGGATTCTGTGCCCAAACAGCTCGTGTGCTACCAAATATACAGCCAAATGAGCCCCAGGCAGCCTTGTTTGCTGGTTCCTTGCGTCATAAATATGGCAGTTCCAAGATCCTGGAGTTGCATAAAACGTCATGTTTCTTTCCTGCTTTAAATAAAATAAACACTGTTTGAAATGCCCTGTCCCTCCTCTTGGGGGGCCAGGAACCCAGGGGAGTCTCTGCTCCCATGACACATACACTCACGCCCCACACCCACTGGCAAAGACACTCTCCTCGACTGAACTTGAGCCAGGCTGCTCTGAGATCTGGTCACGGTGCAGGGGAGACAGAGACGGACGTCCGCGGACCCGGAGCCCCCACGACGCTGGCGGGACATTGCCAGCAGCTGTGTTTCCTCCACTGGAGACACCTGTGAAGAATGAAGATGCGTCCAGGGGGGCCGAGTGACGGGTGACACAGGAGAGGCCAGGGGTCGGTGCAGGTCGCTAACCAGCATGAACGGGCCAAGTCTCAGCAGCGGCCGTCTCACACACCGCGGCCCTGAAAACCGCCACCTCCTTTCCCAAGAAGGGGCAGCTGCTCAGGAGCCAAAGCAAAGTCCCAACAACTGGACTGTGTCACGTCTACGGGAGGACAGGGGGGTCCTGTTACGTTTTGCTCTGCGCCTCGTGTCCGGGCTCTGAGAGTATGTGGCACAAAGCAAGTGTTGACCACGCGCCTCCTGGAGGCGGAGGGCAGGGCCACACGGGCGGGATGTGGCACGTGAGGGTGGTGGAGCGAGGGAGGCAGGATGCGGGAGGGCGTTCAGCTGGGGACACTGGACTCGAGTCTCCCCGTCAGTGTTTCTCAAACTAGGTTCCGGCAAACTCCGCCCTTCCCGCTCCGGGCTCTCGGGGTCAGCCCGCCAGTGGCCCCTGTCCCAGCGGCAGCTTCATGGTGCAGGACACCCTCCTGGGGACGCTCCCGAAACTTCGCCACGGGGCTGCCTGTGGTGGCCCCAGAGAGGGTGCCAGGGTCTCCTGGGGCAGGAGACAGGGGCTCTGGAATCAGAAAGAGAGTGAAGGACAGGCTGTCAACTCACCCAAACTTCAGCCCTGAAGGGATCTTAGTGGGTGACGAACAGAACCTCCAACTTGTTTATGGCCACAGTTGTGCCACACAGTCAAATGACTAAAAACCATCAGATTGCTCACTTCAAAAGGGTGAACTTCACAATAGAGATTTTATTTTATTTTACATTTTTAATGTTTATTTATTTTTGAGAGAGAGAGAGAGAGAGAGAGAGAGAGAGAAGCAGAGCTCGAGCTGGGGAGGGACAGAGAGAGAGGGAGACACAGAATCCGAAGCAGGCTCCAGGCTCGAGCTGTCAGCACAGAGCCCGGCGCGGGGCTAGAACTCATGAACCGTGAGATCACGACCTGAGCCGAAGTCGGCCGCTTAACCGACTGAGCCACCCAGACGCCCCTGCAATAAAGATTTTTTTGAAAACGGGCATTTTCCACAACGGGGAGCCCCCGACCGAGCTCCTGACCGAGCTTTGGCACGCAGGGGGGCCTGGTGACCTAGTTCGTCAGCAGAAAGAAGCTCGGGAACACGGAGAGAGAGCGGGTCTCAGGGGGCCCTCTGGACGGTGACCCAAAGGGGTTCCAAGGACACATTGATGCGGCGAGTTAAACATAAAGAAAACACCCAAATGTGTGTGGGATTAATGGAAGCGCCAGAACAGTCCATGCCCTTAAAGATCACGCGGGGAAGTCACCGCCCTGGGAACGCTTCGCCACAGCAGAAAATCACAGTCAGAAGCGGGAGACAGAACTCTTTCGATCCAGCCTGCCCATGGAACAAGGTGTCGCCGACCTGGGCTCCCTCCTTCCCTCACCCTGGCCTCACAGCAGAGGGTCGGTCCTTCCCCAGATTCCAGAACGGGAGGAAGAAACTGCCTAGGGGCCTGGGGCCCCACCCCAGGACTCCCCGACATGCATATGCCCATTGACGTGCCCAGAGATGTGTCTCCACCAAGCACTGTCCACGCAGCCTCAAAGCAGAAGTGACTTGCCTCCAAGTTGTCCCCATCCTCCAAGGAGGCTTCTGAAGACCCAAAATCACAGCAAGACACTTTCCTCTCTGCTAAAGTTAATTCTGGTTTTCCTCTTAGTTTTACTGCCATGAAGTGATTAATCAATGTCTCAAACCTCTCAGATTATAATTTTTAGATAATGTTCTACAACTGCGGAGTATTTAAATAACTCTTGCCTGAGATTCCTACATTTTATCCTATTTATAAGTACTGTAATTACACTATCTTTATTATTGCCAATAAATTCACTAAAATAACCCAGACACACAGCCAGATTTTTGTCTTCTAAAATAAATTCAACTTTTTTTCCTCCTTTGGTTTTATTGCTGTTACTAAGTGTTTACGCCATGTTTTAGAGACCTGGTAAGATTATAATTTCAGGGTAGTGTTTTATGTGTTCGTTCCACACATGTGAATCTTATTAGTAAATGGCTCCCATCTCATGTGATTTCTAGACGGAGCGAATCGAACGTTCCTGTCACTCTATTCAACACGTCTCTTCTATTGATCCAGAAACTGCGATATTTGGGCTCTCTCGCAGAAAGCAATTTCCTCCCGTTTGGTGTCACTGCTGCGGTTGGGGGACCATCGCTCAGGTTGACGCTGGACAGGACTGACATCCCTGGGACAGCGATGTGTACGCGGAGCTTCCGTGGCAGAGAATTTCCGAGCGCCCTGTCCCTTCCCGGGTCCTGGACCGGAGGACGGGGTGTGGGTGCGGCCGGCTCTCAGGGCCCCGAACAGGAACTTGGGTGTGGACGGACAGATGGATTCGCTCTAGTTAGGAGACCAATAGGTTCAACTCACTAAATTTAAGTTAAAAAAGTTTGGGGAACACCGTGACGACAGGTCGTGGTTTCCTTCAACACTCACGGTGTGAGCGTGTCGGCTCCGGGAGGCCGGCCCTGTGGACGCGGCTGCCTCCCCACCTCGGCCCCGGGAACCAGGTCCCGACAAGGATCTCCTGCTCGCGTGTGAGTTTTCCTCCACGGGCAGCCCGTCCTCACCCAGGGTCCCCCTGCCCCACTCTGACCCCGGTCAGCGTCTCAGGACCCGGCTCCCCAGAGCTCACTTTGGGGGTTCCCACAGACGAGATGGGCCCATGGGCACATCCGACGGGGACCTGAGCCCAGCAGTGACCCCGAGGGCACGGGGTGGGGCTCGATCTCCTGCAGCCAACCTCCCTGGGCCTTCTGCAGGGAGATAGCCCGAACCCCACTGACTATTTCCAGGCATGGTGACCAGGATTCAAAACACCGGGTCTGGCTTGTTTCTTTTTCAAAATATATGCCAATATTTCTACATCTGGCTGAGATGGAATAACAGGAACTAGAGTTACCCTCTGGTCTGAACCAAGAAAACACCGGACAAAACAGGAAAGGGCTCTCTTGGAGACGCTGGCCATGAGGAAATGAAGGACATTATGCCGCAGGATGGGAACAAAGCCCAGCTGAGCCCCCCGCCCCCCGGTGCCCGCTCACCGCCCGGGGACAAGGGGCTGGAGTGTGGGGAGCTAGATAAGACAGACCCAGGACAAGGAACACTAAGCAGGACACGCGTCTGAGGAAACCAGCAGTCACGTGACTACGAAACTCCGTGGCCCCCGACGAGGTAAAGCACACAACGTCCGGATCCAGTGAAGTGCCACCAGGCGTGCCACGAAGCAGGGAAGTGTGACCCATTAGGACAAGTTGATTGAAACAGGGTGACGTGACGCAGGTGAATGTGTTGGTAGACAGGACACTGCGGCCCTCGTCACAACTTGACCTCGTGCGTTCCAGGAGGGAGGGGGAGACGCGCACCTTAAACAGGGTGGAGAAAGGCCAGAAGGACCCAGATCAGAGGCCCAGAGACAAGAACTGTGAGTCTCATATGGAAAGTGGCTGGATGGGATCAACAGAAGGTCCGATCTTGCAGATGAACTTGAACTTACTGAATTTGAAGGCAGCGTGAGGAAACACGGAGATCAAAACACCAAACCAAGGAGCACAGACCGCATGATTCCACCGACACACGGTTCTTGGACATGACGGCACAGAAGCGCCCCCCACCCTTATCTGCAGGGGATGCTTCCAAGTCCCCCAGCAGATGCCCGAAGCCAGGGACAGCACCAAACCCTCCAGAGACTCTTCTCTTCCACATATGCACCTGCGGTGAAGTGCACTTTAAACTCAGGCACAGCACGAAATTAGCAATAACTAATAATAGGGCAATTATAACCATGCACTGTAATTAAAGGTACGTGAACGTGGTCTCTCTCTTCTCGAAATGTCTTCTTGCCCTGCACTCGCCCCTCCTCCTGGGAGGCTGGGAGGTGACGGAACGCCCACACGGTGAGGTGGGCCAGTGACGAGGGCTTGTGATGCAGGATCATCTGCTCCGGGACCACGGCCGAGCGCCGGTCACGGAGACCACAGTTAAGGGGGGGGGGGGACTGCTGCATTGCACAGTGACAGAACGGTGTCATCACGCACCTGGGGGTGGCGGGGATGGGCGGGCGTGGGTGGAAGGGGCCTCAGAGGAGCATGAGGGACTCCGGGGAGTAGGACAGGTTCAATATCCTGATTGAGGGGCAGGCTTCATGGGAGCAAGCACACGTCCATCTGACGAACTGTACCATGATTTAAAAACATTAAAACGTGGTGTAGGTCAACCACAGCCCGATACAGCTGGTAAATGTGCAAGAGAGAGAGAGAAAATACATGAAAGGCTGCTCAGCCACGTTAGCCAGAGGCCCGTCTGGGCGGACTCACCATCAGTGGTTTTCATTCCCTTCTTTTTGCGTCTGGTTTTGCTAACTTTGCAACCATGCGTTTGTGCTGCTTTTTGTATGATTACCTGTTGCTGCGTATTAAAGAATCACAATTTAGTAGCTCGGCCAACGCTTGCTTCACTGGCCCACGGTTCTGTGGGGCAGGAGTCAGCACGGCGTGACCGGGTTCTCTGCTCGGGGTCTCACGAAGCCGGAACCGACGCGTGACCAGGCTGTGTCCCCTGCGGGCAGTTCTGGGGAAGAACCGTCTCATTCTGTTGACCTGTGGAGGCTGCCCGCACCTCCCTGCTTGGTGGCCCTCGGGCCGGCGGCATCACGCGACCGTCTGCAGGCCGGCAGGACCATACGCGCTCTCTGATCGGACCTCCCCGCTCAGACGTAAAAGGCTCCAGCGACTGGGCCGGGCCCACCCAAACGACCTCCCTTTGGTTGACGTCCAAGTGCACTGGCCCGCAGCCTGAATTATACTCACGAAGTCCTCTTGGCCGTGTGAAGCGTCCACAGATATGCCCACGCCCCATTGCACGGGGAAAAGTGTCCCAGGCAGGTGCCCCACGCGGGGAAATGTCGGGGCCCCTTTAGAATCCTGTCCTCAATAATTGGGTAAAAAGGTTAAGTTTTCTGTAAGATAGAAGGGACACAACTGAGCTGCGGTCTTGCCCAGGACCTGAGAACGAGCGGAGCCCTCGAGGCAGAGCCGGGGGTGGTGGGGGGCCGGCTGCAGAGAGGAGGGCGGCCCTCCGGCTCCTCACCCTCCCCGGGCCGTGCGGTTTTCGGCCCCGGGGGGGCCACACGCCTGACGCTGAGCCAGGAGCTGGGTGAACGGCCGTGAGTTCCCATCGCTTCGTCCGCTGCCCCCTGGGCCTCGGTCACCCCGGGGGGCCGTGGGCCCCTGGCGCAGCCGCAGGGCTCGGAGGAACAGCAGAGCTCTTTCGGGCCTTGCCCTGGACCCGCAAACCCCAATCCTTCCAAAAGCCGTTCCTCGTCAGCACCTCACGCGGCACCTTCGCCACACGACCATTTGTCAGGACAGCGCAAGGGGGGGGCGGTCCCTGCACGGCAGCGGGGGGACGTCCTCGGAAGCCCTCCTCCCCCCAGCCCGCCCAGAGCGCACGCCTCACGGCCCTGGCACGGGGGCACCGTCAGGGTCCCCTGGCCCACGCCCGAGGCTCTGAGGGGGAGGCGACTGCCTGTGTGCGCACATCCCCCCGCTGCCCACGGTGGGTCCCCGGCGCCCTCACCAAGAAGAGAGCACGTCTGGAACCTGGCTCTGTGCTCCCTCCTTCCAGAAGGACCAAGAGTGTCGGCCCCGGTGCTTTTCACATGACCCCCATGCAACCGGATGTGGAACCTGCCGGAACACGGCCTCCAAGGGCAGCAGTTCTGCTGCCTCAGGTGGAGTTACAACCTGGTCCTCATGCTCCACGACCAGGCTCCGCCCGGAGACCCCGGCGCCGCCCCTCGGGCTCCCCGACCCTCTCACCTCCGTGTGACAGCCCCCGGGCCCCCCCACCGCCGTGTCCCAGGCCCATCTGTGCCCGGCGCAGCGCATCCTTGCGGGAAGATCACTCACATATCCGTGACAGGGAAGCGGGTGACACGTGGAGAGGCGTTCACGTCACACCCGGACGCCCGTGCTGTCCACAGAGCAGACAGAGAGGCCGCCTGGGCCGGGCCCAGAGCCCCGGGAGAGCCCTGCCCCGCTCGCCAGGTCCCTCTTCCCGGGGGGGCCTGCCCCGGGGTCCCAGGGTCTGTCCGGGGCTGCGGCCGAGGGACGGATGCACTCTGTTCTGTCTTCACGGGCTGCGTGTTTTCACGTGTTTCCCCCTCAGCGTCTCATTGTTTTCCTCCCAGGCCCAGCGGAGCATCACGTCGGGGGGCCGGGGGCGGAGAGACCGTATCTCTGTTTGTTTGGGTCGATAGAGCATTTTCTTTCCTTGTTCAACACTGTTCAGATTTCCAGATTGTTTTCCACCTCTCGATGGTATCTGGGCCGCGGCCAACAGAAACACACGCGTGCGCCCGCGGCCGAGGCAGGAGCGCAGAAGCAGAGGCCTACGGCTCTTGTTACGTTAGCTTCTCCGGGGCAGATCTGTGTCCATTAATCACGACCAGGCAGGTCCGACTTCCCTGAAGCCAGCCCCCCGGGGTGGGGGGGTGGGGGTAAGTGCCACCAGCCCAGAGTGAACTTCTGGGAGCCAATGCCAGCGTTCTCCCGCAACGGCCAAGCGGGCAGCAACAAACCAGCAGACGCGAGAGGGAAGGCCACGCTCGCGGACGGCGGCAGCTCCCAGTTCTCTGAAGCATCGGGTCGGGAGGCGGGCAGCACGCAGCCCCGATTCCCCGTGGTCCGTGAGGGTGACCGTGCCCAGCTACGGGGAGCCCCGCATCCCACCTGACGCCTGGCCCTGCAGGCCGTACATGTAGGGAGGGGACGCTCCTGGGGTTGCTCTGCCCCCATCACCCCACGACCCCGAGGAGGCCAGGACACATCTTGGAGACCCTCCGCTGCCAGTCTGGCTGATTGGGGTGTGGGCACACAGGTGAGGGTCACTACCGTCCTCAGTCGTGTGTGTGTGAGATATTTTGTAACTGGAAAGGAAGTCTTCTGTGAGTCTTTGGACCTCGGGTGCATCGTTGGAGAGCGGCTCCCCAGGGACCGAGGTCCTGGCGTTTCCCAGCAGGTGAGAGGGGACTCCAGGGCCAGAGAACTCCCTGGCACCCGCGGGATGTCCGCAAAGCTCAGGGCTAACCGGAGGAGGACAGGGCAGCGTGTGTGTGGGGGGAGGGGGGGGCTGCTGTTCTGGAAGCCTGAGACACCCCCGCCCCGCAACCTGCATTAGCAGGGAGCCGGGTCGAGGCCACACGGCTCTGGGCAGAGCTGAGGGACAGAGAGAGGCTGATCGCAAACAAGGGCCAGCGGAGATGTCCACCTGTGGGGGCGCTGACTGTGCTCGTGGACCTGAGCAGCACCTGCTGTCCCCTGACACCCAGAACCACCAGCGTGCCTGGTGACCGGACTTCGGCTCCCCTCCCGCGTGGCACCTCCTCATGAGACCATGCTCCGAGTCCTGGTTTTCTTGGCTAAAACAGAGGTGGACAGGTGAGAAGATCGCTAGGTCCCTCCTCTCCCAGGCTGTGGGTTCACGTGCGACACAGGTGCGACGCATGCAGGACCCAGAGGACACAGGCAGGGGACTGCCGCGCCCTCAGCGTGGCGTGCAAATCCCCCCCGAGGGCATCTCTGTGGGACCAGCAGCCCACAGGCCCGGGGCTCTGGGGACGGGGCCCCGCCCTCTCTGGGGTGCAGGCCACCCGGGCATGACAACTGGCCGAAGCGGCTCCCCGTGGGGCAGGTCGTGTCTGGCCGCCAGCCCTGAGCCAGTGTCCCAGGTGGACGGGCATCCCCCCCCCCACCACGTTCCCCGCCCAGTTCGCCAGGGCAACCAGTCAGCTGGGAGCTCAGCCCCTTCCCGCCTCTTCCCGGCTGGCTGCCCGGCCCCACTCAGGGCCCCACGCCCCCTGGAGGTGGTGGCCACACAGCAGGGTCATCGGAGGATGCTGGAGGCTAGAGAACCCTGGCTCCCGCGTGGACAGCAGTGTCGAAAGGGGAGGGGTGCTAAGCTGGAGCACAGTCCACGGGGGGGCGGGGGGGGGGGTTCTAAGACCATGGTGCGCCACCTGCCCAGCCAGGCTGTGAAGCCACCGCCAGGCCGAGCAGCCGCCCCTCCCTCCGGCCGAGTGCGCGCTGCGTGAGCGGCCTGTCACCGCGCGGGAAACAGAAAAGAAACCACTGTGTTTCTTCGTCAAATCAGAAGAAAGTCCCTTCAAAACTGCCGCATCCAGCGCTCGCTCCTGGCAGCCCAGGCACAGGGGACGTGGCCAGCACCCCGGTGTCCGGCTCCCCTTCCCTGGGCACCCACCGAGCCCCACCCCTGCACCCTGTGGACGGCGCTGCCGTGTCAATGACTCTGGCCGCTGGGCCACGGAAAGAAGAGGCACAGGGACCCAGAAGCCCAGAGGAGCCGGCGCCCGACCTCCCCCACCTCCTACCGCCGCGGGACGGAGAGATGCCAGAGACTGGGGCGGCCGGGCCACGGCCGGGCTGAGCGTCTGTGCGGGGACAGGGGTCCGGGAGGGTGCGCTCCGCCACAGTGTGTGCACCTGGGAGTAAAACCCCCGGTGCTGAGCCGTCTTGTCGCTGCGATGCGGGCCTGGCCCAGCGGGGCGGCGCCCAGGCAGCGGGGGCCTGGAGCCGGGCCCCCCGCTCCCCACTGGCTGTAGAACCCCAAGCAGAGCATCCTGCGTCCACGAACCTCAGCTTGTGCTTCTGGAAAGGCAGGCAGCAGGCCTAGTGCACCGAGCAGCGTGAAAACCAGATGAGAAAACGTGCACGAGGGCCCCGGGGCTTCAAACTCGCCCCAGCCGTCGGCAGACCGGCAGGTGACGTAGGAGCTGTCAAAGTGCGGGACTCGGAGTCAGGCAAGACACCCAGGTGGCAGGGCAGGGGTGCCTCCAAGCTCCTGTGACCCCCTCGGTGAACGGGGGTGAGATGCCGACCTGGGAACACGGCCACTTTCGAGACACGCTGCAGAGCCGAGATGCAAACGCGTCAAGAGTAAAATGACGGAAACGGATGCATCACTCAGAGGCAGACGCGGGAAGGCTGGAGTGGCCGCCCCGGTGGCAAACACAATAGACTTGGGCCAAATATACTGCTGGGGGTCAGCGGGACGCTGTGCGACCGTCCTCGAGGAAGAGCCAATTACAGAGCAGCCACCAGCACATCTCCAGGATCCGTGGAGCAAAAGGGGCAGGAATGGGAGTGCAAGAGACCTTTCGACAACCACGGCGGGAGCCTTCAACACCCCCCGCGGCCCACAACAGATGTGGCCAGGACACGATCACCGGGAAATAGACCCAAACGCACAGAAAACCTGCCAGCCTTCCACGGGGCGCCCCACCAACCACAGGAGACGCCTTTCGGGAGCACACACGGAACGTTCTCTGGCACAGACCACGTGCTGGCCGCAAATAAACCTCCGTCGCGAGAAAGGACGGAAACAGCGCTGTGTTCTGTGACCGACACGAAATGGTAACCAAACCGGGAAGCTCGCAGCGACGTGTTAGACGACACGCCCTAAATAATAAATAACTAAGGAGTCCAAGGATAAATCAGAAAGTAAGCCTCCGAATACTTCGAGATAAAACAAAAACGAGACCCAACAGGCCCGCACGTGCATGGTGTGGCTAAGGGTTGCTAGAAGGACACTCATGCGCTAAGTGACTGCGTTAAAAAAGCACTATCTCGGGACGCCTGGGTGGCTCAGTCCGTTAAGCGTCTGACTCTTGATCTCGGCTCAGGTCGTGATCTCACGGTTCATCAGTTCAAGCCTGGAGCTGGGCTCTGCGCTGACAGTGCTGAGCCTGCTTGGGATTCTCTCTCCCTCTCTCTCTGCCCCTCCCCTGCTTGTGCTCTCTCTCAAAATAAACTTAAAAATAAAATAAAATAAAATCGTAAAAAAGGAAGAGACCTACCTCAAGTCTTTCTGACTTGCCATCTGACGACACCGGAAAAAGAAAGCACAATAAATGTCAAGGAAGCTGAGGGAAAGAGCTCGTAGAAATTAGAATGGAAGTTAATGAAAGAGAGAATGAAAAAAAAAAAATGCAGAAGAATCCACGAAACCAAAGCCGGTTCCTTGGAAAGTTCAATAAAGCGACCACCCGTTAGCCAGCCTGACCAAGGAGAAAAGAGAGGAGACTCCAAACTACTAAAATCGGAAAGGAAAAGAGGCGGCACCACCACCAACCTCACAATAACACCAAGGCTTGTAAAGGAAAGGGCGTGTTGGTGATGACGGCAGCGCCGGGAGGCTGGCGCTCTGCAGGTGGGAATGCGACAGGAGCAGCCGCTGTGACGCCCGTCAGCCCCTCGGTGAATCAGAGCTACCGCGTGGCGCAGCGACCACTCCTGGGTAGACGCTCGACAGAAGTGAAAACACGCGGCCACGCGAACAGTTGTGCAAGGACACTCAGATCATCAGGTGGAACCGACCCCCGACGCCCATCAACTGATGCCCGTGAGAGCCACACGTGGCACAGCCACACAGAGGGGCGTGTCGTAGACTCTAAGTCCAAAGTTCTCTTTTGGCCAGCAAAAGAGCGGACGCAGGATTCAGACGAGAGATGGCTACTGTTCGGGAAAAAGACAAGAGCCCGGAATAAGGGTCCTTGCCCCGTCTTTATTCAGATCAGAAGGCTTGCAAACGCGATGGGCGTGTACAAAGAGACAAAGAAACCAGGAACGTTAACTTGTGGATGTGAGGGGGGAAGGGGGATTTCGAAGACATACAGCGTTTGGGGCTTGGGTCAACATAAAACAAAATCCAGGCGCCGGGCAGATGGGTAGATGGTTGTTAACAGCGGACAGGAGGCGCCGTGCCTGTTTGTCTTTGCCGGCCTAGGGCAGGGTTGACAAGACATCTTTTCTTTTGTTAACCATCTCCGCTCAGGGCTGCTTTGCCTAAAGTGCAGCCGTCCAAAGTCTAATTCACCGATTTACCGAACCTGGCCCTATTCTCCTATGAAAGCAGCTTTCTGCTATAGTACTAAATTTGGGGTGCTTTCACCCTGAATATCTACTCTTGTTATTCCTGTGTATTGGGCACCTTTGTGCCATTTATCTCTCAGGTCTTGGCGTCTCTCTCCCTATTTTGGGGGGCTCAGCACCCCCTCCCTACTCTCGGGGTGTCTTTGCACCCCCCTATTCTTGGAGTGCCAACCTGGTTTACCCAAACTCGGGTGTGCGCATTACATTGACTTCGTATTTCTTTGTGCCTTGTTAACCCACTGGTGTAAGCCCGGGGGGTTCCTAAGCTTATCCCCCACAGGGCGTTATTCGGCCACGACGAGGGAAGATGTGCTGACACCTGCTACAGCCTGAATGGACCTTAAACACACGCTCGGTGAGAGAAGACACGAAGGAAAGGTCCAGAACAGGCAAAAGTGCACAGACACAAAGTGGATCAGCGGTGACTCGGGGTGGGGGCGGGGGGGATACCGAGCGTGAGTGCTAAGGGCCGGGGTTTCCTCCTGGGTGAACGAGAGGTTTTAAAACTCACCACGGTGACGGCTGCACGTATCTGTGAGTATACTAAAAACCACCGAATTGCACACTTAGAAATAAAACAACAAAAATGTCAGCCCGACAAACGCAGCAAAGCACAAATGGGAAAATCGTTCGTGCCTGCAGAGATGAGAAGAGCCTGCTGAGAGTGCTACAGGGCGACAAGGATGCCAGGAAGTGACTCAGAAGCGCGAGCCCAGGTGGCCGGACTTCGGCTCCGAGAGGGGTTAGCCTGAGAAAGAACAAAACGCACACGTAGCCGTCCCGCCCGAGGCCCGGCCGAGCCCGGCTCCGTGGGACCCCGCTAAGCGTCTGACCCAGCCTCTCACCGGCCTTGCGTGAGGGGATCCCCAGCCCCAGGGTCCCAGTTCCACTGGACTCTGGGGTGGCGGTCGGAGTCCCAGCTGTGTCCACACTGCGGTCCACCCTACTGGTCACCCTGTCCCCAGGCAGGAGCGGGAGACGGCAGGCTCTGGGCGCCCGCCCTCCCGAGTGGGGTCTAGATCAGACAGCAGCTCAGGAGCCTACCTATGCGAATCATGCCCAGTGCCCGTGGGCTGGGGCCTGCCTCGAGCTCATCTCGTTCAAAACATCAGACGGATTTCCAAAAAACAGGGGTGGAGACGCAGGCGTGGCCTGGGGCCGGGTCTCCCACGGGAGTCCCCGCCGTGGGCACCGGAGATCAAGTTCACATTTCCCTGGGACGAAACATTGAAAAGGCAGCAGGGTGGAGCCCAAAGGAAGCCTGCTGACCACACCCCGAGGTCAGACACTCCCGTGTCCCAGCCAGCGTGGGCACTACCGGGGTGGTCGGGAAGGCCTGCCCTGGGCCGGCCCTGTTTTCCGAGGCGCCCACCAGCAGTGGGCAGAGCACGAAGGCGGCCCGGAGACAGTGGGCAGAGGATTCCCACCCGGGGAATGATGCTGCTGCCGATGAAGGCTACGCGGACAGTCTTAGGCCACGAAGTAAAACGGGTAACTCGCCATCGCCACAAGCGCTAATTCGGGAGCTAAATAACCACTGTCGCTGTTAGAAAAGTGATCTAGAACCCGCTCCATCGGTATAAGCAGAGCGAAGGGCCTTCCGCGCCGATAGGCCAATTGACACGAACCCCGGACGGGCATTTTAACGTCAGCGAACCCGCAGGAAACAGATGTTGGAAGTGGCTGAGAATTACACGGGGGGCGGGCAAGAGACCGCTGGGGATAGAGGGCAGGCGGCAGGTCGCCTCCGTCAGCTGGAGGACAAGTGGGTGTGCGTTTTACTTCAGATACTATCCAGCGTCTGCTACGATCGCACACGGCTGCACTGAAATAAAACAAGCAGAGGAGGAGGGAAGCCGGGGGGACAATCCTCTGTTGTCCCCGGCACTCGCGAACGGCTCGTGCAGGTGTGTTTAAACACCTGGCCTCACTTGCCGGCTCGTTGCCTTACCTTCTGTCCCTGCTGGCTCCAACTGCCTGTCTCTTCAGGGCAGGGCTTGTACCGATTCCTAAGCTGGTCCGGGACACATCAGCGGGGACAGAATTTGTGAAGTTTCCATTTAATGTTTGAACCGATTGTGGCTCATGAATACACACGCCTAATATCTTTGGAGACACCCTCCCTCCAACACAAGCTGCGACTGAGGAAAGCTGTTCCCTCGCGGTCGGTCCTCACAGGGAGACACTGGTCAAAACGCAGCTCTCGGGGGACGGCCCAGGACCCCCGGGATTGTGCACAAGTATCTGTGTTCGTCGTATCTTCACATGAATCGGAACTCCAGCTAGCCAACGTTCCCGATAGTCTTTTGTGTACCTGAAAAAAAAAAAAAAAAACGTTTGGCCAAGAGAAAACCCAAAACCAAATGCATCGCACTTCGTATGAAACTGTTCGCTGTCCAAGTTGGGTGTCACACATTGTGACATGGGCCCTTCGGACCCAAGCTGCCTCGCAGGAGGTCCTGCCCTCCCTCTGGGGCCAGCGCTCAGCTTCTCTGCCTACCACACAAGGTGGGCCAGTTGAGAGGTCAGCAGGGCCCAGGATGCACGTAGACTTTCCAGTGGTTGGAAGGTGCCGGAAGGTAGAGGCAGGTGGGCCCCAGAGATTCAGCCGAGAAGCATCTCGTCCAGACACAAGCCGGTAGTTGGCTCTGTTCCCGGTTTGTCACCCACCGTCAGGGTCTCTGTCCCTCACTGCTTGGCACACCTGCATTCTGTGACAGGACAGCCCTTCTCCAGTGGCCCGAGTCATCCCTACCTGGTTCTGCTAAAGACGACTTTCCTCTAACAGCACCTGTAATCAACATTTTGGTGTTGGGTTTGTGGGAAAGTTAACGGCTGGAAGGAAATGAAAATTCTTCTGTTTCTGTTTTAAAAGTAGTCTGAAGCAGTTACAAGATTTTATGTTGCCTGGTGGTGTATCAGTTGGGACTTTTGGCTGCACGTAACAGAATGACCCTGCGATAGTTTAAGCAGAAAAGCAAATTTATGCTGAGGCTGCTGGACAGCTTGTGAGCACGGGGCTGGGAGGCGTAAATCAGGGAAGGGAGACGGCTTCCCCCTTCATCTGCTTGACCCCGGCCCTCGGAGCCACGCGATGGTCAAGTTCTCAGTTCTGCCCCCCACCCAAATTCCGACTTCTCCTTCTGGGCTCTGGCGCACAATTCCAAGGGGGGACCAGGATCCTGGCAGACATCAGATGACACGGTCCATTAGGGTTAATTCCAGGAGGGCTTAACAAAGAGACCAGTTACTAACGTGCGGGCAGGGAGAGGGTACGGGAACCACAAGGGACCAGAAGACAGGAGGCAGCCTCTGGGGGCTGTGACCTCAGCGGGGACACAGCCAGGGACGGGGAGCCAGCAGGAACGGTAGGTATCCTGACTCCTGGCCCCCCTCCTCCCCATCTCCTGCTGCGCAACCCAACAGGCCAAACGCAGGGGGGGAGCAGAAGTCCCAGGGGGACCCCCAGGGGGAGGCAGGCAGATGTTGGCCACACTGGCCCGCTTGCCAGCACAGAAAGCGGGTGGGCAAAGCCCTGCCTCACCTGTCCGGTATCTGGAGTATCCACACAAGAAGACCCTGATTGGCCCAGCTTGGATCACGTGTCCACCCCTGAGCCAATCGGCTGAGACCAGGAGAAGCGACAAGTGTGCCAATATGGCAGCCCCCACGTGAAGGCGGATGCAGGGGTGGAGCGGGTGGCACCTGCGGGGAATGAGCCCGCCGCGCCGAGTGCCCCCGCCCCACGCCTCTCTTGATAACGTCACGACTGCCTCACAGCACGGCCGAAACGCGCGGGCCACCGACCCCCAAGCGCGGTGCCCTCGTCCACGCTGAATATGGGGCGGGAATGTTCCTGAGACACCCCAAATTCGGCAGGTCCCTAGTGTCTTCTGTCAGCGTAGCCCTGGGCTCTGCAGGAGCTGAGGGCTGGTCTCTGCGGAGCCCATTAGGCGGAGTCTGAGCCGTAGTGGGGGGGAGGGGGCAGAGGGCTGGGGGTGGGGGCAGCTGAGCCCGGGGGTGGGGCCGAGCCTTGGGGGGCGGGGGGAGCTGAGCCGGGGGGTGGGGTTTGGGCCCAGGGGGCGGGGTCTGAGCCTGGGGGCGGGGGGAACCGAGCCAGGGGCGGGGTCTGAACCTGGGAGGCGGGGGGACCTGAGCCCGGGGGTGGGGTTTGGGCCCAGAGGGAGGGGTCTGAGCCTGGGGGCGGGGGGAGCCGAGCGGGGGTTGGGGGGGGCGCGGTCTGAGCCTGCGGGCGAGGTCTGAACCTGGGAGGCGGGGGGAGCTGAGCCCAGGGGTGGGGTTTGAGCCCGGGGGGCGGGGTCTGAGCCCGGGGGTTGGTGGGTAGCCTGCGGGATGGGGGCTGAGTTTAAGGGGTTGGGGGGGTTGAGCCGGGGGCGGGGGCTGGGGTTGTACACGTGGAGTCAGGGTGTTGTTTGGCGCTTAATAGCCCTGGCTTTGGAAGATAACTGGGAGGAGTCCAAGTGGGATCCAGTATCTAGGCCCCAAAGATGCTTTCTGAAGCCCCAGTTTTGTTCTGTTACTCTGCTGATGAGCCTCGGCCCCGGTGAGCAGTCCCTCCCTGGGAGCTGGAACCCGGCCGGGCTCCCTGGTCTGCGTCAGCGTGGAACCCTCCAGGCTGCTCAAGAAGGCAGCAGGGTTGAAAACCGCATGCAGGCGCCATCCTGGGGGCCCTCCTTTGGTGCAAAGGTACTCAAAATGATGAACACGGGTTCCCGTGGCCAGAGTGTCATCACTTCATGACATCTGGGCTCCACACCTCTCCTAGATCAGAGACCTCTGCTGCCGTCAGTCCTCCCAGGTGTCGTGGGGAGGGGAGGGGAGAAGAGGGCAACCAACCAAAGCCTGAGCCTTGCCTTCCAAGCCCCTACTCCTCCCCATCTGCCATCCTCCCCCTCCTCTTTCCCCTCCCCGTGCCAGCACCCGGAGCCCGGAAAGGTTGGTCCCCCCAGAGACACCCCGAGGGAGCCATCTCAGACACTGCATTTTCCTCTGCTCCCCTCCCCCAGGCTGGATTTCTAGAACTAGGAGCTGATGCTGCAGACTAGGGGAGCTTTGCTCCCGGTGAACTTGAACCCGGGGGTTTCTAACCCCCAAAGAGACCAGGCCCTAACAGGTGCACCAAGGGGGCAGGTGGCCAACATCAGGACCAAAGACTCCTTCACTCCCTTCTCTCTGCACGTGGAGCTCGTGGGCATTTCTCGTGACTCACTCCCGCTGGCTAGCGACACTTCAGCATGTGCAAGACTAGAACCAGGCGCGCCCCCGCGGATCAGGCGAGAGGTCTGCGAAAAGAACAGGAGTCCTCGTGAGCGAGCGCAGCTGACATTTCTTCTCCGCTGGTCATTTGTCTGCCCTCTCTCCAGGTGGGGGCGGACCATGAGGATCCCCTTTCACAGAAAAGCAGCAGCAGACCGGACGCTGCGGGAGAACCCGGCGGGCCTGGCCCCTGGAGGTGGCTGGCAGATGGTAACTTTCATTCCGGAGAAAGCAAGTCTCCAAACTCACCAAGGTCAGCTGGAGAGGCTGGTGGGCCTCAGAGCCCAGACATCTAACCACCCGGCCACCTTGCCCCATCCCCGCGGGGCAGAGAAGGCTCCGGGGCCTCAGATGCCACATAAGGGAGAAGCCCGTGTTTGGGGGGAGGTGGGGGGGAGGTGTGCACCGGGATCACGCCAAAGCCAGCCGGCACAGGCTTCCGGTGTCTTCTTGGCTCTGGAGGGAGGAGGCAATGAGGGGGCAGTGAGGGATTCGGCCTGAGCCCCAGGCGCAGACACAGCAGAGGAACTTGGATCTAATGCTGAACGTTTCTGTGCTCACATTTCGGAAAAATAAATACTGTGTTCACCCAAAGCCCTCACTGTGGCCTTCTCCACCGGGCTCTTCACGCCTGGGTTGGGGGGGGAGGGAGGAGGGGCGGCGCTGCAACTCATAAGATGGGTCAGGAAGTCAATCTAGTGGCTCAAAACTAGCGTTTTCTTCCTAACGAGTAGAACAGACTGGAACATAACGACACGGAAGATGCCAGACTGCGCAGTCCAGAGAGGGGGCTGTTCCGTGAAGAGACTTTCCTGTCGCGCACATGTACACAGAGCATGGGTACATGGGGCGGGGTCATGCTTTGTGACACACTGTGAATGTCCTTGCTCTGTCAAGAGCGGCTTCGGGGGCCACAGAGGATGTGACTGAGCCAGCTGCACGTGGCCGGCCAGGCGTTCCCTGGTGTGGACCGATGCCTCGGGAGTCAAACCTGGAGGCACCCTGGGGGCGAGCCCCTGGAAACAGGCAGGACCCCTGGGGAGGGCTCTGGGGTCCCCTGAGGCAGCTCTGACTGATCTTAACCCAAAGTAAGACACGGCACAAGCCCAGCCAGTGCTGGGGTGCAGCTGGTCATTCCATTCAGTCTAAACAACGTTCTCCCAGGGCAGTCACGTGCCTGTTTTATACGCGGGGAAACCGAGGCCCAGCGTTGAGAGGCGTGGCAATCAACAGCAGTGGGATTGGAGAGCACCCTCTCAGCTGACCCAGGCCACTCTCGTCTCATCGGAGCTATGACGAATCTCTGGAGAAGCAGGCTTCCCGAGGATGCCTTGAACCTCACGATGTGCTTTCCGGGAACACAGTAACTAGGGACCCACGCTCTTTACTGTGCCCGAAACACGGAGCAGGGAGACACCTGTGAAACTTGTCTGGAGATGACCCGGAAGGGTGTTGGCCACGTCAGTCCCGCACGCCCCGAGACCATCTGCGACCAGGCAGCTCTAGATCCTTCTGGATCGAGACTCCCAGATTGAAGGTGAGCTTCTCCACAAGGCCACAGATAAGAAGCACATCTTTCAAAGAGGACCACACAGGGCCCTGTTTAGAAATAAAGAAGAGAATCTGCGAGCACTTCACAAGGAAGAGAACAGAAATTATTCGGCGTATGGTCAGAAAATCATTGCGGTTTGGTCCAGGGTCTGACCTTTCTTGCTGTTCCCTGCGGTGTCCTTCCTTGCTGTCAAGCTGCCCGCGAGCCCGTCTCTCCCCTGCTCACAGATGGCCCCTTCTTAGCGAGCAGCTGCCGGTTCCTCCGAGGCCCTGCAAAAACAAGATCACGGGGGCAAGGAGGTGGGGGATACGGGTGTCTCTTTCAGATGCAGGGGCGCCAGGGTCGGGGTGGTGGTGCACTTCATGGCCTTGAAGTCCTGGGCAAACCCAGGTGCCCTTCTGCCCCAGGGAGAGGCACTTGTCTAACCCCAGGGCTCTGGGGAGCCTGCAGCCGGCGGGGTGGGGACCCGTTCCAGGGAGTCTCGATGAGAAACCCCCAGTATCAGGAAAGCAGCGGCCGTCACCAGCCCACGGGGTAGCCTTGATGGGTGGCAGCTCTTCTCTCTGCCCAAGTGGCCCCGGCCAGCGTTTCTGTAGGACCTGGGGAGGCCCTGTTGCCTTCCCACCCGGGAACGGGGTGGGACCCCAAATCTTGGCCGTGGGGCTACATTGCTTCAGCCTCTCCAGCACCCTGCCACTTGCCAACCCTCACGGTCGCCCTCACGGTTTCTGGGAAAGGTCACCCCGTTCCTATGACAGGTATCTATGCCCACCCCGGCCTTTGACTTCTGCTAAGGACACGAGGCTTTCGCTGGAAGGAACCTGGGGTCACAGCAGGACCACTGAGTCCTGCTATGCTTTTCAGAGTGAGGCCTCCATGTGGTCTCATCCCTACGCCCTGTGTGTCCAGGACCCTCGCTCTGATCAGGCCTCACATACCCCAGTGTGAGTCCTGGTATGGTCCTGACAGGAGGGGAAACCGAGGTCTCATCCAGGCCACGGCCGCAAAACAAGGCTCAGACTTGCACTGGGGACCCACTGGTCAGCTCCTACCCCGCCTATGACCAGAGGATCCAGGCCCTTGAGAAAGCACCACACACAGTGTCGGAGAGGAGCACTCAGCACAGACAGGGACAGGAGCAGGTGCAGGAGGGGAGCAGGCACACGGCACCCTGCCCGGCTGCCGGAGGGCTGAGGGCACAGGTCAGCTGGCAGAGGGCAAGGAGGGCAGCCAGAGGGGCAGCACAGAGCCAGGAGTCAGTGGCCTCCCCAGGGAGACTGGAAGCCTCTGGAGACGGGAGCAGGGTGGTGCCCACTCAGGGGCCGCAGTGCTGGGCCACCTGGGGCCACTCCTGTCCAGGGAGGGGAGATGTGGAATGTTCCAGGTGGGTCTGTCCTCATGTCCTTAGGGGAACCACGTTTGCACCCTGCACCCTGTGCACCGGGGATCCCTGCCCCGGAAAGACACACATTACAGGGGTGCCGCTCAGGTCCGGATGGCCTCTGAGCCGTGACAGACCACGGACTTGAAACCAGAGCAAACCGGGAGGCCTTCGTGCAGGAAGACCGGGCCCGCTGGGGTGTGTGTGGCTCCCGGTCGCCCCAGAGCGGGGCCTCACGCCCTCTGAGGCTGATCTTCCAACGTGGCCGAGGCCACCTTACTAGGCCCAGGCTGCTCCTCCTCTGATGCAGGCCGGAGTCCCCGGAGTGTCTGCGGGATGGGACTCCCATCCCGGGACAGCTGCCAGCAGCAGACCCCGAGTCCTGTCCTGCAGTGAGGGTTTCAGGGCCACACAGATACCATGCTGGGTCAGACACTCCTGGGGCCCCAGGGACACCAAACGGTGGGGATCTTGCTCTACAGGTGGGTCTCTTGAAGCTAGGACAGGCCTGACAGCAGGGCAGGTGCTTTTCTCTTGGCTTAGGTCTCCCTTTCCGCTCCTCCCTCCCCCCTTCCTCCCTCCCCACCTCTTCCTGCTTCCCCTCTCTCCCCTCCTCCCTCTCCCCTCCTGCATCCTTCCTCCCCCCTCCTTCCCTCTTCCCCCCCTCCCCTTCCTCCATCTTCCCTCCCCCCTCCTCCCCCTCCTCCCTCCCCACCTTCTCCTGCTTCCCCTCTCCCCTCCTCTCTCTCCCCTCCTGCATCCTTCCTCCCCCCTCCTTCCCTCTTCCCCCCTCCTCCCTCCCCTTCCTCCATCTTCCCTCCCCCTCCTCCCCTTCCCCCTCCCTCCTCCTTCCCTCCTCCTCTGCTTTCCCTCCCTTTCTTCCTTCCATTTTTCACTTTCCCTCGATTATAAACAATCGCCCCTAACAGAGTTTGTCATGACTCCGTGCTAAGTGCCCTGGGTGCCCCACCCTGCCCAACCTCTTCTGTGCTCTGGAGGTGCCAGCATCTTTGGATAGTGTGGGAGCTGTTCTGAAAGGCAGCCTGGCACTTGGAGGCTTGACCTCAAAGTCTGCAGGATGTGTCTGGTGGCGAGTTGCAGCCCAGACCAGGCGAGTGGACCCCCAGGACGGAGGGGCCGTTGGGACCTCCCCACCTCCACCTTCCAGGCCAGCGGCACAGAGACCTTTGCCCCAAGCCTGGAGACCTTTCTTGAGAGAGAGTCCATGCCGCTCCTTGGACGGGATAGAATCCCCAGGGGTCACGGGGCCTTGGAAACCAGGGTGTGGGAGCAGCTGCGGGTGCCATAGTCACTTGAGCTGCTTTGGGCTTGGGGACATGGGGCCGTGAAGCCTCTCACCCTTCAACGCACACCCCTTACCTGGACTCCTGGGCTGTGTAAACCTTGAGCTTCTTCCCTGGCCTCCCATCCCATGAGCCCTGGAGCCTGTCCCGGGGCCACCTGCGGGGAGAGGCTTCCTGTCAAGCCACTCATGCCCCCCAGCCCACCTGGGAGGGGGTGCAGCCAGACCAAAGATGCACCCTGGGGCCTGACCTGGGCGTGTGGGGGGCAGGGACAGTGGCCTGGTATCATATGGCTGGCCCACACATGGGCAGCTGTTCATGTGAGACTTTATTGAGGGATATTTTTTAAGGGTCTCAGGTTTGAGAGGAAATGCCCTTAGATTATGTCCACAACATGTTGACAATAAACCATATTGCTGATTACATCCACCCTTTACCACCGACAACCTGGTGTAAGTCATAGAGAAGGCTCACGGCTCTTTTTGCAACTGTGTGCTTTACCAACCTATAAAAATTTCTTTTTAATATTCAAATATTACATATTTAATATATTAATATGATATATTAAAATATTTAATAAATATTTAAAATAATAAATATTTAATATTCAAATATAAAGTCTGTACTGATGGGACGAGGCATTACCTGGAGGGGAAAGGGACTTAAATGACAGCAGATTTCTCATCCGAAAGCCCGGAGGCCAGAAAAAATTGGCACAATGATTTCCAAAGAAGAATTACCAGTCCCAGATTCTATACCCAGTAAAAGTAGCCTTCAGAAATAAAGCAGAAAAGAAGGGATTCTGGGAAGAAGGGGAACGAAGAGAATGTCGTCTCTATGCAGGTACCTGAGTACGTGGACATCCGTGGGCAGAAGGGGGGACATGGGACCGAGTCTCCCACCGCATACAAAATTAACTCAAAACCAACCACAGACTTGGATGTAAAATGTACATCTCTAAAACTCCTAGAAAACAGCACAGGAGAAACCCTGGGGATCCAGGCGAGGGAAAGTGCTCTGAAACGTGACCCAAAGCACAATCCGTAAGAGAAAAAAACGATAATATTGAACTTTGTGAAAATGACAAACTTCTGCTCCTGAAACCCCCGCGTGCAGGCCAGGTGACAGAGGACTCACTTCTGCCCGCGTGAAGAGCCGCAATCTCAACAGTAAAAAATACAAACAGTCCACTTAAAAAATGTGCAAGGGATGTGAGCAGACATTTGGGGGGGTGCGGGGAGGCCGATTAGCACGTGAAAAGACCTTCAACATCTTCAGGCACCAGGGAAATGCAAATTAAGACCCCCGTGAAGTCGAGCCCACCCCTCACCGGGCAGAGACTGGAGGAAGGACTGGGACCCCGGCAGAGGCGGAGCACAGGTGGGGTGGTGGGGTGGCGGCCCTTCCGCGCGCACGTTTTGGGGTCGCTTAATAAAACCCAAACCTACAGTCAGGGTCGGATCCGGCAGCCTCACCCCTGGGCACGAATCCCAGAGAAGTGAAAACTATGTCCACCCACACACTTGTGTGCAAACGTCCACGGCACCTGGGGGAGGGTCCGTGCCCCCCTCCCCCACGCCGTGCGCTGGTTTCGCCGTGTCCTGTGCACCCACAACCGTTGCACCATTAAAAGGAAGCCAGCAAGCAAAGCACCGTCCCCAGGTGAGCAGCGCTGGGGGCCCAGGAGGCCCGGCCACGCGGCCTGGGACAGCGTCCCCCACCCGGCTCCCCCGCAACCCCGGGCCCCGCGGAAGGGCGTCTGCGCCAGACGGCACGAGGAACAGCAAACGTGCGGGCAGACAGGCAGGCAGGCCAGGGGCCACCGTGAAGACACGACTATTCCAGAAACGGAAGAAAAATTACACCCGAGGTACTCTCATGTGCCAGGGAAATCCGAGCGCGGCGAGTCCGCGCATCACCAGCCAAGAGAGCACACGAGAGCCCTGAACACCGGCCGGAAAACACGGAAAAACGAAAAGCGGTTCTGCTCCGCAGGGGGCCCAGTAACACCCCCTCCTGTGCGCCCGCCCCTCCCGGCGGCCCCAGGGCGCCCCCAGCCCTGAGCGGCTGCAGGGGTGCGGCGGGCCGGGCGCGCGGGAGGCCTCCCTCCCCGCCCCCGTGCGCGGCTCCCCGCGGGGCGCACCGACCCGGGGGCCGCGTCCGGGAGCCCGGCCGTCGGTTCTGCCCCTTCCTCGGGAGCCACACGGCAGCCCGGCCGCCCCCCAGGTGCGCGCCACCCCCCCCCCCAGCCGGGGCGCGACTCTTCACCTCGGTCTGCCGCTCGGAGCCCCGGGCCCCCTCTGTGAGCGAGGGCAGCCACACCCCGGGTTCGGAGGTCCTGCCTGGGTCCCCGCCCCGTGGGCGCCGCCAGCCACGCCTCCAGACGCTTGGTGCCCCGGCCCCTGCCAGCCCCTGCCTGGGGGCGCCCTCCCCGCCCCCCCCCGCCCCCTCCCCACGCCACCAAGGCGGTCTGGACCACCTCTGCCTCTGCCCCTCCGGGCTCCTCCACCGGACGTCGGGGTCAGGGGTCCTGCTGGTCTGCTCCTTGTACCCCGGGCGCCTCCCCCCGACTGAGTCAGGGACCCCAGGCCCCCCGCACCCTGGGTGCCTTTCCCTGAGGATGGGGTCAGGGGAACCGCCCACCTGCATTCACTCTCGGTTGCGCCGCCCCCCCCCCCCCCGCCCGAACGTGCTGCCCCCTGGGTGGTGGGGGGTGGGGAGGTCTCCCAGCCCCTCATAAACGCTCAGAGAGCATCCACTCTGAGCATCCCCCCTGGGTGAAGCAGGTGTGGAGCAGGGAAGACGGGGCTGGCGGGAGGTGGGGGGCTGCCGGGGCCGCAGGAGGACGGCGGCCAGATGACCACCACCTGCCCCGGAGTCGGGAGAGACAACGGATGGACGCCTGGGCCCTGGGGGGTGGGGGTGACTCAGGGTAGACGGGGGCCTTCAGGAGGGCACCTGTGCAGACACCAGGTCCCCCCTCTGCCGCCTCGCCCTGCTCTCACGCGTCCCCCTCCCCGGGGCCTGAGGAAGAAGCAACCCGCGACCACACAGTTTCCCGTCTGTGTGGGAAACTTAACAGCACTTAACTGACAGTGATTTTCCTTCCTGTTAGAAGGTGCTCCTCCCTCAGTGCATCTCCCCCACCCCCGTTCCTGCCCTCCACCTGCAGGTTCCCCCATCTTCTGGAAGGCTCCCCCAGCCCTCCGACCGACCGACCGCAGGGGCCTTGGGGAGGGAAACCACCAGGTTTCACCCACTCCGTGGCCGTTTATAGCGGCCGCCCAGGGCCTGGCACGCGGTAGGTGCTGGGGGCACACTGTCACGCTGTCACAGGCCAGGGTCTCTTCTCCCTTTCCAGCTGGGCCTGCAGCGGCTCTCCCCCCGGGCCATCCTCGGGCCATCCTTGGGAGCCAGAGCCCTACCCCAACACCAAACCCTCCTCCTGAACTGCCGCTCCCCCTGCTGCCTCCCCCTCTCCCACTTCCACATCCTGCTGACCGCGTGAAGGACCCGGCCGGCCACCCGCCCTTGGGTGGTGGCCTGGATCCGTGGGCCCACAGGCAGACAGGGAGGGCGGCTGTGCTGGGCCCTGGTGCTCCCTTTACAGCTGCCCTCCCTTGGGGTGGGGGAGGGGACTGGCGAGCCGGGCCCCTCCTCCACTCGCCCTGGCCTTCCACCCCCCCCCCACCCCCCCTGCCCCAGACTTGGCCTTTCCCTCCATCTTTAGTCCGGCCCCTCTTTCCAAGGCTATCTTCCCTGGGTTCTATCCTCAGCCCCCTGACACTAGGGGAAGACCCCTAGTGTCCCGGCCAGCTCCTCCCCGGGTCCCTTCCTGTGGTAGTGGAGGCCCCAGGGGTCCCGGCCGTTCCCACCTGGTCGCTGGTGGCGTGGCCTCCCCCAGCCGGGTGAAGGGGTCTGGCAGTTGTGGGGGAGGGGGGGAAGGGGTGAGGCACCGAGTGGAGGGGGGCGGTCTTCACCAGGGCCTCTGTTTCCAGGCCTGCACCACCCACAAGCTCCCTTGCTTCCCAGGCCAGGCCAGATACTCCAACCCCTGTGCCTGGGATCTCTCGTGCGTGACCCCGGGTCAGCTCGGGTGCCACGTGGGCCAGGCGGCTGTACCCACAGTTCAACCAGACACTGATGCCGGTGCTGCCGTGAAGGTATCTGGCAAGTGTGGTTAGCACCCACCATCAGCAGCCTTTGAGCAAAGATCGCCTTCTGTTACGTGGGTGGGCTTCGTCCAATCAGTTGAAGGCCTTCAGAAAAACGCAAGGTTTCCTGGAGGAAAGGAAGCCGGCCTTAAGACTGTGGCAACAGGGGCGCCTGTGTGGCTCAGTCGGTTAAGCGGCCGACTTCGGCTCAGGTCATGATCTCGCGGTCCGTGAGTTCGAGCCCCGCGTCGGGCTCTGTGCTGACAGCTCAGAGCCTGGAGCCTGTTTCAGATTCTGTGTCTCCCTCTCTCTGACCCTCCCCCATTCATGCTCGCTCGCTCTCTGTCTCAAAAATAAATAAACGTTAAAAAAAAAATTAAAAAAAAAAAAAAAAAAAAAAAAAAAAAAAAAAGACTGTGGCAACAAGTCCCGCCCGGATTCCCAGCCTCGCCAGCCTGCCACGCGGATCTCAGACTTGACGGCTGCACGGTTGTGCGAGCCAGTCCCGTAAAACTTAAATCTCTCTGGGTCTCTCTGTCTCTGGGGAACCCACGCTTGATTCGTTCAACGAGTGGAAACAGCTGCTGCGTGCGGGCTCCTGCTGGGTCCTGGGAGGACAAGAGGAGACACTGAGCAGACCCCTTGCGGGTCGGAAGCCCACAGCGCCAGGAGGAAGAGGAGGAGCCGGGCGGCAGGTGCTTCCCCTCAGCTCGCAGTCCCCTCACAGGTGCCCGCGGCCAGGGAGGGGACGGGTGACCCGAGGCAAGGGAGGAGCCCTTCATGGCGGGCCACATCTCTCCCCCCACAGATTCGGACCCAGAGACCCGAGGCATCTCCTGTTCCTTGTATCCCCGGGCCCCACCCGTTAGGGAAACTGGAGACAGTCGCATGCAGCGACAGGTGACCCCGGCGGGTCAGAACCGGGGCCCCGGGACCAGTTTCGGCTCACACCTGCCACGGGCTCTGCCACGCTCCCCCGCTGGGCCTGGTGGTAACCCATTCATTTCCTAATGCCCCTGGTCTGACGCCTGCCCCCCCCCCCCCAGCGTCACACCCACCCACAGGACAGACCCTCTGAGACCGGGGTTGGAGGAAAACGTGGGCCCGCGGCAGCTGGAGAGGAGAGAGCCACATTTGCGGCAAAACCAGAGATCAGGTGCCCTTACCTGCCAAAGACGGGCAATTACGCCTTCCACTCTCCGAGGGATTAGTCAGTCTGGGTGGATCGCTAAGGAGCGGGTTTACAGAAGCGCCCACTGGTGGGCGGCCCCCTCTGTGAACCTGGCTGTCTCCCGCTTCCTCAAACACGCTAATCGTGTGTTCTCTCAAGTGGGCTAAACATACGTCCTCCCCTCTTTGTAGGAGCACCAGACAGCTTACTCAGGGATCACTTCTGACGAGCGTTTTAACAGCTTCTCGGCTGTGCGCCGGGCCCTTCTGCCTCCTCGCAGAGCAGAGTGAATCCAGACAAGGGCACGGCCGCTGGGCCACCAGGCTGGAGCCAGAGCTCGGACGCCGGGTCACGCTCCCACCGCCTCCCGGACCCGCCTGGGCCCCGCTCTTGCGCCAGCGCGAGCGGGCGCGGGACTCAGGCGTCGCCACGCGGGGCTTGGGGCTCCTCCCAACACTGGGGGGAAGCGGCCCTCTGCCAGCCACGTGGGAGGCTCGTGTGGCTGGGATCCCAGGTGCCCCCCCACCCCCCCCCCCCCCCGCGGGGCGCCTGTTCTCCGTTGGAGCTCGCGTCACGTGACAACAACGCTCGGTGACTGCAGGACCTCCGTCGACGTGCTCTCTCCCTGAGCCTCCCTCTCCCCTGCAGTTTGCACCACCAGGGCAGCGGGAGGGTCAGAAGACAGAGACGGGAGCGACCGTGGCCCGGCAGCCTGGCGGGTGCCCACGTACCACAGGGCACCCACTCCCCGGACGGGGGCCCCAGGACGCCGCCCTCCGCGAGGGGCCGCCCGCTGAGGGTCTCCTTGGGCCGCCGGGTTCTGTGGGATCACTGCCGTTTCACCCTGGCCGTCTCCTGTGTCCCCTCCTGTGACCCGGGATGTGACCTCCCCTCGGGGTCGGCCCTCAAGTCCCGCTCACCTGCTCCATCTAGCACTGGGATTTTCAGTTTTCTTTGGTGTTTTCAAGGACTGTTCTAGAATAATATCTGGAACACTCCTCCCAGGAAAGGACTCCCGGGATGGGTCTCTAGAGCTCGCCCCAGTTTGTCACTCTGAATTCACGGTACACGTGCAATGGGTAAACCAGCAAACAGCCCACCCTGTGCAGGGGCGAAGGAGCCACAGCGTTTTGTCAAAGTGCGCCCGCGGCCAAGGCCAAAGCTGCACCTCCGGCGACCAGGACAGTCGGGGAGACCTGCGTCGCCAAGGAGGGCCTGGGGCCCCAACATCAGGCGTCAGACCGGTCACCGCTCCGCTCTGCTCCAAACCCTCCACGGGCTGCCCCTCAAAGCGCGCAGGTCCAAAGCCGTGGCCCTGGGGGCCCTGCTGCCCCTGTGACCTCTGCGCTTTCTGAGCACACACGTGTGTTCCACCCCAGGGCCTCGAGCCTGCTGTTCCTCCCCTGGAAGGCCGGCCCCGCCTCTGCCCGGGCGCCTCTTCCCCATGGCCGGCCGAGGGCCCCCTCCGTCCTCCCGCCCGGCCCAGCCCTGCCCCTCGAGGCCCTGCTGGCCTGTCTGCTCCTCTGCTTGCCACTGCGGGGTCTCCCGGTCGCCCTAACGAGGCACCACAGCTGGCCTCAAACGGCAGACGCTTGCCCTCTCCGTCTGGGGGACACAAGCCCAAACCCGAGGGGCCGTGAGGACCGGCTCCTTCTGAGGCCGCGAGGGAGAGTGAAGAAGGTCTTTCTTTGGGATCTGTTTCCAAAAGGGAGACTCTGCTCAAAGCATGCAATTGATTTCATGAATCCATTTGTCCCCGTCTACACCGTCGGTGACCCCACCCTACATTCTGGAAGCTTCCTTCAGTGGGGAAGGGAGGCCCGTGGTCAAACAGCTACAGCAGTGGGTGCGGCCTGGGGGTCTGAGCGTCCTCGGCAGGTGTGGTGCAGGGGCTGCGAGGGCAGCGGGGCGGCGGGGGTGGGGTGGGGGGCGGGTGCCCCGCCCTGTGGCCACACTGCTCCGGGGCCAACAACAGATCAGGAAGTGGTCCCCCCTCAGGTCCCTCCAGATCTCCAAGCTCTAGCCCCCCCTGGGGCACGGGGTAGGCAGACAGTCCTCACTGGGGAAGAGGCGGGGAGGGCGGGGGCTGCGGGGGAGGACGGCCACCACAGGGACCGGGGTGGGGGATGCTCCAGCCGCTGAGCCCTCATCGCCTGGCCCGGGGGGCGCCCCCAGTGCCAGCGGATCTGTAACTCCCGTGGGAGCAGGTGTGTGCGCTCACGGATGCCATGCTGGGCGCGTCCCGAATGTCAGCGACAGAGAAATGCGGGGAGGAGGGATGCGGCAGGGACCCGAGGCCGGGAGCCCAGGAGGCACCTTTGCCGCCGTCTCCCGCCTCTGGACCTTGGTCCCCGTGGTGTCCCCTGGACCTGGCCTTCTCATGACCATCCCCCGCCCCCAGAGCGTGCCCTCTCCCCCCGGGGGTGCTGGGCTCCCACCTGGGAACCCGTGCACCACCGCGTCCTGTGCGCGGTCCTTGCACACCCTCCCCGACCTCGGTGTGTCCTCCTCCGCGCGGACCTGTCCTCCCAACCCTCCCTGCGCTCACCCCGGGCCAGGCACCCCCGAGCAGGGCTGTCGTGTGATCCTGTGAGGTCAGAGCCCACAGCCGCCAAACACTCTGGGGACTGAACTGTAAGTGTGACCCCAGTGGAGAAACGCTGCCCTGACGTGGCCAGGGTAGGAAGACCGTGAACTGGGGACGGAACGAGACAGCCGTCTCCCTCGATGCCCTGGACCCCGCTGCCCACGGGGACACGAGTGGCCGCTCCGTACTCGTCCTGCCACGTGGGACTGACGCGCTCCCGCCTTCCCCGTTTGTCCCCATCGGTTAGCTCACGGCACCCACATTTTCCCGCAGAATCACCGATGACCTCACTGCACAGGTGTCCCCCGCCCCTGGCACTCCTGAAGGGACCCTGTCTCCCGACGGGAGGGACCCTGTTACTTTCAGAGACATCCGGCGTTGCTGTAGCTGCAAATCGCCCCGCAAAAAAGGGAAATGTCGACACCTGCTCACTGGGCTCCGAGGGGCTGACTCGGCAGTGTGTTCCTGCGGTCCTGAAAATGCTGACTGTGGGTCCAGACTCCATTCTTCTGTTCACGAGGGTGCGGGGAGGGAGAGCGAGGGGGGACTGTGCTAGGGGAGGAGGGGGGAAAGGAGAGGGAGGGGGAGGAGAGGGAGGGGAGAAGGAGGGGAGAGGGAGGGGGAGGTAGAGAGAGGGAGAGGGAGGGGAGAGGGAGGGGTTAGGGTACTAGGGACGGGGGAGGGAGAGGAGAGGGGTGAGGGGAAGGAGGAGACAGGGAGGGGGAAGGAGAGAGGGAGGGGAGAAGGAGGGGAGAGGGAGGTGGGGGGAAGCAGGGGAGAGGGAGAGGGGGGTGGGGGGAGGGAGGGGAGAGGGATGGGAGTGAGTAAACACAGGCAGGACGATTTTGGTGGGAGCAGCAGAACTCTCCCACACACACCCACTCGAGGAGGAAGTTTCCAGAACCCAGGCTCTGCCCGTGTCTCTGCTGGTTTTCTTCCTGGTTGCAGACCGGCCGCACCTGCCGACGTGAGGATGTCCACAGGCAGAGGTGGGGTTAGGGTTAGGGTTAGGGTTAGGGCCTGGCCCGGTGCCTCCCGGGGAGTGAGGGGGCCCTCCCAGAGCCTCCAGGGACAGCGGGGTCACGTGCCTCTCCAGCTGACCCCCCCCGGTGACGAGAGGGCAGGGACAGAGCAGGGCACCTCAGCCCAGACCACCGCTGTGATCTAAGGGAGCAGTGGTAGCACACGAACCCTTAACTGTGTTTTCAAAACTCAGCTTTTAACAACTTTATGGACACATGAATCACCCTAAAATTCACCACTTTAAGGGCGCGTGCGGTGTGATAGGTTTTGGTCGAGGGACGGGGCTGTGGCCGTCAGCGTGATCCCACTGTGCGACGCTTCGGTGGCCCCGCTCCCCTCCCCCACCAGGCTCCTCCCCGTCCTGGCCGTGGACCCCGCACGGGGCACGCGGTCTGACCGGCCTCCCCCACTGAGCACCTGCTCTCCGGGGCCCGTCCACGCCGCAGCGGGTATTTTTGGGGTGTTCCCACTTCTGCCCGCAGTGAACGGCACCGCCGCGAATGTGTGCGGACGCGGCTTTTCACGCCTCCTGGGCCGACGCCTGGGAGAGGGACGCGGTCACGGGGCTGTTCCAGGTCTGCCTTCTGGAGGATGCGCCGTGTGGTTCCAGAACGGCACTCCCACCAGCAGTGCAGGAGGGCTCTGGGCTGCACGCACAGTACCCCCGCCCCCGCCCGCCCCCCGTGCCCGGACACCTGTCCCCGCCCGCCTTTTGCAGTAAGTCACCGTGGGGCAAGCCGGCCGACGGTGACTGCAAGAAACCGTGACAAACCCCGGAGCTGCTCATGGCACCCAGTTCCCCACATGGTCCCCGGAGGGACCGTCCGAGCCGCGGGTAAAGTCCCGGGGGGCAGCCCACACGGCCACGGGCTTCTGCCTCATGTCCCCTGCTTCCCAGCCTTCCGTACCAGGTCCGGGAGGAGCCCCGGAACTGTCTCTGTCCCCGTGTGCTGCGTGCGGCTGGGGTAGCTGCAGAGAGACCGTGCCTGGCCTCAGGTGTGACCCAGCCGCCCACGTGCCCCCCAGGCGCCTTCGTCTGCTCTCGGGCCTCGGTTTCCGCACCTGGAAAGTGGGGGAAACCCGAGGGCAGGCCTGGCGCCCCGTGCCTGCGTTTGCCACTGACATGACACAGCGCCCTCCGGCCACACCGCCCAGACCGGCCAGAACCACAGGGCCTGCAGGGGTCGGGGGCACACGGGGGTCGGGGGGGGCTGTGCGTGCCTCTGTGACTCGTGTCGCGCTCCTGCTTTGTAGAGTCTGTGTGAGTCGCTGAAGAAGAGCCCGCGTTCGTGTGCAGCAGAACACGTCCCCCGCCCGGCGACCACGGCGGGCGCAGGGCCCCTCCTGGACACTCTGCTCAGCGCGACTCACACGGTGGCGCGCCCGGTCCCCGCACGGAGGCCCCCGTGCCAGTCCTATGGAGGGGGCGGCTGGGAGCGGAGGCCGGCCGCGTGGGGCCTGTCGGCAGGGATGAGAGCTGCCCAAAAGGCACAGAGGAGGCAGAACCGCGGACGTGGGTTCCGGCAGCAGTCGGGAAGTGCGCGTGAGCCGCTCAAACACACAAACAGGGCGTCACGCGGGCGGCAGTGTCTCTCCTTGACCGCTTGGTTCCCGTTGGGCCATAAAGCTGGGAGAAATTTGCTCGGTGGAAAGACTTTGCCAGCAGATGGCTAATGGTTTCAGGACATCGGTAACTGCAAGCTGGATGCCAGGTATCCACAAGGGGCTCCTGAGGCCTGTGGGCGGTTAGGACCCCGGCTGACAGGACACTGTCCCCCACCCCGGGGGATCATCAGAGCCTCACTGGCCTCACCGGCTCCCGGCTGAGTGGGAACAGAGGTGGTCGATCGGGGTCCGTAGCCTTTCGGCCTCGGCGGGCCCCAGACAGACGCCCCGGCATCCTCTGGCCACTTACCGAGGAGGTGATTTACTGACTCCGGCCCAGCGGGGCGACAGCCGGCACGTGTGTGTGGCTTGGGGGAGGAGGCGTGCAGCCCTCTACGGGGTGACAACACATAGACATGAACTAGTGAAGCTCACATCCGGGGAAGTGACACTGCTACGTTCACAGGCATCCCCGGGTGGCCGTTCACTTTTTCCAGTGTTTCTGCCGTTGCTTAAAGCATTTCTGTTTGTCCCTGCATCTCTAAGAGGAAAAAAAGAATCACATTTTGATGTGTGTAAACGCTGTACGAGTTCATTATAAAGGATCAGAGCCGTGCAGAAAAATGCAAGAAATGGTCGAAGGTATTTGTAACATCCACGATTTCCACAACAGAAAAGGGATTTCTCTGCGTCAACAAGAAACGGACGGGTCTCCCGGCCAGGACGGAGCGGATGACGCAGCCAGAGAGGCGCAGAAGAAGCCCCAGAGTCGAGCCCGCGAAGCAAAGGCTCCAACGGATTCGCACACACAAAACCAAGAACGGAGACCAGGCCTTCCCTGCGGCTCCACCCGGCAGCGGCCGGGGGGCCTCACGGAACCGGCTGGGGTGCAGACAGGAGCCTCGGTTCTGCTGAGAAGCCTGCCCTCTGCGGGCAGAGCTGGCCAGGGGCAGCCTCCGGGTCACCGCGGCCTGCTCGGGGATCCAGCCTGCGCCGGGATGGGGGGGACAGACTGATGGAGCCCCCCCCCGCCCCCGGCCGTCTGCAGCAGTGATGCAGATGAGCCGGTGAGCTTCTCCAAGCTTCTCCTGTCGGGGGCCAGGCGCTAAATCCTTGGGCCAGACGGGCCCTCCGGCAGCTCTCCGAGTCGGCCCCGCAGGGCAAAGGCGGCCACAGACCACGGGCACACGGGTGCGAGGGAGCCGCGCCCCGGTGAGGCTCCACTGGTGAGAACAGGCCGCGAGCTGGCCCGTGGGCCACCGTTGCCAAGCCCCCGACCTAAAACGCCGCGAGTCCCCACGGCCGGGGAAGCGGGGCTGCCGGGCTCCAGGGTCGCACCCCGGGGCTCCTCTGCCGTGGCCTCCGGGTACAGTCCACGGGGACACCACACGCGTACACACGCCACGTGTGCACACTTTTTCCTGCTCTGTTTGTTGGAAGCACCTCTTCAAGACCTCCAGTTATCCTCATGTCGGCTTGTCTTGTCTATTAATACGGATTAGTTTGTGAAGTTCTTCATAAAAACCTACTTGTTAAATCTCCTGTCTCACCGTCATTTGCTCTAATCATCGAAGCCTTTCCTTTGCAAAGCTGCTTGGAAAGCCGGACAGCCAGTCGCCACGGCGAGAGCCCCAGACTCGACGGGAAAATGCACCTGAGAGCGTGCGCGCCTGGAGCCGCGGTGGCCACACAGGGACCGGAGCCGCCGCGGCCACGGGGTATTCCCCGAGCGGTCGTCACTCATACGGGACGGGAGGGAATTTTCTGACGGGCTCCCCATGTTTCCCACGAAGGGGGCGGTAGCCCTGCGCACTCCCAGCGGGCTGTGAAAACTCGTGGGCTGAGCCATGACCACTGGAGAGCCGGCCCCGCCTCGGGGCTCCCAGATGCCAGGGCTCCAGGCAGCTGCTCAGGACTGGGCCAATCAAACCCAGAAGCCCCTCCTGGAGGAGGAGGACTCGACGGCTCCAGAAAAGGGACTTGGGAGTTGGGAGGTCCTGTTCCCATCCCCTTCCCCTTCCCTTCCCATCCCCCCACCACTTACAGGCCCCTCACCCAGGCCCTGGAACCCCTTTCCCAAGCCCCTCTTCTCCAAATGCACTAGTGGAGATGTGTGAGATCACTGAGGTCCCTGGGCACACAGCATCCGCCAGGGGCCTGACTTCGGGCTGGGCCCCGTGCCCTCCGCCTGGCCCGGAGGGACCTCCTCCGTCGGGTGCTGGGGCAGCGACTGCCTACAGAGACTCCGGAAGGCTCAGGCACGGAAGGAACGGCTGGGGGAGGTGGGGGTAAACTCAGCCATCTCCCACGGCCCCCGATCCCTGTGAATGGGCCGCCCCCAGAGCTGGCGACCCCAGCCCATCGATGCCTCCAGGGTTGCCAGCCTGGTGAAGGGGTGGACACGGGAGCCACCCTCCGGCCAGCCAGACGCAGCCTCCTGAGGAAAGACAGGAGGAGTTGGAGACCCAAGCCCCCCTGCCTGGCAGCGCCCCGAGGCCCACGCCTGTCCCGGGAGAGGGTCCCGCCACACCTGTGGGTGGGGGGGGTTCCACGTGGGGGACTTCAGCCATCAAGAGACAGGATCTGCCATCCAGCAGAAGCCTGGGGCTTCCAGAAAAGAGACCACACTCCAGGCGGCTCCACAGTCCCCTGGCGGGCCCGGGGCCACACTCTGTCCGTCTGTCAGGCCCTCACACCTGTCGCCCCGCTCCCCATGCCCGAGGCCATGCTGACTTCTTGAGGGAAGCGTCCCCAAGCTGGGTTTGCCTGCTGCTCTGGGCTCAGAGCGGCTCTGAGGGTGTCCCCCCTTGCAAGCCCCTCCGTTGCGCGCCCAGAGCCTCCGGGAACACCTGCCTGGGCCACGTGAGCCCAGGACCTGGGGCAGACCCTGAGACGGCTCCCGTGGAGGCCCGTCCCTTCTCTATGGAGCGGGGCATGGGTGACGGAACCACAAACCTGTGCGCCCCTTCTCCGCGAAGCCAAGTCTGTCTTCTCCGAGCACTGGGACCAGAGCCCTGGGCCCTGCCGGCCCCCAGGCGGGTCTGACGCCCTGGTGATGACAGCCGCTCAAGGTCACCTGCTCCTCGGATAAATGCCAGTCACTCTGCCAGCACCGGGTCACTGCGCTCACAAAACCATGAAAACCATGCTGTCATGAGCCCCCTTCTGTGGCAGAAACACAGGCTCACGGACGGAGCAGCCGCCACTGAGTGACCTGAACCTCAGCCGCCCTCGGCCAGCTGGCAGGCTCTCCCGCTTCCCGGGAGCCGCCGGCACAGAAGGCGGTGGCCGGGGGACCCGGGGGTCACGGGCAGAGCTCTGCCCTCCGCCACCACGGCGGGAGGGCGGTGGGCACGTGAGTAGAGGGGGGCTTCTGAGGGGGTCCCGAAGGGGAAGAGGAAGGCCTTGCCCCCCCGCCCCTGCCGTGGGGTCAGCCCCCGCCGTGTCTGTGCAGCGTCCGCAGGCGGGCCGCGCCTCCCGAAGGCGTGAACACCCATCCAAAGTGGCTGTGGGCTCCGTGGGCGGGCGCTCCCCTGGCTGTCCCCAGAGAGGCCGTGCGCTCGAAGGGCCCCTCGGGTGGCGAGAGCCCTCAGCCAGGCGGAACCGGAACTCCGTGGGGCGTCCGGCAAGACCACACTCTCGCTCCCTCCGTCTGGTTCTCGGGAAGGGCAGAGCAAGGTCCCTGCAGGTGCCGGGGGTCAGACAGCCCCGTACCCGGACCCTCGTACTTCCTCACCGTGTCTCTGGACGCGGGTGTAACGTCCCTGAAGCTCAGGGCTGTCAGGAGTGAAGGGGCCCCCACGAGGGGCCAGCGCCGTCCAGGGTGGAGGAGGCCGGGCAGGAGGCCACACCCAGACCGCCCTCGGGCCGCCAGGAACCCAGGCCAGGGGGGGAGGGGCCGCCGGGGCTTCCGTGCTCATTTGCAGGGAGGGGTCCACACACCCAGACCAAAGCAGGGGGGCGGCCCAGGGGGAGGGGTCTGCCACACGCACGGTGCCCGGGGTTGGCGGGCGCCCTTCCCGCTGCGGCGCCCAGGGCCCTCCCGCTGCCATCCAGGCAGCCTCCTGTGGCCGGGGCAGGAGGCTGACGGGTGGTCTCTGCGGAGTTGCCAGCCACAGACCCTCCTGGTCCAGCTCACGGTCACATGAGCCGCCCAGTGACCCACCGAGACGGGCCCACGACAGACGCCAGCACAGGCCCCGCTTTCCTAGTCAGTAGGGACGGGCCGAGGGTGGAGGTCAGGGTGGGGAGGCCTGTGGGCAGCAGAGGCCCAGACACGGGGAAGGCTGCGTGCGGGCCGAGGGGTGGCGGGAGGTGGGTGCCTGGGGAGCAGGGGGGCCGGAGGAAGCCGCGATCAGGGGCGCTCACCTGCAGGTCCTGCCCCGAGTCCCACGAGGCGAGAGGGGCTCTGACCACGGGCTGCACCGGGTGCAGGCAGGGCCCTCCTGGCTTCTCCTCACTTCCGTCACGAGACGGGGTGGCCCGACGTCACTTCGTCCCGGGTGAGCCCTGGGATGGGGACACAGAGCAACCTCCCCGCAGGAGGAGGCGGGACTGAGTCACACGGCGGTGAGGGGGCGGGGGGGAGCCCGCCAGCAGCTGCCGGGGCAGCGAAGTGCCGTGGGTAACATGAAGCCCCGTCTCCTCGGAGGGCCTCCTGGCCGGGCCCCGCAGGAGGTGACACACGAGGTACAGAGACGGCCCCGGCAGACCCACAGGCCTTCCAGGGGCCCCGTCTCGGGCGCCTGCCGCAGACAAATGGCAGCCCCCTGAGGCCCTGACTGCCGGACCGGTGACTGCGTGACCTCAGGCAGCACAAGGGCTTACTTGGCAGGTAAGGATGTCGGGGTGGGAACGGTCCCGACACTCTGCAGGGCGACGTCATCACGAGGGTCCTTACGAGAGACAGAGGACACGCGGGGACAGAAGCAGGGCTCAGCCGGGGCGAGGGGGTCCGAGAGCCAAGGGGCCGAGGCCAGGAAGCGGGGTCCCTCCGAGCCTCCGGAAGGTCCCAGCGGGCAGCACCGTGACCTCCACAGCCGGCGCAGGCCCACGGCGGCTGGTTCCAGCCCTCGGGGAGCTCGCGGGGTGGACGATGGTCCCGCCCGGGGAGGTGTGCACGGCTCGCCCCAGGGGTCAGTTTGGCGAGGGCACCAGGCAGAGTGCACGCGGGGGGCGCTGGGGCGGGGGCTGGCTGTCACAGGCACGCGTCTGAGCCCACGCCGAGAGCCCGGCTGGTGTGCTCACCCCCTCGTGCAGCGCCCACGGCCCCGCGTGCCCCTCTACCCTGTCAGCTTCCAGAAATCAACCACCTTCCGAACAGGAGGCGGCGCTGGCCTCTAAAAAGCAGGGAGGCCGTACCCGCGGGGACACAGCATGCCAGCACACGCTTCGGGGCCTGCAAACACGGAGCTCGCTCCGCCAACCGGACGCCCCGGCATCTCCGGGGAGGCGCGCCGAGGCCAGCTCCTGTCCCATCACTGCAGGGAAAGCCACTTCTTTCTCTGTCCCCCCCCCCCCGTGCCCCCGCACCGTCCCCGAGGGGCACGCCTCGGCTCCAGTGAGGCTCACGGACGAGCAGCTGTCAGCGCAGAGGGCACCTAGGGACCAAAGCCCCATTTCAAGGAGGACAAGAGAAGCCCGGGTCACTGACCCTTCAGTGTTGCCGTGGACGGCGGTGGCTGCGGGGACGCCCGCTAGAAGATGCCGCTAGATGAGCAAACGTAACATTTGCCGGAAGAGAGAAAGGGGCGAACGTTAAAAAAAAAAAAAAAAAAAAAAAAAAAAAAAAAAAGGTCTGGGGTCTTTGCCGTTACTTCCGAAAAAAAAAAAGGTCTGGGGTCTTTGCCGTTACTTCCGAAAAGGGGCGAACGTTAAAAAAAAAAAGGTCTGGGGTCTTTGCCGTTACTTCCGACTGGGTCACAATGATCACTCGATTGTTGTTTTGTTTTCGTAGCTGCACATGCAGTTCACAGCTGGGAACAGCCGGCAGGCGCAGGCCCGCCCTCTGCACTCAGCGCTCCGCGCCGGGGGGAGTGGCTGGCGGACTCTGAGCACCACACAGTGCAGCCCTCTCCCTTCCACCTCCTCCCGCCGCGGACAGCAGCGCCTGCCTCAGACAAATGGCTCATTTCGCCAGCTCTTTGCGCTGGGACCGGCAGCCAGCTGGAGCTCTTTCTGCATCTAAATTACACCCTCTCAGCAAGACTGGTTCCCCCTCGCGGGAGGGGCTCGTTTTAATTTCAGCTTTGGCCGGTGCGTAGCAAGCTCGTTTCGCTTTTCATTTGAACAGAAACGAGTCTATTACGTTTGTCCACTGAGAAAGCAGGCTTCACATTAAGGGCACAAATACTATGGACGGGAAATACGCGGACACCCGCCATCGGGCGTGTCTTAGCAACATGCTGGGGGCCATGTGGCCACCCCCCCCCCTTCCTTCTACAGAACGGGAAGGCGGAGAAGGGCTGCAGGGCCTCCTAGCGCCCGTGTGCGCGGGGGCAGCACCAGTGCGGGTGTTCAGGCCGAGACAGCGGAGAGGTCACGTCAACGTGACCAGTAGAGTGCTGTCCCACGGCCACACTAGGACACACCCTGTCCTCCTCCTCAAGGTCCAGCCCGCTGCCCTCTCCCAAAGGTGCTCTGCGGCACGGCAGCTGGGCCGGGGGCCGGGGGGGAGAACTACCCATCTACTCAGAACCCTGGCCCCCCAGGTGTCCCACAAGGCGTGGCCCTCACATCCGGCACGGTTCTGTGCCGACTCCGCTAGAGGGCCTGCCGGGGCTCCGGGAGATGACCAAGACTGTGCCCTTAGGGGCCCGGGCTCTTAGGGAGGGGGCGGTCAACAGCTCTGAGCCCGGGGCCAGGTGCACGAGACTCTGGCCCCGGACACGACTGCTGCCCCGGCCTTGACTCCTCGGTGGCGAGGGCGGGAGGCGGGCAGGCAGCAGGACCGTGTGGGGCACAGGAACCCCAGGGGCAGACGCTGCAGTGGCCCCGGAGCTGCCCCCGGTGCAGGGTCGGGGGCTGGTCCGCTGCCCGGGGTCAGGTTCAGAAGAGGAGGGAGCAGAAGGGCAACCCGACCTCAGGTCAGCGCCCGGAGTTACTCCCCGAGCCCCAACACCAGGACTGGCCTGGGAGCCCAGCCGCGGACGCGCTGCCCACCTGGGCCCCGGCAGAGCCCCCGACCGGCTGACGATGGGCCGTCCACGGCATCACAGGCGAGGTGCACACGCGCCCGACAAAACACCGCCTCTCCACCGCGCACGGGTGGCGGCGTCTCTAAGGCGAGGGCCCGTGAGCAGCCAGCACGGACAGGAGTCCAGGCCGAGCTTGGCCCTGACGTGAAACCAAGTCACGGGCTGCTCTCAAGTCAGGAAATCCCACAGGGGCGTCTGCCAACCTCCCCCGGGTTTCCGTCCGGAGAGGAGGCTTGGACACTTTATTTGCTGTTCACCGGTCTGTTCACAGGAGAGGAGACGCCAGAAGCGAACCGGGTCCTCGCTCAGCACAAGGGCCGGCAGGGCGCGCACAGCCCGCGGGGCCAGACACGGACTCCACCCCGGGGCCCGTCCGACACCACGTCCGTCGTGGTGCGAGGCCTGGGCCCCCGCTTCACCTCATGCGTGTAGGATACCAAGATTAAAACGATCCTTCGGGCTCCCGATTTTTACAAAAGGGTTCAGGTCGTGCCCTCTGTGCTGCGACATTCAGAGACACGTGGTGCCTTTCGCCTGAGCGTCTTTCAGAGTCAGAGGGAGCGGGTGTCCAGCACCAGTGACCCTCCCCTCCAGGAGTGCGGGCGGCACAGCAGGTGTCCCTCTCCCGCTCCGTGACAGAACAGGGCTCACCAGGAGCGGGGAAGCGCCTATGCCAGCCTGCTTCTGGCAGGAGCGATGCTGGACCGCGGCTCTCCGGAGGGAGCTCCTGGCTGGAAAGGACCCCGCTCTCCCTCCAGCTTGCGCCTCCACCCTACTGTCCCTGCTCCCGTGCCCCGGATCTCCCCACCAGGCCTCCAGCACCCCGACACACTGTCCTCTGAGACTGTGCCCCCATGGCGTCCCATCCGGATCCACCAGAAGAGCCACATGCCCCGCACCCCCCGAAGCCACGCTGCTCTTCTCCGGAAGCTGAGTCCGGCGCCCCAGGGTCGGGCCCGACCTGCTGGGCCAATGCGCTCGCCCCGCCGCTGGGCCCCACGGCCGTGATCACTTCAGCACGTCCGGGGCTACGGTGCGGCGGCCGGGACGCAGGCTCCGTGGGCCTCCACTGCGAGTGGGTTCATTACCGCACTAAATATACAGAGGAAGATGCCTTTGTGGAAACTACAGGAGGGATTTTGGAAACAGTCGCTGGGCACAGCCTCATTAAAAAAATTAATTCCCCGAAACTACATAGCACTGAACAGACTGCTTCCCGGAATGCAACTGAAGGGTGGGTCTAACCTCGAAGCTACACATTAACCCTGGAAGGAACACTTAGGAAAATCTGCTACCGTTCTTATTAAAACCATTTTTTAATTAAGAATTTCAAGTCAATAGTATAGGCCAACAAAACATATATACGCATTTAAGAAAAGAGTTGACTGTGTCTCATCGGCTTCCCGTTGGAACAGCCCTTACATGAGCTGCCTTCGGTGACTTCGGGCCGGTGGTGGTGGCAGGGCAGACGACCACATCTTGCACGGAGTTTTAGGCTCTTCGGGGCTTCTGGGGAGGAGTTTCTAACAGGGTGCAGCCCAGCAGAGTCCAGGTGGGGGTCCCCGACACAACGGGGCACCAGAATGAGCCCAGGCAGGCACTGGGAGGGCTGAGGGTGAGGGCCACTCACGTCGTGGACACGTTCCCGCAAAGTGCCCTTTCCCTTGTGAAATCCAGACGATACGAGATGCTCCCTCTCGATGGGGGTGACTGCTGCGAATCTCTGCCTCCGTTTTCGGGCTCCCGATTTCCCTAAAGCAAAGCCTCAGGTCCCCAGCTTTTATTTCCACCCAGGTATAAAACCGAGAATTACTTGGGTACATTCTTCCATTCATCGGGTCCTGACCAGCCAGCCGGGGGCTGCTGCCTACACAGCCTTCCCTGTGCAAGCCCAAATGCGTGACAGTAATTGTGGCTTTCTCTCCACCCCCACCCTGCCAACCCCCCACGTCCTGCAGATCTGCCCCAGTGTGAGCACAGACTGTGCCTTCCTACGAGAAAGCAGCTGCCGGCTGGCCCCTTTGTTCTGACATGTGCACCGCTAACGACAAGCAATCCAGAAATGGGCAACTGGGAGACAGGACCCAGAAGGACCCCAAGCCAAGTCAGGAGCCGGCAGGCTTTGGGGAAAAATGGGACTCTGGACAGACACAGTGGCTTTTGGCAAGGAAGACACGAGTTTCCTTTGTCTCTGAAATGGAAGCACAACGTGACCGGGGGCTTCTGGCACACCTGCGTCCCCTTACCGGCTGCTCCGGCCACACACCTGTGCAGGAGCAGGGCTGGCGGAGGCAGCGGCTGCAGAGAGGACGCGAGGAGTATCTCCGACTCCCTTTAAGAAGCTCAGTGTTCGCAACCTTCTGCTTCTAAGAGCCGGTAGAACAGACAAGTCCTTGAGAGAAAAAGCAGCACTTTTTCCGTAACGCAAAACTCTCCCGTCCGCGCACACGCCCGTAAGAAAAACTGCAGACAAAACCACGTTGCTGCAACACTTAGGCCCTGGTCCCCAAAGCAGCAAATATTCCGACACGGGGTATTTAAAACACAGGGTTTTATTTCAACTCTGGGGTTTTCGGGGGCGGTAAGCTTCTTTTGTGAAACGAAATGATGGGGTGCTCTGAAGTCAGGAGATCCTACAGGGGCGTCTGCCAACCTCCCCCGGGTTTCTGTCCGGAGAGGAGGCTTGGACACTGTTTATTTGCTGTTCTCCGGCCTGTTCACAGGAGAGGAGACGCCAGAAGCGAACCGGGTCCTCGCTCAGCACAACGCCCCGGTGTGCGGGCCGGCAGGGCACGCACAGCCCGCGGGGCCAGACGCGGACTCCGGCCGGTGCTGTCACACGAGCTGGGAAGGGCGCGTCCGCGTGTGCAGAGCCGGCTCCCACCCAAGCCCGACCGCACAGCGGACCCCACCACCAGCTGGGGATGCAGCAGCGCGATGCGGAGGCCGACGTGGCGAGCGGGCTCGTTAGGGCCGAGACACCAGGGACAGCCAAGATAATTAAAGATGTTTTTCTTTTCCTTCCTCCTCTCCTTAATGGTCTGAGGCACTTCGTCCAGAAAACGCCCCACAACTGGCCCCGTACCCTTCAGAGCGGCGACGAAGGTGGCGTTTCTCAGGGAACCGTGAAGCTTCAACACTGAGGTCTGACTCCAAGTCACATGCTGCTGGGAAACTTTATTTTCAGTTGTTAACCCCCTCCCACCCCCATAAAAGGGAAGGTGGGAAGGGGAAAGGAAGGAAAGAGAAGAGGTGAGGGAGCAGGGGAGGAGGGGAGGGCAGTAGGGGAGAAGGGAGGGGAAGAAGAGGTGTGAGGAGGGAGGGAGAGGAAAGCAGAGAAGGGGAGGGGAGGGGAGGGAGAGGGGTAGATGGAGGGAGGGAGGAGGAGGGGAGAGATGAGGGGAAGAGAGAGGCAGGGAGGGGAAGTGAGGGGAAAGGAGGGAAGGGAAAAGAAGGAAGAAAAGGAGGGGAGCAGGAGGGGAAGGAGGGGGGAAGGGCAGGAGAGCAGATCTCTGGCCACCAGGCCCAAAGAGCACTGCCCAGGCTCCAGTCCCGGGACGGCAGGCCGTGTGCCCGCCGAGCACCGGAGGGGTGGGCGGGGCTGGACGGGTGGGAGGGGTGCCAGGAGCCGGACGTTAACTTGCACGTCGCGTCAGTCTCCCACGTCTCAAAGGTGGCAGGTGGCCGGGGTGCAGCTCCGAGGAGGGAGCCCTGGGTTCAACGGGATCCACGACTTGCACCTGCCCCACGGCGGCCCTGACGCGCGGAACTCTACAACGAGCCTGCAAGAAGTTTTCCACGTCTCAGTGGAGAAGTGGGATTTTCCCTTTCCATGTTCGTTTCTGAAGACAACAAAGAGTTCGTTGCTTTGCTTTCGGAGGAATTACAACGATGGTCCTCCTGTGTGTCTCCTGACACGTCTTTTAGAAGAAACGGGTGGTTCTAGAAGCAGGCGGTGATTTCTTCCCTGCCTGTTTCCTGTGCCCCCTGCAGTAGCCAGACGGCCGGTCAGACGGCTAAGTGCCTCAGGGGCCCTCTGTGTCCTCGCCTCTGACTGAATAAACCAAACGCATCAAAGCTCACGGTCGGTGAAGTGCAGGCAGACACGTGTGTGCACGTACATGTATGTGACGTGTGCGTGTGCAGACGTGTGACGGAGGCAAATGCCACGGAACCAGTTTTATTTTTATTTCTTGAAGTGTGAAGACAGGTACAAAATCTGCATGACACTGAACACGGCTGCAATGAAAGGGAATTCTTCTAGTAACATCTAGTAACATCTGGTCTTTAATAGCAGATTTATTTCCCGGGTGATAATTCTGGATCATTCCCAAAGCTACAAGATTCCCGCCTTCCAAACACTAGAGGCTCCCGGTCCCCCAGCAGCTACACTACAGGCGGCCTGGTTCCGGCTCACCCACCCCTCCCCCCGAGTAGGCTGCAGGGACCCCATGAGTGAGGCAGACCGGAAGTGTCCCCGTCATCGCGATGCAGGCCACGGAGGAGGGTCCGTCACTTCAGCCAGATCCACTTGTCCCCCACGTCCGCATTGTACCCGGGGCAGTACCTGCGTCCTGGCAGCTGTGGGAGGGAAAGCCACGGTCACATGCTTTACAAGGAACACGGAGCCCCCGGCTCACCCGCCCGAGAGCTTGTTCGAGTCCGAGCTTCCTCGGCAGGACCAGGGGGCCCGCCCCATGACGGGTGCTGCTCCAAGGGGAGTCACAGGCCCCCGGTGAGAGCTCGGCCGGCTGGCATGCTCCGGCAACCAGCAGACCTGGGGGCGGCCTCTGGCTGGCTTTGACGGCCATGACTTAAAAACACGGTGACACTGCAAAACCTGCCAATGAAATCACACCTCCGGGGGGCGCAGTCTGGACCAGCACACTCTCGTGAGTCCTCGGGTGAGGCTAACGCGGGGCCCTCCGCCCTCCGCCACCTATGTGGGCAGGTTAAGGAAGCGGGTGAACCGTCAGGCCCGACCTCAGTGGGAACCTCCAGGAGCAGGGGTGGGGGAGCGGCTGGACCCAGGAGGGCTGTTTGTCGGGGGAGCAACGGGGCCGGGAGGAGGGAGGTCTCCTGCCGGCCCGCCCGCCGTGTACCCGAGGGAAGTCAGGGGCACAGACAGGGGATGCAGGGCAGAGAGACCGTGCCACGCAGACGCGAGCCCAGCCCCGCGGGCAAAGGAGTCTGCATCGAGACGAGGGCTCGCCGGCCCTGAGTGGCCACAAAAGGCAGCACCAGCCACAGGGTGGCCTCGCGACGGAGCTGCGTGTGGCTCACCCAGACCCGAGGGACGCGCTGCGCAGGCAGGGAAACACTCAGATACAGCACATTTTTCAAGTTACGTAAATGGGAACAAAATACTGAATTTTCTTTTTCATATTTTCACATCGATGTGGAAAGATCTGTACACGCTACATGCAAAACTCTTCCAAATTTTGCACATAGTACTGAAGTATTAAAAAATAAATAAACCACGGGCACCTGGGTGGCTCAGTTGGTTAAGTGTCTGACTCTTGGTTTTGGCTCAGGTCACAATGTCAAGGTTCGGGAGTTCGAGCCTGACACGCTATGGGCATAGGGCCTGCCTGGGATTCTCTCTCCTCCTCTCTCTCTGCCCCTCCTCTGACCACTCTCACGCTCAAAATAAACTTAAAAAAATAAAGTAAATCAGTCTTTCCTTTATCCTGATCAGCAAAAGGCATCCACCTGCAGCCACAGCGAGGGGAACCACTGAGGGGCATGTGGGCAGCGTGTCCGTGAAGGCCCTGAACGCCACTCCCAAGGCCAGAGAGCCCTGACGACCAGCTCTGAGGCCCCCGGCCCAGGTTCTCTCCTGGCTACCGGAGCCTCAGGTTTGCGGGGGGGATTCTGTAGCGGCAGCGGAGGTCCGGCCACCGGGGCACTGGCGGGAGGGGTGAGCAGGGAGCTGGCACACAGGTAGAGGAGACACGCGTGGGCCATCTCTACTTCCAGGCCCGGGGTACCCTGCTAATGGGGCCCTACCCAGGTGCCACGAGCACTCCGGGAACACAAGAGGAAAACAAAGGACAAGACCCAGCTCTCCAGGAGTTGAGAGTCTTGGGGGCAGACTGGCAAGGGAGCACGCGCGACACGCCCACAGCCCACGGCGGCGCTGCGGGCCAGCCCAGCGCAGAGAACGGGGGACACCCCGGGGAGAGGCGGGCGCCCGGGGCCGCTGTGCGAGCTACGGGACTCGGAAGCGGCAGGAAGAGGTGAGCTCTTCTGCTCTCTGATTCCGACAAGCACTTGGGTGTAAGGTGGTCGCTGGGCCGGAGCAGGTGCAGGGAGTGCCGCGGGCGAGGGCCACGGGGACCGACACCGTTCTGGCCTCCTTGGGCCCGAAGGGCTCAAGGTCCTGGGTAAATAGAGGGGAGCAGGGGGAGGACAGGCGATGTCCCTGGGGAAGGGGGCCCCCGCCGGGCTGTGGACACCGCACGGGAGCAGCCCCGGGCACCTCGTGGAGGTGGTGTGGGGCCCTGGAAGGCTGGGTCCGAGGCTCCAGAGACAGGGCCGTGCGGAGATCCGCAGGCAGGCCCCCGCCACCCAGCAGGCGGCCCACGGAGGGCAAGAACAAGGAGGGAGGGCAGGCCGGGCGCCATCCGGAAACACCCAGCAAACGGCCGTCCGGGCACCAAGCCGCAGCAGGAAAGGAGCGCGCCCCTGCCGGAAGACGGCCTCTCTCTGAGCACCCGCCGCAGCGCCACAGGCGAACAACACAACGCTGGCGTCTCCGCGCAAGAGCGCTGAGGCTCTGACCCGCCCGACCCTGCGGCAAACCCGCGCGGCTGAGCCCCCGGGTTTCTGAGGTCAAGGTGTCCTTCGTGCTGGCGTCTGCCACACGGGCCCTCATGGCAGCACCTGCTGAGGACAGGCTGGGCAGGCGACAGCTGGCTCTGTCCTCCTCTTCGCAAATCCAATTTCCCACCACGGAGCAAATAAAAACTAGCAGAACGTCAAACCTGCTGAGTCCGGCCAGTATCTACTAACTGCCCCGTGAAGCCTGCTCCCTGGACATCTCAGGGCGCTGTTTCACTGGCCTTTGATTCCAGATCCTCAGGGTCCCTTTCCAGTGCACGTAAGCCAACAGAGACCCCAGGGAGGGTTTCCATCCGGAACATTTCACACCGCGGGGGGCACAAGATAAGCCGCTTACACGTTACTTCACAGCTGCGTCTGCTCATTTAAATAAACCTGCAAACCAGCAGAACCCAGTTCACATTCGTCATGTGAGAAAACACAGCCCCGCAGCGGCACTGCTCGGGAACCGACACCAGAGCGACACCTCCCCGGGCCCGGCCACCCCTTAGCGCACACAGGCTTGTAGGTGCGCATCCCCGGACGAGGGCCACCTCCTCGGTGACGGGGCCGCTAGCCGGGACTACTCTGTAGACAGGAGCCGCCCAGCACCTCCCGAGTATAAGCGTCCAGCCTGTACGGGACAAATGACCACCTATCTTCCTCAAGCCGCTGATGTTCCGGTTTGTTTTCTGGTTCTCCCAGCTGAACTTACTTCTGGTCTTAGTTTGTTCTTCATGCACGGGAAAGTATCTTAGAAGAAATTTTGACTAGCGGAAGGCCCCCTCTTCACCCTGAAAACATCCCATGAAGCGTTACATGTGAAGTGTGGGGGGCCACCTGCTGACCGGGCCTGAGGACCGCTGCGTGTGCACGGGGCGAGGGAGGGAGGAAGGCGGCCTAGGAACTCAAGCCTTCAGCGCTCCCTCTCCGAAATTCCACGTGGGACATGTGAGCTGAGGATAATCTTGCACGCACCTGTCCTCTGAAGTCACGGCGCTGTGCCGGTTTAATACTCTCAGGAATTTGTTTCCCCACCTTTTCCATTTACCATTAAAAATCAAAAAGTTTAGGGGCGCCTGAGGGGGGGGCTCAGTTGGTTAAGCATCCGATTTGATCTCGGCTCAGGCCATGATCTCAAGGTTCCTGAGATCAAGCCCCACGTCAGGCCCTGCGCTGACAGCGCAGAACCTGCTTGGAATCCTCTGTCCCTGCCCCTCTCCTGCTCATGTGTGCACGCGTGCTCTCTCTCAAAATACACATTAAAAAAAAAAAATCAAAAAGTGAATTTCCTTAAGAAAACACTGCAGCAAACCACAAACACAAACTCTTCCCGAAAAGTGGCCAAGCTGCCTGGTGCCCGATATCGTGGTGAGTGGCTCTCACCACGGCCCACCCCTGGGGCTCTCCGTGATGAGTGGGCTCAGTGCCCCCGTAAACCTGACGATCGGGGCTGGGCACTGGGAAGAGCCAGGAACAAGCAGGAGGCTCGGGTGAGTGGCACAGAGAGGGCACTGATGTCCCGGAGGAGGCGGGAGGGTGGCCTTCCACCCGAGCTCCCCCTGGGCAGCCCTCCTCGGGGTGTCGGGGGGCGCACAGCCTCGCAGTCCAGAGACTGAGGACGTGGGCATCCGAGGCTGTCCGCAGCTCAGTGGTTTCCTCCCCAGGCCCAGGTCTTGTTCCCACTGGCATCATCTTGATTGGCACGGAAGAGATGGGAAAAGACACGAATACCAAAGTACATATTTGCAAAATCATTCCCGATTTCCCCAAATTATTTACTTGTGCAAAATCTGCGTGTCAGAGGGTCGTGTGTAATTTAAACTAACATTTATAACGGTGGGAACTGTGAGATCCCTGATCCTCCTGGCAAACAGCACACGACAGCTTACTGGACAGCCGCCCCCCACACACACACATGCACGCTCACACACACACGTATGCACACACAAGGCACGTACACATACGCACGCATACACTTGCACGCACACGTGTACGCACACACGCATGCATATACGCACACAGGCACACGCACGTACACACACGCGCGCGTGCACGCACACAGGCACAAAAGTACGCACACACGCGTGCACTGCTAGCACACGACCCCTGGAAGGGGACGTTCAAAAGAAACTTCTTACAGGCTGCCTCTTAGGGGCCCAGGGGCCGGGGGCCAAGGAGGGAGAGCTGAGCTAACTGCACATTCCACGCCTTCTGAAGCTCATAGCACACGCAGTCCTTTCTCTTCTCTCTCTAAAAGAAAGGCTAAGTAGCCCAGGGATAAACAGCTAGAGTGTGCACGGGACTAGGATCCGAACCCACGTCTTCCGGCTCGGACTCCGTTCCCATTCACTAGGCCACCGGCCACAATTGCCTCCCGTGTGCAGCCCGTGGGCCAACCTGCTCCGTGAGGCTTTCCTGGAGAGAAACCATCTTCGACGCGTGCCTCCAGGTTTCCGTGTTTCAGGTACACTTGTAGAAGGGGGGCTGCTCACTCGAGGGCACATAAACGGTGAGCAGACAGATGCTGACACAGCACTCAGGAGGCACGGAAGCCACCGGCCCAGATTGTGACGCCGCTGCTTGCCCCGCGGGGGCGATTCTGGGCTTCCACGTGTCCTTGTGCACTTAACACAGGCCGCGGGCCCAGTGCCGGGGACGGCCTAGTGCCGGGACCCGAAGACCACCTCCAGCCTGACGACTGTGCTCGGGGAAAACAAGGTTTGGCTGGAAGTCGGTCATGCCGCTTGTCTGCAGACTGACTGTGGCGCCTCTATGCCCAGAGAGGGGCCGGGTGAGCGGCCGTATGTGCCCAGGAGAGGGGGGCAGTGAGGGTACGTGCCCGAGAGAGGGGCCGGGTGAGGGGCCCGGTGAGCGGCCACATATGTGCTCTGCCACTGAGGATGGACCACGTGAGACCCACCGGACCAATTCACACCAGGACAGACAGGTCAGGGTGGCTAGCATCTGTGGGCAGAGAGCCAGAAGGGAGGCCCCGGGCGAGGAAAGAGACTCATCGCAGTGACCCACTGGGTCTGCGGCTGGGCACGTCCGTGCACGCGTGAGATGACGCTCCCGGAGGCAGGCAGAGGGCCACCCGAGGGAAAGAGCATTTCTGCAAGGTGCTCCCCTCAGGCCGTGAGTGACTGAGCTCCGGGCAGCCAAGGCCCGCCACGCCCACGTATCGGGCTAATCCTTCCCTAGAAGTCAGGCTACCTGAGACTCACCAAAAAGCTAAGGTATCAAACCCCAAAAGCTTGTTAAACTGATTTGCAGTCACCTCCAGTTGGCAGAGTAAACGTTCTAACACTCTTCAGAGGAATAAAACAAAATCCAGTACTCAAAAACGTAGAACTAACAACACAGAGCAACCACTGAAAAGTCTCTAGACACGTGAAGGGGAAACTGTAACTTGGGGCGCCTGGTGGCTCAGTCGGTTGAGAGTCTGAATCTTGGTTGCGGCTCAGGTTGTGATCTCCCGGTTTGTGAGTTCAAGCCCCGTATCGGGCTCTGTGCCGGCAAGGTGGAGTCTGCTTGGAATTCTTTCTCTCCTTCTCTCTGCCCCTTCCCCGCTTGCTCTCTCTCAAATATAAACAGAAAGAAGGAAAGAAAGAAAGAAAGAAGGAAAGAAAGAAGGAAAGAAAGAAGGAAAGAAAGAAAGAAAGAAGGAAAGAAAGAAAGAAAGAAAGAAAGAAAGAAAGAAAGAAAGAAAGAAAGAAAACATAACCTGTAACCAGGGGAAAACAAATTAGGGGCGAAAACAAATTAGGCTCAGACAAATTGTCAGACAATGACAATGACGGATTACGAAACAAGACCGTTAAAACAGCTATGATAAAAATATTCAACCTCCTGAAGAAATTAAATGAAAAATGAAAATAATGAGAAAACTAGAAAACATAAAAAGAAACAAATAAAAATCCTAGGTGAAAAGAAAATGGGATTTCTGAAATAAGATTCCACCTGACGGGGGTGGTGGTCACAGCAGCGTGCGGCTCAGATGTCCCCACCGCCCCCCGTGCCGACCCTGTGGTCCACCACCCCATTCGCACCGAGGCCACGCCCTGGTAAGGCGCTCGGCCCTCAGCTCAGAGCCACAGAGGGTCCAGGCCAGCCCGTCTGTGGGGGCCGTGGGACTCTCCCTCGTCCACCTGGCCAGGTCCATCCTGCACGGCTGCTACACCACGCTCCTCCCGTCCCTCTCCGGTCACGGACGGCACGCAGCGGAGGACTAAAGGCTCCCCCTGCACCTCGCATCTCTCCCCTTTACTCCTCACGGGGGTCTCCCAACAGTCTGGGCAATTTAATCCCATCTTGGCTTCTGTTCCTCGGAGGGCCCAAACGAACGCAAGGGAACTGCCAGCGTGTCTCACGCACACGAGAAAACGGGGAACCGAAAGTAAGGCACAGAGACAAAAAGGCCCAAAACAGAATCTCGGTGACCTCTGGGTCACCGTCAAGTCGGACAACGTCTGTGCACGGAGCCCCAGAAGGGGTGAGAAACAACACCCGGGGCAACAGCGCCCAAGCGTGCTCACAGATGCTACGGAGACCGAGCGAGCGCCGCGCACAGGCGAGACACGACGGCTCGCGGAGGCGCGTCGTGACGAAGCGGCTGGGAAGCGGTGACAAAGACAGAGAGCAAGAGGCACAAGGGCCGCGGGCAAGCAGGACCTCACACTCGTCCACGGAAGCCGTGCGGCCAGGATCCACGGGGCCTCAGCGGGTCGGGGGGGGGGGGGGGGGGGGACGCGCGCCAACCCGGGATTCTTCTCCGGGCGCCCGTGTCTGTGAAAGTGCAGCTGAAGCTGGTTCTTCTCGTTCTTCAAGCGAGAGCTCACAGGACGCGCTGCCAGCAGACCCCTGCTGTAAGCAGCAGCGACAGAGGCGGCTCAGGCCACACGAGAGAGCCGCCAGACGGAGGCCTGGGACCGCAGAGCGCGAGCGCGCCAGAGAAGGGAGCGACGGGGCGGGTGGCGGGTCACGAGGAACCTCTCACTTGTTTCACAGAGAACTGACCTTTGAAGCTGAAACAACGGCAACAGGTCACGAGCTACCGACACGGGTAACGTGAAATGCAGGGGAGCAACCCGGCAGAGGCGGGAGGAGCTGGGCGGGAGGCGCCCCCGTGAGGCGCCTGCGTTCCGCGTGGCCTGGCAGGACAGGACGGGCCGCTCGCGGGCAGCCGGTGGCGAGGGACAGGCGCGCGCTGGAGCGGCCCGGAGCGGTCATTAACGGTGAGACGGGTGTAGCCTTTGAGTCAACAGCGGAAATTAAACGGAAGTATAGACCATTATCAACCAAGCCGAAAGCAGCAGGAAAAGAGAAAACGATGCAAATCTGACCGTCACGTGCTACAGCGTCGACGCGTGGCGCTGGAGAGCAGGTTCCCAGCAGGAAGAGACCTCGCCTCTCCCCAGTCGCTCACTGCGCGGCCCTCTCTGGGCCAGGCTCTGGCTCCTGCAGCCCTGCTTCCCCCTCCCTCCCCCCCAGGCCTGCTCCATCACCACCTCCCGGGAAGGAAGTGCCCTGGCCCCGTCTGTGACAGAGACTAGAACACTGGTGCTGGGGGGAACAGAGCCGGCCCCACCTCCCGCACAGGCACCTCCCAGAGGGAGCAGCTGACGACTGGCTGTCCGCGCCTCTGCCTCTTCTTCGCTCCTGCTCTTCTGGGGTGCCTCCCCGGGCCGCTCTTCCTCCCCGGCTCCTGCCCCTCTCTCCACGAGCCCTCCCTGTCCCCTGGGAGCCCCTGCGCCCGTCCGCAGACTCTCCTCCTGGCACTCATCTCAAAGCGACGCCCAGGGCAGTCACCGGCCTACTCATCGACGCCAGCGATGGTCACCGAGTCCCGCCGCCGGCACCGCCTCACACGTCCCGACGCCACGAGGGGCAGGCGGGCGCCGTCCCTGCTTGACAAGATGTTACGTGACCTGCCCGAGCCGCCGGGCTGCAAGCGGCAGGCTAGAACCGCGGGTCTCAAGTCCAGGATCATCTTCCGGGACACTGGGAGCGGGTTAGCAGACAGGAAGTCCTCCCCGCTGCTAACTCTGGAAAATGATATAGTAGCTTTGTCTCTCTCGACCACATGCTGCCTTTCCTGAGTTTTACCAAATTCCATTCACTCCCTCCGATTTATTGTTTATCTGCCAGTCCTGGTGTATCATCATGCTGTGCTGCTTAAGTTTCTAGAATAGAGACGCCTGGGCGTGTGTCGGGGCACGGTCCCCGCTCCACGCTGGCCTGGGAGGGTGGACGCCCAGGCTTTCCCACCTCCTCTCGTGTTTCCTGCAGAGTCCGGTCGGGAACCCTGGCTCTCAGCGGTCACCGCAGGGCGCTCACTGAGGCTCACAGTCTCTTAGCGGCTCTCCAGAGAACTAGAACACAGGCAGGAGGAATTCTGGCCTCAAATCCTTTGTTGTATTACTGTCGGGAGGTGAATTTTTTTAAAAGGATCAAATGAAGCCCTCCTTGTATTGGACCCGCCTCACCCCACGAGAGCCAGGACGTGGGTGATACCGGCTACGACGGACTCTGCTCTTTCCAGATGCTCTGCCGGCTCGGTAAGTCTGGAGTGACCCCGGGATTCCAACTTCCGATCTCTGCTTCCCATTATTACGTAGAAATGCTAATGGACTCTAAGAATTTTTCATTAATTTCAAAGAGCGTGGCAGAAATTATTTTAGAGTCACTTCTCTGATATACAATCTCCCTGATTTTCCGTTACTGCTAAGCATAAATCAAGGATGAAACTCTGAAATCAACTCCCCCCTCAAAATCTCATTTTATCAAAGACAATTTTCAAAAGCCATCTTTTGAAGAACAAGTGTCTTCTATCTTTAGCACAAACACCACAGCCTGTTACAAACACATCCACACTCGGCGGCCAAATCCACTGCCAGAAGCACCACAGAATCGTGTGTTTGCAAGGACTCACGTGAGCAGTGAGTGGAAAAGGCCCTAACTCAAGCACTCGCTTAAATACCTGAAAACAGTATTCTTTCTAGAAACCCCAAAACGAAAGTATCGACTGAGCGCACCGCCAAGTCCGGGCGCCCGGGCTTTGTCAGGCTGCGTGCTAAGGCGTCTCCCCGTGGCCTGCCACCAGCAGAGCCTTGGATAACGCGTGACAATCCGCAGTTTCACTCAGAGGAAAGCACCTGGTGAAAAGCCCGCCTCGTGCACTAGCGGTCTTCTCCGGGGGACACGTGTTATCCTCACACGCGGGACTCGAAGTCACGGGACGCGTGGACCGATGCGGAGTCTCGGGGACGCGCTCTCCAGGCAGCGTGTGCAGGGGCACTCGCAGCGCACGTCTCGGCGCGTCTTCCAGCCCCGACGGGCGAAGGGCAGGCTGGAGAGCACTCTACGCGCTCAACTAAACAACGTCCACGCTGAGAATCTGCACTTGGACACAGACACACGTAGCAGATTAAGTTCTAACTGAGGCTTACGCGTCGAGAGGAAGCGCAGAACAATTAAACGTCGGCACCTCTCCTCCCGAGCGTGTTCACGTGAACGGATGCTACGGCTCCTGGTCACTGCACGTCTGTCTTTATTAAAGGGAATCTCACAGGAGCGAGAGCACACGGTGTTAGCATACTGGAGTGACTGACCGTCTCTGTTCTGAAACATGGGTCACTTGGTGCTGCGGTGAAGACAACTTGAGACAGTGGAGAAATAAAAGCAGGAGAGGAAGCAGAAGACCGTTGTCCTAGCAACTGTCTTGGACACAATCGGATTGGTGGAGGGAGCGCCGTATCTTAACAGCATCTGGCCTCCCTAAATTGAAGACACTGAATCGGTAAAGTGGAAACCAATTCACAGCTTGTCTGCCCTAAGGAAGGGCTGCACGGAAATAAAAAGTGACCCAATACAGTGTCTGAAAAATGACTTTCAAAAGTTAGCAGGCTGCTACGCACACATCAGCACCCCCCGAGCAGGCCCCGGCCGTTCCAAGTACCGAAGGGGGCCGGGCGAACAGAAAAAGCATGGATGGATAATCTCAGACTCCAGGCACGCGTGCCCCCCTGCAAACATCACTTCGGGAGAAACTGGAGACAGGCAGTCACCCGGAGTGTGGCAGGCACCCGAAAGGACCCGGACCCCAGCCAGCGACAGAGCTGAGCAAACACCGAGGTCACAGGATCAACAAAACCAGACGAAAACTAAAAAATCCTATTCCTGTGAAATCTCAGGTCTGTCTTCACTAGTCCGCACCCCCAAGTCACGACACAGCTAAGCCGGAAATGCTCACGCACACGCGCCTGCACGCCGGCCACCCCGGCGGCCCCCGTGTGGCTGCTGTGCCCGAAGGGCTGGCTGACGGGACGCAGCCCCAGTGCGTCCTCCGGGAACCTCCACCCCCAATCGCAGATAACCTCTGTGCCAGGCGGTTCGTTTACAAATGGGAATAACGACAACGGTGCCTTCCTGTGGCAGCAGCACGGGGCCTCGCCCACAGCTCACAACTGGCCGCCCTCGTACTGCAGCCTCCCCGTCAGCCCTGCCTCTCAGCTCTCACCCCTGCCCCGGGACCCTCCAGCCTGCACCCCAGCCGTCCCCTCAGAGCCCCTCTCCTTCTCACTGCCGACCACCAGGAGGGCGCCAAGGCCCTCGGAGGATCTGGGCCCTGCTGCGTACCCGCTGTCTGCCAACAGAAGGCCCTCGCCAGCCAGGACGGCGTCTTCCGAACCATCACCCCAGACCTCCGCCCTTGACGCCCTTCCTTAGGAGGGTGCCACCAGAGCTGATCTCTGAGCCCCGCCTTTCCCTAAAGGTGAGTCTAAAACTCAGCTCAGAGGCTTTCTTGTAGACAGTGAGTAATCCCAAGTGAAGCCCGCGGTTCAGCATAAAGGACTGACGAAAGTCCGTTCTACCTCTTCTTGTCCTCGCCTGAAGCTGGACGGAGCCTGTCGGGCCCTGTGCCCCCCACAGGCAGGTCCTCTACTGGGCCAGCGGCCCACCGGCAGGGGTCTCTGGCGCGACAAGAGCCTCAACCACCGGATCTCACGAAGTGGTGTCCACTCCCGCTCAGGGCGACCGCTCCTGCAGGCGCTGGGGCCCGCCTGCGCACTGTGCCCACGGCCCTGAGGGCGGCCACAGCTGCTCGGCGGGCCGGCGACCCCTTCTGCACCCCTGCAGTCTCTGCCCACCTGCTGCGCCCACCCTCCCGTACCTTCTCCCTCACTTCCTGCCGGCTCTTGCCCTTGTGCTGCAAAAACACTGAGATCTCGGCCTTTCGAGATAGAACAAAATACGGGAAAGCCCGCTGCCACCGCTCTGCCCAAACTCTCGGTCGAGGGCCAGCAGCCCGCACCACCCCGACCTTCCCACAGCACCGACACAGGCGCCGTGCCCTCGGCCGCGGGGGCTGGGCCGGCTCCGGGGGCTCCTCCGCCTCACCAGCCCTCCTCCCCCGCCCCTCCCCCCGCAGCGGCTCCTGTTGGCCCAGGCCCCGGGCCACACGCTGCGGGGAAGGGGCAGCTCCTCCGGGGGCCATGGTACTTCCCCTGCCCCCCACCCTCCGAGGGGAACGGGTCATTACTTCAAACAGCCACGCCCATGGTGCTTGTCGCTGAAAACAGAAAGCGTGAGCCTGAAAAGGAGAACGGGGCTGAAATGCTTTGGCTGCGTGGCCAGAACACAGCGTGGGAGCAGGTACAGGAGCTCGGTGGGGGCGAACCCCGAGCCCCCACTGTGCCCCCAGCAGTCCTCACGCTTTACAAAGCTGGGCGGACGTGCTTCCACGAGCGTCCCCTAGGACGGCCTGACCGACAGGCAGTTACACGAGAGCGCCACTCCAGCATGCAGAGGGGACAGGCGTCCTCGGTGTCCAGCTGGTCCTGGAAAGTTCTCCAGTGAGACACCTCTTCTGGGTTCACTCAGTTAACACAGGATCCATTAGTAAGTGTGCCCGAGGCCCCACAATGAAGCCCGCTGTCAAAACAAGCAGCTGTGTGTCCTACAAACGCCCAGCTGGCACGTCACCGCCAATCCGCTTCAGAGCACGAGTCCTAGTGTCGCCTCTACCTGCACCCGGCACCACACCCACGACACGGCTCGAAGACACGAAACGCAGTGAGACAAACACCACGCCCGGCGCCTGCCCGAGGCGCCTGCCCCCGCGGTCACGGCCCTCCCTTGACCACTCTCCCGCACTTGAACCCTTCAACAACAGCGTCTTTCCTTGTAAACCTGTAGCGGGAAAGGGGGCCCTCGGGTAAGGGCACGGGAGCCAGGCCCCACCACGCCTCACCCAGACTCCTGAAACACCCCCCCTTCCCCACCCCCACTCGAGGGCCAGCGCATCAAGCGGAGCGATCCTTCCCGCGCGTAACACAGACGCGATCACCCTCAAAACACCGTGCTGGCTTCCGGTCTCACCAACACATCAGGCCAGTCTTCACAGCACGGCCTCCAGCCCCCTCTGACCCTGCCCTGCTACCTTCCCACCTCACCTCCAGCTCCGCCTGCCGCCCCACCGGCTCCGTTTCACGGGCGGGGGCTCCGTGCCCAGCCTGCAGGTGCGGGGGTCACCTGGCCGTGCGGGCGCCCTCTCTCAGAGCAGCTCCCACCGGAGACAGCTTCATCTCTGCCCCGCGGCACTCAGACGCCCTGCTACATACGTGCTTATCGTCTGTCCCGCCTTCCCCCAATCAGGATGCAGGCTCCTTGCGAGCAAGCTTTTGTTCTAGTCCCAGATGTGGCCCCGACGCTTACAACGGTGCCCGGCACAATAAATATTTGCCGAGCGGTGAGTGAGTGAATGTAAAATGATGACGGTTTGGGGGGAGGGACGGCAGCCAGCGTCAGGGGTAAACCGTCAGTGCTCACGGTATCTTCGTGCTCCCGAGATGCCCGAGCGCACCCTCTGCCTGGGATTCTCGGATGATAACATTAGACGGAGTTCCTTCACCAGCCAGGTCTCCCTTCTATGCCCTGCGGGTCGGGCACTGAACGAGTCCTGTCCTGGGGGTTCACCAGGCAAACACCTGTTGAGCACAGAGAGACACGGAGCTTCCGACTCAGACGCCCCGGAGCACGGACACGGGAAGCACCGGCACCAAAGCCGGCGTTCAGATCCCGTGGGAACCCAGCGGCTTTCCATCTCCAGCAAGGCAACAGCCCCAACGCCAGGAGAAAGCTCTTGATGTGAAACCTCTGGAAATGCTTTAAATGCACTGCTGAGCTCCTCAAGCAACAACAGGGGCTGAAAGCGAAGAGCAGACCGGAAGGCAGGATGGCGGGCTGTGGCCTCCTTGCCCCGGGGACATTTGGAGAGCCGCCCAGAGACAACAGGCAGGGCCGCGGGGCCGTGTGGGAAGGGGATTCTTGACGGACGCGCAGCACAGCTCCCGGGCGGCCACGGTCGGTCCTCACTCTGGCGTGGGAGCCCGGAGTCCCCGCACAGTCCCGGCTGCCCCGAGGAACGGAATGTTCGGGGCATACTCACACCAGAAGAGTAGCTGTTGCTTATCTGAATTCAAACTGAAGGGGGCATCTTGTATTTAGGAGGGACTCTCACTGAACGCCCACGGATATATGCCCACAGAGCATGAACTTCGCATCCAAAGTCTCCAAACACAGAAGGGAATAAGCCACCAAGGGTCAGAATCAGAGGACACGAGAAATGACCAAGTCTGACACTCTTCCAGACCTGACGTTACCACGTGCAGAATACAAGGAACTATGTATTTGAGACGCTTCAAGAAAGAGAAGCCAATGAAACCATAAGCAAGAAATAACATCCTGTCAATGAGATCAGAAAGCGCTGGCAGAAGCAAAAAGAGACTTAAACAGAGACCCAGAACAGCAAAGACAGAAAGAGAAGAAGGACCCTCAGAGGGAGAGGGGACCACAGCACTTAACTAAAAACAAAAGGTCGGCGCCCAGCTCCTGCTTCCAATAACCTCCTACCACAAGCCCCAGCAAGTTCAGGGTCTGGCGTGAAATACGCACAGCGTGTACTGGGGCTGCGACGCGCAGAGCTCGGCCCTCCTCTGGCTCCTCACGTCTCTACAAGCACAGGGCACACACTTTGCGAGGTCCTCACGAAACCAGGACTGTGACCTTGGTAGCTTCACCTTTACTACCTGAATCAGAGTCACACAAACTTGTCATGCCGTCGAGGCACTTTGGCTGAAACACATTTTCAACACTGAAACTAGTTTTCCCTGGAAAATGAGAAACTGGCCGGCAGGGTGGTGGGCTTCTGAGGGTCCTCCCGCAACGGCCCCCACCCCAGCAACTCACGTGTCCCAGGACATACGTGGCCACAGGATGCCCCCGGCTCTGACACCAAGCAATTCCTCCTCTTGAAGGAAACAATTCTCATGCGTCCCCACCCTGCTGTCCTCCAGGCAGCAGACCACGCGGTGCCTCGGGTGTCCCGGGGAGGACCGGCCTCACCTGCTGCTCCCTCAGGCATTTCTAGAAAGCAGTTCTGCAGCCTGGCCAGGGACCCCTCCTGGAACCACAAATCTCTCCAGTCCTACAACAGCTGCGGGAGAAATCAGCAGCAGGGGCTTTGCCGCTCCTCCCCAGAGGCCCCGCCACGTGCTGTCCAAGGGACACCTGGTAAGAACTGATGCCCATGTCTTCAACGTCCAGACGAAGTACTCTGCCAACGAGGACAACAGTTACCGGTATTTACGATCTATCTAAATTCAATCCGTCACTGTTTTGTGTTTTGTTTTATTAAGTAGGCTCACACCCAGTGTGGAAGCCCAACACGGGGCTTGAACTCGTGACCCTGAGATCAAGACCTGAACTGAGATCAAGAGTCAGACTCTTAACCAACTGAGCCCCCAGGTGCCCAAACTGATCACTGCTTTAATATCAAGCAACTGAATTTCCTTCAAAAACATCAGGATCCCTCTAAATGTTCACACGATTCCTACTCAGTGGACAGATGTAAAGTGTGCGGTGTGCATGCAGACTGTAGAAAGGGAGCGTGCACATTTGCGTGGCCTCGGCTAGGGGGTCAAGGCTGACACCAGCAGGGAGGAGGCAGGTTTACGATCCGTGAAGGGATGGAACCGGTGCTTCGCCTCTGCAGGCTCTCTCCCCCAGAACATAAACACCGGCTCACCCTGAGAAAAAAAGGCAGACACACTCCAAGTGAGGGACGCCCCACCCAACACCTGACCGGTCCTCCTCAGAACCGTCACAAGGACTAATGGAGATCTGACCCACCGTCACGGCCAAACGGAGCTTTTGGAGACGTGGCAACTTACTGTCACACCGTGTCCTGGATGGGATCCTGGAACAGGAACATGGCATTAGGGAAGAAGTGAGGAAATCGAGGAAGGTATGGAGGTACGAGTGCTGGCTGATGCACCGTGACAACACGCCTCACGAACATGACGTTAGTACGGGAAACTGGGGGCGGGTGCGTGAAACTCCCCCGCGCCTTCACGATGTTTCTGTAAATCTAAAACTGTTCTAAAAAATGGAGTTATTTTTTAAAATGCTTACAAACTTTAAAAATCAATTAAAACGTCCAGCATTTCTCAACATTTAATTAATATCGTAAGTCTGGGGCTCCTGGGCAGCTCAGTCGGTTAAGCGTCTGACTTTGGCTCAGATCATGATCTCACGGTTTGTGGGTTCAAGCCCCGCGTCAGGCTCTGTGCTGACAGCTCAGAGCCTGGAATGTGCTTCAGATTCTGTGTGTCCCTCTCTCTCTGTCCCTCCCCTGCTCACGCTCTGTCTCTTTCTCTCTCTCTCAAAATAAACATTAAAAAAACCCATTAAAACTGTAAGTCCAATATAGTAGATTCTCTTAATACTCACAGATTAAATAACACGCAAAACACAGTAACAATAAAAAACTGCCAGATACTGCCACCATGTCTCTGGTTAAAATGGCTGTCACATCCAGCTCCCGGTGGACCAGTGAGGACAACATGCCCCTCCTGAGCCACCAGGAGAGACAGGCAACATGAGGGAAACACCTGAGCGAAGGCACCAAGGTGGGGAGGCTCCAGGTCCCAGCGAAGAAAGGGGAAAAGGCGAGTTGCCTGGTCTCCACATGCCTCCCTCCCAGGGCTCGCCTGCTCTCAAAGGCGGTTGCTGGGAAGCTGAGGGCACCATGGGAGGGGACGGTGGGCACAGTACGGTGGGTCAGGACCCACCAGAGCAAGGGCCCCACTGAACGCACTCCCGTCGGTAAGGGCAAAGGGGGAACACGGCAGACCCTCACAAGCCCAAGTGCAGCACCCACGGGCGGTTTCTCAATGGACTCGGGGACCCGGCCCTACTTTAGGTGCCAGGGGACAGCACCTACGTCCTCTCCAGAGTAAGGTAACACCACCAGAGCTTTGAGCTATCTTTGATGGCTGGAACGTAAAGAAAAAACGAGGCACACCAAAAATAAGACTAAATGACCAAAAATGAAAGGACGGGGAGAACCAGGCAGTGTAGACAGATCTAAAACAGGAAAACGAAGGGACGGAGAGAACCAGGCAGTGTAGACACATCTAAAACAGGTGCAGGTAGTGCAATTACCCGGTCTGTTCAAGAAATCAGATGACAAAATGATTTCAGCAAATAGCTTGAAATTAAAAAAATGGCAATTCTAGAGCCAAGAAGGACTACGATTAAAATTAAAAACACAAACAGGAAATGCAGGTTGAGAGGCAGGCTGGGAAGAGCTGAAAAGGCTAGTAACTGGGGGACGGACAAGAAGAACACACCCAGGCTCCGAGAGAAAACAGGGTGCGGAAAACAGAGAAGAGTGCGAGGGCACGGAACGTGCGGAAAAGGCCCACGGGGCTAACTGGGGCCCCAGAAGGGGGCAGACAGGGAGTGGGGCACAGGCCACACCGAGGACGCACCAGCAGACCTTTTCCAGACAATGTTAGGAACCTCGAGCCAAGCAGAGACCAAAGTGGAGATGTGCGTGGCGGGGGCACCGGCAGGGGCTGGGGACGTCAGTGGTGACGGTGGCGGACAGGCACGGCAGGACACCGGTCACACACAATGGTCAGCTCGGGAAGCACAGGGACCGAAGCCGTGAGAGCCCAGCTCCTCGCTCCGTGAGGACCTACGAGTGGGGGGCGAAGAGGACGGATCCCGCGGGGCTGCTATGGGCCCAGAGTCGCCGGCACCCGGCACGGGAGGAGAGTGAAGCACAGGCACGCGGGCGAACACGGGGGTCCCGGGAGCCCCCCGGCCTGTGTCCCCTGCGGCACAGCCAAGTAAGTGAGTGCACAGGGACAGGAGAAAGCACTCGCACACAGCGGAGCGCTAACCAGCACTGGAGGAAGAGCGACAGCATTAGCAGGTGACCATTTGGCAACCGTCGTGTTAGTAACTGAGCCACGGAAATTGGCGGATGTTAGAGCCACCGGGTGAGAGTCTGATGACGAAATGGACGTTTACGAAGCTTCAAAGTACTTTCCCGGAAAACATTTATATAAGTTACAGGGAGTAAGAGACTGACAGTGAACACATCATCTCCGCCAAGTCATCAAAGTCGACGTACGTGGGGAGGGGGCCCACGGGAACTGCGCCGTCTGAGAAGACGTGACGAATCCTGGGACGTCCCTACAAGAAGGCACACAACTGAAACCTGGTTCCGGGGAAACCAAACGGAGGGGCATGCAAAAACCGCCTGTCCCGTCCCCTCAAAAAGTGTCCCAGAAAGCCTGAGGAACGGATCCGATTCACGCCCTAATCACATGCAGGCCATGAGCCTGCGCCGGGTCTTTCCGCCCGCAAGAGCATCGCTCTCAGAGGCACAACGGTTACCCTCAAAGGGGTCTCTGGGTCAGAGGCGGAAAGACGCGAGCGCTCACCTCCCGGTGTGGAGAGCGGCACGCTGGTTGTGAAGGAACACGTCCTCGTTTGCAAGAATTACACGCCAAAGCCACGGTTCTGTCCTTACAGCAGATTCCTGGGCCGCGCCCCCAGAAGCCCCGTCCAGTAGGCCCGGCGTGGGGCCCGAGAACCTGCATTCCTAAGGAGAGCCAGCGATGCTGGTGCAGGGACCACACTGGAAATCTCTGCGCGAAGCGTTTGCAGCCAAGATGCCGTCGTGTGGAGCACGGGCACTGGTTCAGCGCGAGTTAGTTTTCTATTCCTGCTATTTCTGGAAGTTCAACACATCCCGAAATGAAAGGGGGGATAAAACGAAGATCATAAAGACCATTTTAAACTCAGCGAGAGGATTTTCTGTCAGCCACGACTCTTCAGGCAGGACAAGGACACGGAGCGAGAGCACGGAGAGCGGGGCCCTGGGCAGACCCGCGGGAGCGCCGGCCACAGAAAGCGGAGACCGGAGCGTCGCGGGGGCTGACGGCGCACCGAGCGGGCAGTCGGAAAGAGGGTGACAGCGGCACGAGAGCCAAGGGCCGGGCGAAGGGAGGAAAAGCCCCGAGGCCCCCGTCCCGGCCTAGAGGTCTAGTTCACCGTGGACCCCACTAAGTCAAGGACACATACTTCGCCACCAGGCTGGCTACTAACAACTAAGAGAATGAGAGCCAGGAAGCAAACGGAGGGAGGAAATGGAATGAAAACAAACAAAACCCTGAATCCGAAAGAAGGCAAGAAAGGAAAAAAATCAAAAGCAGGTAAGAAACACACAAAACCCCAAGTGAGAGGCGCCCCTCAGACACGGCAGCGGCACGAGACGCGAGCGGGTACACCTTCCGCGCACGGACCGCACGGGCTGAAGCACACGCGTTTCCAGGTGCACGGCGCCATCGTGGATCCGCACAGAGAGCGACAAGCACACAACACGGGGGACGTGTGACGACACAGGCTCGGAGCGCGTGAGACACAACCCCAGGCCCGACAGACGTGACGCCTCGCCAACAGGGGCACACTTCCACGCAGCTCGCACGGCACACCAGCACGGAGGACGGCGACGCGAGTCCTGCCGTGACACGCGTCACCTCGGGATGCCAGCGGGACGCCGCGCACAGCACAGGGAAGGGGCACTCTCTTCTGGGACTGCGAAACGTCACCAGATTGACCAAATGCTGAGCTGAAAAGTGAGCCTCAGTCACATCCAAGGATCGGAATGATAAAAAGTATGTTTTGGATTACAGTAGAATTAAGCCAGAAATCAGGAACAAAAAGATAGTTAGAAAGATCCCAACTGCTTTTAAATGATCCAGTAGAACTCAAATGAGTTACTGGTGTACACAGAAGTCAGATTAAAATCAGAAAACATTCTGAGTTAATGACAGGGAAAACGCAACACAGAGACTTAAGAGCTCAAATTAAGCCAGGTCTGGGGGGCAGCGTGTCCAGCCTTCCACATACCTGTTCAAGAGCAAGACAGGCTGAAAAACCAATGACCCATCTGTTCATCATAAGAAGTTTGAGAGACAGCAAATAAAAGAGAAAAAAATCGGCGAACCAGACTGTATAACGGACGATACCAAACAAACCGTTCCTTGGATGCTGAGCTCCTTCCAAGAGCGAAGGAGGAGAGAGACACCAGGACTGGCCACAGGGCTGAGGACGGGGATGGCGGTCACCCTCCAGCCCACTCGAGTTGAAAGCATAAAAGAGAACATTGTAAACAACTGCACACCAGGAAATTAGGAAATCTAAATGAAATGGGGGCCAATTCTGTGATAAGTACAACTTCCAAAACCGAACCCAAGAAGGGACAAGATGCTGAATATTCCGTGTCTATCAAAGCAACTGGAGCCAAAATCGGGAATTTTCCAACAGAGCCCCACCAGTCAACCCATGCACATGCTAGAGGAAGCCGTGACGCGCCCCTTCTGCAAACTCTTGCAGAGAACAAAAAACGAAGGTGCCGCCTCAACTCCGTGTCATGTGTCAGTGTGACCCCGACAACACCTGAGGACGATCATCACAAGACAACTACGATCTCTCAGGAACACAGGTACAAAAGTCCTAAATCAAGTACGTGAGTTGGGTTCAGCTCCAGATGAAGAGGTTAATGCACACAAAAGGGGGACTGACTCCCCCAGACCGAGATCTGTGTCCCTCTAGAAAATCAACTGGTAAGATTGAGCTCATGAACAAAAAAAGGAGAAAAGCATCGTCTGGGGCAGACACAGGTGATCAGACTCGACACCCACACAGGACGGAAATTCAACTACTAGTCAAATGGAACTTCCTTCAGCTCCTAAGGGAGAATATCTACCGCTAACCCACAGCAGCATAACCCCTACTGGTGAATTACTGAGGTCAGAAACATCAGCCACTGTCACAGCGCCTACTTGCCCATGAACCAGAGATCCAGCCAGCCCATCAAGGCAAGGGGAAACAGGTGGCATAAAGGTTAGAAAGAAGTGACGCTGCCGTTACCTGCTGGCACGCGTTTTCCTTTTTCTTTCCCCACGCTGGGACTTTTAAGTGTTGCCCACAACTGTCATTACAAAGGCTGGGGCCGCGGGTCAACCGGAAGCCTCCTTGCTTTGAGCAGCGTCCCACCACAGTGGTGAGCAAAGCCACTCAGGGGTCCCATCCACCGCAAGGACACCCCCCCGCCCCATCCATGGCGCGGCAGAGGGGTCCGCCCATGCTCCACAGCGGGGCACTGCCCTGCCCGCTCCTCACACGGGATGACAAGAGTCTCGTGTTCTGGATGCCAGTCCTGCTTTGCTGGGATAATCCAGCTGTTTCTCACTTACACAAAGAAACGTACATAAAGCTACACTTTATTGTTTATTTTTATTTTTTAAGAGAGAGAGAAAGCGTGAACGCAAGTGCTAAAGGAGCAGAGGGAGAATCTTACGCAGGCTCCACGCTCACGACTGTGACATCATGACCTGAGCCTAAATCAAGAGACGGACGCTCGACCGACGGAGCCACCCAGGCGCCCCAAAGCTACACTTTATTAACAGCCGTGTATCAACAGAAAAATTCCTACAGGCACTACCAATCCCCACTTGGGAGAATAACTAACGGAATAAAACACACACTCAACGTACACTCCGTGAAAACGGTGACGCAGTTTGGTTTTCTGCCGCCCCCTCAACCCCCTGACCTCACTCTCTTCCTCCACGTGTGCTCACCACCCGTGAGCTCCACTAGCTCCGCGACTCCAAACGTCAACCACACGCTGACCACCCCGAAATGTGTACTTACAAGTCCTGCTTTCTTGCAAACTGCAAACTCACCGCACGTAACCGATTCAGCATCTCTTCATGGGGATCGTAAGCATCTCCAACACCCCCAACGACAAATCCTTCATCCTTCACGGAAACCTGTGTCTCTGTTTTGCCAACATCCGCCAGTTCCAACTCAAGTCCTAGTTCCCTAGTCCTAGTCCTAGTGAGTCCCTAGTCCTAGTGAGGCCACCGCCTAGCAAACAGCTTACTTCTCTCTCTCTTTCCAATACAAAATTTCAACAGACTGTTGGTTCTACCCATAATAATGGCCACTTTTTGAAACCCGTGCGAGGACCACCCTGGTCTGAGCTAATGCTACCTCTCCGTCTATCTTCCTATTAAGTTTCCTAGCTAGCCTCATTGCTTCCGTCCATACCCCTACTCAATCTACTCTCAAATCCGACACCACCATATTCCCATTACAAAATATGCAATTTTCCTCCTGCACCTTCTTCCACGGGCCCAGGAGGCCTCTCTTTGGCCTCCCCCGTCTCTTTACCACTTCCCCCTCCCTGCCCCTGCTCCAGCCTCGGCACCGTGCTGGAAGCGCCGAGCCTCACCTCTGCATCTGCCCGTCTCCCCTCCCGGGCCTTTCCCCCAGAACCCACCCCTGCTCCTCTCACCTCCTGCAGCTCTCCGCTCACAGGCCACCTTCTCAGTGTGCCTCTGGGAGCAAGACCCAGGCTTTCCAAATCCAGCCCCCACCTGGCAAGGCTCTGCCCTGCCCTCTTCTGGGAACTCAGGTTTCTACACAGCACCTGCCACCATTGAACAGACTCTCAGTTTTACTCTCTAGGTCCTTCCACCCTGACGTCAGCTCCACGAGGGCAGGGGCTCTTGCCCATCCTGTGCACCGCGATGGTCCCCCGCACATACCCGGAAAGCACGCGGCGGACTGGATAACTGAACTGATGACCAAAGGCAGCGAACGTGCGGGAGGACGACGTGAAAACGCCTGACGCCTATGGAACGTTAAGCCAGCAGAGCGCGGCACAGCCACGCAGCTCACCGGAGGCCCCTGCCCTGCTCCAGCCACAGCTGTGTGCCCAATCTATTGCTTACATTTAGAAAAACTGAATGCCCTTTGTCACAGTAAGTTTAAAGAGGAAACTGTATCGGTAATTCAAGTGGAAAGCCAGTACCACCCACCATAAACGAGAGAGCACAACAAGAAACTATAAAAAAGGGCTTATTGCTAAATTCTACCCACATATCAGTGACTGCAAAATCTCTGAGCCTGCGGCCCACTGCTTTCTTGTTTAAAAGTGAGGTCATCAAGGGGCAGCTGGGTGGCTCAGGCGATTAAGTGTCCGACTTCGGCTCAGGTCACCATCTCCCGGTTTGTGAGTTCGAGCCCCACGTCGGGCTCTGTGCCGACAGCTCAGAGCCTGGAGCTGCTTCCGAGTCTGTGTCCTCTCTCTCTCTGCCCTGACCCCACCAGCGCTTTGTTTCTCTCTCAAAAATAAAATTAAAATGTTAAAAAAAATTTTTTTAAAGTGAGGTCATCAAAAGTAACAGAAATGTTACAGACATGTTATCAGTAATCAACACGCTCACACAATCAGATGAATTTTTTTAAAAATTTAAAAGGGCAAAAATTTCTCACTAGATAACTTAATACCCATCTGGTTTTAAATTTCCTGTGCGTGCACCCCCTTCAAGCCCACAGCGCCAGTGGTATGGACCAGCACATGACACCCGGGAGACGGTGGACACCCTTGGGGCTCCAGTGGGGGACGAGGCTCCCTGGAAGCCAGAGGGAGCGTGTCCCAGGGTCTGGCGGGGTCCCAGGCAAGGGGAGCCAGGGCGGGGCCGGAGGGGCGGGGCCGGAGGGGGCGGGGCCAGGTTTTGCCTGCACACCTGCAGCTCTGGCAACTCGGGAGAGGACCCAGGGAGATAGAGAGGAAGCCACGGTGCCAATCCGAGCACAGCGCCGGCTGCCTGGAAGGTGGGAGTCGTGAGGACACAGAACAAAAGGAGGCCGCCTGTGCCCTGGGCTCCGCAGGACCTGGAGAGCCATCAGCTGCAGAGCGGAGCCACCAGCAAGCACAGGCTCTCCCACCTGTGCAAGAGCCACGACAGAGGCAGCAGGGAGGAGCCAGCCCGGCCCCCACGGCCCCCACGGCCCCCACAGCCCCCCAGAGCTACACGCACTTAGGTGCTACGACACTCAGAAGAGACGTGCAAACGTACTAAGCGTGGGCACTGCTGAGTGACAGCTGCGTGGGTTTACTGCGTACTTCCCCACATCTCCACGCTGAATAAACTCACTTTCAAAACAACCAAAAGTACTTAAAGAAAATGCCGAGTATCCCAAGTAAGACAGTGAGCAATGGGATATACTCGGACACCCGATCGGTGCGTCAAGCAATGCGCTAGCATTCTAGAGATGCAGAAATACCTAAGATTTCAACTGAGCTAAATGCTGGCTGCTTAGCCTGAAGAGCTAATTTGAATACAATCATTTCACACATTTGCCAATAACAAACCCAGTGACAGTGGGTGTAGACACAATCCTGCTCTTATTCTCGATCCGACGTCAGGATCCCCAGGGGAGGCTCCCCTCACCCGCCGGCGTCTAGAACACAACTGGTTTAAGTGTCCTCTAGGTTCGTGGGATTTTGGCAATGATTCTCCAAACTGTTCTGAAAACAAGTGATTCACTACAAAGGTATGGAAAGCAGATAAGATCCAAAACCCAGTTGGAGCCCCCGAGCTCGGCCTCACGCCCGCCCCGCAGGCCTCCTGCACAAACACGCCTTCGTCCTCCACGGACACGTGTCCCGTGAGGAGTGAGGCAGCACCCCAAGGAAAATCTGACTCTGGAGAAACGTAGACAAGGGCTAAAGAGGAGACAACGTTTCCACATCAAGAGAAATTGCTGCCCAGGAAGGCCACGTGCCACACGCGCTCCCCAGGGTGGCTCACTGCCCACGGCCAGGGCCGTCCAAGAAGCTTCACCGGCTTTGGACGGAGTGAGGAGGGGAGGAGAATTACTTCAAGGGAAGGGAAGCTCTTTCACTAAAACCAACACACAAAAAAACCAACAAAAGCCACTCTCTGGAGAAGTGACCTTGGTACAGTCGTGGGGGCCCAGCAGCCAGCGCTCCTGGTTCAAAATCTCACCTCTGTGAATTTCTGGAAGATGCGGTCACTCTGGTGAGCTCCGATCGTGATTTCTGGGAGATAGATGGGAATGGTTGTGTAATTCAGCACCTCCAGCTTATTCTGAACCCTACAAAATAAGACAAACACAGATCACGCTAAACCGTAAAATAAAGACACAAGCCTTTTAAAATAAAGACACAAGGCTTTTCAAAACACCCAAGTTACAAAATTCACACGTGCAAATAAACGCCATCCATCCCAGCATTCCTCTGGGAGCCAACTTTCACCTCAGAGACCATGTGGTCTGTGTGCACCTGCTCTTCTGAAATGACCTTCAGAACCTGAGGGAGAGTCTTCCAAAAGGCTCAAAGGCCACAGAGGACGGCCTTTCGGGAATGGAGGAGGTGTGGGAGACACATAAAAGGAGCCACGGTGTGCTTTAGACACAGGAATGGCCCAAAGAAAAAAAACTAAACCCAACGCCATCTGTAACAGGGCCGTGCAGTGTGCCCTTGTTAAAAGCGTACACAATTCGTGAATCCCGAGGGAAAGGCGGCAAGGAAGTCCAGTTCCCCCAAATTCACCACGCAGCGTCCTCCTTCTCTGCCTGAGAGACTCCAGGAGAGCAATGCCATGGGCAGGTCCGGAGCACGTGGTGGGGAGCCACACGCAGGACGGCCAGGTGCACCCTTGCCTATAAAGGTCTAACGCTCCTTGTTTCACTATTTTATTTTGCGAAAACATTTACATTGTGTTGTAACTGCTTATTTCAAATTAAACTTAGTCTGAATATGACCACCGTCCTTGAAGGCGAAAAGCATTTTGAGGGCTTTTAGGAAGAAACACTTAAATAAAGTCTCCTTTCTGAAGGGCTCAAAACAAGGAAATAATTATTTTAAATGACCACTTTCCCATTAATGAGTTATAATGGCAGAAGATGTTTCTATCCATAATGGCCCAAATGGAAGTTCTTCAAATGCATCTGGCCTTCAGCTACTTTGTGATAAAGAGTCCAGGCCCATGTAAACCCAAGGCCTAGGCACCCTGGCACCCGGGGCACACCGCCACCGCCAGAACAACCCAATTTGAACCCCGAGCCCAGCGCCCCCAGGCCCTCCCCTGTGGAGGACCACACACCCCGAGAACCCGCAGCAGGCTGGACGTGGACGGTGGGAAAAGGCAGCGCCTGAGTGTCACCAGTACAAACTGTGTCACTCAGACACGGACTAATAATGACCCAACGGCAAACATTACCCGAGGAGTCTTCCTAAGTGTATTTACGTGGACATCCACTGATTGCGTAAGTGGCCACAACAGACACGCTCGGAGGAGGAGAGCTATTTCTTACCTCTCCCAGGGAGCTGCTCACAGAACGTGTGGCCTTGTGAGCACGTGCAGATAACGCCCAAGTACACATCTCCTTATTTTTCACACAAGTGGAATTATTCTTACTTTTTATTTTACAAGGATAATTTTTAAAGTGACCTCATAATAAACAATTTACACTAAAAATGAAATTAGTATTTTTAAATGCTACCAGATATCAAGGTGGAGTTTGATTGGGTTTTCTCAGTAAGTTCCAAAAACCTGAAACATTCTGGAAACCCTGAAAGACCTTCCTGGCCCGGGAGCTGGTCCGCAGCACACAGAGCGACAGTGCCATCTAGGCTCCGTCGGGCCGAAGGAGAGCTTACACGAAAGCCCCCAAAACGGTGTCTCTTTGAGCAAACACGCTTCCAACTGGTTTGGAACATTAAAAAAAATACCCACTGCCGCTGTTCTCACTGAAACGTGGCTAAGCGCCTGTCCACTTGTCGCCGTGAGCTTAAAGGGGACCCGTTACGAAGAGCCCACGGTGTCACGTCTCCACCAAACGCCAGGAGTCGTAACCTCCAATCAACCACAGATTCACTCCAGATGGAGGAGAAGTGAGGCACGGGAAACCTTTTATGACCCAGGGAGCAAAAAGAGGAGACAGAAAACATTCTGTTCACAAAGCACTTAGTCTAATTGAAGAGAACTCAAAAACTGGCTGAGGATAATATAACCTCTTAACATCATGAGCCAAAGTGCCCGAAGAAGCGAGGGCGTACCCGAGCCTGATTTACAACACAAGATGCCATGCCACGCACTCTACAAGAGTGAGGCAGGAAAAGAGAGAAAAAATGAACCGTAGATAATGTTTTATGACTCGAACTGTTTCCCAATCAACAGAATGTCTACCCTTGCTCCTAAAACATGTCCAAAGGGTACTGGTTAGTCCCTCCCAAACCGCAAAGTTCTGTCCGAACGCTACACTTCTGATACCAAACTCATACCCCACAGTCTCTGTAACTGAAACTTCCTACCATGAGGACCTTCTCCTAGAGTCACAGGAAACAGAAGTCTCCATGAGGAGGCAAACTGGGGGGGCGGGAAGGCCCCGGCTCTGGGGAAGCAGGGCCCTGCACACGTGGAGCCATGCCTGGCGACCGGGGTCTCGAGCATGGGAATGAAAGCAGCAGAGGCAGGCGCCGGTAAGTCACGGACCACGCGTATGGACACAGAATGCCATCAAGGTTGAAAAAGACAGTGGCGGTCCCTCGGCATAAGCACACACACACATGATCGTACACCAGCATTCGTAACTGGCGTGGAACAAAAAGGCTCTAGACCAGTAATTTGGTCAGGTTCTAGACAAAATGGGTGTGACTGGTTAAGTGGCGTGTTTATGGCACTTAACTTAGAAAATCGGTCGTGATTTTCACCGGACTCCCCCAAATTAAGAAATGATGCTCAAATGAAAATAAACAGTTACCATGGTACACTGTGATGAGATATCCGGGCGTCAGGGGCAGGGGGACAATAAACTGGGAGGAGAGGACAGGCCATTTTTAGTAAAATAAATGAAAACAGTTAATTGAATGCTATAATCTGTAAACTTGAAGGGAATTACTGAATCCTTCTCTGCTCCAATAACAACACAACTAAATAACTACTAAAATTATGGTCTTAAGACATCAATTTTGGACACAGTCTGGAATCAAATTAACACACATTCCAGATAACGTTTAGACAATGGCACCGTGGGGGCGCCTGGGCGGCTCAGTCAGTTAAGCATCCGACTCTTGATTTTGGCTCAGGTCATGATCTCCCGATTCAGGGGGTTGGTTAACTCCTGCGTCGGGCTCTGTGCCGACAGCGCGGAGCCTGCTTAGGATTCTCTTCCTGCCTCTCCCCTGCTCATTCTCTCCAAATAAGTAAGTGAAGTTAAAAAGAAAATGACACTGCTATCAGTGGAACAAGTCAAGAGGCCCTAGCGCATCACCAGCCACAGGGGGTGGGGACACCGGGACAGCCACCTTCCCTCACGTGGTATTTCACGTCTGTGTCCAGCAGTAGCTAACACTGAAAAGAATCACACAGAAATCCACAAGCTAGCACGTGGCTGTTAAACTTTGAAGTTAAGAGAAGGTACTCAGGGGTGGGGGGGAAAGGTGGCTACAGCCAGGCTCAGAAGAAGGCTAGGACTCGTAGATAATTACCGGGCCGGTGGGGGAGACAGAAGATTCAGGAAGAGGCAGAAGGACATCAAAAGGACTCTGAACTGATTCCCAGAAACTAAATGTGGATTCATGACAAGACAAAGATAAGCCCCTGAAGGATTCTGAGGAAAGGGAATGCAGGGTCACGGTGACATTTTCATGAAAATTAACCTGCTAGGCGTGTGCACACGGGACAAGCAGTGGGAAGAAATAACTAAGCACAGCATGAAGATCAAGAACGAAGGGGCAAACCGCCAAGGCAGCAGGAGTCACAAGAGAAAAGGGCAGGGAGAGAAACCACTGGAGACAGCGCAGACCCTAGCACGTCCCTTAGGGTATGGCGGGGGCGAGGCAGCCGGCCAGGAAAAGGAGGGTCCAAGCGGGATGCCGGCTGCAGAGGCGACGGCCCCACCAGGATCCAAGCCTGAGCCACCGGGCGGAGGGAAGGCAGCACGGTCTGTGCACACGACCGCAGGCAGGGTCGCGTCAGCCCATCCACGCCCCTGTCGCCTCCGGGGGCGGGCCAGACCCCTGTACAGTGAGGAGGGCCCCCACCAGACAGGAGTGCGGTGGAATCGGAAAGCGCTTCCGGAACACCGTCCGGACACAGTGCTGACACCGTGACTGCGATTCAGGCTCACGCCTCGAGGCCTCAGACCTACACGGAGACACTAGGCAGCAGCTGAGAGAAAGGACACTGCGTTTCCAGCAAGGCCCCGAATGATGTAGGAGGTAAGTGACCTCACTGAGGTAAATGTACAAAAACACCTGAACATACAACCGTCTCGACACAGAAACTCAACCAGAGTTTTCAAAACCAGAGACTGCAGTTTTTAGCTCCAAGTAAAAAGCTTGAAAGTCCCCACTCTCATCCGCACAACAAATATCCCTGACAACCAACCACCTGCTCTGGAAGAAGAGCAACGGTGTGCCGGGAGGTGCTGGTGCGTGGCAACGGTGCCATCTGGGTGGTGGGGAGCAGAAGGGAGCACCCCGCCGAGGCCCCCGTCCCGCCCCCCCCCACCCGCCCCTGCACGCCTGTGGCCACAGACCTGGTCACCCCTCACCGGCCCACAGACCCACAGGCAGAGAAGCCACGGGGATGTGGATGAACCGCCCGTTCTCCCTGACATCTCCAGAACATTCCATCCACACCGTGCTCACACTCCAGCGGAGCACGAATCCAGAGCATATAAAAGTTCCTGAGCATATAAAAGGCCTTCGCAGAACTCAGTGTGTTCTCAGACCACAAGTGCAGGCACAGCAGAGGGAGGCTGCCAGCACCGAGTGCACGTGGGAGATCTGAAGTTGAGCGTCCAGGCCTCTGCCCCAGGAGACCAGGGAAAAGACGACCGAAGCCTCGAAGGAAGCAGAGTGAAAAAAGAATAATAAAAGCTAGAGCAGAAATCAGACTGAAAACAGACAACAGAGAAATTCAAGAAAACAAAAAGCTGGTTCTTTAAAAAGATCAATAAACGTGAAGAGAAAATTCACAAACGACAAACAGGCAACCGAAATACAAACTGTTTGAAGTTCAGGGTTCATAAAATGCAAAATAAAGCAACCACTCGTCTTTGGTGTCAAAGTCACACGTGTCTGCTGTCTGTTCCAACTACGCGGTCCGTCCAGGACTCCGGGGGACGGTCGAGCGTGCAGCCTGGCTCGCCTTTTCTGGAGAACGGTTCTGCGAGAGAGAGCTGTAAGCTGTGTTCACACGACCTCACCCAGTCCCTCCGCCTTTACACCCGGCGTGGAACAGACACATGTGCAACGTGCTTGCTGATTACGAACAGGAAGGGATCAAAGCAACCCGAAAAATCAAAATTAAAGAAACGGTAAGTGGATTAGGGCAGCATCTCAGGAACGGACCAACTTTACTTGTAAACCCAGACAGTAAGTACTTCAGGCTCTGAGGGCTTCAAAGAGTTTCTGTGGCATAAACCAGTTTTCTCTCACGATCCTTTAAAAATGTAAGAACGATTCTTGGCAGCTGAGGGCTGGATTTGGTCCACAGGCCACAGTTTGCCAACCGCTGACTTGTATCTCCATCAAAGGGTTCAAACAGCATCCCCAAGCAGCCATCAAGAAATCAAATTTTTAAGTTTTCACTAAGAGAGGGACATGCTTATGATGTTAAAATCTAGAATACAAAGACACATACGAGATAACCTGTATTTAGAAAGATGAGCTCACACATTTACAGCCTGCCACCCACGGTCAGGAATCACAGGTGATCCTGGACTTGGGCCTCCTCCCTCTCTATGGTGAGTGGTGTGGCTCCCACCCCCGACCCACTGGGGCCGACGGTCATTTCAGTGTTCTTCACCCGCCTCATCACCCGAGTCAAAGTTCTCACCACGACCCTCATTCACTTCTGTACGCTCCCGGCTCTCCTGCCCTCTCTCCCACTCACCCCCAGACCCCGACCCCGTTGTCATGCAGGGTCCTACAGCCCAGGGACGGCCGCAGCAGCCGGGAAAGCCCTCTCTCCGCTCGGTGTCAGGGCCGCTGCCCCACCAGCCGCAGACAGCACGTTTCTCGCGGGTCCTCCCAACGGTCTTCCCCACACCGAGGCTGAGACATTTCCTCCCTCCTCAAACCTCCACTGTGTCCCCCCGCGCCCGCACCCTCACTGGCGCTCACGGCCGCTGGCCCACTTCCCATCTCACCATGAAGACGGGGCGGCCGGCAGAGAGCTTCCACAGGCCCAGGGCACATCCCCGCTCGCCCCGAGCCGCGTGAGGAGCACGGACCGCCACGGAGCGCTAGGCCTGGCCTTCAGTGGCCACTCCCAGCCTTCCCCCGGGGAGCCTCCTTCCCTGTCCCTGTCAACCCCACCCCTACAACCACGGGATCTTTCCCATGAGCTGCTACTTTTTCCATCTGAAGCACAAAACAAGAAAAAACAAAACAAAAACCATTAAAAGTTACCTTACTCGTAATACCTCAGTAGCTTCACACGAGAAGTAACCCCGCCTCAAGCACAGGATGCGAACAGCTGATGGCACCCTTCCACGTGTGCCGACGCTGGGCTGCATCCAGCTATCAGACAAAAGAAACCGCAACGCAGCAAACTACCCGGCACACACGGGAAGGTCTGGCGCTCGGGGCGCAGCTCCGCGGGAGCAAGTCCGATGGGCAGACTGGTCACCGGGGCAGGACGGGTGCTACGCGTGGGCTCAACACTGAGACCGGCGCTCCTCAAAACTGATGTGGCCCCGCCACCGTGTGTGCCCAGCGTGCCACAGCAAGGCCAGTGCTGAGCCCCCAGCATAGCTCGTCCTGGGGGACAAAACAGGGAAGTCGGTAGCATGGGGTCCCCCCATCATGGAGGGCAGCCAGCGGCCCTCACAAGAAACTTCCACTTGCTGGGTTCAGATTTGCCTTCCCGCCCGAGACGTTTCTGTGAGAAGCCCAGTTCATGTGCGCATGGAATCCCTTCCGCTGTCATAAACAGAGCACGCCTGAAAGCTCTGTTTCCAAACAGCGCCCCGAGGCCGGGGCACTGAACCCTACGCACCAAGGTACGATGGGATTTACATGGGCCTTTTGCCTGGAGGTCAGGCCTTGAGTAGCTGCTAAGGCAGAAGGTGCCAACATGACCAGTGCCCCAAAACACACTGGGCACTGATGTCCAGTGGGCTTCGTGGGCAGAGATCCTGCCCACGTGTTACTGCCTTTTCCTGAACAAAGTAGCACCTTTGGCACGTCCCTCATGGCAGGGAGGGAGCATCGAAAGCCGGGGCGTGGACGGCTCCAGATTGGCCATGGTTCTTCCTCACTGCCCAGCCGTGCACCTGCTAACTCCCTGTGACCCCGGCCGTGAGTACAACTCCATACAGAGACTCCTGAGTCTTTGCAGTGAGTTTCCAAGTGTGCAGTCGGGCTTAGGGACCCTTAAAACACATGGTGTACTGGGTTGAATAGTGTCCCCCCCAAATTCATGTCCACTTGGAACCTGTGAGCGTGATCTTATTTGGAAAGAGCCTTTGCAGAGATTAAGTTAACATGTGATCCCAGGGCACTGGCATGGATCCTCCTCCCGTGACTGGTGAACCGACAGGAAGAGAGAAATGTAGGCAAGACACAGACGCACAGGGAGGAAGGTCACGTGAAGACAGAGGCAGAGTGGGAGTGACGCAGACACCTGCCCAGGAAAGCCCAGGATGGCCGGAGGCCACCAGAAGCTGAAGGGTGGGAAGGAGTCTTCCTAGAACCCGCAGAGGAGGGCGCCCTGGCAGCAACCCGGACTCTGGACTTCCGGACTCCAGAACCGGGAGAAGCAGCCTCCGTTGTGTGCAGCGCCCCCAGTGGGTGGTGTCTCGCTACAGCAGCCCCAGGGCACTCACAGGGTCATCTGCACCACGTGGCCCTGACCGAGAAACTCATTCCGTGGCACAGAAATGTGACAACGGCTCCACGCACGTGACGTCTGCGGTCTTGACACAGCTGGCCTGACCTGAAGGGAGTGGTGCCCTGAGGACGCCAGGGCACCAGCAGGAGAAGGCCCTCTGCTGTGTGTCTGCGAGGGTCGGGCTGTCTGGCAAGCTGAGCGGTAGCGGGACGCACGGCCGCGTCCCCACCATCCTCTGCCTGGAGCTGGAGGACAAAGTGCCCACCGGAGATGAAAGCAAGACTACTATTTGATTCTGAACCCTCTACACCCGGCTCAGGGCTCGGCACACGGAAGCAGCCAAGGATCTGCCGAGTTGACATTGGCAATCAATTAATTAACTGTCCGACTCAGGGACGGAAGAGCCTGTTTGAAGGAAAAAGGAAATACACCTCGTTCCCGGTGGCACAGTTAACACCTAACTTGAAACACAACTCCTTCACGTTCTGTCAGTCTCTACCGAGGGCCGTGGACTATTCTCAAAGACCCAGCCCCGCGCCCCGTCTGGGTGGTTCCCAACAGCGTGGGACTCACAGCATCCGCAGGTGGTGAAGAGTCCGGTCATCCTGCTCCAGCCACGGCCTCTTGTCGTACTTGAGGTACTCGATGTCCTCCACCACCTACGACACAAACGATTCCAAGCCTGACGCAGAGGCCCATTTTGGAAATTTAAACGAGGTCACGTTTTAATACGTTGCAAGGCAGAAACACCTAGCAGGAAAAATCCCCACGGAAGTCAAAAAGAAAGGAAGTTGGACAGACAGCCTTCGGTGAAGAAATGGGACTGAGCGCTGACCCTCAGTGTGCACGCCCGGCCCGCTGACACGTGGGTGGCGCAGAAATGACACGTCGGGCCGGGAGACGAGGCGCGGGACAAAAAAAGCCTCAAGACGGGGGAGACAGTGATCGTGACAGACTCCCCCGCCCCCGGGACTTCGTTCTAGAAGACAAGACCTGGCCACTGGAAGCAACAAAAGAACAAGAAAATTAATCCATTTCCTGAAGAGATCCAACAATCTGTGTTCCCAGCCTCCAAACCCTCAGTCTGTACTCTGATCTCCCAGAGGGGCGACCTTTTCAGATGCACTTTTCCCCAAACCACGCCACACCCGGGGTCCTCTCTTGAGTCTCAGGAATTTGGGTATTTCCAATTATAAACTGAAAGCATGGCACGGTCTTAGGGGCAAATGCAACCTTCTGCTCGGACACGTGGCATCTGATGGGTCCGTCCAGGCGTAAAACCGCCTACGACAAACACACCCGCCTCCCAGGGACAAAAGTCAACAGAACTCAGGCAGTCCAAGCGGAGTGGGCCACGTGCCGTCCTTGGAGCTGGCCCGGAGCTGCACTCGGATGCGGCCCCGGGCCCTAAGGGAGCGTCCCCCTCTCCGTGGACAAGACCTCACTCCATAACCCTCTCCTCCTCTCGTGCCCAGAGCCGACCGGGCCCGTTGTCTCTGCAGCGGTCAACTCCACGGTACTGTCTGATGTCACCACCTGTACCTCAGCCCCAGACCATAAAACCTGTTCTTCCAGAATTTTTGTACCTTTTGTTTCGCCTTTTAGTATTTCATGATTAACTTCTAAAACATGGGACCTTCTTTTTGCCTAATGAATGATCAACTGCTTCAACACCATTTAAGAAATCATTTTCTTCGACTTCATGTTTTGTTTTCCCTTAAAGCACTGCCTTTGCCAAAGCTTCACATGCACACGCACACACACGCACAAGCACACGCACATGCAACTGCTTCTCTACTCTCTGCTCTGCTCCATTTAGCCATTTATCACTTCTTGTGTTAACGCCACATGGCTTTCATTACCATCACTGTGTAATATGTTTTTGTTATTTGGGAAGGCAAATGTTCCTGCATTATTTTTTTCCACTGTTTTTGGGTATTACTCATTAAGTTCTCATTGCACTGAGATTGACTCGAATTTTACAAAATGCACTTACTAATGTATTTTCTACAATTTTAAGATCCTAGAAACTAAGTTATTCAAATCAAAATCAAAATCTCATGACCAGGGAAGTGAGATACGCTGGCTCAGTACCTCTTTTAAAAACCTTATGAAATATAGACATTGCTAAGACTGGTGGGAGATGAACTGATTATATGATTTATAAGAACCCTACACATGAAACAAATTTAAGAATAATCACAAACTTTCGGCCGATTTCTTACCTTTTCCACATCTTGAGCTTCCCTTGCACTATACTGTAAAACCTCACACTTCTCCCTGCAAGAAAAAACAAGATGGAATTCAACGTAAATTTTCCAAGCTTACGTTAATGCACAAATGAATACGTAACATTAAAAACTATCACCACAAACACTGAAACCTCCCATTCTTTGAACAGGGTAGGGTGATACACTGGGCACGTGCTGGCTCACATGGTCTGAACGGCTAAGGAGGACCCACTAGCAGCAGAAACGTGCTCTAGGCTGGACAGCGGGTGCGTCTCCTGACTTCCCTTCTGACGATCTTACCCCCACCCCACAGGCGCCAGGACCAGTGGCGAAGGGGGACGGGGTCCATGGGTCACCTCCACGGGTTTCGCTACAGGACAGGATGAAGGTGCCCGGGGCCTCACTGAGGCGTGGGCACAGAGAGTGGCCATGTGGTGGAAGAGGAAGGACAGGTTACTTGAGCTGCTAGAATCTAGGAGACAAACCGGCCCTCCGGATAACCTTTGTCAGCCCAGGCCCGCAGCAGGGCAGAGCAGCTCACTCCCCCGGTCCCTGGCCTGAGTCTGGACACTGGAAAGTCACAACTGGATCCCAGACGGGGACAGCGCCATTTCCAGCACTTCTGCCTATCTCCCCGCCACGTTGACTGCCACCTGCCCAGCCAGGAGATGACTGGACCGCCACGAGCCACAGATGGGAAGTCTGCCCCCACCGCCACCTCCAGACCAGCCAGTGGGAGACCTGACGCCCCAACGCCGGCCAGAGGCCAGCAAGGCCGCCCAGACCAGAGGTCCACTGGACGGCCCGTCACCACAGGAATGTCTCACCCCCATCCAGCAAAGGGGACGGCAGGATGTCAAGGACAGACTGCTATTTCCCAAGGATCATCTGCACAGCGTAAACGAGGCCATTCTCTCTTTCGACGTCTACACCACAGCACCCTCCCGCTGACAGAGAGTCCAAGAATGTACGAGCTACGCTCAAACTGAAATCCACGTGCGACCCTCCACAACGGCATCGAGCGTCGCCAACTGCTGGCCACCTTCTACAGGTCACCGGTGTAATGAGCAGAGTTAGTGCAGGGAAGGCGTCTGTATCCGTATCATTACTGTGGACTCACATTCATTCCAAGTGTAAGAAAAAACTCCCCAAGCACTGAAATTGCAGGTAAGCCTGCATGGCGCACTCCAAGACGTCCTCCAACTAGATAAGTGTTTCTTGCTGCAACGAGGTCACTGCATTTCCTGTATCGCCACAAAGACGGGCAAAACGGTCAGAAACCACAAGCAGGTTGATAATGACCCCACAGAGCTAGAAACACAACCTCGGTGCACTGGCCGTTGTGGCTGGAGGGAGAGCGGCCCCCAAGCGGAGAACCTGACGCACGCAGCCCCTCCTCAGGGGCCCGCGGCCTCTCACTGTCCCTACGAGGAGAAAGGCACGCAGAGGGGAGTCCTTTCCCTCGACAAGTCCCACGAGTCAGAATTAAACCAAGTGCGTAGGAGACAGAGGTTGTCACCAACCCTGGATGAGGAAGGGAGGGCGGCTGGCATGGAAACAACACGGCTCTTCCTCACACGGCGACGCGGTCTGGCGTCCTTGACCTAGCTGTGACGAGCGTGCACGGGAGACGTCAGGAACACGGTGACATGTACCTTCGACACACGTAACTGAGCCCACCTCTTAAGTCCCCGCTGGTGGCAGGCACCGTGTGGGGCGTACATGGTGACAGAGACAGGGTCCCCGCCCGTGCAGAACTGGCGACTCCAGACGGTCAACGGAAAACGGCTCGCAGAGCCGATTTCATAACCTAACATCTCCATCTTTCGTGTGACTCCACACACCCGACATTTATTCTCCGCGTGTCTAGAACGAGCAGCGTCCCGTGCCAAACGCCTCAGTAACAGAGCGACAGACGGCAGAGGATCCTGCCGTCGGGTCATGCCCGCCCCTCGTTCCCACCGGCCTGTGAAGAGAGGCTGAACCAGGAGGGTGGCCGAGATCTCAGAGATTCGGAGACACCCTCAAGGCCTATGGAGCGAACTCACGTCCGGCGGACCCCCTCAGGCCACCCCACCCCCCGTCTCGGGAACCGCTGTGCCTGCCGTGTCTCTTGTGACACCAGCGGTCGTGGCAACATTTACAAACAGAGCAGAATAAAGGCCTCCTCACGAGCGTGTGAAGCCAAGCCACGGTGCAAGCTCATTTCCGACACGTTTCATAATCAAGGTAAGGAGGACAAAACACAGGCCTTCCAATGATTTTAAGCATAAATGTTCTCAAAGCCAGAAAACGTATTCCTGTGGTGGGTAGCAGTGTCTCCTGACGAGAGCTGCAACGCTCCCCACACTTTCATGGTCAACACGTAAGAACACGGCGAAGCGTTGCGTGCCTGCTCGGGAGAGGAGAGCTGACGGGACAGCCAGCCCGGACGGCAGTTGCCCTCAAGTCAGGTAAACCCACTCTGCTTCAAATACGGACATTCGAGCTCAAAAAAATTTCTCTTAAGCAATTTTGATTTTATTGCTTAATTACTGATACTCTAACAATGTTCTCTTCCAAGGTGAGTCACTGTAAATACATAATATTGAACCAAATGACTTCAAATGAACATGCCCGGGAAACCTAAAATCATTCCTGTGGGAAAACACCTCCTGAACTCTTGTGGGGAGTAAGTTTAGGAATTCCCTGAGCTTGCAGCTTTGTGTTAACAAGGTTTAGGACTAAAGCGTCGGAGATTAGGTCAACAGGGCAAAGCACCCCCAGCAGAGGACGAGAACGGAAAGCTGCTTTCACAGGATGGAAGGTCCAAAATAGGTAAACACGTAAACAGGCTACAGACCATGGAGCAGGGTGAAACTGCCCGGAGCTAATTCGCAAAAAAAGTGTCGTGTTGACCCTGAGGTAGCATGCTCTATCTGTCTTATCCCCTAGGCAAGTTTGCTCGGGCAGCCACGATTTTGACCCAAACCCCTAACACCACATAGCTTCGACACACACGAGGTGACGATCGCCGTTTCGTTGTCTCTTTCTGCACGTCCATCACGTTTGCGAGCCTTCTGATCCTAATAAATATGGAGGGAGGACCCTTCCTCAAGACACATATCCTCCCGGACATTAGCCTCTCTCGCATTTAATTCTGCGCCCGCTCTCTTGCTGGACAAGAGAGAACTCCAGACTCTGAGTCTGTGACAAATTCTAAGTCACGAACGCTTAGACACTTTAGATAACCTACTTGTCGTAGATTGCTTAAAGTTTTACATAAAACTTGTGGTTCCAGTCAAGGTCCAGTGAATTTCTAAGAGAACACCTTGGGAGTCACGTACGTCCCTCGCTGCACTGTGACCTGAGCCTGTGAACACTTAACATAAGGCAGACTGCACAGAAAACTCACGTACGTGTTCACTGTGACAAATGGCCTCCAACTTAAGTGGCTCCCATAAACCCACATGGCTTGAGCCAGGACAATGCACAGGCCGTATCTGTTCAGAAGACAGGGCACACAGACATCACAGCAGGACCAAGAGGTAGAGCTCGTCCCCCGAGAGCGTGACTCTCTGTTTCTCATCGGGGGTGGCACGCTCCTACCCGGACTTAGCAAAGGCCCCGAGGCCCCAGGTCAAGTCCCAAGAACACAGCCCTGCCCACCAGAACGCCTCACCTCAGCGCGGCTGGCTCCCGAGGTCCCTGAGCGCCACGCTGGGGCCTCTCGGTGAGGCGGGAAGCACCCCGACCTGCGTCTCGGAAAATGGACCGCGGGCAAGGACGCCGGGGAGGAGGAGCGGTCGCCGGTGGGCCTGGGACAGCGTTTGCGACGCCGTGTGTAAACTCAGCCAGCTCAGCGCGCTGGCCCGAGGCGCGTGCGCCGTGTGCCTCGGCGGCTTCCTGCGGCTCCGGGTCCGTGACCGAGATGGGTAAAAACCCACCCTGAGGAACCGTTACGCTAGCACCGGGCGACGACGTGCAGACCCCGTGAGCGATCCACGAGGCCCGCACAGCCCGACGCCGTACGGCCGCCCCGGCCCAGGAGGGTGTGTGCTCTGCTCTGCCCTGCCCCGGGCTCTGGTGCCACCGGAGGGAAGCGTGCCAGACGCCGGGGAAAGCGGCACCTGCCTGGACCCGGGAGGGGCACACGTGAGCTGTCGAGCGTGGCACGTGCGGCCCCAGGAGGGGGTCCCAGGACAAAGCAAGTACGGGATGCCAAACCACGCCGTGGACACTTAGGGGGCGGCCGGACACACTTTGTGATCTGGAAGCCCTCAAGGAGACGGCCTTCAAAATAACCACCGAGTGAAAGGAAATCCCCTCCCGACTGCAGCAGGATTCAGGCATTATGAGCCGAAGTTCTACGGGAAAATCCGCGGGGAACAACTGGGGCCAGGACTGCCGTTCTCAGTTGTTTTGCAGCCAAAGATGTTCCAGAGGCATTTCCGGAACCGACGCGCTGCGGTCCACCGTCTCCCTCTGCCTCTTCACACACCTCCACACGCTGCCCTGGCGCAGGTTTACAAAACCGAGGTGCTTCTGCACCTCTGGTCTTACAAACAGAGCAGCAGGACGGGACGAAGGGGGCCCGCAGCTCAACCCTCTGTACCGCTGCTAGAAAGGAGCCTGTCACAAGACGGCCGCGGCGTAAGCATCGATGCTCACGCTTAAAAAAATTAGTTTTCAACTTAAAAACCAAATTTTTCTTCCGAAGCTACCACAGTTTTTATTCATAATTTTACACTCTGAAATCTTAAAGGCATGAGATTTTTAGGTACCAAGAGGGTTAAGTTTCAGAAAGTTTAAGAAATACTGCTAGGAACCTTCAGTGAAAGCATCAAACAACCCAATTCTGGCGGGACGCGAGGGAGGCCCGCGACCCCCTTCCCCACGATGCGGCCAAGGACCACACGAGGATGGGCCACATGGAGGGGGCGGAAACACATTCACTTTGCGCCTTCAGGAAAGGAAGAGAACAGGAGAAAAGAGAGAAACAGGAGGGTTTGGTGGGATTTCATTTAATCCAAATGACCTTTCAGAAGAACTCTTAGAACCCGTAGGGATTGTTTATCCTCCTGAATTTTCTGTACCAGCAGGGGGCACTGCCGAGCAACCCTGGGTAGACATGAACATCCAGCTGCCAGCTCAGGTGTCAGAGGAGTCCTCTGATGCTCACACCCTATCGCCTATCGTGAAACACAGCAAGGGTCTGCTTCCGGCTTGCCGTGATTTCAGAAGTAAAACAAAGAAGATGGACGAAACAAGCAAGCCAAGAAACAACAAGACCCCACCAGATCAAGCTGGAACGTGTGCTGTCCTGCTCCCTCGCAAACCTCAGTGCGCAACGTGCCGCACAACACCCACCGTGGTGAGAGTGAACCCCCCGGGCTGCGGCGCACGGGGAGCCGCGTGTGAAGACGTGTGAATCGTGCGCCTGGCTCACCTCATCTCAGGCAGGAAGGTTTTCTTGTAGGCGTTCTCGATGTCCTGCAGATAGGCCGAGGTGACCTTCATTTCGTGTGGCTAAGCAAAAGAAGAAAAAAACAAGCGTGAAACATTTAGGCGTCTCTTTCTTTTACTTGTGCACGTGTAAAACGTGAAAACAAGCAACAAACACGGTTTTCTGGGAACAACTTGTGGGTGTCGTAGGGACGACGGAAAAGGGACCTCGGTATCGGTCAGGATTAACCCGTTTGCCCAGGGAACCCACAGCATGACCTTGCACAGGCCTTCAGACGCGTGCTTCGAACAGGCTCAGAACACGGTGAGCATGCGTGCACACACACCGGGCCTGGCTTGCCCGCTCCGCTGCGCGCCCAAGACAGGAGGACCAGCCCACCTCTCCCCGAACCCCTCACCCCCATCTCCGCCACCCACTCCCTCCGTCCTTCTCACTTCCCCGCCGCTCACACACCCAGCCCGCTCCCACTTCTCCACCTCTCACCCCCCTATCACCTCCAAGTGTGCTAAGCCAAATTCGGAAACCGAAAACGCCAATCACGAGCAGCAAGCTTCAGAATTTAAGACCTCTTCCAGTTCAGCCACGCTGCGGTCAAATCACATCGTCGTTCCCTGGTTTCTTCGTGGCATTTACCTCCGCCTGATACACTGCCTGCGCGTCCCCCCTCACACAACTCTACACTGTCACCACGTGTCAGGAACAAATACCCTAAGTGGGAGCAGTGCTTCCCAAGAACCATCCTAAGGGCGGTGACGGTCTTCACGACCTCTGTCCCCCGCATCACGCCCACACGGCCGGTGGGCACCTTCAGTCTGCAGTGTCCAGGCTGCCTAACCGAGTCTCGGCCGGCACCACGTGCGTGGACCTCGCTGCTCAGCCGCTGCAGGCTCAGCAGGCAGGAACACGGGGACAGGGCTCGACGGGAGTGAAGCACTGAGAGGTGTTGAAGCGACACTCGGTCTGCCCAGACACCGGGGCACGGAGACCCCGCGAGAGAACAGAAAGGTGCAGGGCCCAGGGAAGTGGTCAGGACACTGACCCGGCCTCACAGCGTGCTTTAGGGGACAGGGGACGACAGAGAGATGGGGCCAGGGACCGCGGGGCTCCGGTGGAGAGCAGTGACTGCGCCGGGACCCCCCTCCATCCACCGCACGAGGGCCCACCCTCTGGGGGCTCCGCTGTGGGTGCCGCCCGGCTCCGTGAAGGAAGGTGGCGACTCAGCAAAGTGCCGTGAGCACTGGCACCGCAACAACGAGGACACGCAAAACGAGCGGGGTCTTGAATTTAAGAGCTGGTTACATTTCCTTTCTTCTGAATCCGACTCTGGATCTCCGGAACCGGCACGTCGATGTAGATGACCACGTGGGGAGGCAGGTACTCAGAGGCGGTGACCTTCTTCACCTCGTTGTAGTGCTCCACACCTGCCACACACGAGCGGGACACGTCTGTCACCCACGAGTGTCCACATTGTGGAAGTCTCGTACATACTTTACTTTTCAAAAAACTCAACTGAAAAACATCTGATTACATGTACTCGGGTTCAACCTACTTTAGTAAATTTAATCAGCTACGCAGACCGACCTTCTGAAGCAGATTTAGTAATGAGAAAACAAAGCAGCAAGCAGTGAAGGCTGGGGGAAATCCTCCTGAAGCTGTCGCCGTACCGAGCAAGCCGTACGCACAACAGCCACGCACGGCCGGTGGTGCCGAACCCCATCCGCGCCGTTTCCAAGAACACCCTGCACCTGGACGTCCTCTGGCGCACAATGACGCCACTGGAAAGGCAGCCAGAGCACATTCTGGGTCGCTGGAACGAAACCACCACCCTCACCCGCCACAGCAGCAATGTCAAGAAACGACCATCTGCAGATTTTCACATGGTAGAAACTTCCAGAAGCGATCACACGAAGAGCCACAGAAAGACAACTACTTTGCTGTAGAGAAAAGTCCCGGTGACCACTGCTAGCGACGCCTGCTTTGGGGGTGATTCAGGCGGACCTCTGACCCAAGGTCACAAGGGTCAGGACCGGAGGGACAGGCTACGACGGTGGTACACTCCAAGTAAGTGACCCAGCCTCACGGGACTGTGGGCACCGTTCTAACACTCGGCCTCATCCCGGCTTCCTGTCTGGTCCTGCCCACCCCCAGGCAAGACGTCCGTTCTCCCGCTTCCTCCGCCAAGTGCCTCTCCTTGGGCGTGTTCTGGGAGTCCCCACGGCTGAGGGGACCCTACACCTGGCTGTGCGTGCGCCGTCTACCCCAAAGTAATCTGTTCTCCCAGCCCAACACAGAACTGACTCTCACAAAAGCCACTGCCCCCCACCCCGGGTCACTTCTCCGCTCCCGTCCCACGAGATCCCACACACTCGGTGACGACCGTGCCCCTGCCACCCTCACCGACCCCGTCTGGGTGCGATTCCGCAGGGGGCTTCCCTCCCCAGAGAGCCGGAAGCCAGCCCCAAGGACCCTGGCCTCAGTCCTCACTCCCTCTCCCGACTCTCCCGGGACAAGCGCATCCTCTGTCCGCGTCAATCCCCCAGGCCGCGTCTGGGACACGCAACCACCTGGCCACCTCAGGGGTCCCCAGCTCACACGCCCGTGTGGGACACCTGCTCCTCGGCCCGCTGCCGCGCCCCGTCCTCTTCACGTGGCAAGGAGCCTGCTGAGCCCAGTTACTCCCCGGCCTCCTCCTCACAAGGCCGGTCGCCGGGCCTGCCCCTGCCCCGCCCTGCCCAGCCGGGTCCGCGCCCTGCCCGCTGTGGTGTCGGCGTGGCATCCTGCTCTGACATCCCCACCTCTGGCCTCCTGTCCTTGGATGTCCCCTCACCGAACACGTACTTCAGACGAACGAACGCAACGCAACCACATCCTTCCCACACCCGACACCTTGGGTGGCTCCTCGCCACTTTCAGGAAACAGCCAAGCCCCCCCCCCCGGCCAGGGCGCGAGCCTCCCCTCCTCCCGCCCTACCTGCCTCTCCTGGGCCGTCCTCCGCCCGCGCTGGCCTCCCTGCCACGCTGCACCTCGCTCACCCGCTGCCCTGCTGCCAGACTGCTCTGGGCTCATCCAGGACGCCGTGGCGGACTGCACCCCGTCTCCCAGCCAGAGTTCTGGGCGCTTCCACAGGGTCCCGGAGTAACGGCGTCCACGTTGCTTCAATGCCGGCCCCGCCCTGGCCAGGACGGCAAGAGCTTCCCCGTCTCCTCGCCCCAGATCCCCGACGCCTAAAACGAAGCCCGGCACGCAGCCCACGTCCCAGAAAGGCTGTCTGACTGCCCGCAGCCGCTGCTCGGATAGCCTGTGAGGTCCATGGCCAGAAGCAAGGGCGCCGCGGCCCCTCCCGCGAGCACAGGCGGGCACCCCAACCGCAGAACGGGCAGGCGGACCAACGGCCGGGCGCCTCAATCCCGGGCCGTCTCCTGGCCTGCTTCGCTCTCCACAGTCACTCACCGAGCGCTCTCGCTCTGCCCTCCAGGCGTGAGCCACCACCGCCCCAGCCAGCCGAGCGCTCAGGTGGACACGGCCACAGGCAGACGGCACAGGCTCTCCCGGCCCCGCCCTGGCGCACTCCTACCTACACGTCCCGGCCCCACCCTGACGTGGTTCCATAACCGCTCAGTCAGGCCACCAGGCTCAGGAGAGGCCTTTACTCCTGTCCGTCTGCCACCGTCAGACCTTCCACAACACCCTACCGGGGCTACCGTCCCTGGACGCGGCAGGCCGGCAGCACATCAGACAGAGGGAAAGGATGATGGTGTCGCTGACATGCAGGTGCAGCCACAAGAAAAAGAAGACATCCCGATTGAGAACAAGATAATACACTAAAAAACTGGCCAGTTCAAGGAAATTAAAGCACAGATCAGAGACAGTGGCTGCGGTATCCTGCAAGACCGAAGAGGGTCGGGGCAGCTCAGGAAGGTTGGGTGGAATCCGGGAGCTGAGCTGTTCAAGGATCCAGAACGCTTCCCTGCTTCCACTGGGAGATGGGAATTTAGGAGGAAGAGAGGGTGGAAGGAACCCGCTTTTCTCCTGCGGAAATTTAACGGGTACTAGCTTCTATCCGGCTGCCTAACAGACGTGCCGGAAAGAGCAGGGGCCGCGTGGGGAGTCTACCGGAGCCTTCACGAAGCTACGCCGCGTGTCCAGGAAGGCCTGAGCGCAACGCCGACTCACACTGCTTCCGGATGAATCCTTGGTTATACATCGCGTCCAAGAAAACAAAGTCGCTGAAGATGGAGCGTTCCAATACGACACCTTGTCCTGTTTAAAAACAGGGAAACAAAATCCAAAGTTCAGACAGATAAAAACCCAAGGCCCCAGAGACGAGTAATTTCACTTTACAAAGAGACAAGTTCTCTACCATACCGTTCAAACGTACGTATGTGTGCTCATAAGCGAGAGACTGTTTTCGAGAACTAGAACATTTCTGGTTCGGGCAACGTAACATTCATCTCATTCCGCCGGCTGCAGCAGAAACCCCCAGTTACGAGGAAGGTGCCTCACAGCTTCCGTAGCTTTCCCACCCCACCTGCTCACTGCAATCCCGACACACCCCGACTGCTCTGCCAGACCCCGGCGGCACCCACCGCTCTCCCCCCGGGCCCAGTTCATCAGCAAACCACCGGCGTCCTCCCAAGCACATCCAGAAGCTGACCTTTCCGCCGCAGCTGCCTCCCTGCAGCCAGGCATCCTCACCGCTGGCAAGGTTCCCGCCCCCGCCACCAAGTAGGCCCTGCGTCCGTGCTCGCCCCCGGCTGCTCTCACAGCAACAGAGGGGCATTTGCAAAACTCAAGCCAGACCGCGTTACTCCTCCGCTCAAATCTGCCAGTGGCTTCCTCTCTCCTCCAGAGGAAAACCCATCCTGCCCGGGCAACTTCTCTGACCTCATCCCGTCCACTTCCGGCCTCACTCCCTGCACTCCTGCCACAGGGGCCTCCTGTGACTACAGCCACTCCGAGCACCGGTCCCCCCGGGCTCAGCCCAGCTGTGCCAGGACAGAGGCCTTCCCCAACCTTCCCACCTGCAAGCAGGGCCCCGGCCCCACGGCAAACCCCTCCTCAGCTTCTCACGACCTGACGTGGCACTGAACGCCCCCGCATTTACTGTTCATCTCCCCAGGAAAACGTAAGCTCCGGGAGGGTGCGGGCTTCACTTTCTGAACCCCAGCTCCTAGAATGCACCTCACGCAACGGGCACTCACAAAACACTTAACGGTTAGTACAACACAGACAGAGACGAGTAAGTTTTTGTTTAAAGTGATTCTTCTAAACTTTAAGAAAGGGAGAGTCCCAAGAGGTGAAGTATGCTTCAGAAAGAATCTGGAATGAGCCAAGTGTCAGCGTTAATCCCAAGCCACCAACCAGTTCCCGTGAGCCAGGTCCTGGTACAGAACATCACGAGGTGACCGCATCTTTTCTTAGAAGCAGCACCAACGAAAATCAGGGCTTCCGTTCATAGAAGGAAAAGTACCACTAAGGATGTTCTGAACACCCAAGACAAAAATTAGACTCCTCTGTAACCGTTTCGGTCAAGAGTGAATCCTGCACCTCCTGGCCTGTGTCATATACGTGGAACCCTCCTGGCAGTGGTTCCCAAATGCCGCTTTGCAAACCAGTTCTGTCAGTCACCTGGGGTCCCCGTCAAACATGCTGTACCTTCTCATCCTCACACCCCACGAAGCAGACCCTCCAGGCGGCAGCTGAGCGGTCTGTAAATGGCTCACCAGGTAACTGGCGACCGGGCGTGGCCATCACTGTCGTAAGAGGCGGACACAAGGCTCATACAATCTGCACCCCCTCCTCTCACGTGCACACACGTCATCTCCACCTGCGAACTCAGCACCGCCAAGGCTTGGGAGCTATGCCCAAGCACCCCGGCGTCTGTTACCGATTCTCAGAGCATGCTGGGGTAGGGGCCGAGCGTCACCCACGCTGCTGGTGCCCGGGATAACGCAGTCCCTCCTGGATTGGACCCCACTCTGTGCTAACTTTATGTCCTGAGCCCTGCTGCTGGTCTCCCAGGCTGCAAACGGTACCCGCCCCAACATACAGTCCTCGTCCATCTCTTGCCGGCTTCCAGTGACTTCCAGAAACACACCCCCCTTCCAGTCGTCCGGGCCCTTGGGGCCTTGCGTGTTCTGCCTCCACCACCGCTGCCCTTCCTCCAGGTTTCGCTGCTCCCCAGTGGACTGATGGCGGATCCCAGCCCATCTCTGGGCCCTAGGGACGAGCTTACTTTGTGTGTCACATCTCTGTGTGACTCACAGCTCCGTCTGCAGGAGTCTGACTCCACTTCCTCACAGCCCTTTAGAGGCTCTCTCTTTCTTCCACGGCTTTGAACATTTCACTGCCATGCCTACACTGGCGGCACAGAAATTCCACACAATCCATACCCCTCGCTCCGGCACGCGAAAATGAAACACGGTTCGGGGACTTTCATTCCGAAGCAATAGCAGCGTGGGTCTCGGGGAATTTATGATCCTGTTAAAAAGACAGAACCTGCCTCCCCAAACGCCCTTAAAGAAAAGCTCTGCTTCGTGGCAGTCTACAATGGCGATTCCAGAAGGGGTTCACGTGCAGGACACGCCCGAGCGCCGCCCGGACACCGTACCCGTGCTCAGCAAGTGCTCCAGGGCGTCCGCGTACTGCAGGAGGCGGCTGGCGTACAGCCAGGACTGCAGGCGGTAGCTGTTGCCGTCGTTACTTCTCGGGTCCTCGTAAAACTTCTCCACGCTGCAGCTGCCGCTAAGCTCCACGTCCAGGGGCCTCCCGTCTCCCGTCACGCCGTCCACGTAGTGGATCCCGGCTTCGGGGAAGTGCTTCAAGCCTGAGAAGAAGCAATGTGATGCGAACGCTTCCCCCGCCATCGGCGGGCAGCAGGGACTCACAGAAAGCAAGCCCCATCTGAATACAGGGCGGAGGCCGGTGGCACAGGACCCGGGGCAAGTCACCCTCACGCCTGCGTCCACACAGGACACTCAAGACGACGTGTCCGGAGCACTCGTGGAAGACAAGCATGTCAGCGAAAGGGCCGGCCTACAGTGTGTCCCTGGTACCCTCGCGGGAGTTCCTCCCGAAAAGGAGAGCGGCCCACGACCGCGGGGAGCCCCCAACGTGCGACTGGGCACCAGCCCGTCAGCTACCACGGGAAGTACGATGGCCTCTTCACCGGGAGTCAGGAGATGTGGTTCGGGTCCCGGCTCCGCACTCACCAGCTGCGCGACAGCAGCCCCCTCCGGAGCTCACCCGTCTGCAAGCGACAGCAGTGATCAGGGCCCCACCCTGGAGGACCGTCACAGAGCTCGGGTGAGACCGCTCACGTGAACGTGCTCTGCTGACATTATCAAGAAAAAGTTCCAACGCAAACTGACAGCCAGTATGGATTTAAAAATCTTTCCAAATCCGAAAGATTAAAAGTAGATTTTAGTGTATCTTAAAAATGTAAAATACCTACCTCGGGCCCAATTCCACCCAGTCTATATGAAAGTACAACCAAACTCAAATAAGCAACGATGCACCTGAGAGAAAGGAGCTCCACGTGACATATATCCATACCTAGTTTCTCTGCTATGTGTTTTGCAAGCTCGCCTTTTCCGGAACAGATATTGCCGTCTACAGTTATCACTTTGCTGTGTTCTGTGAATTTTTTGGTTGTTCTTTCGCCGAGTATGTATGCCAAAGGGCCATACTGTAGCCTGCACTGGGCGCCTGTATGAATTCCTTCCTGGAAAACACAACAGCATGACGTGAGCATTCCACTTCCCGCAGGCACCAGCAGCTATTAGGTAAAAATGCCAGGAAGACCTCTGGTGAGAAAAATACCAACATCTATCCGACTTTGGCTCAGGTCATGACCTCACAGTTCCTGAGTTCAAGCCCCATGTTGGGCTCTGTGCTGACAGCTCAGAGCGTGGAGCCTGCTTCGGATTCTGTGTCTCCCTCTCTCTCTCAAAAATAAACAAACGTTAAAAAAAAAAAAGAAAAACAACCCAACATCTAGGGGCACCTGGGTGGCTCAGTAAGTTAAGTATCCAGCTCTTGGTTTCGACTCGGGTCATGATCTCATGGTCTGTGGGATGGAACTGTTTCAAAACTCTGCACGGACAGTGCAGACCCTGCTTGGGATTCTCTCTCTCCCTTAGCTCTCTGCCCCTCCCCCTGCTCATGCACGCTCTCTCAAAATAAATAAACTTGAAAAAAAGCCAACATCTACATTTTTATTACCTAGTTATTTAATTACCGGTCTCCCTGCCCCACCCCCCAGCGTAAGTTCATAAGTACAGGGGGATTGTTGGTTTTGTTCACTGTTAAATCCTCAGGGCCTGGAACAGTGCCTGAAACAGAATACGCTTACCATGTTCAATATAAGTTGGACGGATGGATGGATGGATGGATGGATGGATGGAAGGAAGGAAGGAAGGAAGGAAGGAAGAAAGGCAGGGAGGAGGAGGCGAAGGGAAGACAGGAGTAAGGGAACAGAGCATTTTTCTAGTCCAGATTCCTGTCCTGAGCTCTGGACCTGGTTACCTGCCTTTAAACAGCTCCATCCAGAAGCCCTGAAGGTATCTGACAACTAACAGGCTTAAAACTGAAAGTTAACATCCATACCCTAACCCCCAAATCTGCTTTCCTTCCCAAGTTCCCTATCCGCTATCCACCAAGCAAAACCAAGCAAACACAGGATCACCTTGGATATCCTCCTCCTCCTTCCAACCCTACAGGCACTCACAAAATCCTACTGACCTTAATTCTTAAACCTCTCAGGAGCGAACTGTCCTGCCCCTGTCCCCACTGCACTGACTGTGCAGACTTCTTCACATCTCTCACCTACAGCACAACGTCTTGTCTCCTGTCTCCAACATACCCGTTCTCTGCTCAAAAGCCACATGATCTACTCTACACAGCACACAACACACGCACACAGAAAGCAACACAATCAAAAAGCAAGCAACTAAGAAAATCCTTAGTGTATATAAAAGTTGTATAGATCAATAAGGAATAGTGACAGAATAAGGAAGAATAGGAACTCATAGCTTATTTTTAAAGTATCAAAAATAGCCAAAAACTGTATGAAAAAACGTTCATTCACTTACTTATTCATTCAACAAGTATTTACTAGGAGCCCACACGATGCAGTGCGCTTTTTCTAGACAGCTGGGGATGGGGATATGAGCAAAAGCGTTCCACAGGACAACAAAACAGAGAAGTTACAGCTGACCCTTGAACAGTACAGGAGTTTGTGGTGCCGACACCCCCCCCCCCATGCAGTTGAAAATCCACGTACAACTTCTGACTCCCTGAAAACTTGACTATTAATAGCCTACTGTTGACTGGAAGCCTTACCGGTAACACAGAAAGTTGATGAACACACACTTTGTACATGTATCATACACCGTATTCTTAAATGAAGCAAGCTAGAAAACAAATTACCAAGAAAATCATAAGGAAAAGAAACTACATTCACAACACTGTACTTATAAAAAAAAAAAATCGCAAATAAGCGGACCCACGCAGTTCAGACCTGTGTTGTTCAGGACTCAACTGTCAACAGCATATGAAGTGCTGTGGAGAGCAGCATGGCACATGGGCCGGGCTGTGTGTTACAACAGGTGGCTACGGAGCCTCTGAAGAAAGAGTAACATTTGAGCAAAGACTGGAAGGTGCTGAGGGAACTGGCCAAGTGGACATGTGGAAGAGGGTCCTTCAGGCAGAGGAAACTGTTCGCACAAATGTCCGGAGGCCAGAGTGCTGCAAAGCCAGCAGGGCCAGGCTCTATGCCAAGTGGACCAGGCAAAAGCAGAGGAGATGATAAGGAGATGTTGATCGTATTGTACCTTGAACCCTAGACATCCATCACCCCCTCCTCCAGGCTACGTATGAGCCATGCGCAAACTGTTTCCATTTGCGTCCACAACTTGAACATAGCACCGATGTGGCACAAAGCAGATGCACGGTAATGTCTCGTCAAGCAATCAGCCATTTCCCGACCTCAAAATCTTTAGGAAGTGCTTTTTTATAGAGTTACAGGAGTACTCTCCACAATTTCCCATCCTCAGTCCCGTTTACTGCTCTCTAGAATCATATGCAATAACTGATCTTTCATGACACATTTCCCATTCCTTTGCGTATTCAAGTAACAAGGTGTGTACCCTTTTCTTCTTACTCATTTTTCTCCCACTTACTGAAGTTCATCTATATCCGCTGTAGAAAGTACCAGGAAGTGAACGGTTATGGGGCGGGGGGGAGCAATCTGTCTAGTGCATGTACTGCAGCAAAATATCACCTCCTTTATTCTGGGTCCCTCACTTCCACGATCACAATTCCCAGGACACCAGATATTAAAAAGGTAATCACTTTTCTTTGGCGGCCTGAGTTATCGCCTAAAAACACGTATATGACTTTGATAAGACAGTTGCACTGTTCTAAAATCCTCTCATCAAAATCTTTAGGAAGGAGGTCAAGCAAGTCCCTTTACAATTTGACACCAATGTAGCTCCAGCCCTTAGCAAGCAAAGACGCTACTCTGCGACCACAGTTACAAAAGAAAGTTCCCTAAGGTTGCCGGCCTCAGTTCTTTTGCTTCCTTGGTTCTCTCTGCGTCAACGTCATCCCACTGTTCTCAGCCGTAGGAAGTCCTAATCCCTTCGGATCTAACCAGACGCCTTCTCTTCGCTTTCTGCTCCACAGTCACATCCCCGCGGCGCCCAGCAAGGGCTGGGCCCCAACTGGGCTTCACCGAGCAGCGGTGGATGCCGCTTATAGTGGATGAGGAGCGCGGGCCCCGGGCTCTCCTAGGCTCGGCCGCACCTGCTCGTGCGCCCGTCGTCCTGCCGCACCGGGGCACCTGCAGGCTGGCCTCCCACGCCACGGCGGCCCGGCGGCCGAGTCACCTCCGCTCCCCTCCAAGCCTTGTGCTCGGAGCTCAGGTGACACGGCCCGGAGAAGCTCCCGGCCCCCGGCCAACCTGCCCGCGACTCAGGACCGAATACTCCGGGGGCCGCGGGTGTCCCCCCGAGAGTGACCCCGGCAGCCGCGGCCCCGAGGAGCGGGAAGGTGAGGGAGTCGGCGCCGGAGGACGGGCCGGCACCTCCCCCCGCCCGCCGCTTGCCGCTCACCACGCGCTGGACGACCGCCGCCAGGCCCCGCGCCGCCGCCGACGCGGGGAGCCCTCTCAGCAGCCTCAAGGCCATGGCTCCGCGGTCCGCACCGGCTCAAGGACCCGAGGGGACGCGGTCGCGGCGGGGTCCTCTTCCGCGGCCGGCGCGCCGCCGTGACGTCACGGCCGGGGTGCCCGCGCGACGCCTGTCAGGAGCGTCCGGGCGCGAGGCGCAGGCGCAGGCGCAGGGCGTCGGGGTGTGGGCTCCCTCTGGACGGCCGCCCCGGCCGGGCTCCCGCTGCGCCTGCGCCTCGCTCGGCCTTCGCAGGGTCCGGCCGCCCGACCTGGGCCTGCGGCTGCGACAGAGACGCTGGAGAGCGTCGGCGGGACTCCGCCGGGGTCCCGAGGCCGCCCCGGCGCTGGCAGGTGCTGCGCCCGGGACTCCCCGCTCCCGCCCGCGGCCCCGAGGCCGGCCCGGGCGGACCTGCAAATCACCTGGGTTTCCCCGCCCCCCCTCCCCCCCCCGGAGCCGGAAGCCCGTCCGAGGCCGGGAAGGTGGCCCAGGACTGGGGCGGGGAAGGGAGAGGGGCCGCGGGCGGACCTGGCCGCCCCAGGGCCCTTTCCGGCGTCCTCGTCCTCCCGGCCGGGCCCGAGGGACCCCGGGTCTGGCAGGGCGTGCGGCACCTCGGACGACACTGGAACACGCGCGCGCTGTGGGTGCTCCATCACCGCAGTCCTTTCGAGGGTCCTGGTGCTCGCCTCCCCGGTTAGCACGAGTTGACTTCCACGTGAGATGTCTTTCCTGCCTGCCGTTCGGAAAGGTGTCCGAATCTCCCATCTCTCGGGCTTCTTCTCAACACCCGGACGTTTCTATCGTTTAACCTCCTCTCGGCTTCGGCTTTTTGGAACGATCGTGGAATTGCATGCCCGAGTGGGAATGCCGTTGTGAACACGAAGGTCGGCCAATGATGCTTCTCCGATGCGAGAATCCTGCTTATCCACAGTGAAGAGTCCTACTCCGCAAAGCCAGAGCGTCTGCCTTCGGAGACCGGGGATAGGCCCTGAAACCTGTTTCACAAGCGGATTCTGATGTCAGTGGCCGGCACCGAGAGAAATACTGTTCTAAACCCTGCGTTTTCTGAGAGCGGGCGCCGCGTTCACATCCTACCTCCATGGTGTCCCCGGCCCCAAGCAGAGCCCCTGACACATTGCACACGCACCTCCAGTAAGCAGGTGTGACCAGGGAGCCCTAAGTCCTCCAGCCCCAGGGAATCACCAAGGTGTCCCATCACTCTGGGGAGCCCACTGCCCTTTCCAAGGTGTTGCAATTCTGGGCGGGGGGCTCTGTCAGCTTTTCTCATCTTTGTTACCTGTCCCGTTGTATCTTGCCTCCAGAACTCCCATTCGCTGGGATCTTTCCCAGCCTGACCCCAGACGAAGACACATGCTTTATGTTATTTTCCAAGATAAAGTTCTTGTGTGAACAACTTGTACCGACCGCAGAGGGAGAAAGGGAGAGAGGCCACAGTCCAGTCGGAAACAAAGTCAGGTTAAGTTAATATCAGACACCACTGCCCTGAAGCTCTTCACACATGCCTGACAGGTGAACCACGGTCAGGCCTCCCAGCATCCCCCCTCCCCCCCACCCTGCTCTGTTCTGGGTGTGAAGGCACTTTGCAGACCTGGCCTCCTCTCGTCTCCTCCCTGGTACCTCCTCCAGGGCTGGACCCTGAGACAGAAGGACAAGAGACATTCTACTGGACACAGCTCTGAACACGGACGTTTGTGAGGAATATTGAAGTAAGGGATGTTACATATAACTGCTTTTTTAAAACCAAAATTTATTTAAACAGATCTAGTAACTAGAGTAAGTTAAGCTCTTGGTACACAAATAGTATGTTTTGAGTGTCCCTGGTTGTGAGCCCTTCGTAAACACCCTGTTATGGGACCTTGATAGCCAGCTACGACCAATACTGTCCTTCCCTGTCCTGAAACACTGGGAAAGGAAACAGTGCACTCAGGAAATTCATTTCCAAATGAGCTCCATTTATAAATACCCTGCAAGTTATAATTCTGTCCAGCTTCAGTTTGAGCGATCGTATGATCACTACAACAGTGAAACCAAAGGAGAGAAGATTCAATATTGGTTCATAAGGAAAAAGCGATGTTTCTGGATCAATAGGAGATACTTGCACTATCCTGAGATCACATAACTTGTGAGGCTTTACTGGTGAGATTCACATTTATGTAAAGTACACTTAGAAAAGGCTGTCCCCCAAATCATAATCTCTCAAGTCTCTGAGATACTGTATGATACCTAATGTGTTAGTACCAACGAGCATCATAAATCTAGTGACGGAAACCTCGCGGTAACGGAGAAGTTGAGTGCGTGTAGCTGGCTGCAGCTACGGCTGGACCTAGATTCGATCACTATTCTTGTGTCACTTCTGACTTCTGCTTCCCTGGAAACTTGCGTCCCCACGAAAACCCATACATGATGTTGGTCACAGCTTCATTATAATAGCCAGATGCTGGCCAGTTAAACAGACCATGACAGGTGCACACCGAGGAATGCTGTCGGCATTGACAGAAAAGAACAAACCAGGAATCACACTATGTGGAAAATAACTTCCGAGAAAGTTCAACATTTGTGCATCTCTCCCAACAATACCACATGATCTTTTTTTTTAATTAATTAATTTATTTTGAGAGAGAGGGAGAGACAGAGTGTGTGTGCACACATGAGCGGGAGAAGGGCAGAGAGAGAATCCCAAGAAGGCTGTCCTGTCCTGTCAGCACAGAGCCCGACGAGGGGCTCGATCTCATGAATCGTGAGGTCATGACCTGAGCTGAAATCAATAGACGCTTAAGCGACTGAACTCCCAGGCGCCCCAGCACCACACAGTGTTGACTACCGTGGCTCCAGACCAAGTCTCAAAGTTGGTAGGCTAATTTCTCCACGTCCATTCTCCCTTGAAATTGTTTTAGCTGGTCCGCTTCCATTGCCTTTTTGTGAACATTTAAGGGCAATCCTCTCTGTATGTGCAGAAACTCCTGCCGCGATTCTGATGGTAATTGTGTTAAACCTGCATAGCAGTTTGGGGAGATTTCGCCTCTTTGCCGAGTCTTCCTACCCGTGCCCAACAGATGCCCCCATTTATTTGCATCTTCTCTGGTTCCTTCCACCAGCACGCCACGCTTTTCAGCATGTAAGTTCTGCATTTAAAAACTGTTGAGTGCCTTTAAATGGAATTTTAAATTTTGGTTCCCTTGTGTTTGTTGCCAGAGCATAAGAACACAACTGATTGTTGTACGCTTAGTTTGTATCCTGTGGCCTTGCTGAATACACCACTAGTTCTGGAAGATGTCGTGTAGATGCCTTGGGACTTCCTATGTAGACAATTACGTCATCCGTAAACAGGAACAGCTTTATTTTCGTTCTTTGCAGGCTGAATGCTGTTTGCCTCTTTTCCTGTCCTGGCTGCACCGGCTGCCACTTGGGGCTCTGTGTGGGACAGCAGCGGCGGGAGCCTGCCCCCTCGAATTCCCAGGGGAAAGCATTCAGCTTGGGGTTAAGTGTAACGCTAAGTCCAGGAGGTTTGTTACTTCTCGTTATGAAGCTGGTGCGGCTCCCTGGGTTCCTTGCTTCCTGAGAACTGTTCCCGTGAACGGATGCTAGACGTTGTCAAGCAGTTTTCCAGCATCTATTGATAACAGCATGACTTCTGCTCCTGCCTGTTAATATGATGGATCTCAGTGATTGGCTTTTGACTGTTGAACCAGCCTTGTATCCCTGAGCTAAACCCCACACGGTCATGTGTCAGGCTTTTTGTATATTGCTGAATCCTATTTGCAAACGTTTTCAACGAGTTTTTTTCACGTATATTCACGACAGAGATGGTCTGTAGTTTTCAGTCTGCACCGTGTTTGCAAGGTTATGGCATCAGGATAATACTGGATTCATAAAACCATCTGGGAAGTGTTCCTCTGTTACTCTCCCCATCACTTCCTGTTGGTGCACTCCCGACTGCCCCTTTGCCAGCGATGCTGGACTCACCTGCGGTATCGGAGGGACTGTCCAACAACGCAGAAGAAGAATGAGCCCCTGGGCCGGGACTCCTGCACCCAGCAAAGCTGTCCTTCAGATGTAAAAGGGGAAACAGAGACACTCTGGGGTGAAGGAAAACTGAGAGACTCTGTTTCCAGCAGGCCCCCACCCCTAAAGTCTGGCTAAAGGAGCCCTCCAAACAGAGAGAAAACGGTAACAAGAGGCTGGGCGCTTCGGAAAGAAGGGATTACCATGGCATGGGTGAAATATAATACACCATCCTTCACCTTGGGAGTTTCTCAGATCACATTGGATGGTTGAGGCAAAAATTGTAACATCATTTGGTACGGTGTTTAATGTATGTGGAGGAAACACTCAAACAAGCACATTTAGAAATGGGGGGGTGGTGGTGGTGGTGCAAGGACTTCAGTGAAAGTAGCATTTCGCTCTCCCACCAGAAACGATAAAGCAGTGATATGACAGGTTAAGTCACGAGCACTTGCTGTGATATCTAGAGCAACCGCTAAGGAAACCACGCGATACAGAACCGTACTGCCCAAAACATCACCTCAGAAGTAAGTTGAATTGTTATTATTATATTACATCTAAATCAAGATGGCTCTCTAAAGAATGTAAAACTTTCCAACCAGAAGGTAAGAAAAAAGGAGAAAGAAAGAAAGAAAAAAAACAGACATCGGCCCTAATAATGATTTGCTAACCTAAATTATCCAAATTGAATTTGTAATTTAGGGGGCGCCTGGGTGGCTCAGGCGGTTGAGTGTCTGAATTTGGCTCAGGTCGTGATCTCACGGTCCATGAGTTCAAGCCCCGCGTTGGGCTCTGTGCTGACAGCTCAGGGCCTGGAGCCTGCTTCGGATTCTGTCTCTCTCTCTCTCTCTGCCTCTCCCCTGCTCATGCTCTGTCTCTCTCTGTCAAAAATAAATAAACATTTAAAAAAATTAAAAATTTCCCCCACCTCCCAAAAAAGAGAAATTGCCAGGCCCTCTCGTTCACTGGAGAATTCAGCCAAACATTTAAAGATTTAACTGTATATAGTATCCTCTGGAAAACAGAAGAGGGAACACCCCCCAGCCCAGTCTGTGGTATCCAGACAAAGCACATACACAAAAAATGGGGGGAAAACCAGTTAGACCAATATCTCTCATGATCTTAGACACAAACATCCTGATCAAATGTTAGCATATTGAATACTGTACAGCAATGTGTAGAGTGAAGACACCAGCACCATGGGATCTGTTTAAAGGCTGGAAGGCTGATGTGATATTCAAAAATCGATCACTGCGATTCCCCTTAACAGGTGAGGAAAACCAGTGATCAAAACATCTGCGGTAGAAGAAGCATTTGACAAAATATGACACTGATACATGTTTTTTTAATTTTTTTTTTACCGTTTATTTATTTTTGAGACAGAGAGAGACACAGCGTGAGCAGGGGAGGGGCAGAGAGTGAGGAGACAGAGAATCGGAAGCAGGCTCCGGGCTCCGAGCTGTCGGCACAGAGCCCGACGCGGGGCTCGAACCCACGAACCGTGAGATCATGACCCGAGCCGAAGTCGGACGCTCAACCGACTGAGCCCCCCAGGCGCCCCCAGAACATCTATGTACAAACCGTACAGCTGACATCACACTTCCTGGGAAGATACCTGCTCTCCCCATTCGTTCAGCAGAGCCTTGGAAGTCCTAAACAATACAGCAAGGTAGGAATAAAAAGGATGTAAAAGGCGTACGATTGGAAAGGAAGACACCAGACTGCCTTTATTCATAGATCACACGACTGGCTATGTAGAAAATCCAGAGCCAGACACCAAAACATGTCCCTAGAAGTAACAAATGAGGTCTGCAAGGTTGCAGGTTACAAAGCCAACACAAAATCTGCATATTCCTATATACTAACAACAAGTGGAAGCTGAAACCTAAAAATGCAATAGCGTTAATAATTTCTCCAGAATAAAAGTGTAATACTTAGGGATACTCTAGCAAAGCGCGTCCAGGATCTGTACGCTGGGAACAGACCACCAGAGAAAGAAGTCAGAGAAAACATCAATCGTCAGAGAGATTTGCTGCGGTTCCCGGACTTTAAGACTCAGCAAAGCGATAATGTCGGTTCTCCTCTAAATGATCTGTACGTTTAATGCACTTCCCAACAAAATCCCATCAAGATTTTTTTGTGCACATGAAGAGGCTTATTATAAATTTATAAGGAAACATACAGGCCCTTCAATCATTTCAAAAAAGAATAAAGTGGGAGGAGCCAATCATCCCTGCAATGTTAGGGATTTACCAATTAGCTACGTTTCTCAAGACCTGTGGTCTTGGTGGAGGGACAGACACACAGATCAACGTAACAAAACAGAGGATCATAAATAAACCAACACAAATATTCTCAACCGATACTTGACAGAGTACAAATGCAATTCAGCGAAGGAAGGGGGGGCTTCTTACACAACGGTGTTGCAGAAGTCGGACATCCATGGGCCCAAAACACTGAACGTGGATGTGCCCCTCACCCCACACGCGAAAATTAACTCAAAATGATCACGGGGGTAAATGTACACCTACAAAGTCATAGACACTAGTGACAGAATTACCTTCAGGACCGAGGACCAGGGAAGGACTTCTTGGACTTGACCTCAAGAACGTGATGCACGGAAGGGAAACGTGGTTCATGGAACCCCACAAAATCAAAAAGGTTTGTTCTGTCGGGGACCCTACGCGGACGGAAGGGCAGCGGCAGAGGGGGAGAAGAGGCGCGCAGCCTGACAAAGGCCTTGCGTTCGGGACCCGTAAGGGACTCTCAAAGCTGAACATTCAGAAACAGCCCAGCTAGAAAACGGGGAAAAGATGTGAACAGACACTTCCCGGAAGAGGACACACGATGGCCACCAAGCACGCGAGAAGACGTTCCGCATCGCTAGCCGTTGGAAAAAGGTAAATTAAAGCCCGAGGAGGCGCCGCCGCGCCCTTGCCGGAGGGGCGGAGTGAGACACGGCCGTGACCCCCGCGCTGGAGAAGACGCAGAACCTGGTCACGCGGTCGCCGGCGGCGGGACGGGAAGCTGCGCGGCCGCTCTGCTGGAGAGTCGGCAGGTGCCTTTGGCGCTAAAAACGGGCTGAGGTCCAACCCGGCCCTTGGTCTGCGGAGAAGTGAAAACAGGTTCACAGAGAGACTTGTGCTTGTGCTTGACTGTTTACCGCACCCTCGTGCCTCGCACGCAGCCAGCCGCTGGGCCCCCCCCCCCCCCCGCTTGTCCTTGCGCGCTGGGCACCCCTGCTACAGAGCACTGGTCGGCAATAAAAACAGACTGTGGGTGGACCGCAGGGGAATCAGGCTGAGCGGGAAAAGCCGATCTCAAAAGATCACGCACGGTGTGATTCCGTTTGTATAACATCCTTGAAGGCACAGTTACAGAGATGGAACAGATCAGCGCTTGCCAGAGGCCAGGGCATGGAGTGTGCCCCCTGTGGTGACGGAAACATTCCACATCCTAGAAGGTGGCAGCCCACGAAGCAATAAAACTACAAAGGTACAGGTGTGTGTGCACACGCGTGCACACACACACGCGCACACACACACACACACACACACAGATGAGTGCACGTAGAATTGGTGGGAACCCAGATACCTTCTGTGGATCGCACTGAAGTCAGTGCCCTGCTATTCACGCTGAACTCGTCACACAAGATGGTGTCATCAGGGAAGCCTGAGCGAAGGGTGCAGAGAGCCTCCCTCTATGTCTCCCTGCGACCTCCTGTAAATCTATAATTATTTCAAAAAGAAAGTTCTAGAGGTGCCTGGGTGGCTGAGTCACTTAAGCGTCCAACTTTGGCTCAGGTCATGATCTCACGGCTCATGAGTTCGAGCCCCGCATCGGGCTCTGTGCTGACAGCTCGGAGCCCAGAGCCTGCTTCGGATTCTATGTCTCCCTCTCTCTCTGTGCCTCCCCTGCTCATACTCTGTCTCTGTCTCAAAAATAAATAAAAACATTAAAAAACAATTTTTTAAAAAAGGGGGTGCTTGGGTGCCTCAGTCAGTTGAGCATCCGACTTTGGCTCAGGTCATGATCTCATGGTTCACAAGTTCAAGCCCCGTGTCAGGCTCTGTGCTGACTGCTCAGAGCCTGGAGCCTGCTTCGGATTCTGCGTCTCTCTCTCTCTCTCTCTGCCCCTCCCCTACTTGTGCTCTGTCTCTCAAAAATAAATAAACATTAAAAAAATTTTTTTTAAAGAAAGTTCTAAAAATTGTGTTCTAGGTGCCAGCAACAAAGGAATAGAGATTAATTTTTTTAAATTAAAAAAGTAAAAAATTTTAAAGTTACCATTTGTGTTAGTTTTAAAAACCCAAAACTCAAATATGCCCAGAAAGATGTGAAAGATGAATACACTGAAAATAACAAACAGTATTGAGAAGTCGTAAGTGAATAGAGGGGTGTGCCTTGCTCTTGGATTAAGAGTCTCAAAATTCTAAAGATGACAGTTCTCTCCAGATCGATCTATAGATTCAGTATAATCCCAATAAAAATCCAACAAATTTTTATTTTGTGGAAATTGACAAGCTGATTCTCAAATATGTATCCCCAACCACCCATTTGGGAAGGGCTAAAGATAACCAAGGCAATCTTGAAAAGCAAGAACAAAGATGCTGGACTTACTACCAGACGTCAAGATTTTAAAAAGCCATAGTAACTACAACTGCATGGCATCAGTGCAGGAATAGACACATAGACAAGTGGAACAGAATTAGGAGTCCAAAAAGAGAGGAGGATGGGCAGACAGGGAGATGGATGGCTGGGTGAATGGATGAGTGGATAGATAGGTGATAGATAGATAGATAGATAGATAGATAGATAATAGATGATTGATAGATAGATGATTGATAGATGATACATAGATGATAGATGATAAATCGATAGATGATAGATATATAATAGATAATAGATATATAGATAGATGATAGATAGATAATAGATGATTGATAGAAAGATAGATGATAGATAATAGATGATAGATAGATAGATGATAGATAATAGATACATAGATAGATAGATAATAGATAGATGATAGATAGATGATAGATGATAGATAGATAGCTAATAGATAGATGATTGATAGAAAGATAGATGATAGATAATACATAGATGATAATAGGTAGATAATAGACAATAGATAGATATATAGATAGATATATAGATAGATAGATAGACAGGTGATAGATAGATAGATAGATAGATAGATAGATAATAGATGATAGATAGATGATAGATAGATAGATAGATAGATAGAGATAGATGATAGATAGATGATAGATAGATGATAGATAGATAGATAGATAGATAGATGATAGATAATAGATGATAGATAGATAGATGATAGATAATAGATAGATAGATAGATAGATGATAGATAGATATATAATAGATAATAGATATATAGATAGATGATAGATAGATAGATAGATAGATAGATAGATAGATAGGTGATAGATAGATAGATAGATAATAGATAGATGATAGATGATAGATAGATAGATAGATAGATAGATAGATAGATAGATAGATAATAGATGATAGATAGATAGCTAATAGATAGATAATAGATGATAGATAGATAGATGATAGATAATAGATGATAGGTAGATGATAGATAATAGATGATAGATAGATAGATAGATAGACAATAGATAGATAGATGATAGATAGATATATAATAATAGATAGATATATAGATAGATGATAGATAGATAGGTGATAGATAATAGATAGATGATAGATGATAGATAGATGATAGATGATAGATAGATAGATAGATAATAGATGATTGATAGAAAGATAGATGATAGATAATAGATGATAGATAGATGATAGATAATAGATGATTAATAGATAATAGATAGATAGATAGATAGATAGATAGATAGATAGATAGATGATAGATAATTTGGTTTATGGAAAGGGTGACAGTACAGAGGGGAAGACGTGGTCTTCTCAATAAATGGCAAGTGCCGGACACCTGGGTGGCTCAGGCGGTTGAGTGTCCAACTTCGGCCCAGGTCATGATCTCACGGTTCGTGATTTAAGCCCCGCGTCAGGCTCTGAGTGCTGACAGCTCGGAGCCTGGAGCCTGCTTCGGATTCTGTGTCTCCCTCTCTCTGCCCCTAACCCACTCACGTTCTGTCTCTGTCTCTCTCAAAAATAAATAAACATTAAAAAAAAATTTTTTAATGGCTGGTGGCTGAGTCCATTTGATATCCAGATAGAAAAGCAGGAACTTTAGCCGGTATCACATACCATAAATTAAAATCCACTTCAGGTGGGTTGTAAATCTAAACATGAAAATTTAAACAATAAAGCTCCTAAAATTAAATAGGAGAATATCTTTATGGCTTGGAACGGGCAAGCATTTCTTAAGTGGGAAGTAACTTGACTGTAAAGGGAGCAAACGGACAAACTGGACGTGAAAATAAAGCAGGTCCTCCTTACTGGAAGACACCGTAAGAGAAGGAAAAGGCAAACCCAGAAACCCAGAAACTAGGACATTTTTGCAATAAATGCATCGACGGAGGCACGTGCCCAGAGCATGGAAGAATGCCCGCACGTTGAAAACAAGCAGCGAGTAGATACGCGGCTAGGGGAAGACGTGGTGAGGGGCACCTGGGCAGGTGCACCTCCAGGACAGCCGACTGCTAACCTCACGGGGACACTGCGTTTGTCACTGGGGAACTACAGACTGAAGTACAGTGAGATCCCAGCATGACCCCAGGAGAGTGGCTGCTCTGAGAAATCCTTAGGACACCAAGGGTGGAGGAGACTCGGAGCGGCTGGGACCCTCACACACCGCTCACGGGAGCGAAGATCGGTGTACCCGCTACGGAAAACGGTTTGGCGGTTTCTACTAAACCTGCCCAAACACATGCCTCGCGTTGCACCAACTACAGGTGGCACCTACGTGTGGCACCTACACGTACCTCCGTCCAGCCCAGGCACACAGCTCGCAGCTGAATGTATATTAACGAGAAGAAATGACCCAGAATGCTCGCAGGGGCACTGCCCGTAAGAGACAGCATCTACAGCACCGTCCACGCAGTCAATGCATAGATGTGTTGTGATACGTTTACGCAAGGCGATATTACAGGCGATCCGCACGAGTCACTGCTACATGCAAAAACACAAAGGATTCACCCAAGCGTCCTAGCGAATGAAAGGAACCGTCCGGCATCTTCATGACTGCGTTCATAAAAAGCTCAAAAATGCCAAACCGCCTGCTGTCCTTTCGTGAAAACGAAAGCAGGTGAAGCTTTATGATTTGTGCACGGTTCTGCAGTTTGCTAAATTTCACTTGCAAATTGACTGTCGAAAGCATAAAGTGCAACATGAGATAGCATTTTGTTATCACTATGCATGAGACTTTAGGACATCTGATTGTCCTACTGTGAAAATCGACCTAGCCCAAGACCTTTTTCAAGGCAGCCTTAAATTCTTTGTTCCTCAGGCAGTAGATCAAGGGGTTGATTATTGGGGTGAGGACCGTGTACACAGCAGAGACGAGCTTGTTGGAGCTCCGGGAGTCGATGGCCTGGGGCCGGACGTACATGAAAAGCAAGGCCGTATAGAAGATGGTGACCACGGTGAGGTGGGACGCACAGGTGGAGAAGGCCCTCCAGCGGCCAGTGGCCGAGGGGATGCGCAGGACGGCCAGGGCGATGTGCCCGTACGACAGCACGGTGGCCACGAGCGGCAGCACCAGGATGACGAAGGCCAGGACGAAGTCCACCAGCTCCGCGGTCGAGAAGTCTGTGCAGGCCAGTTTGAGGATGGGGGAGATGTCACAGAAGAAGTGGTTCAGGACGTTGGAGCCACAGAACGTGGCGCTGGAGATAAAGTACACCTTGATCACGGAGACGGAGAAGCCGCACGCGAAGGAGACGGCCACCAGCCGGCCGCAGAGCCCCGTGGTCATGATGGCGTGGTAGCGCAGGGGGTGGCAGATGGCCACGTGGCGGTCGTAGGCCATGGAGGCCAGGAGCACGCACTCGGTGCACACCGAGGAGCTGAAGAAATAGAGCTGGGTCATGCATCCGACAAAGGAGATGCGCTTCCGCTGCAGGAGGAAACCGTCCAGCATCTTGGGGACGATGGCAGACACGTAGCAGATCTCCAGGGCGGACAGGGTGCCCAGGAAGTAGTACATGGGCCTGTGCAGGGAGGAGCTGCTCCGGACGGCGAGCAGGACGGCCAGGTTCTCCGCCAGGACGAAGAGGTAGGTGAGCAGGAAGAGGAGGAACAGCACAGGCTGCAGCCCAGGGGCCGTGGGGAAGCCCAGCAGGACAAACGCGCTGACCGTGCTGCTGTTCTGTCCCCTCATTCCCGTGTGCCGGGAGCCCAGGCCTGCAAAACACCATGGTTCCAGGGTGAGGGGCCTCGGGGCCACTCGGGAGAAGGCAGAGCTCCCCCCGCAGGAGAGGTTCAGCCCCAAGAGCGGATGCCGCGCTCCACGAGCAGCTGGGGGAACAGAAACAGTCCCCACGTGAAGCCTTTCCCATCACGAGGTTCCCGGTGTCCTTGGGGCCGGTCATGCTAAGGAGGGGGCCCTGCAGTGCCCGCCCACGTCGTCCTCCCTGTCCCACAGGGTGTCGTTTCCCTACAACCTGGAGTTCTCCAAAGACTCTAATCCCAGTAAGGAGATCCACAGTTCTCTGCAGCCAGGGTCGCGCCACGGTCGCCTGGTCCGCTGTTTGTCATCTCGCACCTTCTCCCTAAATCAGTAGATACCGAACCTTCCGCCTGGTTTCAGGGTTGATTTTATAAGAGGAAGGGACACCAGCGGGGCTCATGGGATGGTGGGATATGGTGCCCCAGGTTAGCCAGACCCCAGACCTAGGCACACCCACGGGGCTGGGGGTCTTAGGGAGCAGCAGGCACCTCCCAGGCTGGGAGGGAAAGTGGTCACATGTCTATCTTTGTGCCATCTCGAAACCCCTAAAAGTATGACAAAGCAGTAAAAAGATAAAAACCCATAACATCGAGACAGCAAAAGAGACCAGGAGGGGAATATCAGCAAGGGAAAGATTTCCACCCAACTCTGGAAGGAAGAAAGCAGATGGCAGAAAGTGGCCGGGGCAGCAAGGGTAGAGGAATCTAGAGTCTTCTCAAGGGCCTGTATCTTCCCAGCACCTGACAGGTGTGACGGGAGGAGGTGGAGGCGGTGAAAACAGGGCTCCTACATGCAGTCTGCTTCCAGAAAAGTCTAGTGGCTGCCCTTGCACGGCTCTCCCCATCCCCCGTGTGGGTCCCCAGAGCCGGCCTTGATGGGACAAAGGACCACGTCACCCTCATCACCCTCATCACGAACCAAGTATTGTAACATGAAACACGTCCCACCATCGTCACCAGGGCCCTAGGAAAACAAGGCTGACATCTCCAGGTTCAGATGAAGTCAGACCCAAATCGAAATGCTCACGGGCTTACCCGACACCGAGGCAGAACCAGGACGCAAGCCCGGGTCCTCCGCCCCCACGGCTGCAGCCCCTCCCCCCAGAGAGCAGCAAGAGAGAAAACAAAGCCATCTGGTCCTGGGTCAGAAGTCCGGAGTTGTCAAGAACGAAGATGGAGTTGCCTTCTGACACGAGACCCTAATAGTTTATACGAACCGAGATCACAAAATAAAAATATTTTTCAGAAGGAAGAGGCAGACGATGCCCTTTAAGGAAGAAATGCTGGCTACATAAGCTTTGTCACATCTGTGCCGGAACACTGTGTGGTCACTGACAAGAAGGGACACGTCTCTCCATAGGTATGGAGTGATTCCGAGATACACAGTTACATTTTCTAGATATTATTAGCAGCGTGTACAATGCGCCTCCCCTGGTGTAAGTAAGGGCACATATGTGAGCGGAGCGTGTGTGACGGTCACACGGGGGACTGGTGTGCCCGCTGCCCCAGGAGGGGGGAAGCAGGTGGCTGGGACACAGAGGTGGAGGGACACAGCGTCGACTTTTGCTGCTTTTTTCATTTTGTTTCCTGTAAACGTATTATTTATTCAAAACAGTGATCTATTACCTATTTTTGGATTCTCAAATTCTCCTTTAAAAAGAAAGCGTTACGGGCGGGATTAAACATTCAGCAAGTAGGTATTTCCCTAAGCCACAGTTCTACATCCATACAGAAAACCCACAGACTGAACGGGTCACTGGGAGCGAAACGTATCAGACAAGGTGCCGTGTGCCTCTAACGTGGCAAAACCCTCAAATCCGGGATCGCACAGCATCGTGGCGAAAACAAGGAGGTTGAGTGAAAAACCACAGAATCACAACAAAAGCATCGGTCCTCCCAAAATAATAGAGTAATTAAAACACAGAAAAGAAACCCTGGACACGTCGTGGAAATACAGCTGACCCTTGCACAACATGGGGTGAGGGGTGCTGACGCCTGTGCGGTCGAAAATCCACATTAGAACTTCTGACACCCCAAAAACCTAACTACGATGGACCACTGGTGACTGGGAGCCTTACCAATAACACGAACAGTTGATGCACACGTATTTTGTATGTTGTATGTATTACATACCGTATGTATGTAGAGAAAAGATGCTATTAAGAAAATCATCAGGAAGAGAAGGTACATTTACAGAACTGTAGTGTATTTATGGGGGAAAAAAATCCACATATAAGTGGACCCATGCGATTCAAACGTGTGTTGTTCAAAGGTCAACCGTACATGAATGGCATCTGTCAGGGCACGAATAAGTAGGCCCATTATTAAGAATCTAACGAACACGAAGTTAACAGATCTTTAGAGAAAAATGCATAGGAAATTCCAGGTCAGTGCCTGGCTTGCAGTGAGCACTTCATAAATGGTGGTAACATGCACAGGAGCTGAATTCATGAAATATAATAAAACAGTTCTCCCATCCATATACTGGTTAAACCCAAATATAAACCATAATGGAGCCCAGGGGGACACCATGTAAAGAGAGCCCCCAGCCTCGCGCACACGTTCCTGATGTCTGGGGTGCCCCCGGCCCGCCCTCAGCTCCGGCTGGTCCTGCTATGGGGCCCATCACCCCACACCCCCCTGCCCCCCGCATGGAGGCTCTATTCCCTCTGTTTGCCTCTGCCAGCCATCCCGGTCTCTGGCAACCGCACTTCCCCAGGCAGGAGCTGCCCCCTCGCTCACCAGTGGCCCGGCCACAAGCATGTTTGTGGGACCCGAAGGGGGGTCCCCGAACCTTAGGGGAGCGGATGGAGACGTGAAGCCCGGGACGGATAGGAGTGACAGCCCACGCAGCTCGGCCAAAAGTGCCGAGGGAGAGGTGGGGACCCCCCAGACAGCTGCTCCCCTCGCCTCTCCTCCTGGTCCTCGAATCCCAGAGACTTTTCTTCGAAAATGCAGAAATGGAGAAACCCTCTGATGTAGAAGTTGGGGAGGACAGAAGGCCACGCGCCTGACGTCTGGAGTATGTCGCCAGACCCCTGCACGTGGAAGGGGAGAAAGCGCTGATGAAGTCGACTAAACCTACAGAGCGTGTGGGAGCGATACAGCCCAGAGGACACGGCGACGACGGGAACGTGACCCCGGTTCTCTGACTAGGAGGGCTGGACAGAGCGAGCAGTATGGCTCGTGGGGGACTCGTCGCTGCAAATGAGCAGGACTCACAGGAGTGTGGCGACTGGCTGGGGGCGCGGGAGGTTGTAACAGGGCGGGGTGTCGGCAACCCCAGGTCGCAGGAGAGACCGGTTTTGGAAATTCAAGGAAAAAGAATCCTAAAGGCATCTAGACAGAATAAAATAACTTTTATAAAATGGAAGATCGGCGGGGTTAGCTTTACTTTTCCCCAAGTCACCGGAGCCCAGAAAACAATGGAAAACCCGAACACATGCCTGGGACAGCCGGTCGACCCGGCAGAGGGACAGAGGGTGCGGGCGAGAATGCTGTGTCCAGACCATCGCACGAGGAGTTCTCCACACAAGCCAGTTCTGAACGTGGGGCTGACCCACCCTTCCTCCACATGCAGCTCACGTGTCACAGCTGTCCACCTGCGAGTGGTGACCCCTGCCACAGCTCTGCGCACACAGAGACGGGCGGGGAAGGAGAGCCAACACACACACACACACACACAGCACGGCACTTCCCCTGCCAGCCACGGTCAACACGGTTACAGAACCAAATGCGAATGTCAGTCCTTGTGGACCGAAAAGATATATAAAGCAGAATAATAACCACAGTTCCTTGGAAAAAAGAGACAGAAACTGGGTTGACGCACATCAGGGAAAACCCAAGAGAGGCAATGATCATAATGGGGAAAAACTGTGTTATTTGCCTTGTTTTTCAGAGCAGGACACCAAATGAGTGTGTCTCATTATTTATGTTTATTTATTTTTGAGAGAGAGAGAGAGAGAGAGAGAGCGAGCATGAGCGGGGGAGGGGCAGAGAGAGAGGGAGACACAGAATCCGAAGCAGGCTCCAGGCTCCGAGATGTCAGCACAGAGCCCGACGCGGGGCTCAAACCCACAAGCTGTGAGATCATGACCTGAGCTGAAGTCGGACGATCTACCGACTGAGCCACCCAGCCGCCCCGGGTATGTCTCATTCTTGGAGTTTATAATGAGAAGTAAAGGAAACACCAAGAGAGCGCACAAATAAAGTGTGACAGTGACAGGAAAAGAAATGCATCAGTCGTGACAATAAACGTAAACGTAATAAAATTTGGCAAAAGGAGAGGACTCTCCGTGTATGAGAAAGGAATCAGCGTGTGTACTCTGCAGAATGAAACACCCAGGAAGGTTGAAGTTACAGGCGTAGCTCAGGCATGTCAAGCAAACAAGGAGGAGACAGGATTTCAGAATTAATACCTGGTCAGGTAGCATTCAGGACCTCGAATGGTCGGTCCTATTTACGGCCCTTGTAGCGCACAGTATGACATCAACACAGAGTCAGCATGAGGTAGCCAGAAGGAGGGAGGTAGCAGGCCTCAGCACATGCCGCCGACACCTCGACAGAACCCGCACGGCAAGACAGCAAGAGGGAGTGAGGATTGAGCGTCAGAATAACGTGACCTACAGGCTGATTTGAGAGCTATTGGCTCAGTGCCTTGGAAAAAGGGAGCTGCCCACAGAGGATGTGGAAAAAATAATCCGAAATAACATGAAAAATTCACAACATCTCCAAAGCAGACATCATGGTTTCCCCAATTTCTTAAAAGCGATGGGACAAAAATTGAGATTAGTTAACGTCAGACTAAATGCGACTCCAAGCGCGTGGAAAAGAAGGGAGCACCCCGCTAGGGGACTCCTACGGCAGCGAGGAGATCAGAGCCGCAGTCACAGCCCGTGCAGAAAAGAATGCCGACAACACTGCGCGTGTCCAACGCGGCCAGGCTCTGCACGTGGGCGACTTTGTGCTTCCAAGTGCTTTCACTTTTTAGTCGGAAAGAAGGGAAAAAATAAGCGGTCACCTGAAAAAGTCAGAAAACGCATTAAGCCAATCTGAGGACAAGCAGAGGAAAGAAAAGGGAACAGAAGCTATTTTAATCAGGAAGAAGCATAGAACTGAGCCATAGAGGCAAGAACTGGCCCGGAGGCAGCCTCGGGGTGGCGGACAGGGACAGACAAACCCCAGCTAGTCTAATAAATGGGAAATACAAGCACCGTTTTAATGATGAGAGGAAGGACCCCCCGCAGACAGAGATTCCACAAGGCTGATCAGCCGTGTCTCTGAAGCCCCTGCCGTGTGACCACCGTGTGGTACACCCCCCACCCCCTCCCCGCAGCTTCCCGGCTCCTGAAAGCAGCTGTGGAACAGTAAAGGTCCGAGTCTGGAGCAGAGACGTGACCTTCCGAGAGACCTGAAACAGAGAACTCACCGTCATCACAATAGAACTTTGGGAGTTGCCGGAGTGGTTTCGAAGATGCTCCTTCCCTGCCCGAATCTCCAGTTCTGTGGGGGGCTGGGCTTTGCCGTGTTCTGTAAACCATCACGGGCAGGGGAAGCGCTTCCCAACCCGTCGTATGGAGTCGAAGCTTCCTGATACCACGAAAACCCGGCCAGCACTGCACAAAAGGAAAGCTGATGTCCACAATCTAAATTTTGTGTTTAGTATAGTTACAAAATTCCAATGAACTGCCAGCAACTGGGGCCCAACAATATATTAAAAAGGCACATGCCACACCCTGATCGTGATTTGTTTCCGGGCTGCAAGGGGGGATCACGGGCAGCAGATCTATTCCAGTGATCACAGCCACAGCCCAGCCGATGCTGAAAAGCTTTGATGGAAACCTATTCCATTGTTTATACATTTGTCACCCCAGAGGAGTGATTTGGTTTAGTGTGATTAATAATCCCCGTCTCAGCCAACAGCCTACCCCATCCCGGCAGCCACAGACGAGAGTCACGGAGGCAGCCGGGTCCTCGTGAAAACCGCCACAGCGTAAACAACATGTCACCGCCCGCTCCGCAAAGGGGGTAAAGAAACAGACAAAACTGTCACTGTTGCACGTAAGGTGGCTAGAAAACCCAGGACAAATTGATTTCAAAATTTCACTCAATTATCACTGAAATCTCACCAAATCTTACTTTTCTTAAAACAGGACAAAATGATTCTTAAAATCGTCTGAAAATACGAACAGATGGGAAGAGCCGTGTAGGAAAATCGGACCGTAAAAGCACAGAATTCTGGGAGATGTGGGGCAACATGGCTGTGCACCGCTGTGTGCCCACAATGGGCAGGACCCTCTGGCCCACGCGGGAGCCCCTGCCTCCCTCCATGGGCGGCACCTGTCGGCTCCCCGGCTACTGATGCAGGGGTTCAGCATTGATGGTAAGGATGCCCGATCCTGCTCCCGGCACTCCCCAGGCGCTCACCTCTAACCCTCCTCTTGGGCCCCTTCTCTCCTTTCTGTTGGCTCTGCTGGGACTTTGTGTCTTACAGGAAAAAAGAAGTCTCCTCTTTTACGTAAATGCTCACCTCCTGCCACGGCCTGGTTCCTGCCTCCCCCCCACCCCCCCAGCGACCTGCCGCCTCGATCCTGTCCCCATGCACCCCGGTCTACCTGTCCTGCAGATGCCAGGGACCCACCTGTCGCTAGTTTCCGTGTTTCACTCCCTGCACCTTCTTCCGCACTTGGCAGTGTGGCCCCAGCCTTGTGTTCTCACTGTCCACGCTCAGAGCAAACACCCAGCCCGCATCTTCAAGGGTCACTGGCGCCCCTCAGTCCTCCCTTGTCTGTCTGCAGACCCCACCCGGGCGTCCGGCCATCCACAGGCCGCCTGCACTGGCCACGGCGTTGACATCCGTCTTGGGTTCTCTGTCCCAGGAAATGGCAGCACGGTCCTCCCCGCTGTCCAGGCCAGAAACCGAGCTTCTGCTCCCCCCGCTTCCCTGCCGTCAGCTAAGCGGGCACGAGTCCTACCCCCTGCGCATCCTGAATGTTCCCAGAACCCGTTCTCTCGTCTCCACACTGCGGGCTTCCTCCACTCCCTGCCCCCGTCCAGGCTCCGTGTCCCCAACCTGAATTACTGCCACTGCCTCCAACTTCATGCGGTCTTTCCCGCCGCTGACCGGTCCGTGGTCCGCATGGCAGAGAAGGGCACGTGGAGCCCCGTCCCGCCACATCCATCCGGCGTCCTTCCCATCAATGCCACACCCTCAGGCACGCCCCGGGGAGTCACTGCCCGGCCTCCAGAGCAGCTCGCCGACCAAGTGCCCTGCTGTCCCGTCCCCGGGAAGGACCTGGTCCAGACGCCACCTCCTCCTAGGGAGCCCACCTCGTCCCTCGAGCCCCCAGCACTGCCGCTAGATGCCCCAGAAGTGGGGCATTCCAGGGTGGCTTCCAGGCATCTGCCGTCCTTAGGCTTTGGGTGTAGACAGAAAAGCACATTCTCGGAAAGAGAGGAAGATGGGGAGTGTGGTTTTGGATGTGCTGGATTTGTGGCATCTGTGGACCGGCCTGTGCGGGCCTCTCGAGGAGCCTGTGGTGCCCGGACTCAGGGAGAGGCGCAGGGCGTGAGGAAGAGGCTCGCCCTTTATTCATCCATCCTGTATCCCGACCGCCTACTATGTGGTCGTCACCGCTTCAAGGCAGCCCGGATAAATCGGGAGAGAAAGCAGTCTAAACCTTCTGCGTTTGCTGACCATCGAGGTAACTCCTGAGCAGGCAGGGGGAGGGGGGCAGAGGGGCCGGGGTGGGCACGGCCGGGGCGGTGAGAAGGCGACTCTGGGGCACAGTCTGGAAGGAGGTGGGTGCCAGCCGCGTGGCTGTCGTGGGGTCACAGTGGGCGTGTCTGGAGCGCCTGGGGGGCAGCATGGGACTGAACGGGGCAAGAATCTAAACGCCAGCCCTTCAACAAGGGTCCTCTGGCAGGTGATTCTGGAAGGTGATCTGGGGCAGGTCAGGGAGGGCGTCAGGGCCGCGTGCTCGGGCCCCCAGGCACGAGCCATTCGGGGAAGAGTCCGCAGGGCAGAGGGAGCAGACAGAGGTCTGGGGGCTTCGAGTCTGCGAACGTGCCCCCTCCCTCTCCACGCCCCTCCCCGAATCCCAGACCTGCGGAGTCACTCCCTGACCTGATGAGTGGGGTTGGGGGCTCTGCCCAACTGCTAGTTTAGGAGTTTGTCCCGGATTCGAGCTTGGCACGGGTGTTCAGCCCTCATTACCGGTTAGGGCTGGACCCGCCCGAGGCCACCGCTCAGGTGCACTGGTCACAGCACGCCTGGGGCAGCGCCAGGGAAACGGTCCCGCGTCACCTCCCCTGACCCTTAGCCCACCTGGCCGGGCAGAGCATTTAAGGGACGCGACTCTCGGTGTTTCTTTCGCACTTCTCGCAGCTCCCAAGTTTCCCAATTTTAAAGCGAACGTGTGCACCTCTGGCCTCGTCAGAGACGGGGTAAGCGGAGGTCTGATGACTGAGAGGCGGATGTGGGGGCGGTGCAGGGGAGACTGAGCAGGGGAGGCGAGGGGCAGGAGGCAGGTGGGCAGGGCAGTCCTCCCCTGAAGCTGGGGCCCATCAGCACCCCGACTGGGGGCAAAGGCAGGGGGGAGGCGGGGCTCTGAAGGAGCCCCAGCTGCCACCCTGCCTCTCCCACCGGCCAGGTCCCCCGGCTCTGGCTTTGCTGGGACCTGGTTTTGTTGACACCCACAGAAAAGGTGGCCCCTTCTGAAATGCGTTCAGCAGACCACCGGCTCCTTACAAGGACCAAGGGGACAGAGGGGGACAGGCAGGGCAGGCTGAGGCACCGGAGGGCAGAGCGCTGGCATCACCTGTGTGGCGTCCACTTGGGGCTGCTGACCAGGCAGGCCTGGGGCGTGTCTCCGATCCTGGAGCAGGCAGGGGCAGGCGGGCACCACCGCAGGAGGGGCAGGAAAGCAGCCGGCGGACACAGCAGAACGTGGCCCTCGGTGGCGGATTCTGAGCTCAGAGGGAGATGGGGGCGCTGGAGACACAGGGTGGGTATGAGGCAGGCGTGGGCACACCTTGGCGCTGCGGGAGGAAGTCCCCACGCCGCCCGCTCAGGGGCCAGGGGCCGGTGGTGGTGAGGGGCTCGGCCTCCCTCCAGCCCCCGCCCTTGAGGGACCAGGTCCAGAGGCCACCCAGACGGCCAGCTCGCTGACAGGAAGGGTGTCGGGGGGACCTACTGGGGCAGCTGCAGGTGTCACTGGCCACCCTGCTCCCTGATACCCTGAGTGGGCAGCCCCTGGCGACACCTGGCCAGCCCCCGAGTGACTGCTGGTATAAAGGAGGTGCCAGGGCGAAGGGGCTGTTGGCTGCCTTCCCCCTGATGCACAGATGCGGGGACCCCAGGGTCCAATTACCGTGCCACGGAGACGTGACTGCCCCACACTGCCAATTAGCACAGAACCTCATGTCCGCGGGCCCCTGGGCCCAGATGACGGCCTCTGGCTGAGGGGCAGAGCCTGTCCGAACGTCCCCCACGTGCTGTCCAGGGTCCAGGCCTCTGGACCAAACATCCTCCCCTGTCCACTCAGTCTCTGGCCACACAGCACTGTCCCCACCAGGGCCTCTGGCACCCCTCCCTTCAGGGATGGGGGGTACAGGTCCCGCTTGGGGACAGAGGACTCTTCTGGATGCAGTGACCATGGCCCGGTCCAGGGAGAGGGACTCTGGGAGACACTGCTTCACCTTATTATTCACAAGGGGACAGAGAACTTCAAGCGCTGGCCTAAGACAAGAACTTTTCCCGCAAATATAACCAACCCAACAGCACCGACCAGTCTAAGCCAAAAGAGGTCTGTCTTGTAAACCTTTCCCAAGGCAGCGGAAGACACAGGAGCCGTCGAGGGGGCCCGGGGTCCTAAGAGTCACGGAGCTCAGGCACAGGGGAGGACGCAGTGGCAGCGTGTGTCTTCTTATAAACAAATATTCCAGCTCACCCACATTTCCCCTCCTCTCAGGAGAGCAGCCAATAGAAAGGGCAAAGGATGGGGTGCCTGGGGGGGCTCAGGGGTTGAGCATCCGACTCCAGCTCAGGTCATGATCTCGAAGTTTGTGGGTTCGAGCCCCCGTTGGGCTCTGTGCAGACAGCGGGGAGCCTGCTTGGGATCCTCTCCCTCTGTCTCTGCCCCTCCTCTGCTCTCTCTCTAAACATTAAATAAACATTAAAAAGAAAGAAAGAAAGAAAGAAAGAAAGAAAGAAAGAAAGAAAGAAAGAAAGAAAGAAAGAGAGAAAGAGAGAAAGAAAGGAAGAAAGGAAGAGAGAGAGAGAAAGAGAGAAAGAAAGAGAGAAAGGAAGGAAGGAAGAAAAGGATGGCCCAGTCACAAAACAGGCAGATGGGTAGACACTTCATCAAGGAAGATAAAGGGATGACAAACAGGAACTAGAAAACGGTGGCCGTGAGCGTCAGGAAAACGCAGATCAGACCCGCAGACACACCTGCACGCAGAATGGCTAAAATAAAATCAGGGCCTCACCCGGTGCCGGGGAGCGTGCGGGCAAGGGCATCCCGCCCTCTGCTGGCTTGGGTGCGAGACGGTCCTGCCCGGCCGGAAGACAGCTTAGCGCTTTCTTACAATGTTATAAAGTGACATGTCTGTTCCCACGGCAACCGGGACGCGAAGGTTTACGGCGGCCGTGTCCATAATCGCCGGAAGCTGGAGATGACCCAGAGCCCTTCGACAAGTGAACGGATAAGCAAGCGGCCGTGCTCCCGTCCGCTGGCATCCTATGCGGCAACACGGTGTGCACGAAACCCACATTTGCAGGTGTCTGCTGTCCACTTGCGTGTCTTACGGTTTCGGTACGCATTTCCCTAATCGCTGGTAAAACTGGGCCCCATTCAGACACTTGCGGGCCAATCAGCTGTCCTCCTTGGGACGCAAGGAGGACACAAGTCATTTACTTGTTTTAATTGGGTTCGCTGTACTTTTGTCACTAATCTGTAGCAATTCCTTACCTCACTGACTTCGTCAGATGTCTTTTTGGAGCTTGTACATATTACAAGTACGTTCTCCTGTGTCTTGCCTGTTCACCTTCTCACTAATTCCTCGTGGTGCACAGAAGCAACCCCACCCCGGGCACCGACTTGTCTGGGCGTGCACCCCTTCCCCACCCGGTCCGTGGGGCTCACACCAAAGTGACCCATCCCTACATCCTGGGAGAAGTACTAACCAATCCGAGCCTCTAAGCCATGGGTGGTTATCACATCCCTTTGCCCTGACGGGCCCACAGGAACCCAGAATTAAGAAAACCGGCTCCTGGCATTGCCTCGGAAATTCAGTTTTGGGTAGACGTGTGACCTGAGTCGGTCTCACTAATAGGGAGTTAACGGTCCGTGAACGGTCTCATTGGTTCATTTGTTCCTTTAGGCCGGCACTTTCTAACATCCTGTTTAAGAGACGTCTGCCTTCTCAGAAGCCGTAAAGACATCTGCCATGTCTTGTCTCGAAGGCTGGCTGGATCCCCTTGATGCAAAAACTTTCCCACCTTGGGCAGAGACAGTAGGTTCGGCCTCTGAGCTAGTCCACATTGCTGGTAGCAAGACTGTGGTCCTGCAAGGGTCTCCCCTCACGTGGGTGGGGACACGCGGGTGCAGAGCCAGGGGTCGGCCCAGCTGCCTTCCCCACCAGCTCCAAGTTTTCCAGATGGGATGGAGGCCCAACCCACCCCATCAGCCCTTACAAATTCTGGCATAACAACTTCAAGCACAGTTCCAGTTCCTGTCCTTACCTCTCATGCCTCCGGTCACCCAGCCCTGCTTCCACCACCCAGTAGGGAAAAGGGAAGCTGAGAAATGCATCTTCCCCAACCCCTCTCCCTGCGACTCCCCAGCAGAGGTGGGGGGGGGGTCTACCTAGTGGAGACCCTCTCTTGGCGTCCCTTATTTTGAGTGTGAGCACACACTCACGAAGGCGTGTGAGCCAACCCCCAATGTCCTTTATGCTCCACCGTTGCCTGCTTCGGTCCTGTCAAACCACCACTCTGAGTGCAAACACAGGTCCGTGTGATGTGTTCTCTCTCTGTCCCTTGTGGACACCATGGGCTGCAAGAAATGTACTCTGGGGCCCAACTGGGTACAGCATCTTCCTCCGGTCCTTCTACACCATCTTGGGCATTTTCGTCCACCATCGGTGTGCAAAGCTTGGTCCGAGTAAGCGTCTACTCCTCTCAGGGCCCCTCTGAGGGCTCCTGGAGTGACAGGCAGCAGGCCATCGGGGTCCTGGGGCGACGGGCGGTGGGCCGTCGTGGTCTGCTTGCCCCACAACCATCTGCATTCAGTTCTGCTCAGTATTTTGCGCCTCGGAGGGCGTGAGAGAGATATGCTGACGGTCAGCCCATCTCTGCACCGCTGTGGCCCCATGTCCACTCATCCCATGGGCCCCACCGGCCCCTCCAGTGAACACACCAGGATATCCATTTGGTTTGCAGTCGCCCTCCGACCCTGGAGGGATTCTTGTGACGGGCACCGACATGCCCCACTCTCATGGGCCCCCAGGTCACCGTAGAGATTTCTGCAGAACTGTGCCCTGCACAATTAGCCCAGTGCCCCCATCACCCGTCTGCTGGCCACACAGCCCATAAGAGAGTAAACACCCAAACACGGCTCTTTCTTGTTCAGTCCTTCCATCCCTGCAAAGAAAGTGGCATGTTCTGAGGCCTTCGGAGCAGACTGGTTCTCACCTTCCTCAACCAGGGCTTTTCCATCAGTTGGTCAAAGGGTGGCTGAACTTGGAAACAGGATGCTGTCTGCCCACCTTGAACTAAACCTAATCGGCTCATGGCCGGCCAATAAAGAGGCGCTCACAGGACGCTGGCCATGTGGCCGTAGGATCTGGAATCTCATCGGGTGGCTCTAAAGCCACAGAGGAAGAGGCTCCCGGCTCCTGAATGCGAGGCCCTCCTCGCGCTCCCCGGACAACGTGCTCCGGAATAACCATTTCCATTCCGTCGTGGAACTCTTCTGGGCACTGCTCTTCTTATCAGTGTTTCTCTGGCACCACCTAAGACATTACGGATATTTCGGGTGTCGAGTTTGTTTTGTATCCTCAGTCTTAGCTCTCAGCTAATGCCACTATCACCCTAGTAATTGTCTCTCAGAAGGCATACACCATATCGCCGTGTCTGGAAACATTCTGGTCCCAAGTTCCAGTGTTTGCCGCTAGGCGGCACTCACGGGCCTTAGCCGTGAGCTCCTTTGGGAGAGTGTGAGCCGCAGATCCTTCCAGAATCATGTATGACTGAATCATTAGGGCCAAGGGCAACCACCGAGCTACTGTTTTTTTGGAATTCAGACACAGCCTACTGTTGTCCAGACCCCTCTTCAAAAATGGATGGTCTCCTTTTGGATATGCATAGAAGTTAGCAATACTCCCTGATATGGGATGTGCAGCCTCCCGCATCCAAACAGTTCAGCAAAATCCCAGGAATAGAATCAATGTCCAGAATCAGTTGCATTTCTATACATCAGTAATGAAGCAGCAGAAAGGGATCTCAAAAAATTGATCCCATTTACAATTGCACCAAAACCCATAAGATATCTAATAATAAACCTAACCGAAGAGGTAAAAGATCTGTATGCTGAAAACCTTAGAAAGCTTATGAAAGAAATTGGGGAAGACACAAAGAAATGGAAAAACATTCCATGCTCCTGGATCGGAAGAACAAATATTGTTAAAATGTCGATACTACCCAAAGCAACCTACATATTCAACGCAACTCCTATCAAAATGACATCGGCATTCTTCACAGACCTAGAACAAACAATCCCAAAATTTGTATGGAACCAGAACCGACCCCAAATGGCCAAAGTAGTGTTGAAAAAGAAAGCCAAAGCTGGAGGCATCACAATTCCAGACTTCAAGCTGTATTGCAAAGATGTAATCATCAAGACAGTGTGGTATTGGCACGAAAACAGTAACACCATTCTTTTAAATATTAGCCATTCTAGTGACCGTGGGAGGTATTTTATTGTGGTTTTAATTTGCATTTCTTTAATTACTGATAATGTTGGACATCTTTTCATGTGCTTATTGGCACTCCCTATGTGTCGAGAACAGAAGGACCTGAGGTTTTACCAGCTATATAAGCGAACAGTCAGGTCCGCCGTGGTTTCATGGAGGCTGGCAGAAAACACGAGGCTCCTGGATCAGAGACAAAGACTTTCATTACTCTTGACACAGCAGGCAGAATGATTTTTTTACTTGCATCGGTTTCCCCTTGTCCACTCTCCAGTACCACAGGGATGATATTGAGTGGCCCAGGTGGATCTTGCGTTCAGACTGAGTTTCTACCACTACCACGAAACCACTAAGACCCCAACCTTTCAGAAGGGGCTGCGGGTAAACTTGCCCAGGTTCCACACCACACAAAGCTGCCTTTATCATTTTAAAATCTCTCTTTTTTTATTGAATTGCTTAAAGTACACTTACCTGATACTAGTATAACGACACAAGATTTCTTTCGTTTAACTTCACATGATGTACATTTTCCCCTCACTCTTGCTTTCATCTTTTCTGTATCCTTACATTTATGGTAGATCTCTTGTAAAAAGCATATAGGGTTTTTATTTAGCCAATCTGATAATTTGAGTCTTTTAAATAGAGTGTTTAGTCCACTCACATTTAATGTAAATGATAACATTTCTTTGACATCTATTGCCGGTTTTTCATTTGACCCCGTTTGTGTTTACTTTTATCTACTTGCCATTGAATGAATTAAATTTTCAGTTTTTCATTTTTACTTTTACCACATTATCACACACTCCTTAACTATTACTTTTTTCTTTATTCAAGGCAAGCCAATGTGCATTATTCTCTTTTCGTAGCTTCATGAAAACTACCACATCTTTAAAAGTCTAAATTCATTTAGTCTCTCCCAACTTTTCCAAAATTCTGCATAAATCTTAATGTCTACATGCTGTTACTCTTATTTAATACAACCCAAAATAAGTAATATTTATCCTCCCACTTACACTTCCATTACTCTTCATCGATTTTTATATTTTGATGTTTCCATCTGGGATCATTTAAAGGAACTGACGTTTGAATGGTATTGGTCTGGTACATGGCTCTATTTACTTAAGACTTTCTTAATTTCCTTTCTCAAGGTTTTACAGTTTCTAGTGCAGACATCTTGTACTTTTACTAAATGTACTCCTTATTTTTGATGATTGTATTCTAAATGACTTTTAATTTTTTTTATTTTCCTGTTATTTGTTGCTAGTGTATAGGAAAATGGCTAATTTTGCATATGTATATCTTATGGCCTAACCAAGTTCACTTATTCAATTGAATAGCTGGATTGTAGATTCCTGAATATTTGTATACACAGAAACTCATGTTATTTGTGAATAAGCATTTTAATTATTTCTTCTTCATTTTCTGTGTTCTATTTCTATTCCTTGTCTTCTCGACCTTGCTAAAACCTCTAGCACAGTGTTAAATGAAAGCAGTGAGAGCAGATATCCCTGCCTCATTCCCAATCTTAGGGGAAAACATTTCATTTTTTGCCATCATGTATAATCTTAGCTATAAGTTTAAAGATGCCCTTTTCAGCTCAAGTGAGTATTCCTACTTTCTGAGATATTAACTCTGAGTGGGTGTTGATTTTTTTGGTCAAAGATTTATTTTTATGCATTTATTGAGAAGACCGTACATTTTCCCCTTTTTATTCTGTTAATATGGTGAATTAAAGTAGTGAATTTTTTAATGTTCTCTAATCTTGAATTCATGGAATAAATCCTATTTGATAATGATTTGATACTTTTTGTATTTCCGGATATTTTATCTAATAAGTTTTTTTAATTTTTTTTAAAGTTTATTTATTTTTGAGAAAGAGAGAGAGACAGACCATGAGTGGATGAAGGGCAGAGAGAGAGGGAGACGCAGAATGTGAAGCAGGCTCCAGGCTCTGAGCTGTCAACACAGAGCCTGATGCGGGGCTCGAACTCATGAGCAGTGAGATCATGTCCCAAGCCAAAATTGGACGCTCAACCGACTGAGCCACCCAGGCGTCTCTTGTCTAATATTTTTAGAAACTCCTCTGAGTATGTTAATGAGGGATTAGTCTGCAGTCTTCTTTTCTATTTATGTCTTCTTTATGTTTTGATAGCAATTTCTGTGAAACCATAGAATTTTCTTTGTAGGAAGATTTTTGCTTACAAATTCTATTATTTAATTGAAATAGGACTACTGGGATTTTCTGTTATGCCTTGTGTCAGATTTGATAAGGTGAATCTTTAAGTATGTGGACTTCTCATCTGAATTGTCAAATTTGTTGGCACAATATTCTTACAATTCCAAACATCTTCAAGAATAGCTGTCACTGATACAGTAAAATAGATGGATAGATAAATATATATATATATATATATATATATATATATATTTAGACAGATAAAAATATATATGCATATATATAGAAAATATATTTATTTTACTTTTTTAAATTGCCTTAATAAAAAATAACATTTTTTTGCCACATCTAGAAGTCCTGCTGTAAATGAAAGCAATATTATTGTTGATTATAAGCTCAGCAGCTAGAAAGTTTATATTACATTGGAAAAAAAAAAACAAATTACAGCTTGAGACCATCAGCTCTAATTGGAATAACTGTGTGTTCCTTGGAGGAGAATCTCTGCTAGCTGGAGAAAATTCAGTGGTGGCTTGGAGAAGACTGTCCCATGAGGGAAAAAAACAAGAGAGAGTGGGGGGCGGTTATACCTCGAAAAGCTGGGAGTTCAACTGTAGCTAAGACATTGAAGAACGGAAATTCATGGGATCATTCATGGAAGAACAGGCAGAGCAGATGATCAGCTGGTCTCAGGGGTTCCAGGGCTCAGGGATGTTCTCACAATTTCCTGACTTTGCTTTCCTCTGCCCATGACCTTTTTTGGCCAGAGTCTTTGTCTACACAACAGAAAACAGCTGCCAACACATTCCATGCTCCACATCTCTTATTTCACCTCTCTGGGGAGTTGTGAGTTACTCTTCTGGTCTGTCTAAAGCTGTTTTATTTATTTTTAATTTTCTTTTTGAGAGAGAGAGAGTGAAGCAAGTGGGAGAGGGCACAGAGAGAGGGAGAGAGAAAATCCCAAGCAGGCTCCATACTCAGCATGGAGCCCTACACAGGGCTCTATGCCATGACCCTAGTATCACAACCTGAGCCAAAATCAAGAGTCAGATGCTCAACCGACTGATCAACCCAAACGCTCCTGTCTAAGGCTGTTTTTTAAAATCCTGGGGAAGACTTCTGATAGTCCCAACTTCTCCTCAGTGCCTTCCGCCAACAAAACAAGAGTGAGCAAGATCCTGAACATGTGAGAGAGTGACAGCATTCATTCAAAGCACACACTCATGGGTGCATGTTTTCAACAAGGTAAGGCATGCCAAACTGAGGAACATGGGTGAGTGCTGCAAAGTGTCCAGGTAGTTTCCTTGGAAACTACTTTCTATCAACTTTAAATGTTAGGTTCCTGGGACTTAGAAGAAGAGAGAGCCCTACTGGAACAGCTCCCTTTCTAAACGACGTGATACGAATCTAACCACGCAGGTCACATTAGGTTTGGCTGCAGAGTCTTTGAGTTTGAAAGCTAATGGCAGGACGGAAATTGTTGGCAGTTCAACCTGTGTTGGGCTGAGAATTTCACAGTCAGGGATGTTTGGAGAGAGTTTTTACTTTACTTGGCCTATGTTCCCCCTTCCTTCTCCAAAAAGGAAAATGCTAATTAAACGCTCATCAGTCTATGCAGTGGATATTTATTTGAGGAGAAAGATACTGGCCCCATATGCCAGAGCTCAGGAAGCCACTAAGCAAAGGAGACAGGCATCTTGCAATTCTTGGACAAGCACAGCAAAACTGAGGGAACAGCACTTTCAAAACAATTCTTCCTTTTTAAAGGTTATTGATTTAGAAATTAGACGTGTGTTTTAAAAACAAAGACAACTTTCTGTACTTTATCTCAAGCATTTGCTCCCCCACATTAGTATCATGTTTTCTATCCATTCCCTTTCATCTTTACTTCTCTGTTTCTCTCTTCTTCTCTTTTGGGTAAAGTGTGCATTTTTTAGTGTTTCATTTTGAAGTCCGTGTGGATATTTTAGCTCTACTCCTTTGGTTAGTGTCGTAGACAGAACAACAGTGATGTTTTCCACATGATGCACCCCCTCCCCCCCGCAACTGTGCCCACATCCTAATTCCCAAGATCTGTGAATATTACCTTATACTGCAAAGGGACTTTGCAGATCTGATTAAGATAAGGATCTCTTTTGATAGGGAGATTATCCTGGATTATCTGCGTGGGTCCCACACAATCACTAGGATGCTTAGATGCTTAAAAGATAGAAGGAGAGGAAGATTACTGATTAGAGGCATAGATCAGAGTGTCACCAGCAGGAGCCATGAAGCATAAGCCACAGATGCCAGTGACCTCCAGAAGCGGGAAAAGGCATTGATTCTTTCCTGGAGTCTCCAGAGGGAGCACGGCATTTGTACTCCTTGATTTTATCCCCGTCAGACCGATTTTGGATGTCTGACTTCCAAAATCATAAGATAATAGTTTTATGTTGGTTCAAACCACTAAGGGTGTGTTAATTTGTTACAGCAGCAACAGGAAACTAATATGGTTAGCTTCAGGGATTATTCTAGAAATTGAAACATGTCTCTTTAATATAGCATATCTATTTCCAATTAATCCCACCCTATTACATAAGCAGTATGCACACTCCATCTGTCTGACTCCATTCACTCCCCTCCTGAACGTCTTGCTCTCGTTATCTTATATTTCCTAAGACTCGGCTTTATCTTTCCCATATGCTCACTCTTACTCTTTCAGTCTTCTTTATTCCTCCCCTGAAGACTCAGGGTTCTATATCATTTCATTTTCTTTCTGCCAGGAGATATTCTTTTAGAATTTCTCATAGTGCAGGTCTGCAGACTCCCAAATTATCTCAGCTTCCCTCTGCCTGAGAATGTCTTCATTTCCTCATTCATTTTGAAAGATAGCTTTGCTGGATATAGAATTTTACACCAACAGTGTTTTCCTTTCAACAACTTGAAGATGCTGTTCCACTGTCTTTAGAACCTGTCTTTTACAAGAAGCCAGATAAACGTTTGCCGTCATTCCAACTATGTTATGTGTCTTTTCTCTCTGTCTGATGCTGTCAGATCTGCTGTTGGTTTTTGTTTTTCAGCAGTTTCACTGGGGTGTATCGAAGTGGGGTGTGAGCCAGTCTGGCTGCAACTGGGCAAGCTGTGGGTCCTGTGGCAGCTTTAGTTTGATCCACTTCCCCACGGGCTTTAAATGGCTTAAGGGCGGTAGCGGCATCTAGGGTCTGTGTGTTGGCGAGATCTCGGGGGCCTGCAGTCGGCGCCTTCTTTAGAAACTGTGGGAAGTCTCCTCCCGCTTTATGCCATAGCACCCAGGATTCCGGGTTATGGAGGACTTTTCTCTTTGTTCTCCGGTCACATGCCTGTTTTCTGTGCCACAAGAGAGAGCTTCAGTGGCATTCACTGCCACCTGTTAGGGTCGTTGGCTGGGTCTGAAAGGTGAACCGACAAAGATTAACAGGAGAAAAGCAGACAGACTTTATAGAATTTTTACGTGGGAACCTTCACGACAGAAAGAAGACCCAAACAAGTGCCCAGAGCCTGCAGCTTTTATACATTTAGACAGTAAAGGAAACGGGAAATTTGTGAAGATTTGGGCAAATGTAAATGGTGAAAAAGTAAGTAGGAAGATAAGGGTGTTTTTAACAAGGTTTGTTTGTACAGATTTCTTGGCCCGTGATTCCTCACCTCTGGTGAAAAGAATGTCTTCCCTCCTCCTGCTACAGGGAGGGAAACTCACACATGGATGTCTTCTGACCTGTTTCAGGGGAGAAGGGTGAGGAGGGGCTATCAGAGACCTTCCTGCTTTTGCCATTAAAAAAACAAATCCTTCAGGGGCACCTGTGGGGCTCAGTCAGTTGAGTGTCCGACTTCGGCTCAGGTCACGATCTCATGGTGTGAGTTCGAGCCTTGCGTTGGGCTCTGTGCTGACAGCTCAGAGCCTGGAGCCTGCTTCGGATTCTCTCTCCACCCCTCCACTCCTCTCTCCACCCCTCTCTCCCCACCCCTCCCCCACTCCCACTCTGTCTCTCTATCAAAAAATGAATAAACATTAAAAAAATTTAAAAACATCCTTCAGCTTAGCCTCAGCAATCAGATAACAAAAAGAAATAAAAGGCATCCAAATCAGCAAGGCAGAAGCCAAACTTTCAGTATTTCCAGATGACATGATACTCTATGTAGAAAATCCAAAAGACTCCACCAAAAAATTGCCAGAACTGATACATGAATTCAGCAAAGTCACAAGATATAAAGCCAATGTGCAGAAATCTGTTGCATTTCTATACACCAATAATGCAGCAGCAGAAAAAGAAATTAAAACATTGATCCCATTTGTAATTGCATCAAACGCAGTGAGATATCTAGAAATAAATCAGAGGCAAAAGATCTATACTCTGAAAACTACTGAACACTTACGAAAGAAATTGAAGAGGACATAAGGAAATGGAAAAGCATTCCATGTTCATGGATTGGGAGAACAAATATTATTAAAATGTCTATGCTACCCAAAGCAATCTACACATTTAATGCAATTCCTATCAAAATACCACCAACATTTTTCACAGAGCTAGAACAAACAATCCTAAAATTTGCACGGAACCACAAAAGACCCCAAATAGCCAAAGTAATTCTGAAAAAGAAAAACTAAACTAGAGGCATCATGATTCTGGATTTCAAGCTGTACTACAAAGCTATGGTCCTCAAGTCAGTATGGCACTAGCACAAAATCAGGCACATAGATCAGTGGAACAGAATAGAAAACCCAGAAATGGACCCACAACTATATGGTCAACTAATCTTTGACAAAGCTGGAAAGAATGGAGAAAAAGAGTCTCTTCAACAAATGGTGTTGGGGAAACTGGACAGCAACATGCAGTAGAATGAAACTGTACCACTTTCTTAAACCATACATAAAAATAACTTCAAAATGGACGAAAGACCGAAGTGTGAGATAAGAAACCATCAGAATCTTGGAGAAGAACATGGGCAGTGACCTCTTTGACCTTTGCCATAGAGACTTCTTAGTAGGCATGTCACCAGAGAGAAGGGAAACAAAAGCAAAAATGAACTATTGGGACCTCATAAAGATAAAAAGCTTCTGCACAGTGAAGGTAACAATCAGCAACACTAAAAGGTAGCCTATGGAATGGGAGAAAATATTTGCAAGTGACATATCGGATAGAGGGTTAGTATCCAAAATCTATAAAGAACTGAACAAATTCAACACCCCCCAAAAAGTAACCCAGTTAAGAAATGAGCAGAAGACATGAATAGACACTTTTTGAAAGAAGACATCCAGATGGCTACCAGGCACATGAAAAGATGCTCAACATCACTCATTATCAGGGAAATACAAATCAAAACCACATTGAGATACCATCTGACACCTGTCAGAATGGCTAAAACTACAAGAAACAGGTGTTGGTGAGGATGAGGAGAAAGGGGAACCCTCTTGCATTGTTGGTGGGAATGCAAACTGGTGCAGCCACTCTGGAGAACAGTATGGAGGTTCCTCAGAAAACTAAAACTAGAACTACCCTACGATCCAGCAATTGCATAACTAGGTATTTACCCAAAGGACACAAAAATACAGATTTGAAGGGGTACTGCACTCCAACATTTGTAGCAACATTATCAACAATAGCCAAGCTATGGAACGTCCGTCGACTGATGAATGGATATTCAGCCATCAAACTATTATTCATCCATCAAAAAGAATGAAATCCTGCCATTTGCAATGACAGGGATGGGGCTAGAATGTATCCTGCTAAGTGAAATAAGTCATCAAAGAAAGCGAAATACTGTGTGATTTCACTCAAATGTGGAATTTAAGAAACAAAACAGATGAGCACATGGGAGGCGGGAGAATGAGAGAGGGAAGCAAACTATAAGAGACTCTTTTTTTAATGTTTATTTAGTTTTGAGAGAGAGAGAAAGAGAGAGAGAGAGACAGAGAGAGAACGTGCATGCAAGCAAGAGAGGGGCAGAGAGAGAGGAGGACAGAGAATCCAAAACAGGTTCCACGCTGACAGCAGAGAGCCTGTTATGGAGCTCAAACCTGTGAACCGTGAAATCATGACCTGAGCTGAAGACAGATGCCACCGAGGCCACTCAGGCTCCCCAAGCCATCAGGGACTCTTAAGGATAGAGAACAAACTGAGGGTTGATGGAGGAGGAGAGTGGGGGATGGGCTAGATGGGTGATTGGCACTAAGGAGAGCACTTGTGATGAGCACTGGGTGTTGTATGTAAGTGATGGATCACTGAATTCTACTCCTGAGACCAACATTGCACTGTATGTTAACTAAGTAAAATTTAAATAAAAATTTAAAAAAATTAAAAAATCCTCCAGCGAAGGATATTTAATGTGCCAAGGTGCTCTGCAGGGCAGAGCGCTGTGGTCCATTCTGGGAATGTCAGCAATGACTTGGAGGGGTTTCTCTTAGTTTCCCTGCCCCGCCCTCGGCCTTTCCTAGCTGCAACACAAAAGAATCTGCAGAGTTCAAGTTGAGCTGCACACTCTGAGCTTCTGTGGCCAAGAGCCATGAGTGCCTCTTGATGGGTTCCTCTGAGCAACTCCCCACTGCCCCACACACGTACATCCCTTTGCAGGACCGATGTCTCTCAACTCGTTCTCTGCCCACCCCTCGCCCATTGCCATCTGGCCCCTGCAGCAGGTGAAGAACCCCTGACTACAAGTTTCCAGATGGCTGCAACTCCACTTTTGGCGGGACCAGGTTCCATTTTCCCATGCCAGCGAGATGAGAGGACTAAAAGTTCAGGGAAAGCTTGCCTGTGTGCTCCTCCCCCAACCCAACCCTGCAATGGATTCCTTTTCCTTACAGAGTTATGCCAAGGACGTGAACAGCTGTAGAATTTTTTTATCCTATGAGATGTTTGGCACCTAGGTTTTGTTTTGTCCTCAAGCCCACTGAGGAGTGTTTTCAATTACGTTTTTACCTTGAGATAACTGTGGGTTTGCATGTCGCTGTAAGAAATAATACACAGGGTTTATAGTTCTAAGTTTTCCATTTAGGCTCATGATCCATTTGTGGTCATTTTTATATAAGGTGGGAAATTTAGGTGGAGTTGTTTTGCTGATCTGTTTGCTTTTCTCTCTGGATGTCCAATGGCTCCAGCTCCACTTGTTGAAAGGTTATCTTCACTCCACTGAATTGCTTTTGGCCCCTTTTCAATAATCAGTTGGTCATGTCAGCATGGGCATATTCCTGGGGCTTTGGAGAACTGGCATTATTTTTTCTCTAAACGTTCGATAAAGTTGACCGGCTAAGGTAGTTAGGCCTGGGCCTTTTTTGTGTGTGGCAAAAAGTAAAGTTACTAATTTAACTTATTTACTTGTAGTAGGTCTATCCAGATTTTACATTTTTTTTCTTGAGTCCACTTGGTAATTTGTGACTTTCTGGGAAATTGTCCATTTTATTGAAGCTTTCAAATTTTTAGCATCAAGTTGTTTATGGTATTTCCTTATAATCCTTTTGATTTCTGAAGGGCCCATGCTAATTGACCCCATTTCACTCCCACTTTTTATGAACTATGTATCCCCTCTCATCTTGTTTGTTTGTTAGTCTAGCTAAAGGTCTTACAATTTCATTGATCTTTTCCAAGAGCCAGCTTTTGGTTTAATTGATTTTCTCTGTCATTGTTCTGCTGTGTAGTCCACCAATTTCCACTCTAATCTTTATTATTTCCTTCCTCCTGTTTACCTTTGGCTAAATTTGCTTTCTCTTTTCTCCCCAAGATTTTTAAAGTAGAAGTTTAGGACATTTTATCTGAGATCTTTCTTCTTTTCTAAGACAGGCATTTAAAGCTATAAATTTACCTATAAGTACTTTTTTAGCTGCATCCAATAAATTTTGATAAGCTGTGTTTTCATTTTCACTGAGTTCAAAATGCTTTCTAATTTATCTTGCAACAAATTCTCTTTTGACACATGGACTATTTATAACTATGTTGTTAATTTCCATATACTTGTGGATTTCCCAATTTTTATTCTGTTATTCATTTCTAATTTACTTCTAATATGGTCAGAGAATGTATTTTGTATGATCTCAATTCTTTTACATTTACTAAGACTTTTTTTTATGGCTTAGCATTGGTGTATCCTGAAGAATGTTCCATGTGGGCTTGAAAAGAATATGCACTCTGTGATTAGGTAGAGTGTTTTATAAATGTCTGTTAGGTCAAGTTGGTTGATAGTGTTGTTCAAGTCTTTTCTATCTTTGCTTAATTGTTTGTCCATTTGTCCTATCAATTATTGAGAATATTAAAATCTCCAACTATTATCGTTGAGCTATGTCTCCTACAATTCTATCATTCTTAGTTTCATGTGTTTGGGGGCTCAATTCTTAGGTATGTTTGTATTTATAATTGCTGTATCTTACTGTTGAATTAACCCATCTCTTAGTATAGAATCTTCTTTATATGTAGTAAGAATGTTCATTTTAAAGTCTTTTTTGTTTGACATTAGTATAGCTAATCCAGCTCTCCTTTGTTTTCTGTTTGTATGTTTCATCTTTTTTCCATTTTTAAATTTTTAATCCATTTGTGTCTTTGAATGTAAAGTATGTCTTATATAGACAGTACATTCATTAGATCCTGTGTTTTAAAAATCCATTCTACTAATCTTTGCTTTTTGTTTGATCTATTACATTTAGTGTAATTACCAATATGGTAGAATTTATGCTTACCATTGGGCCATTAATTTTCTTTTTTTCTTCTTTTTAATGTTTATTTATTTATTTTTGGGGGGGTAGGTAACATGGGGGGGAGGGGCAGAGAGAGAGGGAGAGAAAAAAATCCCAAGCAGGCTTCACACTTTTAGCACAGAGTCCAACACAGGGCTTGAACCGTGGGATCATGACCTGAGCTGAAATCAAAAGTTGGATGCTTAACCAACTGAGCCACCCAGGTGCTCTGGGACATTGGTTTTCTGTATGTCTTTTGTTTTTGTTTTTTGGGTTTTTTTGGCTCCTCTATCACTCCATTATTTTTTTCCTTTATGTTTATAAATATTTTCTAGTGTACCCTTTTAGTTCCTTCTCTTTAGTATGTTTTCAGAGTAATTTTCTTAGTGGCTCCCATGGTAATTTAGATTAACATCTCAAGTTAGAATAACACAGTTTGGGTAAATACTGATTTAATTTCAATAGCATATAGAACCTTTATTACAATATAGTTCCCTTCCTATAGTTCCCTACTACTGTCACACAAATTACATTTTTGTATGTTATAAGCCAATCAACAGTTTTATAATTACTGTTTTATGCAGTTATATTTTAAATTAAGAGAAAAAAAGTTACCATACATTTATATTGTCCTTATATTTACTTATGTAATTACCTTTACTAGTACTCTTTATTTCTTCATTTCAATTACCATCTAGTGTTCTTTCTTTTCAGCCAGAAAGACACTTTTTAGTATTTCTCGTAGAGGCTAGTGTCATTATTTTTTTCAATCTGGAAATGTCTTAATTTATTCTTCATTTTTGAAGAATATTCAAAGTATCCTTATTGATCGCTATATATTGATTCTTGGTCAATGAGCCTTTCTTTCAGCAGTTTGATGATGTCGTCCCACTAATTTCTGACTTCCACATTTTCTGATGTCAGGTTTTTTTATAACAATTTTTTTAGTATTTATTTTTGAGAGAGAGAGAGACAGAGCATGAGAAGGGGAGGGGCAGAGAGAGGGAGATAGAGAATCCGAAGCAGGCTCAAGGCTCTGAACTGTCAGCACAGAGCCCCACACAGGGCTTAAACTCAGAACCTCGAGATCATAACCTCAGCCAAAGTCAGACTCTTAACCGACTGAACCACCCAGGTGCCCCAGAGAGGGAAACAGGATCCAAAGCAGGCTCTGTCCTGTCAGCACAGAGCCCAATGCAAGGCTTGAACTCAGGAACCATGAGACCATGACCTGAGCTGAAATCAAGATTCAGATGCTTAACCAAGTGAGCCACCCAGGTGCCCCTGGTGTCAGATGTTAATCTGATCGAGGATTCATTTTATGTGATAAGTTACTTTTAATCTTCCTTCTTTCAATGTTTTCTTTTAGTCTTTGACTTTCGACCCTTTGACCATGATGTTTTTAGATGGGGATATCTTCAGATTTATGTACTGGAATCCATTGAGCTTCCAGTATGTACAGATTAATGTTTTCATCCAGTTTGGGAAATTTTCCACCATTATTTTTTCAAATCTTTTCTCAGCTCCATTCTCTGTCTTTTCTCCTCCTGGGATTCTACTATGTGTATGATGGTATGCCTGATAATGTCCCACAGGTCTCTGAAGCTCTGCTCATTTTTAGTCATTCTTTTTCTGTTCCTCAGACTGAATGACCTCTATTGACTTATCTTCAAGTTCACTGAGTTTTTCTTCTTCCAGTTGATTCTTTCTCCTACAGTTAGGCTCCTCTAGTGAAGTTTCATTACGGTTATTATACTTTCTATCTTAGAATTTCTATTTGAAAAATATATAATTTATATATATAAAGTATAAACATATATTATATATTTAAATATATATTAAAATATATTAAAATTATATATTATATATTAAATATACATTAAAATTATAAATAAATATATATAATTTTTTTCCTCTATTGGTATTTTCTATTTGATAAAACACAGTTGTCATACTTTACTTGAATTCTTTAAATATGATTTCCTTCTGTTCTTTGAATATATTTGCAAAAACTGAATGTTTTTTGTATGTAATTATATGTAAATATATTTACAAAAACATGAATGTTTGTCTAGTAAGCCAACCATCTAGTCCCCATTAAGGACAGTTTCAATTGACTGCCTTATTTTTTAATGTGGCCATACTTTCCTCTTTCTTTGGGTGTTTCATTATTTTTCATTGATAAATTAACAATTTGGATAATATAACAATGCAATACTTGCTCAGACTAACTTAATAGTCAATGATTGCTCAGGTTTTCTTAAATGTCTTCAGACAGTAAATCTTCCAACCTGTGCTAAGATCTGTCTGTGTTGAGGCACTCCTTCAAAGCTCAGGCAACTGACACATCTCATCTGTCTTAGCCTTCACTTCCTGCTTGTGCAGAACCTCAAGACCACTGACAAGTGACTGGGGCCCTCTAATCATCCTTGGGCATGCACACGGCCATATGATGAATACAGCCTTACAGGACCCCAGTGATATGTGTGAGCTTTTCAAACCCCTCCCCCTGCCAGACCTCTTATTCCCCAGGTCTTCCTTTTAGATTTTGACTGAGCACTTCTTTATCCCAGCAATGCTGGTACTGCAGCATCTGGCATCTGCTTCATTGCTGGTGATGCCAATGATTCTCTGGGGGTAGAACTGGGCTCTAGGTCAGACCAAACAGCTACCACGTGAATGTGGCTTTTCCAGGAGATGGCAGATTGGGGGAAACAGTGACACTGCTCTAGGGACAAGGTTTTTTGACAACCTGTAAAATCACTCTTCCCCTTTTGGTATCTGCAAGGCTGCCTTTCAAGGCTACCAACCCATGGTGGCCAGAAAGGGGAGATTGGGAGAAGCCCAGGTCAATATGACATAGCCTTTGCTGTTCTTATCAAGGTTCAGTAATTTTTCCTTAATAAAATTGTTGCTGTATTAAATTTATCAGGACTTGGTTATGCGGCCATACACATTGCAAGAGAGGATGAAAATTACTGTCTTTATTCTGAGCGATCATAATAAGGATAATAATGATTCTATTACAATATAATAAAAGGAATTGAATGTTGAAAGGCATTATCAGTCTTCTTCAAAGAGTATATGTCCCCCTTCTTCTGTTCATGAGTATTTTCTAGATGTTTCCCTTCATGTGTTGTTGGTCACAACTAGACTAGCTGTGAGACACTAAGAAAGCTAATATCTGGTATTTTCAGTCTGTTATGGGTGGGTAGCTATGCAAACAGGCAGCTAACAGAGAAAATGGCTGTTCATCAAGGCAAAACATATAAGAGACCATTACTTTTAAAATAAATGTTAACATCTGGCTGAAAAAATGCCTATTTATTACTCTTTTTCATGCCTATTCAGTATTCTTTGTTACTTTTGCACCTTCTTCTGCTTGCTTTCTGAATTTCTACAGCAAGTCAGATCCCATATTGTCTAGGTCTCATATCCTTCCTTCATGAAAGGATGGGGTTTGACCAAATGAGATTTTGGGTAGTTCCACGTTCTTCCACTCTGGATCCATGAGATACTGAACTATTTAAAACCCAGTGTTTTGAGAGTTTTGACAGGTAAGAAGCCTTTGTGTGAGGACGGGTTGCTCAGCAGGACAGATGGATTGTGAGACTTAACTTTGGACGTGTTGATTTGGCAAATACCTTAGAAGATGCAGCTTGCCAAGCTGGCTCACTAGAGGCTGGGGTCAGGAGACCATATTCATTGTCATATGCAGTTTGATCAGATGGGCTTCCTGGGAGCTAGTTGGGAGCCACACCAGGCTCATTAGGATCCTAGGTTATTAGGCTGAGCTCTCCAGAGGGTTAAATCCCTACTCTCCCTGCCTCAGAATTCACATTGTCTGGGGGCCTTTCCTTGCCAAACTACATTCCTGTTTAATTAGCTCATTAGAAACTCTTTAATGAGGCAAGAGTTGTAAGATTGTTAGCAGTGGAGTTTGTTTGTTTTAAGGCAGAGCCCAGAGGAGTATGTAGCTTCAGGATTAAGAGAAAAATAAATCCTGGTATTACCAGTAAATAGCCCAAGGTGATGGCTAAACCCTAAATAGGGTTACATAGAGGGCAAATGGAAAAGGGCAGCTTTTGTATGGAATTGGTGCTGGATGCGTGTTCAGAAAACCTGGGCTGGACTCCCAGTTCAATCACTAGCAGTAGGCTCTCTAGAAGGACATTAAATATTGCTAGGCACCATTAAATTTGATGCAGTGTTGTTAGAATGTATTCAAATAAGCACGCGGATGCAATTTAACTGCTTAGCATAGTATAGGAATAGGTCAGTTAACATTATTTTTGTAATATGTATTTTAATACGGTATCTAAACACACGAGTACTAGCATATCATTTGACTATTGAATATATTCAAAATATATTCAAAGACATATTTAATATATATTCAAATATAAATATATTCAAATGATATGCCAGTCTCATGTGTTCAGAAATTTTAAAATCCCTTTTCTGTCCTTTGAATCTTTTTGGACCCTTTCTTTATAGAATACGATTAATTAACTTGAAAGCTAATGAAAATTCATAATAAAAATTCAAATACTTGGCTGACATATGGTGTCAATTATTACATTGTTATACAAATTAAAGCTGTATTGGATCAAGATGGCTGAATAAGAAATGTAATCACTCTACAATAATCCTGAAAATCAGAAATAATGTCATCATTGATCAGGCATTTTAAAGAATTACTTAAAAAAGGAAAAGATTTGGGCACCTGGGTGGTTCAGTCTGTTAAGCATTAGACTTTGGCTCAGGTCATGATCTTGTGGTTTGTCACAGGGAGTATGGCCAGAGTCGCAAAAGATGAGTCCACAAACAAAATACAGTTAAGTGAAGGTCCTCATACTCGAGTCGGAATGAGACCCCGACTCCAGAATGAAACTTCTTTTTATTAGGATAATTGCTAAAGACTATGTGCACAAAGTCAGCTAAGCAAGTGTGTTAATCAATCTAATGGTTTAGCTTTTCAAAGTTGAATTTTGAGTTAATTGGTTTCTGTAACACTAGGAAGGGTCAGGTGTGAAGAAGGATCCGGCCCTGGACAATGTTAATGGCTCTAGGCATTCCTTATGAGCCGCAGCCATGTTCAGCTGTGTAAACATGTCCTAAGGCCTTGCATCTTCTCCAGCTCTTCCCTTTTGAAGTCTATTCCTTTGATGCTTCTCTCCTGCATCTCCCACAGTGGTCCATGAGTTCAAGCCCCTCATCAGGCTCTGTGCTGATAGCTTGAAGCCTGGAGCCTGCTTCAGATTCTGTGTCCCCCCCTCTCTCTGCCCCTCCCCTGCTCATGCTCTGTCTGTCTGTCTCTCTCAAGAATAAACATTAAAAAGAATTTTTTTTAAAAAAGGAAAAGATCTGTGGAGTAACCAATACAATACAGTGTAAATCAAAACCTCCAGATATGCAGGAGAAGACTGCTACGGAGATAGAAATGGTTGGTATGAAATCAAGTAGATTTAGATGCAAGTAGCAGAAAATGACTTCAGTGCATTCATCGGTGATTAGGTTGAGAGCTACTTCTGAACCAGTCTAGACCAACCAGTCTCTCCTTAATCTTCACAGGGTGCACTATCAGGGAATTTGTCCACATGTTAAAAGTGCTATTTTGTGGGCAATAGAGCTAGAGAGGAATGGCCATGTATAAGTAGACACAGACCCCAGTAGAAAAGATTCTGATATATCCTGTTTATCAAGGAAACAATGAGATAGGTGTATGTGATGTGCTCCCACAAAATAAATGGTTCAAAGAAAGAGAAAAGCGATAAAAGAAGTCATGGTGAAAAATAAAAATGTAAAATGTATTTTTAAGCCTCATGACTGTTGATACAGGATGTAACACAATGTTTATTTTTAAAGTAGAATCTAGTTCTAAAATGTTAAATGATGTTAGTTTAGAGAGATGTGTTATGAGAAAGACTATACTAATGCTCTTTGTTCCTTGAGGAAGGAAATTCTGATTCCCTCTAGACATTTATACAAAATATAACTTTAGCAGGTGTATTAAAAATTTAAGAGTAGATACTAAAAGAATAGAAATAAACGTGCAATTTCCAAATACTGAGAGTAAAAGTGGAAGAAAAAACATCAGTAATTTGTACAGAAACTAGTAAGAAAAAAGGAAAAAAAAACAAAAACAAAAACGGCCAGCACATAATATAAGAAAATACATGAGTTTTAAGTTTAAATATATCAAAAATTACAACAAAGATAAATGTAATAAGTTAACCTTTTCAGAGATAATGGCTCTCAGAATGGTAAGGAAACACACTACTTTTTTTTTGATGCTTTATACATAAGACACAATCTAAAACAAAATGACACTGGAGGTTCAAAACGAAAAGAATGGAAAATGATACAACAGGAATTCTCTTCTGGCAATGGCAGAAAAGTATTTCAGATACACCCTCTTGTTGAAATATGAAATATTTTTAAAATATTTAAAAATTTTCTGAAATCACTAGACACCAACTAGTGCAGGAAGAAATTGGAGACCAAAATTGGAATGCAGATGAAGCCAAGACAGGTGAGATTAAAATTTGTCAGGGCTTCTCCCTTGAGGAAGTTGTCAACTACTAAGGTTGATGCTGAGACGCTAAGATGTGACTGGCAGATTCATGGGGCTGGGGAGCAAAAATTGGCAATGAATAGGAGGGAGTATGAATGGCAACATCCTAGAAGTAGCAGTAAACTTCACATAGACCAGCTTTCACAAGGTCTCACACCATCTTCCAGATCCAAATTTTCTTAGAGTCTAATTGAATTAATGTGGTCAGGGTTTGTTTGTCTGGCTTCTGAGTACAAGCAAAAGAAAATCCTCTTAGAGGAGAGTTGACATCATCCAGAGCCTCAAATTACCCCTGCATTTAAAAATATTTATTATCCAGCATGTAATCAAAAGTAACCAGCCACTCAGAAAAACAAGATAAAACAAAACTAAAAAGTAGACATTAGAAGTAGATCCACAAGAGATCTCAGACATGGACTTTAAAATAAGTATGTTCAAGGAATTAAAAAAAATAAATTTAAAAATAAAATAACTGCTATCAAGAATACAATGGATAGGATTAACAACAGACTAGATATAGCTGGAGAGAGAATTAGTAAACTGGAATATAGATCAAAAGAAAATATTCATACTTATAAGCATGAAAAGACAAAAGCACAAATACTGGAAAAGTAATAAGAGACACAGAGGATATGGTAATAAGCCTGAACATACATATGATTGAAGTCCTCAGATGAAGAAGTGAAGGAATGAGCAGGGACCAATATTAGAATAAATAATAGATGAGTTTTCCAAAAATTATGAAACATCAAATAGGATATTTATTTAAACACACACACACACACACACACACACACACACACACACACACACACTTATTGTAGTTAGGTATGTCACAGTTGACATTATGAAAAATTGAAAGGAATCCACAGAAAAAAGTCTTATCTTCATAAACAGGTAAGTGTGTTATCAATGGAAACAATGGAAGCCAATTCAAGAAATTGGCAGAAGATTACATTTGACCCAAAGAAAGTAGAAAGGGATATATAACTATAAGAGCAAAAAAATTAACTAGGAAATAAATACTCAGTGTTGAGGCCAATAAAGTTAAAAATGTGTTCTTTATAAACCTAATGAAAGTGATATAAACACTTGGATGGAAACAAGAGAGAAAGCCATCAATAACCAAAAATGGGAATGAGAGGAGAAGTCCCTCAGAGCCCACAAATATTAAAAAGATGACAAGGGATATTATGAACAACTTTAAGCCAAATGAAAATTTAGATGCATAGGATGAATATTCCTATAGCAATGCAACTTTATCAAAGCCAACATAAAATGAAATTTAAAAGCTGAATGATAATTACATATAGATTAAAGACATTGACTCTGAAATTACAAACTTTCAACATGGAAATATTTAGACACAGAAAGTTCTGTCAGTGATTTTTCCAAGTATATAAGAAAGAAGCATGGTCACGTCTTTTCAGAAAAAATAAATAGAAGGAACACTGATGAACTCATTTTGTAAGGGCAACAAAACCTTGATTCCTGAATCTGATGAGGACATTACAGAATTACAGACCCTCTTCCATAATAAATATAGATGGAAAGTTTTCCCAAACAAAAACCTTTCAAACAAAAGGCTAATTGTAGATAGATAGTGATAGATAGCATTCATTACAACTAATTCATATATTTCAGAAATACAAGGTTTATTAAATACTTAAAGACTAATTGATGTAACCTAACTCATGAACAAAATGAAGAAGAATATACATATAATACAAGCATTTGATGAAATTCAACATCCTATTTTTGCACACTTTTAGCAAACCAGGAATAGAAGGAAACTTCCTTATCATCATAAAGGACATCTTCTAAAAACTTACAGCTAATATCACACTTAAATAATAAACTGTTAAAAATATTTCCTCTAAAACTGCAAACAAGTCAATGACACAATAGCCTTTGTCTCACTCCTTAACATTGTGTTGAGCTACAAGCGCACGGACATAAAAACTCAATAAAAATGTAAATTAAAGGCTCAGTGAAACAGAACTTAGAAAAGAATTAAACTTACAACTTGCAGACAACATGATTATGCTCATAGATCAGAAAAATTTAATAAACATTTTTAAGTATAACATTTTTAGAGAATGCTGAATAAGACCTAAGTATACAACTCAATGAATTTTGAAAGTGTGAACACACCTGTGTAACCCACTACCTAGCAAAAAGAAACAGTAATACTCAATCCAGAAACCCTCTAATACTCCTTTATATCTCCAATGGTAATAATTGTTTTAACTTCTAATGCTAAAGATTAATTTTGTCCGCTCTGAATTTATATAAATGGAATTACATACTAGGTAATCTTTTATATCTGCCTTCGTTTGTTCATTATTATATTTGTGATGTTAACATATGCTGCTGCTTATAGAAATAGATCATTCACTTTTCATTACCATAGATTATTCCAATGTGTTATTAATAATATTGAGAAGGATGTAAAGTCATCACACAAAATGCGAATGCCCTGAATTCTCTATCAAAAGAGAGAAAATGTAAGGTTTGAATAAAATAAAATCCAACTATACACTAAGGTACAAGAAACATAATTAAAATGATAAAGAACTGTTGAAGATAATGTTATGAGCAATTTGATGGCAGCTAAGTGCACAAAAAAGCAGAAGGATTGTTAATAGCTGACAAGGTCAAATTTAACGATAAATTTTTTGAACAGGCTAAAGATTTAATTAAGCAATGAAAACAGGTAAATTTACACATATCATATAACTGTCATAAATGTGTACACACTAAAAATGGATTTAAATAAATCCAGTAAAGGCTGCTAGAAATGTTAGGAGAGAATTCTTAAAGAATGGGACAGATCTAGAAGTCAAAATGTAAGCAAAGACAAATATAATAAGAGACCAGTCAACAAAATTCTTCAATATTTTTACAAAAACCTTAGATCCCTTGAATAAAAACATATTGGGTTTATTTTGTTTGTTCGTAGAATGTTTCCAAAATATATCGTGGTTCGGCTATAAATTAAAATTAAAAATAATATTTTTTTACCAGGTTCTTGGGTCATATACAATAAAATTAAAAATATTTATTAAAAGGAACCAAAAATTGAGTCAAAGAGGAAAATCAAACAAGACATCATAATTTATCTGGAAAGCAATAAGACAACTTTCTATTAACTTTGGATTTACTTTGAACTTTTTCTAATTCTTTGAGATATACAGTAGAATTGTTTATTTGAGACGTTTCTTATTTCTTAATATGGGTGTTTATTGTTGTAAAATTCCCTTTTAGAACTGCATTTGCTGCATCCCATATGTTTTTATATGTTGTATTTCCATTTTCGTCTCAATATATATATTTCTTTTTATCTTTTGATTTCTTTTTTGATCCATAGGTCATCCAGTAGTACGTTGTTTTATTTCCATGTGTGTGAATTATCCTTTCATGTAATTAATTTCTTCTTGTAATTATTTTCTAGTTTCAAACCACTATGGTCAGAATAGGTGCCTGTTATTTCAATCTTCTTAAGTTTATTAAGATGTGTTTTATGTCCTAACATGTGGTCTATCCTGGAGAATGTTTCATATTCACTTGAAAAGAATTTATTCTGCTGCTGTTGGATAGAATGTTCTATAAATGTCTAAGTCCATCAGGTCTGACATGTAGTTTAAGTCCAGTGTTTCCTTATTGGCTTGGACAATTCTGGCTTTCTGTCTGGACAATCTATTGAAAGTGAAATCCCCACTATTATTGTATTGCTGACTATTTATTCTTTCAGATCTGTTAGTACTTGCTTTATGTATCTAGGAGCTCGTATATTGCATGCATATTTTTAAATGTTATATCCTCTTACTGGATTGATCTTTTTATTATTATATAATGACCTTTATCTTATTACAGTCTTTGGCTTAAAGTCTATTTTTTTTCTGAAATAAGTAGGGGTACCACTGTTTTCTTTCAGTTTCCATTTGCACAGACTAATTTTTCCATCCCTTCACTTTCAGTCTGTGTGTGCCCTTAAAACTGAAGTGAGCCTTGTGTAGGCAGCATATAGTTATGTCATATTCTTTTTATTCATTCAGACACTCTGTGTATTTTTACTTGAGAGTTTAGAACATTTACATTTGGAGTTATTATTTATAGCTATAGGTGATATTGTTTCCTGGCTACTTTGCAATTCCTTTGTTCCTTTCTTCTTTATCTCTTCCTGTGTGAATGATATTTTTCTGTTGTGGTATAGTTGGATTCCTGTCTCTTTCTCTTTTGTGTGTCTGCTATAGGTTTTTGCTTTGTGGCTATAACAAGGCTTACATTTAACATCTTATACTTGTAAGAGTATATTTTAAGCTGATAACAAGTTAACTTTGAATGCATGCTGTAGCTTTCATTTTTATTCTCCTCCACCTACATTTTATATTGTTGATGTCAAAATTTACATTTCTACCTTGTGTATCTATTAAGAATTTATTGTAGTCATAGTTATTTTAAATACTTTTGTCTTTTAACCTTCAAACTAAATGTATATGTAATTTACCTACCACTATCACCACCAGGGTATTCTAGAATTAACTAACGTATTTATATTATCAGTAAGATTTATACTTTCATTTTTTCCTGTTACTAATTAACATCCTTTCATTTTAGCTTGAAGAAGTCCCTTTAACATCTCTTGCAAGGCCTGTGTAGGGATGTAGACTTCCAGCCATCCCTTATGTGGAATTCTTAAAAGTTAGAGTGCTACATGTTGAGTACAAACCTTTTGCTTCTCATGGAGAATCAGAATTGTCCGTTCTTTCCCAATCTATGTTTCTGTTGCAGGGGTGGGAACATACGGTGAGATTGCGTTTCAGCCTTTCCTTCCCATTTCAGTGTGGGTATTTTCTCATTCACCTGATGTGTAGAAGTCACTCAGCTAGTTTCTAGATTTTATTTCAGAGAGAACTATTCCATGTATAGCTGTAGAGTCAATGCATCCATGGGAGGAGGTGAGTTCAGAAGCCTCCTATGATACCATTTTGGAAGAGAACTCCTCTCTAGATCAAGATTCAGCCATACTTACTGAGGAAAAAAAAGAATCCTTTTTAGTGACTTTTGCCAAAAATTTAAAGCACTAATACCAATCCTTCTCAAACTCTTCCAAAAATAGAAGAGGTAATACTTCCAAACTCATTTTACAAGTTCAGAATTACATTGATATCAAAACCAGACAAGAAGACAAGAAGAAAATAAAATTATAGGCCATTATTCCTGATGAACATAGATGCAAAAATCCTCAAGAAAGTATTAGCAAGCCAAATTCAAAAATACATTCAAAGGATCATGCATCATGGTCAAGTAGGATTCATTCTGGAGATGCAAGGATGGTTCAATATCTGCATATCAATCAATGTGATACATAACATGAACACAACAAGGGTGAAGATAAAATGATCATCTCAACAGATGTAAAAAAAAAAGCATTTGACAAAATTCAACATTGATTCATGACAAAAATTCTCAGCAAACTGGATATAGTACCTCAACATACTAAAGTCCATATATGACAAGCCCACAGCTAATATACCCAGGGGTGAAAAACTGAAAGCTTTTCCTTTATGAAAACAAAGATGCCCGCTCTCACCACTTTTATTAAACATTGTATTGGAATTCCTAGCCAGAGCAATTAGACAAGAAAAATAAATAAAAGTCATCCAAATTGGGAAAAAAAGAAGTAAAACTGTTATTATTTGTAGATGGCATGATTTTGTATGTAGAAAACCTAAAGACTCCACCAAAAATCTGTTGAAACTAATAAATTTAGTAAAGTTGCAGGACACAAAATCAATAAACAAAAATCAGCTGTGTTTGTATATACTATCAGACTATCAGAAGAGCAATTAAGAAAACAATCCCATTTAAAATTGCATCAAAAGAATAAAGTGCCTAGGAATAAATTTAAGCAAGGAGGTGAAAGACTCATACACTGAAAAATTATAAGATATTGATGATATAAATGGAAGAAAACAGATAAATGGAAAAATAGTCTGTGTTTATAGATTGGAAGAATAAATATCATTGAAGTGTCCACACTACCCAAAGCCATCTACAGATTCAATGCAATCCCTAATAAAATTCCAGTGACATTTTCCACAGAAAGAGAAAAACAATTCTTAAATGTGTATGGCGCCAACAAAAGACTTTGAAGAGCCATAGCAATCTTGAGAAAGAATAACAAGGCTGGAGGCATTACATTTCCTGATTCCAAACCATATTACAATGTGTTAGTAATCAAAACAGTATGATATTGCCCTAAAAACAGACACGGAGATGAATGGAACAGAATAGAGAGCCCAGAAATAAACCTACACATATCTGCTCAATTAATTTATGACTACGGAACCAAGACATAAATGTAATTTAATAGATGTTAATAAAAAAATAAAACTGAAAAAAATCTTAAATATCTGGAAGTTTAAGACACATCCTTATAAGTAACTCACAGGTCAAAGAAGAAATAATACTGAAAACCCAAGCAGGTAAAACTAAATGATACTGAAAACTCTGAACATCAAAACTTAGATGATACAGCTAAAGCAGTATTTATACATAATTCTCTAGCAATCTTCTCACTTGATAAAATACATCTACTTGCATCCTATAGTGAAAAAATTAAAGTGAAATATTAACATGGTATTTACTAAAGACTTAATACCTTTAAAATGTCCACACTACCTAAAGCAATCTACAGATTCAATGCAGTACCTATCAAAATCTCAGTGTTAGTATCTCATTCTTTTTTTAAGGCTGAGTAATATTCCCTTATATATCTATACCACATCTTCTTTATCCATTCATTTATGGATGGATGCTTGGGTTGCTTCCGTATCTTTGCTATTATAAGTAAGGCTGCAGTAAACATAGGGTATACATCTTTCCAAATTAGTGTTTTCATTTGGGGGGGGGACTAAATACAGTAGTAAAATTACCGGATCATATGGTAATTTCTTTTTTTTAAATTTTTTGAGGAACCTCCATACTGTTTTCCAGAGTGGCTGCACCAGTTTGCATTCCCACCAGCAGTGCAAGAAGGTTCCCCATTCTCCACATCCTCGCCAACACTGGTTGTTTCTTGTGTTGTTGATTATAGCCGTTTCGACAGGTGTGAGGTGATATCTCATTGCAGATTTGATTTGAATTTCCCTGGTGATGAGTGACGTTGAAAATATTTTCATGTGCCTGTTGGCCATTTGTATGTCTTATTTGAGGAAATGTCAGTTCATGTCTTCTGCCCATATTTAATTAGATTATTTCTTTTCTCCTTTTTTATTTTTGATGTTGAGTGTATAAGTTCTTTATATATTTTGGATATTAACCCCTTGTTGGTTATATCATTTACAGAGATCTTCTCTGATTCATTGGGTTGTCTTTTTGCTTTGTTGATGGTTTCCTTTGCTGTGCAAAAGCTTTTTATTTTTGCGTAGTCCTAATAGTTTAATTTTGCTTTTGTTTTCCTTGCCAATGGAAACACATCTAGAGAGAGAGATTAAATATGATATAAACAAATGGAGAGATGGATTGGGAGAACCAATATTGTTAAAATGTCCATAATACCCCAAGCAATCTAGAGATTTAATGCAATCCCTATCCAAATGCCAACAGTATTTTTCATATAACTAAGACAAATAAACCTGTAACTTGTATAGAGGCACAAAAGACCCAGAACAGTCAAAGCAATCTTGAAAAAGAAAAACAAAACTGGAGGTATCACAATCCCAGATTTCAAAATATATTATGAAACTGTTCCTTTGTTTTGTTTCTTAAATTCTGCATATGAGTGAATCATACGGTATTCGTCTTTCTCTGTCTGACTTATTTCACTTAGCATCGTACTTTTTAGGTACACCCATGGTTGTTGCATTGGTGCAGACACTGTGTAAAACAATACAGAGGTTCTTCAAAAAATTAAAACTAGAATTGTCATATGATCCACTAATTCCAGTACTGGGTATTTACCCCACAAAAACTAAAACACTAATTCAAAAAGATATATGCACCTCCATGTTTATTGAAGCATTACTTACAATAGCCAAGATATGGGAGCAATCTAGGGGTCTCTTGGTTAGGCACCTGGCTCTTGATTTCATCTCAGGTCATGGTCTCATGGTTCATGGGATCAAGCCCCATGCTGGGCTCTGCATTGGCAGCACAAAGCCTGCATGGGATTCTCGCTCTCCTTCTCTCTCTGCCCCTCCCCTGCTCAAACTCTCTCTCTCAAAATAAATAAACAAACTTAAAAAAAGATACAGAAACAACCTAAGTGTTCACCCATAGATGAATGGATAAAACAGATGTGTTACATGTATACAATGGAATACTAGTCAGCCATAAAAAAGATAGAAAAAGAAAAGACGGCCACTTAAGTATAGAGAACAAACTTATGGTTACCAGAGGGGAGGCAGGTGGGGGATGGGAGAAATAGGTGAAGGGGATTGTGGTGAACACTGAGTGACATATGGAATTGTTGAGTCATTATATCTTTCACATGAAACTAACATATCTCAATGGCATTGTTTACAAAAATAGAAAAAACAATTTTAAAATCCATATGGAACTACAAGGGACCGTGAATAGCCAACTCAACCTTAAAAAGAAAAGAAAGCTAGAAGTATCATAGTTTTTTGTTTCAAAATATATCATAAAGGTACGATAATCAAAACAGTATGATGCTGGTGTACAGACAGATGTAGAGATCAATGAACAGACTAGAGAGCCCAGATATAAATTCATGCATACATGTTCAATCGATCTTTGACATTTTGTACAAGAATACACAACAAGAACATTCTCTCCAACAACTGGTGCTGGGAAAATTAGATATATACATGCAAAAGGATGAAATCAGGCCCTTATTTTATTTTTTAAAACATTTTTTTTACATTTATTCATTTTTGAGAGACAGAGAGAGACAGAGCACAAGCACGGTAGGGGGAGAGAGAGAGGGAGACACAGAATCCGAAGCAGGCTCCAGGCTCCCAGCTATCAGCACAGAGCCCGACGTGGGGCTCCAACTCCTGAACTGTGAGATCATGGCCTGAGCTGAAGTCGGACGCTCGACCGAGGGAGCCACCCAGACGCCCCTAGCCCTTATTTTATACCATACAGCAATATAAACTCAAAATGGACAAAAGTCTTAAACACAAGACCCTGATCTTTAAAACTTCTAAAAGAAAACACAAGGAAAAACTTCACAGTGTTGGTCTTGGCACACCCGACAGAACAAACAAAAATAAACAAGAGGGACTCTATCAAACTAAAAAGCATCTTCCCAGCAAAGGAAACAGTCAATAGCATGAAACGGCAACCTACGGGACAGAGAACATATCTGCAAACTGCATGTCTGATAAGGGGTTCATCTCCACATGGAAGCAATTCCTACAACTCAAAATTAAAAAAAAAATGCTAACAATCCAATTAAAAAATGGGTTAAGCACTCGAATAGACATTTCTCTGAAGACATACAAATGGCCAATAGGTATACGGAAAAAAAATGCTCAGGTTACTCATCATCAGGGAAATAAGAATCAAAAGCACAAGGAAATGTCCTATCCCACCTCTCAGGATTGCTGTTATGTGTTTTTAAGAAGACAACAGACACTGGTGAGGATGTGGAAGAACTTGCCATGGCTGTTGGGAAGGCAAAATAGTGCAGCTGCTACAGAAAAAGCATAGAAGTCTTTAAAAAATGAAAAACAGAACAGCCACGGGATCCAGGAATCCCACTGCTGGGTATGTACTCAAAAGAACCGAAGTCGGTCTGCTTCTCCCAGGCTCGGTGCAGCACTGCTCACAACAGCCAAGACGTGCAAACAGCGCGATTGCCCGTGAACGTGTGAGCAGATCAAGAGACTGTGGTCTAATTGCTGGGTTGTAGGGTAGTTCCATTTTTGATCTTCTGAGGACTCTCCATACTGTTTTCCAGAGTGGCTGCCCCAGCAATCGCCCTAGTAGGTATTTATCCAAAGGTTATGAAAATGCTGACTCGAAGGGGCACATGCACCCCGATGTCAACAGCAGCGCTATCAACAAAAGCCAAATTACGGAAAGAGCCCAAATGTCCATTGACTGACAAATGGATAAAGAAGCTGTGGTCCATATACATACAGTGGAATATTACTTGGCTATCGAAAGAAGGAAATCTTACCATTTGCAACCATGTGAATGGAACCGGAGGGTATGATGCTAACTGAAATAAGTCATAGAAAGACAAATATTGTAAGATTTCACTCATATGTGGAATTTAAGAAACAAAACAGATGAACATAGGGGAAGGGAAGGAAAAATAAGATAAAAACAGAGAGGGAGGCAAACCCTAAGGGGCTCTTAAATGCAGAGAACAAACTGAGGGTTGCTGGAGGGGAGGGGCTAGACAGAGATGGGCATTGAGGAGGGCACTTGTTGGGATGAGCACTGGGTGTTGTAGGTAAGTGATGAACCACTGGGCTCTACTCCCGAAACCATTACCACACTGTATGCTAACTAACTTGAATTTAAATAAATTAATTTTTAAAAATAAACTGTGGTTTATGCATACAGTGTAATACTTGCTACTCAGCCTTTCAAAAGAAGGACATTTTGCAACATGGGTAAACGTGAGGACATTATGCTAAGCAAAATAAGCCAGTCACTGGAAGACAAAAATTGTATGATTCCACGTGTATGAGTTATCTGAAATAGTCAAGTCCGTAGAATCAGAGTGGAGTGGTGGTTGCCAGGGGTGAAGCGGTGGGGTTATTACCAGGCATAAGTTTCGGTCAAACGAGAGGAATATGCTGTAGAGATGTGCTGTGCAACATTGTACCCACAATCAACAATAATATTGTGTCCTTAAACGTTTAGTAGGCAGTAGATCTTACGTTGTGTTCTTTCCAGAATAAAATTTTTAAAAATGTAAAATCCTAAACAACCATTCACATAGTTAAATGAGTGAGTTCTGGTCCCCCATACAATGGAGACGCTGAAGGAGAAAGCCACCGGCTCAGGAAGGCAACAGTTACACAGTATTCAGCAAAAAAAAAAAAAAAAAAAAAAAAAGTGCAGGCCCTGTGTGGGGTGTGATCATATTTTTGTAAAAGAAAAAAACAAATAGAATTCACGGGCACCCCAAGCCTCCTCCCCCGGCAGGTTTGAAAGTGGAAACTACGAGCCTCCAACAGAGGTTGGGACAGCGATTGGGGTAAACAGAGCAACATCCTCGATGTGGTCTCCACTTTCTAATACACAACAGAAGTGTATTCAGGGTGGTCTTCTCCCACTCATGGGGGGTGATCTGCACAGGGTCAGGCTCTGCTGGAGGGGGGGGACCAACAGTAGGCACAGACCGACCCAGAAGAGAACTGTTTTCCTGATAGATGGGTTCAGCTCACAGCGGAACGGTGCACCTGCGGTGGGGGGGGGGGGCTGACAGAACAGCTTAGGGCCCAGGAGTTCACACCTGTGGCCCCTGAGAGGACAGGCCACTGAGGGCCACAGGGTCTGTGCTGCTCTTCTGCTCACCCGTCTGGGGTCCCAAGGGACTTGTGGGCTTTGGTTCCTGGCTCTGCGGGTGAGGGGGGATCGGACAAAGGGTGGTGAGAGGGGATCTGGGAGAACCGGGGGTCCCAGTGCACTGCAGAGGCCAGAAGACAAACAGACACCTAATGGGCCATTCAAGGCTCCACGTCCCAGCCATGCAGGTGGAGACATCTTCCCAATCAGAGGGACGTCAAGGTGCAGGTGCCTTGATATGCTACCTGGTTGACGCAACCAGATGAGGAAGCTGAGGTGAGCGGAGACCATTCCCTCCCCTGCTTCCTGTAGCAAGACCCAGGAGCTTCCTGTAGCCCAAACATGGGGCACCCGGCCAGACTCTCACTGGGACCCCAGGTGCCCTCCCCTGCCCCGTCCCCACTCTCTCTTCATTGCACAGGAAGCCGGAGCTGAGTGAGGGAGGGTGAGAGTCCTCAGTCCGCATTATCATCCGTACAGACATGGGTCAGGAGCTCGGGAGACCCTGGGAGAGAAGGTACCAGCCGTGTGATCTTGAATGAGTCATGACCCTCAGCTGGAAAAGGTAAGGTCAACACAGCCACCCCTCACGGCTGCCGGGGGTGAGAGGACACTGTGTGTGTAAGGGAGGCATGAGGGCTGTGGTATACAGTAAGCACTCAGGGCCCGCTCTCAGCAGTGAAGTGTTGACCACACTCCTGCTCTGGCCAGCCCTGTCCCAGGCTTCAGGGTCATTTCAACCCCCTTCAGGGACAGGTTTTTATTATAATGAGAGGATCGCAGCATCAGGCTCCTTCATCGCCTTAAATGCGTTTCTCAGGCTCAGATCGGTACCACCGGACTACTGGGCACATGCTTCTAAGGGACATGCGCACTGTGTGGGGGACGGAAATGAATTAGACCAAGTCGGGCCCTGGGGATCTCAGGGCTCTGCGGGAATGCAGACGGGGAAGCAAACACCTGCAATTTGATGTGACAAGGGCAGTGAGAGGGGCGTGACCAGGTTGCTGATGGCACAGAGGAGGAAACAGTCACATCAGAGAGGTGATGGAGAACTCAGGGGGAGATGTGCAAGCCGGTCACACCCACAGGGTGGACGGGGGTAGACGTTCTGGGCAAAAGAAGAGAACTGGAGAATCGGCCGGGCATGATCTCTGGGTTGGAGCCGAGGTCTCCAGGCAGCCTGGGAGCAAGACCTTTCTGGGGGTCCCTTCCAGGTGACAGGGGTCCTTCAGGTGACGGGGACGCTGTCACCTCATTTGCATTAGGGAGCAATAGAATCTGAATGGAGGACTGGACGAGTCCACACAGGGAGCTCTGTGTGGGGAACAAAGCAGGGAATGGACAGGCTGGAGCTCATGGTCAAACCACAGCAGCCAGTCAGGTGAGAGAAGGGCCTGGAGTCGACAGGAGGGGCGGAGGCAGAAACGGTGGATGGGGATTGGCAGGGCACAGCACAGCACGGAGGTTGCAGGGGAGGGTGTGGGCAGGGTCTGGGGTGGCTGGTGGTGGTGACATCCTTAGCCTGGACGTTGAGCGTGTGAACAAGCAGTTTTGAACAGGATGGCCTAGGTTGTGACCATTTGGAAATATGGGTTGAGAGAGAGACAGAGAGAAGCGTGAGTCAGACACGTAATTATCAGCTGTTCTCAAAGTGCGGTCCCCGGGCCAGCATCATCATGCTGTGCTGCTTCTAGTGTGGTCGTGTTTCCTCTTGGATGGCACGTCACCAGACAGAGACACCGCAATTCACTCCTGTCGCTTCCCATTCATAGCTGTCGTGATCAGTGCTGCAGAGAAGTCTTATACTGGTCTCTGTGCACGTGTGTGTGCATTTCTGTTGGGTAAATACCTTCGACGGGGAACGTGAAATCATAGGTCAGGCCAGGTAGCTTCAACGTCAGTAGAAAATCCAAACTTCTTGTCTTCATTTGCAATCCCTTCTGGTTTGCTCTGGACCTCGACACCACTGGTTATGGCCCGTCTGCTTAATTTAGACATTTGAGTGGGTGCACAGTAGTCCCTCATTAACGTGTGAACTTACTTTCTCCTGGGCTTAGCAGTGTCGTGCATTTTCTGTGCGTCCTTCTCCAAGTCTCTTGCCTGTATTTCTACTGGGTTGTCTTTTTGTTTGTCTAGGATGATTCATGTGTTGCGCAGACAAGTCATTTGTCCATTCATATACGACAAGTATGTCTTCCCAAGCTGTGGGTTCCCTTCACGCTCTCTGAAGACTGTCTCGATTTTCATGCAGTTCCATTCACAAGGCATTTCCTTTATGCCTGGTAATTTTGCTCTTTGCTTAGGAAATTTGGCGGAAGCCCTCTCCCGCACTGAGGCCCTGAGGGTCTCCTGTACTGGCTTCCGGAGTCTTCCTGGCTTTGCCTTCAAATACAGATCTGCAGTCAACCTGCAGTTGTTTTTTCGTGTGTGGTATGAGGTCAGAGCCAAATCCCACTTTTAACATACGACTTCTGGCTGTCCCAGATTTTCTGACTCTTCCATAGCACTACCCACCTGTTTGGTAAACTGGGCGTCTAGGTAAGCACTGATTTCCAGGCTCTGTTCTGTTCCATCGGCAGACGGTCTCTCCTCTGCCACCAACACTGTGTCATTACCGCTACTTACGAGTCGCTATCTGGTGGCGCAAATCCCGCCACGCTGCTTCTCTCCTCAAGAATGTCTTGGATGTACTTGGTCCCGCACATTTCAATATACATTTGAGGATCAGCTTTTTAGAGTCCACAAGTAAAAATCACTGGGATCTCCTGGAGTCGCTTCAGTGTGGGGGGATTGGCATTTGTGCTGCCAGGTTGGGAACCTGGGCATCCTTCCATGTTACTTAAATCTCCTTTGGTTTCTCTCATCAGTTTCACGCAAAAAGGTTCTACACGTATTTGGTAATGGATGGTTGTGGGTTATTGAAACGATATCACTTTTGAAGTTTCATCTTCTAGCTGTTTGCTGCAGGTCCATAAAAATGATGTTCATCTTATATACTGATGTTGCTACTTAGCAAGCCTTCCAAATTCACGTTAATAACTTACCTGTAGCTTCATGTGGGTCTTCTATGTACACGATCATACCATGTGTTATCAGTGGCAGTTTTTTATTCTTTCTTTCTGAGCCTTATAATCACTGTTCGCGGTCTTACCTTTCTGCATTGACTGGAATGTCCAGTACAGTGTTGAAGGGAACTGCGGAGAGGGACAACGGAAAGCTTTCAGTGTTTCATCACGAAAGACGTGCGCGGTTAGCCTCTCATAGCTACGCTTTACCAGGGCCTCTCTAATCGGATATTGATTTTCTTCCATTCCTTCTCTGCATCTATTGAGAGGATATGATTTTCCTCTATTCTGTTATGGTGGTGACGTACATCAATTTCTGAATATTAATCTTGCATTCTTGGAATACAAACAAGTTGGTTGTGGACATACTATAATTTTTATATATTATATATACACATATTAGATTTCATTTGGTAATTCTGCTTATATACTTATGATTGAGAAGAGAGATTTTTAAAATTTTCTTACACTGTCGTCAGATTTGGGCATTAAGATTACCTATGCATCATAAAATAACACGGAACGTTGTCTGTATTCTATTCTTTTGACGATTTTGTGTAATAGTAAGGATTTTGGTAAATATGGTCAAATTTGGTAGAAGTGTCTTTCCTTTCACAAGTAAAGCCACCTGATCCTGGAATCTTTTTCATGGCAAGATTACACTTATGGATAACTATGAGCTTTCAGATCTTCTACTTCTTCGGTGGTCAGTTTTGGTGGGTGATATTCTTCCAGTAATTTTCCAATTTCGTCAACATTTCAAGTGTATTCGTACAAAATTATTCATGACATCCTCTCAGGATCCACTCTGTGTTTTTAGGATCATGGTGAGACCTTCCTTTCATTCCCAGCATCAGTATTTCTGCCTTCTCTCCTCATCCTTCCAGAGTCTTGTGATGCTGTCCGTCTTTTCAAATAATTACCTTCGGTATAATGTCTCTCTCCTGTTTGCTGGCTTTCTACTTAATACATTTTGTTCTTTACTTTCTTCCCTGCTATTTTCTTGGGACTTCACCCAATAATCTTTTCATTATAACATTTTCAGATGAATACTGAGCTCTTGATTTCCTGCTTTTCTTCTTTTCTAACATATGTATTTAAGCCTATAAATTTCCCTTTAAACACTGACTTGGATGCATCCTAGCTACTATTTTTGTTACTTGTCTTATGCAATTTTCAAATTTCAAAATTATTGTTTAGACCCGTGGCTTATTTATAAGTTATGTTTTAAGTTAAAAAAAACACATGAAGGTTTTAAAATGCTCTATTCATGATTTATGTTAGGTTTACTTTAAATTGCACACAGATATATTTTGTATACCTTCAGTCCTTTGGAATTTGTTGAAAGCTGCTCGGTGTCCAGAATGTAGTCCACGTGTGAATCTGCTCTTTGTAAACCTGAAAATAGTGTGCAGGGTACATCCTTTGATGGCTGGATACGGAAGACGAGCCCATTTTTGCTTTGTATATATTGAGGCTCTTCTGTTAGATAGTTGCACGTTAAACATTGTCGCTCGTCTTCTTAGTGAACCAAATGTTTTGTCATCACTAGAAAGTGTCCTCTTCTCAATTACTGCTTCCTGTCTTGAAGTCTACTTTAGGATTAGTATAGCAACTCTAGTTTTCGATGTTTTTTTGCTGAAATGTTAGTTTGCTGTGTATCTTTCTATCACTTATTTACAAAAATTTTTATACATTTATTTATTTTTGAGACAGAGAGAGACAGAGCATGAGCAGGGAGAGGCAGAGAGAGAGGGAGACACAGAATCCAAAGCAGGCTCCAGGCTCCAAGCCGTCAGCGCAGAGCCTGACGCGGGGCTCAAACCCACAAACCGTGAGATCATGACCTGAGCCGAAGTCGGACACTCAACTGACTGAGCCACCCAGGCACCCCTCTATCACTTATTTTAAACACTTTTTTATGTTTGCATTTTATGTCTCTTATCAACATATTGTTAAGTTTTGTTTCTTCAGCCTAATAGTACATACCTCTTAATTGGAAACTTTATTCCGTTTACATTATACAATATACTTTAGTTCTTTACGTAATACTGACATATTTAGGTTTTATGCATACCATGATCTTTAGTGCTTTTACTCTCTTGTCTATTTTTCTCACTTTTCTTTCATTTCCTCACATTCGTTGAAAAAAGTATTATTCTACTTTTTCTTTATATTAGCTTGGAAGTTTTTTATTTGTTTACTCTTTTTTTTAGTGGTTGCAAGCAAACTACAACTTGCATTTTTTGTTTTGTTTTTAATATTTATATTATACTAATTCTTTTTTTTCAAATTTTTATTTAAATTCTAGTTAGTTAATATATAGTGTAATATTGATTTCAGGAGTAGAATTTAGTGACTCATCACTTACATATAACACCCTGTGCTCATCATAACGTGCCCTCCTTAGAACCCATCACCCATCTAGGCCATCACCCATCCACCTCCCTCCATCAACTCTCAGTTTGTCTAGAGTTAGGAGTCTCTTATGGTTTGTTTCCCTCTCTCTTTCTTTCCCCTCCCCTTATGTTCATCTGTTTTGTTTCTTAAATTCCACGTATGAGTAAATCCTATGGTATTTGTCTTTCTCTGACTAACTTATTTCGCTTAGCATAATACTCTCCAGCTCCATCCATGTTGCTGCAAATGGCAAGATTTCATTCTTTTTGATGGCTGGGTAATATATATATACATATATATGTGTGTATATATATGTGTACATAAATATATATGTATATGTATATGTATATGTATATGTATATGTATATGTATATGTATATATATACCATCTTTTTATCCATTCATCAGCCGATGGACATTTGAGTTCTTTCTATAATTTGGCTATTGTTGATGCTAAAACAGTTGCTAAACAGTTGCTAAAACATTGGGGGTGCATGTACCCCTTAGAATCTGTATTTTTGTATCCTCTGGGTAAATACCTAGTAGTCAATTGCTGAATCGTAGGGTAGTTCTATTTTTAACTTTAAAAAAATATATTTTTTTAATGTCTATGTATTTTTGAGAGGGAGAGTGAGTGGGGGAGGGGCAGAGAGAGAAGGAGACAGGGGATTGGAAGTAGGCTCTATGCTGACAGAAGAGAGCCCAATGCAGGGACTGAACTCACAAACTGTGAGAACATGACCTGAACCAAAGTTGGACACTTAACTGACTGAGCCACTCAGGTGCCCTTATTTTTAACTTTTTGAGGAACTTCCATACTGTTCTCCAGAGTGGCTGCACCAGTTTGCATTCCCACCAACAGTGTAAGAGGGTTCTCCTTTGTCTACATCCTCGCCAACATCAGTTGTTTCCTGTGTTGTTAATTTTAGACACTCTGACAGGTGTGAGGTGGCATCTCATTGTGGTTTTGACTTCTATTTCCCTGATGATGAGTGACGCTGAGCATCTTTTCATGTGTCTGTTGGCCATCTGGATGTCTTCTTCAGAAAAATGTCTATTCATGTCCTCTGCCCATTTCTCAACTGGATTATGTGTTTTTTGAGTGTTGAGTTTGATAAGTTCTTTATACAACTTGCATTTTTGGCTTAACACAACCAACATTAGCATTTTTGCTAACTTCCTGAAAAACGCGGAAACTCTTAACTCTACTTATTCGCTCCTGAATTACATACCTTTGTTGTGGTGTATTTTACTCTCCCTGCATTTTTAACCTCTCATACATCTTATAAAATCGGTATTTATTTAGATATATCCTTTTTGGGGCCCTTTTCTTAACTTTCATTCTTTCTGTCATGACTGACCTTCCAACCAGTGGTCAGTTTCCTGCTCCTGAAGGTCACTCTCGGGTATTCCCTCTAGTGTGTATCTACTGATAACAGATTCTCTCTGTTTAGTTTTATTTAATTTATTTTAGACATATGCTTCTTACTTTTTGTTATGGATGTTCTCAAACACACACACATAAAACTAGAGTAGTAATGACCTACCTATTCTCACCAACCAACTTCAAAATTATCAACTTAGAGTCAATCATATTTAATCCCTATAAACAATGTGGACTTTAAAGAAAGGCAACCTCAGTGTTACCATTATTCATAAAACAATTAATAATTACTTCTTAATATTATAAAAATTTCCATGTAGTATTTTGATTTTCCTGATTGCTAATTTTTCTTTTACAGTTTGTTTTGAAACAGTGTTCAGAAGGCCCACTGTGTTTTGCTGATGCCTCTTAAGTCTCTAATTCCCTGGTTGCCAGTCCCTCTATATTTATTTTATTTTATTTATTTTTAAATGTTTATTTATTTATTTTGAGAGAGAGGGTGCAGGAGAGAGGCAGAGAGCGAGAACCCCAAGCAGATTCCATGCTGTCAGTGCAGACCCCTACTCGGGGCTTGATCCCACGAACCTCGAGATCATGACTTGAGCCAAAATCAAGATTCAGATGCTTTACTGACTGAGCTACCCAGGCGCCCCCCTCTATTTTTATTTTAAATTATTACTTCAATTTATTTACTGAAGAAAACAGGTAGTTATCCTGCAGAGATGCTCAGATGGATTTTGCCGATCGCGTCCTGGTAGTGGCCATTAGTAATAACTACCTAGATTCGTTAGTTTGTTAGGGGTTTATAAGATGATGAAATGCAAATTCTGTAATTCATTCTTTATTTATTAGTTGCAGTACTTCTATAAAGGGAAAGTCTGTCTAAACAAAAAAAATTATTTTGTCACTGTGAGGAGCAGTTTGGAATCTCTCAGCATCGCCCTCCAAAGGTAGCCAATGAAGATATTCCTTCGGGATCATCATCTCATGGGTTTTTAACATATCTGATGTGTTTCAAGTACATTCTCTCAGTTTGAAATGCTGGTGAATGTTCTTTTCTTATTTCTCCTTTGTTATTTTTTATTCTTAATATTTTAAATTGAGGAACAATTCTCACGTGACATAAGAGTCACAATTTTACCAGTTTAAAGCATACAAACCAGTGTGGTGTTTTTGTTTTTGTTTTTTTATTGTATCCACAGTGTTGTTCAATCATAACCACTCTCTGGTTCCAGAATAGTTTCATCACACAAAGAAACCCTGAAATCTGTCATCAGTTGCTCCCCATTCCCTCTCCCCCAGCCCCTGGCCCCTACAAATGTACGTATGTCTCTGTGCATTTGCCTATTCTGCACATTTTATAGAAATGGAATTCTAGAACCTGCAGCCTTTTGTGCCAAGCTTCATTTACTCAGCATGATGCTTTCAAGGCTCATCCGTGTTGTACCTTGTATTAGAACTTTATTTCTTTTATGGCTGAATATTGTTCCACTATACAAGTATTTCACACTTTATTCATCATTTGATGGACATCTGGCCTGCATTCGCTTTTCAGCCATTATGAACATTGCTGTTACGAACATTTGCGTACCAGCTTTCACGTCAACACATATTTTCAATTCTCTTGGGGACACACCTACATGTGAGTTATGGTGGGTCATATGGTAGGTAGCTCTACGTCTGACTTTCTGAGGAACGGCAAAGACTGCACCACTCTTAACATTGGTACTGGCAGTGTATGAGGGTTCTAATCTTCCCAAATTCTCACCAACCCTTGTTATTCTCTATTTTTTTTTAAATTATAGCCATTCTAATGAGCAAAGTGGTATCTCACTGTGGTTTCAATCTGCATTTCCCTAACGATTCATGACATTGAACACCTTCTCCTGTACTTACTGGCCATTTGTATATTTTCTTTGGAGAAACGTCTATGCAAGTCCTTTGCCCATTTGAAAATTTGACTGTCTTTTTGTTGCTGACTTGGAAGAGTTCTGTGCATTTCCTGGATACTAGATCCTTATTAGATACATACTTCGTTGATATTTTCTCCCATCATATCCGTTTTATTTTCAGCTTCTTGATGGTGCCCTTTAGTGCACAAAAGATTTAAATTTTGATGAGGTTCAGTTTGTTTATTTTGTTGCTGTCGCTTGTGCTTTTGATGTCATATTTAAGAAACTGTTGACTAACCCCAAGTCACAGTAAGTTACACAGATGTCTCTGTTCTAATAGTTTTATAGTTTTAGCACTTGCATTTATGTCTTTGTCCATTTTGAGTTAATTTTGGTATATGGTGTGAGGTGAAGCTCTTCATTATTTTGCATGTGGATTTTTAGTTTTCTGATCACCACTTGTTAAAAAGACTATTTTTTCTCCGTTAAATGGTGCTTTTGGTCCCCTTGTTGAAAACTGCAGATATATGAGTTTATTTCTGGATTCTCAATTCAATTCCATTGGTCTATGTCTATCCTTAAGTAAATACAACACTCTTCTGCTTTGTAGTCAGTTTTGAAATCAGGACGTATTAGTCTACCTACTTTGTTCTTTTTTTTTTTAATATAAAATTTATTGTCAAATTGGTTTCCATACAACACCCAGCGCTCCTCCCAACAGGTGCCCTCCTCAGTGTCCATCACCCACCCTTCTCTGTCCTCCCCTCCCACACCCCATCAACCCTCAATTTATTCTCAGTTTTTAAGAGTCTCTTATGGTTTGCCTCCTTCCCTCTCTGTAACTTTTCCCCCCTTCTCCTCCCCCCTGGTCTTCTGTTGAGTTTCTCAGGATCCACATTAGAGTGAAAACATATGGTACCTGTCTTTCTCTCTCTGACTTATTTCACTTAGCATAACACTCTCCAGTTCCATCCACGTTGCTACAAAAGGCCATATTTCATTCTTTCTCATTGCCAAGTAGTATTCCATTGTGTCTATAAACCAGTCAGAGTGGCTAAAATGAACAAATCAGGAGACTATAAATGCTGGAGAGGATGTGGAGAAATGGGAACCCTCTTGCACTGTTGGTGGGAATGCAAACTGGTGCAGCCACTCTAGAAAACAGTCTGGAGGTTCCTCAAAAAATTAAAACTAGATCTACCCTAGGACCCAGCAATACCACTGCTAGGAATTTACCCAAGGGATACAGGAATGCTGATGCACAGGGGCACATTTATCCCAATGTTTATAGCAGCGCTTTAATAATAGCCAAATTATGGAAAGAGCCTAAATGTCCATCAACTGATGAATGGATACTTTGTTCTTTTAAAATATTGTTTTGGCTATTTAGGGTCAATTTCTGCCCCAAAAAACCCCTAAGGCAATTGGAATTTTGATAAAGTGGCACTGAATCTGTACATAAAATTGGGGGTTACTGCATCTTGAAGTTATTAAGTCTTCTTGTCCATGAACATGGAATATCTTGACATTTATGTAGGTCTTCTTTCATTTCTTTCAGTAGTGTTTTGTAATTTTTCTGCATCTATTGAGATGATCATGTGGGGTTTTTTTTTTCTTTCATTCCATTTGTATGGTTTATTATATTAATTGGTTTTTGTTTGTTGATCCACTCTTACATTCCAGGGTTGATTTGGTTTTGCTGTATAATCCCTTTAATGTTCTGCTGGATTTCACTTGCTAGTAAGTATTTTGTTAAGGATTTTTGTATCTATATTCATAAGAGATATTGGCTTATAGCTTCATTTTTTTGGTAACATCTTTGTCTCCATTTAGTTTTAGAACAACAGGCCTTATAGAATGAATTGGGAAGTGTTTTCCCTTTTTCTATTTTTTAGAGTTTGAGAAGTACTGGTGTTAATTCTTTAAGTATTTGGTAGAATTCACCAGTGAAAATATCTGGTCCTGAGCTTTTCTTTGTTGGAAAAGTTTTTTCACCATTGACTTCATCTGTTTGTTATACGTCTGTTCAGATTTTCTATTTCTCTTTAATTCGGTTTTATTAGTTTGTGTGTTTCCAGGAATTTGTTCATCTAAGTTATCTAAATGTGTTGCCATATGATTGTTCTGATATACTTTTATAGTACTTTTTATTTCTGTGAAGTCAGAGGCAATACCCCTGTTTTCATTCCTGATTTTAGAAATTTAAGTCTTCTCTTTTTTTTTTTTTTTTTTGTCAATCTAGCTAAAGGTTTGTCAAGTTTAACTTTTCAAAGGACTAACTTTTAGTGTCATTGATTTTCTGTATTATTTCACTCTTCTCAATTCATTTATCTCTTCTCTAATCTTTATTAGTTAATTCATTCTATATGCTTTCAGCTAATTTGGTCTTCTTTTTCTACTTTCTTGTCTAATATGGAAACTTATGTTATTGATTTGAGGTCCTTTTTTTAAAGTTTATTTACTTTGAGAGAGAGAGAGTGCGTGAGCAGGGGAGGGGGCAGAGAGAGAGGGAGGGAGAGAATCCCAAGCAGGCTCTGCACAGTTAGCACAGAGCCCTATGGGGAGCTTGATCTCATGAACCATGAGATCATGACCTAAGCCGAAATCAAGAGTTAGATGCTCAATTGGTTGAGCCATCCATATACCCCGATTTGAGGTCTTTTTTTTTTTTTTTAATTTTTTTTAATGTTTATTTATTTTTGAGACAGAGAGAGACAGAGCCTGAGCAGGGGAGGGTCAGAGAGAGAGGGAGACACAGAATCTGAAGCAGGCTCCAGGCTCTGAACTGTCAGCACAGAGCCCGACGCAGGGCTCGAACCCACAGACCGCAAGATCATGACCTGAGCCGAAGTTGGACACTCAACTGACTGAGCCACCCAGGTGCCCCTTGAGGTCTTTTTTTTTTAATGTTGGTGTTTATAGCTATAAATTTCTGAGTCCTTCTTTCATTAAATTCTGTAAGTTTTGGTATTTTGTGTTTCCATTTTTATTAATATCAAAATACTTCATAATTTCCCTTGTGATTCCTTATTTTATCCCATGGTGATTAATAAATGTGTTGTTTAATTTCCACGTATTTGTAAATTTTCTCAATTGCTTGATTTGTGATTTAATTCCATTTTGTTTAGATAACATACTTAGTATAATTTCAGCCTTTTAAAATTTATTGAGCCTTTCTTTGTATACTAATATATGGGTAATATGGATAACTATCCTGATAATGTTCCACGTGCACTGGCGAAGAATGTTTTCTGCTGTTGTTGGATAAAGTGTGTTCTACATATGCATGTTAGCTCTATTTGCTTTATAATGTTGTTCAAATCTATTATTTCCTTGGTGATATTTAGTTTTGTTGTTCTATTTGTTATTGAAAGTGGAGTATTCAAGTCTTTTTTAAAATTTTTTAAACATTTATTTATTGTTGAAAGACAGAGAGAGACAGAGCATGAACAGAGAGAGGGAGACACAGAATCCAAAGCAGGCTCCAGGCTCCAAGCTGTCAGCACAGAGCCCGACACGGGGCTTGAACCCACCAACCATGAGATCATGACCTGAGCCGAAGTCAGATGCTTAACCGACTGAGCCACCCAGGCGCCCCTAAGTCTTAAACTATTATTGCTAAATTCACTTTGAGTCTTGAAGGATATTTTTGGGTACATGTATAATTCTAGTTAGTAATGATTTTCTTTGAGCAAAGCAAAATATAATTTCTTTTACTTTGGTTTACATTATTTTTAATCTGGTAAGAAGCCAATTGTCAGTCTTCTAAAGTTGATACTTTGAAGCAACTATCTCTTCTTTCTCATGATACTTTTAAGATTTTTCTTTTTATTCTGGTTCTAAATATTTTCATTATGCTGTGTCTAAGTATGGTGTTCTTCATATAAATCCTGGTTTGAGTCTGGAGGGTTAATGAATCTGTAAGATATCTTTCACTGGTTTGAGAACATACTTGGCCATTATCTCTTCCAAGTTCTGATATATCTTTTACTGGTTTGAGAACATACTTGGCCATTATCTCTTCCAAGTTCTGATTCAGCCTATTTATCTCATTCCTCTTTGGTGTGTGTGTGTGGGAGGGGGTTTGAACTCATACTATGTATGTCTCTATATCTTTGGTTTCTAACCTTCATTTCTAATTTTTCTATCCTTTTATATCTTAATGTTTCAATCTGAGTATTTTCTACTGATCTGTATTCTAGTTCACAAATTTTCTCTTTAGCTATTTCTTTTTTAACTTTTTTTAATGTTTATTTATTTTTGAGAAAGAGAAACAGAGACAGAGCATGAGCCTGGAAGGGGCAGAGAGAGGCTGACACAGAGTCTGAAGCAGGCTCCAGGCTCAGAGCTGTCAGCACAGAGCCCGATGCGGGGCTCTAACGAACTATGAGATCATGATCTGACCTGAAGTCGGACACTCAACTGACTGAGCCACCCAGGCGCCCCTCTCTTTAGCTATTCTTAATCTCCTGTAAAACTCATTCATTCAGTTCCTAATTTTAGCCATTGTACTTGTAACAAGTGACACATGATTCTCTTTACTACTTCTACATTTCTGCTAAAATTCTCATCTTTTATCCTTTAAACATAATAATCTTAATTATTTAAAAGCTTATGTGTGTTAATGCCAAAATCTGAAATCTTTCTGGGTTTTTCTGTTGTTTCTGTTATTTTAATTCATATTGTGGGAACTCCTCAATTTTTAAATTGTGTGTCTGGCAGTATTTATGCAAAACTTTTATAGATAACACTTGAGGTCTAGCATAGCATGTCTTCTCTTGAGATATATTTGCTTTTGCAAGGTGTCAGTGACTGAAATGGTCAGAAGTTGAGATGCATACCTACTCTCTATTTAACTCACTCCAATGGTGCATCCTGGGTGGTCCTGGTAACTAGCCACTGTCCGCATTAGTTCCGCAAGGCATAAACCCACTGCTTGGCACCTAGTCTCTCAGACTTCCTCTTCAAAACTGGCTTGTGTCTCAAGGGAAAAAAGACATTCTCAGTAATGGAATCCCTGGGTCTGTGTGTTTGTCTTGAATTTCTTTAGTAATTCTTTACTAAATCATTAAGTCTCTTCTACCTTCAATTAGATTTTGTTTTTGTTGTTGTTTATCATTTTTTAAATGTTTATTTATTTTTGAGAAAGAGAGCGCTTAAGCAGGGGAAGGGCAAAGAGAGAGGGAGACAGAGAATCCCAAGCAGGCTCCAGCCTCTGAGCTGTCAGCACACAGCCTGATGTGGGTCTCAAACCCATGAACCATGAGATCATGACCTGAGCAGAAATCAAGAGTCAGACACTCAAATGACTGAGCCACCCAGGCACGCCATGTTGTCTATCTTTTCTTAACAGTCTTCAGCAAGAAGTTTAGTTTGACTTACTTTGTCTGCCAGTACAGAAGGTGTAATTCCCCTGGTGAGGCCTGAGGCTCATGCCATTGCACAGAAATGGGAACCTCCCCATGGTCTACTTTCAAGGGATTTCAGGGTGGCCTGGAGACCCAGGCTCTGCTCTTTGCTGTTTTCCTGAACCTGTACATGGTAATTGTGATGGGGAACCTCACTATTATCATGGTCATCACCTTGGATGCCCGCCTGCACTCTTCTTCCTCATCTGTCATTGCCCCCAGTGCCCCGGCCAACTTCTTCTCCCCACCCAAGGTCATCACCTTTGCTGTGCCACCCAGTTATTCTTCATCTCCTTACTGGTCACCACTGAAGGCTTCCTCCTGGGCGTCATGGCCCGTGACCATTTCATGGCCGTCTGCAGCCCCTGTGCTACCCCATCACCATGTGCCACTCTGCCTACACTCACCTGGTGCTGGGCACCTACTGTGGAGGCTGCCTCAACTCTGTTGTGCAGACCAGCCTCACATTCCGCCTCCCATTCTGCAGCTCCAACTGCATCAACCACGTCTTTTGTGACGTGTCCCCTCTGCTCCAGCTCGCCTGTGGCAGCACAGCCATCAACGAACTTCTCTTGTTTGGCATCTGTGGGCTCATCATTGTGGGTGTGACATTTGTAGTCCTCATCTCCTATGGCTACATCACAGTGACCATCCTGAGGATGCGCTCAGGAGCTGGGAGACACAAGGTCTTCTCCACCTGTGGCTCCCACGTGACTGTAGTGACTCTCTTTGTTGGGACTGTCTTTGTCATGTATGCCCAGCCAGGAGCCATTGAGTCCATGGAGCAGGGCAAGGTGGTCTCTGTCTTCTACACGTTGGTCATTCCAATGCTCAATCCTCTCATCTACAGTCTTTGAAACAAGGATGTGAAGGAGGCCTGTGGAGGCTGGGCCAGAGACACATGGTCACATGAAGGATGTGCTGGTGGGAGACAGTGTCCTACAGGTTGGATGGAGACCTCAGAGAGACACTGAAATGTGAGGACCCCTTCAAACCTCTTCCACTTCCAGAAGGAATTAGATGTGTTAAGAAATTCACTCATTTATGCATTCGATCAATGTAGCTTGAAAGTGTTTAATGGACCACATGTTTACTAAGTCTGAAATGTATAGACAAATAAGGATGTTCTTCACCCCAAACTAAATGTTCAAGGAAGGAGCATAACTTGAATCACATGAATATAGAGCAATCTCTGGGCATCAAGACAGGGGTGGAATCATGGTTCTCTGGGCAATCCATGGGACTCAACAGGAAAGAAGTCAAATGTTTGTGCATCTTGATCAAACTGGGAAGAAAAAAATGTTTGCATCACAGCACCTCCACCCTCCTGTCCTCCAGATGCAGGGCCTTGTTGTCTCTTGTTGGCCAGACACGAGCATTAACTAAAAGGGGCACCTGCCCCCATTTACCTCTCATCAGCCTGTCCTCAACACCATCACCGGAGATACCTGTTTAAAACAATCATTTAATGCAAGGCCAAGGCACTCCCTATGGTGGGTTTGGCTGGAGTGGTTCAGGTCTGACTACAGGGCGTCTCTCACAGAGGAGCCAGGTTGCTGGTGTGAGGCAAATGTACTGGTTTCATTCAGGGAAGAAGATCCCTTGAGCTCTGCTTCATGGTACCAAGCAGGGGAGACAATGTCACTAGAAAAGACAACCCAGAGCTCTAGCCAGGACATCTACCTTCCTAGTCACAGGTCGAGAGACATGAAGTACAAACAGATAGATATAATTTTTATCTATCTATGGAAAAATGCTCAAATCACATCCATTCAGGGAGTTCACCACCCAGGTCAAGAAAAGAAACCTACCCAGTTTCCACAACACCCCTCCTACCCCCTTCTAGTTAACGCCTATCCTGCCTCTAATGCACAGATTGGTTTTGCCTGCCGTGAACTTCCTATGAATAGAACCACACAGCGTTCCTTCTTTTGTGACTTTTTTCCCCTGCTAATATTCTCTTTGTGAGATTAATCCTTGTGACTGTATATAGTAGGAGTTTGTTAATTGTCACTAATGTATAAATTTAATTATATGGAGACACTATTATTTGTCCATCTTACTGCTGATGAACACTTGGGTTGTTTCCAGTTATTGGCTTTTTTAGAAAAATGCTGCTACGAAATTCTTTTACATGTTTTGTTTTGTTTTGTTTTGTTTGTTTTGCTGTGAGTGAATTCCTGTTGGGCATTCTTAGTGGACTTGCTCATCTTTTTGGATAACTCAAGTTTTCCAAAAATGTTACAGCAATCTTTGTTCCCAGAAATAGTGCACAAGAGTTCCTGTTGCTGCATATTATCACGAATAAGTCATGTTGTCTGTCTCACCAATTTTAACCATTCTGGTGGGCATGAAGCCACCATGATATGTGGCCAATGGGCTGACCAGATTACCATATAATTAGCAGCAATTTGGATGTCCTTTTTGGGGAAGTATATATGCCTTGCTCATTTCTTACACTGTATTGTTTTTCTTTTTCATATTGACAGTAGAATTTTTTTTCTATATTCTGGATAGGAGCCCTTTATCAGTTTTAGGATTTGCAAATATCTTCACCCTCTTTGTAGCTTCCACATTTGTACTTGTATTGATTTAAAAAAATTTTTTTTTGATTATCAGAAGTTCTTAAATTTACTCAGTAAAGTTAATTTACCAACCATTTCCTTCATGGTTACTTTATCCTATGGCATGTTTAAAGAACTATTGCCCATACTAGATCAAAAAGATATTTCTCTATGTTATCTAGTAGAAGTTTTCTTCTTTTGTCTTTTATATTAGTATCTATAATCTACATGGAGTTAACTTTTTTGTGGTTTTTGTGATGTAGGGGTTATTTCGGGTCTTTTTTCCATATGGTTATCCTACTGACCTTTTTTTTTTTTTTAATGTTTATTTATTTTTGAGACAGAGAGAGACAGAGCATGAACAGGAGAGGGTCAGAGAGAGGGAGACACACAATCTGAAACAGGCTCCAGGCTCTGAGCTGTCAGCACAGAGCCCGACGCGGGGCTCGAACTCACGGACTACAAGATCATGACCTGAGCCGAAGTTGGCCACTTAACCGACTGAGCCACCCAGGCGCCCCCTACTGACCTTTTTAATATACATACACATATACATTTTTCCCCCACTATGTAGTGTCACCTTTGTCATAAGCCAAGTGTCCCTATATATATAAGTTGGTGTGTTTCTAGAGTCTTATTCTGTCTCGTCAGGCTATTTATCTATTCTTGTCCTATTTTATAATGTATTGTTTCATGTTTAAAAAGTAGAATATCATAAGCTCTTCAATATATATGAATATAACAAATGATGTGCAATATCTTTAGAAATATAATTTTAAATGCTATTGAAATATAGAAAAGAACTGAGTAGGGTGCCTGGGTGGCTCAGCCGGTTGAGCATCCAACTTCAGCTCAGGTCATGATCTCACTCCATGAGTTCAAGCCCCACATCGGGCTCACTGCTGTCACTTTGGATCCTCTGGTCCCCTCACTCTCTTCCCCTCCCCCACTCACACTCTCTCTCTCAAAAATAAATAAACATTAAAAAAAAAGAACTGAGTAAATGGAGAACTATACTATGTTCATGGATAAGAAGTTTTAACATAAATATTCTTATGCAATATAGCCAATATACTCAATGCTGTCTTAATCCTAACATGATTTTTTTTTATAGTACTGGACAAGTGATTCTAAAATTTCTACATGGAAACTAACTATAAGAATAACCAAACCTACATGAAAAATTAGAGCAAAGAGAAGGAATATGCCTTTCTTACCTAGAACTCTCCCACAATCAAGAGCACACCAGGTTGAATCATGAATGCACCCTAGGCAGAGGCCCTGACATTTCTGGCTCTCAGTCCATTAACCTTTTCCATGCTCTCCCTGCCCACCGTGGCTTCTCTGCAAATAACTGTTCCAGCCTCAGACCAAGCAGTTTATCAGAGCCCCTGGAAAGGGCTTCTAACTGTGCCTCAGCCTCAGGCTCAGGGGAGGGTGATCCTTATGGTGAGGCTAATAAGACCAAACCCAGAGAAGTCTGGCCATGTTGGCACTCTCTCTGGACAATCGCAGTCCCTCCCTTGTCCCAGGAAGCCAGTGCTCCTCTTGTAACAAGTCTGCAACAGTGCCTAGAATGAACCTCCTTCCTAGCTTGCTGGCTACACCTCATCTTGTTTCCCTCTGCTCTACCCCCCACCCCCACAGTCCCTGCATCCAACTCCAGGACAAATCTACGTACTTTTCTGCATGTCTTCTCCCCACCGTGGATACTCCTAGCAATGCATCTCCCATGTTACATGAATGGTAACTCTCTCTCTCTCTCTCTCTCTCTCTCTCTCTCTGTGTGTGTGTGTGTGTGTGTGTGTGTGTATGCATGCACATGCACTTTCCTCAAGGACTGAGATCACATCTCAGTTGTCTCTGTAGCCCTGTTCCTGGCACCTGGTGGATGCTGAAGGTTGGCCGAACTGAAATGAGTTACCCAAACTGCCTCGCCATCAGCAGAGTAGGTCATCATGAATTTTGCTAAAAACGTGGGGCCATCAGGTACTTCCATCTTTACCTCCTGCCTCTATCTTCCTGGGATGAATTGTCCCTAACCTGCTCAAGACTCAACCCTATGCTGGGTGTGGGCTCCTTCAGGACTCCCTGCCAACAAGCATTGTCCCTCTACTTAATTTTGACCTTTCTTCCTCCCTGACTCCTTCTCTTCAGGCTTCAAAGGTGTGCAAAGCCCAGACATCTCTGTAGTCTGCTTATATCTCTCACTCACTCCCCATGAACGTTTTTTAAACTCATACTCTGCACTCACTGTCTCTGCCTGTGCTGTCCTCCATCCCTTTGCAATCATGCCTCTGCACCCAGCACTGCATCTAATTGCTGGCAATGGTGTCTCCAAGTCTCATGGACACTTTCTGGTCCTTATCAGTGATGGCCCAAGTGTAACCCTTTTCTTCTTTGAAAGCTCCTCTTCCTTTAATGTCTAGGACATGTGGAAACCTCTGTTCTTTCCAAATGCCTCAGATCATTCCTACCCAGACACTTGTGTTGGGCCCTGTCTTTCATTCCATTTAAATGCTGGTGCCCCCAGGGAGCTGTTCTTGCCCCTCTCTCCAGGGTCCACCACCTCAGAGGTCACTGTCTCCATAGGAGACAATCTCATCCCATCTCATCTATCCACACCCATAATGCACAAATACTACCTCAACAGCTCAGTGATTCTCACATATGAAAACTGCCATGAAACTATCACCCAGGTCAAGACCGAAACGTTCTCAGAACCAAAGGGGCTAATTTCTGCCTTTCCCCAGTTAATGCTCTGCTCCTAGGATGACAGCCATTCTGATCTCTAATAACATAATTTTCTCTGCTTTTGAACCTCATAAAAATGGAATTAAACACTGTGTCCTCTTTCGTCTGGCTTGTTTGGCTCAGCACAATGCCGTGAAAGTCCTTCATGCTGTAGCACGTCCCAAAGGTTCACTCTTTCCCACTGCTGCACGGTACTCTATCACATAAACACACGACCTACTTATCCTCTCTACTGTTGATGACCACTTGAGCTGTTCCCTTTGGGGCTATCACAATTCAAACTGCCATGAACAACTTTTTGCATGCCTTTTGATGGTCAAAAGCACTCATGTGTGTTGCAACTATGCCAGTGAACTAAAGTTTCTGGGTCACTGGGGCCTGTTTAATGCCTGTAGATAATGTCAGTTATATGGAAAATTTCAAAGAATCTATGAAATATCCCATAGACCAATAAATAAGTTTAGCAAAGTCTCAGGATACACAGCCAGAATACAAAATCAATCATATTTGTATAGATTAGTAATCAACAGTTGGGATTTGAAATTTTAAAAGTACAATAGCTTCACATTTTGCAACAGTATCAGCAGTATCACAGAAATGAAATGCTTCAGTATAAACATAACAAAATAAGCACAAGATATACTTGTGTAAAATTATAAAGACTGATTTAAAAATTTAAAGAAAGCCTAAATAAAGGGAGACATAAATTGTGTTCATGGAATACCCTATACTGTTAAGATATCCCTTCACCCGAATTTGATCTGTAGATTCAGTACAAACCTGATCAAAATCCCAATAGGTTTTTTAAAGATATTGATGAACTAATTCTAAAATTTACATAGAAAGGCAAATAGTCCTATTAGTTATCTATTGTTGATTAATAAATTATCCCAAAACATAGAGGCTAAAAAACCAAACATTTATCACGTCAGTTTCTGTGGGCCAGAAACGTAGACACAGCCTAGCAGGCTGTCCACACTCAAGGTCTCCCTTGAGACAGCAAAGTGTCAGCCTGGGCTACAGTCACCTAAAGGCTCAAGATCACTCAAGTGTCCATGGACAGGCCTCAAAAGACCTTCTCCCAAGCTCCCTCAAGCAACTTGGCCCCAGGACTGACCAATGACACTGCAGCTGACTTCCTCCAGACAGGCAGTGAGAGATGGGGGCCTGACATCCCATCGTTTTTCCTGTATTCATTTGGTCAATTTCTCTCCCACATGAAAGATACACTCATTCCATCCCAAGGTTCGCCCAAATCTTATCTCATGACTACACCTCTTCAAAGTCTAGGATCTCATCACTTATATTGGGCCCACGTGGGGACACAGTTCCTCAGAAGCAGTTCCTCAATTACGGCTCATTGAGTACAATTTTTCTCAACCTGGGATTGGTGAACCTAAAGAGAGAGGTTATTTGAATCCATACATTCCCAACATGCAATGGAGGGACATGCATGGAACAGCTTCTGTAAATGCTCCCGTTCAGGAAACAGAGAAGTGGGGACAGAGAGGGGCCACTGGACCATAGCAATTTTGAAATCCAGCTGGGAAATGCTCTAAGTTCCTTAACTATGTCTGATGGCCCAGGAATAATGCTCAGGGGCCTTTGGCTCTGCCCTCTGGGCCATCTTTCTTTTTGCATGAATGGTATAAAATGCTTTTAGCTAAATATTTCTCTGACCCTGATTTTTGCCAGTACGATTCTGGAAGCCCAAAGACTCCTCTCCATTCTTATTTATCACCATCCTCCTCTTAGCTAGCTGGTGGTGCTGTTGCATGTTGAACTCTTAAGAACATGGAGGTCTCCTGCAAATCTCGAAGCTCTCTGACGTCATTCCTTCATGCTTTGGTCTCCTGCTGAGACTGGTGAGGACAAGGTCCTTAGCTTCCTGCTGGTGCTCTGTGAGTAAAAGCATCTTTGAGGCACATCCTTCCTCTCTTCCAAAGGCTTTTTATGACTTTAGATCCTTATAAGGTCTTAACAAAGGAGTTCACAGTCACACCTGTGGTCTGATTTCTGTATTTAGTTTTCCTGGAAGTGCCCTGGATTTAGCCTTTCTCAGAGGCCATTTCCTAATTTTAACATCACTTGTCATCTGGAGAGGCTGAAACATTTTACAACATGGTTTCCTGGCTCCTTTCTGTTTAAGGGTACTTCGTTTTATTAAATGTTGATCTTCTTGAATTTTACTATAAGCAGCAAGGAGACAATCTCCTTCACTAGGTTTCCCAACCCATTCAGCATAACTTCTACTTTCCGTGTTACCGCAAGCAACGACAAACTTTTCTGCCGCTACCTAACTAGCGTCCCCTTTTTTTCTGTAAGCCCTAAGCAGAGACTACGAGCTTCCTGAAGGCATTCTAGACTTTCACAAACACTATCCTCAAAGCCCACGGCCTGGTGCCAACGCCACTTCCACAGTTTACCATTTTTTATGTGCTTCCAGGTACAAAGTCTGTTCTAATCATCCGTTGATGCATAACAGATTATCCCCAAATCTAGCAGCTTCAAACAAAAAACATGTATTATCTCACAAAGTTACTGAGGGTCTGTAATCTGGGAACAGCTCAGCTGAAATAAAGCTGATTCTTTCTCAGAGTTACCCGTGAGAATGCAGTCAGCTGAAAGATCTGCTTCTAAGCTCACCCACAAGATTGCTGACAGATGTCAGTTACTCACTGGATAACTCACATCCTTGTCAAGTGGATCTCATTTTACAGTGCCTAAGCATCCTTACAATATGCAGGCTGTCTTACCTGAGAAAATAATGAGAGACATAGAGAAGGGGATGAAGAGGAAGAGAGAAACAGAGAGAGGAAATGAGAAGCCAGGCTTTATATAACTAACTGAATAGCGACAGAAACACACCATTGCTTCTGCCCTACTACTCGTTAGAAGGAAGTAACTAAGTTAAGCCTAGCCCCAGAAAGGGGATTATACAATGGTGTTAACACTGGGGGGGGCAGAGATCATTGGGGCCCACTTGGAGGTTGCCTACCCATAATACAAGTCACAGACTGGAAGAAAATATTTGCATGTTATATATATATATGTGTGTGTGTGTGTGTGTGTGTGTGTGTGTGTGTGTGTGTGAGTGAGTGTGTACACACACACACACACACACACACTCTCACTAGACTAGCTAAAATGTAAAAGTCTGATCGTAAGGGCAATGGAGCACTCATATATTTCTGGTAAGAATATGAAATGATACACCTTCTTTGGGAAGCAATTTAATAATTTACTAAAAAGTAAAACATACGCCAACCATATGACCTCGCCAATCCATTCCTTGATGCTGACCCAAGTGATATGGTAGCATACGTCCACACAAAGACCGGTGCGTGAATGTTTATAGCGCCCATATTTGTCATGGCCCAAGAATGGAAGTGGCCCAAAGACATCAACAGACCGATGCATACCCGGACTGTGGCAAACACAATGTGTGAGTACTCGGCAATAAAAATCACCAAACTATTGATACACCCAACAGCAGGCATGGGTGAATTTAAAAAAACAGACAAAGAAACGAGCGTGTACTACACGATTCAATGTATATGAAGGTCTAGCAAATACAACATAATCTATATGAAAAGAGGTCAGTGGTTGCCTGAGGAAAGGCGTGAGAGGGAGGGAATAAAACCAGGCATGGAGACTTGAGGTTTCTCCAGCATGGGCTCGTAAGTCCCCACTCCATCCTACCAGTAAGTAGAAGCCTGAACAGACTGAGAAATCAACTCTTCTTAGATCCACAAGAGAGTGAGGTCAGGCAGTAAACCACCGCTCCCAACATTGAAGAGACAGGAAAACACTGAGAACCGCAACTTACTAGAGCAGAAACTCTGAGCCGAATCCTTGGGGGGACCAGCGCCAGCTCAGAAAACCTGAGCCACAGCTGATGAGCTGCTGGAGGCTCAGTGTGGATGAGCCTGAGGAAAAAAACCTCTAGGGGGACCCAGCCGTCAGGGGCCCCCACGCTCTGGGGCGTTTTCCTCCCGGAGCTCTACCAGGTTCTCACACAAATACTGGAGAAACTCCCTTCACGCCTCTGACGGCAGGAGGGGGCAAGGAGCCATTTTGAAACATGCCAGAACATTCTGCACTTCTCAGCAAGGTTCTCCCTCAGGAGAAGGCTATTTAACTATTTCACCAGAGTGTAACCTGGTGGGGAACTATCAGAACATAACTGACCTGGTGGGAGGGAAACACCCCGCGGTGGCCCATTCTGGCCACACTGTGCCACGCGGGGCTGCGTGTGGAATGAAGTGACAGCTGAGACGCACTGTGCAGGCTGGAGTCCAGAGGCGCAGGCTCACTGCAAGACCAGCTGAGGTCACAGGACTGGGAGTGCCTCCCCTCCCCCTACCTCCCCACCAGATCCCCAGAGGCCTGTTTACAGCAGTTCTTCTAACTCAGTACACCATGTCTGAGAAAAATTACGAGGCATACTGAAACCAGAAAAACAGATTTTTTAAAAAGACAGCAAGCATTAGAACCACATCCAGGTACGACAGACATGGCAGAATTGCACGACCAGGAATTTAAAGCAACTCCGAGTAATACGGTAAGGGCTCTAATGGATGATGCAGACAGCATCCAAAACCAGATGGGCAAAGGTAGACAGAGAAATAGAAATTCTAAGGAATGACCCAAGGGAAATGTTAGACATAAAAAACACTAATAGAAATGAAGGATGCCTGTGATGGGCTTATTAGGAGGGGGACAGGGCCGAGTGGAGCACCCGTGAGCTTGAAAACATGACAACAGCAGCTTCCAAAACTGAAAAGCAAAGAAAAAAAACCTGGCAAAAGATCCCCCAGAATATCCAAGAACCGTGAGACACCTACGAAAGCTGTAATGTGTGTGTAATGGAACACCTGAAGGGGAAGGGAGAGAGAAAGGAACAGAAGAAATAGTTGAAAAACTAATAATGACTGACAGTTTTCCCTAAATTACTGTCAGACACTGTCTTCGTTCTGCTGCTATAACAAAAGTATAGTAGACTGGGGAGGTTAAGCAGTAAATGTTTGCTTTTTTCACAGTTCTAGAGTCTGGAAAGTCCAAGATCCAGTGTCCGGTGAGGACATTCTTCCTGCCTTGCAGACGACCACCTTTTCACTGTCCTCAGATGGCTGACAGGGAGAGGAGGCGAGCTCTCCTGGGTCCCTTCCTGTAAGGGCACCTGTTCCATAATGAGGTCCCAAAGTACAATCCCTGATACCGTCACACTAGAGATTAGGGATTCAATATATTAACTGGGGAGGGGACACAAACATTGAGTTCATAGGAAACACCAACGACAGATCCAGGGAGGTCAGAGAATGACACGTGTATTAAATACTGAAAAACAAAGGGAAAACAAAACCAAAAAAACTACACCTAAGTATATCATATTCAGAATCAAAATAAAGAAAAAATCCTGAAAGAAGCCAGAGGGAAAAGTGAGCACCTTATCCACAGAGGAGCAAAGAGAAGAATTACATCCAACTTCTCAAAAAAGCATGCAAGCAAGAAGAGAGTACTTAAAATGTTGACAGCAAAACCCACCAACCCAGAATTCTGTACCCTGTGAAATCATCCTCCAAAGGTGAAGGAGAGAGGCACCTGGGTGGCTTTGTCAGTGAAGCGTCCGACTTTGGCTCAGGTCATGATCTCACGGTTGGTAAGTTCAAGGTCCGCATCAGGCTCTGTTTTGACAGCTCACAGCCTGGAGCCTGCTTCAGATTCTGTCTCTCTCTGACTCTCCCCCATTCATGCTCTGTCTCTCTTTCTCTATCAAAAAAAAAAAAAAAAAAAAAAAAGGAGAAATAAAGACTTTCTCAGACAAAAATTTAAGGAATCTTTTGCCAATAGACATGCCTTATTCAAGACGTGTCCAAAGGAATTTCTTAGAGAGAAGAAAAATGATGTAGGTCAGAAACTCAGACCTGCATTTAAAAACAAAATACAGTTGTGGGGCGCCCGGGTGGCTCAGTCAGTTAAGCATCCAACTTTGGCTCAGGTCATGATCTCATGGTTCATGACTTCGAGCCCCGAAACGGGCTCTCTGCTGAGACAGCTCAGAGCCTGGAGCCTGCTTCAGATTCTGTGTCTTTCTCTCCCTCTGCCCCTCCCCTGCTTGTGCTCTGTCTCTCTGTCTCTCTGTCTCTCTGTCTCTCTCTCTCTCTCTCAAAAATAATGAAAAACATTAAAAAAAAATACTGTTGAAAAAGAAAGAAGTAAAGGGAAAATAAAAACTTACATTTTTCTGTTTCCTAATTGAGCTAACATAACTTTTTTTTCAAAATAATGACAGTGACAAAGTCTTCAATTTTGTACGTCTATATACCCACATGCATGTTTAGTCATTCTTTCACTTACAGATAAGCGAACTAAGTAGCAGCACTATGAAAGATGGGAGGAGCAAGCAGGCTCGTGTTGGTTTGAGTCTTCAGTACTCAGTACCTGTGAAACAGCAGGTGAAAGTAAACTTTGTTTAGCTGCAAACATGTACTGAAGACCCTAGAGCAACTACTAAAAAAAAAAAAAAAAAGTAAAAAAAAAAAAAATATATATATATAATTGTTACGCTAAGAAAAGGTAAAATGAAATCAAATGAAATGCTCAGTTAAAGCCACAAAAGGCAGAAAAAGTGGGAGACAAAAATAGGAACAAAGAACAAGGGGAACAGCAGAAAACAAATATGGTAGATACTCGTCCAACCAGATCAATAATCACTTTGAATGTCAGTGGTCTAAACGCACCAATTAAATGGTATAGACTGTCAGAATGAATCTAAAAAAACAAAACCCAATTGTATGTTGCCTATAAAAATCTCACCGAAAATACAGATTGGGGCACCTGGGTGTCTCAGTCGGTTAAGCATACAAATTTTGATTTTGGCTCAACCATGATCTCATGGTTGTGAGATCGAGCCCCGTATCAGTCTCAGGAAACAAACAACGGAGCATCAGACTGTATGAGGGAAAAGTTGGTAGAACTTCCAGGAGAAATAGATAAATCCATTATTATTATAGTTGGAGACTTTAACACCCCTCTTTCAGAAAATTAGTAAGGACATGGTTGAACTCAACAAGACTATCAACCAGTTGGATATAATGGACATCTATGGATTACTTCCCCCAACAACAGTAAAAGGCACATAATTCACAAACTTGTTTGGAACATTCACCAAGAGAGACTACATTCTGGTCTATAAAGCACATCTCAATAAATTTAAAATAATAGAAATCATACAATGTCTACTCTCAGATCCCAACAGAATAAATGAGAAATCAATAACAGAAAGCTGGCTAGAAAATCCCCAACTACACAGATACTAAACACACTTCTAAATAACACAAGGGTCAAAGAAAAAAATCTCAAAAGAAATTTAAATATGTTTTGGAACTAAGTGAAAATAAAAACACAACTCATCGGAACTTGTGGGGTGCAGTAAAAGCAGTGCTCAGGGGAAATGACAGCCCTGGATTCATATGTCAGGATATGAGAAAGCTGTGCAGTCAATTATCTAAGGTTCCATCCTAGAAAAACAGAGCTCATGAAATCCAAAGGAAGCAGGAGGGAAAAGAGAATAAAAATTAAAGTGGAAATTAATTAAAAACAGAAAAACAATAGAGAAAAATCAATGAAATCAAACGGTGTCACTTTAAAAAGATCAATAAAATTGATAAGCCATTAGCCAGACTAAGAAAAACAGAAAGAACAAAATATTATTAATATCAGAAATGACAAAGACGACATGACTACAGATCCATGAACATTACAAGGATAATGAAAGAAAACTAAAACAATAACTTGGTAACCTAATGAAATATACAATCCTGGGATTAAATCTGGACATGCCTATATCTTTTAAAGAAATTAAAAGCCATAATTGATAACCCTCCAAAGCAGAAAGCACCAAACTCAGATGAGTTCACTGATGAATAAATCGTAGCAATTATCTATAATCTCTCTCAGATAGTAGAAGCAGACAGATACTTCCTAACTCACATATGAGGCCAGAATTGCCCTAATACCAAAACCAGATAAAGACATCACAAGAAAAGTCCAGACCAATTTCTCTCACGAACAAAGACACAAAATCCTCAACAAAATATTAGCAAACTGATTCAATAACGTACAAAAATAATTATGCACCATGACCGAGTGGGATTTATCCCAGGTATGGAAGGCTAATTAAAACATTTTAAGTCAAATAATATAATCCATCACACACAGTCTAAAGAATAAAAATCATGTGACCACATTTTTCTACATGATAAAAGCATTTGTCATAATCCAACATCCATTTATGATAAAAGCCATCCATAAATTAGGGATGACAGGAACTTCCTCAACCTGATAGAGAACATCTACAAGAAACTTAGAGCTGACATCATACCTAATGGTGTGTGAAATGTGAAACCTTCACACCTGGATCGGGAGCAAGACAAGGATGTCTCCCCTCAACATTCCTTTTCAAAATCATACTGGAAGTCCTAGCTATTCAATCAAATGGGAAGAAAAAAGGAAACAGAAGGTATCCTGATTGGGAAGGAAGAAATAAAACTTTGGTCACAGATGACAATCATCTGTAGAAAATCCAAAAGAAACAACAACAAAAACCTCTTGGAACCAATAAGCAGTTACAGCAAGGTTGCAGGATACAAGATTAATATTTAAAAGAAAATCTCTTTCCTACATGCCAGCAATAAACAAGGGGAAAAAATAAACAAGTGGAATTTAAAAATGAAAACAAAATACTGTTGGGTGCCTGGGTGGCTCAGTTAAGCGTCCGACTTTGGTTCGGGGCATGATCTCATGGTTCGTGAGTTTGAGTCCTGCGTCGGGCTCTGTGCTGACAGCTTGGAACCTGGAGCCTGCTTTGGATTCTCTGTTTCCCTTTCTCTCTGCCCCTCCCCCTGCTCATGCTCTGTCTCTTTCTCTTTGTCTCAAAAATAAACATTAAAAAAAAAGAAATAAAAACACTGTTTATATTATCACTGCTTAAATTATCACCCCCCAAAATGAAATGCTCAGACATGTCTAACAAAATATGTACAAAATCTATATGAGGAAAACTACAAAATTCTGATGAAAGAAAACAAGGGAGAACTAGATAGAGGGATATTCCATGTTCATGGATAGGAAGACTCACTATTGTCAAGACGTCAGTTTTTTCCAACTTGATCTATAGGTTCAATACAAATCCAATCAAAATCACAGTTAGTTGTTTTGTGGATATTAACAAACTGACTCTAAATTTTCTACGGAGAGCTAAAAGACTCAGAGGAGACAACAAAATACCAGAGAAGCAAAATAAAGTTGGAGGACTGATACTACCTGACTTCAAGACTTACCATACAGCAACAGTGATCACGACAAAATAGTCTGATTATTTGATCCTACTTTCAATTGATTTCTCTCAATTGCTGAACAAACTAGATATCCATATGAAAATATAAAATGATCCTTAACTCTGGCCTTTACCATGCATAAATGTTAATTTGAAATGGATCACAGACGTAGAACAATATAATTTCTAGAGAAAAAAACATAGAAGATCTTCACAAACTTGTAGTAGGCCAAAACTGCAAGACCCCAAAATACTAACTGAATAAAAGAAAGAAAAAAAAAACAGACTCCATCAAAATTGAAAGCTTCTGCTCCTCCAAAAGACACCGTTAAGAAAACGCAAGGGCAAACCACAGGGGGTGGGGAGATATTTTTATCATACATATCTGGCAAAAGACTTGCAGACTTGTATGCAAACTATATCAAGAATTCTCAGAAATCAGTAATAAGACAATACACAACCTCCAAAAAAGGGGGGCCAAACATTTTGATAGAGCCTGCACCAAAGAAGATATACAAATGGCCAATAAACAAGTAAGATATTCAACACTGTAAGTCGCCATGGAAACAGCAATGAAGACCACAATGTGATACTTACTATGACAGTTCGCTTGAGTAGCTAGAAGGAAAATTCTGATGGTATTAAAGGCTGGAGAACCTGCGGAATCGTTGGAACTTGTTTATTACCCCTGGAGATGCACACTTACACCACCACCTTGGAAAAGCAGTCACCGGATTCTCGTAAAGCCAAACATGCATTTCTGACAGGACCCTGCAATTCTACTCCTACATATTTAATAAAGAGAAATGGAAACACGTCTGCAAAAGACTTGCACGTAATGCCAATACCAACTGTATTCATAGCGTCTAAAAACCGCACACAATTCAAATGTCTGCCACAGACGCGTGGTTAAAGAACTATGGTATATCCATTCAGTGGCACAGTGAATAGCAAGCAATAAAGAAGAATGAGCTACGATACGCACGTCAGCACGGATGAATCTCCTCATCACCTCAGCAAAATACGCTGGATCCAGGAGTGTGACTGTGTTTGTACGAGATGTGGAATAGCACAGCTTTGCTGTATTTACAGAAAGCAGGTCAGACATTGCGGGTGGAGGGGTTTGACTCCGAGGAGTAGGAGGGAATGTTTTGGGTTTGGGGATGATGGAAATGTCCTGTATCTCGAATGTGATAGAAGTTACATGCATGCCTACCTTTGCCAAAACATCATCTATACTCCTAAAACGGGTGCGCTGAACTGCATGTAAACTATATAGCAACAAAGTTGCTTACAAAGAAATTAACCTCTTGAAGCTTCTTTTTCTGCCTGTGACTAGAGCAAGCTTCTTCTTTAGGTTCTGAATACAGACATCTGGAGCAGGGAGAAATTATAAACCTATTTGTTTTCTTCCTTTTCCCTTCAATTTCCACGTCTCCATAGAGCATAGTTCTAGGATTTAACAAGTTTCTTGCATTTTGCTTCCCGGGGTGAGAGGCTAAAGCGGCCGGACCCAGATGCGGTTGGATGACCATCTCCCCCGTGATCTGGAGTCGAGGGCAATGCCCGTGAACAGCAAGCCCCTCTTGGAGCGGGAGTGTAGGCAGAGGCAAATTCTTTAACTGATTAGGTGCTCCTTCCTGCCACGGTGATTTCCTGCCAGGACAAGCTAGGACGCACACGTGTTCCTGGTCAACAGTCCCTAAGAATGGGGTCAAAACGACTTGGCCTTCCAGAGCAAACCGTGAGGTTGACAGCTCCCTCTCGTTTGGTGGGCGGGGCTCCGAGCTCAGGTCTTACCTCATCTGATTGTTTAATCCTGACAACAGCTCTGCAAAGTAGGTATTACCGTTTTTTTCCTTCTAAAACCCCTGTTATGAACTGAATGATGTCCCCCAGGAGCTCACAAGTGGAAGCCCAACACCCAGTGTGACTGCCCCGGACACCGGGCCTTTGAGGGTGCAGCTGAGGCCACGTGAGGTCCAGGAGTGGGTCCCCGTCCAGCGGGCCTGGCGTCCTTACAGGAAGAGGAGGAGACACCAGACCTCCACAGGGGTGAGGCCACATGAGGACGCCAGGAGACGGCCATCCGCAGGCCAGGAAGAGCGGTCTCAGCAGAGATCAGCCTGGCAGCACCTCAGCCTGGACTCCCTGCCTCCGGAGCGTGAGAAAACAGATCTCTGTTGTTGGAGCGTCAGCATGTGGTGCTTTGTTGTGGCCGCCAGAGCAGACCAGTACGCTTTTCTCTTCAAAAAATAGCCAAGGAAGACGTGCTATGTACCTACGATGGAATACTGTTCCGCCATCGAAAGGAAGAAAATCTTACCATTTGCGGCAACGTGGATGGAACTAGAGGGTATGATGTTGCGTGAAGTAAGTCGGAGAAAGACAAGTATCATATGATCTCACTCGTGGAATCTCAGAAAGAAAACAGATGACCACAGGGGAAAGGAAGGAAAAAGAAAATAAGGTAAAAACAGAGAGGGGGGCAAACCACAAGAGACCCTTTTTTAAAAATTTTATTTATTTATTTTGAGAGAGAGGGTGTGTGCGCACGCATGGGGAGGGGTAGAGAGAGGGAGAGAGAACCCCAAGCAGGCTTCACGCTGTCAGCACAGAGCCTGATGCAGGGCTTGAACTCACGAACCATGAGATCGTGACCTGAGCCGAAGTCGGACGCTCAACCGACTGAGCCACCCAGGCGCACCTACACAGGCTTAGTTTCCTAAGGCACAGCCGAGCCACTCCCCAAAGTGGCGGGCCTGACACGTACCCCCAGCAGGGGAGTTCCAGAGGAAGCCCCACAGCCCTGAGGACCCCTGACGCATGTGCTATTTTCGACGTTGGCCATTCAAGGAAGTGTGACATCACATCCCATCTCCATCTCTCTGGCTGACGAGGTTGCACATCTTTTCAGGAGCCCACTGGCCATTCACATAGCTCCATTTGTAAGTGTTCTGTTCCTAGATCTTGCCCACTTTTTCATTAGGTTGTTCATGTTTTTATTGTTGATTTGTAGAAGCTCTTTACATATTTTGAACATGAGTCCTCTGTCAGTTCACATACTGTAATATTCCTCAGTCTGCAGCTTAATGGCATCTTTTGCCAAGTAGGAATTACTAATTTTTGGAGCTAGTGTCTCTAACCTTCATTTGTGTAGATGGGAAACAGTGGCAGGGAAGCCTTTCCCCAGGTCAGACACCCTACAGGGGAGAACCAACACCCGTGCCTGAGTGTCCTAAGCAAGGACACCTTGCTGTGCTCCTCCAGGGCAAAGCCCTGTCCTCCTGTCCTCCGTCCTCCTGGCCTCCTGGCCTCCTGGCCTCGGAGGGCCTGTCTGGGTGAGGGCTTCCGTTTATTCATGCAAATGGCACACTACCTACCCCTCTGGGATGTCCTGGGGACTTAACAATAGAATATAAATGCTGTGCTCAAAGTTGGCTTCCAATGAATGGCGTCTTGTGGGCTTATTAAGATCAGCAACAGGATGCTAAGAAAAACAACACAGCTAACTGTTCCTGACGTTATTTTCACGGCAGGTTTGGTGGCTTTCCTGTCCCAGCAAATGTGCCAGCAGGTTCTCTCAACATTTACTTAACTGCGCTGGGCACGGTTGGGGACAGAAATCTGCCCTCCTAGTGACAGGATAAATTAAGTCTCAGCAAAACAAAATTTAAAGTTGAAAGAGTAAAAAGAAGAAGAAACCAAGCAGGACAAAACCAGTAACACCGTCCAACGCCTGCCAGCTGAAGCGAACCATCCCGGCCCCACACTCGTCCCTTCATGTGGAACAGCTCGATCTACCGACCCACAAGTGACTTTCTTTTTTTAAATGTTTATTTATTTTGAGAGACACAGCAAGCAGGGGCAGGGAAGGGGCAGAGTGAGAGGGAGTGAGCAGAGGAGGGACAGAGAAAGAGGGAGAGAGAGAGAACAGGTGAGGAGCAGAGAGAGAGGGAGAGCAGGGGAGGGGCAGAGAGAGAGGGAGAGAGAGAGCAGGGGAGGGGCAGAGAGAGAAGGAGAGAGAGTGAGCAGGGGAGGGGCAGAGAGAGAGAGAGACAGAGAAGGGGAGGGGCAGAGAGAGATTGAGAGCGAGCAGGGGAGGGGCAGAAAGATCAGGGGAAGGGCAGAGAGAAAGAGAGCAGGGGAGGGGCAGAGAGAGAGAGAGGGAGAGAGAGATAGCAGGGGAGGGACAGAGAGAGAGAGAGGGAGAGAGAGATAGCAGGGGAGGGGCAGAGAGAGAGAGGGAGAGAGAGAGAGCAGGGGAGGGGCAGACAGAGAGGGAGACACAGAATCCAAAGCAGGCTCAGGCTCTGAGCTGTCAGCACAGAGCCCGACGCGGGGCTTGAACCCACGAACCGTGAGATCATGACCCGAGCCGAAGTCGGACGCTTATCTGACTGGGCCTCCCCGGGGCCCCTAAACACGTTTAAATGTTTGCCCCTGTAGTGAGTGATGTCCTGTTGCCTTAACCGACATTTTACCAACTTCTCGAGATTTTGGGTACTTTTCAGTATTTACTGTCGCCGCCGGTCCTTCGGGGGACTGTCTCTTCGGTATCCCGTGCCCATCGTTTTCCAACGCCTGGAGCACTCGGGCCATTTTGGGCAAGTGCTCGCGCTGGCGAATACGGACCCTTCAGGCCTTCGTCTGTGACCCTGCGGCTCCTGTGATTCCTTCCAAATTCGCCGCTTTGTCCCCAGGCCTCCCCAGGCCTCGTTGTGATCTCTGGGGAGAGGGGACGCAGGCCTAGAGGGAGGACCAGGGTGTGCAGGGTGTGGCCCTCCCGGGTGCACAAACCCTCGTGCGGGAGAAGCCCGGGACTCGCGGGCACTGGGGGGCGGGGGGGGGGGGGGGGGGAGAGCCGAGGGCAGCGGACGCAGCGCTCCCGTGACCCGCTCGCACGGCGCTGGCCCAGCCACGCGTGCAGGGGGCCGTTCCGGGGGTAACGCGAGCTCGCTCCCCGACTCCTCTCAGCGCCCCCCTTCACGGGCCCAGCCACCCGGGGATTTCCGTCGTCCCGGGACCACCAGGGCGGAAGCAGCTCCAGGGACCCCGGTAACCACCACCCTGTCTGCCCCTCTCTGCCTGCCCCTCCCGGTTCCCTGTCCCCTGGGGGCCGTGCCCCCTGCAAGTGCTCTGATCCCACGGTGCCCTGGGACCCCAGGTATAGGCGTCGTGTGCGGCGGGGGGGAGGACCCCACCTCTTGGGAAGCCTCGGGCCGGGGAGACCCGTGGCTGCCTCTGTCCGCACAGCTGCTCGGCTACTTGTCCCTCCTGTCCAAGGCCTGATCTCCTCTGTCGCGCATCTCACACGCGGCCTGAGCGGCCCCACCGACATCCGCGTCCACGGGACCTTGCAGCTCAGCTCTGGGGCCCCACTGACTGTGGGGTCTGTCTTCTCTCCGTGCAGCCTCCGGGCCACGACCTGTCACCCAGGTGGGGAGGGGGGTGGGCAACAGGGAGGGCCGCCACACGGCCTGCTCCCCCAGAGAGGAAGGGGGAGCTCCCCGCAAAGCACGGCATACGCCCCGGCTCCAGGGATACAGGGCCTAGAGTCTCGCCCGGGCCTCTAGAGGCTTCGGCCCTGTCTCCAGGCAGGGTCGGTGTGGCCCGGACGTTGCTGCGGGTGAGGGGCCTGTCTGGTGCGGGTGAGGTCTGGCCTGTCCCACCTCCAGGGGCTCTGGGTCGGGGGGGGGGGGGGTCTCCCAGGGCACACCTGTCTGCCGGGTGTGACTTGAGGACGGACAGGAATCCAGGTCCCGCGGCGCCAGGTGCCAGCCTTTCCCCACACCCCGTGTGGCGTTCATGGAGGTCCTGCCCCTGCCCAACCCCCCCCCCCCCAGGCCAACCCTGCCGTGCGCAGCTGCCCCTACCCCGAGGGGCGCTCAAAGCCCACGAGGTGCCGCGGTGAGCGCACTGGGCGCAGACCCTTTCCAGGCTGCGTTCATTCCTCCTCCAGCAGGACCCAGCCTGCTTCCAAAGCCCCGTGCTTATCAAATACCCTTGTTTATTTAGGTTTACTATTTCTTTCACTTGAGTGTAGTCGGCACACGACGTCACGTCACTCTCAGGTGTACGACGCGGTGACCGGACGGCGTGGGCAGGACGCCGTGCTCCCACGAGCGTAGCTCCCGGCTGTCACCGCGCGACGCTCCTCCAGCGCCACTGGCTGTGGTCCCGCACCGGGACTCCTTCGCCCCGGAACCGGAACCGGAAGCCTGGCCCTCCCTCTCCCCTGCGCAGTCTCTCCAGCCCCGCCCCTCCCCTCTGGCAACCACCAGCGCGTTCTCTGCATTTATGGGTCTCTTCCTGTTTTGCTCCTTTGTTGTTTAGGTTCCACGTACACGTGAATCACATGGTGTTTTTCTGTCTCGGACTTATCTCGCTCAGCATAATGCACACTAGGCCCGCCCGTGTTGTCACAAAGGACGAGGTCTCATCCTTTTCAAGGCCGAGTGATATTCCATCACACATGCGCACATGCACCTTTTTTATCCATGCATCTACCGGCGAACAGCTGGGCGGCTTCCATATCTTGACTATTGCAAATAATGCTGTAATAAGCATGGGGATGCCTGCATCATCTCTAATCAGTGTTTTCATTTTCTTTGGGTAAATACCCAGATGTAGAATTACTGGATCATTTCTCACAGAACTAGAACTAATATTACTAAACTTTGCATGAAACCACAAAACCCTCCAAAGAGCCAAAGCAATCTTGAAAAACCAGAACAAAGCTGGAGGTATCACAGCCCCAGATTTCGGGGTGAACTGCAAAGCTAGTCACCTACACGGTATGGTGCTGGCACAAAAGCAGACCCAGAGACCAGTGGAACAGAAGAGATACAGCCCAGAAATAAACCCTTGTTTATATGGTCAATGAATCTCTGACAAAGGAGGAAAGGATATGCAATGAGATAAAGACAGTCTCGTCAACCAATGGTGTTGGGAAAACTGGACAGCAACATGCCAAAGAATGAAACTGGACCGCTTTCTTTCATTACTCCCAAAAATAAATCCAAAGTGGATCAAAGACCTGAATTGAGACCCGAAACCAAACACCTCCTAGAAGGGAGCACAGGCAGTGATTTCTCCATCAGACCCAGCAACTCTTTTTCTAGATGTGTCTCCTGAGGCACAGGGAGTAAAAGTGAAAATAAACTACCGGGACTACGTCGAAAGAAAAAGCGTTTGCACAGTGGAGGACACTATCCACAAATTGAAAAGGGCGAACTACTGAATGGGGGAGGCTCTGCAAACGACACATCCGACGAGGGATTAACATCCAAAATATGTAAAGAACTCGTGCGACTCAACACCAAAAATGCCAACAAGGTGACTGAAGAATGCACACACATTTGTCCAAAGAAGATGCTCAGATGGCCGAGAGACACGTGAAAAGTGTCTCGACATCACTCGTTACCAGGGAAACGTAAATCAAAACCACGATGAGATGCCACCTCCCACCCTTCAGAATGGCTAGACTCAAAAAGACGAGAAACGACGGGCGCCAGGTGCCGGTGAGGACGTCAACAGGGAGCCTCGCGCACGGCTGCTGGGGATGCGAACTGGTGCAGCCACCGTGGAAAACAGATGCCATTTGTTTACATTTAACAGACATTTATTGAGCACCTACTGTGTGGCAGACACTCGGCTTGATTACAGGGACAAAGGGACAAGCTGTCCCTCTAGTGCATGGTCACCCTGCAGGTCAGGTGACTTGCCCCCCCACCCCGTTATCATCCTTGACCGCAGGGCACCTGCCATCCCATGGAGCCTCTCCAGAATTACACATTGGTGACAAAAGCCATCAGAGTCACACTGTTTATTTTCAGACTCGTCAGGGGTGACGATAATTCACACAGCACAGGCACCCGCGGCTGACGCCCCCTGCTGGCCTGTGCTGGAGGGGGACGTGTGAGGACCCTGTGGAGGTGCCCGTGGAGAAGCTGTGGCCTCTCCTTGTGCCTCCCCCCGGGGGAGGGGCGCGGAGGAGGCAGAGGGTGTGGGGGATCCAGTGGTCTTCGCCCTTGGCCGAGGCCTCACTTCCAGGACTCCTGGGGTCCTGAGAGGCCGGATGCCCGGGGCCTATCTTAGCTTCTTGGGAAACAGAGGGCCTTTCAGCCGAGCACCCCAACTCAGCACTTTCTCATTCTGGCCCCGGGCAGAATTCACAGCAGCGAGAGTTCCAAGATCACTAACGTTGCTTTTTAAAAAGTGTGACTTGTTTGGCGGCACGCCTGGCCCAGCCGCTTGGCGTTTGTGCGAGAATTCGGAGTCCCGACAAGGGCCACCAGCCGGTCCCTGCTCCGACGGACGGCCAGGGTGAAGGCCGGCGTGAGGCCAGAAGGCAGAGGCCGAGGGCAGGGAAGGGAAGGGGCTCCTTCAGAGGCCCTGACAGAAGTGCTCAAGCAGCTGGGCAGTCGGACAGTTTTGCTCTACAACTGCCTCCCGGCCCCACGTCCTCGTGGCCGGTCACAGGGTATGGACACGTGTTCTCACGTCCAAGAAGCGGGGAGCTCAGGATCGCAGGGTCCCCAGAGAGGGCACGTTAGCAGAACGTTCTCCCAAGAGCCCACCACGGCCACCAAGGTGGGCATCCCTTGGACGCCTTCCCCTCGTAGAAAGGTGCTCCCCCCACCCCAGGGGGTCAGCAGGGGCGCTGCCACCTCCTTTCGCAGTGGAAGCCCGGCTGCCACCGACAGGCCAGGGGGCAGGATGGATGGAGGGTCAATCAGAGGCCTTCTCGGGGACACAACCCCAGAAGGGTGATGGTGGGACAGGTGGCGCCAGCCCATCAGAGCCGTGTCTCCCCGTGGCCAGAGCAGCTGGAGGGCAGAGGAAGGTGGGAGGTGCCCGAGCCCGGGGTCCCCGAGCCCGGGGCCAGCTGTCCTTAGCTCACCTGCCCTTCCAGCCGGTAAAGCCCTGCTTCTGCTCTCACGGGCTCCAGCGAGGCGTCCTGCTCCCCTGAGGAGTCTTGCCCAAGCTCCCAGAAGTCTCCCTCGCCCCCCGCCGGTTCTCCCAGCGGCTATACCGCTGAGCTGTGCGCGCCCTCCACGCTCCACGACTTCCTGGCAGCTGGGCCTGTGATCAACCGTGTGGCCACACAGTGGGCTTTCTAAACGTGGCAGAGATGGTCACCGGCGATAAAAACGTATGAGTGACGATGGCAAGAGTGTGGCCGGAGGGGTCAGCACAAGTACGTAAATGAGCAGAAGGTGCGGTCTGCCTCCTACGGTATTTCCCGCTCCCCCAGGGGGCGGCCAAGGTGCAGGAGAGGAGGGAGGGAAAAGGTGGGAGAGCTGTCTCTTGGCCTCATGGTGCGAGGGAGGCTGCCAAGATTCTGTGAAGGGAAAGGGTGGTCTACAGCTTAAACGCTTAAGCAGGCCTAACAGTGCAACACACACACACACACACACACACACACACACACACACACACACACACGGGGATCACCGTTCACAGCGCTGCTTGGACTAGACCAGCCTCGTGGGGTCCCCGGAGCCCGCGGTGGGGGCCACCCCCTCCTGCTGAAGAGTAGAGACTCAAGAACCAGGAGGCGCCTCAGGGACCAGGGGCCTCGTGTGCCACGAAGAACGGAGGCCTAAGAGAAGCGGGTTGGCTGGGCAGGGCGACGGCTCCCCGGCGACCTGCGACCCAGGGGTCAACGTGGGGCCGCCGCGATCCGAGTGGCAGCCCCGACCGGATGCGGGACAAGCCTGGCGGGACTCTCGTCAACCTCAACGGAGGAGGCCGCAGGGGAACCACCTGATCACGAAAGAATTCACCCGCACACCTGGTTGTTCCCCACAGAACCCGCTCGGGACACGGTAAAAACTGCTCGTAGTTAAGCGGAGAGCCCGGCTCGGGGAAACCGCTCTGGAAGCACGGCCTGCGGCCCGCCCGCCGGGGGGGGGAAGCTTGTCGTTGAGCGTCTGACACAGACACGGCCCCTTCCTCTGAAGCTTCCGACACAGCAGACCGCGTCTGTCCCTTCTCTTCAGGGACACTGGGCTGTGACCCCGCCCCCTTTCGGCCCCGTGGAGCCTGCTGGGCGACTGGGCTGCAGCGCCCTCCCAGGGCAGGAGCACGAAGGGAAAGCCGCACGGCATTCCCGAGGAAACCTCCCCCCGAGAAAACCTCTTCCCCCAGGAAACCTCCCCCCCCCCCCCCAGAAAACCTCCTCCCGAGGAAACCTCCCCCCGAGGACGCCCCCCCCCCCCCCCCCCCCCCCGAGGAAACCTCCTCCGGCTCGGAACTTCACGTGTCTTCGGTGGAAACTTCCCCCACCAACAGGCCCCCGGGTAACGCCGCTCGGCGCGCTCTCCGGGGGGAGGTCGGCAGGCGCCCCGCCTCGCCACTGCTTAGTCCCGCGGCCTGGGCGCCTCCCCGTCAAGGAGACAGTCCTCGCTGGAACAGGAGTCTTGACTTTCACAGCCGCGATCTGTGGCGAGCTGACCCGGGGAGAACGTTAAAAACCCTCTTCTGCCCCTCGGGTGTCACGGTCCCTCAAAACGGACAGACGGACGCATGTCTCGCGTAGAAGGCAGCTCCTCCGGGGCCGTCATCCACTCGTCCCGAACCCGGAGCCTCGGGTCTGGGGACGGCGGCAGCTCTGGTGCCAAGGCGGGGGCAGGAGGCCCCGTGGCGGGGGGAGGGGGGGATGTGCCAGGCACCCCCTGCGGGGCGAGGGGGTGGGGGACGAGGAAGGTCTCCGCGCGCGCTGTCGGGGGGGGGGGGGGGGGGGGCCGGGTGTGCCCCGCACCGCGTACCCTTCCGCCACGGATGCCACCCGGCAGGCTGGGAGCCATCACGCTCACCCGCTCCCGCGAAGGGCGTCTAAGCGGACGAGCGTGTTTCAGTCGGCTTGCCGACACACACCTGCGCCCACACGCGCGCTCGCAGAGACTTTTGGGGATTGTAACATTCGCTGGAAACTGCAAGAACGAAAACGACCCTGCAAACGACGGCAGCTCTTTTTTTTAATTGAAGGGCAAAAGTCGGTCACATTTAGAGATCAGCGGGCCTCACGCGGATGGTTAAAACCACCCTCTTTCTTGGTCAACCGTCTCCTAATTTCAGGTAACGTCCACCCGTTCCTTAGAACCACCTGAAACTGTCCTCTGAGCAGATCGGCCACACCCCTAGGTGACGCGGGCGCGACCACACGCACTGCCGGAGGGCGTCTCACTGGATATCATCGTCATCAAAGAGATCTTCAAAATCTATACAAACGAACAAAACCACGCATTAATGGGGCACATGAGGCAAACAACTGAGAAAACAAGTTCACGATGAATTACACAGACATTCAAAACAGGGAGAAAACAGTACACGATCGAAGGGACCCCACGACCGACTCCATTTTATCCCAAGGTCAGACAGTCCCAGGGGACACAGGAGTCTAGAACGCATCTCTAATCCCCTGTGTCGGTGACAATCAAGAAAGCGCACACAGGCGGAGGTGAGGTGCTGCAGCTGGAAGGCTGCCAGAAGACCCCACCGCGAGGGGAGCGCAGAGGGCAGGCGGGAGGAAGGCGCCAGAAGCACTGAGCCACGCTAGAGTGGTTGTCTCTAAGGGAGTCCGCAGACACTGTCTGAGCCCTTCCTACTGGAAGAAGCGCTACAAACTCCCAGCGCCCTACCTGCTGCGATGGGCGGTCATCGTCTACGTGTCTATGCATTTCCTAAACCCGCTACCAGGGGCACACCTTGCTGTCATGTTGGGGAAAGGGTATCAAAGAGCCCCGTGTAGTACCGGGCGTTCAAAACGGTGCAGGATAAACAGTGAGCTACAAAGAGGGCAGTGGAAAGCCCCAGTCACGTCTCCGCACATCCAGGCTGTCACAGGGAAGGTGCTGTCCCAGAGACCTCCTGCCCGGCTGTGTCCCCACCGCACCGACGTGAGCGGTCCCACACCTGGGCTGGCCTGTGGCCTACGGCTCCGAGCACTCTGTCCCCAGCCCCCAGCCCCAGCTAACTCGTCACACCCTCCAACCTCTGCTGGGGTGTCACCCCCCCCCCCGATAAACCGCCCTCTGATGTGCTCCCAGAAACAATGCCACCCGCCTCTGGCTCTCGTCACGACCGCCCCTACGTGCCGTCTTGTCTAACACTCCCCTACTTTGCAACACAGTGGGTGAAGAGGGCAAGCCTTGTTCATGGTCTGAACCCCAGAGCCCAGGTGGCAAGAGGACAGAGCCTCTGCTTGAGCAGCGAGAAGCACTCAGAAGAAACCCCATCCAAACGCTCACGGCGTCCTCGCAGTAACACTTGGGACCGCCACAACCCGACGGGCGGTGTGCACCTCGCAAGCTGGCGGGGGCAGGCTGACGCAGCGTGGAGCTCTTCTGTGCTCCTTCCCTTTCTAGCCCTGGCCCAGAGGGAGGAGGCCACACTACTCATGCCGCTCCGTGCTCCCGCGGCAGAGCAGCCCAGGTCCCTCCCAGATACTTCCTTGGCAGAATTAAAGGGCTATTTTTAGAAACCACATGAACTTGAACACAGCCAACTGTCTGTAAACCCACAAGACGCGTGGGACCTTGAAGGAGATCACCACATGTGGGAGCAGGTCGGGTGGTGTCAGGGATCACCCCACCCTGCTTGGGGTAAGGGCCCCCGAGATCACCCCACGTGAGCGAGGGCTTTCACATGGCACTCTGGAAAGCGTAGAGAAACGGGGTCCAGTCCTCACGGCTGGGGGAAGCCCAGATGCTGCCTCGGGAGCGGCCCGACTCCCTAGGAAGACTGGCTTCTCTTTTCAGACAACTTGCTAAAAAGATGCCAGATAAACTACCACGGCCTCAGACTCCGAGGAGGGGGTGGGGGTGGGGGTAGGGGTGAGGGAGCGGGGTTGGTACATCAAACCAGTGTGGCCAGATCGCATCCCAGCTGCCACTAACTAGCGACAGAAGGTCTTTGGAGCAGCGGGCGCCCAGATGAAAGAAAGGTGACAAGGAGAGAAAATTGCACTTAACCCTCCGAGGAAGATCCCTCTCGTGTTTCCGTTTACGATTCAAACCCTTAGTGTGAATTAGTACATTCTGTAGGAACAGGGCCTTGGGAAGTCGGAACACAGAGAAATGCCCCCGTGACACGTGGGAAGGTGTCACATCAACTGTTTCCACTACACTTACCACCCATGTGCCTGGTAACTAGCGCTAAAGCTCTTAAATACTAGTGAGTCCTGCCCTCAGAGACAAGGGAGGGGACAGCCGGTGTCGCTGTGCTAAGGGAGCCGACCAACCAGAGCCCAGGGACACAGGAAAGGAAAGGAAAGCAGCTGTCAGGATGCAGCAGAGATGAGAAGGCAGGATGGGGCTCCCACACCCGTGTCCGAAGTGTGGCTGCAGCTCAAGTTCAACTACTGGAGTGCAAGTAGGCATTTTTACGCTACTTGTGTAAAAACACACTACGACCGGGGCAATTTTACGCTACTTGTCCTCCCGAAGAACAAGGCTGACGGCCAGCGCTGACAGCCGTGCTGTCACCTCCTACGCACCGCGCCGCGTCTGAGAACCGCACACAGCTGGGCTTCCCTGTCCTCTGACCCCAAGCACTCTCGTCACAAAGCACCCCACTTACAACACACAGAGAGACATTCGATTAGACCCGGGACCCCCGATCCCGGTGTCCTTACCGTTAAAAAAGTCGGCATGAACTGCCTTTTCATTGGCTGCCAAATCCATCAGGAGCCCGGTGCTGCCTCCGGCCTGGGAAAGGAAAGGTGAGAATGTCAGTGCTGTTTTTCAAGAGAAGCCACGCCCCTCCAGGGCAGGGGAAGGTGAGGGAGGGAAAGGTGCCCAGGTGGGAGTCAAAAATTAGTTCCAGGCAAAGGAAGTGGGTGGGAGGGGCAGCATTCCGAGGAATCATCTTGAAGGTCTCCTTCATTCCTCCTACTGTTGAAACAGAATCCTGCTGTCCCCGGAACACCACCACGTCTCTGTAGGCCTGGCGTAGAGGTTCTAATTCCCTATATGATGTTGCCACAGAGGCCGGGCCCCAAACGTGCAAAACTGCGCCTGACGAGTTCTCTGCTCTGGACTGCCCCCTGCTTCTTCTGGGAATTAAACTGCTTCCCTTGGGAAAGTGACCTGCTGACCAGGGGCTCTGTGGGGTGCGGTCACAGGACCTTCCACCGCCACAACTTCGGGGGCAGGAAAATCGTGCCACAGCCAAAGTGGGGCAATCTGATGCCCTCAGGATTCAGGGTGTCTGTGAGAGTCACACAGTGAGGGCAGAGCACAGGCCCCCGCCCACCGGTCCCCGCTGCTACCCCCCACGTGCCCAGGCTGTCTGCTCTACCTTCTCCAGGCTCCCTGGAGCTGAGTGTCTCCCACCTTCCTCTTCGTGGCTGTCGTCAGTAACCCAAACCCGGGAGAAAAGCCCAAGATGCTCTCCTCTCTCCTCAACCTCCCTCCCCCTTCCCCATGGCCAAGTAAGCCCTGCAGATTCCACCAATGACAGACTCTGCTGAGTGAGTCCCGACTCCCACCAACAGGTGTTGCCTTCCTTCAGACCCTCCTCAAGGCTTCCGTTCGCAGCTTTCCACTCTCCCACCTCCAAACCCAATCCCCAAACTCTCCAGAGTGACCTGCTAGGAAGCAGACTGGAGCAAAGCCCTCAAGTGAGTCCACACTGCCTAGGGAAATGCCTTTAACAAAGGACTGAGAAGCTGGGGTTCGGTGGCAGTGCTTCAAGGGTGGGGTGCAGCCAGCCCACCCGACCCGGCACAGCTACAAGCCACTTGGTGACCCAGCCCCGCCCCCTTTTCCAGCTGCAATCTCTCCCCGAGCTCGGGCACCTTACAGCCTGCTGGACTCGGCTCCTGCCAGGACTTCCTCTTCCACCACGACTAGTTAGCAAACACTATGGTTTCAGCATTCGCCCACAGTCAGCTGCTCTCCCAAACCCGAGCCGGGCCACCCCAAAGCCGGGAGGGCGCCTCCATCAGGGCACTCGCGACTCTATTCCACTTAGCGTCTGCAATCAGCTTCGGTCATGCCCCTATTTCAGGGAGCACGGACGCAGGGTCTGTCCCCCTAAGCTTTGAGATAGGGGAAATGAGGCCCAGACATCGATGGGGCGGACCTGACACTTAGAGCTGGGCCGCGGCGCTACCAGCTCACCAACACCGCCATCAGCCGAGATCACCCCGAAGCCAGGACGCAGTGAGACGAAAACGCAAGACCCCTTCGTAACCTGCACGACTGCAGGAGAACAGGGTCACCGTGCAACACACACATGCCAAGCGCCCATTCCCCCGGCTCCCTAGGCCGACGGCCGCGTCTTTCCCGACGACGGCTTCCCAGCCTGGCTCCAGTCGTGCCTCCTGCCGGACAACACGGACCCACGGCCGGGGACCCACCCTCACACCCGGCCAGCACGCAACCCGGCGCAAAGCCCCGAGCACAGGCCCGAACTCCGGCCTGTCGTCCGTAGCGCTCGCCGGGCCCGAGGAGCCGCAGGCCGGCTGCCAGCCGCGCGGGCTGGAGGACGCCACGGCCCAGGGCAGCGCCCGCCCGCCGCCCGCTGGCTCCCGGGGCGCCCGCTCGGACGGGGGTGGGGCCCGCGCAGGCCGCCGTCCCCGCCGCCCGCCCCGGCCCCCTGCCCGCGGCCGCCCCCTCACCTCGTCCAGGTCCACGTAGGGCCCGGCGCCCTCGGGGAACATCTCGTCCACCGCCGGCTTCATCTCGCCTGCGGCGTCTCCCGCGTCCCCGGCTCACTTCCGGCCCGCCTGACGCCTCTTCCGGTAAGCGCCGGCCGCGGTGCGTCTAGACGCCGGAGGACCGCCGACTCTATGGTCTCCCGCAGGCCCGTCGGCGCAGAGGGGAGCTGAGCGCACGGAAGGCTCGGCCCACGGGGCCTGGCACAGAGCGGTGCCCAAGAGATGCCCGTTAAAGAATGTGCGTGTTCAGAAAGAGACGGGCGGTTGCCAGAGGGGCGGGGTGAGGGGTGGGCGACAATGGGGAGGGGACCAGGAGAGACACACTCGCAGCCCCCAGGTGCAGGTGTGCGGAATGGAAAGTCCAGCCTGGGGGCGCAGCCAACGACACCGTAATAACATTGCATGAGGACAGAGTGTGTACAGTTGTCGAATCACTATGTTGTACACCTGAAACGAATAATATTGTACATCAACTATACCTTAGAATGAAAGAATGTGAATGGTCAATGCAGTGAAGAGGCAACCCACCGGATGGGAGCAAGTATTTACAAGTTACATACACATATATGTACGTATGTACACATACATACACAGGTACACATATGGTAAGGGATTAGTATCCAGTATATATAAAGAACCCACAAAACTCAACAGCAACAAATCCCAATTCAAAATGGGCAAATGACTTGAATATACCTTTCCGTGAAGTAGATGTTCAAATGACCAGTAAGCACATGAAAAGATGGTCAACACCATTAAGCATTAGGGAGATGCAAACCAAACCACAGTGAGCTACCACCTCACGCTTATTGGAACAAACACTATTTAAAAACCCAGAAAATAACAAGTGCTGGAGAGGACGAGGGGAAATAGGAACACCTGTGCACTGCTGGCAGGGAAGGGAAATTGTGCAGCTGTCACGGAAAACAGTGTGGGGGAGCCTCAAAAATTAAACATAGAAATGCCATATGATCCAGCAGTCCCGCTCTGGGTGTATCCCCAAAGGAAGGGAAAGCAAGGTCTTCATGAGATATTTGCACACCCATGTTCATAGCAATTCACAATAGCTAAGTGTAGAAGCATCTCAGGTCTTTATTAATAGAAGAATGGCTGAGCAAGATGTATGCTGTACATACATAAGATGGAATACTATTTAGCCATAAAAGGGAAGGAAATTCTGACACCTGCTGCAACATGGATGAAGCTTCAGGACATTATGATCAGTGAAAAGAGATGTCATACAAATTCTGTATGATTCTACTTACAGAAGGTCCCTGCAATAGTCAGATTCACAGAGATGGAGACCAGAAGGGTGGGCACTGGGGGCTGGGGGAGGGGCTGGGCGGTCAGTGCCTAATGGGGACAGAGGTTCAGTTGGAGAAGATGAGAAAGTTCTGGAGATGGATGGCGGCGCTGATGGTTGCACAACAATGTGAATGTGCTTAAAAATAGTTACAGTGGTAAATTTTACGATATGTGTATTTTATCATAATTTTTTAAAGCATGTGAATGAGAGAAGGGGGTAGGAGGGAAGGGGCAGGAAGGGGAAGGGTGGATGGGAGGAGGGCATAAGATACCGGAGCTAGACTTTGGAAGCAGGTAGGCTTGGGAGCTAGTCTGCAAGAGAAGTAGAGGAGGGGAAGGGTGGGGCAGGGAGACAGGGAATGAGCCTGAGGGGGCTCATTCCCTCAGGGAATGAGGGGGACTGTGGCCTGAGTATGCAGCGTGGGGCCCAGGAAGAGGTGAGGAGAGACCGGGAGTATGGTTGAGCCTCAGAAATCACCGTGAACACGAATCACTCTGAAGCACCCCAGCAAAAGACAGAGGAAGCCACTACTCCATGGTCAGCAACAGGCTTCTCTTCTGAGTAGTTTCAAAACATGGGAGCCCCTATTCCCATAGAGGAGTGAGATCTCCCAGGCACTCCTGGCCTTTCTCCACCTCTGACTTCTGGAACTACCTTCTGGAACTATGGCAATTACACTGTTTGCACATCTTGGCTATTGTGAGTAGTGCTGCGCTGAGCCTAGGAGAGCAGATAGCTCTGGAGGACCGCTTCCCCCGTGCATTCCAGGGGACCCACAGCCCCTCCCAGGGACACTGTCGCCCTTGCACTCCAGGGGACCCCTTCCCTCCTGCACTTCCCCCCTGCACTCCAGAGGACGACTTCCCCCCTGCACTCCAGGGGACTTGCAGCACCTCTGAGGGACACTGTCCTCGCTGCACCCCAGGGACCCACAGCCCCTCCCAGGGACACTGACCCCCCTGCACTCCAGGGGACCTGCAGCCCCTCCCAGGGACACAGTCCTCCCTGCACTTCGGGGACCCACAGCCCCTCCCAGGGACACTGTCCCCCCTGCACTCCAGGGTACCTGCAGCCCCTCCGAGGGACACTGTCCCCCTGCACTCCAGGGGACCCCTTCCCTCCTGCACTTCCCCCCTGCACTCCAGGGGACCCGCAGCCCCTCCCAGGGACACTATCTTCCCTGCACTCCAGGGACCCACAGCCCCTCCCAGGGACACAGTCCTTCCTGCACTCTGGGGACCCGCAGTCCCTCCCAGGGACACTGTCCCCCCTGCACTCCAGGGACCCACAGCCCCTCCAAGGGTGTGTGACTTCAGCTATTAGGTGACAAGTACAGCAAAGCCCCAAGTCAGAGCCATGGTTCGCTTGTTGAATAAGACAGTAAATGTGGCCTGACTGGAGCTGTTTCTTGAAAGAAAACCACCAGCGTTTGTGTGACTCAGGTGAGGAATTTATTGAGCTTGCGGCCAGGGATCCAGGCTGGTGCTCAGTCCTGCTGATAGGGGACGTGGAACCCCAGGGTGGTCCCCAGGGGGAAGTGAGCGAAGAAGGTGCGGGCCAGGTCCTCCAACTGGGGGTAGGCTCCCAGGGTCTGGAAGTACTGCACATAGTTCCAGAAGTCAGAGGTGGAGAAAGGCCAGTAGGGCATGGCCGGCGGCTCAGCATAGGGGTCTGAAAGACACAACCACCTGCCTCAGGGGCTGTCCCCGCTCGTCCTGCCCCGAGGCCGCCCCTCCACGATGCCTTAGGGCAGGTGGCCGGGGCCAGCAGCCCCATGCAGTGAGGGGACCCTCCCAGCTGGACGCCAGGCCCCGGGCTATCCCTGATCCTCTGTGGCAGCATCCCGGAGCCTTGCCATCTGGACAATGACCTGGGTTCTGCCTCTCGGGACTCATGGTCCGAGGGGACAGCTCAGGGGGAGGAGAAGAGGGAAAAGGAGGACAAGGAGGGAGGGGGGAGGAAATCTGGCCCCTGTTCTGGAGACGCTGAGGATGGGGGAGCATCCCGGTGGGATTTCAGACGAGGCCACAGCCCCCAGCCCTGGAATCCAGATGTCGCTGCCCTGGGGTCGGACTTGGTGGGAGGGCCCTGGGGTGAGTCCGGTCCGAGGGCAAGAACGCGAAGCCTCGGGAGTTCAGAGGGTCTCTCCTGCCCTGTGCAGCCCCAGGTGGCTGGAAGGCAGGGCCCAGGGAAGAGACTCAGTCCCTCTGCTTGCACAGCTTGGCCTTCAGCTGACCCAGGCTCCTGCTTCCTTCATTGGGGATAAGAAGCCAGCTCCCACCCAGCTCCCTCTTCTGACCCCACCCCACCCAAACACACACCAGAAAAGGCCAGGAGGACAATACAATACCTCCCTCCTCCTGCACTGGCTTGGCTCCTGCAGAGGAAGAGAGAGCAGTCACCCTGGAGAACCCCCGAGGGTAGGACCCCACCGCACATGAGCTGCCCAAGCGGCCAGGGGGATGGCACGAGGGACAGAACCGCCACTCACCCGCCAGAGGTCCCAGCAGGAGGCAGAGGGCCACCCCTTGCACCAAGCAGGCCTTCATCTTCCCCAGGTGCATCTTCCACCAACCGATGGAGCTCCGGTCCCCCTGCAGCACGAGGACCCCAGAGGGTGAGACCCGCCGCCCATGAGGGCCCCGGCTTCCTCCCAGCACCCCTGCACCGGGCAGCTCCCTGGAAAACATCTCTGGAAAAAGGACAAGCTCTGAGTGTTTTCACAGCAATTTCAGTCTCGGTGGCTTCAGACGGTGGTCCTGAGGCTGAGCCCACCACCCCTCCCCGCCCCCGTGGCCGGCGGCGACCCCGCACCTGCCCCCCGCAGAGGTTACTGGGCTCCTGTTGTTCAGCCTCAGCCGGAACGGGGACAGGAGTCTGCCGCCAGCACGCAGGCCCCTCTTTATAAAAGGCCAGAGACAAGGAGGCAGACGTCACCTACGTGAGCTGTCAAACCGAATATTTCATCCCTGGCCAGAGCACTGAGGGCTCCTGTGACCTTGTTGGCAGCGGGACCTCGAGAGTCCACTCGTGGGAACCTGATCCAAGGATCAGATCCGGAGAAAAACATCTCTGCACAGGCACTGCTAGGATCTCCAGGACTGAATTCAACACCAGTACTCAGACGCGATTTCCTCTCCACCGGATAGAAGGACGTTCTGAGTCTGACACTGAGGCTGAGGTCCCCGCTTACAGGAACAAGGTCATCACAGAGCGGCCCCTGGGGGGACAGGCAGGCAGGCAGGCAGGACGGGACCCTCGGGGAGCCAGGAGCAGCCTCAGCTCAGCACCCCCCACCCCCGCCGACGGGACATGTTGAGCACAGTCCGTACAGGAAGTGTGGGCATCCAGCCCCGCTTCGCATCTGCAGACTAGAGCCTTCCGGCTCACGCACGACGATTAAGTCTATTGTCTGGAAGGCAGCTGTCTGGCCCCAGGGACACCATGGACGACTCCTACGGTCTCCAGACCACTCTGATTACCCCTCAGGGCTGCTCCTCAAGACTGCGGCCATGCCTCGTGGCCCTGCCCACAGGGTCCCATCGCCCACTGAATCCACACAGCTGGGGACACAGCATGTGGTCTGGCTGGTGGCGAGTGGCAGAGAGCAGGTCTTCCGTGATGGATCCAGCCAACACACACCTGGTCTCCCCAAGTCTTTGGGCGCCTGCCCGGACCCGGGACCAGCCTCCTGCATGGGCCATCTTTGCACAAACGGCTAGAACCGCTCCCGGTCTCCTGAGAATCCAGAGGATCCTCTGCCAAGTGGGCCCAGGCCAGCACTTCCGTCGTCTGCACCCTGATCCACCCCATCTATGTTCCCTGGGCTTTGGACGCCACATATGGGCGTATGTGGACCCTCCTGGGGACACACGTTGTGCCTCGCTTTCTAAGTCACATCTGAGCCTCAGGGTCTGGTCACGATTGTGGGTGGGGTCCTCAGGAGGATTAGCAGCCCCTGGCGGATGACAGCTCTGGGGGGGCTACAGGTTTTTCAAGCACGGGGGACTAACCCACCGGATAGGGAGGAAGGACACTTCTGCTGGCAAAGGAGACGCAGCTGAATGTAGGGGCTCAGGACCCCAGCTTCATCAGTCTCCCCACACGTCCCCGTCCAAGTGATAAGAGACTCATTCCTACCCAACAAACCCTAACCTTCACAAAAGATGGCCTAAGAGAGAAAAAGTTCAACTTTCCTTGTGAGTTTCAGACCCACCAGCTTAGACCTCGGGTTTTATTTTCAGAAATCTGGACTCCTCGCCTGCAAGACGTAATTCTTTTAGGGCAATTGTGTCAGGGTCCTCAAGACCACCCGGCTCGGTGACTCACGGGCCCCCCCCCCCCGAGACACAGCACAGGCCGCGCTCCCAGCTGGGATTCACAACACAGAAATGGTAGGGCGCGCAGGAAGGGAGAAGTCGGGGGAGCAGGCCCGAGCTCCCGGGCGCCCTCCCTGTGCGCTCACACAGGCCACCACCAGGTGCCTGTGAGAGACGCAGCGCCCGGGGTTTTAATCGGGGGCTGGGCACGGGGCCCCCCGGGCCTGGCGTAGATCCCGGATGCCCGGGCGGAAGCGGGTGCTCAGCTCGAACCACGCCGCACAGACCGCACAGACGTCGGGGGGCAGCGAGGTCCTCTTATCCATGAGTTCCAGCCGCGGGCCACCTGGCGGGCGGGCGTTCCCGAGGAGGGCAGCGGGGCCTGCTTGTCAACCCTTTCTGCACAACACAGAAGCTTTGGGTTCCTTATCTGGCCCCTGAGCTGGGAATTTTGAGCTCCGAGCTCATAATTTGCTTTCCCCACATTCTCCGGCACATTTAGAAACCACCAACCAACCCCACAGCCCTTGCTTCCACTGCTAAGTGGTCTGTGGCCTTAGCCACAAAGCCCGGCTTTCTGTAGCCCGTTGGCTCCGGGGACGGCAGCGCCCTGTTCCGCTGCAAATGGCACTGCGGTCGGGCCAGAGAACCAATTCCCGATTCCATCCCGAACCCGATCCCCTGGGGATGAATCCCTCCCGGCTCCAGTATTCCACCCATATGGCCCCTGGGCGTCCTGCGGGACGTGATGTTTATTGCAGAGCCGGACCCGGGAGCACCGGGGCTGAGGAAGCCCTGACGCGTGGCCTGCGTGTCTGTGGGGGCCGGGGCCTCTGAGGTGGGCGGCGACCGTGCCGGGCCGGGCAGGGCGTGGAAGGCACAAGGACCTGCCGGCAGACCCGTCGCGCCTCGCCGCTCCAGAGGGTGATGGCTCTTTGTTCATCGCTGACCACTCCCCGCTCAAAGATGACGCCCAGGGAGCCGTTCCCATGATGTCGGGAAAAAGGAAATAAACTGCCTGTACTATATCTTTATAGCTATTTTCTTAATTAAAAAAAACCCGACCTAGAAAGCATCTACGAGTGATGAGCGGTGATGGTATTGGGTGGGAGAGCTGTGGGGATACTAGTTTTGTTTTCTTTCTGGGTGTACGTATATCCCTTGACTTAGCACTTACGTGGTGGGGAGAAAACCTTACAAACCGCCGCCAATAGCTCCTTCTTACTGAGCTGCTGCCCTGGATACACCTCCCAGGTCTCCCACAACCACGTGGCCACCCCAAGTCCAGCCCACACTTTTTCCCTCTTCCCGAGTCCTTCAAGCCACTCTCCTTTGCTGGCCTGTACACAGACCTTCCTGAGACCCACCTGGGGGACCCCACCTGGAGGGCCCCACCTGGAGGGTCCCATCTGGAGAATCCCACCTGGAGGGCCCCACCTGGAGGGCCCCACCTGGAGAATCCCACCTGGAGAGTCCCCCTTGGAGAACCCCACCTGGAGGGCCCCACCTGGAGAATCCCACCTGGAGAACCCCACCTGGAGAATCCCCCCTGGAGAACCCCACCTGGAGGGCCCCACCTGGAGAACCCCACCTGGAGAATCCCACCTGGAGAACCCCACCTGGAGGGCCCCACCTGGAGGGCCCCACCTGGAGGGCCCCACCTGGAGAATCCCACCTGGAGAATCCCACCTGGAGAACCCCACCTGGAGGGCCCCACCTGGAGAGTCCCATCTGGAGAATCCCACCTGGAGAACCCCACCTGGAGAATGCCACCTGGAGAATCCCACCTGGAGAATCCCAGCTGGAAGGCCCCACCTGGAGAGTCCCATCTGGAGAATCCCACCTGGAGAACCCCACCTGGAGAATCCCCCCTGGAGAACCCCACCTGGAGGGCCCCACCTGGAGAACCCCACCTGGAGAATCCCACCTGGAGAACCCCACCTGGAGAATCCCACCTGGAGGGCCCCACCTGGAGAATCCCACCTGGAGAACCCCACCTGGAGAGTCCCCCCTGGAGAACCCCACCTGGAGGGCCCCACCTGGAGAATGCCACCTGGAGAATCCCACCTGGAGAACCCCACCTGGAGAATCCCACCTGGAGAACCCCACCTGGAGAATCCCCCCTGGAGAACCCCACCTGGAGGGCCCCACCTGGAGAATCCCACCTGGAGAACCCCACCTGGAGGGCCCCACCTGGAGGGCCCCACCTGGAGAATCCCACCTGGAGAACCCCACCTGGAGAATCCCCCCTGGAGAACCCCACCTGGAGAGTCCCCCCTGGAGAACCCCACCTGGAGGGCCCCACCTGGAGAATGCCACCTGGAGAATCCCACCTGGAGAACCCCACCTGGAGGGCCCCACCTGGAGGGCCCCACCTGGAGAATCCCACCTGGAGAACCCCACCTGGAGAATCCCCCCTGGAGAACCCCACCTGGAGAGTCCCCCCTGGAGAACCCCACCTGGAGGGCCCCACCTGGAGAATCCGACCTGGAGAATCCCACCTGGAGAACCCCACCTGGAGGGCCCCACCTGGAGGGCCCCACCTGGAGAATCCCCCCTGGAGAACCGCACCTGGAGAATCCCACCTGGAGGGCCCCACCTGGAGAATCCCACCAGGAGAATCCCACCTGGAGAACCCCACCTGGAGGGCCCCACCTGGAGAATCCCACCTGGAGAATCCCACCTGGAGAACCCCACCTGGAGAACCCCACCTGGAGGGCCCCACCTGGAGAATCCCACCTGGAGAACCCCACCTGGAGAATCCCACCTGGAGGGCCCCACCTGGAGAATCCCACCTGGAGAATCCCACCTGGAGAACCCCACCTGGAGAACCCCACCTGGAGGGCCCCACCTGGAGAATCCCACCTGGAGAACCCCACCTGGAGAACCCCACCTGGAGGGCCCCACCTGGAGAATCCCACCTGGAGAACCCCACCTGGAGAATCCCACCTGGAGGGCCCCACCTGGAGAATCCCACCTGGAGAATCCCACCTGGAGAACCCCACCTGGAGGGCCCCACCTGGAGAATCCCAGCTGGAAGGCCCCACCTGGAGAGTCCCACCTGGAGAATCCCACCTGGAGAACCCCACCTGGAGGATCCCCCCTGGAGAACCCCACCTGGAGGGCCCCACCTGGAGAATCCCACCTGGAGAATACCACCTGGAGAATGCCACCTGGAGAATCCCACCTGGAGAATCCCAGCTGGAAGGCCCCACCTGGAGAGTCCCATCTGGAGAATCCCACCTGGAGAACCCCACCTGGAGAATCCCCCCTGGAAAACCCCACCTGGAGGGCCCCACCTGGAGAATCCCACCTGGAGAATACCACCTGGAGAATGCCACCTGGAGAATCCCACCTGGAGAATCCCAGCTGGAAGGCCCCACCTGGAGAGTCCCACCTGGAGAATCCCACCTGGAGAACCCCACCTGGAGGATCCCCCCTGGAGAACCCCACCTGGAGAATCCCACCTGGAGAACCCCACCTGGAGGGCCCCACCTGGAGAATCCCACCTGGAGAATCCCACCTGGAGAACCCCACCTGGAGGGCCCCACCTGGAGAATCCCACCTGGAGAGTCCCCCCTGGAGAACCCCACCTGGAGGGCCCCACCTGGAGAATCCCACCTGGAGAATCCCACCTGGAGAATCCCCCCTGGAGAACCCCACCTGGAGGGCCCACCTGGAGAACCCCACCTGGAGAATCCCACCTGGAGAATCCCACCTGAAGAGTCCCCCCTGGAGAACCCCACCTGGAGGGCCCCACCTGTAGAATCCCACCTGGAGAACCCCACCTGGAGGGCCCCACCTGGAGAATCCCACCTGGAGAACCCCACCTGGAGAACCCCACCTGGAGGGCCCCACCTGGAGAATCCCACCTGGAGAATCCCACCTGGAGAACACCACCTGGAGGGCCCCACCTGGAGAATCCCACCTGGAGAGTCCCCCCTGGAGAACCCCACCTGGAGAGTCCCATCTGGAGAGTTCCACCTGGAAGGCCCCACCTGGAGAATCCCACCTGAAGGACCCCACCTGGGAGGCCAACTCGTCTGGCCCTGGACAAGGGCCCCTTCTCCCCCTCACCCGGCAGCTCTCCCACAGTGCCCCTTGCCGGGGGTCTGCACGGCCAGCCTTGCATCACTCTTGTTCTGCGGGATCCCTAGAGCAATGGTCCTCACACTGCATCCAGACCAGATGGTCCAGGGATCTGTTAAATCCACATTCTGATCTAGCAGGTTGAGGGGAGAGCCTGGGAATCTGCATTCCTAACAAGCTCCTGGGAGATGCCCACGCTACCAGCCCCTAGAGCACATTTAGGGTCTCGAGGCAGGTTCTCAAGCTGGGCAGGGTCAGAATCACCTGAAGGAGCTGCTCGCAGAACGATGTCGGGGACATGTTAGAGGGCAGATGGCCGGGTGCCACCCTGCAGAGTTCTGCCCCAAGGGCTCGCGGCTGGGACCGGGACTCTGCACGTCTGCCGTGTTACCAAGGGTGCTGAGCAGGTTCAGGGCCAGGCTTCGAGAGCCACCGTCAGAAGCAGAGGTTCGGACCCTGACTGCACAGCAGACCACCCGCGGAGCTGCTCAGCCGTGGGGATTTCAGCCCCGTCTCCACGGGCAGGATTTACTCTAACGGGTCCAGGTGGGGCCCGGCGTGCTGTTGCCTGGGGGTGGTCAGGCCCCCTGCTCCTCCAGCCCCTGCCCCTGTCCTGCACGGAGGCCTGCAGGTGCACTGGAGGCCTGCAAGGACCCCCCGCCTGTAGCGAGAGGCAGCTCTGGTTGCATAATCGGGTCTTCGTGGACACGGGTCTGCCCCCAGGCTAACTCAAGGGAGGGCCGTGGTCTCTGCCAGATGAGCAGGAAGGGAGCAAGTCAGGTGGCTGGGCTGGGAGCCTTCTGTCCCCTGCTGCTTCGCCTGAATGACCCAGGTGCGTCCTCCCCAGCCGGCACAGCGGACACTCCTGTCATGAGGTCTCCGGGCGCCCTCTGCCGTCTGACTCGGGAACACTAAGCGTGGCCTCTCGCTGAGGTCACTGGTAGCTGCAGACACCCAGGCTTCGGCCCCGGAGGACAAGGCCCAGCCCACCTCAGATCTCCCGGAAGGGTGGGCAGGACCCCAGGGCTCACAGCCCTTCCAGCCGTCCCCGCGCAAGCCCGAGCCTTGCTCCTTATTAAGTCCCAAAGACATAGGTCCTCCTACCCATGGGCTCCTTCCGGATGTGCCTCTTCTTGGACCCTTCCTGCAGCTGCCACCAGCTCAGCCCCCATCCACGGCCTCGGTTTGCTTCTGGAAACGTCCACACTGCTCATCCACTCCAGCCTGGGAACCTGAGCCCTGGCTGCAGGCCTGCTCCCAGGGTGCCTCCGGCCAGCCGGCCGGCCTTCGGGCCCCTGCGCTGTGCCCCGCTGCTCCAGCACGGGGGGTCCTCCGTCTCCGCCCTCCCCGAGCCCGGGAGCCTTGCCCCCTCTGGAGCCTCCGCCATCCCCAGCGCACAGTCACTCTGCCCCACGTCCTGCCCTCCTGCTTGGCTATGTGTTCGAGCCACTTTCCGAGCCACTGGCTGCTCGAGCGTTCCCGAGTGTCTGGGGCCTGGAACGCTCCCGTCGCCCCGTGGGTGGGGCTTGGTGACGTGCTCACGGGCTGAACACACGGAGGGTCGGTGCCCGGCCTGGGGCCCCCCGTGCGCGTTAGGGCCACATCCTGCAGGCCTCTTCTCACTCAGCTGTAACCTGGGCGTCTGGGCCAGCGCCTGGCTGTGTGTGCCGTTCTCCGGGTCCCCTTGGGAAGCGCCACCCCCTCTGCGCCTGCAAGTGAGGGGGCGCTTCTCACACTCACCTGTTTTGTCCCCAGATTCATGGTTTCTGACTGTGCGTGTCGTTTTGAGAAAAGGATTTAATTAAATATCATAGAATCTAAAGAACATGAAACGTGTGTTGTGGATGAAAACAAAGTTGCTTTGGAAAGGCCCACTCGAGGTGGACGTTTCTGGAAACTACTGTCAAGTTAGATGTGGCTTGGACGATGCTGAGGTTGGGGCCAAAGTCCTCACATTCCCCGGTGGACCTGCCTTCAGAGTCCCCCATCAGAGAAAACCAGACCCTAAAATCTTGGCTGGTGCATCCCCGCAGCGGGCACCAGGGGGCGCCATCCCCACGGGAATCCTTACAGGCCAGAAGGCGCCGTGACCAGAGGATTGATGGTCAAGACGGGTACCGTGTAGATTTGAAAGCTAAGATGTGTAAGGTCCAACGATTCTTTGTAAAACTCATCTTTGTATTTAGCTGATTTGTGAGAACTTCTGATCAGGTCCCAGTTTGGTCCCTGAGAGGGCTTCTCCTGAGCCCAGGACACCTGGGCCTGGGGTGTCATTGAGGCCAGGCAGTGGGGACCCGTCAGGATTCTAGGGTGGACTCATAAAATATGGGAGAACTCGATGCTAACAAAGCACTCACTGATTATTTGAAATCCTAATCTAAACGGGAAACCTGTATTTTTATTTGCTAAATCTGACAATCCATGTGTGTGGCTCTGGGCACAGGCTGGCCGGGAGAGGGGGCCCCAGTCCCGGAGGGGACACGTGTCTTTTCCAAGATGCTTCCTCCTGGAGCTGTGGGACTCTGGTCCTGACCCAGACGGGCAGGTGGGCTGCAAGCCTGCACTCCCCAGGTCAGCGAGGCTCCTGGTTCGGCACACCGAGCGTCTCCACAGCGGGAGAGAAGTCGAAGCAGCCAGAGAGGTGGGGTGCAGCCTGCTAGCCCAGCAGGGCAGGGTGGGGCCGGGACTCGGGGCAGAGAGGCACTGGCCTTAGATGTGCGCTGTCACAGGTGCCTGGGGGCCACGACATGCCCACTCTGGGTGCTTGGTGCCCCCAGGCCCCCAAAGCGGCTAGCACCCCGGCCTTCCTTCTGGAAGTACTCCCTGAGAAGGCAGCCCGGGTCCCCAGCACCACGGTGGTGTGAGAATTCCGCTGGAGGTCATAGTTGTGGTCCCGGACAGATGGGAAGAGAGACCCAGAGGGAGAGGCCCTCAGTCCCCCCGGGACAATGTTCGGGGATGCAGAACGTGGGAACCCCCCATATGTCCTCCTCCTTCCGGGTGATGAGGGCTTGCAAGGGTCGCACCCCAGCACCCTGAGACTGAATCAGTGCCAGCTCAGTGTGTGGGCATGCATGAGCATGGGAGCCCGTGTGTGCTCCGTTGGGGGGGGGAGGTCCCAGGGGGCCCGATGGAGGACCGGACGGGGCTGGAGACAGGCGGGGGAAGCCGGAACCTGCTCTGAGAGCTCAGACCAGGAGAAGCGTTTATCCACTGCCTTCTGTCTCTGCTGCTGGGGGCCGGGCCCCTGGGGGTTAACTCCCCCTCTCCAGGCGGGGTGCCCGCTGGGCCCCTGCAGGCGTCCAGTGCTGGGTGAGGCCTGGGAGCTCTCCCTGCGGCTGACACTGCCTCTGTGGGGCAGGAGGAGTGAGGGGGGAGCTGCCCCAGGACCTTGTACTCCTCAGTCTTCCTGTCTCAGGTGTTCCCTAAGGACACAGAGCCAGACCTGGGTCCACACTCGTGAGGAAGGCAGACCACAGCGCTCTGCGTGCCAGAAGGCAGTGAGCCTCGGTGGGCATTCGTTCCCCTTGTCATGTGATACAACACGGAGACGCTGGCTCAGATGATCCCGTGTCTGGGGGTGTTCTCCCCACCGAGGACCCCGCTTCACTTGCTAAGGGCCTGGTGCCCCCACAGCAAATGTCTCCGAGTGGATGCTCTATGCCGGCCCTTCACGGACCACCCCACTGACATCCTCGCTCCTGGTGAGTCCAGAGCTGTTCCTACCTTCTCCGTTGTATTGGGGAGGGGACCGAGGCTTTCCAAATGAAGGGACCTGCTGGAGACAACAGCAAAGGGTAGAGGCCCGGGGGCGGCCCCGGGGGAGGGCCCGACTCCCTCCTTCCCTGGGCCATCATACACCCTGAGCCGGTGTGCACGCCCGTCCCTCCTGCAGAGTCTTGTTCAGAAGGCCCGGCCTGCCCCAGCTCCGGCAATGCTAACATGCTCCCAGGCCCGGGGGTTGCAGGGCCTGATGCCTTCAGTGGGCTGCCCAGAGAGCACGCTCTGGCCCGTCCCTGGGGGCACAGGCCCCTGGGTGTGCTGCAGGCCCCCTGCCCCGGCTTGAGGTCCGCCCCGGCCGAGGGACTCCTCCAGGATGGCTGCCACAGCAGGACAGCAGCTGACTGGCTGTGGCTCGAGTTTAAATTTGTCCAGCTATGGGTCTGGATCTGTCTGACCGGGGACTTCGAGAGCCAGGTGGGCACACAGGGCCTCCATCCAGACATGGGCACGGGCAGGGAGCAGAAGTCTGGTGGGCAGATCCTGGGAGAGAATGCCACAATGGTGTTCTTCTGATGCCAGCCCTTCCGACCAGAGTCTGGTTCCGCGAGCAGGGAGTAAGCGCAGGGAGAAGAGAGCACCTGGCACGAGTGAGCGGGTTACTTCCGGGCACTCCTCCGTATGGGCATCCCTGATGCCCACGTGATTCTGAAAGGCTCACTAGAGAATCCACTCAATGTCAACCCAGGGACAACCCACTTCCTCGAAACCCACACCCCCTCATGTCCCATAAGTACGGCAGGAAAGGGCTGAGGGGGGAGAGATATCTGTTCTTGGCCAGTGGGAGTGTGTCCCAACTCTTCTAGGCCTGGTGTGTGATGGGGACTTGGGGACAGTGTGGATGGTGGGGACTGTGGGGACAGTGGGAAACTGGGGCAGTGGGAGACAGTGGATGATAGGCACTGTGGGGACAGTGGGGTGCCACGGGGACTCTGGGTGTCGGGAGCAGGCCGGGCGGTTGTCCAGGGGCCAGGCCGGGAGGAGGGCAGTGAGGTCTGACCACAGGCCGCCAAGGTGACGGTGGCGTCACAGAGATTTGCACACAGATTTCTGAGAGCTGGCCCTTCTGTGGGGCTCGCGCAGGTGCAGTGAGGGGAGCGAGCGGGTCTCTGACGCCCAGCTGGCTCACCTTCGCCTGCACCTGCCTGGCCCCGCCTGAGGGCAGGGCAGGACGTGCCTAGTGCCCCAGGCTCCCCTGGTGCACCTCTGCTTCTGATCGAGGAAGCACACCCAGGGGACGGACCCTTCTTTCCTTGGGTGGGTCTGTGTTTCTGCACCCGGAGAGGATTCGGGGTCTCCTGGCCTCTCACCCTCTGGCCCCCCAGCCTCCCCACCCAGGGAAAGGAGCAGCTGGCAGGTGCGGTCCAGGAGGCAGCACGTGAGGCTGGGGGAGAGGGGCTTGCACGGGGCGTGCTGGGGTCCCTGCATCCTGGGATCCAGGACCTCAGAGGGCGGAGGGAGTCCTGTGTCACCCGGGCCCGCCGTGAGGCTCGAGGGGCCCTCACACACTGATCCTGCTTCATAAACAAGAAACGGAGGCCAGGAGGGTGAGAAGCCCCACGGGATGATTGCTCTGTCCTGAGCCTCCCTCTCCCTCTGCTACTCCGGGAGGTGAGGGCAGTTCAAACCCAAGCTCTTCAAACCCAGCTCTCTGGATGCCCCTCTCCCGCAGGGAGACAGCTATCTGCTTCTTCCCGGCCCTTCTCCAGTTGGGGATCTTGGGCTGGGCCGGTTCCCCGTGGGATCTAAGGCCAGCTCCTGGGGTGCAAGGGGCAAGCAAGGAGGGGCGGGTTCTGCTGGCCGCCGCTGCCCAGCACTGCACCCCCTGAAAGCCTCACCTCCCTCTGAGAAGAGCCAAGGGATCCTGGGTGTTGGGACCTGACCGAAGGCACAGCCACGCACGCACGGACCTCCCCCTGGCCAGGTCCTTCCCAGCCTAGGGGCGGGGCACTGGGCGCTGGCTCCAGATCACAGCTGTGCTAAGGGGAGAGCATCTCGGCTTGTTAACCGGGAGGCCCAGGGCAAGTTACTCGGTGCCCTTGGGCCCGAGCGTCCTCATGTGTAAAGTGGAGACTCGGGCGCTGATGTCACGGGGCTGTGAAGGGGACCGAAGGGGCAGGACCTGGCGTGTGGGAAGCTCTCAACAAATGCTAGCTTCGCTGCCCTCTGAGCTGCTATGTCCACCTCCCCATCCTCGTCCCGAGGGACAAATTTTGAGAAACGGACCAAGTGATGAAATAACGTCTAGGGAACCCCTGGCATCTGGCGTTAGCTGCTGGAGATGTCAACAGGATTAAAGGCGTGAGCCCCGATTTAGTGGGACAGGGGGAGAAAGGCTTAAAACACGAATATTATCAGGGCCGGGTAAGATATGGTGCCCATGAAACAAAGAGGGAGTCACAACAAAAGTAGCATTCGGAAGACGAGGACTGTTACCGGCAATTCAAAACATAATCATCTAAATTTTAAAAATCAACAGGAAGGCAGGAGGATAGAGTAGAGAAAGCCTCTCCTAAAGTAAAATAAAAAGACGAAAACATGGAAAGTGACCGGAAATGCAGGAACGTCAGCAGGTCAGTTCGGGAGATCTGGTGTGGACAGCACAACAGTAAGACGAGAAAAGTTCCAGCCTGGAAGAGGGTGTCCAGAATGACAGGGTTCCCTCCCTCTCCTGTCCAGAGGAGAAGACCCAGACAGACCCACGAGAAAGCACAACTTGGGAAATGTCAGGACACTGGAGACAAAAAGCCTACAAGTTTCCAAACTGCAAGGGCAAACCGTATAAAAGGAAAGAGAATTGCAGCGGCGTCTGATCTCTCTATGGCCACACTGGAGGCTGGGAGACACGGCGGGGTGCCCCCGGCACCTGCAGGGGAACCAGGACCTGGTGCCTAAGCACTCTAGCAGCCAACCACCGGGAGATTATGTGGACAGCGCAGACCTATAAGGATGGAAATGTGTTCTCTTTCTTGGCAAGCTGCTGGGCCTGGGTTTTGGGGCACAGTGTGCAGGGCAACTACAAAATATGCGAAATAAGTTGCATCACCCCGGGGAGCGGTGAAGGGAAGCCCCAGAGCAACAGAGGTGCTGACGAGGGTGCTGACGAGGGTGCTGACAGGGGTGCTGATGGGGGTGCTGCGGGTCTGGGCAACCAGCACTCCAGAGGAGACGTCGGGAGGAAGGGAAATGAAAACTACACATGATCTGATACATTTGAGCATTTGGACAAGTATTGAGCATTAAAAACTCTGAGCATTTGGATTGTCAATGGGTATATGGAAAAACAACACTTGTTGAATATAAATGAACAGGGGCGCCTGGGTGGCTCAGTTGGTTAAGCGTCTGATTTCGGCTCAGGTCACGATCTCACGGTTCGTGAGGTCAAGCCCCCCATCGGGCTCTGTGCTGAGAGCTTGGAGCCTGGAGCCTGCTTAGGATTCTGTGTCTCCCTCTCTCTCTCTTTCTGCCCCTCCCTCAACTTGCTCTCTCTCTCTCAAAAATAAACATTACAAAATAAATTTAAAATAATAGTAATACATAAATACGTTTTAAAAAGCAAGGCAATAACCAACTCTGGGAGAAAAAAAAGGATGGAAAATGGGAAAACGTGGTAGTATCATCAGAAGGTGCTATTTAGCTCAGAAGAACATTTCCTTTACATAGTCATAATCCTGTGAGGCCTGAGTACCGATTTAACCTAAACTTGGATGTGGCTGTGTTGGGAGGAAGGGGAAGGGGAAATCGCGTGGAACAGCAAGACTCAACAGATAAGGTCTAAATGTATGCAGGGGGTGTATGAGTTCCTTCTCCCAGTGTAGGGAGTCACCCCAAAGTGTCTGGGCCCAAAACAACAGAACCCCAACTGAAAGACGTTTATCATCCCCCAGTTTCTGTGGGTTAGGAATCCAGGCCCAGGACAGCAGGGTCTTCTGACGTGGGGTCCCTCACAAGGTATCAGCTGGGGCTGCGGTCATCTGAGGGTCTAACTGGGGAAGGGGCCACCTCACTCACAGTGCCATTGCCAGGATTCCGATCCCTAACAGCTGCTGGCCGGAGGCCTCTCTCCGCTGCTTGTCACAGGGCCCGTCCTCCGGGTGGCTCCCACTGAAGCTGCTGCACTCCCTCAAAGGGAAGATTCTGACTCCAGAAAGGGCACAAGGGAAGGTGAGGAAACGCAAGTCTTTCCGCAACCTAGTCTCAGAGACGGCCTCCCGCCGCACTCACCGTACTTGCTAACTGGAATCCATCACTAGCTTCCTCCCACACTCAGGGGCAGGCACACCAAGGGTCAGGACTCACTGGGGGCCGTTTCAGCGGCTGCCCACAACAAGGGTGTCCAGAGAAACAGAATCTACAGGATGTGTCCGGAGAGATAAAGGGAGAGAGATTTAAGGAATGGGTTAATGTGATCGTGAGGTCTTGCAAGTCTGAAATCCGCGGGGCAGGCGGGCGAGCCAGGGAAGAGTTGCAGCTTCCGTGTCTGCTTGAGTCCAAAGGCCATAAGGAGGCAGGGTCCCCTCTTCCTCAGTCTTTCCTCTTCCGTCCTTCAACTGATTGGACAAGGCCCACCCACATTATCGCCGGCCATCTGCATTCATTTAAAAATTCCCTTCCTGGTGACCTCTAGACTGGTGTTTGAACAAATACCTGGGTGCCGTGGGCTGGCCCAGGTGACACACGGAATTAATCATCACAAAGTATAAACCGATTCTTTGGAGATATGTAGGCGAAGGCCAGAGGTATAGCTGATGGAGGTGAACACGATTGCTTCTGAGAGGTAAAGCTGGGAGTTGGGGAGGGACAGGCTGGCGGCCTTTCTCTGCAGGGGTGGGGCGTGTGGCATGAGGCGGCCAGCCAGTTATTCCTTGGGCTGAGTGAGGGCAGTGTGATGCTAAGGTCTCTCTGTGAATCCTGTCCCCTCGAGGTCCTCACGGGGGCTGGGCGATGACAGTCTGCAGAGTATGCCCTTTATGGGACGGCTGCCTGCAGGCGGAAGGACTGGGGGGTGGGTCCTGGGCCACCTTAGACCATGGGGTGGGGACTGCTGTGCAGGAGTGGCTGCCCGGCTCGGTCTGGCTGCCACCAGCACGTGCACAATGGCCACCCTTGGGGGTGGGTGGGTGTTGGGCGCCCACAGGCAGGGCAGCGTGTAGCTGGTGGAGGCAGATGTCACCTACAAGTTGTCTGCATGGGTGGGTTTGCCGCTGCAGGAGAATTGCAGCACAGGCTGACCACCACGGATGAGGACGGGGCAGCAGAGGGGGTCCCGTTCGGGGAGGAGTTGGGAGAGACCAGCCAAGGCCAAGGGCCAACTCCATGCTCCCTGAGATGGGACCAGGGGGCAGTGACCACCAGCCGGGTCCTGCCGGCAACTGGGGCGGCCAACGGCACTTCCTCTTGTGGTTGGGGAGGGGGCCCTGCCAGCAACAGACCCCAGGGGATGGCGGAATCTCCCCCCCCCCCCCCGCCCCCGCCACCAAACACTGGCAGGTGGCTGTCTTTGTGAAGCTTTGAGGCCAGGCACGGGATTCCAGGACCCGCCATGTTGAGGCTCCTAATTGCAGGAGAGGGACCCAGGCTGGGCCAGTTTCTCTGCGGCCTGAAATAGATCCATTGTTCACCCCTATTCATTGCCACATAAAAGCCGGATTTATGGGAACCGGGGCTCAGTGTGTTTCTCAGCCTGGCTGAGGCGTCTGGGCAGCATGGCCCCGTCCCGCCACCATCGGGGGTTCCTCAGGCTCTCTTGTCTTTGAGGGGCTCTGCTGGGTGCTGGGCACCAGCCATCCTGCTCCCCCTGGCCAGCCGCCCACCTGGCCTCCTCCCTCTGACTTTCTGGCTCCTTCTTCCCTGATGTTGGTGGAAACAGGTTGATAAAGGAGCAGGTTGCCTGTTTCCCTTCTAGCTGGTTGTCCTAGATTCATTGACTCATCCAAGAAGCAGGTATTGTGAGCCCGGGGGGACGTGGGGAGCCGGGGGCTCTGGCTGGGCAGGAGCCCAGCTGGGCCGGGAACAGCACCTCGGAATTAAAGGGCTGGAAATGCCTTTGAAACGCACACTAAATCGGTCTCCTTGGACGTCTGGGAGGCAGCCCGAGGACCTTGAAGCAAGACCCAGCCTCCTGCTTTGCTCCCAGGGAGAGGCCCGCCTCTCACTCCGTAAGCACGCCAAATAATGGGCACACGTTGCAAACAAAGAAATATTTTTAAAGTGGAAGAAAAAGAAAAAAAATGATACCCCACCCCCTACCCTCCATTTCCTTTCTCTGAGTACATGCTCAGGGCTGCTGGCCTAGTGTGGACAGATGCCCCCCTTCCCCCATCCCCTCCCTGCCCCCCCAGGCCGCCCCCATCCCCTCTCTGCCCCCCAGGCCACCCCCATCCCCTCCCTGCCCCCCCCAGGCTGCCCCCGTCCCTCCCTGTCCCCCCAGGCCGTCCCCGTCCCCTCCCTGCCCCCCAGGCCGCCCTCATCCCCTCCCTGCCCCCCCAGGCCGCCCTCAGCCCCTCTCTGCCCCCCCCAGGCCACCCCCGTCCCCTCCCTGCCCCCCCAGGCCGTCCCCGTCCCCTCCCTGTCCTCCCAGGCCATCCTCGTCCCCTCCCTGCCCCCCAGGCCGCCCCCATCCCCTCTCTGCCCCCCAGGCCGCCCCCATCCCCTCCCCTTCCCCAGGCCATCCCCATCCCCCCCGCCCCCGCAGGTGCAGGTGCCACCAGGGTGCTGTCCCTCCTGCTCCAGAATCAGACTCAGACCACACACATCCGCCCCTGACTGCCAGGTCCCGGTGTGTTAGAGTCTCTTACGCTTCCTAATGGTTGATGACACTGTGGCGTGGCGCTTCTGGGCCACGGCACGGCGGACGTGGGTGCGTGACTCTCCATGGCGCGGCTCTGCTGTGTGTGGAGGCGTGGTTAGCAGCACCCCCGGCCTCCGTCCGTCCCCTAGACCCGGGTCAAGACAACCCGAAATGTCTCCAGACCTTATCGCGCGTCCCCGGGAGCAAACTCCCAGGAACCCGGCCTCTCGCTCTGTGGTTCGCCCAAAGCCGCGTTCACTCAGCAACCGTGTTGATGAAGACCCAGGCCATTTGAGGGCCCCACGCGGCGTCGCAGTAAACATCTTGAAGTGCGTCTTACATGCGTGGCTTTACTTTATCCGATCGGCCTCCCAGTCGGATCCCCTACAGGCAGCCTGCATCCGGGCAGCTGGGACGCAAGGGCGCGTGAGTCTGTCCAGAGCTCTGCTCACGTGCTCACGCGGGTCTGTAAATTTTCCCAAAAACAAAACACAAACCAGATGGCGATATTTTGCCAACAAGGAGTTAAGCCCATGTCCTTGCTCTGCTGCCCACGTGCGTGTGGTGGGCCGGCCGTGGGCACCTGGGGACTGTGGAGGGGATCGTCCACGAGGGTCTTGTGGGACACGTTTAGGAGGCCTGCGATCACTCCCGGGCAGAGAAACTTCTCCATCGTTGCTGTCTTCGGAACAGTCCTCAGAATAGTCCTGTCACCGCCTTGCTGGTTCACGGTGGGGGACGGTGGGGGTGGGGGGGAGGCAAGAGGTCTCGTCACATCTCGAAGGCGCCCCTCAGCGCCTGGTACCCAAAGTGTGAGCGGCGAGAGGAAGCCAGGCAAGGCGGGACTTGCAGAAAGGCAGAAGCCGCTCCCGAGAATCGAGAATCGAGAATCGTTTAAGTGACGGATGCCCTTCTCTCTGATGCTCTGGCAAAACACGAACCGCAGGGGGTCCCGGTTTCTCGTGCCACGGGGGGTCCCCATTCATCTCCTGTGCCAACCTGCCTGGGCCAGAGGGCACCCCAGGAACTGGCAAACGTTATTTCTGGGCGTGTCTGTGACGGTGAATCTGTGAACTCTTACATGGTCTGCCCCTTCCGCATTTAAGGACCCTCGTGAGGACACGGGCCCCACACGGACACCCCAAGACAAGGTCCCCGCTCATGAGCTGAAACTTAACCCCACCTGCCATGTGGGTTCTGGGGGTCAGACGTGGTTGGGGCTGTGATCCTGCCCCCCGAAGGCCCAGTTCTGCCCAGCAGCCGCTACCCCGCGCATGATGCAGACTCAGATACAGAAAGAGGCTCCGTGTCTGCTGTCTCAGGGACATCGGGGACACGTCTGGAGGGGAGGATGCCCAGGGAGAGGGACGCGGCACTGGCTCTGGCTGAACTGGGAGTGCCTGGCCACCCCTGCACCTTCCCTCCCGGGTTGCTGCCTCCGCGCCTCTCCCTGCCTGGCTGGTGGCTGGGCCCCCAGGAGGGGCCTGTTGTACCATCACAGAGCCCTTCACGTGCCCCAGGGGTGCTCGGGGCCCGCCAGGCAGCCTTCGCGTCCTCGGAGGGTCTTTCACGAAAGTGTCTCCCCAGCGCCTGACACGCCCCCACCCCCTCCCGCCTGCCTGCAGGTGCGCCCGCCTGGGTCTGTGGCCCTCACTGCGGAAAGACGGACGGATGGAGGCCAAGCCGCCGCTCCTGAGCTCTGAGCTCTGAGGCAGGTGGCCGTGCTGGCATCCCAGGGCCTCCGTGGGGCCCAGAGGGAGGCGCTGAGGTTGTCCCGGTCCTCGGTGGTGAGGGAACCTGGAGGAGGGCCAAGGCCTTGGCCGGGAAGGTGCTGGGTCAGCTCAGCTGGGTCCTGGGGTTGGGGGCGGGCCCGTGCCAGCCCAGAAGGAGGGGGAGGGAGGACGGGAAGTGCAGGGCCAGCTCAGGGAGAATCCTGGGAGAGCAGCAGTGGTGGGGGGATCGGGGGCACAGACCCGGGAGACATTGGGGGTTGGGGACGGCTGGGCTCAGGCGGGAGGTGGTGAGTGTTGTTTCAGGACGGGGTCCACGTTAGGAGCAGCTGTGATGAGGGCTCTGGGCTGGGGGCCGGTGGAGGGCAGGGCCGGGTGTGAGTGATGTCCCCGCCTCTGGACAGTTCAGCAGGTGCAGGTGGTGGGGGCCTCGGAGGCTTCTCCACCAGTCAGTCCTGATCCCAGGCGCGGCTGCCTGGAGGAGGAGACCCAGTGTCTTCGGTGAAGTGCAAGCCCATCCACCGCACACACAGCAAGCGTGCGAGGCCTCCCTGCACAGCTCTCCCCGGGACTCTCACTGCCTCTCGTCTTTCCCCGACACGTGCTCCCTTCCGTGGGAGGCTTTGTGGCTCTGTGACCTTCTGAGAATTGACTTTCAGCGAACTTGTGGCTGACGGCCTCATTCTTGAAGCCTGAGCCTGGCCTTCCTTCTGGAGAGGGGCCTGGGGTAGGGCGTCCGTGGCTAGAGGCCCCCCGTGCCCAGGCCATCCCAGGGATTCTGCGCAACCGCTCTGATGTGAGTCACAGACGGTGGCCACGGGATCCAAGCCGGGGGGAGGGAGAGAGGCCTGCCGAGGGCAACCGTGTCCCCGGAGGCCTCTGCAGGAGCAAAGGACCAAGCACCGAGCGGGAAGACAGTACCTCGTTGTTAGGAGTTGAGCCGCGTCCCCCCAGAAAGATACGGCAAAGCCCACCACCCCCGGTGCTCCAGCCCTGGGACTTGTTCGGGAGTAGGGCTGCAGCAGATGTGATGAGTCAAGGGCAGATGAGGTCCTGCGGGAGAAGGGTGGCCCTGATTTCAAGCCGAGGGACGTCTGGAGCCAGCGGAAGCTGAAAGAGGCAGGAGGGACCCTCCCCTAGGTCCCCCGGAAGAAGCTGGTCTTGCCCACACCTTGATTTGGGGCTTCTGACCTCAGAGCTGGGGGAGAGGTCATTGCTGCCGCTTCCGGTCCCCCAGTTTCTGGTGCCGCATTATGGTGGCCCCAGGACGCTTCCTTTCCCCCGTGTGCTCGTGTGTAAGGGGACTCTGGCCTCTGGGACCGCTGCAGCCCCCGGGTCGGCCTGGGCTTCCACAGCGCAATCTGCCCCCTGGGATGACGCAGCCACGCTGCGCGGTCTGCCTGGAAGCCTGCACTTCCTCCCACAGTCAACCCCGGCTTTCTCTTCCGGGAAGCCCTCCTGGCTGTCCCTGCCCGATCGCAGCCACTTAGCAGCAACATAAGCGGCAACGGACCAGGGCTTCTTGAGTGAGACAGGAAACGCGGGGTCCCCACCAACACAAATAAATGAGCTCACGGCAAGTCTGAAGAGGGACGGGATACGTACGCTGTTTCCGAGAGTCTTCCACAAAATGTACATTCATTGCACGGGACACGTCAGAGTTACCTAGTAACACAACAACACGGTCACTCTACAGTTTGGAAGCGTGCTGGACAGCACTCAGTCATGCGGCAGAAGGGAGTACCTTCCGTGGTGGAGAAGCTGAAGCCACTCGCCAGCCGGCAGATTCCACCCCCCCCCCTCTCCCCGGGAGCTGTCTGCCGCGCTGGGCGCCGGGACCCAGCGTGCTGGAGGGAATCAGAGGAGCCCACACGGAGGGGCGGCTATGCAGGGACTGGCCTGCGGGCCTGGCAAGTGTCAGGGTCGGCAAAGCCAAGAAGAGGAGAGGTTCCTTCAGGCGGAAGGAGACCCGGGGGGGGCGAGACAGCTGAAAGTGACGTGTGCTCCTGAGGGGACTTCGGCTGGAGGGACCCTTCAGGGACAACAGCAAACTGAATCGTGGAAATCTGGGTGGCAGCAATGTGCCACCATCAATGCCCTGACCGGGGTGGCTCCCACGGGCACCAGGCAGCCGGCGGGCAAGGGGAGGGGGTGTGTGGGGGCACGTGCAGACAGGCCGACACGCAAGTCGGGGTCGGAGGCACCCAGGGTGGGGAGGAAATGCCCGTTTTCTCTAAAGCTACAGAAAAAGTGATCCAGGAGCCCGGCCCGCAAGCCAGGGGCCGGGCTCCCGGGCTGCTGTGTCCCAACTGCGCCGTCAGAGGCAGGCCGGGCCCTCCGGGGGTCTTAGCCGCCCGGGGCTGACCCTCCCTGCTCCACAGTTCGGGCGCCTTCTGCCACGGCCTCTGTACTGGGCTTCGGTTCAGAAGCTCAGCGCTTACAGCCCCAGGCAGCCCCGGGGCAGAACCGGACCAAGGGAACCGTGTCTGAGCTGTCCTGAGTGCCCACAGGTGCTGCGGTCCCGTGGTGGGAGGTGCCCATGAATCCACGAGGCAGGGGGTCCGCGGAAGGGATGGGCCCGTGTCAACGGCCCCGGGCCTCGCGGGTGCCTGTCGCTTCAGGCGGCCGTGACTGTGGAAGGCAGATCCGTGATGCCCTGGGTCCATGCTTTTAAAAGCAGTGCCACCAAAGTCAATAATTTCCGGTTTTTCCCAATTCATGACTTTGAGCTCAAAACCGCACCAGCGGGCAAGGACGGCCAGCGGAGGCTGGGACACACAACCGCTCCCCCAGCTCCCGGGGCAGCTCCTCTGATGGGGTCTGGGCTGGGACGCGTGCCTCCGGAGTCCTGAGCGTCCCCAGCCCAGTCAGGGTGCAGCGGAAGCTGATCCGGGTGGGATCGGCAGAGGGCAGCTGGCAGGGCAGGGTCGCACCGGACCGCTCGTGGTCCGGGCGTGGGCTCCTCTCTAGACACGTGGCCCACATCAGGGCCGGGGCCCGGCTTCCTCCGCGTGTCCGCAGTGAGACCTCAGACAGGCTGTCTGACCCCCCCTGAGGCTGTCTTACCCGCAGCCGGGTGGGGGTGCCTGGATCACGTGCGCCCCTTAGAAACGCCGGCAGTCCTGGCAGGAGAAACTGGGCACGGCTTAGGACCTGCCGTTGAAAGAGCCTCCTGAAGGAAACTGGGGACAAAGGACGTTTTCTGGAGGAGCCCAGGGGTCCTGATGGTCCCCAGGACCTACAAGAGGACTGTCGGCCAGACCTCATGGGGACCGGAAGTTTAGCAGGCGATGCCACCCCGGCCTCCCCGCCCCTCTCCCCAGACCCGCGGCCTCCATCCGTCTGTGCCCGCTCTCTCTTCTCTCTGACGCCTGCTGCCCCCACCCCAAGCTTCATCTCTGCTCTCCGGCCACCGGGTTTGGGCATGGCTGTGACCAGCCCTGGTACTGGTGACTTCATGTGACCTCCCGGCTCCAGGTCACTTCATGTCCTGGAGACACCCTGGTGCTCCCCCGGGTCACGATCCAGCCCAGCCTCAGCCGGCTGTGACCACAGCCTGTGCTCTCCCGGGGTCTCGGGCACCCCATCACCTGTCCGGCCTGATGGCCTGGAAACGCGGAGCGCCGTCTGGGGGTCAAGGAAGCGCCAGCCTCGGGGACCCTCGGCCCGGACCCTCTCCCTGCCTCCAGGGCTGACTGTCGCGGAAGCGCCTCCCACACGCAGTTTTTCAACACTGAGACCAGTCCTGCCGGGTGCGGGCTGGTCACGTGACTGTGACAAGCGGTCACAAGGAGGACACGCGGGATGTGGATCTCGCAGCTGGCGCCGGAAGGGCGACCGCGCATCCCGGCCTCCCGAGGGCTCCCGTGCGCGCCGGCCGTCCACGCCTCCCTTCCCTGTGGCCAGGATGGAAAGTCCACCCTCGTCACAGTCAGGCTTTGCTCCCGCAGACCAGCCCGTGGGCTCAGGCAGGTGGCGTCTGCCGGGGAGCCGTGTGCCTCTTCCCGGCTCGGGGCAGAAACGCCGGGACTTGACAGAGAATTTCTGAAGACGCAGAACTCTTCGCTTCCTTCAGTCTCGAGTGGCAAGTGGTTCAAATGCGATTATAGGCTTGTTTATTAAATCGAGATTTAATTTGCTGTTTTATGCGGTCCACGCTGCTGAGTCAAGTGAGAATCTGATTTTCGGGGCCGACGTAGACGGTTGTTCGTGTCACGAAGTTAACCATGGAGAAGGTGAATCATGTATTTTCCACCTATTTTCAGTCATTTAGGTTTGGTTGAGAGATTAAGGACCGAACTCCGGTCGGGTGACCTTTTGGCTGCCGCCCAGCTGCTTGGTGGCGGTTCCTTGAGTTACGTGACGTCAGATCAAATGCTGGCGCTCCCTTTGGGTTGTTGACAAGAACCCGGGCTCCCCGTTGATAGTGCGCGAAATAAGAAGCCCATTTTTATCCGGCCGGAGGGCGAGCGCCCGGGCGTCTACACTCCACAATCACGCGCTCGGCCACCGGGTCCGCGTTGCCTCGCTGGAGGCCCAGCTGGGCTCTGGGTGCCGTGGAGTCACCAGGCGGGAAGCTTCACAGAAGGTGACAAAGGCCATGCTTCTGTTTTGCAGGCACTGACCACGTTCAGTCCTTTGCGTCTTGCGCGTCCCTAGTCGGGCCCCTCCTGTGCCACGTCCTCCCGTGAGAGCGTCTGTTTTAGGCAGTGTGTCGCTGGCCACGCCTTCGCGGGGCTTCCCGGTGTGCCAAGCCCCGGACCCGTGATGGGGACGCACGGCTGGTCTGGGTGGTTGGGCACGAAAAGCCTCACGAGCGGACGGTGGTCGGTACTCCGGGCTGCACGGCAAGCTCCCACCAGCACGGCAGCTCGAAGCAGCCTCATTTCTTACCTCTCCGCTCCTGCCGGTCCCGAGTTCAGGCACAGCTCAGCCCTGCTGTCCGCTCAGGGTCTCACCAGATCGTAACGGAAGTATCAGCCGGGCTGTGTTCCCACCAGCCGGAGGCTGCTGCTGTGACTCAGGCCGGCTGTTGGTGGGACTGGTGGTGGGAATCCCTTTGCGGCTGAAGGATTCATGGGGCTGCTCCTCCCAGGCCTTCAGGACACCTGCCGAGACCTGAGCCTCACATCACACACTCACGGAGAGGCCCCCCTGCCGTCTCTGCCGTATTATAACCGCTGGAAGCAGGTCATTCTTTCGGCCACACTCCAGGGTGGGACCACGCAAAGGCAAGACTCACTGGGGTCCCTTTGGGTTTGTGACCCACGTAAGGGAGGCTGGTTGAGTAAAGGGGTGTTTCTAGCCAGGAAGGGCAGGCAGGGTTTGATGTCAGCCCTAGGCCAGGAGCTCGAGGGTGAGGGGTCTGGGGAAAACGGTGAGCGAGGCTGAAAACGTGAGTGTGCTGGGTTGAGGGATTTTGACTTCATTTTATAAATAGCGGGAGCCAATCATTGTTTTCGGACTTTTCAAAAACATTAATATGAAGATAGGCAGGTAGTGGGATCGGGCCAGAAACCTGATGTTCCTGAGGTTGTGGAATCCCGAACCGCCCCCCCCCGCCCCGCCCCACCGCCACCTCCGCGCACGCCCATGGAGCCCAGCTGGCCCAAAGTGGCCTGTGGTTCCCACCATTGTCCAGAATTGGCCACATTCTTGCAGGAGTCACGTGGAGCGGTACCCACGGTTTCAAGTTACTTCCCCAGGTCACCCAAACGTTAGGAAAATGAGCTGATCGGACTCTGGCGGCTGAACGTGCCAGCCCTTCCGGGATACTGCTCTTTTGTTTACCTGAGTGAGGCTTCCACGGTAGGATTTCGAGCATTCTCGCCACGGAAGTGTTTAGGTTCGTAAGGCCTCCAGGAATTCTCCGTCACCATGGCCCACTGCCCTGCGCTCTCCGCTCCCCAGCGCAGGCGTGGCTTACGAGGACAACTTTCATCAAGCAAAACGTTCCTGTGGCACAGAGATGCCTTGGATGAGGTCTCTCATTTTTACTCTTTTCTCCCGGGTGCCCACTGGAAAGGCAACAGGCTTTTCTCCTGATCCCAAGTTTATCTTTGACGTACATGTTCGTCCGTTGGCTGGCCAAATGCAAACCAGCGCGCGCCAAGAGGGAAGGATGCGCACCAAATGGGGGCTTTAGCGGAAACTGACGTGATTTCAATACTTACTTTTCAAGCATTCTTAAAATAACAAAGGGGTTTTAGAAACAAAACCAGCAATCTTCCAGTTCTCCGTTTATTCTTATAAGCTGCCTGCTTGGAATATTTAGAAGGTCCAGAATAAGTGCCAATGTTTCCTTCCTTTGTTTCGCTTGGGTCCCACCCCCTCCCAAAATGGAAACACCGTTATTATTCGGTGAGGATAAATATGTACCTGATGAAAAATGTCCAAACTTTACAGAAATGTATAATGTCAAACAGTGTGAGTCCTCCCCTCATCTGTATGCAAGTTGATAAAGGGAAACCTCATTTAGAATAGCGTAGGGAGGCCAGCAGGCACAGCCTTGGGCTCAGCGCGTTGGTTGACAATCGCAGGCCCCAAGGGAAGGGACCACCCTGCAGGTTCACACTACTATGTTATCCCAGCAGGAGGAGGGATGGTTTCTTCCTGTCCCCCAGAGAATTACAGCTCAGCCAATGGGAGACAGTCCCTGCCCAGCCAGTGAGAGACTGTTACAGTCCAGCCAAGACGGTCAAAGCCCAGCCGGTGAGAGACAGTCAAGGCCCAGCCAGTGAGAGACAATCACAGCCCAGCCAGTGAGAGACAGTCACAGCCCAGCCAATGAGAGACAAAGCCCATCCAGCCAGTGAGAGACTGTTACAGTCCAGCCAATGAGAGACAGTCACTGCCCAGCCAATGAGAGACAGCCCAGCCCAGCCAATGAGAGACAGTCACAGCCCAGCCAGTGAGAGACAGCCCAGCCCAGCCCAGCCAATGAGAGACAGTCACTGCCCATTCAATGAGAGACAGTCAAAGCCCAGCCAATGAGACACTGTTACAGCCCAGCCAATGAGAGATAGTCACAGCCCCAATTAGAGACTGCCTCAGCCCAGCCAAAGAGAGACAGTCACTGCCCAGCCAATGAGAGACAGCCCAGCCCAGCCAATGAGAGACAGTCACGGCCCAGCCAGTGAGAGACAGCCCAGCCCAGCCAAAGAGAGACAGTCAAAGCCTAGTCAATGAGACAGTCACAGCCCCAATTAGAGACTGCCTCAGCCCAGCCAAAGAGAGACAGTCACAGCCCAGCCAATGAGAGACTGTTGACAGCCCAGCCAGTGAGACACTGTTACAGTCCAGCCAATGAAAGACAGCACAGCCCCGCCAATGAGCGACAGTCGCAGCCCAGCCAATGAGAGATAGAGCCCAGCCAGTGAAAGACAGCCCAGCCCAGCCAATAAGAGACAGTCAGAGCCCAGCCAGTGAGAGACAGCCCAGCCCAGCTAATAAGAGACAGTCAGAGCCCAGCCAGTGAGAGACAGCCCAGCCCAGCCAATGAGTGACAGCCCAGCCCAGCCAATGAGCGACAGCCCAGCCCAGCCAATGAGAGATAGTCAAAGCCCAGCCAGTGAGACACAGCCTAGCCCAGCCAATGAGTGACAGTTGCAGCCCAGCCAATGAGAGACAGTCACAGCCCAGCCAATGAGAGACAAAGCCCAGTCAATGAGAGACAGTCACAGCCCAGCCAATGGAGACAGTTGCAGCCTAGTTAATGAGAGACTGCACAGCACAGCCAATGAGAGACAGTCATGGCCCAGCCAATGAGAGACAGTCACTGCCCATTCAATGAGAGACACTTGCAGCCCAGCCAATGAGAGACAGTCACAGCCCAGCCAATGAGAGACTGTTACAGCCCCAATGAGAGATAGTCACAGCCCCAATTAGAGACTGCCTCAGCCCAGCCAAAGAGAGACAGTCACTGCCCAGCCACTGAGAGATGGTTACAGTCCAGCCAATGAGAGACAGCCCAGCCCAGCCAAAGAGAGACAGTCACAACCCAGCCAATGAGAGACAGCTCAGCCCAGCCAATGAGAGACAGTCACAGCCCAGCTCACGAGAAGCCACTGTACTTAGAACGCCCAGTCCAACTCTGATGGACTGTTAGCTTACAGTAGCTTTCCCACCCCCTGCCTTTCCTTTCCTCTATAAAGGAGCCTCCTCTCCTTTGCTCTTGGGACTTGCCTAGGGTTTTGCCATAGCTTGCTTGTCCTGAGTTGCAATTCTCGGCTATTCCCAAATAAGACCCTTTTTTTTTGCTGGTGAAGTAACTGGCAGTTTTATTTTTAAGGTTAGCAGCTATAATGAACAATTTTCAGTGTGTTCTTTTGTGTATGCATAATTTATTTGATATAACTGAAATCCTCTCTGTATTCACTCTGGGATCTGCTTAATTTGCTTACTGTATCTTGAACATCTATATGCAGAGACATGTGGGTTTTAAGGTTCTATTCTGGCATGAACTGAACTTGGAGTTGAGGCAAAAATTAGGGAAGTGGATTTTTACCTGACGGTGGGAATTTCTTCTTTAGATTCCATTTCCTTTTTTTTAATATTCAGCCTGTGGAGGGAGAGAGTATACAATTTGGCCCAAAATGAATCAAAACTAAGCCAGAAGAATTTTCTTTCTTTTTTTTTTGTTTGATTTTTAAAAAATGTTTATTTATTTTTGAGAGAGAGAGAGAGAGAGAGAGAGCACGCACAAGTGGGGGAGGGGCAGAGAGAGAGGGAGACACAGAATCCGAAGCAGGCTCCGGGCTCCGAGCTGTCATCACAGAGCCTGACGAGGGGCTCGAACTCACGGACCGTGAGATCATGACCTGAGCCAAAGTCTGACGCTTAACTGACTGAGCCACCCAGGTGCCCCAGAGTTTTCTGATTTGTTAAACTTCTCTGCCTAATTTTTTTTTTTTTTTTTTTTTGTAATCAGTGCACTTGGCAGTAATGATAAATCGTTCTCTGCCCCCTTCTCCTCCGTTTCTGAGCTGACAGCCTCGGGAGAGTGGAAGGGGAGCCGGGGTGAAGGGCAGGGTCAAGGTCAAGGGGGCTGGGATGAAGGGCAGGGTCAAGGGGGGCTGGGATGAAGGGCAAGGTCTGCTTCCGGGTCACACAGCAGAGAGGCAGCAGCAGAGCTCAGGGCACAGACCGGGCTTCTCCAAGTGGAGGCACAACTGATGTGTCGGTGGGATGTCCCGAGGCCTCCTCGGGAGGTGCCGCTGGGTGTCCCTGCAGCACGAGGGCAGGACTATATACATAACTACACTTCATTCTCTTCTACCGGGCGTAAGATCTCGCTGCGTCAGGATGGATCTTTAGAGATCCCGACAGAGGAGCATTTGCTCATTACTTTGCCCCCTTGCACAGCAGGCTTACTGAGTGCCTAAACAGTGACAAGCCCTGTTCCAAGATTGGGGTGTCACAGGCAGCAAGTGGGACTTGTCCTTGCAGAAGCATGGGGGGAGGGTGGCCGCAAAAGACTGAATATAACCTGTAGAAGGTTGATAGGTGCCATGGGTGAGAATGAAGGAGCAAAGTGGGCCAGGACTCGTGTGAGTGTGTGTGAGTGTGTGTGTGTGTGTGTGTGTGTGTGTTGGCAGAGAGGGGTGGAGACGGCTGATTTTAAACAGGGTGCTCAGGGAAAGTGTGCTGGTGAGACAGAACGAAGCAGACCCTGGAGAAAAGCATTCCAGGCATCGGGTACGGCGTGTGCAAACTCCTTCAGGCCCCAAACCGGTAAAGAGTCCTCCGTGGTTGGGGTAGACCAAGCAAGGGACAGAGTTTTTGGAATTAAGGTCAGACGGTGAATGGAGGACAGACCACATAGGCTCTTGCAGGCAAGTTTTTACCTGCAATGAACCACACGTTTGAAGAGTACAGCCTGGTAAGTTTCAACCTGTGCTTAACAGATACAATCATCACCACTGCCAAAATACAGACATTATCCATCACCACCCAAAGCTTCCTTGTGCTCCTCATGGCCCTGTAATCCTTCCTTCCCATCCCTCCCTGCCTGGTATGGATCTTTTTTTCCAAATGGATATCGAATCATGCCAGGATCATTTGTGAAAACTTCCCTTTCACCACTGAATCACCTCTGCGCTTTTGTCGAAGGTCAGCTGTCCGTGTGCGTGTGGGTCTCTCTCTGGACGGCGTCCTGTCTCGATGACCTAGACGTCTATCTTCACAGACACACTGTCTTCGTTACTGTAGCTTTACGGTAAGTCCTGAAACCAAAGTCTTGAAACCACATAGTGTCAGTCCTCTGACTCTCTGTTTTCTTTGAAGTTTATTGTATTTATTTTGAGAGAGAGAGGGACAGGCGCGCACACATGGGAGAGGCAGAGCCCGACATGGGGCTCGGTCTCACAAACCATGAGATCATGACCTGAGCCGAAATCAAGAGTCGGATGTTTAACCAACTGAGCCGCCCAGGCGTCCCTGACTCTCTTCTTTTTAAAGTTGTTTTGAGTATTCTAGTTCCCTTGCATTTCCAAAAGAATTTCAGAATCAACGTGTCATCACATTTGTTTCAAAAGATGCTCTGGGGATTTGTGATTGGGATTGCACCCACAATATCCATCAAAACGAGGAGAATTGCCACCTTGGCTACATCAAGGCTTTGGGTCCATGAACATGGGATATCACTCCTGTTTTTAGTGCCTCACGTTTTCTCAACTTTGTGGTGTTTACACTCGGTCAGGTCTGTCCCTAAATATTTCATATTTGTGACACTACTGTAAGTGGTGTTCTTTAACTTTCAACCTCCAGTAGTTTGTTTCCAGGATGGAAAGATATAGTTTATATCAATATGTTGGTCTTTTACTCTGCGACTTCGCTAGACTCAATGGTTAGCTCCAGTAACGTTTTCGTGAACTCTATTGGGCTTTTCGACATAGACGATCAGGTTAGCTAGAGACAGTTTAACTTCCTTTCCAATCTAGATCTCTTCACTTTCTCTCCTGTGACTTACTTTACTGACCAGACCTTCCAGTGGTGTGTTGGGTAGAAGGGGTGAGAGCTGCATCTTTGCCTTGTTTCTGATCCTACAGAGAAAGCAGCACTCGGTGTTTCCCGTCAAGAAATGTTAGCAGTGGGGTTTTCACAGATGCCCTTTATCAGGGTTTTCACAGATGCCCTTTATCAGGATGAAGGCTCTGTTATATTACTGACTTTCCCAGAGTTTTATATTGGGAGTGGACGTTGGGCTTTGAAGGGTATGTTTTTAGCAATCTACTGAGGTCATCTATTTAGAATTTTACTTTAGTTTAATGTTACTTTTCAAATGTCAAACCAACCTAACGTGGCTAGGGTAAGCCACACTGAGTCCTGGCGAGTTATCCTTTCTGTGTATGATTGGACCTGATTGGCTAAAATTTGGTTAAGAGTAGTAATATCTACATTCATGAGAGACACTGATCTGTAGTTTCCTTTTTAAAGCTTACCTATTGATCGTCTCTACACCCAACACGGAGCACGAACTCACGAGCCCGAGATCAAGAGTCACCTGCTCTACTGACTGAGCCAGCAGGGCGCCCCTCTCTGGTTTTCTTATAAAGTCTTCGTCTGGTGTTGGAGGCAAGGTGATGGCTTCATAGAATGAGTGGCGACGTGTTTCCTCTCCTTCGATTTTCTGGAAGAGTCTGTGTAGGGGGTATTATCTCTTCCTTTCACGTTGGGTTGAATGCATCGGTGAAGCCATCTAGACCCGGAGTTTTGTCGGTGGGAAGGTTTCAACCACCAGTTCAATTTGCTTAATGGATATACGGTTATTAACATACATGTTTCCACTTGAGTGAACTTTGGTCATTTCAAAAAACAATTATTCATCTCACATAAAGTGTCAGATTTATTAGCATCAAGTTGTTCGTAACATTCCCTGAAAACCCTTTTAATATCTGTAGTGTGTCATGTTACCTCCTCGTTCCCGACACTGGTCATTTGTGTCTCGTCCCTTCTCTTTACCGATCAGTCCGACCAGAGATTTATCACTTCTATTGATCTGTTCTGAGAACTAGCTTCTGGTCTCATGGATTTTCTGTATCTTTTTTCTGTTTTCCATGTTATCGATTTTCACTCTTCCTTCTTCTCTTTTCACTGGATCAGTTCCCGCTGCTTGTTGTATTTTCTCCAGACGGAAGCCGAGGTCACTGACGTGTGACCTCTCTTCTTCTCTAGCGCAGGCGTCCGGGGCCAGCTAGTACGGCTGCCCGGCACCTGCAAATCTCGACGAGCCTTGTTTTCGTTTTCATTTACTTCACATTTTTTGAGCCGCGGGTTAGTGAGAAGCGTGTTTCTTAGTTCCCAGGTGTGCGGGAACTTTCTAGATGTCCTTTTCCTGTTTCCACGTTAATTCCATTTTTGCCTGGGAATGTGCTCTGTATCCCCAGAATCTTTTTAAATGTATCGAGCCTCACTTTACAGTCTGTTATAAGGTCTGTATTGGATCAAAAGGGCGCCTGAAAAATGCATTTTCTGCTGTTTGGGGGCCGAGGGTTCTGAGAATGTTAAGTTCCAGGTGTTTGATAATGGCATTCAGGTCTGCTATGTCCTCGTGGGTTTTCTGTCTACTTGTTTTTTTCACTGTTGAGAGAGGGGAGTATTAAATGCCCCTTGGACACTTCCACTCTCCCTTGTTAGGAATAATGCTGCGCTGAACAGGTTTGTGCCTTTGCTGGTGGCCTGGTGTCCATCTGGTTCTTCCAGAAACCTTGTGCCACTCTGTGTTTCTGCCGGCGGTGTGTGAGCTCCCCGCGTCCCCAGCCTCTCTCAACTCTGAGGTCACACCATTGGTCTCCACACGTCCGCAGCGTCCCCGGATTGTGTGTCGCCGAACGGCAGCCTTTCACGGGGAGGGGACAAAAGGCCGGGCCGAGTGTCCCAGTCTTGGCTTCTGTAGGGCGGCCTCGCCTAAAGCCAGGTCTCCCCTCGTGACCTGGCCCAGCACCCCCTCGGCACCCCTGCGCCCACCTCTGTCTCTGAGCTCAGTCTCGCCCTGCCACTGGGAGAGGAGGCAGGGCATCTGGACGGCCTCTGTTTCCTCAGTGCTGGGTGGCTCACCTCCTCCCCCGCGCCCTGCCCCTCCTCCTCCCTCACCCCCCCTGTGGTTTCTGCATCCGCCTGTGAATCCTGTGCTCGATGCACTTCCCCGGTAGCTGTCTGTGTCGGGGACGCTCCGGAGAAGTTGCCAGCGGGGCCCCCAGGAGCTCGTGGGCTGGATATGGAGGACGAGAGAACCCTATTCTCCGGGTGAGGCGGCTGTCGTCCGGGGGAGAAGGGAAGGAAGAGGCCACCCCGGCCCCTTGCTTGGATGTTCACCTCTGGCAAACCACGTGCTCAGGACACTCAGCCTCTGGGCCACTTTGGCCACGACTGACCCCTGCTGGCATAGGGACGCACGACACCGTGGCCTTCCAGGGTTCACCCAGTGTCACCCATGGAGGGTGGACACCGTGGACCCAGATGTCCCCTCGTCTCCCCATCACACAGCTGTGGGAAAAGGCAGGGGACATTCACAGCTTTGGGTGGGTCTTCCTAAACCTGCCGATGGCCACACAAGTGGTCCCGCTCTTGGGACCGTCCACCTGCTCCTTGGGAGTGTTTTCAGCCCCTGACGCGGCCCTTGAGCAGATGCCCACGGAGACGTCCGTTTTCCCCTGGAGGAGCCTTGAGGAGAGAGGCGGCTGTCGGCAGAGAGCCGCCTTCCGTGAGGAGGCCGCGTGTGGGAGGGAGTCTGGACGGCCATGTGCGCGGCGGGGAGCAGTCGGCCCCCTGAGCCAGAGCAGTCTGGACCCCCGGGCAGGGATGGTCCCTCCAGGGAGGCCCGGGCTCGGACAAACGCCTCAGACTCTGTCGTCTGTCTTCTCCGCCAAAGCGCTTCAGGGAGGTGCAGTGAAGAATGACGGAATGTATGGCGCCCCCCCCCCCATCCTCTTTGGCTCGTTTAGGGTAGCCCCGTGTGCCCAGCATCTTCTCCTGTCATCCCAGTGACCCTGGGAAGGCCATCCTATCTCCCCGAGCCTCGGTGTCCTTGCCCGTCCGGTGGCCGCCTGACCGGCCTGATCTCTGAAGGAGCTCACGTCAGTGTGCCTGGGGGACCCGCTGTGACGGGCTGGCTCTCCTGAGAGCACGTGTGCACGCACGCACACGTGTGCGTGTGGGCCTTTCTGCCACCACACCGCACCCACACCCCACCGTAAGTGGGCCCCCATCCGGGCGCTGAGCTGCGGTCGCCTCGTGGGAGCGGGTCTCAGGACCCTCTGGGCGAAGGCACTGGTGGAAGAGAGGAAGGGGAGAGAAGGGCCCGCTGGGGCGTCTCCTGGGTCTAGACCGGGTCCGGGCCGGGTTCCGGTCACAGCCTCGCCCAGGGGGCCCCAAGGGAGCAGGTGCCGAACCCCGTGAAGTTGAGACTTTTGGTTTTTATCTGGTCTCTGGGGCCTCCCTGGAAACCGTGTGTGTTTGTAACGGGGGACTAAGATTCGCACGTGTGGTGCGGGCGAGCAGTTGGGTCTGGGATCCCAGCACACGCTTGGGACCTTGGTTTGTGGTGACTCTGGGTGGCCGGCCCAAGGCCCCGAGGAGGAAGTTCAGGGACACGGGGCCCAACGGGCTCCCTCTCAGGGCCCGCCGAGGGCACCGCCTAAGCATCCAGGCTCCCGTCCGGAAGGCGCCCAGCCTGGCCCGCGTGTCCTACACTGCCACGTCCCAGACAGCTGCCCAGAGGCTCTTGAAAACGCTGGAAAGTGTGATCTGTTTCTATTCCTCACTCCTCAGGATACAGCCCGTCTGAGGGCCAACAGCCACGGCGTCCTGTCCATCCACCTCTCCTTGCCCTTCACCACCCACGCCCCACCCCTGCCCAGCGCCCTCCAGCCGGGCCAACCTTTCCAACGTGTTTCCTGGCCACATGTGGCTCCACCCGTCATGGCCACCTACCTCTCTGCTGGATTCTGCTCACTCTGTGCTCCTTCTGCCCCGAGGAAGCCAGACACATCCCCCTCTTCCGGCCTTCTGGTATATTCCAAGTCCAAACTCTGCCTCGGCCTGCAAAGGAAGGTCCTGGGCACCAGGTGCTGGGGCTCCGGGGTGGGCAGGGGGTGGGGGTGCTAGACACAGTTTACAAACCAGGAGGATGCTTCTGGGCCAACGCAGGCAGCCGGCCAGCCTGGAGTGTAGGGGTGGGGCTCGAATGCAGGGGCGTCGGATCAGCTGGGGCAGGGGGTTGGGAGGGCAGAGGGTGGGCCGGAGGGAAAGGGTGTCATCCTCCCCCCCCCCCCCCCCCCCAGCTCAGCCGCAGGCCCGGCGCGGAGGCTCAGGGCCCGCACTGAAGCATGTCTGTGCAGGAAGCGAGCTGTGCTTCGGGCTGGCAACCGGGGCCATGTGTCCCCGCTGTGCTTTTACAGGTTTAATTAAGTCTCTCCAGGACCTTGGACTTGTCAAGTGCTCCTCAGAATGACCTAGCGGGGTTTCCCCAGCAATGCTGCCCTAATTAAAACGAAGATTAAAAACCTTCATACCACGGCCTCGCCTGCAATAACAAGTTAGTCCCGGAAGTCTTCTGGTTAGAATTTCTCCAAAGCCCCTCATCTAACCGCCTTTCCCGCGGCAGCAGGTTCTGGGTGACGGTGGGGGGACCTACAGTCTTGGTGCTGACAAGGGAGGGGCCCCGAGCCCCAGTCTGTGCCCCTTGGGCAGAAGTCCCTCAGAGGCACCTGTGGCCCTGGGGTCCCCTCCACTGAGGGGGAGCCTTCTCCAGAGGCAGTCCGAGGAAGGCCCAGTGACCCCCGTCTTCACAGCCGGTGACCCGTCCCCACGAGCGAAGCCCAGAGAGGACAGCCCAGCAGCGGGTGCCCTTCTGGGGTTAGCGTGAAAGACGAAAGCCGCCTGCCAGGCTGTGAGCCGCTCAGTGCAGGGGCTCCCAGAAGGGGAGGAAGCGTTGGGTGGGGGCGGGGGGGGGGGAGCAGGGCACGGGGGTGGGGGGGCTCTCCCACGCAAGCCTTCAGGCCAGACCTCCAGCCAGAGGAGTCCGTTCGGACCACAGAGACTTCTAACTGCCTGTTGTGTCCAGCTGCTGGTTAGCTGCTGGGGCCACAGCTGCTGAGTTTGGGGCAATCGATGCCAAGTAGACAAGCAGGTTCTGTGACCTTGAGACGGGGCAGGGTGCCAGGGAGCCCCCCACCGCCCACGGGCCTGCGGGCCCCTCCCCCAGCTCCAGGGTGCTCTGTGTCTGGGCATCGCGCACCGCCCTGGGCTGGGCTCCCATCCCGTTCCCATACAGCCCCTCAGGAAGCCAGTGCAGAGTTCACACCCCAGGTGCCCCCCCGCCCCCCACCCCAGGAGGACATCCTGGAGGAGTTGGGGTGTGACAAACCCGGAAAAACCTGGGGACCATGTGGGTGGGGCTTCACCTGAAATAGTGCCCCCGCTTAACTTCTTGCCCTTCCCTGTCCTGCTCCCTCCCGACCCCCGCCAGCTACAGCCCCGGACTGATCTGTCTGTAGCTCAGAATCCTGTCTGGGTCTGGGGTCTGCTTCTGGGAGGACAGGAGCTGAGGAGAAGGCGGAAGGCGGCACCTTCCTCCACCTGCAGTGCGACCAGGAAGTGGGGGCCGCATGAGGGTGGGCCTGGTGGCTGTGGCCAGGGCCCAGGACACAAGGAAAGTCTCCGGGCGCCTGGCTGGCTGCAGGTTGGGGGGGTGGGGGCCACGGCAAGGACCATGAGGCCCGGTCCTGGACGGCAGGGCTCCTGAACGGGGAAGGCCTGTTCGTGAGTCCTGTGGGTGCTGACTCGGTCACCCAGCTCGCTGTCCACACCGCCCGCTGCCCGTCACCTGCATGGGCACCGTCCCCTTGCAGCCAGCTCCCCTGGGACCCTCTGACCTGCTGGTCGGCAGCGTGAGGAGTGAACCAAAGTAAGCGCCCCCCCCTCCCTGGACCCAGCCCGGCTTGTCATTCCTACCCATCCTGGAGCCCATGGGCCGAGCACCAGGCAGGGCAGGCCGCCTGGGGTGGAGACAGGAAAGCAGACATGGCAGGCGCAGGGGGAGCGGGGTGCGGTGGGGGAGGAGAGGGCAGGGATGTAGACACAGGCTGTGTCCTGGTGGCCTGGCCATCGGGCTCTGGGTCCCCCCCTCGAGGGCCGGAAGGAAGCCGGTGCTCAGAAGTGCTGAGCGTCTCTTCTCCCCTCAGTCCCCAGCTCAGAGTGGGGAGGGGGCTTTCCTGCGCCAGCTTCCTGGTGCGCCGTGGGGTGGGCGAGGCGGTGGGGAGGGTCTCGGTCTCAGCCGTCCAGCCCGCCTCCCGCAGAGCACCTCTCCCAGAAAGACCTAGAACGCAGTTCGGATTCCGTGCCTGCCCTGCTGACAGCCCCCAAGGCTGCCCACTGCCCGCTGTGGAATGGCCACCTGACTGCGGTGGCTGGGGAATCCTTTGGTCCCCGAGGCCCGCCCGCCACAGGCGAGCGCTGGATGCATCTGTGTGTGTGCGTGACCGTCCGCGAGGTTCCCGGGAATTACCGTAAGGAGAAATCCTGGCTCATGATGATAAAGTACAGAACAGCTCAGGGATGTTAAAAGAGTCTTAGACACTCGTAGAGACGTAGGGACGCGTTCTGCTCCGGGTCGGAACAACAAAACGGAGGCAGGGATCAATCCTTTCCTAAAGTAACTGATACATTTCGCGCCAAGTTCTCCTGCAATCGCGGTGAGCCTTCAGTCGGACTCCAAGGCGCACGCAGGGTTGTGTGTGATATGGTTGTGAAGCGGTGGTTACATTTCTGAAAAGGAAGGGTCGTGAGGCATGGCCGGCTCCCGCGGACGCCTGGCAACAAGGCAGCGATCGGCCTGTGCGACGCTGGCACCGAGTAAACCCATTTCTGATGGGGCAGGTGTCCTAGCGCACAGCCCGAGACGGGTTCCCGTGGTTCTCAGGAGGCCGGGACGGAGGAAGGAGCGGGCAGGGGGAGGGCTCTGAGCAGCAGCTGGTCAGCCCCGGTCCACGGGGGCGCCCGACTCTGAACGGCTCTGGTGACCCAGAGCTGGTCCCAGCTGGAGGCGGGCTGACCTGCCGTCGCTTCATGCCAGCTCGTCACTGACGGCAGTTGGCTGTTGGGACCAGGTGGCTTCTGCTTGGCCTGGGGCAGTTCTCCGGGGAAGGGCGGCCGTGTAATCGGCCAGCGTGGGCGGCAGCCAGGGGGTCGGCGAGGGGGATCTGAGCTGGGCACGGCCCCAGCTGCTGCGGTCTGCGTGCCTGGTGCCAGGGGGACGGCGCACACCTTCCTTGCGGTGCGCCTGCCATCCGGCCTCCTCTCTGGGGAAGCACGTAGGCAATTATGTTGCCAATTTTTCCAGCGGGTCGTCCGCTGTTTGTCAATGTCTTCTCCGGGGCTTTGTCTTTTTATCGACTTCTGAAGCTGTGGAATGCTCAGCCTGACCAAGGACACCCTCCCCTGTCTTTCTGGGAATCGGGGGAGGGATGCGGAGCCTTGTCTGAGCAAACAGAGCCCTTTCACCACCACACCCGCTTGAAAATTATGAAATCTGATTAAAATGAGAAGGGAGAATGCATTCTCCACAATGCTTTCTGCTGGAAAGGCGCGGTCGAAGTAATTCGGTGTGGTGCAGATTTAATTCAGATGCAACCACTTGCACAGGAAAAGGTGTTCTCGTTCAGCGTCTTGCCTCCTAGACCCTCACTGAGCGTGACAGTCACAATTCAGGGCATTCGAAGTCCGTTGTTTTGTTTTTGTTTTTGTTTTTGTTTTTGTTTTTGTTTTTCAGGCTAGACACTCATGTGGGTATTAATTTGGTAAATTCTGAAAGTTACTCACATCCCCTCGGATTTCCTGCTTTACAATCACCTGGTGGAAGGGGAGACTCCCACTTCACCACCATGTGGACCAGAGGGCCGGGCTGTCCCCGCAGCCAGGCCTCCGCCTGCTTTCTGGGGGGGCCGGGCCCGCGCCTCCACTCCGTGCCCCGCACCCCTCAGGCCGAGCCTGCTGCCGCGGAGCCCTGCCCTGCACCCCGAGCCGGCTGTCCCCAGCTCGCTAGCCATACTGTGTGGTCCGGCCCACACCCACCGCCCGTCACCGATGCCACACCTCCTTCCCGGACCCATTCCGATCCGAGTCTGTGGCCGTTCTGGTAACGTGGCCACGAGGCAGAATGCTTGTGGAGGATTCCTGCCCCTTTCTGAGTCGGGCACACAGTGCCCGATGTAAATCGGTGGCTCTCAACCCAGGCAGGGCCTGAACCTACCTGGCTGTCCCGGCCGCGGAAGGGTGCTTGGTATCCAGCGGGCAGAAGCCAGAGGCACACGAGGTCGCCCACAGCAAGGTGGTCCAGCCCAGAACAGCGGGCGGGGAGCCTGCTCACCCCGACCGCCGACCCACCTCCTGCCCCCACCATCCCCCGGTCTCACGGTCACGGTGAAGTGTTCCTGTAACCAGTGGCATTCTCTGGGTTTTCCCGTCCTCACCCTAGACTCTGAATTGACTTTTGATGAGAAGGATCCACGCCTGATCTCTGTGGCTGGCAGAGTTGAACAAACGATGTGGTTCGAATCTGGGGGCTCCCACCACACCCCTCAGGTCTGGACCTCAGGCCCCGGTGGGGGAAGCTGGGTCGCTCACGCAGACCTCGGTCGCCAGCCCTGTGGCCACGTTCCGGGGACTCTTGCCGCTTTGAGAGCAGGGGGCAGACTCTGCCTTTATGTTTGCGTAAATCGAGGTCCCTGACGTGAGCAGTAGGGGTCACCGTGAGGGACCAGGTGCTCCCCCCTCCACCGCCACCAGAGCAGCCGGCCTCCCCCACAGGGGCCCGTCCCTTCCTTTCAGGTCACGTGCCAATGTGGCCGTATAGGCCACACTGACACTGTCTCAGCGATGGCCTTGCGTGATGATAACTCGTGCAATTAAGTCCCGTGAATTTCCCCTGACCTGGTGTTCAGGCCATCATAATCCATCCTGGGCGCTACTGTTGGGTACAGGGCTGGCGGCTGGACTTTAATACGACATGGGGCTCATACTCTGTTGGGGAAGCGGTCTTTGTCTCCTGCCTCTCACAGAAGGTTCCCTACCTCAAGTGTGGGGGTGGGCTTGCCCGCGTGTCCACACGCTCGGTGACCCCTCCCGCGCCCGGTGAGTGGCACACTGTGGAGGTGACGGGGGTCGGGTTGTCACAGGCTGCAGCCACGCTCTTGGGCACGCTGTCTCCAGATCTGTCGTCCCGGGGGGAAGCCGGCTGCCACTCTGGGCCCCACGGAAAGGCCCACGTGGTGGAGAAGGGAGGGAAGCTCCGGCCAACAGCCCTCGAGGCCACAAGAGTGAGCTGGGGCGTGACGCCTCCCCGGGGCCCTCCGGATGGGAGGGCGCCCTGAGCTGCGTCTGGAGGAGGCCGGGAGGCTGGGAGGCAGCTGCCCAGCCACGCCCGGACTCCCGGCCACAGGAACTGCCAGGTGATGCGTTTATAGTTTCCAGCTGCTGACTTTGGGGGCAGTTGGTCACACAGCCCTTGGTTACTCATCAGCTAACATCGAGTGCCTTCTGAACATCTGTTCAAAGTCCTACTTCTCTCTCTTTTCGCGATCAGAGTAACGAAGCATTTCCTCGTATTTCCTGGATGGAAACTACGTTGGACACACTTCAGGCCCCAAAGGGCCACCTCGATCCTTGTCATCTGTGTCCTGTGCACAGGCCAAAGGGTGAGAGGCTCCGGCCACACGGTGTCTGTGTGGCCTCATCGCCCCCGGAAGCTAGGAGAGGCCCGCGGGGTGTGCTGGGGAAAGGGAAGGACCTGGGAGGCGGGACCAATGAAGAAGCCCAGCAGCCCTGCCTCAGTCTCCCCACCACCGCTCAGGCGGGCGCTGCCTGTCGGTCCCCAGCTGCCTTTCCACCTAAAGCTGAGGGCGTCACCTCCGTCCCGCACACCGTGCGGGCCTCCCACCCCCGCCTGGGTTCAGCCAGGGGTTAACTCCACCCTCACTGGCCACGTTGTCACGATGGTGGGAATGTCCCCTGCGCTGAGCCCCGGGCCCAATGTGCTCTCGAGGCTTCTCTGACGTGGGGTCCTGGTTCCATTTGCTCACTTTTCCATTTCACAAGTGCTCCCCTGCTCGGACCCGCCTTCCACCCCGAGGAGGGACGCACAGGGAAACGTGTTGCTTCTAAGTTTGGTTCTTCCCGGAGCCACCTGTCCTCCACCGGGAGCCCCAGGCGTCCACGCTCTCTGGCCATGCTCAGGCCCTGCGCCCCAGCCCCTGCTCTGCTCTTGGTGACCCCTGTGATGGTGCCACCCCAGAGCCTCCCGAGGAAAGGACAGGGGGCTGTTTCCTCTCACAGGTGCAGGCTGACATGCCTTATCCTCATATTCTAGTGTATTTTTAGTATTTTCCTTCTAGACTTGGAATGTTCCATCACCTTGTCTCTTACATTAGAACAATCCGTTTTGTTGTCTCTCTTTCAACTTCTTTATGTCTTTTATCTTACTGAATTTTATTTAAAAAAAATTTTAATGTGTATTTATTTTTGAGAGAGAGACAGAGAGAGAGAACAAGCAGGGAGGGGCAGAGAGAGGAGACACAGAATCCGAAGCAGGCTCCGGGCTCTGAGCTGTCAGCACAGAGCCCGACATGGGGCTCAAACTCACGAACTGTGAGATCATGACCTGACCATGAGCTTAACCAACAGAGCCACCCAGGCGCCCCATCTTACTGAATTTAAAAAATGCAATCAAATTTGTGTTTTCAAATAATTTTCTAGCCTTGTTGTGCAAAGGAAAGACTTCCCCTCCTTACCCTTATGTTACATAACATTATTTTTATGGGTTTGTAAAATATGTGAATCTTTCATACATTTGAAATTAATTTTTGTGAGGCAACAAGAATTTTACTTACTTCTTTAGCCATAAAATAGCGTCGAGAAACATCTGAAAACATTTTCATCTCACTGATAATCTTAAAAGCTGAAGCTGAAGTAACAAGCGAACGTTTGCTGCCTCCCTGGTGGCCTGTGTGTGTGTGTGTGTGTGTGTGTGTGTGTATGGCCCGAGGCCCCACCGCTTCGGCACGGCTGATGGAAACCCAGCCTGACAACGGCCATCAAACTGTAATTTATGCATGCTTCTGACCCGGCAGTGGCACCTCCAGAAATCCGTCTACGCAAACTCTCACACGAGAATACAAAGATGCTCATTGTGGCGTTATTGTTTATTCGAAATGAGTAAAACCGGGCCAAGTGTCTATCAAACTGGAGTTGGTTAAATAAACCACTCTACATCCATAATTTAAGGCTGCCCTGAAAACAGATGGAAATATAAGTGCCTGTGTTTGCATATATAAATATTAGGCATGTTGTAAGTGTATGCAAAATCACACGACATATTTATATATCATATAAATTATATATATTTTATATGTCAGACATTTATATATGAGTTGCATCTATATCAACGTGGAAAACTCTCCAAGATCATTTCTATGCACAAGTGCAAACGTTAATTGATAGACTAATGTTAATAGTAGGATCCTTCTCTTGAAGCAATCATATCTGCATCTATCTCGTGCCAAGAGATTGAAAGAAGGACAGTGAGATCTCCACTGATTTTTTTCCTATTTATTTTCTTACACTTTCTGCATGTGTGACTTTTTAAAACTTGCAGTGAACAAGCATTATTTTATAAATGAAAGCAGTATGGCCATTTGTCAAAGGAATCGCTCAACTGTAAACAGGAATGACAACAGACACACCGCCCGCTGAGCCGTGCTGGGCCCCATCGCCTTCCCAGAGGGTGCTGACCTCTGTCCGTCCATCCCTCGAGGCCACGGCTGTGGTCCCGGGCGTCTTCAAACAGAAGGTTGGGGGTGAAGCCGCCTGTGTTCGCTAGGACCATTTCTTTTGCATCCACTCCACTCCAGGCCACGTCTGCCCACGGGGCCCCGTCTATCCACGGTCCCCCGTCCATGCACAGCCCGGTGATCTCGTCTGCCCTCACTGAGGCTTCTGAGGAAGAGCTGGGCCTCTGCCTTCCATGACCCTTCCCGGCGCGGGACACCGGAGGACAGGAATGGGGGACAGGCATGGTCACCAGGGTGCAGTGAGGACACCTGGGGGCTCTGGGGGGTACACGGGGCATGTGGGCCTGTGCTGGGATCCGGCAGGCTTTCTGGGGAAGACGGTGACTGAGGAAAAGCGGGGGTGGACAGGTGGGTGGGATCCGGGCAGAAGCCACCTGAGCACAGCTCATCATCCAATGTGATATTCACTGAAGCCCCACCCTGTGCAGGGCTGGTGCTAAATGGCGGGGTCCTCACCCTGGGCAGGGCGCGTGTGACCATCGGGAGCCACGGGAGATGGGGGTACAGGAGGGCGAGTGGGAGCACGGAGGAGGGCTGCACGCATGCCCAGCACCGGGGCTGACCTGTGTGGGTTGCCACAGGTGAGGAGTGTCCACCTTGAGCGAAGAGGGGGAGGGTAGCACGGGGTTCCCCCAGTGCCTGGCAGGGTCAGCGAGCCCTCTGCCGGGGTCAGGGGTCAGGGTCAGTGAGCCCTCTGCCGGGAGCCAGGGGTCAGGGGTCAGGGTCAGCCAGCCCTCTGCCAGGGGTCAGGGATCAGGGCCAGAGACAGGGCCGTGGTCCATTTCCCCCGAAGTGCCCGTCCCAGGTGATCCTTGCGGGCATGAGGGCGTGTGGATGGAGGTCAGAGGAAACACAGGAGGGAAGGAGGGAGGGGTGCAGGGAGGAGGTGAGAACCGGAGCAGCGTGTTGGGAAATCCCATTAATCACATCAAGCATCGCTATTAATTACATTAAAATTAACCGGCAGTAACTCAGGCAGAAAGCATGCATTTGGCGGCCCTGCCCATCCCCCCGACAGGAGCTGCTCAGGGATCCTCCTGTCCTGTGTCCTTCCTGTCCCAGCTCATGGGCGCTGCCCGCGTGTCAGCATCCCAGCGGCCCTGGGCCCTCTCGTGGGAACCCGTGAGCTCAGGAGCCTGTCCCCTCGCTGTCCAACCAGAACGCCCCCGGACAAAGTCAGCCGGGCACGAGACGGGACAGAAACGTGCCCTCCGCCGGGGCATCGGCTCCGGGGGTGCTGAGGACGGGGGCCTCCTGTCTCTGCAGCGGGGCCGCCTGGCGCCTTCCTGGGTCGGGGACACGTGCGAGTCCTGGGCTTCTCTCTGCACCACGTGTGGGTGGAACGCCTGGCTGTGCTGCCCGCCTCGTGGTCTCATGGTCTCCCGTCCTCCCGTCCCGGCCACCCGCTCCTCTGCCCTCCGGACAAGCCGCTTGGCTGGCGCACATGGGACTTGCCCTGAGTGATTTCAGTGGCGGCGGGCCGCGGCCCGAGGGCTCCTGCTCACCCCCTCTCCCCAAGGGCTCAGCGCTCTCCGGACGTGGGCCTCGGGTCGGGTGGATCTCTGAGGACTCTGCCTGCAGTGGAGCCCATGGGAGACCCGCCCCTCGGGGCCCCACTCTCCGGGCCTCCGGGCTTGGCCCCCCACACTCACCCCACCCCCAGCGAGCTCGCCTGTGGGGGGCCAGGGCCCCCGTCTCCGTCTGAGCCCGGGCCTGCCTCCGGCTCCTGAGCTTGCTGGGCCTCAGCACGTCCCGGTGGGATCAGCTCCCCGAAGAGCCTTCAGGGACAGAAACAGAGTCCCCTTCCCAGGCCTCACTTAGGGGCGACCCCTGCCCCCCCACCCCGCCTCCCAGCCACTGACCTCTGCCCCTTGGCCTGGGCTGCCGGTAGGCCGTGGATCACAGCTCCCAGCGGGACCAGGACTCACCCCTGCAAATCTGCTCTCTCCTGCCCACAATGGCCTCTGTTTCCCCCCCCCCAACCTTTTATACAGACATGCAGTCATTCACTCATGTGTTTCCCCATTGCCTCAGGACAGAACGCAAGCCCCTTAGCAAGCTGTGTTATTCTGGTCCTTTCTTCTGGAAACCCAGGGCCGGCCAGCTTCCTGGCCCCCAGCGGCCCCCAGACCCCTGCACACCCACCCCATCCCCCTGTCCGCAGGTGTGGCGTACTGAGGGGCCGGTGGAGGCTGAGGGCTACTGGCACAGCCGGCCGAGCTCTAGCGGCTGCTGCAGAAGTCGCCCCCTCCAAGGGCATCCAAACCCAGAGCTGACGTGGCCCCTGCTCCAGAAGGAAGGTGCTTTCTCAGAGCAGCACATCTCAGTCGCGCTCGTGTGAGATGTGAGCTGGGGCTGGTCACGTCTCCCGGGCTGCTGTCACCGTGGCTGCCCTCCCTGCAGGGGGGGAGGAGGCGGGGAGGGGGAGGGAGGGGACGAGCGCGATCCGCGTCCCAACCCCCCCGGACACCTGTGCACAGGGGCGGTTCCAGCCAGGGTCAACCCTCTCTTTCATGTGAACAGCACATGCACCAGCATCGCTGGTCTGAAACCCAAAGGAACACCCCAGGCCGTGACTAAAACGGTGATGATCACCCACAGCGTCCCCCGAGCCGGCCCTGGCCCCTCCTGAGGGACCCACTACAGGCAGAACCACAGGCAGGGGTGCAGACGGGGCTTCTGTGCATGTTCACATGTGCACATCAGTCTGTGCTGAGCCCCAGGCACGTGGCAGGGGCGTGGCTGGGGGAGGACACGCGAGCAAGAAGGAGCCAGCTCTGGCCACGCCAGGTGAGCCGTGATCCGGGCACTGTTCCGAACAAAGACAGTCCCCCCGGGGGACTTTTCTGGCTGTCCTTAAAATAAAATTGTTCACCTCTTTAGAGGGATAAACTTACTATCCGAATGCGGACTGTCCACACTGCATCCGAAAAGTGAATACGCAGATACGGTTGTTGAAAACAAAGCCACCCAGAGGGATCGGGGGATGGATGGTCACACACACAGCAGGCCAGGCACACCACCCTCACCCCAGGAGAAAGGGCAGGGCCGGGTGGTAATTTCAGGTTAATCTGCGTTGGAAGAAGACAGGCATTCGACAGGATAAAAAGGTCACGCATGTTATGATGACCCAGCTTATAATCCACATCAAAGCTATTATTCATGAACAAAATGCAACGACTAAATGGCCTTGTGCCACGGAAACAGCTGGAAACCATACAGAGAGAAAGCCACCCCCCACCCCCCCAGGAGGTGTGGGAGACGTCTCTCTCGGCCCTGAGCAGATCAAGAGGATGGACACAGGCGGGAACTTAGAATGCGAGCACAACAAAATTCATGGGAGCTACGCGTCTGTGTTGAGCGTGTATCCTGCACTCAGAATATGCGCTCCTGTGCGTACTCGGGAGACGGTCGCAGAAAGAGGCCACGCGTTGTACTGGGGGTGTCTACACATCCTCCATCCTGTACCGATCCCTACAAGTCTGTCAATCGTACGTCCCATATAGGGAGGGTGCGTATTAACTTCTTTACAAATTACGATTATGTATATATATACATATGTATACCGTCCGTCATAAAACACGGTCCCCAGGCACAGACACTGCACAAGGCCGCTCCCCCCTCTCCGCAGTGACGCGGGCACCTGCCACGACACACACGTGCCTCCCTGTGGGGGGTCGTATCACAGACAGGAGCTCAGCAGACCCCCCAAAACCAGAAACCATGAAGACCATACGCCTACGTCACAGTTAAGACATAAGGACAAACAGGAAATCACTCGCAAAAGTAGGGCCGATCAACGAAAATAGTGTCACAATCTGAAAAAGCACTTAGAACTTTAAAAACGTTTTCTCAAACCAACACTGGGTCAAACAGAGCGGCAGAGCGCAGGGGGTTTGCAGACCAGGACTGCAAATCCCCGCCCGAGAAGGCCTCCCGGAGGGCTGATGCTACGTGGGTCAAACGCGCCACATCACAGACATGCCCGTGAGGAAAAAGAGGGGTGGATCAATTGGAGTGTCTGAGAATTTAGAAACAGGGCAGCAGCTTTATTTATTTGCAAAACTGAAGTGCAGCGAGCAGAAACGACAGAATCAGAGGGTAATGAATTAGGAACACGTGTTAGAATTGATCACCAAGTCGAGGTGCTAGTTCTGTGGAAAAATCAGTAAAATAAAGAAGTCTTTTTTTTTTTCCCCCCCAGCCAGGATAACACCACTGGAGGCCGTCGGGCACAGACGTCTGATATAAACACTGTAAGGAGAATGCTGGGAAGGACTCTGCCTCATTCACTCAATGCTTCCGCGCTAAGAAACCTATTAATGTTACATATTAACAGGTGAACACAGAAAACCCGCATGCACGTTGCGTCACTATTTACAACAGCGAAACCTCGGACGTGGACCAAATACCCATCAAAGGTGGGTGGGATCAGTCAATCATCAGCTACGGGTACCCGTCTACACGGATTAGAGAATCCATGCGTCCTGTAGGGAGAGAACGGCAGCATGAATTTTTAAGTGGAAATAGAGAGCAGAAAGGCGGCATATTACCATCTGAGCACATGAAGCATAAATGCGGAGAAACACTCCATGTATTTATATACAAATGCATAATTTATACGTAAATTGTGCATGCATAATTCACAGCCGATTAATGCAAAACACAAGACACGATGGCCACGCGCAATTTACACACGAACACGTGTGCTCATCCCTGGTACGTGACAGGCCTCCACAGGCTGGGAATACTAGCGAAAGCCACATTCACTGCTATGCCCGAATTCCCGGGCGGCCCCCCGGCCCCACGCGGGGCTCGTGCCCTGACGAGCTGCCCTCCTTCCTTTCCCCGCCGTCCCAGGCCGCCCAGTGGGTGCCGAGGGTTAAGCCCCTGACATCCCCGCCCCCTCACCAGTGTCCTGATGGGACAGCCTCTGAGCAGGGTGTGGCTTTCTCGGGGGGTCCGTGGTTTTGTCTGGAGGGTCAGGCCTGTGGTCTCTGCACCTGTCCCAAGGGCCGCCTGAGACCTGGCCTGAGACCCCTCGGGCCCAGAGAAGGAAGATCGTCGATGGGTGGAAAGGTGCTCGTGGGGCCCCTCAGACCCTGTTTCCACCTGAGGCTGCGCCACGTGCACATGCGAATCTACTCCTGGGCCCCCGCAGCCCCAGGGCGAGACCCCACCCAGCTGAGGACATTTCTTTCCCTACATTGTGTCACCGCTCTGGATGACCGTCAGCAGCCCACCAGGGAGCATCCTCCTGGGAGGTCACAGCACTCCAGGAGACTGCGGGGGCCACCGGCCACCTTTTACATTGTGGAGAATTCCGGAACAGGGCCCGCGTGGGGAGCCAGGCAGCCCTGTGGGTTGGGCGTTTAGAGAAACAAGAGGCCCGTGACTGGGGCTGCCCAGCAGGGCCCCCGAGAGCGCCGCCCCTCTCTGCACACGGGGTGCGCGTGGGGGAAGAGACCCACGGGGGCGCCTTTGGTCAGATTCGTGGCTCTGACCTTCCTCCCCAGGGTTCACCTTCGGCACGTGCTACGCTGAGTGCTGTATGATGTTGCCACTGGCGACCTGGCTGCCGAGGTACCTGCAAGGGTCTCTGGAGAAGCTGTTTCTTCTGCCTGGTTCCTGCACCTGCAGCCACCCCCCCACCCCCACCCCCCCACACCTGCACAGGTGTGGCAGCTGCGAGCCCGGCCTGCCCTGTCCAGCTCAGAAGGCCCTTCTGGGCCTCCCACCGTGCCTGGCTCCAGCCAGGACCCCAGGGCACGGCTGCTCCCAACCGTTTCCTCCGGGCGTTCCGTTGGCCAGGGACACTCCACGATCCCCTCGGCCGGAGGCGCCAGGGGCCCGAAGGACCCCACCATCCTTGCTGCCTCAAGGCCAAGCCCGAGGCTGACGTGAGCAGGACCGAGGCCTGCCTGGCAGAGCCGTGGCTCCGGGCACAGCCGAGGAGAGGGGAGGGTGAGCGCCGGCCTGGGGTGGGCGGAAGTCGCCACCAAGGGCAAGCAGATCCCGCGTGCAGCCAGCGGTTGTAAAACGCCGCTTAGGATCGTAATCGTTAGCACGCACACAGGAAAGCCTGAAACCCGTCCGTGCGCCGGGTCCTCCGGAGGCCAGAGGAGCCGCACTCGGAAAGGTGCTGCCGTCCATGCGAGCTGCTGCCTCACAGGCACTGGTCGCAAACGACCTCCAGGAGCGAGGAGGACCACATCGGACCTCCCGTGGCCGGCCCCACCCCGCAGCCGGCTGCCCTCCGGGCCCCGGGCCCGCTTCCTCGCTCTCACAGCCGGCCGCCAGAACTCGGGATGTTGTGCCACGAGGTGTGTGAACGAGGACTTGTGTTTCGTGTAATTCCAAGGGCAGTGACTTCTATTTTCTCCCGCTTTAGGCCTTTCCAGTTCATGCTGCAGGGGCCTGTCCTCCCCAGCCCCCAGGGGAACCTCCCTGTGTGCGGCCATCCGGGCGTCGGGAGCTTCCGTCCTGCAGGAGGCGTCTGCTCAGGGCTGCCGCTCGTGTGCACTCGGCGCCCCGCACCCCTGCGCGGACACAGACCTCTCCCTGCGTCCGCGGTCGTGGACCCGGGCTCCGTCCTGGCTGCGGGTCTGGTCTCATGCGAAGCACCAAAAGGAAGCTGGGGGCATGCTTGGTATTTAATCGCCCCCTGGTCCACGCCAGGCAGTGCCCCGAGGCGGTCCCCAAGGCCTCCCCTGCCCCACAGCCAGGAGGTGAGCCTTACCTGTCCTCACCAGGCACCTTCTACCCCACTTCTCACAGCTACGGTGACAGGCAGTGCCTAGTACAGACCCTTCACAGAATACGTGTGGTTCGGTGACTGGGGACGAGTCCCGAACCTGCTCTCAAGCCCCTGGCCAGGACACGCCAGGACAGCCCTCCCTGTCTTCTTTCGGGCTCGGCCCCCAGATCTGTACGGGCTCTGCCCTCAGGACTCAGGCCTTGCACAGACCCCACTCCCCGCGGCTCAGTAGGTGGTGCGGCCGGCCGGGTGAGCCCTGACAGCTGGCCTCTGGCTCAGCCACTCGAGCATCCCCGAGAGGGCCCCTGTGGTCCCACTAGGCCGCCCGTCCCCAGCACCCTACTCCTCAGGCCCCTGCCCCCCGCCTCCCATGGGGCCGTCGCAGAGGGCTGAGTGAGCGGCCGGCCGGCTGAGGGCCAGGTAGGTGCTCAGCACCTCGTCCCAGAGTGGAGGGTGGGGACCGCAGACAGGCTGCTGAGGTCGAGGGACAAGGGGGCAGTGAAGTCATGTAGGAGGTTCTCTGAGAACGAAGCCTCACGGCCGATGGACGCCTGGCTGTTGGGTCCACGGGCACCTAAATGTGGACCCTGGAACCGGCCGCTAACGGAGCGAGTGCTCCGGGCAGGGCAGGACTGCCTACCCCCCCCCCCCCCCCCCCCGATGGCCCAGCACCTGCTTCTCCAGGCCTAGACGCTGCCCACCCACAGGACTCCAGGAAGGCCGTCTTCCATCCACTCTCCTGGCCCCACGTGCCTGTCATGGGCTATCATCCCCAGGCCTCCGAGTGTTGACTACTGCTTCCCGTGCCCCCTCGAGACCCAGAGCCTGGGACGTAGCAGCACCCCCTGAATATTTACCATGAGCAGGCCGGGGCAGGTGGCTGGAGTGAGGGACCCTGTGGCCATGACCGTGACCGCTGGGAGACCCGGGGCCCCCGGGCCAGCATGAGCCGAGGGGAACAGCCTCCCGAGAGGGCAGTGTAGCTGTGGGGAAGCAGGCACACTGGGTGCGGTGCCCGGGCCAGGGGGTGACAGGGCAGCGATGTGGGTGCCTCGGTGCCAGTCCCCCTACACAGACGGGGTGGGGTGCAGATCTCAGGCCCCTCGGCAAGGTGCTGGGTGGGACCCCAAGGGGAAACTGAGACGACCACGGGGTCCCGAGGAGTTCTAGGCGCCAGGGACCAGGGACATCATTAGACCACTCCTCGTAGGTGGTTTCTCTCTCCTTCTATTGCAGGAGCCTGTGCAGGCAGAGAGGGCAGGGGAGTCTGGGGCTGGTCCACAACCTCAGGACCCCAGAAGGGGGAGCAGGAAGCAGGGGCAGAGCACCCCTGGGTGGGGCCAGCCCCCCCACCTGCCCGGCTGCGCTCTACGGCCCCGCCCTGCGGGCTCTGTCCTCACACTGTGACCTCTGCATGACACCCTCCTGATGGGCTGACAGGCCCTGTCCTGGGGTGCCCCCGCCGTGCCCGCCCGTCCTCTCTGCTTCCCGAGTGACAGATACGTCTCTGTTCTTGTCTCTTGCATGGCGTTTGTGGTGACCCAGCTGAAAGAGGACAGGCAAGGACTCAGCTCAGCAAGGGGGGGGCGTCCCCATCCTCCTGCTGTGGGCGGCGGGCCAGAGCCCGGGCAGGAGACTTCTCCACAGAACTAAATGTGGCTGCCACCAGGCCCAGGACGTGCCCGTGGCCGTCCCTGGGGCCAGCTGGAGGAGGGGCAGGCGACTCCTGCAGGGGCTGGTGTGGACGGGGGTGGGAGCAGGGAGGGGTGTGCCTGGAAGGGGATGTCAGGCCTGTGAGACACCTGGAGACCCGTGGGGCCACCTGGAGCCTGGTGCCGGGTCGTCCCCTCCACCCTCCCCGAGGCCAGAAATAAAATGTTCCAGCCCACCGTGGCTTTGCCTTAGATGCGTCTGCTCTTCATTCTAGCTCCGTGTTGAGTAACGGTCACCAGCAGCCTTGTCCCCATTGCATTGGGGTCCTGCTCCGGGGGGTCCTTTCCTGGGGTCCCGCCCTAGCGTCCAGCCCTGGGGTCCCGTCCCGGGGCCCTGCCTGGCCAGCAGAAGGAAGCTGCTCCCGGCCCTGTGTTCGAGCACCCTGCTGCTGGCCGAGGTCTGGGGGGACTGGCCACGGGGCTCTAAGGTAGAGGAGCTTCAGTCCTTGAAACTCCAGGCCTCGCTCTGAGAATCACGGGGGAGCTCCAGGAGAGAGCCCTGGCCTGCCTCCCAGGAGGCGGCTGTGCGTGACCAGCGTGTCTCACAGGAGATAATGGCCGCGAGTCACCGGCGGGGCTCTAATGACAGACACCCGAGGACTACCGAGAGGTGGCGGCGAATCAGAATCCAAACCTGAAGCTCTTTCCCAGACACGGTGGGTGCTGGGGGGGCGCAGAGGGCAGCAAAGGGCCCCTCGGGGGCGCTCCTCGGGCCGGGCCCCGAGTAGCTCTGAGCCTGCAGAGCCCTGGGGGCTCCTGGGGGTCCTCAGCACCTCTGCTTCCCGTCGCCTGCGTGTGACCAGCCTTAGGGGTGACCAGGGGGCCCTGGTCACGAGGCGTGAGTCACCTTGGTCATATTGGTGCCACTGAGAAATCAGCGGGGCACAGAGCACTGCCTGTGTCACGGTCAGAGTGAGCATGGGGCGGACGCCGTGCAGACGGGCACGTCTCCCTCGGGGCCTTTTGGCCAAGTGTCCCAGAACGTTGGACGAGCGAGCGGGCCCCGTGGCCCAGCTCCATGCCAGGCCCCACGCAGACGTTTCCCGGTTTTTTGACAGACGAGAGTCCACATAGCACCGGGTGCTGACCCCGCACATCCCCTAAGGAGGCTCTGGAAGCAGAGGGCTGCCTGTCTTTACTCACTGCATCCAGCTCCCGTGTCCCCTTATCCGCAGGCCGGTCGTGGCCGGCTCAGCCCTGGGAACCAGGGCCTGTCCCTGCGCCGGTCCCCACCCTGCCCCGGCCCTTAGCCTCCAGACACAGCAGCAGTGCTCCCCCCGACCCCCCTGCAGGGACACAGAGAGGCCGGCTGGTCCCCGGCCTCGGCCCCTGGAAGGGCCGCCACTAAGGAGCCTCCAGGCACGGCTGTCTTCTTCCTGTGGCTCAGACCCCTGCCCCAGCCCCCTAGCCCGTGCTGGCCTCCCCCTCACGCCATTCCTCTCCCTCCCCCGCCCCCAGCACCACATCCCAGCCCCAGTAGCCAGACGAGCGGCGGGGGGTCAGGCACAGAAACCTCGAGCCGACGCGGGGTGTGGGCACCTCGTGTGGACGCATCCTGTCCCCCCACGTGAATACCCACGTGAATAACGGTGACACCAGTGCCAGCCTACGGCTGTCGGGGGAGCTGCTGACATGCCACCACGTCCTAAGGAGTCCTGGTACCTCGGCCATTACCTGGTGCCATGCTGTGGCCGGTCGGGTTTGGGCTGGGGCATCTGGCTACGTACCGGGTGCCAGGCCTCGGGTGCTTCTCAGGCAGGGACCCAAGAACGCACCGGAGGCAGAGCAGCGAGTCACGTCCGTGGGCGCTGATGCCGTGGGAACAAGACCAGGGCGGGGAGCCCAGCCGGGGCTGCCCTGGCCCTCGAGGAGGGAGCACAGCCCTGGCCTGCAGCCGCCTGCTCGGGGAGGAGCCTCAGCCTGCTGGACCTGCCGGTGTGGCCCTGAGCACAGGCTGGCGGCCGGGAGCAGCGGCCGGGAGCAGCGTCCCGGAGCAGCAAAGCCCCTGCCCACGTCCCCATCAGCCCAGGCGGGAAGGAAAAGCCCCCGGCAGAGACGACGCGACATGGTCCACCTGCCTCTGGCCCCGGTGTCAGAGCCGCTCCCCCACCGGACAGGGCTGGGGCTGCTCCCTGAGGCGGGGCCCTTACTGAGCAAAGGAAGCCAGCGCCCTCTCCATAGGAGGCTTGCGGGGTCCTCGCGGCCTCATCAGCCCTCCACGCAGAGCCCTCCCTGGCTCCCCATCCCTCCTGGCCGGGGGCCGTCAGGACAAAACACCACACACGGGGGGCTCACACGACACGCACTTGTTTCTAAGTCTGGGACCCCAAGGCCAAGGCGGCGGAAAATTCCGTTCCTGGTGAGAGCTCACTGCATCCTCTTGTGGTGGGAGGGAGGGAGGGGGGGAGAAAGGGACAGAGTGGGGGAAGAGGGAGAGAGAGGGAGAGGGAGAGAAGGAGAGAGAGAGGAAGGAGAGGGGACAGGGGAGAGGGGGAGAGAGACAGGGCAGAGAGAGAGAGAGAGAGAAAGAGAGAAGGAGAGAGAGAAGAGCGGGGGAGACAGTGGGGGGAGAGAAGGAGAGAGATCAAGCCTTCTGTGTCTCTTCTTACAAGGCCACCCACCCCACCACGGGGGCCCCACCCTCATGACCTCATGGAACTCTAATCACCTCCCAAGGTCCCCACCTCCTAATGCCATCGATTTGAGGTTAGGGTTTCACTACACGAATGGGGGTCGCGGTGCATGTGGGGTCCACACCGCCAGTCACCAGCCATCCTACTGGGACGGTCTCTGTGGCCCCTGGGGAGGCAGCCGGGCTCCTCTCTGGAGGGCATCGCTCTTTCCCGCCCGCACAGGACCCCATGTCTCCCAGGCAGGGGCCGCCGGCAGCTACCTTGAGCGACGTGCTCTGAAGGACAGGCGGGCGGGCCCCGCACAGCAGGCTGGGGACGGCCAGGACATCCGTGCAGCCTGACTCCGTCTGGACGGCCGCCCCGGCCTGTCAGGAGCTTGATCCTCCTGTCACGAGCCTGTGCTAATGAGGGCTCAGCAGGAGGGAGCCTGGCCCGCAGCCTCTTCTGAGCGTGACCCGTGGCAGCGAGGGGCCGTCTGTTCTTGGACAGCCTGTGGCACTTCAGGACCTCGGGAAAGGAGTCAGAATTCCCACGGGCGTCGTCACAGTCTGAAGATCCTACCAGATCTCACGAACGCAGAAAATGCTGTAGGCACAGTGTGTGACCCTCGGGGTGGAGGTGACACGAGAGGGGAGACCCCACGGCTGCGCTGGACCGGGCCGCAAAGGAGGGGCCAGGGACACCCGCCCTGGGATGGGGACCTTTCCTCCTCTTCCCACAACTGTTGGTCCCTGGGCTGCAGGGGTGCGGGGCGGGCGCCCCTCACAGGGTCGTCCCTGGGTCTGTGGAGGGCGGCAGGCGCAGGCTGGCCCCACAAGACCCCCCTTGTTCTCCAGCCGGGGTGGCCACAGACCACATCTCCGCCAGCCCGTAGGGGCCACCCTGTGCGCAGGGCTGAGTCTGCATTCAGACCCGGGAAGGAAGGAAGTCCCCCCCGACCGGTCAGCGGTGCCTGGTGGGGGCCCAGACACAGGACAGGGACAGGTGTTTGTCTTTGCCCAGAACGACCTGTCGTTAGACCCGATGGCACCCCTGAGACCCCTCGGCCCCCCGTGTCGGGTGCACCTGTCAGTGGGTGTCCCTGACTCAGCAGCGTGGTCGTGGTGGGGGCGCCCAGGGGCCCAGCAGGTGGCTTCCACAGGTGTGTGCACCTTGCCCTGAGGGCAAGGGCACCACGAGGGATGCGAGACAGCGGGGACGGTCCTCTGTGGTTCCCCACGTGGTGGGCACTTCGGGCCCTTCTCTTCATGCTCAAAGACAACGCCTCGGAGAAGCTTGTGGCTTATCTCCCCCTTTCTTCAGGCGGACTTCTAGTTCTTGATCAAAACCAGATGGTCACGGCCATCAGCAGTGTCCCTACTGAAACAGGAGCAGGGTTGTAGGAAGCCACGGGCTCCTTGGGGACCCCAGCCCAGGTCGGAATGTTTGCTGCCAGCTTTTCTTCTCTGTCCTACCAGAAACTGTGACAGCTGCTGTCACCTCCGTGGACAGAGAAGCCCCACAGGGCAAGTGAACCCGGCCTCCCGCTCGGATAAACTCCTCCCTTGGCAAACCACACAAAATGAGATGCAGGCTGTCACCGGGTTTTTTTTTAAAGATTTTTTAAAATGTTTATTTTTGAGAGAGAGACAGAGCATGAGCAGGGCAGGGGCAGAGAGGGAGACACCGAATCCGAAGCAGGCTCCAGGCTCCGAGCTGTCGGCACAGAGCTGGACGCGGGGGCTTGAACCCACGAACCACAAGATCATGGCCTGAACAAAAGTCAGACACTTGACCAACTGAGCCACCTAGGCACCCAGAAATCAGTGTTTTGGTTTTTTTTTTAATTTTTTAAATGTTTATTTATTTTTTTTAGAGAGAAACAGAAAAGTCGGGGAGGGGCAGAGAGAGAGGGAGACACAGAATCCGAAGCAGGCTCCAGGCTCCGAGCTGGCGGCACAGAGCCTGACGCGGGGCTCGAGCTCACAAACTGTGAGATCATGACCTGAGCCAAAGTCGGTCACTTAACCGACTGAGCCACCCAGGTCCCCTAGATTCTTTTAACCCTAGAAAAACAAAACAATGTTGGCATCGGGGTCCTCTCGCCCTGCCCCCCATACCGTCCTAGGAATTAGCACCCCACTGCTTTCTCGTGGCCAAATAATACTCACTGCTTTCTCGTGGGTGGGCCACACACTGTTCCCCCAGCCAGCAGCTGGTGGGCTTGGGTTGTTTCTACTTCTTGGCCATTGTGAACACTCTGTAAAGCCCCGTGTGCGAGCGTTCAGGTGAACGTGTGTTTTCTCTTGGGCCTGAACTAGAAACAGGGCGGCTGGATCACAGGGCGGCTGAGTCTCATCACATCAAGACTCTCCGATTATTTCCCGCAGTTCTGGCACGGTTTTGTGCCCCACCCGCTGCACGGGAAGGGGCCGATCCCCACCAATACGTGTCATCATCCAACGTTGGCGTCCGGCCATCCCCATGGGCGTGACGTGGAAAACCGGTTTCTGCAGGTGCCTTTCCCTGTAGGGACCCAGGTCACATGCCGTGCTCTCGGGCGGCCGGAGCCCCTGCAGCGGGGACGGACTTGGCCTCCCCGGAGGCAGCCTGTCAGCGAGGGATCACGAGGAAGTAAGTGCCCATGTTCAACCCGCCGTTTTTATTCAGATGGGCGATGCTGCCGATGGCAGGTTTCTTCGCGCCTCCCCGTACGGCCAAGGCAACACCCTCCCTGGCACCCCTTTCTCCATGACGCGGTCTTCACCAGCCTGTGTGATGTGCACACAGTAGGTCCTCTATAAACGCCAAGAGCAAAGAGCAGGAACATGAACTGCCTTGACCTCTCCCCGCAACAAAGGAGATGAAAGGATGGGGTTTTGTTGTTCTTTCTTAAGAATCCTTAAAATGCCAAAAATAAAACGATACAGAAGTGTATGAAGAGAAAGTGAGCAATCTCGGGTCCCGACCTCCCGCCCTTCTCTCCGGGGAGACCCAAACTTTCCGTCTTGTTGCTAATCTTTGTTCCCCTTTCTCTGTGCTCATAAAAAGTGGACACACATTTCCCCCGTATGGGTTTTGCTTTTTTCAAAATGGAATCATTCTGAGCACTTTACTGTAAAGACACTTGTAAAACGTTCGAATTCTCTCTATGTGAAGGATCGCTGCCTTTCGAAGTCTGGAGCCGTCCCTGCCTACAGCACGTAAAACTAAGCAAAGGGGAATTCAGATTCCAGAATAGAAGGAATGCCTTTACCTGCTGTGAGCCCCAGCCCGTCCCTGTCCCGCCGCTCGGACAGCTGAGGAATAAGCTTCAAACCATGGCTGCAAATGCCTTTCCGACAACTCGGTGCTCAGTTCTGCTCCAGACGTGGTCCTGCGTTTCCCGGCTGAGATTCCCGGGACAACCTTGCAAGTTACAGGACCTGCGCAGGCGGGGCTTGCTGAGGCTGAGCTGGAGAAAGGTGGCCACCCGGTGCCGAGTCCCCCCCCCCCCACCCTGCTCCCCCACGTCGGTGCTCAGGGCGCCGGGCTGTAGTCGTTGAGCCACCTTGCAGCCAACGCTGGGATCCTGACTGCCGGAGGGCCGTGTCATGGAGAGCAGGAAGGCCATTGGTGGTCACCCGGACGCTCCACTCCCCTCCTAGAGGGCAGAGGGGTCTCCGAGCCCACAGAGACTTGGTGAGGCCAAACATGCTCCTCCCCTCCAGACCCTGCCCCCCGCTGTTCCCTTTGGATCTTTGCAAGCGTTTGCCCAGGTGTGCAAGTCAAGACGGCTTCATCATGCAACTCCAACGGCTGGCAGAGGCTAGGAGGTCGGCAGTGGCCGCCGACGGCTGGCGGTGGTTGGCGATGACCCCCCGCGTTCCCCAGCAGTGGGTGCCCATCGGGATGAGGGCACAGGCGCAATGGACCCGTGGGATTGTGAGTTTCTGTCTGCAGGGCCGTGAAGAACCTTGCTTTGGATGGAGGCTGAACAAGGCCCTGGGGGGTGACCTGTGGAGGTAACCGCCTGAAACGACCCAAACCCCAGCCCCGGAGAACCGACGGCGGCCATGACCCTGCAGCGCCGGGCTGGGCGGTAGAGGCGGCTCGTTCTCCCTAACGGCCTGACGGAGGAGGCTGGGGGAGTCTTTGCATCCTCTGGCCTCCGGCTCCCCCACAGCACCTGCCGGCCTACCCGCCCCCCCCCGGGGGTGTGGTTCCGGAGGGGTGGACAGCCCGGGCAGGCCCCAGGGGAGCGTCCTGCTTCCCAGACGGACCACTTCCCATGGGGGGAGGAGTAAGGTCAGGCCACCGCAAGACAGACGGAGCCTCTGAGGCTCTGCACACACTTCAGGGCAGGTATCAGCAAACAAGCAGGCCCTCCTTGGGCCACCAAGCCCAAGACCGTGTGGCTGGACGGCAGGCCTGACCCTGAGTGGCCACCTCCGGGCCTGAGACCCGCAGCACAGGCGGTTGGATGGGAGGGGGCCGGGGGGACGCCAGGGTGCACACCCCATGCAGCTCCCGCGTGGGCCAAGAGCAGACAGCGCGGCGGGCGCAGCAGCCTCTGAGGCCTTGGCCAGGGCCCCCATCGGCACTGGGATTCTGACAGCCGTGTGCGGGCACCAGCTGTGAACCTGCTGACTCTGCAGGGGCAGTTCCCGGGGCTGCGGGTGAGGCAGGGGACGAGGCGGGAGAGCCCGGGGAGGACTCCCAGCCCTTCCCTGAGCTCCACGGACGGCCCCGGCCAAACAGATGCTGCTGGACAGAGCCTGCGGCCAAGCACAGTGGGCGGCGGACCGGACGCACAACAGCAGGCCGCACCACCGGATGTGTGCCCGTGGGGGGGAGGAGGGAGGGAGCTGGCTGTGGGCATAGGGAGGACCTGCCCAGATTGGGGGCCCGCATCACAGGACCTGCTCAGATTGGGGGCCCACATCACAGGACCTGCTCAGATTGGGGGGGCATCACAGGACCTGCTCAGATGGGGGGAGGGCATCACAGGACCTGCTCAGATTGGGGGGGCATCACAGGACCTGCTCAGATGGGGGGGCATCACAGGCCCTGCTCAGATGGGGGGGGCATCACAGGACCTGCCCAGATGGGGGGGGCATCACAGGACCTGCTCAGATTGGGGGGGCATCACAGGACCTGCTCAGATGGGGGGAGGGCATCACAGGACCTGCTCAGATTGGGAGGGCATCACAGGACCTGCTCAGATGGGGGGGCATCACAGGACCTGCTCAGATTGGGGGGGGGCATCACAGGCCCTGCTCAGATGGGGGGGGCATCACAGGACCTGCTCAGATGGGGGGGCATCACAGGACCTGTTCAGATTGGGGGGGCATCACAGGTCCTGCTCATATGGGGGGAGGGCATCACAGGACCTGCTCAGAGGGGGGAGCATCACAGGACTTGCTCAGATGTGGGTGAAGGCAGGGTGGGGGCTCAGGTAGATGAGCTGAGTGTCATCACGGGAGGCTGAAGCCCCTTTGTGAGGGACAGACCCCAAGTCTGAGGTCAACGTGAGTCAAATTTCGCAGCCCGTACAAGTTCCCCCATAGATCATGATGCCCAGGAAAGGCAGGAGGCAGGCAAGGACCCATAGGAAGGCTCAGGGAGCAGAGGGGGACTGTTCCCCGAGAGGATGGGGCCAAGGGGTCTCAGCCGGACGGTTGGATCTCTGCAGCCCGTCCGTTCCCTAAGCAGTGCACACCTGCCCCTTCCAACCTGCTACAGGCACAAGAACCAGATGAAGGGGCTGTTCTGCAGGGTGCTGTGGCCTCGGACTTCCCTGGGCAAGAGGCAGTGGCCCTGAGAGCCTCTGCAGGTCCCCTGCAGGACCACCACACAGAGTTGCATCACTGAGGCCAGCTGTGCCCTCCAAGGTAGCTTCATTCGGCTTTACAGGGGAGGCTTCGGGCGCCCAGGGTTGTCGGATTAGCCCAAGGCCCCACGTCTAGGAAGGGGAGGACCATAGGGACCATCACAGGCCCGTGTAGGGAGGACCTAATTCAGGGCCTGTGGGTAAAGAATCCTCCAGCCAGGGGTGCTGGTCCTGACCCAGGTCCTGAGCTGTGTCCCCAGACAGGGAGCCCCCAAGTTTCCCCGAGGTTGCTGCAGACACGGGCAAGGGCTCGCCCCCACCCCTCAGAGGTTCCCGGCCTGTAGAGGGAGGCGGTCTGGGCGGTCAGGTGCGGAGGGGGTGAGAGCTGGGGGCACGGGCGGCAGGGGCTGGCGCTCCCGTGAGGCCCCCGCAGCGGCCCCACCCCCGGCACCAGATGGTTCTGGCCACGGCTGACTTCTCCCAGAAGAGCTGACACCTGTCAAGGGGGCTTGTCAGGGAGAAGAGCTGCAGGGGTGGGGGAGGAGGCCAGGCAGGGTTGAGGCGAGGCCGGACACCTGACCTTCCCTGTGTCTCTGCGGAGCAGAGCTGGGAGGTCACCTCATCTACAAACGGATGACTTCGGGGAAAATATTTTTGTCCATTATGAAAGTCATGCATATTTATTATTGAATCAATAGATAAAACAGAAAAATTTTCAAAAGAAAATACCTGTCGACCTTAATCCCACCTCCTAGTGATAATTTTTTCGTGTTCTATTTCTTCATCGTGCTGTGCATGCATTTTTTTTTGTTTTTTTTTCACAAAGCTGAAATAATTAAAATCACTTAGCAAGGATTAAACAGAGCCACTTGACAATGAATCATCTGTGTCCACCCTCCGCCCTCCTGGGGCCACACGGAGCTCTCCACTCACGGCCCCTGGGCCCTGAGGGTCGTGTGCCTCGACATCTAGATCTCTCCCCCAGAATCAATCTGGGACTTTGTAGCCAGAAGCCAGGGTCTGGAAGGTCTCCAGGCTGGAGGGTCTCCCTCTCAGTGGATGGGGTCCCTCCCTCAACAGACCCTGCTCTACTTATGCTCTGGGGGCCCAAGAACAGAGGCTTTGAGAGTTCCGTCGAGTTCCACGAGGCAGGGGGTTGGGTGGGAGGTGGGTGGTCTAGAGGGAGAGCTGGGAAGCAGGCCTGGTTCCTGGCAGGGGCGGGGGAGGGAATCTAGGATTCTGTTGCTCGGTCCCGGGGCAGGGGACACAGTAGAAGGACCGGTCTTTGAGGAGATGCCAGTCGCAAGGGGGGACCATGTTTAGATGCCTGTGAACCGTCCAGGCAGAAACGTAGCAGGCGGCCAGACAGAGCGGCCCAGACGGCGCTCGGGGGGACGGCCAGACATGGGAACGCGTGCCCACCGACGGCAATGGAGGCCACAAGCCCTCCGAGGACACGGCCCCGCCGCTCAGGGGGCGTGTGAGGTGAGCAGACAGGAAGAGGCGTGTCTGGAGGAAGGGAGGCCCGTGGAGGAGAGGCCGCATCGGAGGGAAGATCTGCTGTGAATTTCAACATTTTCAAAAGCTCGAGGGCGCGGCAGAGTCAGGGGTGAGAGTCGCGTGAGTTTTTGTTCATTTGTGGATGAAACTATAAAACTGGCCGCAGAGAAAAACAGCAGGTCGGATGTAACGGCCCCACACGCGCACCCGGGTTCAAAGTGTGCTCTCCTTAGCAAGACATCAAGTGGCACGGTCGTCCTCACACGGCCGCAGGGCACGTCTCTGTACTTGTTTTTCTTCCTAATTTTTTTTAACGTTTATTTTTTGAGAGACAGACAGACAGACAGACAGGGGGCGAGTGGGTTAGGGGCAGAGAGAGAGGGAGACACAGAATCCGAAGCAGCTCCAGACTCCGAGCTGTCGGCACAGAGCCCGACGCTGGGCTCGAACTCACGGACCGCGAGATCGTGACCTGAGCCGAAGTCAGATGCTTAACCGACTGAGCCACCCAGGCGCCCCTCTGTGATTGTTTCTTTTTTTTTTTTTAACTTTTTTTTTTTTTAACGTTTATTTATTTTTGAGACAGAGAGAGACAGAGCATGAACGGGGGAGGGGCAGAGAGAGAGGGAGACACAGAATCGGAAGCAGGCTCCAGGCTCTGAGCCATCAGCCCAGAGCCCGATGCGGGGCTCAAACCAACGGACCGTGAGATCACGACCTGAGTCGGAGCCGGATGCTTAACCGACTGAGCCACCCAGGCGCCCCTCTGTGATCGTTTCTTTACACCTGCGTGTGGACAAGGAAGGGGAAAAAAGCTAAGAGGCAGGGGTGGGTGGTGTTCTGGGTGATTCACGGTGCCCGACGCGGGACGTATCTGGCATCCAGTAGGGACGTGTTTTATGGGCTCTGCTCTGGACCCCGTGCGCCCCTCATCCGAGGACCCCTGCTTATCTGCCCCAGGACAGCTGTGTGCACCATCTGCACACACATGTCCCTCCCTCCGGGGCTCCTGCTGAGCATGTGTGAAACCCTCTAGACTTTGTCCCAGCCCTGAGACCGTAGCCTTTTCCTCTGTACCGTCTTCCTTCTCGCTTGTGTCCTGCGTAACTTATTGAATTTGTTGGGGCCATCCGCTCAGGCCGCCATAATAAGGTACCACTGACCGCAGCTTAAAGGGCAGAAATTAATTTTGTCTCTATCCTGGAGGTAGGATTCTGGAGGCTGACACACCAGGGCTCTCCTAATAAGGACACTAGTCATACGGGGCCAGGACCGGAGAAGGGGCCAGCAGGAGCCCACGCGCTGGCATGGCGGGGTTGGCCGGTGGCCTCCAGCAGGGCCCCAAAGGAGACGTCCTGGGAGTCCCCGTGGAAGGGCCGGCCTCCTCGGGAAGAGCCTCGTGCTCTCAGACACCCCCGGCCGCTCTGCCTGCCGTCCCAGCGAGGTGGCCTCCAAAGGACCAGGTGACGCCCTCGGCACTCAGGAGAGGAGGAGGACGCTCCAGGACAGCCGTGGGCTCAGTCCCCCGGTTACATCGGAGCCTTCTGGGAGGCAGAGGAGGGCCGGGCGCTCAGAGGGGCTCCCGGCGTCCTCTGCCGCCCGGAGAGGGCGGGTGAACAGTCGCGTCCCCGGCTCCGACGGGGAAAGGGCGAGCAGCCGAGGGACTGGGACGGAGACCCGGCTCTGCAGACATGTGAGCCGGCCACTCATCCAACGGGAGCCAGTGCGGACAAGGGCACCTCCCGGGTGCCATGCACGGTCCCGGCCAGGTTCACGGTTGAACAAAACAGAGAGCTCTGCCCTGGAGGAGCTCACCGGGCTCCCGGGGAGCCAGAGACCTCGGGGCATGTCGCCGGCCCAGGCCAACGGTCCTTCCCTGGGAGCCGCCCGCCTGGGGTTACGTGGCAGCCGCTGCAGGAAGCCGAAGTGTGGGCAGCCAGGTGGCCGTCCCGCAGGGGAGGCCGGCCTCCACCCCCGGGTGCCTGGGGCCCCACACAGACCCACGGTCCCCTCCCGCGGCTTACGTCTCGCGTGGCAGACAGCACACTTCGCGCCCGTCACGTGGCCGTGTCTGGGGGTCCTCACATTGCTTTCTGGGAAGATCAGACAGACACAGACGGCCCTCGAAGGCCGGCGGATCCTTGAGCGACGAGCTGGTAAGGAGAGGGCGGGAGAGGACAGGAGTGGAGAAGGGCCCTGGGTGGCCCGGCAGCTCCCCCCACCCCAGTGTACCTGAAGCGGGAGCCCCGATCACAGAAAACCAGGCGTGTTTCCCTGCCTGACTGCGGTCCCCAGGGGGCCCCGTCTGCTCAGACACTGGAGCCATCGTCCTCGGCCAGGGCCTTCAGAACTTACTTTACACCTAATGGCCCCGCTTACACCTGCTTGCTGATCCCAGGGGCGTGACCTTAGGGACGCCGGTCCGTCTGAGCGGTGTCCCCGGGAGGCCGCGAGCCTCAGCGCGCCCCCGGGGCCTCGGGGCCGCGTCTCTGTCCACCTCTGCCGAGCGACCTCTGCCGAGCGACCTCTGGGTTTGTGACCAGCGGCCCCGTTTGCCTTGCACACACGTGGGCTCTGGTGCAGAGTGAGTCAGGAGCCAGGGAGGTGGGGTGCCTCTGACACCAGCGGGGCCACACCAGCCCCTCTGTGGGGACAGCCCTCACCCCACTGTAAGCAACCCTGAGCGAAGCCCAGTGCTGGCTCCCAGAAAGGAGCCGGGTGGGGAGGGAGCCTCAGGGGCAGATCTGTCCCGCGTCCCACGGCCTTGGGGCCCCGGGCAGAGGCCCGCACGCCCCCCCATTTCTGATCCCAGACCCACAGCGTCTTTTCCCTGGTTCTCCATGGCTTTCCTGGGTGTGAGAGTCCCGGGACGGAGGGGGCCGGGTGGGGGGGACCCTCAGAGCGCCTCCTCCCCCCGCGCCAGCAGCAGGGGGCGCTCGAGCTCAAGAAAGTGCCCACGAGGCCTGAACAAGCGTCTTTCCTAGATAAAGCTAAGGAGGCCCAGCCCTGTGCCCCTCTGTTCGCTGGCGGTGGTGAGTTTGCTGGGGTGCCTGACCGCCCGACTGCTCCGGGGTCGATGGGGACGCTGCAGGGCCAGGCTTGTGGGGGTACGTGGTCACATCAGTGCCCAGTGAGGAAGGAGCTCCACCCTGATGTTTGCCTGGGCTGCCCTTAAGAGTGGGGACACCGTGGTCCCAGAGGAGGCCCAACCCCCAAGAGCGGGGACACTGTGGTCCCAGAGCAGGCCCAACCCCTAAAAGTGGGGACACTGTGGTCCCAGAGCACGCCCAACCCCAAAGAGTGGGGACACTGGTCACAGAGCAGGCCCAACCCCCAAGAGGGGGGACACTGGTCACAGAGCAGGCCCAACCCCCAAGAGGGGGGACACTGGTCACAGAGCAGGCCCAACCCCCAAGAGGGGGGACACTGGTCACAGAGCAGGCCCAATCCCCAAGAGCGGGGACACCGTGGTCCCAGAGGAGGTCCAACCCCCAAGAGTGGGGACACTGTGGTCCCAGAGCAGGCCCAACCCCCAAGAGCGGGGACACTGGTCACAGAGCAGGCCCAAGCAGGAAAGGAAACCTCTGGTTCACTGGAAGGTGAGAGACAGGTGTGGGGTCTTCACGATGTGTGCTGTCATCCTGGGCTGTCCCCCTGCCCTCACACTGAGGCCCCACCTGTGGGCACTCGCCCAGTCGTGAGTCTGTGTCCACAGGACTCTGGCGTGGCCCCCGGCCACTCCCTGGTGGCCTGGTCAGAGCACAGGGCAGACAGGGGCCGCCTGAGGCAGGCGCATTCTGTGTGGGCTTTGTGCCCACGATTTGCGCAGTGTTCCCACTGAGCTCCCTGCCCAGTGGGACGACCATCATGGGTCTCGGAGAGGAAGCTCAGCCCCAGCGGGGTTAAATGACTTGCCCCAGGGACACAGCCCAGAAGTGGCAGAACTGGGACCCAGTCCAGGGCTGTCCTCCCCCCGCACCTGGGTATATGCACCCCGACCTCTCCACTGCTCTGACAGTGCACGAGAGGCTAGGTAGGCGGCCACCGAGTTAGCCTCCAAGGAAAACGGGCTCCCGGGGCTCCAGCCCCCTTCCCTATAAGAGCGGGGACCAGGCCTACACGCTGAGCCCCCGGGGCAGCTGTGCGGGCAGAGACGCAGGGAGTGCGAATTCGCAAACCAGTGAGGTGTGGGTCATTACCCACCCGCCTGCTCTCAGGTAATTACCCACGGGACCCAGGCGTCTTCCGGACGGGCAGGTCCACGATCACCGCTGTGGCATGTCCTCTGTGCCCCGAAAACGGTAGCCAAGGCCTCCAGCCAGAAGGAATCATGCCGGACACCAACCATGAACACAAAATGCTTTTGGATCGTCTAACACGCAAGGGAATTCTGTGTGGCCCCCCGGCCACCCAACAGCTTCGTGGCTGGGTGCTGTTTTCCCCACGACGCTTCCAGCTTTCGGTCCCTGTGAGCTGGGAGGCCGGCAGCCGCGGAATGGGCAAGACCCAGGAGGAAGGAGACACGGGCTGCAGGCACCCCCGGGGGCAGGAAGGGGGCAGGCAGCCCACGGCCCCTGTCACCCTCTATAGTGAATGTCCAGCTGTCACCCTTGGGCCCCGGCATGTTCCCGTAGGGCTGCTTCCTGGTGACCAGGTCTGGGGGGCCAGCGGGGGCAGGGCTGATGGAGTGCCAGCCCCAGGGTCAGACCGCCGCCCCCGCCCCCGTAACCCCACCGGCCCCGGCCGAGGACCGGGCCTCTCATCGTACGTGGGCCCCTGTGAGCATGGGGTGACCCCTGACGAGGTCACTGTGCCTGCCTGGCCTCGGCCGCGGCCTGCCTTGAACGGGGCTAAAAACGGCTGCGGCTGCTGGGCACCAGGCGGCCAGCCAGGGAGGCCAGCTCGGGGCGTGGGCCAGGCTGCGGCCTCCGACCCCGGGGCTCAGCTCCTCCTCGAGACCCCCCCTCTGTCCCCAGGGAGCCTCCTCTTCCGGCCTGCAGGTCATTGGGAACACGTCGCCCGGGGGTTCGGGACCACCACGCACCGAGGCCCCACGGCAGCCAGACCTTCAGCCCCGTCCCAACTGCCGTTGTTACATCTCACAGGCCATCGCACAGGAGACACGTGGCACTGAAGCTGTTACCAAATATTCGACAGCTAAATTTGCACTGGGGTGATCTGCCTGCTTTTCTGTCACAGGGGACAGAGGAGTCACAGGGGAAGTGGAGTGATTCCCGCCCCCCTGTGCCGCAGGCAGACTCAGCGGCCTCGTGGGGCCCCGTGGCGCCCCACGCGTAAGGGGGAAGCCCCAAATCAGTTAGAGCTTAGTGACGGGAAGAGGTCGTCCTTTCCCACCCACATCCACAGGCCCAGGCATGTCCAGGAGAGAGTCCCCTCCCCCGCCGTCCCCCCTCCAGGCCCCTGTCTTTCCGCGTGCCCACTGAGGTCCTGGACCAGCTCCTCCAAAGTACCTGCTCCGGGTGGCCCTCCGGCCTCGCCCTTGGCCTCCAGCCAGCTGGGCCCGTGCTGGCCCGACACTCCCATGGTCCTCCTGTCCGCACCTCTGCTCGCACCCAGCAGACCCGGCCCGCCCCAGGCAGTCCCCTCCAGCTGCTCTGCACCCCCACCGCCCCCCTGTAACTCATCCCACTCCTGAGCCTGGCCCCCCACTCCCCGCGGACTCTTGTCCCACCCAGACCCGTGGGGCGGGCCGCAGCCCCACCTGCTGGAGCTGGGAGCCCGGCCCCCCGGGCAGGGGGGCTGCTGGCAGGGGCTGGGCCGGAACAGGAGCTCCGGGCAGGCCTGGCAGTCTGTCCCTGGGCCTGAAGGGCTGCTGACGGGAGGCAGCTGGTTTCCAGCGACAGGCGGCCTGGAGGCAATGGCACCTGTCATCATTTCCGCCCTTCCATGCTCCCCACGGGGCTGCAGGAATCTGCCAGCTCAGACCTGCGGCGGGGGCCGGGGGCTCCCGGGGCGCACAGGTCCCGCGGTCTCGCTGCACGAGGTTGCCCCTGGAGCCGGGCCCCGGGCCGGGGTCCCCTGTCCCCAGGCCCGGCGGGGAGGGTGGTGGACGCACTCTGAGCCCCGCCCCCCGGGAACATGCGGGGGGGTCAGGTGCCCTCCGCGAGAACTCACTAGTTTCGCAGCCTCAGTCTGGTCCCCATGCCTGATTTTCTGTGGCCACATCTGGAAGACGGGCGTAGGTTGTTGACGTCGGGGCCTCAGTACAAGCCTCCCGAAAGTGCCCCTCCCATCAGCTCTGGCTGCTTCTTTTCTGTCGGCATCCCTTCCCCCGCACCCCCAGCCTGCCCCCGCCCCACACGGGAGCCCCAGAGGCGCTCCCCCCCCCTGCCTAGGCGAGGCCGGGTTCCGGGACAGGTAGCGAAGACCGGCCTGGGGGTCCAGCCTCAGCGAGGACTCCTGAGCCAGGAGGCACAGTGGGGTCTTTCCTGCTCGTCCTGAACATGCGTGAATGTCTGGCAGTCCCCTGGCTCCCCTCACCCAGAGGCCTGACACCCCCGTGGCAGGTCGGCAGGGCAAGCAGGGAACCTCGGGCGGGAGGCCCGGCGAGCACAGGTCACTGTCTTCCCCCGGCCTCGTCCTCAGTCTCCAGGATGACCCCTGGGACCGTCCAACCTCCTGTCTCCTCTGCGCCCGGCCTTGGAGAGACTTCACATAAATGAGGAGGGGGTCTGGTGACGCTCTTTCTGCTTCCCCCCAGGGAAGAGACCATTTCCTTACTTTTTTCTTTCTGTTAGTCCTTTTTCTTAGAAGAACATTGTAAGATTTTTTTTTTTTGGCCTCAGAATATAGTTCCCTAAGAGTCCACACTCTAAATACTGATTTTTCATAGCAACACCAAGATTTCTCACCACCAACTTGATCAGCCGTCGGGTTCGTTGCTCCCGTCTGCGCCCAAGTGGTAGGGACACCTTCTTGGTGACCTCACTTAGCAAAGCATTTACGGGGCTCCGGAGCAAGAGGGACCTGCGGGAGGGCGGGAGGACCACGGGAGCCTTGCCCCTTCCTCTCCCCCCCATGCCCCCTCACGACCATTTCCATTCTTTGGGGGGTTCTCTGTCCACCAGTCCTCTTAGAAAATACAAGAAGCACGCGCACACCCACAAAGCCCCCTCCGCACCTTGCTTGGCTCAGATGTCACGGCACACGGGTCCTCATGCTGTCCCTCGAGCCCGCCCCCCCCACCCCCACCACGGCCGCAGCACACTCCTGGGAAGGTCGGCCAGAGTTTAGTCAACCGACGTCCTGTGATGGGCATTTGGGATTCTCAGCCTTTGCTCCCCCCGCGCACAACCCCGGCGAAGGCCTTGGCGTGACGGACCCCGTTCCCTCCAGAGAACACACCGTTTTTCTTTCCCACCGAGATCAGTGGCAAGACCTGGATGGCCAGTCTCGCCAACGTAATAAATTGTTCAATCCTTGGACTTTTGCCGATCTGATAAGTGAGAGAATATCAGTGGTGTTTTATTTCACGTTTCCTTGACGTGACCAAGAAGGGGCACCTGTTCATGTATTTGAGAGACATTTGCCTTCTTTTTTCTGCACAAACTGCTAATAACTTTCACCTGTTTTCTTACAGCTCATGGGACTTTTTCTGGGTTGTCGGGGACTTCTTGTGTGAGCGATTTGAGTCCTGCAAATATTTTGTGCCTTGCTGTGTATTTTGCCATACGAATGTGTTAATTTAATGTAGGCAAATTTATTCATCTTTGCTTGATTGCTTTTGGGTTTCGAGTCATAGTTATCAAAGCTTTTCTCTGATTTAGGTGGCAAAAGTCATCCAGTGTTTTCCCAGCACGTGGCATGATTTCGTCTCAGATTCACCGGCGTCTGTGGACGTAGCTCCAGCCTGGCTCTCCAAGTGTCCCAAAGCCGTTGACCAAAAAGCTCATCTTCTCCTCTGTCACCTCACCCTCTCCCTGGTCACCTCACCCTCTCCCCGGTCACCTCACCTTCTCCCCGGTCATCTCATCTCCTCCCCGGTCACCTCCCCTTCTCGCTGGTCACCTCACATTCTCCCCAGTCGCCTGAGAAGCCACCTTGACCACATTCCACGTGCTGCGGACCTATTTCTGGGTTTTCTACTCTGCTCCACGTTCTATCTGTCTATTAACAAACTAATGCCACACTGTTCAATCAAAGAAGCCGTATAATATGTGCTGTATCCATACCTCCATCTTCTTTTCCAGGCATTTCCTGGCTATTTATTCCTCTCTGTGAAAGAAAGAAAAAAAACACTGAAAAGTGCCTGGTCTTACTGGACAAACACCAAGTCCCCTCACTTCTCCCGGTCCCCTCATACGCTGTCCCCTGCATGGCAAGCTCGTCTCTGTATGGCAAGCTCTTGTTCTTTGAGACCCAGCACAAACATCCCATCCCCTTCGCCCGCAACCACTAAGCTCCATGCACACGGACCTTTGTCCCATCCCTTGAACAAGCCACCTCCGTCCCTGCCTATGGCCTCTGTGTGTGTTGACTCTTCTGCCCGGAGCCTCCCCTGCCTCAGACTTTCCCATGAATGGCTCCTCCTCGTTTCAAACTGAGCTCAAACACTACCTCCCTGGAGAAATCATCCCCTGTTCCCAGACTTTCACATTTGTTATTCTGTTTCATTTTCCTCATGGTGCTTTTCTGTATGTAAAATTATTTTACACGTTTGTTTTATGTTATATACACTAGAAGGTGAGATCTAGGAGAGAACTGACTTACTTTGTCCTGTTCTGTGGTGAAGCCCCAGCATCTAGAACCATAGGGGTGAAAGGAGTTCAATAAACAGCTTTGGGCAATGGATGGAGGGAGGGAGGGAGGGAAGGAGGGAGGGATGGATGGATGGAGGGATGGACAGATAGAGAGATGGAAAGGTGGATGGATGGATGGATGGATGGATGGATGAATGGATGGGCAGGTGGATGGATGGATGGATGGATGGATGGACAGATGGAGGGATGGGCAGGTGGATGGATGGATGGATGGATGGATGGATGGATGGATGAATGGATGGGCAGGTGGATGGATGGATGGATGGATGGATGGGCAGGTGGATGGATGGATGGATGGATGGATGGATGGATGAATGGATGGGCAGGTGGATGGATGGATGGATGGATGGATGGATGGATGGATGAATGGATGGGCAGGTGGATGGATGGATGGATGGATGGATGGATGGATGGATGGACAGATGGAGGGATGGGCAGGTGGATGGATGGATGGATGGATGGATGGATGAATGGATGGGCAGGTGGATGGATGGATGGATGGATGGATGGATGGATGGATGGACAGATGGAGGGATGGGCAGGTGGATGGATGGATGGATGGATGGATGGATGGATGGGCAGGTGGATGGATGGATGGATGCATGCATGCATGGACAGATGGACGGATGGGCAGGTGGATGGATGGATGGATGAGTGAATGAGTGGACGGATGGGTAAACAGATTGGTAGATGGAGTCTGCTCTTACTTCCCAAGCAGTTAGTCACCCTTCCTCTGTGCTCCCAGAGCACTCTAAACACCTCACATTACATAGCCTATGAAAAGTGTTTAACACCTGTACCCAATCTACTTGGATATAAGATTTGTGAGGGCAGAAGCTGTCTCTGATTGTCTCTGTCCCAGCTCAGAGGAGGTGGTCAGCAATGAATGCGGGCGAGGTGACAAGGCCACACGCCATAGCACAAGGCAGTGTCTGGGGATCAAGGTTCTGAGGGGCCGGTGTGGTGCCTGGGGTACCAAAAGGTGCTGTATGGGACCCCAGGGCCATAGGTCTCTGGAGTCTGTGGTCCCAGCCTGTTCTGTCTGGAGCCCTGAGCTACTCTTTTACCACGACTTTGGCAGGACGAGCACATTCTGGCTACTAAGCATGGTTTCTGGCATCACCTTCCCAGTCCCGACACCAGGGCAGCGGCTGAAGGAGCAGACAAGGGTAAGCGGGCTGAGGGGTCAAACAGGTCTGTGCTTCACAGGCTCAGCCGCTGAGGGTTTTGAGATTCTACCTTTCTGGATACCGATCTGAGAATCAAAACCAGATTGTGACGCCCACTCCTAGAGGTACGCTAAGGACTAAATCAGGTAACACAAGTCAGACCTGGGGCTCATCTTTGGAGCATAGTAGTGACTCAAAGGTGGTCGTCCCCTTCCTTCCCTTCTGTCCCTTCACTCCTCTGTCTTATTTTCGTATTTGGCTAACAACTGAGATACAATTAACACGCTACACATCTCACCGACTAATGTGCCTTCTGTCTGCATAGATTCACTTATTTTAGACGTTACGTATAAACAAAATCACGCAGTATGCGCTTCTTGGCGACTGTCCTCTTTCTGTCGTGTATATTCAAGGTGTGTTCCTGTTGAGATGTGGCGGCCCCCCCTCCCTGTTTTACTGCCAGATGATGTTTGTTGTCTGATACCACATTTTATTTACTCGTTCACTAGTTGCTGGGCAATTGGGTTGTTTCCATTTCTGGCTCATAACGTTGCTGCAAACATTCTATGTAGGTCTATGTGTAGGTATACGTTTCCCCTTTTTTGGGGGGTTGTATATAGACATCTGGATCTTAGGGCAGCCCTGTGTTTAAGATTTGGAAGAGCTCTTGGGCACCTGGGTGGCTCGGTCGGTTAAACGTCCGACTTCGGCTCAGGTCATGATCTCACGTTTCTCGAGTTCGAGCCCCGCGTGGGGCTCTGCGCCGACAGCTCGGAGCCTGGAGCCTGCTTCGGATTCTGTGTCTCCCTCTCTCTGCCCCTCTGCTCACACTCTGTCTCTCTCTCTGTCTTTCTCTCTCTCTCAAAAATAAATAAACATTTAAAAAAAATAACAAGGAAAAGATTTGGAAGAGCTCGCAAACTTTCCAAAGCAGCGGCAACCTTTTGCCTTGGTGCCAACAGTATCTTAGGGTTCCGGTTTCGTCACGTCCCTGCCGACAGCCGCGGTAGCCATCCTGTCGGTCAGAAGGGGCCTCTCGCTGGGGCTTTGACTTACACTTCTTTAATGGCCAATGACGTTGAGCACCTTGTCATGTGACTCTCAGTCGCTTGGACGCCTTCTTTGGCAAAATGTCGACTCTGATCTTTTGCCCAGTTTTTAATTGGGTGACCCATCCTTTTGTTGTTGAGTTGTTAAGAGCTGCTTACACGCCCTGGGCGCAAGTCCTTCCTCAGACGTACGACTTGAAAATCCCTTTTCCATTCTGTGGGTTGTCTCCTCGCTTCCTGGATGGTGCTGTTTGCAGAACAAAAGACTTCGATAAAGTCCCAAGCACCTCTCCTTCCTTGTGCCACCGGTCCCTTTGCTGTCTTATCTAAGGAAGTGTCGTCTACTCGGGGGCACAGAGATCTACTCCCAGATTTTTGTCCAGGAGTTCTGTGGTTTCAGCTCTCGCATTAGGTCTGTGATTCATTTTGACTTAAATTTTCTGCCCGATGTGAGGAAGCCTCCTTCTCTCCCACGTGGACATCCCACGGTCCCGACGCGTTTGCCGAAACAGTTTTTATTTTCCTTAAAGGACTTTCTCCCCACTGATTCTCAAAGTAATGTACACGTTATTATAGAACACTTGGACACTTTGGACAACACAAGGAAGACAATGCAAGTTACCATGAATCTGTCATCTGGAGACATTTCAGAGCACATCACTTGGAGGTGGAAGGTTTTGCATAAAATGAGACCGTCTCTCATATTGCGGGACAAGTTTCGGTCATTTTAAAAGGCTCCGTTTTACCCTAGTGGCTGGATTTGCCACACGCTCACTCCCAGAGTATTGAAATTTTGGGTTGTTTTTAATATCTTGTTACGATAATCAGTACTCTTATTAACGGACCAGACATGTCCTGTAAAACAAGAAGACAACTAAACCAGGGCAACTTGGTAAATTCATTTAAAATAAATAATATTGTAGGGGCGCCTGGGGGGCTCAGTCAGTTGAGCGTCTGACTTTGGCTCAGGTCATGATCTCACCACTCGTGAATTCAAGCCCCACGTTGTGCTCTGTGTTGACAGCTCACAGCCTGAAGCCTGCTTTGGATTCTGTGTCCCTCTCTCTCTCTGCCCCTCCCTCGCTCATGCTCTGTCTCTCTCTCTCTCAAGAATAAATAAAACATTTTTTAAAATTAAAAAAAAAAAGAAGTCTTACAGCTCTGATACTTACACATAATATCTTTTTTTTATTTATTTTTTTAATGTTTATTTATTTTTGAGAGAGAGAGACAGAGTGCAAGCAGGGGAGGAGCAGAGAGAGAGGGAGACACAGAATCCCAAGCAGGCTCCGAGCTCCGAGCTGTCAGCACAGAGCGCGACGCAGGGCTCGAACCCACGAACTGTGAGATCATGACCTGAGCCGAAGTCGGACGCTCAACCGACTGAGCCACTCAGGCGCCCCCATAATATCTTTCTTAATCTGATTTGTGTCCCTTGCTTTTGGTTACATCGTAACCTTTTGTTTTAAAATGGGTTTATACTTCATCACACGTAACCGTTCAGTCCTGCGATTCACTTTGCGGTACGACATTTTCCTTGGCTTTTCCCTCCTTTCAAAACGTCTAATTTGATAACCCGTCAAATCATCTTTCTCTTCTGCGTTGACTCGCCATCTTTGGCTTCATTACAATTTTAATTGCTCGTGTGCCGCGACGTCTGCCCTCCCGACCCCTCTGTCTGTCCCGCACCAGCCCCACGCTGGCCTCTGCGTCGATCCGGCCAGTGTGCCTGCTTCTTAAATACATTTACGTTTGGCCAGGTAATGAGTGCAAATGGTGGAGAAAACACCGTCGAGGGCCGGCCCGGTGTCTGCCCCTGGCTTCTAGCCGCACAGATTCCCCAGGATCACAGTCTCCGTTCTCGGGGTCAGCCTTCCTCGTGGGGGGTGGGGGGTGGCATCGGTGCCTGTTGGCTCTTCCAGGGTAACCCAGCGCCGTTTCAAGTCCCCACGGCTCCCGGCTCCCGGAGAATGGAGAGGAAGCTGTGCGTTCACAGAGAGGAGCGGGCGTCTGCACCCTCCCCGCGGACCTCCCTTTGCAGCTCCCATGGGGTTGGAAGTTTTCCCCGTGGGGTTCGAGAATTTTCTGCGTCAGGCTTTTCTTAGGTGATTTGTTTTTATGGCTTAAGTGGGATTATTTTCTCTCCCTCTGCGTGGAAGCTATTTCTGGTCCGTGGGGAAAATAGGTACACGGGGCAGACAGAAATGGGTAGACGTCCTCTGCGCATTTTTTAAGCGCACTTTCTGCGAGGGCCGAGTAGGTAAGTCGCTTAGAGGAGCGAGACTGCGCGGTGTTTAACCGGCTTTCGTGGTTTTCTCACGTCCGGCTTCGCGCACCTGGCCTCGCCAGGGAGGGCGGCCGCCTGTCGGTCCCCGTGTGCCTCTGTGGTTCTCGCCGGTCCCCGCCCAGGGCCCTCTGCAAGTGTCGTTCCCAGTGACAGACGCTCTCTGCCCGCAGCCTCCCCCCCTCCACCCCGGCCTGGCTCTGCGGGGGGCGCTGGGGGGACGCACACACCCCACGGGGACTCGGGGAGGACGCGGCCCGCGGCTGGACCGCAGGGGGTGTGCGGGGATGGCCGCAGGCACACGCGGCTGAGCACCCGAGTGAGCTTGTCCGTACCTTCCAGAGGGGCCCCTCTCCCCACCCCGCAGGCCCCGGCGGCCCACGAGCAGGGCAGCGGGGAGGTGGGCCACGTGGCTCTCCTGGGGAGGGGAGCTCAGCCTGCAGGGAGGGGGTCTGACCTCGGGCTGGTGCCGCAGACTGGATGGGGCCCCTGGACTGGGAGGGAGCACCCCACACCCCTACACCCCCTACCCCCACCCCCACACACCCCCCAGCCACTCCCCCCACCCCACTAACACACCCCCACCCCCCCACACACTCACATCCCCACCCCCTACACACCCCACCCCTCACACACAAAACCCACAGGCCAAGGCATAGAGGACTCGCTTTTTCTACCCCACCCCAGTCTCTGCAAACATCCCTTTCTCCCACATCTGGGCTGGGGACCTGGGTGCCCACTTGGCTTCTCTCCCAGCCTCGGGGTAGCAAGGGCCCAAAGCAATTCCAGGCACTCACGACACCCGCGGCCTGGCCGCCTCCCTCCACAGACGGGGGGCCGGCTACATGTATGTCTCTTGCCAGGGTCTCCCCCTCCAGGGCCCCCACCCCAAGCCGGACGGTCCCCCATCTGCCCTCCCAGCAGGGGGGTCGCTTGCTGTGGGCTCACTGACAGGCCCCTCCTGCTGCAGGGAGCCTCTGCGTATCAGTCAGGCTTCCCCGGGTCGTGCCGCAGTAACAAACGACCCCATGAGCTCCCAGCGGCTTAGCCACCAAACGTGTATTTCTGTTTTCTTTAATTTTTCTTTGTTTTCCTGACAGGTGCACTCCTTAATCCCCATCCCCTGTCCCCTCATCGTCCTACCCACCTCCCCTCTGGTGACCATCAGTGTATTCGCTATAGCTAAGAGTCTGTTTCTTGACTTCTCCCTCCCTCTCCCTCTCTCTTCCTTTGATTGTTTGTTTCTTAAATTCCACATAGGAGTGACATTGTATGGTGTTTGTCCTTCTCTGACTTAGTTCACTTAGCATAATACCCTCTAGATCCATCCGTACTGTTGCAAATGGCAAGATTGCATTCTTTGTGATGGCCGGGTAATATTCCATTGTAGACATACACAACATCCTCTCTATCCATTCATCGCTCGAGGGACACTTGAGCTCTCTCCAGAGTTTGGCTAATGTAGACAGAGCTGCTATGAACATCGGGGTGCATGTATCCCTTTCAAATGGTGTTTTCTTATTGTTTGGGTAAATACCCAGGAGCGTGATTGCTGGGTTGTAGGGTAGTTCTATTCTTAACTTTCCGAGGAACCTCCACACTGTTCTCCAGAGCGGCTGCACCAGTTTGCATTCCCACCAACAGTGCACAAGCGTTCTTTTTCCTCCACACCCTCACCAACACCTGTTGTTTCTTGTGTTGTTGATTTTAGCCATTGTGACAGGCGTGAGGTGGTATCTCATTGTGGTTTTGATTTCTATGTCCCAGATTATCAGCGATATTGAGCATCTTTTCATGTGCTTGTTGGCCATCTGGATGCCTTCTTTGGGGAAATTTCTATTCGGGGGGTTTGAGTTCCGTAAGTTCTTTACATAATTTGGATACTAACCCTTTATCAGATATGTCATTTACAGGTAACTTCTCCCGTTCCGTTGGTTGCCTTTTAGTTTTGTTGATCATTTCCTTCACTGTACAGAAGATCTTTGTTTTGATGTAGTCCTGATTTATTTTTGTTTTTGTTTCCTTTGCCTCAGAATACAGGTCTGGGAAAATGTTGGTATGTCCAGTGTTGGAGAAATTACCACTTGTGCTTTCTTCAAGGATTTTTATGGTTTCAGGTCTCACATTTAGGCCTTTAATCCATTTTGAATGTGTATTCGTGTATTTTGTAAGAAAGTGCTCTGGTTTCCTTCTTCTGCATGCTGCTGTCCAGTTTTCCAAGCACCGTTTGTTGAAGAGACCGTCTTTTTCCCCGTTAGATGTTCTTTCCTGCTTTGTTGAAGATTAATTAACCTTCTAGCTGTGGGTCCCTTTCTGGGCTCACTATTCTGTTCCATTGACCTATGTGTCTTTTTTTGTGCCAGCACCATATTGTTTTTTTTTTTTTTTTTAATTTTTTTTTTAATGTTTATTTATTTTTGAGACAGAGAGAGACAGAGCATGAACAAGGGAGGGGCAGAGAGAGAGGGAGACACAGAATCTGAAATGGGCTCCAGGCTCTGAGCTGTCAGCACAGAGCCCCACGCGGGGCTCGAACTCACAGACCGTGAGATCATGACCTGAGCCGAAGTCAGACGCTTAACCGTCTGAGCCACCCAGGCGCCCCACCATATTGTTTTAATTACTACAGCTTTGTAGCATGGCTTCAAGGCTGCGATTGTGATGCCTCCAGTGTTGTTTTCCTTTTTCAAGATTGCTTTGGTTCTTTGGGGTCTTTGGCGGTTCATACAAAATTTAGGATTGCTCGTTCTAGCTCTGCGAAATAGGCTGTTGGTATTTTGATAGGGATTGATTGCATTAAATGCGTAGCTTGCTTTGGGCGGTACAGACATTTTAACAATATTTGTTCTTCTATTTTCCGAGCGTGGACTGTCTTTCCATGTCTCTGTGTCTTCTTCAACCTCTTTCATCCGTGTTCATAGCTTTCAGAGTACAGGTCTTTTTATCCCTAGGTGTCTTATTATTTTTGGTGCAATTTAAATGGGGTTGTTTTCTTAATTCCACTTTCTGCTGCTTCATTATTATTGTATAGAAATGCAACAGATTTCTGCACATTGGGTTTTTATCCTGCAACTTTACTGAATTCGTTTATCAGTTCTAGCAGCTTTTTGTTGGAGTCTACAGGATTTTCCATCCAGGGTACCCTGTCATCTGCAAATGGCGATGCTTTACTTCTTCCTTACCAATTTGGATGCCTTTTATTTCTTTTTCTTGCCTGATTGCTGTGGCTAGAACTTCTAGTACTATTTTGAATAAAAGTGGCTAAGAGAGGATGTCCTTGTTTTATTCCTGATCTTAGAGGAAAAGCTCTTAGTGTTTTACCACTGAAGATGATGTTAGCTATGGATTTTTCATAGATGGCCTTTATTATGGTGAGACATGTTCCCCCTAGACCTACTTTGTTGAGGGTTTTTATCGTGAACGGATGTTGCACTCGGTCAGATACTTTTTTCTGTGTCTATTGAAATGACCATGTGGTTTTTATCCTTTCTCTTGTTGCTGTGATGTGCCCCATTGATTGGCTTGCTTTGGAACTGTCCTCACATCCAGGGAACAAAAAACAATGTATTTTTGTGCAGCCTACAACCCTAGTAGGGGTAGGGGGTGTGTGGCGCTTGGCTCCACTCTGGAACCCAGGCTCACGGGGTCCCACCACCTCAACCTATGGTGCATGGCTGCTGCAGAGACAGACACAGGCCAGCCCCTGTCATGCACGCTTCAGACACGTATCGTATCGCCTCTACTCAAGTCCCTCAGCTGCGACTGGCCCCAAGCTCCCGCCTAATCAGAGGATAGAGAACCCCTGCGCCCACTCCTCCAGAGCAAGGACGATGGTCCTTATGGCTGTGTCCTTATGTCCCAGAACCATGCTGATGTCACTGGACACTTGTTATGTGAACTTCAGCCCTATTCTTTGCAAAGCTGGACAGAGACCAATGGGGAGCTGTGGCCAGGCTGCTGTGGCCCTTACACTTCTCTCCCCACCACCCGTGGCCAGTGGACAGAACCAGGCCATGGCCAGACTTGTCTACCCAGGAGTAGAGACCACCCTGATGTGGGGGCAGCCAGGGTGGGGGCAGGGATGGAGAACACAGCTCACTACACAGGCTGTCAGGGCAGCTAGAGGAGAGGAGAGAGGGAGGGGGAGAGAGAGTGAAGGAAGGAGAGGAAGATGGAGGGGGAGAGAAGGAGCAGGAAGGATGGAGGGGAAGAGGGGGAAGGGGGGGAGGGAGGCACTGGCAGTGTTGGGTGGGCCAGGGCTGCTCCTGGACATGAGCAGACGTCCCCCCACCCCGGTGCAGGGGCAGAACATGAGGCCCCCCCTCACAGTGGTCACGGCTCCCACTCAGGTGGTGACCTAGGGGCTACTCCATTCAGTGAGAGGCAGACCTCGGTCTTTAGAACGAGGCCAATGCCTGCCGGCCCGCCCAGCTTCCACCGTGTCAGCACCTGGCGTGGATGCCACACGTTTTGACCGTGGGGCTGTGGCCCTCGGAGGGCACCGTGCCAGGTGAGCAGGCTCTGGGTTTGAGAGTATGGACGAGGCTGGCCTCGACCAGCAAGAGGGGGAAGGGGGCGGCCACCTGCCTGCACAGAGCCCCGCGTCACGTCCTGTGACCCGAGGACAGCTCCATTTCATCCCTAACCTGTCTGGGGGAACCCCGGACTGAGCCAGCTTGGGTACACTTTGCCCTGTGGTGCTCAAGGCCAGTGGGGGAGAGGCCCTGCCCTTCTCCCACGGGGGAGACCGACAGGAGCGTGTCCCAAAGCATACGAGCCTAGAGGCGATGGGAGGCTGTGGGGACCGCATGAAGGCTGACGAGCCGGTAAGCACCCTGGAGAGCTGCCTGGAGGCGGCGGCCTGGAAGTTAGGCTTGGTGGATGGGCTAGATCCCAACGGTCGGTTGAGGCAGAGCATTTCTGGCCTCCATGACCTTCCCTCTGCGGGCCTGCTCCCCAGGCCCCAGCCCCTTGCCTCCACCCCTGACCCCGCTGTGGCTCCATGCCCTCCTGCCGGGAGCTGATTACGCCCGGCTCCTTGCCTCCTGCACTCCAAGGGCTTGGCTCGTCTGTTTTTATTATGGTGTAAGAGCTTCTAGAAGCTTCAAACCGTCCCATGTGGTTTCACTTACTCGTTGGCCCTGAAGACAGATGTGTGTTTACAGATTCCAGAAGAAATCCGCCCTGGAGCACGTCAGAGAGGACCCTACCTGGGAAGCAAGGCCACTGTCTTGGAGAGCCTACAGATGGGGGTCCAGGGGAGCTCCAGAAGCCAACACAAACAGCGGTTCTGAGAAGGGCTTGGAGCCACTCCGGGGGGGTCAGCCTCCGGCCCGGCCCTCCCCTGCCCGTCTGCACGGGGGCGGCCCGGTCTCCCCAGCTCTGCCTGGAGAAGGCCGAGTGGGTGGCCAGGGCCAGGCCGTGGTGGTTCCGCCTGCGCCGGGGGCTGTTCTTCCCGGAGGGTCCAGGCTGGCCCCGGGCCACCCTCTCCAGACCCTCTGTCCTTTCAGAAGTACGAAGACACTGGCTTTTGGCACGCTGCCCTGAGGCATGCCTCTCTGGGCTTTCAGAAGTCGGGCAATCCCCTACAGGGGCCCTGGGCTTGGCGCCCAGAGGTCAGGCCCTGCCCGCCGCCCCCCACATGTTCCTCGGTGGTGGAAAGCCCCTTGGGCTCTCTGCTGGGGGCGGGGGTCACGCCGGGGCGACCTTGCCTTCCGCCAGCATCCCTGATCCTCCCGCTGAGGGCGGGCCGCTCCATCCAGTGGCCAGGATCCAGCGGCTGCGAGGAGCCACGGGCCACGGCCCACCGTCCAGGGCGCTGCCCCACCTTCGCGGTCCCTCCATTCTCCCAACAGACCCGCGTGTGCCTCCCGGGAGCTGCCAGCCGGCCTCTGTCCCCAGCTGCCCTGATGTGCCCAGAGCAGGGAGCCCCTTCCCGGGCGTCTGGAGCCTTTCTGCCCCCGCAGCCACGCAGCCACATGGAGCCAGGACCACCCCTACAGCGGATGGGGCCGGGGGTGCAGCCAGGGCCGGGTCCCAACTGGAATCGGTCCCTGGGCTCATCCGGGTGGGGGGAGGCCTGCCCTTCCTCCCCACAGAGCTGTTTCTGTGCCCCCTCCCGCCCCTAAGCCGGTGTCGGGCACGGGCAGGGAGAGGCCGGGAGGCCCTGTCAGCCCTGCGTCCCGGCGAAGCCTGGGACAGGGTGTGCCGGCCAGCGCTGTCGTCTTAGGCTGTCTTCCTGCACCAGCCACCGTCCTGCCATCACAGGCCCGCCTCTGACTCTGCAGCGCCCCCCCCCCCCACCCCCAGCGGCGGGAGGTGGAGGGCCCATCTGCCTCAATATCGCATCAGTGACCATCAGGGCCCCTCACTCCTCTCCCTGCACGCCCAGCGTGGTGCCGAGCTGCCCACGCAGCCCTGGGGACAGGGCCATTACTGCCGGGTGATCGCAGGGAAGCAGAAGGGCCGAAGGAGGACCTGCCCAGGCGACCCGGCCACCGAGCACAGAGGCAGGCTCTGACGGGCCCCCCGAAGTCCACGCGTGTTCACCGTCATGCCGCGTCACAAGTCGCCACGGCCTTAGCGTGAGCGTAATGCCGCTGACCGTCTCATGGCGTCTGCGGGCCATCGTCTGGACACCGCCTAGCTGGCTTCTGAGACGACGAGGCCACAGGCCACAGGCCACAGGCCACGGCCCACGGTGCAGGCGTCGGCCGGGTGGCACTATCATCCAGAGGCCAGCTGGTGGCCGGAAGCGTTCGTTTCCTTGCGTTTGCGGGACTGAGGGCCCCGGACATCTGCTGGTTGTGGCCTGGGGCGCTCGGGTCCTAGAGGCCACTGTAGCCCTTGCCACACGACGCTCCCAGCGTGGCCACTTCCTCCCCAGGCGTCTGGCTCCGGTCTGCTTAGACCAGCGAGGGCCACGTCCAACAGCTCTGCACGTTCTCTTGCGAGTCTCAGGTGCTGCCCACTCAAGGGGAAGGGATCGTCCAGGGTCCCGGGGGCGAGATCACGGGCCGTCTGAGAGTCTGTCTGCCACACGGCGACCGGGTGCCTCCTCTGTGGCACAGGCTCCGCCCCCCCCCCCCCCCCCCCCCCCCCGACGTTTTCTCCTCTTGACACCTTTTCTGAGCCCAGCAGTTGGGTCTGCAAGGAGAGCCTCCTACACTGAGCCCCCACCCCGGCCGCACTCCCCCCGTGCGGGGGCCGGTCCCCCGGGCATGGAGCCCCTCCCCCCTGCTCCCCCAGTCCCAGGAGGACCCCCTCCCCGCCTGGCTCCACCTGTGTGCCTTCTCCGGGCACCCCAGCCCCGCCCCTCCTGGGCCCCCTGACCTCCGAGAGGGGGCTGGGGCCGTTTGTCCCGCACTGAATGCGTTTACTGTCTCACACTGGGTCTGGGAGCTGAGGCAGAGCCAAACAGGGCCCAGCCCGGGAGGAGAAGAGGGCTTTTGTTCCCGCTCAGCCCCTCACCAGCTGCCGACCTCCCCTCCCAGGGCCTCCCGCACCGGCTGCAAACCGGTGGCTGGAGCAGGTTTCCTCTGGGGGCGGTTCCAGACCCGGCCTTCAGGGACTCCAGGAAGGTTCTAGCACGGCAGCCTACAGCCCTGCCGCAGCCAAAGCGGCTGACCTCCCGGGTGGGGAGGGGCCCTCGACAGTGAAGGGGAGCGGCCCCAGGCAGTTCCTGGCTGGGGCTCCTGGCAGAGCAGCCTTGGGACCTGCCCCCCTCTCCCCCGCCCACAGCTGCGGGTGCCACTGGGCCCGCCTGTCAGTCACGCTGCCTGCCCTCCCACCTCCCACAGGGCTGGCCAATCAGATGCTGCCTCCCCCTCCCCGCCTCCCCCCCCCCCCCCAGACGAATGACCAGAGGGGGCGTCAGCCCAATTTGGGGGTGAAAGGCTCACGGGGATGTTGGGTAGTCTTCCCTCTGCCTCCAGAACCTGTGAAGATGGGGAACCCACGGCAGCCGAGACCCTGTGTCTGCACGAGAGAACTTTCCGGAGAAGCCGCGGGAGGAAGGAGACCGGGGTGGGGGGGTCCCAAGCGTGCATGGAGGCCGACCGGGCTCTCACAGCAGGCGAGGCCACCAGTGCAGCCACTGGCAAGGGTGAGGACGCAGAAGGGCCTTAACTCCAGTGGCTCCCAGGGTGTGGGCTGGCCACAGTGGCCAGGACTGTGAGCAGTGGGTCAAGTCGAGGGAGGTGGGGCTCGAGGGAGAACCGGACCAGCAGCCACGGCCCGATGGAGCTCGCTTTCAGGGGTGGAGGATGGAGGGCGGAGGGTAGAGCTGGGAAGAGGCGGGACGTGACCCCTGGCGGCAGAGAGAGAGGGTCAGCCGGCAGGCCACAGTGACTCACGCGCAGCTGTCCCTGGGGTCACGCGGAGATCTGAGCGCGGGCCGGGGCCAGTCACACTGCCTCGGAGACCTTGGCTTTTGTAGCCCCTTTCAGAGTGGCCCCAGAGGTCTCCTCGCCGCCCCTCACCTCACACAGAAGGAAAGGAAGGCCCCACTCGGGGCCCAGCTTGTCCTGGCCTCAGCGGATCCCGGAGCAGCCCGCCCTTCCGCCTCCCTCCCCAGTGCATCTGGGTGCAAGGCGGGGCGGGTGGCCCACAGTGCTCCTGCCGGCCTGACTCACACCCCGTGACCAGGCTGGGGGGGGGGACACCCCTCGGGAGAGCACTCGGGAGCCGCGAGGCCCTGTGGTTCTGTGCCACTCAGCAGGCTGGGAGCAGGCCCACCGGGGAGAGGTGGGTGGAGGCGGGCCACTAGGGCTCCCTCCCTCTCACATACGTCCCCTGGTTCAAGGAGGAGGCTGGAGCCAACTCTGGGTGGCGGTGGTGTCTCTGTCCTCGCTCCTTTGCCCCCCACCCCCCACATCCCCCCCAGGTGGCCGTCAAGGGCCGGGGGAACAGGAGCGCCCCGAGCCGCCTGCTGACGGCACAAACGGCCCCGGGCCCACCCCCGAAAGGGGCCTGAGCCGCACACAACTTTCCAGGAGACACGTCAGGGTTAGGTGGTGTCCACTCCATTAATCATAACCATCTAATTAAGAAGATAAGAAACAGCGCATCAAAGATGTCATTATAATTAGCAGCTCGCGACACTCGGGTGAGTCAATGACACAGAAGGTGCTGTCCACACGTCCCTGTCGGGGATGCCTGCGAGATTAGAACGCTCCAAAACGGGGGGTGCTGCCGGACGAGCGCAGGAAGGGGAGGTGGCGCGCCCCCCAATCCAGCCTCCCTCATGAGGCACAAGGCACCACCTAGAGCCGGATGTCCACACCGAGGCCGGCCTCACGGCATGCCCCCTGTGTGGTCACTCGGCCGAGCCCAGTGGACGCGCTGCTGACGCCTGAACATCCTTTAAACCTGTAACGAGGCCCCGCGCGCTCGGGTCGCCAGGCCCCCGGGGAGCAGCAGGTCCCGCCCACACGCACGCCCGGAACCCCGCACCCACGCACGGAACCCCGCACCCACGCACGGAATCCCCGCACCAGAGCACGCAACCCCGCACCTGCACGCGGAGCCCACGGGGGTGCATTGAGCCCCGCACCGCGCACAGAATCCCAGCACCCGAGCACGGAACCTCGCACCCCTGCACGGAATCCCCACACCAGAGCACGGAACCCCGCACCCGCACACGGAGACCACAGGGGAGCATAGAGCCCCGCACCCGCGCGCGGAATCCCTGCACCCCTGCACGGAGCGTGCCTGTGACGGCCCGAGCTCCCAGGGTGGAACCTGCACAAACGAGTGACATTCAGACCTCGCTGCTCTGGACGGACACCACTGAGAGGGGCAAGGGGAGCCCACAGGGCTGAGTGGTCCCCTAATGGGATGGGGTGCCAGCGGGGGGATGGGGAGGTTTCCTGCCGGAGGGACTTGGGCGGCTGCTCTCTGGCGGCTGGAGGCGCTCCCGCCCACGACTGGGCTCAGGAGAGCCGGGGCAGCTCAGGCTGTGGATGGCGGGTGTGCCTGGGGCTGAGCCCTGGACTCTGTCAGCTCTGGGGCCCTCCTGGGAACGTGCCTTGGGCAGAGGCTTCTGGCCTCTGAGCCGCGGAGTCCTCCCTGTCACAGGCCTGTCCTCGTGGGTAGGGGGTGGCTTTGTGTTCGGTGCCCGCAGAGTGTTCTGAGCACCAGGAAGGCCCCCCGGAGGCGCTGGCTGAACCGGGAGTGGACAGAGGGCACCAGAGGCACCAGATTGTGAGGAGCCCCCCTCCATACCCTGGGGGAGCCCGAGGACCCAAAGGGCGCGAAGGGCACTGTCACCGCTGCTCCTGGGACCGAGCCTCTGGCCACGAACTGCACGCGTCTCCTGGCAGGGACCCGGGTCGCCTTGTCCCACGCGTGGGCCTTTGGGGCGTGCTCCGGGGCCTCCGCGCCCAGCGGACCCTTGGCCCTAACCGTGGGGCTGAGGACGCGGCTGGGCCCGGGGCCGGAGCGGTGGCCGGGCCCGTGCAGCGCCAGGCACTCGGGCTTCTGCTCCTGAACCTCACCGCGTCTGATGACGCACGCGCAGAGGGCGGTCTCTGTCCAACCAAGCGCCCTCGTACCCGGAGACCCCATCGGAGCCCACCGCGCCCGAGCTCCGGGCCCAGGTGGAGTGCAGTCTGCGTCTGGGGCTCGGCGACCGGCTCCAGGTCGGAGGGAATCTGCCGCCCGCGGCTCAAATCCCAGGGGGACCCCTGCCAACGGGTCCAGGGGCCCACCCGCAGTCCCAGCTGCAGGATCGGGGGGCGTCTGGCTGGAAGAGTGCGGCCCTGTCAACCCTAAGGCCCAGGTCTGACCCCGCCTCTGTCGTCAATGATGCCGGAAGTTTCTATTATTGGAAATGCCTGTCTGGAGCCCTCAAAGCCCTATGACATGGCCGTCTCCACTGTAGCTATGAGCCCCTGGAGACCCAAGAGCGGAAAAGCCACATGGCCTCTATGCACGTCCTGGGGCTGCTGTGACAGATGACCGCCAACTCGGATGAAACGATAGATGTGGAGGCCAGAAGTCAGAACCAACGTGCCAGCAAAGGTCCAGGGGAGGATCCTTCCTGCTGCTTCTGGCTTCTGCTGGCCCCTGTTCCCCTGGCTTGTGACAGCCTCTCTCCGGCCTCTGCCTCCATCATGTGCCTGTGTCTGAGATCTCCCTCTGCTTCTCTTATAAGGACACCGTCACTGGATTTAGAGCCCCCACCCCCACCCCAGGATGATCACACCCTGAGATCCTCAGTTACTTCTGCAAATATCAAATAAAGCCACACGCACAGGCAGCAGGGATTGTGACAGGGACGTGCCATTTGGGGGGGACAGGGGGGCAGCAGGAGGCCCCTAGCTCACTGGGGTCTGGGTCCCAGGAGGCAGAATTAGGACAGAGCTAAAACCAGCCGGATGGGAGCAGATGTTACCGAGTGTAACCAGGGGCTTGTCTCCAGAAACCGCCCCGGGCAGAGGGATCGTCCATCACCGGGCGAGGCACAGGCTTCGCCCTCACCGCTGCTGGAGGGAGGCAGGACAAGGTCCCTTCCAAGGGTCCTTCCAGATCTCAGAGCAAAATGCCCTTTCTCTACTGCACCTTTATCCAGGCTGAAAGAGATCACAAACCAAATGGGCCAAAGGCTTAACAGGAATTGATTTTAATTTAGAGGCCTCGGTGTTTTCTCTGTCCCTGATGAAAGGAGAGCGGGACGAGACCTGTTTCTGATCACCCCGAGAATTGTATCTGATCTAATTCTCTGCCCCACGCAGTCTGCTCCCGACGAGGTCAGCCTTTCTTATTGTCTCACGGTGGTTGCTGAGCTTAACCTCCAAAAGGCAAGGAATCGAATCTCTTCTTTTCCTCCCACCTCATGTGTTCTCACTCTAAGAACAATTCTCCTGAACTCAGAGTCTTACAGCCAGACTTCTTCGCTGCGAACTCTAAAGCAGCAGGCAGGTGGACCATTCTCCCCCATCTGGGTGGTGTGACGCAGAATGTCCCCACCTCGGGCATTTCCTTGGGAGCCTTCATCCCTGTGTTTGGAGGAGGGCACGCTTTCTAACGCACTGGATGGGAGATTCTTGGGCCAGAATCTCACTGTTCACTCGTCTCATGACCTTGAGAAGGTCAAGTCTGACTTTGAGGAGGCATTGGAATCCAAGGTGTGTTGTGGGAGCTCCCAGAAGTGAGCGTGCTTCGGTCCTTGAGAGAGAGCCTGAGTCATGAGGGTGCCCCAGCCCCAGGGTCCCCTTTCCCAGCACCGTCCCTCGAGGCTGCCTCCCCCCAGCTGTCTCCAGCCCCCCCGCCCTCCACCAGTCCTCGAGGGCCACGCTCCTTAAAGGAACCACCTGTGTTTGCTGCCTCTACTGCCCTCCTACCTGCTGACCGCTGGCTGTGGGCACTCAAGACAGGCATCTGGGCCTCACCGTCCTCTCTGGGAAACACGCTCCTTGGGACCCATTTATAAGAAACACTTTCTTTTCTCCGCTCCCAGACTGAACTCTGGACTTGGGAAGTCTGGGTTTTAGAAGCGATTATAAAATGGGTATTCTGTTTGATGCTAAAGTTTCCCCCGGGCCTCTCGCGCGCGGAGCTTAGAACCTTAAATCCTGGGCTGGAAGGACCCGCAGGGATGTCACTCACTGTGCAATAAGAGGAGATAATGGCAGTTACTGTTATAAAAGCTCAACCCGGGGCCCAGAGAGGGGTGGCCGCTTGCCCAAAGACACACGTCGACTTAGCTGGGCTGGGACGCAGCACCCCGCGGTCCTGGATCGGTGCTGTTCCGACCCTGTTCCCGTGTCGCCAAACCTCAGCGAGTTTTCATGACAGCGTTCCGCTTTCTCCTCCCTACGACCTCCAGACCAGAGAGACAGAAGCCGTTTTTGCCGCTGTATTTCTAACATGATAAAAAGGAAAGTGCCTTCGAGGACATGTAAGTCTCTTCGGAGGGTGACCCTCGCAGTCAGTGGCGGAAGAACCTTGATTTCTGCCCCCGAGACAGTGTCTGCACATACCTGGAATCCTACGCGTTGCTTTTGATCATGACTCTTAGCGAGTCCCCTTCTGCGATCAAACCCTGTCCCCTTTGAAGTTTGCTGGGGCTTCCTGAGGCCCAGGTCCTGGCGGCCACAGCTTCTTCCTCCAAATGGAGAGGCTGGCAGGTGGAGCCCAAGGTTTCTTCTAGGGCTTTTACCCATATAGACGCTTCTCCATGGGAGCGCTCACTGGCCACCACCGGACAGGCCACACGGAGTGGACATGCCCACCCTTCACTCCCTGAATTTCTCTAAAAATGACCCTCTCCCCAGTCCAGTGATCCTGGAGGGACTATAAATGTGGCAGCAGGCACATGACCCGAGCCACCCAATCACCACTGCCCAGCCCCTGAGCCCCAGCCCAGGGATGGGCACACGGTCCCGGCCACCAATCAGTCCTGTGGGAGATTTATGAGTGTAGTAAAATTGGAGGGTTGCTCTGTGTCTGGATAGACCTGGAGAGACAGTCTACCTGAGAATAAAGCTACACAGGGAAAGCCCAGGAGAGAGAAAGGGAGAGGAAGGTGGCTCTAATAACCTTGTCTAATCTCCTGGATCCAGCTATGCCTGAAACCCCTTACGTTTTCCAATTCTGTAGTCCCATCAGTCATCCTATTTCTTTGAGCAAGTTTTGAGGAAAATGTCTGTCACTGGCACACAAAAGATGCCTGACGTCTAAACAATGCCTTCTCTCAGAGACTGGACTGGAGAGGGGCAGCTGGCGGGCTGACCTCCTAGTGACAGGCCACCGGAAGGACCTGTTCCCCCAGGCCACCGGAAGCTCCCTCTACCAGGGGCCGGTCCTCTGGAGGGCCGCACTGTGCCCCGTAATGTCCACAGCGAGGGTCCTGGGGCTCCAGGGAGCCCGTCGTGGCTGGGAGACCACTCCAGGTGGGGGGTCCCCAGGCAGGAAAACCACCGGCTGAAACGTGACTCTCCAATAAGAGCCCCCCTGAGCCCGGGCCCGGCTGAATTCAGGAAGCAGCGCCCTTGTGTTTCAGGGTGTGTACGTCCTGGGCCTGCGAACGGCTCACAGCTGTCATTGGATACTTCCCCCCGGGGGGCTCTGTGGAGCCCGTGGGAATGCCTGATGTGTGGGAGAGGCAGCGTGGCCCACACCGACCGTGGCGGGTCTGCTGAAAGCACAGAGGCCCCCCCCCAGAGGCTGGTCGGCCCCTCCCCCATCGTCTCCAGCAGCATCAGCACCTGCAGGGCCCCCAGCCCTGCATTTCCTGCTCACCTACAAGTGCACATGCGATGAAGGCTGAGCTCCACTGCCACTCCCCCCCCAGCTCACCACCTCCCGACTCCCCCCCAGCTCACCACCTCCCGACTCTCCCCCGCAGCTAACCACCTCCCGACTCTCCCCCAGTTCACCACCTCCCGACTCCCCCCCCAGCTCACCACCTCCCGACTCCCCCCCCAGTTTACCTCCAACTCCCCCCCAGCTCACCACTTCCCGACTCCCCCCCAGCTCACCACCTCCCGATTCCCCCGCCATCTCATCACCTCCCGACTGCCCCCCCAGCTCACCACCTCCCGACTCCCCCCCCAGCTAACCACCTCCCGACTCCCCTCCAGTTCACCACCTCCCGACTCCCCCCCCCAGTTAACCACCTCCTGACTCCCCCCCCAGCTAACCACCTCCCGACTCCCCCCCCCCAGCTAACCACCTCCCGACTCCCCTCCAGTTCACCACCTCCCGACTCCCCCTCCCCAGTTAACCACCTCCTGACTCCCCCCTCCAGCTAACCACCTCCCAACTCCCCTCCAGTTAACCACCTCCCGACTCCCCCCCAGCTCACCACCTCCCAACTCTCACCCCAATTCACCACCTCCCGACGCCCCCCCCAGCTCACCACCTCCCAACTCTCACCCCCAATTCACCACCTCCCGACTCCCCCCCCAGCTCACCACCTCCCGACTCCCCCCCAGTTTACCTCCAACTCCCCCCCAGCTCACCACCTCCCGACTCCCCCCCAGCTCACCACCTCCCGACTCCCCCCCCAGTTTACCTCCAACTCCCCCCCAGCTCACCACTTCCCGACTCCCCCCCAGCTCGCCACCTCCCAACCACAGGTATTACCCCAGCAAATGGCCAGAAAGCCTAGAGATAGTGTGTGGGCTTGGGAGACATGGCCGGGTGCTGAGCGGAAGATATGGTGACGGGCTGGCCACCCCTAAATACCCGAAGCTTGGCCGGCCTATTTTAAAGGCAAACGCTTGATGAACTCAGCTCTTCCTCTCCCCTCCTCCACCTCCTCTGTGAAATCTATTTTAAGAGATCAGAATTTTCTTTACATCCACCTCCAAAATGTGCTACAGGAGGTAAGTGGGACATAAACAGACTGGGGTGGGGGAGGGGCGGTGGAGAAGCCCAGGACCCACAGTCCCAAGTGGGGTCTGATCCCCTGGCAGAGGAGCAGCGCTCCGGGGTCGGACCCACGGCTCTGCCAGCCACCGTGTGGACTCCCTCCAGGGGCTTGGGACCAGGGTGGGGCTGTGGGCCGTGACGGTGCCCTGTGCCTGTGGGTGGAGCCCCGCATCTGTGGGTGCCCCCCGCGCACCCGGACCACTGCCTGCCCTGTGCGCCCCAAAGCCCTGCCCAGCGAGCCTGTCGGGAGGGCTGTCTGGGGTCACGGTGTCCACCTAGGCTCCCCGCCTGGGCCTGGAGTCCCCCCTCCCCCTCCGGGATCCTGCCAGGTGTGACCCCACACCCTGGCCCAGCCACGGCCCTACCGGCTGCCCCACAGGGGCCTAACCCTCAGCCGGGAGAATTCTGGCCTCTGCCCTCAGGGGAGCTGCCCTAAGACCACGAGGCTCGAAGAATCCACAGAAGGCTGTTGAAGGCGGCCTGGGGAGGGGCCAGGACAGCTCTGCCCGAGGACTGGCTGCTGGCCCCCAAGAGGGAGCTCGTCTCCGTCCTTGTCCTCCACCTGAGAGTCCCGCTAGGGTCCCCCGATCTGGTCCAGCTGGCCTCCCAGGACCGCTCTTGGCCAAGGAGTTCCTGACACACCCCCCACCCCTTCATCCCGTCCACGATGCCTACGTGGAACTCGGGTGCCGGGGGGAGGACAGCGTCCTCCCACCCCCGGTGCTGGTCACCCCGGCCAATTAGGCTGGGGTTCTGCCCGGGCCTGGGCACGTCCTGCTCAGAGCTCGCGGGTCAAAGGGCTGGGTGCACTGAGATCCCCTTCAAAGCCCTGCTGGGCCTCTTCAGAGAAGGCCCCGAGGAGGCGAGGAGGGAGCCCCTCTCTTCCCACCAGACATGCTCCTGGAGGCTGACCACCAGCCGGCTGGCTGTCCCTGCAGGCTCAGCCGGTGGTGTTCGGGGACAGCACATCAGCAGCTCCCCCCTGGGCCCGGAGTGGGGCTGAGACCTGGAGCGTACCCCGCTTTGCTTACATTCTGGAGTCCTGGGGGTAACCGAGCCCCCGGCCCACCCCCTGCCACGGGGCTCGGTCTGTCCGGCTGGTGCCTCAGCTCCCCCCTGGGCAGGGAGCCCACCTTGGCTTGGCCTGCTGGGGAGGGCCCGCCCCAGCGCCCCAAGCCCTAGACTCTGCTAGGGTCCTGAGTCTCGGGTCTTGCTGAGCTGCGTGCCGTGTGCACCTCCACCCGTGGTCAGATCCCCACCTAGACTGCTTCCCTCCTCCCCGAGCCTGCCTCTTCCAGGATGCCATTCAGGATTACTCCACAGCACAGCAAGGGCTCCCTTTGCACTCTGGAACCAGGACTGCTCGTGCCTGCTTAGTCCCCTGCACACACACGCACCCACACCCCCCACACCCGCCCACACGCACACACGCGCACACACACACACACACACACACCGCTTACCTGTCTCTTTGAATACTTGCAGCCCCTGCCGTGTGAGTCCCGGCTCTTCAAAGCAGCGTGCCTGCTGGTGTTGGCTCAGCCCACGAAGCCCCCAGCTAACCTCTCAAGGCCTCTGGATGTGCCCGATCTCGTCCTCCTGGACCCCCCCCCCCCCCACCGCTGCCCAAGGGGAAGCCTTGCCGCCCCCGCTGTGGGCACCTGACATTCCAGCGCTGGGGGCGAGCGAGGCGTCTGCCCCTGTCCCTCGGCAAGTCTGAGCACACAGTAGGGATGCCATCAGGCCCTCTGGAAGAGAGCTCCCACCCTAGAGGAGCCCCCTCCCTGAGGCAGCCATCTGCTCTCGCTGGCCCCAGTGCCCCCAAGATGGACAGTGAGCACCCGATTCTGGGCCCTGCGGTCCACCCGCCTCCTCCTTTACTTCGGGAGGGAGTGTTCCAGAACCCCTTGGGGCGCCCCTTGACGGTCCAGGGATGGCCCTCGGTCTGGAGGGAGGGCACTCTGCTAGGTGCTCTGGGCTCCGGGGGCCGCCCCCCCCCCCCCGCCCCAGCCAGCAGCAGACGGCCCCTTCAGGAGGCACCTCCCAGCTCCGGCCCCAAGTACCCCAGCTGTGCCCACGGCCCAGGAGAACCTCCCAGAGCAAAGGAAGAGGAGCTCGGGTGTCTGAGACGCGGGCCTGTCCAGTCTCGCCTCCGCGCCCGCGCCCTGCACTCTCCGGGCCGAGCCTGGGGCCGGCCTCGGGCGGCAGCTGGTGGGCGAGCAGGGTCCTGCGCCCTGAGCTTGGGGGAGGCTCTGGGGGGTAGTCGGGGGCCAGCACGAGCCTGCAGCTCTTGTGTGGAGCAGCGTGGAGAGGGTGGGAAGGCCAGCGGCAGGCAGACGGCCGACTGTGACATTCAGGTGAGAAGTGACGCGGACAGGGCCCGGGCAGAGGCCGTTTTAGGGTGCTCCTGTGACTGGACACCCGCCCGGATCCCGTACCAAGCGCTCCCTGCCGTCCCCCGCTTGTGCCCCCGGGTCGCCGTGGGCGCCTGACCCGAGTGCTGGTCAGCGTTGGTCGGGAAAGCCCTCGGCCTGCTTCCCGGGGATCAGCAGCACTGGTCACCCTGCTCTGGGGCCCGGGGCCCTGCAGCTCAGTACTCACAGGGAGCCCTGTCGAGAGACCGGGTGTGGATTACAGGGGTCCCCCAGCCCTGACGGCCCGAGACCCCGGGGGGGGGGGACAGACGGGCCCGGCCTCCTCCATGAGACGGTGTGTGAGCCGGTGGAGGCAGGAGGGAGGGCCCCACTCATGCTCCCGACCACACGGCCGGCTCCGTGCCTCTCAAGGCCAAGGGCAGACAGCAGCCTGGCCCAGACCCACACCAGGGCCCTTCTGGGAAACGAGACACGGTCTATTTTTGCTGTCTGACAACACAGCAGAAGCAGCCGCTGTGACTTATCTCTGCTGCCCACGGGCGATGCCACAGAGGCGGCTTTGTGCCCCTGGGCTCTGCCGGCCCCCCCGCCCCCACAGCCCCAACTTGAGACAAGGGTGGCTGGAGGAGGGGCCCCAACGAGGCCCCTAAAGCCCCTGTCTGCATGAGTCAGCCTCCCAGAAAGCCCCCAGCGCCCCTGCCAGCCGGCCTCCTGACCGAGGACCTGATGTCCCCTGAGATGTTGCCCACAAGCCCACGTGGGGTCCTCGCTTCTGCAGGCAGCATCGCCCACGGTTCTGGGGGGGCCTCTCCAGCCCCAGGCAGGGCTGACCTCTCCGGGCAGGGTCAGCGCTCCAGCATCCCAGGAAAACTGGGAAACCCCCAAGACCCCCACCCGCACCCGGTGTCAGGGGGTCTGGAATCAGGATTTCACTGCACACAAGACCGAGCCCCGTCAGCGCTCCCTGCCTCGTCCTGGGGAGAAGTGTACCTCTCCTCACCCCTGCTCGGGCCGGGGTGCAAGTGAATGTGCCAGATAATCTGGGCACAGAAAGGAGAACTTGGAGGAGTCCAGGCCGAGTGGGATGCAGGGCAAGAATTGTGGGCTTCAGGGTGGATTTGATGGTGCTCCTGGGCCAGCAGTGTCCTCTCCGGTAACGTAGCCGCTCTCCGCGACCACGGGTCAGGCCCGCCTCGAACATCAGAGTCTAGGAGAAGACAGCCTGGCCGCCCTTCCTGGAAGACACTGTGACCTCTCCCCCACGGCCATCTGGGAGTGGGCAGGCTCCCGCCAGTCCAGGTGGGGCTGGGGACACCACGCTGCAGCCCTGTGACCCCAGAGGACCTTGGTGATGCCGACTGAGGTCTCGGATTACTGCTCTGCAGGCTCTCGGCTGCCAGCTCCCTGCCCGGAGTGTCCCCAGGCTGGTCCCGGGGCCCGAGGCCACACGGTGCAGCTGAGCTCACCCCGCCGAGGCCCATGCTGCGGTCACGGGTCCCACGGGAGACGACACCGGCCTCGCCTGGGCAGCGAGGGGCTCTGAGGTAGGGCTGCCCTGCGCTCATGATATCAAAGCCTGACATGGGGCTCGTCTCCAGACCCCTCCTCGTTTGGTCCACGGCGAGGTATGACCCTCCGTGGTCTGCAGCTGCCACCCAATCAGTCGGGGCCACGGGCGGACGGGGACGTTCCGCAAAGACAGCCAGGTGGTCTGCGTTACTTTTCACCACCACGAAGGTGAACGTGAAAGGCAGGTGAGGCACCTCCCAGGAGGGGCCGCGCCCACTCTGCTCACCAAGGCGTTCTTGGGGCTGGTGACTTACACCACGGCAAATCCGGACACCGGAGCGCGAAGGAGCCACTGAAGCTGGTGCTGTGGTCTGGCGCGACCAGCACTCTCAAGATATCACCGGGACGGGTCAAGTTACAGGACGCTGTATATACAGGTGACTTTGCCACGTTTCTGGAAGTGACTTCTACGTAGGGCAGCATGCACACGTGCTCAGGCATGACTTTGCTGAGTCCTATTCCTCAGGTACCCCCACCACCACCACCACAGCCGAGACATGGAACATTTTCACGGCTCCAGAAAGTTCCTTCGAGTCCCCCTACCAGTCAGGCCCCGCCCTGCAGGCAACCTCTGCTTTGATTTCCATCGCCTTTCATTCGTGTTGCCGGTTCTTGGACTTCATATAGATAGAATTACACGGAGGTATTCTTCTGGGTCTGGTGTCTTTCACTTACATTTTTGAGGCTCTCCCGTGATGCCCCACGCCGCCTTTCCCCGCCGAGTCATATTCCATTGTGTGCATAGAGCACTGATTCGTTTATCCTGTTTCCTGTTGAAAAATACTTGAGCTGCTTCTCAGTTTTTAGCGATTATCGACGGAGCTGCTGTCGACGTGCTTTTACAAGCCTTTTTCCAGATACGTATTTTCATTTCTCTCGGGTAAACATCGAGAAAGGGAATTTCTGTGTCGTCGGGTAGACGTATATTGAGCTTTATAGGAAATGCTCGAACGGTTTTCCAGAGTGGCGGTGCAAGTTCAGTCTCCCGCCGCCCTGTTTGGGAGCTCCGCGTGCGTGGCATCCAAGCAGGTGTGGGCAGTGATGTTTAATTCCAGGCACCTAGCGGGAGAGAAATGCTGTCTCGTCGTGGTTTTCACTGCATGTCCCAGGTGACTACTGATGTCTGACGATTTCGAACGGTGTTTGTTTTTGTCGTTGATTAATAGGGCCTTTATAAACTTAGGATAAAGCTTCTGTGTTAAGGATATGCGCTCAATCTTTCCTCCCGTCTGCGGTTTGCATTGTATTTTCTTAGCAGTATCTTTGCATGAACAGATGTTTGCAATCTTCACGAAACCGAATTTACCCGTTTTCCCTCTGATGGGTAGTGCTTTCTGTGCCCTTCCTAAGAAAGCCACCTTCTATTTTCTTTCACAGGTTTTATGGCTTAAGCTTTCACTGTTTTGTCTATCATCCACCTCTAATTCTTTGTGTGTGGTGTGAGTTAAGAGCTGAAGTTCACTTTTTTCCCCTCCACCTGTTTATCTCTTGTTCCAAAACCTTTTCCTTTTCTGATTGACTCACCTCATCATCCTGGTAAGAAATCAATGAGGGGCGCCTGGGTGGCTCAGTCGGTTGAGCGTCCGACTTCAGCTCGGGTCACGATCTCGCGGTGCGTGAGTTAGAGCCCCGCGTCGGGCTCTGGGCTGACGGCTCAGAGCCTGGAGCCTGCTTCCGATTCTGTGTCTCCCTCTCTCTCTGCCCCTCCCCCATTCATGCTCTGTCTCTCTCTGTCTCAAAAATAAATAAATGTTAAAAAAAAAAAGGAATCAATGAACCACGGCTCACCGCATCATGGATGTACTAACTACACTTGGAAAACAATCACTTTTGTGTTAAGTGGATTTCACAACTTAAACACACCAACCAACCACGTACAGGTGTAGCTGGACTTCTGTTCCGCTCCATTCGTGTGTCTCTACACCACGTACTCATGCGGGAATGTGAGTGTCTCTATTTACGGCACCTTCCCACAGTCCCAATCGCTGCCTCTGCAGTTCGTCTAGGAATTGGGTAGCGTGAGCCTTCCAGCTTTGCTGTGCCTCGGGATCGCTGGTCTCTTTCGGATGCTCTGCATTTTCACATACATTTCAGAATTAAGAGTGAGTTGCTACCACCTGACTCACGATTCTGACTGGGAAGGAATCCATTTGCAGAGAATTAACACTTTAACAATAATGACTTACGATCCAGGAACAGGGTATATCTGCCCCTATCCACATCTCTTTCAATTTCTTAGCAATATTTTAGGCTTTTAGCAGAAAGATTTTTTTTGAATATGAAATGTATTGTCAAATTGGTTTCCATACAACACCCAGTGCTCAGAAAGGTTTTAATGGGCCTGGTTTAATTTTTTCCTAATTATTTGTATTTTTTACACTGTTTTCGTGAAAGTGTTAGATTTTATTTTTCCAACTCTCCGCTGCTGTATTTAGAAATACTGTTGATTGTTTAGGTTGACTTTGTATCCTGTGTGTTTCCTAAACTCGCTTATCGAGAGTATTTTCCCACGCGAGCAGCGATCATGGGTGTGAATAGAGACAGTTTTACTTCTCTCTTTCCGGACTTTGTCCTAGGTCACTGGCTGGGACGACAGTGCAGTGTTTACAGAAGTGGTGGGGACATGAGTCCCTGCATGACTCCTGAGACTAGGGGCAAGCCACTCAATGTTCTGGTGTTCATATGAAGCTGTGAGTTTCCAGAGATGTTCCTTATCAGCTCAAGGAAGCTTCCTTCTGACGTTAGCCTGTGGGAATTGTTACCATAAATGGATGCTGAGTGTTGCTAAATGCTTCATCTGTATTGAGTAAGGTGAACACATTTTTTTTTCTTTTTTTCTCTGAAGGTGCTGAATTGTATTGATTAGTTTCTGCAAAACTAATCATGCATTCCTGTGATAAACCTGACCGGGTCCTGATATGTCATCCTTTGTGTATACTCCTAGATTTGATTTTATAATTTAAAAAAGAGGTATTTCTGCATTCATGGGGGATTTTGGTCTGTAGTTGTCGTTTCTTGCGATGTGTTTGTCAGGTTTGGTATTAGGATCATCCTGGCCTCATAAAATAAATTTAAAGGTGTCCTTCCTCCTTGATTCTCTGAGTTCGTGTAAGGTTGGTATTATTATTTTTTTATTATGTGGTAAAATTTAACCATGAAACCATCTGGGCCTGGGATTTTCTTTGTGGGAAGGTTTTTGATAACAAATTCAATTTATTTAGTATGTATAGGGCTACCTGAATGTTTTGTCTTAAGCGTCACTGTCTCGAAGTTAGATTTTGAAGGAATTGTTCATGTCACCCGATTTGATGGATAGAGAATTTAGGGTTGATAGTTTAAAGTATACGGTCCATTGTCTTCTGGCCGCCATCATTTCCAACAAGAAGTCAGCTGTTATTCATACCATTTCTCCCTGGCTATCAGGACTCTTTCTCTGGCTGCATTCAAGATTTTCTCTTCCCTCTTACTTTGACGATGATGTACTTAGGGGCAATTTGACCATGATGTACTTAGGGGCAGTTTACCTTTACCTTTGTCCAATTTAGGGCTTATTGATATTTTTTTTTAAATCTGTTTTTAGTGTTTAATTATATTTGAGAGAGAGAGAGAGAGAGGGAGAGGGAGAGAGAGAGAGAGGGGGAGAGCACAAGTGGGGGAGGGACAGAGAGAGAAGGAGACACAGAATATAAAGCAGGCTCCAGAATCTGAGCTGTCACCACAGAGCCCGACACAGGGCTCAAACTCACAAGCCACGAGATCATGACCTGAGCCAAAGTCAGACACTCAACCGACTGGGCCACTCAGGCGCCACAGGGCGTATTGATCTCGAATCTATAAATCTGTGCTTTTTACCAAGTTTAGGGGAATTTCTGCCTTTTCCCACTCTGTATTTTCTTTCTCTCTGTGACTTCAGTTACGACTACATTAGGCTGCTCTATAACACCCCACAGGCCACTGAGGCGCTATGTCTTAAAAAATATTCCTCTCTCTCGTTTTTGAAATTTGATCATTTTTTAAAAATCTCTCTCTAAGTTTACTTACGTTTTCTTCAGTCGTCTCTAGTCTTTTGTTGGCCCATCTGGTGCATTTTTAATTTTAGATATTTTATACTTTGGTATTAAAATTTATATTTGGTTCTTTTTATATTTTCACTTTCTCTGTTGGGACTTCTTCCACCTCTTCACTCATTATGACCAGTTTTTCCATAGTTCCTTGAACAACCGCAGTACTTTGTCTGCTAATTCCAACACTTTGGACAAATCAAGGTACATTTATATTGATTGCCTTTTCTTTTGTCTATGGCTTTCATTTTCTTACTTCTTTACGTATCTAGGAATTTTAATTTAGAGAATATTACTGATGATACATTTTTCAAACTCTGGGTTCTATTATCTTTCTATGAAAAGTATTAATTTTCATTCTAATAAGCACTTACCTTACTAGGTAATCACCTTGAACTTGTGGCGACTTCATTTAAACACTTTTGGGGTGAATCTATTTTGACTTTTCCTTTAGTTTTAGGGAAAATCTTTAGTCCCAGGACTTAATCTTTGCTGTTCCATTGTGATCCTTCCGGAATTTCAATGGAAAACCCAAGGTTTTTACTAACCCCCTGTAACTTCACTTGGTCTTAGCCAAAGGCCAAGAAGCAATAACCCCCTGTAACTTGACAGGAGTTAAGCTCCAAGTTCTGGTTCTTACGGTGGGTGAGCGGCCGTTGAAATCGCCACTCACGTCTACCAGCTGTGACTTCACAGCAAACCCCTAAGCGTATCACCCGGATGGAGGAGGGTGTGTCCACAGACCCAGCCTCTCCCTCTGTGGCTCCCGGTTTTCTCGGATTCCCCTTCTCAATTTCCAAATACCACCTGATAGCATTTGACGCCAAGTAGATGGTGCTTTTGCTTGAGTTCCTTCAGCCTGCACCACCCAGACTGGAGGGCGCCTTCACAGCTTCCGTCTTCTTTGGTTTCGATTTTAGGTTGTGCTCCAGAACTTAAAACATAGTGTTTTTGTGTGCATATTTGTTCAAAGTGTAGAGTCGTTTTCTTAAGGAAAATTAGTCCAATGCAAGGTGTTTCACCATCATGAGGCTTCATAATTTTTTAATGTTTATTTTTTTATTTTGAAAGAGAGAGAGGGTGGAAGCATGAGTGGGGGGGGGGCAGAGAGAGAGAGAGGGACAGAGAGAATCCCAAGCAGGCTCCATGCTGTCAGCACAGAGCCCAACTTGGGGCTCGATCTCACGAACCGTGAGATCATGACCTGAGCCAAAACCAAGAGTTGGTTGCTTAACCGACCGAGCCGCCCGGTCGCCCCCATAACTTTTTTGTTAAGTATGTCAACTGGGATGTCCTGAGTGCTGACTTATCAGGCAAAAGTCACTTCGTGAGAAACACATCCTTCGAGGCTCCTGGTCTTTCAACTTTCTTACCTCCTTCCATTCCCCCTCGGACTCTCATCCCTTGAGGTCATCCCCTGAGGTCACCTGTGAGCTGAATGTGAGGACAGCTTGGCAGACCTTCACAGGGCACGACACAGGACTCAAACCACAACCTCTAACTTATGGGGCTGGAACCCCTGAAAGAAATAAGGTCAACCTCGTCCACCATCGAGGTTCTGAGCTGCAGAGATGTTTCTAATGGGCTTGAGGGCTGTATAGGATACAGATCACAGCAGTGGAAGAAGGGGTGGGAGCCAGGGTTAGAAAAGGGAGCTCTGATTCTGGTTGGTGGAGAGGCTGACTGTGACCAGTGAACAGCCATCACCCTCACCCCAGCCCCCGCCTGTGCTCACAAACCCTGAGCAAGACAATAACTCAGGAAAGGGGGCAGAGAACATACGTTCAGAGGCCTAGGTTGCTCCTCTCCCTACTTGCCAAGAGGTGGGCAGGAGAACGGAAAGAGAGCACGGGGTTCTTTGGATCCAAAGGTTCTTTGGATCGTGGGCATGAAGAGGGAAAGGTCAGAGAGACACATGCAGACGGGACCCACCACTCGAGGAGACAAGACTCCAGCGGCACAGAAAGGCAAGTGGATGGCCACGAGCCTCCTACAGACGCCAGGGCTGGTCAAGGTCCGGAGAGGTAACTTCAAGGACATCACGTTTCAGGAATTAGGAAGGAGTCTCACAGGCATCCAGGCTGCTGGAGAAACCCGGGTGGCTAATGATGGAGGGGGAAGTGCTAACACCACAGTCTGCATTCAGGACCCCAAAACAGCCGTTGGACCAGGCAGCAGCCGGGACTCGTAGAAGTGGGAAGTGCGTGCATGGCCTGTGAGTTCTCCCTTCTGTCAAGCCCATGGTCACGTGCAAGCAACAAAGAGGTATGTTTGTGAGCACCAGGACTCAGGAAGCATCCTGGAAAATATTGCTCAAATAAAAGAGTCAGGTCGATAGGAAGTGGATGAAAATTAAGATCGCAGGTCAGAGAAGATACGTAACAAGAGGCATGACAGTAGATGTCCATACCGGGAAGTCAGACGTTAATGTTTAGATACTCAGTCTGTGTATAGAATAGGGTACAATGCCAAGGTAGTCATCGCAAAGAATCCACAATGCACGAAATACATTCACGAAACAGAGCTCGAAACCCCCACAACACTCAAGCAAAAGGTGAGGGCTGGAAGCAGGGAAGGAGAAAATGGAGCATGCTAACGTATCTCCCTCTGTAGGGAGTGAAAACAGTTACCGACGTAGTATTTACGTTGCCTGAGAGATAGTCATAGACGTGTGCATTGATGCCTTAACGTAGGCACTGGTCAGATGAAAATGTTCCATTTTCAAATGAAGAGGAAGCGTAAGCAAGAAAATCCTGAGCCAGGTAACCAAAGAAATGTAATAGAAACAAATAGAAATTAAAGAAATATTATAATATAATATAATATAATATATAATATAATGGAAATGTTTAGCGCCAGGAAGCATAACAAAGGATAAAAAACAAAGCAAAACCTGACTGCAGGAGGAAGAGTGAGAGAGAGGAGAGGGCAACCAACCACCAGACGGGCCCGGAGGCGGAATCCAGGTCCCAACAGTGTGGCCAGTGCACAGGGGAGCCTCGGAGGGGACAGCCACCCCAGCGCCCAGCCAGGCAGAGACACAATAAAGGAAGGACGAACCGTGCGAATTTTACCACCAGGGAAAAACGTAAGACCGCCTGGAAGTGTGCACAAGCACACGAGAAGCTTCTCTCGTGTGAAAAAGCGAAATTCAGCCAACGACCGGTGCCTGCCGCGTGCCGCCCGAGTCGTGCGCGATCTGCAGTCGGGAGTTCCCGATTTCGTCTTCTGACACCTCTTTCACCAACGTCCTTCTGGTTTGGCCGTGGGGACACTGAGTCTCGGCAGCATCCCCAGCTCTGAGTCTGTGCCCGCCGGCACCCCCGAGTCCCGCATCGTGGAGACGGTGGCAGGAACAGTGAGGGGGGCTGGGGGGGGGGCAGTTAACATACCACGAGCCTTGGAGACGTCGAGAGCCTTGGAAAAATGAAGGAAATGTTTTAACCCGATGGTGTGACTAACACGCTTGCCTCTATGGGGCACGCTGCTCCCCCAAACACATCCCATGCAGTTTTTCAGGCCCCCGTGAATCATTTAGTTATATCTGTCTGGGAGAGCTGGTTGGGGGCATTAAATCAGACCGTGGACCGAAAAGAACATCTTGAAAATCAAATATTTTTAAACGTTTAACGACTTGGGCCAGGTTCCCTGTGCAGTAAAATTAGACATTGGTCACGGAACGGGGAGAACAGAAAAATATCAAGCCATTTGGGAGCCTTCAAAAACTCTGAACTCTGCTGAAAGAAAAAATAAGAAATTGTAACAAAACCGATAAAGTCATGGGAGCCCCAAGACCACACACCAGCACTCGGGAGAGGGTGCTGACGTCGTTAGGAGAAAATTCATACCTTTAAATGCTTGAAGCATTAGAAATAGAGAAGCAAAAGTCACTAGGCACTGTGCTTAGGAGAGCAGCTACATAAGCAATGAGAAAACAAGAGAATATTTCCAGTAAAGGTAAGGGCAGCGGTTAATAGAAACTGGGTAGGATTGGTGCACAAATTCAAGAGTAGATGCCTTACAAATAAACAGAATAAGAAATTAAAAAAATAAATAAAAGGTGTAAAACCTTGGCGAGGCTGATAAGTACAGAAAAGAACAGAAACCATAAATAAATACTGTGAGGAAAGATAACAGGTTTACCCACAGATTCAGAAGAGATTGTATTTTAACTGTAAGAGAATGCTGTGTACAACTTTGTAGAAAACAATCTTATAATCTCCATACACTAAATACTTTTCTCGGAAAATGTAAATCACCACAGGTAACCCCCGAAGAAGTAAGAGACCTCTGAAGGGGGTAAGAGACCCCCTGAAGAGGTAAGAGTGCCCACAAAGACAGATACTCTTAAAATACTGAGTTATAAACAAACAAACAAACAAACAAACAAAAAAAACTTCCCCCAAAGACTCTTTCCAGTGACAGATAAATCTATGATTTCAAATCAAATGTAGTTGTGATACCAAACTGGGCGGAACACAAAAAATCAAACCAAAGACAAATTTTCCTATGAAGAAATATAAAAATCCTAAATGGAAATTCAGCGGTTTGTTAAGATAATTATGCACCCTGAACAAGTCATCATATCCTGGGAGTGTGATATTTCTTGCCATAAACGATCACATGAAGAGGTGAAGGCGGCCCTGTGAATTGGCTGCCCCAAGCCCCGCCCTCATCTCTGACTTTCCAAGCCTCCTTCTAGAAAGGAGCGGCCATTGGACAGCTTCCTACTCATGAGATGTAAGCAGAAACCCCTTTGGATGAGGCTTCCAAGGAAAACTTCTATTTTCCTGATAATAAGAAACAACACACTCCTTTTGTCCTTCACACTTCTTCCTTTTCTCCCTTCCTGGAATTCAGAGGCGATGCCTGGAGGTGCAGCAACCACATTGTAACAATGAGGACAAACGCTACCTGCTAAAGCTAGTGAAGAAATAAGACAGAAAGAACCAGGGTCCTTGATGACACTGTTAAGTCAACCATGGGTCACCTCCTCCATCTTATTTTCTGTCTTACTTGTATATTTACATTGACAATGTATCTAACTTTTATATTGACAATCTCCTATTATGTATCATGCTAGATATTGTGTATTTAATGTATTTATATTTTGTCTTATTTTCATAAGACAAACATATCCTTTTTTCTATAAGTCACTGTGTTTTTGGTTTTGGTTTTTTTTTTTTACTTACAATCAAATCCATTCCTAACTATTAATCTTTTATTCAACAAGTATGTGTTGAATATTGAATGTTGCGTATTTGTGACGAGCATGAGGTTTGCAGCTCTGTGTCTGAAAGGTCTGTCACGGGGTTTAATGAAATCAGTCCTGATATTTAAGTCCTCAGTACCTTGATGGACTCAACCTGATGGACGGGGGGGTAACCCAGAGCCCGCACCGAGTTCAGCGGTGATGCTGTTCAGGAACAGTAGGGACCGAGTTTTAGTTTTGCAAAGTCAGGAATAAAGCAACGTTGGCCTCATCACGACCCCCATTGAAGAAGTGACATAAGACAACCAGACAAAACATGGGGGTCGGGGATCTATCTGAAAGCATCTGCTCAGCCGCTCTGGCCTCTGAGTGGGCCCTGACCCTGGGAGGCTGGCCGTGGTCCTGGCCGACCTGGCCTCGGCCCTGCTCCACACCCCTACCCCCTTCCCATTGGGATGGGGCTGGATGTCACCATGTGCAAAGACAGAAAGGGACCTCAACCCCAGACCGACTCGGAGGAAGCCTGGGGGTGCTTTCCCAGCTCTGACCTCCCGCTGCCCAAGGCGGGGCTGGGGGGGGGGTCGGTTTCTGGTCCCCCGTCCTGGGCATCTCTGACCAGCACCCAGGGCCATCCCGGACCAACCATGAGGATCCCTGCCTCGGGCCCGGGACTGAGGGGCACTGCTGAGTCACCCTTCGGGAGCCGGGTGGCGCTGGCGCTGTGTGGGGCCCGGGCTCCATGCAGGACAGCGGGTGGTACCATCCAAGGCCCCGCCGATGGCTCAGCGGAGAGACCAGGATGCTGGCAAAGACTAGGATCCGCTGGTGTGGCTCTGGGAATGGCAGGTGTCCACACGGTCCCTACGGCAGCCCAGAGTAGTGGGCTTCTCTGTGAGCCCCACAGGAGAGCCGGGCCCTGGAACCTGGTGGCCCCGGTGGAGAGGATGTTCTGACTGGGGCCACTTACCCCATCACACCCGGACACGCCCCAGGCCTGCCCCTGGCCACCCGGCCACACCTGGCCATGTCCCCCAGCCATGGACCCCGGTCTTGTCCCATCACGCCCGGACACGCCCCAGGTCTGACCCTGGCCACCCCGGCCACACCTGGCCATGTCCCCCAGCCATGGACCCCGTCTTGTCCCATCACACCCGGACACGCCCCAGGCCTGCCCCTCCTCACCCGGCCAGGCCCACAAGCCCTCTGCTGTGGCTCAAACCAGTTCCATCTCCTAGAGTCTCGTGTCCCTGACCGGACAGCCACCCTCGGTCCTGCCCCATCCAGTTCTGGAAGTCTGAGCCATAGAATCCCTCATCCAAGTGTGGGGGCAGGTGGAGCCCAGCCCCGGGACATCACACCCAGTCCAGGCAAGTCTGGCCCAACGGGGGCCCGGCCGTGAGCATTCTCAGCCCGAGAGCCGGGCCGGGGCCCCAGGCCTTCTCCACTCCTCTCCCCGCATTCCCCAAGGCGGACAGTCCCCCTGCCTCCCTCCCCGCCATCCACACACATCCTCTACGTCTTCTGTTTCTTTGTAAAATATTTTGTTAAAGTTACAAATAAATGATTACAAAGCAGCACTGAGTTTGACGGCCTTTCCTGGAAGCCTGGGTTTAGAATGAGGCTCGTACCCCTGCCACTGAGGCCGTAAGTGCTGGGGCCGAGCTGACCACCTTCTGTCCGTTAACTTGCTCGTGATGGTGTAACTGTTACCCGCATTTCACAGAGAGGCTGGGGAACCCGCCCCAGGACACAGGGCACGGCGTTGAGAGCTGGACGTCGACCCCAGCGGAGTGGCTCCCCAGCCCTGATGGCACGGCCCCTGGCTGCCAGGATGACACTGGCAGCCCTGGGGTGGACCCTCGTCACCTCCATGCTGCCGCCCAGAACCCCAGAGCAAGGAGAGGTCAGCGGCCGGCACAGCCAGCAGGCAGAGCTGGAGTCAGCCCCACGCAGCCCGGAGGCCCCGAGCTGCCCTGTCCGGGCCCGAGGGACAGCTGACGAGGAGGGTCGCAGTCTGGGCTGGGGGTCCGGAAGGTGCCTGGCAATCGTCTAGGTCAACCGCTCGGCTGTGAAGGCAGGGACACTGCAGTGCAGAGAGGCGGTCACTTATTCAGGGCACGACAAGTGCAGGGAGGCCAGCGCTATCGTGGTCTCGTCTCCCCGAGTCCCGCCAGCTTAGTCCCTCTCCGCGGGGCTGCACACACCCCTCCCGCCCCAGAGGACCAGCCCCGAGGGGTGGCTCTGCCTGTCCTGCTGCCACCAGTCAACTCACGGTCAGAAAAACAGGGCACGTGAGTGGAAACCCGGGCACAGGGCCTCAGGATGACCTGAGCATCGGGGGCGTTCAAGGGACTCGCGAGCACGCGAACGGGAGCTCAGCGTCTGCAGACGCCGCGAAGGACGGGTTGGGCGCAAGCACCACAGAAAGGCCGACACGGACACACACCCGCCCGGGGATGTGGAGCCACTGGGATTTCCGCACAGTGTCGACGGGAGCGTGAATCGCCAACCTGCCCTGGAAAGCAGTGTGGCAGCGTCTAGTGAAAGCTGAGCGCGCATCCTGGCTCGGCGGTTGGGTGTTCGCGCATACGTACGTGTTCCCGTACGCGTGTCTTTGCGCGTGCGTGAGGGACGTGTCGATAAGGCGCACAGCAGCACGAATCCTCACGCCCCGAGGTTAGTGACCCAAATGCCCACGAGTAGCAGATGCCTGAATCCAGCTCCTCCCGCAGTGAAAACCACGACCACCGGCCGTCCCAAGCACGGGTCGCACAAGCTCGTACTGTGACAGAAGCCCCACCCGACCGGTACGCCCCATGTTGCTCTGGTTACAGGAAGTTTTCCAGCGGGCGAGACTCCTGTCTTGGAGAGGGGGTTTCCTTCAGGAGGTGGGAGGGAGCCTTCCGGAACCCTGGGAACGTTCTGTTTCTTGACCCGGGGGCTGGTCACACGGAGGTGTTCACTTTGCTCGCTTTGTGCCGAACGCTTATCGTTGGTGCGCTTCTCTGTGCATACGATCTACTTCAGAGAAGCGTAATGAACAGCTCGCCAGCAATTTTACAACAGCTGATTTAGAGTAAAACCAGGGAAAGAATCTACTGAATTCCCCTTTGAAAAGAGAGTAAGCTAATCCTTTTGAATCTGTAATAGGAGACACAGAAAACAACATTTGTCTGTGGCCCGAAACAATGCGTGTCCCCAACATTTCACTCGACCGCAGGGCTGAGCGCCACCAGCGGAGGAGGGGGACCCAGCAGCTCTCTGTCCCCAAGCCTCCGGCGGGTCTGGGACAGGGCGGGGAGCTGGTTAGTGGTGCCGGTGATTGTGGGGAGGGAAGGTAGGAAGGGAATAGCCCGAATCGAGCTTCCGAAACATCTGGCGTGCTCACAAAGTCACCAACGAAGACACGGCTCTTGGCCCGTTTTCCTGACACGAAAAACGTGGCCTCCGGCTGGTAGGTGGGCTCCCGTGTGCCACCGAATGGGAGGGGGCTGGAGCGTGCCCGCCGGCCCTGCGCCCCGCACCAGCTCGTGCCCCAGACCAGGGCGCACGAGCTTCCTCTGCAGGGCTCTGCTGGCCCGTTGATGGGCTGGCTGGCAAGCTGACAGCCTCATGGTTGAAAACTCTGTGAAATAGGATTGGGGCTTGGCTGCAGTACAGGGATGGAAAAGCCTATCTGACGTGTTGGGACAGAAAGAATCTAATCTGAGCAAATGGAATCAGGGTTGGCAAGGGGGGGTTTTCTGGTTGGGTGTCTCCGGGCAGCCCTAGAGGGTCCCTGCCCTTCAGCTTTGGGGGATGCATTTGTGTCGAAAAGAGCCCCGTGCTTGGGTGAACACGAGACCCAGAGACTGACGGACTGACGGGAAATATGCCCCCCTCCCCTCACATCTATTAGAACATTCTAGCACCTCACCCACCACCTTCAGCTCCGGACCCAGGCCGGGCCCAGCCACGGCCTGTCCCTTCTGCCCCCACCCGGCCTGCGTCCCTCTCAGCCAACACTGCCCAGGGCCGAGCCCAGGGCCTGCCCCTGCCAGACTGAGGCTCAACCCGCACCGCGTGCCCTGGGGTCTGGGGGGAGGCAGAACGTCCAAGAAGCCCAAACCAAGGTGCAGGAGTAGCAGGAGGCACGGACAGAATCTGGAAGAAGGTCGGAAGTTTGTGAGAAGTGGAGGAAAGAAGTCAAAGCTGACCAGGGACATGGGAGCCGTTCGCACATCTCGGCTCCTGTGAGTGAGGCCGCGGTCAGCGGGGGCGATGGAAGGACGGAGAAGATGGGGTCCATGCGTGCAGGGAATACCATCCAGCCGTGGGAAGAAGGGAATCCTGCCGTGTCCGTAGCAACACGGGTGGACCCGGAGGACGGTCTGCTGAGTGAAACAAGCCAGACACAGAAGGACAAACGCTGCGTGAACTCACCGATGTGTGGAGTTGAAAAGTCAAACTCACAGAAGCAGAGAGGGGCGTGGAGGTCGCCGGCGGCCGGAGGCACACGGGCCTCCCCTAATGCCGCCACGAGCCAGCTGGGCCGGGCCGCGTTCACCTCGAGGACCGCTCGCTCTTGAACCCAAGAACGCCGGGACAGGTTCTAGGTGACCAGATGTTTAGAGCGAACCACAGCTGATTTTTCTTCAAGTCCCTTTCAAAGGCCGGAAACCGAGCGTATCGTCAGCCCTCACCGCTTCGTCAGTATTACTTGGGAGGACAGAAAAGAAAATCACGTGCTGCCATTAATTCCGTGCTCCTGACTGAGCTAACTTCTTTTCCGCCCGCGAACAGCGTTGTCTCAGTTAGGTGACGAATCACCTTGGCTCGGGGCTTCCAGTGTGTTTAACCTTCCGTGAAAGTTCGTTTTAATTCCGTGAGTGGTTTAATGGCAAGCGTCCGACAAGGGAGCCGGGAGACCCACGTTCCAACCCCGACGCAGGCCGGGCTCTGCTGCAACGTTGGGTGGGCTCGCTGGGTGGGCTGGGCTGAGAACTTTCCGTCCTGGGGGTCCCAGAAGGAGCAGACAGGGCAGGGCCCTTGCGGGGGTGGGTCAGGCGTGCGGAACCAAAGGGGAGCCCGGTGGACTTGGGTTCATAAGGACCTTGTCTTCTCCGGGCTGTGGGATGAGTGAGGGGCCGTGTAGAGCAGGGGCCTGGGACCTCGGGTGCAGGGACGTGATGTGGCCCAAGACCCACACCTGCCCTCTGCTCGAGGCCCTCCCTGGGCTTCACGTGCCCTGCCGGCCCTCACGAGCCAGGGGCAGTCAGGCCCTGCCTCGAGAGCACCTCAGTGCAGGTGGGTGTTTCAGGGTGACCCTGCCAACATTCCCGAGCCCCCGTGTCCTGGGTCCAGCAGTCCCTCCGGAATGGCTGCACACAGGAGCTGAGCAAGGCATGACATCCCTCCGGGCGGGCCCGGGGCCGAGGGCCAGTGACCCAATCCACGCCACCTCCCTCACCATGAATCCAGAAAGGGCCGGGCTCCCAGCCCTGTGCTCCAGGCCGAGCTCTTCTGCCGTCTGGCCCTTTGCATCCTGCAGGCTGCATCCGTGAGCCCCCACCACCCCCTGAGGTGTCCGGGGTCCTTCGCTGGCTCCTCCGAGGCCACACAACAGGCTCCAGGGATTCGGGTTACCATGTCAGCTGCAAACAGAGCGTCAGGCCCGCGGCCAGGACCACAGGAGAGATTACAGCATGGCCACATGGTGTGGCTGGGAGGCAGGTGGTGACCCCACGACGTCAAAGGCAGGAGGAATCAACGAACCACGGCATGGACTGCTCGTGGTCGGCAGGCGTTCCGAGTCAGGGCGCGCGGGCCGTGGCCCAGCAGCAGCTCTCCCGGCCACGACAGGTGAGGACCTGGGCTGACCTGGGGCCAAGCCCTGCCAGGCCCAGAGCCTTCCAGGAGGGCACAGAGTGCAGGCGGCCTCTCGGAACACGCTCTGTGATCTTGGTGGACGTGCCCGCCGCCACGAGACTTCTACCCCATGAACACCGGCCACTTCTGGAGGCTGGAAACACCGGCCAGTGAGCATTTCACGTGGCAAGGAAGCCACGCAGCGGGTGGAGAATATTGTGACAGGTCAGACACGAGGAGGATTTGCACCCCGAGGACACAAGCCCCCCGAATCCCTGAGAAAAGGACACATTTGCTCAAAAGAAAGAGACAAAGGACATGAGGATACAGCTCACAGGGGAAAAAAGCCCAGAAACATCTGGAAAGATCCGGAACCACATGGGGAGCCAGGATGAGCAACGAAAGCAGCCGGGCCTGGCTGTGGGGCGGGAGGGGGACAGGTGCGGCCCGACAGCCAAGGTCGGGGGGGCAGGTGCGCACGGGTCCCGTCAGCCTTGAAGAGGCAACGGACAGATTCAATCTAAGCTCCTCACGTGCGTGCCTTCCGAGCCGGCGGTTCCGTTCAGGCGTCTGCGGACGCGCTGTCTCAGCACAGCCAGCCGTGTGTGCGCAGGAGTCGGGGGACCGGGACGCAGCCAAGAGCACCCAGCGGGGCTGGCCACGGGGCCCAGCTCGCGTCAGAGGCCGCTCCCGGGAGGCGTTAGGAGCAGTGACCGCCAGTGCCTTGCTGGCCACGAAGACACGGGAACGTGTGGACACACGTGGATCCCGCGTGGAGCCAACGTGAACAAGTTGAGTCCCTTCTGACCCAGCAGACCTCTCAGACGTGCTGACGGGAAGGCCGCAGAAGCATGGAGCTAAGGTGGTATTTCTGTGCATACATGCTCACACATACGCAAATGCACCGAGGGAAGGGATCCCCCCTCGTGAAGGAGCCTCCTCTGGGCGGGAGGGCCTGGGAGGGGGCCAGCGGGGCCCCTGGAGTCTCACCCCACACTCCCGCACCGCTGCCCCCTTAGGCGGGTGGCCCTAAGTGCCCGGGCCCGTCCCACCCCTCGGAGCAGCTTCCAGAACCTTCCATGGCCTCCTGAACTCACACTCTGCGGGGTCTGTGGCTGCCTCCCGTGCTCTGTCTCGCCATTTCACACCCCCCCCCCCCGTGTGTGGGTCCCCCTGTGGCCCCGGGGGGAAGAGCAGGTCAGGATCTCCAGGCCCAAGGCTGCGGGTCCGGGGACTTAGGGGCCGACATTCCCTCCAGACTTGCGTCCTTGTCCTACGATTGGAAACTCAGGGAGGGAGACGCGCCCCCTTGAAATCACACAGGCAGCACCCACTTCCCTCTTTTTAAAGCCTCATTTCCGTCGGGTTTTCTCATCCCCACTCGAGCCTTCAGCGTGGCCGGGAAAGCATCTCACAGGCCGAGTCACGGGTGGCCTGGAGCTGTGGGGCTGTGTCTAGGGAGGCCCCGGTCAGCTCGGTCCTCCCGCGGCCCGAGCTTTGGACCTGGAGCTAAGCTGTCCTCAGCAGGTCTGGCTGGTGTGTCCGGTGAAGGGTGCGGGGACCCAGGCACTGAGGCCGGTCCCGGGGAAACAGCTGCCATCCCCTCGGGGAGGGCCCTGTGTCCACTGGCTGGGTCTTGGCCAGGGAAGCGCCTCTCACACGGGGCCGGGTCCGCAGGGCAGGGACTTTGGGAAATGAGATCAGTTTTTCTGCATCCCTCCACGTTGGCTGCCGGGGTGCCTGCCGGCTGTGACTTTTGTCCAGAGCTCGGGTCTGTGAGTTTGGGTGACAGCGAGACCTGCTGCTTGGGAGCACAGTCTCCAAGGCCTCTGGCTGGAAAGCCGAGACCGCAGCAGGTGCAGCGTGCCCCGGGCGAGGCAGCATCTCCGAGTACCCTGCCCAAATCCCCCGGGCCCCACCACCGTCCCCAGGGGCTTCGGGAAGCTTTCTGAAAAGATCCAGGGAGCCACGCTGCCCGTCAGGCTTTGTGGGGCGGGGGGGGGGGGGGGGGGCGGGGTCGTGTTGTTCTCCCCGTTCTTGTTTTCAAAGCCGGGGAGACTCGGGAGGGCGACAGCCGAGGGTAGGTCGGGTTTCCTCCTAAGTGGAGCTAGCCGGGCCGCCAGTCCCAGTAAGGACGTGGCGCTGCTGGATGGGGAGCCTCAGGTCGGGTTTCTCCCCGGAGATAGAAGCCCATTGTTGGCGGCTCTCCCACGGCGTTTCCCAGGGAGAGCAGAGGCCTCCGGGGGCCCCAGTTCCCCCCAGCCGTTCTGGGGCACCCGCGGGGGCTTCAGAAAGACGAGCCAGGTGGGGCAGATCAGGTTTGATTCGGGCCTGGGAATGCGGTGAAGTGACCCTTGGTGGCTTCTGGAAGCAGCGCCGGGAGGAAGGGCCGAGACCGAGGGCGCCCTCGGCCGCTGCTGCCCGGCCACTCCCGCCGAGCCCCGCTGCCCTGGCAGGAGGCCCCGGGAGGGCCCAGAAGCCGTCCCCGAGAGATCCGGCAAGAAGTCCGCGTCTCACCCGCCCAGATGGGCACAGGCCCGGACGAGGGCACCAGCAAGTGCTGGCTGAGAGGCAGACACTTTTAAAGATTATTACCGCGTTCGTAAGTGTCCAGCCCGGCGGCGTGAAGCCCTTTGCGGTGCTGCTCCCGCGTCACCACCGTCTACACCTCGAGCTTTTCCCTGTTCCCCAGCGGAACCTGTACCCGTCCAACTCTAGCCCCCCCCCCTTCCGGTCCCCGGGAACTTCTAATCTTCCTCTGCCTCTGTGAATTCCGCTCCTCTAGGGACCGCATACGAGTGGCATCGTGTAATATCTGTCCTTCTGTGTCCAACTCATTTCACTGAGCACGATGTCCCCGAGGTCTGGCCACGCGGTAGCAGGCGTCAGAGCGTCCTGGGCTGTTCGGGCGGGATCACCTTCCCCCGTGTGGACGGACCACATCTTCCTTCTCCGTCCCTCTGTCGTGGACCCTGGGCTGCTCCCACCTGTTGGCTCTTGTCAGGAACGCTGCTGGGCCCACGGCGCACAAACACCTCCTCGAGACCCTGCCTTCAAGTCTTTGGGCAGGCGGCCCCAGGGGGGCTTGCTAGGTCCCGTGGCAACGCCGTGCCCTACCTTTCGAGAAACTGCCGAACCGTTCTGTGCGGCGGCTGGGCCACGTTGCCCTCCAGCCAGCGACACAGACGGCTCCCGGGTCTGCACGGCCTCGCCCTGCTGAGCGGCCACGTTGAGCGTCTCTTCGCGGGCCTTTCGCGTGCTGTCGGCCCCTGGGACACTTCTTTGGAGAAACGTCCACTCCAGCCCTCTGAAGAAGGGGCGGATTTGTTTGACTCAAAACGTCCTGACTGGCCTGGACCCGGTGTGGACACCATCCTCGTCCCCACAGGGGCGAGACCGTCACCAACCCTTAGGGCCGCTTTCCAGAACTTGGCTAAGGACCAGCGGGGTGAGGGAGGAGGCGATCGCCCCCGGGGCCCCGGGGACCCCCCAAGCCACTTTCCCTGCGGCCCCGAGGTTCCCTGGCTTCTCAGTGACGGGGGCAGCGGCGAGAACTCGCGGGCAGCGCTTTCTCACGGTTTGGGTTACAGCCCGCGGCCCGGGGTGGGATTAACTGGATGGGTCACAATTGCCCTTCTCTGTTTCTCCTCTTTACCTGGCTGTCTGACAAGCACCTACTTCAGAATCATCAAGGACCCCCGCTCCGCCCCTCCGGGGACCAGGCCCTTCTCACCACTACCCAGGCCAATTAATATGTCTCATTTACATGAAAATGTGCAGAAGACGTCTTTTTACATAATTAACTATATTTTGCAAGTCATTAAAATTCTGCAGCCCTGCCCACAACAGCAAGCTATTCACCAGCAGAGATAAGTGCCTTCTCTGGGGAGGGGTGGCTGCAAGGGGGGGGCTGGAGGGGGTGGGGAGCAGGCTACTGATGCATATTCATGAGAGGGGCGGCTGGGCTGCTGCTGGGGACAGGGGCGGCTCCCGCTGGAGGGGTTTGTGACCGGGGCAGGGAGGGGTGGGTGGGTTGCTGCGGGTACCACGTCCCCCCCCCCCAGAGGTCTGGGCACGGTCCCAGGGTGCTAGGGCACCCACTCCCTCCCCAGTAATTCCTGGCCTTCTAGAACCCCCTCTGGCCCCCAGCGCAGAGGACAGAGCCCAGGGGCTCGACACTGAGTAGGGGGCCCCCTGCATCTCTCCCGCGCCCCAGCGCCACCCCTCCCCTCTGTCGGAAGGCCAGCCTGGAGGAGTGGCCGCAATGATTCTGAAGACAGGGGGCCTTGGCCCACAAGGAAAGTTTCTCAACTCTGCTGAAACCCAGCCCGTGGGCCCTGGGGACACCCCGGGGGCTGGAGATGGGGGGTCACCCGTTGCTTCATTTCTCCTGGCCCCTATTTCTCTGTAAACCAGGCTGACATTTCCTTCCTCCTGGCGCTTCGCCGTCTTTAAACGAGGTCACACACGTCAGTCGTAGGCCCACGCCTCGCGGTGTGTCCAGCGCACGTGAGCTCCCGTGACAACAGCCTTCACGTCCGGCTGTGAGCCCCGCAGCCCTGATCCATGAGGTGAACGCCTCTGTTCCTTCTGCTGCAGTTTTGGCCTCAGCTGTTCGATAACACCCTGGAGCCAGCCCTCCTGTGCCCTCTCTGTGCTCCGGGACGCTGTGGAGCACAGGACACAGCCAGGCCTCCCGGCACAGCCTAGTCCCAGTGGGGAGACCATGGGTGAAGCCAAGGGTCACTCAGAGCCGTCGGGGTTGGGGGGGGGGACCTGAAAGGACAGGCAGGCAGAGGCCAGGAGAGGGAAGGCACACGTGGTCTGGGTCTGCACAGAGGGATGAGACTGTCCCAGGGACAGAGGTGGGGGCCACCCACCGAGCAGGAGGGACCCTAAGCAGGCAGGGGTGTCGGTGTGGGGGCGGGAGGGGGGTCCGGCACCACCATCCAGGTGGGTGGGGCCTGGGAAGGGGGAGTGGCCAAGAAAGCCCGAGGGCCCATCCCTCTCCTCTCCTTCCTGGAGCTGAACTGCTGTGGGGCAGCGATGTGTGCTCCTGGGGGTCTGAGAGACCCCAGCCTCGGGGACCAGGCCCTTACTCACGGCACCCTGTAGGATGGGGTGCTGGTGTCGTGGATAATGGAAGAGGGTCCCCTGCTCACCACTGGGGTGAGGCTGAGGCTGGAGGGCAAGGCCCATGGGGACCAAGGAAGGACTCTCTTCCCCAGAGAAGGGGACAGGCCCACTGCCTCCTTCCCCGCCACCCAGAGAAGGGGACGGGCCATGGGATCAGAGCATAAGGCCCAGGCACTGGCCCTTGACTCCAAGGACCTTCATTTCAGATCAGCTGCTGAGGCCTCGCCCAGGAAACCATGTGGGCACCGGGATCCAGCCACAGACAGGACCCTCTTGCTCCCAGAAAGCTGTGTCTTCCGGCCTGCAATCAACCTGATTAGATCGTCCTGTCCCCGAGGGAGGCTGTCTCAGTCCAGAAAATACTGAGAACTGAAACCCAGCCCGGAGACAGTAACTATGAAAAACACACTCAGCTTCACACAGAATTAAAGGGACACGAGTCAGGGAGACGATGCACCCATCGTTGCTCCCGGCAAAGAAGAGGGGGGGCTGACGCCAGCCCGAGGCCCTGAGAACGGCCTCTCCCTCCCTCGTGGCAGGCGCGGGTCCGTGGGCGCGGGAGAGCCACCCTGACAAGCCGGCCACCACCCAGGTCACCAGCACCCACGTCCTTCGTCCCAGCAATGCGGCCAGCAAAGCCTCGCGGGAGGAAGGTGGCTGAGGTGGTCGACACCTGTCATGATCGCCGTGTTTTTGTGGTGCGAGTATTGTCCTGGAAATGTACTCCGAGGGTCTGGTTTACAAACGCTGACGCATCGCGAGCAGATCTTTAGACCGGCGCGTGTCAACGTGGGAGACCCAGCCTGTGCACAACACGCGTGAGAGACCACGTACCAAAGCCTTCGTGAAGCCCCAGGCGCTTACACCGTCAGACAGCACAGCGGCGTGCGGCTGGACACGTGTCTGTCCGAGAGACACACCGAGCGGGTGGCAGTGACAGGCTCCGCGGGTCCGCTCGCGCGCCTCCTGGACTCAGTGCCTTCCCTGCCGCCCCCTTTTCTTCCATGTACACGCACTACCGTTATTGGGTAAGAACCCAAGCTGAGCCAGCAAGGGGACAGCGTGGCTCCAGGAGACGTGGCCCTTGGGTGGGGTCAATGAGGCCCCTGCCCCCACAGCCACAGCCCCGGCCTGGCCGTCGCCCGACCCTCCCAGAACCCTCGCTCCTAATATGGTCAGGAGTCACTTGAGTGTTGATTTATCTTTTCAAGGGACTCTGGTGTGGCCCCTGGACTGGGCTGTGGGGGGGATCCCAGGGTTGTCTGGCCTCGGGTGACCAGGAGTGCAACCAGGAAAGGAAAGGGACCCGGGGCAAAGTCCGCCTGCGGCTCCGGCCCCTCCTCACTGCCCCTTCCCTGGGGAGGAGGGGTCCCCACGCGCTTTGGCACAAACAACGTCCGGCCTGGGCACCCGTCCCTCACCTGCTCCCACCACTGCTCCTCCGGGAATGCTCTGGCTCCCGGCCACCAGAGAGTGCCCCTGGGTCCCGGGCCTGCTGACCATCATGGTTCTCTCCAAGCGTTGTCTCCAAGAAGGGAGAAGAATTTCACATGTGCCATGGGCATCTCACACTTTCCGTCTATAGCTGAGAACATTCAGCCCCTCGTCCATCGTGCACTTTCTTCCCCAGGCCATCCTGCTAACCCGTTAGGGGTTCAAGTCAATAGCCTGAGGCACTTGGAAATAAGCAGTAATTTACATTGTCCTCGCTCCTTGAGAGCCCAGTGTCCCATGGACCGGCTCCAGCGTCCTTGTGCCATCAGAGTGAAGAGTCTCGTGGACCGGTTCCAGCGCCCTTGTTCCATCACGGTGCAGCATCTTACGGACCAGCTCCGGGCAAGGCCAGTCTTTGTCCTCCCAGAGGAGACAACGGCCTGCTTGCCTGAGACTTCGTTCATATCTCCTCGCCACCTGTGCTGGTCCAGTTGTAATTCTAGGAACTTCCATTCAACCACTGTGACCCGGGGCAATAAGGGTAAGCCTCACACCGGCTGAACACAGGCGCCCATTCAGGAGTCACCCTAGAATCGGGCTTTTCATCCTGCCCCTCTTCAAAGGCGGCAGATGAAGCCTGGGTAGACAAATGTGGATTATGATTCAGAAGCATTTACTGCTTCTGTCTGCCAGATCGGCGTGGAATACTTGCCCGTCTCAGACTTGAAGCTCGGCCCAGTGACGTGTCTTGGCCGACGAAATATTAGTAGACTACGATGAGCCACAAGCTAGCTTAGCAGAGCTCTTGTTCATCTGTGACACTCTTTGAGACAAATGTCCTCAAGTAGTTGCTGTTTCTGCAGCCCCGAAATGACGCACACGGACCAGACAGATCCCGATCCTCAATGGAAGCCACATCCAGTCTACGCGGGGAAGCAGAGCCACCAGCCGAGCCCAGCCTGGACGAGCCAGACATCGGCTGACCTGCAGACCCATGAATTTTAGAACAAATGTTTGTTGCAACAGCCCCGGAGTCGGGGGCGGGAGGGGGGGGCAGGTTGTTATGCAGCATTACCATTCGGTGGCTGATGAATGCATGAGATCAGAGAGAAAGGGTTTCAGGTTCCTCATCCCCGAGAACACAGGCACTAAAGTTAGCGCTGCCCAACGGTTAAACTCCATGAGAAGATTGTGCACAGTTGACCAATCAGCACTGAATTCAGGAGGAGCCCACCTGTGGAAACAGTGCTGGGATTTTCTCGGAGATGTTCCGGCCTCGTCCCATCTCTTCCTGTGGATTCCTCGCTAGACAGCCGGGAAATGTGACTCGGTGCATGTGCCTCCTAGAGCCTGGCCCAGACCTGCCACAGGTCCCTACCCCACCCCATCTTTTCTCTCTGGGGCCAGCTCTCACCCGGTGTCCCACTGTGAAGGGGTTTTCAGACAATGGACTCCTGGTTCCCTGCTCGTCACTAACACCCGATAAAGGCCATGAGGCTGCTTGGTCCCAGAAAGGGATGGCATGTGGACAGAGAGCGGCCACACAAGTAGCTCCAGGGCAGGGCTGGTGTTGATGTCCTTCCTGGACAACCCCCCCACCCCACCCCCCCACCCCCGCATATTAGGCACTGATTCGTATGGAGAGAATGATTCGTACGGAGAGAACGTTTGACCAGGTTCTGTCCAGCCATGGAGGACTTTCTGGAGTCACGTCTTGCTCTCCCGGTATCTGCCACAAAACATTTGTCACGGAAGGACACCAGGGTGACAGAATGTGAACTGGCCCTTTCCCACCACCGAGGACCCGGGGTTGGGGGGTGTGGGTCTGGCTCCCCGGCTCGCCCGCAGGCCCTCCTGCCGTTCGGAGGCAACCAAGTGCCCACCGTGAGTTGGCGGGGGGCCAGCGTGCTCGCTCTCACCTGCCTCAAAGACACTGGGGGACAGGGGCGCCCCGTAATTGTGGGCCAAGTGAGGGGACCTCACAGAAACCTCAGCTGCAGGGATGGCTTAAACCACCTGCTCTGGTCAAGGGTGGGGTCAGATGTGGACCCCACACAGGTGAGGGAGAGCATCTGGGCCGGCCGAGCGGCCCTGTGGGGGAGGGGCCGGATCCCCCGGAAGCCGGGGGCACAGGGAGAGGTTGGCCCAGCCAACTGGGGGAGATACAATTCGGTGGGACCAGAACTCAGGGACCCACACGGACGGGGTGTGGCTCCCCGAGAACTCTCGGCCCCACCCCAGAGCACCTCCCGCCACCCTCGCGTGGTGCGGCCCCCCACTCCCCGCCTGGGACAGTCCCTGGCCGGGAGAGAAGAGAACTCTGGAATTGGAAATGTCTCGGGGTTTAGTAGCCCCACGGGGCTGCTGTGAAACAGCTCAAGAAACCGTCGCTGTGCCCGGTAGGACCTGCAGAGACACGGGCGTGGCCGAGGCGGCACGGGGAGCTGGAGAGAGGGGGTCCGGGCCGCAGGCAGCGAGAGGCAGCCACAGAGAGCAGGGCAGTTCCTGCTTCGTGCGGTCCGGGCTCGGGGCGGCCCCAGCCCTCGACGGCCTGACTTCCGTCAGGGAACTTCCATTGTCCAGTTAGAGTGGCATCTAAGAGCCATCCCCATAATTACCCGAAACACTATTGAAACATTCTGCTGTTTGCTAACCACGCGCCCGTGCGAGGCCAGATTTCCTTCATATGCTTCAACCCCGACACCAGGCAGCAACAACCAGATGCGGAAGCAGACGCGGGAAGGCTTCTGGTAAAGCCCGACAGTAAGGAGACCCGCAAAACAGAAACATTCGAAAGCCGCTTTGCTCCTTTGTGTCTTGAAACACATAATTATTTCTCATCAAAAGTATGCTATCTGAGGGGCGCCTGGGTGGCTCAGTTGTTGAGTGTCCGACTTCAGCTCAGGTCACGATCTCGCGGTCCGTGAGTTCGAGCCCCGCGTCGGGCTCCGTGCTGACAGCTCAGAGCCTGGAGCTGCTTCGGATTCTGTGTCTCCCTCTCTCTCTCTGCCCCTCCCCCACTCATGCTCTGTCTCTCTCTATCTCTCAAAAACAAATAAAGATTTTTTTGTAAAAAGTATGTTATCTGTGCAGACATGTGATGGGTTGGTATGGTTAATTTTTAATAAATTAACAAATAAACATCTACATGGTTTCTCAACTATACTTTCTAACATTACACACGTAACTCACAAAGCCTGTATGCTTGCAAGGCGCTGACGTGGTCCAAGGTCAGCTGAGAACTGTCTGGGGAGCTGCTGACCCAGAACCATGAACCACCGGCCTGCGAGCCAGCCTAGAATTGCATCTTGTCCATGGGCTTCTCCGCCACGTCTGGCCACAGGCAGGAAGCCGTCCCCGACCCCGGAGGGCTGCCGGGTCACAGCCTTACCCTTGTCACTGGGGGTACTTGTGACCTGCGGGCTTCGGTGCCCATCCCCTCTAGTCAAGACCCTTTCAAAAAGAAAATATATTTTCCGTTTTCAAGAGACACATAATAGAAGGTACATGAAAGTCAAGGAATAATCAGACCCTGCTACCCAGAGGTACTACGACCATTCTGATGGTTCCTTCAACCTTATACTCAGGTACTTTTAGTTTGATTTAGGGAGGTTGCTACTGAATACAACAGACCCCTCAGTCAACGTCAGGTGCGATGATCTCAGAACGGCCCTTGGGTCACCTGATACCACGGACAAGGCCACACACCCATCGTCTCCCTCCTTTCTCTGCTCAAGGGCCCGAGGACCCCAGCATTGCAAAGCAATTTTTACCCTTCTTTCTGGAGGTTTCTGAAGATGATCTCATTTCCAGGACACCTCTGGAGAGTACGGGCCAGTGTTCTTGCTGAGAAGGTGGCAAATCCAGCACGTGTCAGCCCCGTCTGGCCCTTGCGGACCTGGCCCTCTGTAACTTAACCTTCCCTGACCTGACCCTCCCTGACCTGGCCCTCACTGACTTGACCTTCCCTGACCTGGCCCTCCCTGACCTGACACTCGCTGACCTGGCCCTCACTTGCCTGACCCTCCCTGACCTGGTCCTCCCTGACCTGACCCTCCCTGACCTGACCCTCACTTGCCTGGCCCTCCCTGACCTGACCCTCCCTGACCTGACACTCGCTGACCTGGCCCTCACTTGCCTGACCCTCCCTGACCTGGCCCTCCCTGACCTGACCCTCACTTGCCTGGCCCTCGCTGACCTGACTGTCGCTGACCTGATCCCTGCTGACCCACAGAGGCCGAGCGCATCAGGTCTCAGGCTGTCACCTTTGTCAAGGCATCCCATCCTCGCTGACCCTTAAGAAGCCCAGGGCCACTTGCCCCCAGGCCACCTGGGGAGCTCTGGGTGACCTGCAGACGGCCCTGACTCTTTGGGGGGCACCCTGGGGTAGGTGAGGGTCAGCGTAGGGCTGTGATTCTTTTCTTGGGGTGTTGCAACAAAGTACCACACACTGGGGGGCTTAGAACCGCAGAACTTAGCTCTCCCGTAGCTCAGAGGTGAAGTCTGAGGTCAGGTGTGGCCAGGCTGCCCTGAGGGACAACCTGCCCCAGGACCCCCAGCTTCCGGAGGCCGCTGACAACCCTCGGCGCTCCTTGGCCTATGGCTGCAAAGCCCGATCTCCACTTTCCCTGTCGTGTCTGCCTCTGTCTCCTCTTGTGGTAAAGACACCAGTGGCCGGGTTAGTGGCCCCTCTGTGACCTCACCCTAGCGCAACCGATTACCTCTGCCAAGACCTTATTTCCACATAAGGTCGCATTCTGAGGTTTGTGGGTGGACACGACTTTGGGGGGACACTGTTCAACCCGCTGTAATAAGAAGGGATTGTCCTCTCCTCTCCTGAGCTGCCTCCTTTGTTACAAGCCTTAGACCTGCTGGTGACATCAGGAAGTGACGCCTGCCCTCCCTGCCCCGCCCCTGCCCTGCACGTCCCCACCCCACACGCCCCTGGCCCACTCCCCGAGAGCAGAGCAGGGACTTCCTGGCTGGATGGCGCCGGGCGCAGGCTTCAGGAGGGAGGTGTCCTTCTCACGACCTGGGCTCCAGGCCTTCGGGGAAGGGTCTGGGAGCCATGGCTCTGATGTGGGGTGGCTTTGTGAGGCCGGCTTGGGCCCTCCGCTCCCCAAGATCCCAGTCTGCCCACAGCAGGGCTCCCACTTTGGCCACTGGGGGTAGGGGTAGGGGGAAGAAAGAATCAGAAGCCTGATCCTGGCTACAGGCTGAGGCCACGGCCGTAGTTGAGCGTCGGCATCGTGGCAGCCGTGGCCCCAGCTGCCCTGTGGGCCCATCTCCCGCGGGGCTCACAGCCCGTGCTGCCGGAAGTCCGGTCACCAGGATTACAACAGCCCTCACACAGGGGTTGGGAAAGTTCTGGACTAGTTGTTGGTGCTCTCTGCCCGAAGGTGGGGGCCTCAGCATTGCAGGACAACCTGGAGAAGGGGGCCCCGAATATGCCCGGAGGACCTGGAACCGCTCGGTCTGCTGCCCCTCCCTGCACCAAAGCCACTCTGCTCAGCCCCCACCTGGCTGGGCCTGGGACTGTGCGGTCACACCAGCGGGGCGCAAGGAGGGCCCTTCCCAAGCCCCCGCCTTGCTGTCAGGATGGGGAAAACGCTTGACCTTCTGGATGTCACTCCCGTGCACCCAGACCGCAGCCCCCCCGCCCCCCGTTTTCCCTGGGCCTGGGTACGGTCCCCGCAGCCTCAGGGTTGGGTTAAGGTGCCGTTCTCTCTGCACCTTGCATCCCTGCCCCCGCTCTGCCCAGGCCCGTCCTCCGGAGGCCCCATTTCAGGCCCAAGCTCCCAGCGCCGTGCACCCTCCTCTGCGGCGGCCACAGGAGGACACGCTCCGCTCCCTGAGGTTTGACCAACCAGGGGCCGAAAGACAGGTCTCAGCAGGAGTGACGCGGGCTCTGCAGATTGTCTTGTCACACAAACCAGGAAGAAAACACCCACTTTAATCCAGAGAGGAATGCGTAAGTTAGCTTTTTTTTTTTAATCTGAAAGCAACTTCATCAAAAGTCATCATTTTTTAGATTTTTCATTTATAGAAACTCCACCCAGCCTCCTGGAAGCTGGGGACATTCGCCCGATGTGCCGTGGGGAAGTGGCCTGAGCCTAAAGCAAGAATACCACTTCCAAAGTAAATGTCTACAGAATTAACAAGGGTACGTACTCCATGGGGCCATTTGGCTAAAGTATTGGGACTAGTACTTGGCAAAATGCCTAAGGTGTATCATGACATTTTAGGAAAGTGCTTGGTCATCATTGTGATTTTTAGAAATTTTAATTCCAGTATAATTGACATACAGTGTTATACTAGCTTCAAGAGTACAGAATCGTGATTCAACATTTCTACACATTACTCAGTGCTCATCAAGATAAATGTACTCCAGGGGCGCCTGGGGGGCTCGGTGGGTTAAACGTCCGATTCTTGATCTCCTCTCAGGTCATGACCTCATGATTCCTGATATGGAGCCCCGATCGGGCTCTTCACTGAGCACCGAGCCTGCCTGGGATTCTCTCTCTCTCCCTCTCCCTCTCTCAAAATAACTGAATAAGCTTAAAAAAAAAAAAAAAAAAAAGATAAGTGTACTATATTGAGTTTGTGGCTTTTTTTTTTAATGTTCATTTATTTTTGACAGAGAGAGAGAGAGTGAGAGACAGAATGCGAGCAGAGGAGGAGCAGAGAGAGATGAGGAGACACAGAATCCAAAGCAGGCTCCAGGCTCTGAGCTGTCAGCACAGAGCCCGACGCGGAGCTCGAACCCACAGACTGTGAGATCATGACCTGAGCCAAAGTTGGATGCGTAACCGACCGAGCCACCCAGGCGCCCCGAGTTGGTGGCTTTAAAACAAAATAATTGGGGCGCCTGGGTGGCTCGGGTCATGATCTTCAGTTCGTGAGTTCAACCCCCGCGTTGGGCTCTGTGCGGACAGCATGGATGGAGCCTGCTTCAGATTCTGTGTCTCCCTCCCTCCTTGCTCCTCCCCTGCTCATGCTCTCTCTCTCTGTCTCTCAAAGATAAATAAAAATAATGTGAAAACAAAATAATTACCAAAAAGTGGGAGCCTAACAGCCCCTAACGGGAAGGAACATCATGGAAAGTATAAGACGCCGCTCTGTCTCGTTCTAAATATTTACACTTTTGAGTCACTGCAACACCTCCCAACACCGCAAATAATTAATTTTAGATGAGCTAAAGACACATATGAAAGGAAAAGCCATAAATATTTTTGAAAACAACTTTTTAGAAAAACAAATTGGAGAATATTTTTATGATTGAGGGACAGCAAAGATTCTCCTGATAAAACTGAACAACCGAAAAGCACAAACCGCAAAGGGAATGATTACTATATTCGACTGTGTTCGAGTAAGAACTGATTTTCCACTTCTAGCAAGGGAAGGCTGTTTTTCTTACATGAACGTTCTGCTGAAAACAACTAGAAAATCTGGACAATATGCAAGAAATCACTTGGGTGAAGGTGTTGGAGAGAATTGCCAGGTCAGTGAGGAGCTAGGGATCGAGATTCCAGAGGAAACGGACATTCACTAAGGTGTCCCAATTCAGTGCCCCTGGCCCTCAGGACACCCAAACAGAGCCTGAGAATCTAAGCAGAGCTTCCATAATTGGACAGGACCAGAGGGACCCCTCCATCCCCCTGAAGAGGACAGTGGGGCAGACAGACGTAAGCAACTCAGGGCACCAGTGGGGACCCTTCAGAAGTATGAGGGCGCCAGAAAAAACTAGATCAACCCTTTCAAAGACAAAAGCCCACCTTAATCAACAATCCAGACTGGATTGGTATAACCTACCAGAAGTAAACTCAAATGCTTGCCTCCGTGAAAGCAATCCTGTCTGTAAAAAGTTAAAACTATCCAGAACTTCAATTAAACATACCCATTTTAAAAACATGGTGTCCGGAATTTAATTTGAAATCACCAGGCGTATCAGAAGACAAGATCATTTCACAGCAAACTGACCGACAGATACAGAGTATAAAAAGAACAAGAGTCTAGATATTGGATTTGACAAAATTTAAAATAGCTGTCATTAACATATTCGAGAAAATAGATGACAAGATGGGCACTTTCACCAAAGAACGGAGATGTATCTAAAAAGAATCAGATGAAAGTTCTAGAACTGAATTATTCAGCAAATGAAAAGGAATAAGTAGATGGGTTTAAGAACCAATGAGACACGTAGAGGATTAGTGACCTGGAAGGGGAAGGGGTGGTGAAAGAAAATACTTGGATTGAGGAGGGGACATTTTTTTAAAAATATAGAAGAAATGGAGACATGGAGAAGGGTCTAGTATGCATGAATTTAGACCCCCTGAAAGACAGCAGGGGGAGAATGTGCAAAAGCAATGTTTGAGGAGAAAGGCCAAGAATTTTTCAAATGGATGAAAGAATTTAAATGACAGAAGCATGAAATACTACAAAGCACGATAAATACAGAGGAAAACATATCTAGGCACACATCACACCAAAGCCACTGTTAGGAAAAAACTCGGCCAGAGAATAGAAATTACCTCCACAGCACCAATGGGACTGACGGATGGTTCCCAGCAGAGCCAGCAGGAGCCAGAAGATAATGCTGTGACTTCCTCAGGGCACTCGGGAGAAAACCAAAAACAGCACTCCAAATCTGCAAACCTATAATTCTGCAGAGCAAAACACATCCTCAGAAAGTGAAAATGAGAAAAGACACTTTAGAAAAATACTGATAGATTTCAGGACTCTGGTCATAAACGGGGGGAAATTCTAAAGGACATTAAAGCTAAGAAATGTGGAAAGAAAGAAATCGCAATGAAAAATAAAATATGCAAATAAATAAAAATTAAAGTCACCAGCATGAAACAAAGTAGTAATGTCATGTGAAGTATAAAAAGACACATAGAGGTAAACATGTCAAAACAATAGCAAACAAGTTGATATGCGAACAAGTTGAATTAAACTTTGAAGGACCTTACACTGACTAGGAAGAAAAAGCACTGATTTATATTAAGTTTTAATATCAATTTTAGGATAATCATTGGTAAAAAATTGTTTCAAAAAAGCAAAATTAGTTAAAAGAGGGGAAAAATGGGGGAAAAAATTGACCCTAGAGAGTAAGAAAGGAGAAAAAAGAAATTCAAATTTGTATACATGTAATAAAATTGCCTAAAAAGATGTAGAAAATATATATGAATATATATGCATGTGTGTATCTTTTAGGTACATATTTTGTGTTGTATATAGATATTGCATAGACATTCATGTGTTTGTATACAAATTAACAGACAAAAGAGGAAAATGAAGATCATCTCAATAAACACAGAAAAGTATATGTCAGAATTCATCGTCCATTCACTTCAGCATTCCCCAAGTGGTTTAAACAAGTTCAACAGGTTGCAGGATACAAAGTCAACATTAAAAAATCAGTTATATTTCTATATACTACCAATGACCAGTCCAAAATTCCATTTGTAATAACATCAAAAATAATTAAATCCTTAGAAATATATTTTAACAAAAGAAGTGAAAGACTTGTACTCTCAAAACCACATCAATGTAAAAAATTAAAGAAGACCTAAATAATGGAAAGACATCCTATGTTCATGGATTGGAACACTTATGGTTATAAATGGTGGTATTCCCGGATGTGATGGCAATCTGGTTGTGACATCTGTCACCCCACTGATCGCCAGGGTTGATTTGGTTGATCTGGATGGCTAGGCAGATGTCCCCGTCCTCCCTCACCACTCCACGTGCAGCCTCCTGAAGCTGTGCACCGGGTCAAAGAGGATGACCTTCCCCAATAGAGGAGGACTGCTCCTCCGTCGAGGGTATGTGAGTAGCTGCGCTCCCCTGCTTAAAGCTCCAACCAAGCTCTAAAGGTCCGTAAAATGGTGGGACTCCTCAAAATGATATACAGATTCAACTTGACCCCTACCAAGATCCCAACTAGATTTTTTTAAATTCACAAGCCGATCCTGAAAATCATACAGAAATGCAAGGGATCAGTAATAGCCAAAATAATTTTGAAAAAGAAGAACAAAGAGAACTCACACTTCCCAATTTCAAATCTTACAAAGCTACAATACTACGAGCTACAATAATCAAGGCACTGGGATACCGGGGGAAGGATGGACATAAATAACTGGAATATAATTAAAAATCTGGAACCAAATCCTTAAGTTTGTGGTCGATCGCTTTTAATAAATCAATGTTGGGACGGCTGGATATTCACATGCCAAAGAACCAAGTGGGACCGTTAATATCGTACACAAAAATGAACTCAAAATAGGTCATGGACCTAAATGTATGAGCTAAAAGCCATAAAACATTAAAACACTGGGGTAAGTGTTCATGATTTTAGGTTAGGAAATATGCCCCTAACTACGTCATCAAAACTGAAAGCTTTCGTGTGGCACTTGATACAGTCAAGAAACTGGAGACTCCCAAAATGGGAGAAGATATTTGCAAAACAGACATCTGATCAGGGACATGTATCCAGAATATACGAAGAACTCTTAAAACTCAACGATCAAGAGACAAAATGCCAAATTAAAACGTGAGCAAAGGATCTGAATAGACATTTCTCCAGCGACGTGCCAACAGCCAACAAGCACGCAAGAAGGGGTTCGGTATCACTGGCCATTAGGGAAACGCGAATCAAAACCACAGCGAGATGCCAGTTCGTGCCCACCGGCATAGCTAACACTGTCTTTGAAAACAGAACAAAACCGACAATAACAAGCGCTGGTAAGGATGTGGAAAAATTAGAGGCCTCATACCAAGCTGGTACGATTGGACAAGTGGTCAGGCTCTTTGGAAAACAGGTCAGCGGCTCCTCCAAGCATCAAACGAGAGAGGCCCTCGGTATGCGTCCAAGAGGAATGAAAACATGCGTCCGCAAGGAAGCCGTGCACAAATTCTCAGGGCCACCTTATTCATAAGGGCCCAAAGGCAGAAAACTCACGCCCACCAATGGATGAATGAATAAGCAAAATGCGGCCGATTCATCCAACGGAATATTACTTGATCACAAAAAGGCTTGAACTTCCGATACGCGTTGCAATGTGGATAAACCTTGAAGACCTCAAAGTAAGTGAAAAGACCACCTAGGATAGCACTCTCATTATGTGAAGGGTCCGGAATAGGTAAATCTGTAGAGACAGAACGTAAATTCGAGCTGTCAGGGCTGTGGGGGTGGGGAGAATGTGAGAGTGACCGCTAATGAGCACAAGGCTGGTCTCGGGGCGAGGAAGCGCTCTGGGACCACGGTGACGTCTGCACAGCGCGCTTTATGGACGTGAATTACATCTCGGTATAGCTGTGATTACATAAAAGGGACTTGTTAAAGACATTTTCTTAAACTCACTTAAACATTGGAGCGTCTCCCTCATCTGTAAAGTGGTGGGTTGCCCGGGTTACGGACACGCTTGCTGGCCGTAAGGAGCGAATGTGGTCATGTGTTAAATATGTCCCGGGAAGAATACCTAAACGGTGAGCGCTGTGGAGTTACTCGTGGACGTCTGAGGCTCTGGACACGGGTGTGGAAGAGCCCCTCCGAGACACCGGCTGACTGGCAGCGTGGGACAGTGACCCCTCAGAGAGGTCAGGCGGGTGCCGCGGCCCCGGGGGACGGAGGGAGCCCTCACGGGGCGAGAGGGTATCTGCAGAGCCCAGTACCGGTCCGGCACGCGTGGGGTTAATACGAAAAATTCCTCCAGGGTCCTGAACCACCCAGACAAGCGAGGATGCACTGCCCGGCTGCACGGTGCTCAGTCTGCACCCTGGGGACCCCTTCCTCTCTGCCTTCCTGCGGCACGCAGGACAGGTGCACGTGGGTATGCCTCCCCTTTGCGAGCGGAGGCCAAGGACGGACTCGGCAGCCCTTCCGACGAGCCGTCCCTGGTTCCCACAGGTCTGTGGGTCCTCTGGGCACGTGGAAACCCCCTCTGACTCACTGAGGACATTGAAAGCGCCTTCCCCCCGCTCAGGAAGCTTGTGTGGGCTCGCGCAGGCCCGCGTGAATTCCCCGTAAGAGTCTTCTTTGCCGCTGGGCTGTCTGGATTTCTTGGGGACGTGCCCATCCCCTCCCTGCTGCGGCCATGCAGCCCCATGAGTCCCCAGCTTTGCAAAGCCCCCGCCCCAACAGCTCAGTGTCCGAGTCATCCTGGCGGTGGGCTGCCGGGGGAGGCCCCCTGGGGTGGATCCCACGTGCAGGAGACTTAACAAAACCGCACCGGGTGGAGCCCTTTCTGGGACAGTGTCTCAAAGCCGCAGCGATCCGTCCCCACCTTCAGCCGCCCCCCCGACGTGTGGGTGTGCCGTCAGAGAGCAGCGGGGTGGGAGCCAAGGGGACGGTGGTACTGGTCCCTAAAGCCAGGTCTTGGCCACCGATGTCCTTAATTTGCCAGACTTAGTACCTGAATCAGTGTTTATGCAGAGTGAGGAGTGGGGTGGAGGCAGGAGGGCTCACCCCAGAAAGGCCACATCTAAGACTCTCTGCAACAGGCAGACTCCCCAATATGCTGAAGGGAGCACGTCGGAAATGCTTGTCGTGGCTTTGCCAGTAATTACGAGAAAATGGATACAGCACAAATGTCCATCGGTAAGGAGCACTTAGACGGGAAGATCAAACGGCATGGCTAAGAAGCCAGGGGTGACACATACTGGGAGTGATCCTGTTTATAAAATATAAGACCAGGTGCGTACACGGATTTGCACAGACACACGCACGCCTGCCGGGAAGACTGCCCGAAGGACAGCACGGGGCCAGCGGTTGCCTGTGGGGAGGACGGCGGTGTGGACAGGAGGGGTGGACAGAGCGTCACTTGTCCAGGGGACCCTCTGTTTCGATTTCCACCAGGAGGACGTGTGTGCCCCGCTGTGGGATGAACACACGTGTGAGAGTAGGGAGAAGGCACGTATACGTGCCCCGTGGCGAGGTTACAGCCAGTCACGCCTGAAACAGCGGGCTGGGCCATCCCTTCCTGACGCCACCACGAACTCCGCTAAAAATACGTGTCGGGACGACAGCAGGGCCAGCCCCCGTGGGCTCCGTGTCCAGGGTCACACCCGGGCACTCACTGCCTTTGGGGCCTGTGTCCGTGTGTCCCCACACACCCATGCCAGCATCAGCCTACGGTCTGGGCACCTCCGGGCGGGAAGATGGGCCAACAGCGTCATGGGAGGACAAGAGAGACAAGAGAGACACAAGGACGCCGTGTCCCCCTGGAGCATCATCCGTCGGCCAGGACCCCCGCCAGTGAGGGCTCTGTGTGTTTTGCATCAGACAGGTGACCTTGCCTGTCTGATGCAAACCTTTGTCCGTGGGGTATGGCGGGACAGGGAACAGAGCAGCGGGGCCAAATCGCAGCATCTGATTTCCAGATGGGGAAGCGTGAGCGCGTTATCTGGCGTATTTTTAGATACGTAAACACGAGCAGGCCGTTGAGGCCCCCCCCATCAGCCAGGTGGGCAGCTGCACGCTACTCGGCGGGTTTCCCCAAAGGGCCAAGAGAGCAGGACTCCAGTCAAAGACGGGCCGGCAGGTGCGGGCTCCTGTCCCGCTAAAGGCCGGCTGGAAGGACAGTGGGAGGGGCTGTGAACGACACAGACTCCCGTCCACAAAGAGAAGGGGGAGGGACCTTCTTGTGCTCGAGATCTCAGCGCCGTGGGCCGGAGACCCCAGCCTGATGACCTGAAGGCGAGAACACGGCCAAAAAGAGCCCTTACCCCTCCCCGCGGAAGCCCAGGAAAGTTCTGGTAGACACGTGTGGACACCTCCCAACACCCCAAAGACACATCCTTTGATACCACCTGTCAAGGGTGGGAATGCCCGTGTGCCTTCTTAAAATCTTCCCCAGAACTTGCAGGGAAACAAGAGAAGCCCGGGAGAGGAGCAGGCATGGTCCCCAAAAAGCCGGGGGCTCCCCGAGGGGTCAGTGCAGGACCCAGGGAGGCCCGTGCACTGGCACCCCGCAAGTTGGGTCTGAAACAGGGATGCCGACAAAACACTCCACGGCAGGAGAGTCTGAAAAACGGGGTCTGTAACACATAACAGGTGAGGCACAGGCTTGAACACGGAAAAAACAACAGATTTGAAAGTCCAGGAAAACCCAGAAAACTGTGCATTCCTTGTTTCTCCTGTGACTGATATGGACCAAACTCCCCACATGTAAATATTTCATTTATTTCCAAATTAGGATAATATATATATATATATATATATGTACATAAAATATGAAGACTGGGGACTGAGCTGCCTGGGCAGCTCAGTCGGTCAAGCGTCCAACTTGGGCTCAGGTCACGATCTCACGATTCGTGAGGTCAAGCCCCGCGTCGGGCTCTGTGCTGACAGCTCATGGCCTGGAGCTGCTTGGGATTCTGTGTCTCCCTCTCTCCCTGACCCTCTCCTGCTCACATTCTGCCTCTGTCTCTCTCTTTCGGAGATAAATAAACAGTGAAATATGAAGACTGAATTTTGGTTACAGAACAGGATGTAAGCACTTTACGCCCCAATGACGGGAAAGTAAACTAGGGCCGTAGGAGGAGGTCAGGGGACAGAGCCGTGCAGGGCGAGACAGTGCTGTGACTGCCGTATCGAGGGCAAAGAAATAAAAACGTCGTGCAAAGGGCTCATGCTGTAACCGCTCTTTGTCCCAAGGGTAAAAGGGGTGAGAACGTATATAATTTCACTGGAGGGACGGAGCGGCAGGGAGCGAGGCCAGAGCGAGCTGATCACAGCAAGACTGCACTCAGGACCGCCGTCACCGACGGGCTCCCTGGAGGGGGCTCCCTGGAGGTGGAAGCCCAGTGGACATTTCTGGACTCGTGGGGAGCACCCTCGAGGACCACGTCTGCCCCCAGACCCCCTCCTGGCCTGTTGGTCTCCTGCTCGAAGGGTCCGGGTGGAGGTTACATCGCTGGGTGTAACGAGACTCCCCCGGAACCAAGCCCGGCCGACGACAAAACCCGGCGTTGTGGGGACGAGACGCCAAAACGACTGCCAGGGGAGAAAAGAAGGGCCACTCCCATGCCACCGCGGGCCCCACGCGTTCCGCCAGCAGGGGACAGGGCATCACGCAGCCGGCCGCCGAGCAGGTGTTCTGGGTGCTGGGTGAGGCGGCCGGCCCCTGCAGCGCTCCGTCCCTCGCCGGCGGAGAGGACCAATGCTCACTGCCCGTCCCTCACTGCCCGGGGCTGGCGGACCGGAGACCCCTGGGGGCCTTGCTGTCCGTAACCATGAGGGAAGGGTGTCCCCCTCCCCTGGTCTCCACCAGCCTGTGTCTGGGCGCCTCCCTGCCTCCAGCCCCCACCCCACGTCACCAGCGCGGCTCCCGCTCCTGGAAGCCACGGGTCACCCCCCACCGCACCCTTCGGCCGCGTCTTCACCTCTGATGGCCACGCTGCCTTTGTCCACCACCTTCAAAGCTGCCCAGTGCTCCGTCCGCCCCGCCAAGCGCTCCCAGGGCTGCAGGGAACGGGGCGGGGCCCCAGGCAGAGCCGGGCGTCCACGCGAGTGCGGAGGGAGGCACGACTGAAAGCCAAACCCCGGGAGCCCGGGTGGGGGTGCTCTCCGCCCTCCCATTCACAGAGCTGGCAGGGGCCATCCGTCACACGCCAGCTGTGCCCACATTCTCTCCTCACCCACAGGGATCCCGGACTCGTGGACCTGCCCGTGTGCCCGCGTGGAGGTCCGCCTCAGGTGGGAGGCTGACCCGTGTGCGGGCACAGCGCTGGCGAGGCCCCTGCCGGGACCCTGGGCACCCCGCACGCCCCGGGACAGCCTCGCCCCGCCACCCCAGGCCCCCCGGGCCCCCTCCCCGTCCGGTGCCCTGCTCCCCAGCAGCGGCCACACCTGAGACAGGCGCTCACTACACACGCATCAGGTGCCCACGGCTCTAAAGGCACCGGTGTCCCCGTGGAAATCGTTGTACGTGTTTAGAGCGTGTCAGTGGAACCTGGTGTGGAAGGAGGGCCCTGCACGGCCTGCAGGGTCCCGGTCGTCTGTCACAGAGCTCCTGCTCGGGGCTCAGAAACTGAAGCCACTTGACGTCACGGGCAGGTGCCGTGGGGCATGATGGCCGGGAGGCAGGGACCACCTGCGGGACAGGACCCGTGAATCGGTGGCCCCAGACAGCAGGAGCCAATCACGTTCCAACACCTTCATCCTGTGATGATTTCTCAAGAATGTGACACTTCTTGGGGTGCCTGGGGGCTCAGTCAGTTAAGCATCTGACTTCGGCTCAGGTCACCATCTCACGGCTCCTGAGTTCGAGCCCCGCGTCGGGGTCTGTGCTGACAGCTCAGAGCCTGGAGCTGCTTCGGATTCTGTGTCTCCTTCTCTCTCTGCCCCTCCCAGGCTCTCTGTCTCTCTGTCTCTCTCTCAAAAATAAATAAACATTAAAAATTAAAAAAAAAAAAAAAGAATGTGACACATTTTTCGTTTAGAAAAGGAAAGCAAAGTCGGGTAGAAGCTGAACATTATCAAGGCCTGGGAGGGGAGGCGGCAGGGAGCGGGCTGGTGTTTAACAAAAGAATTAGCGAGGAACTTGGTTGACAGAAAGGAAAACACAGTTGGCCTCCTGAGTCCCTCTGTCATGGAAGGAGGACACTGAGGGCAGGACCCTGGACGCGGAGGAAACCAAGCTGGCGGCATATTCACAGTTTGCTTTTCCGTTCAAGCAACTTTGCTTTTCCGTTTTGCGTTCCGTTTGTTTTGTTCAAACAGCAATGGCTCTTTTCACGTGAAAAGATCTCGTGTGCTTCACCAAAGAACGTCACAAAGTGTCACCAGGCCAGGTGCATCTTCCCTCTGGCCACTGACCTGCCGTCCAGGGTCCTCGTCCCCACCTGGACGCGGAGTGCTTCCGTGAGGATCTCCGGAAGCGCGTGGGAAGGAACCTGCCGCCCCGGGGCTCGCGCACCCCACGGGGGTCAGCGGGGGTGAAGGGGGCCGGGCGTCAGCGCTCGCGGGAGGGGGAAGCCGGGTGGCAACGACCCCCCACCGCGTCTGCGCAGCTCTCCAGCAGCACAGGGTCTCAAGCGAGCGATCTGAAGAAAAACGATCACTCTCCCCTTTTAACACTTTCGTGTTATTTTGACAGTATCTTCCCCTGATTCTGGAAAGTGTTGACATCTTACTCGGGGTGTCTTGGGTTCCTGGGGCTGCCCTGACAAATTACCGCAGATTAGGTGGCTTCAAACAACAGAAATGTACTCTCTCACAGACTAACGCTTTCCCCCCGCAGAGGGGCATCGGCCTGGCACCCGTGGGACCCCCCCAGCATCGCTGCAAATGGTCTCGGCGCATCAGGAATCTGCACACGGGGTCCCCCGGTTCCCGCGAGTTCTCTGGAACGTCTGAGGCCCCACTCACGACACGTCACGTCTCTGCTAATCGGGCTTTCTGCGTACGTGGCAACGAGGAGCCTGACGGACGGCGTGGCAAGTGTGGGAGTCTGGCCCGCCCGGAGCGCCGTTCTCCGCAGGACGGGCAGAGGTCCACGATCCAGAACTGGCTCTGGGAGCGGCCGTGGCGGGTCAGGATCGGCAGCCCCACCCGCGCCCGGAGCTGCTCCGAGGGGTCACCCCCGTGCCCTGCGAGCTCCCCTGACCCAGGCCCTTCCTCGAAGGGGCGCCTGGGGTGCCTCGCCTGGCCCACCGCCACGGGCGCTCCTGAGGGGGGCAGGGTCTGTGCCCCCGGCCCGTCCTCCGGTCTCGGGGCCTCCATGAGGCCCCACTGTTCTGCTGATCCTTTTCTGAAAACCTTCATGTTTGCTCATCGTGGACTTTTTGCACTCAGTCTTCTGAAATACCGCGTTAAAATAGCATTTCTCTTGGATCCTGAGGTTTTTGCTGCCCCGTCATTGCTGCACTCGAGGTCGGCCCCTTACGCTTCCAGCCATGGCTGTAACCGTGGCCCGGACGCTGCGTTACACCGAAAACGACGGCAAGGAGGACGCGACAGATGGCACCAGGGTGCCGTTTCGTCACACGGAGGAGGGCGTGCGAGTGCGGGAAGACCTGGGCTTGGCCACGCTCGGTGGGTCCTCAGCTGTGACCTGCCCCTGGGGACACAGAGGTGCGGCGTTGTCCCTGCGCCCGGGGAGGCCGGACCTGCACGCGGCCAGGCGGGCGGAGGGCAGAGGGTCCCCCCTGCGCACTCAGGTGTGTGGACATGGGGCTCCCCAACGCGGCGGCGGCCCAGGGAGCACGAGGTCAGGGAGGGAGGGCAGGGCCGTGCCGGCTGGAGCGGCTGCATCCAGCTGTCAGGGGCCAGCTGTGAGAACCTCTCCCCAGCTCCGCTCTCGTGACCTCCCGGCGGAGCTCGAATCGGCCGTGACGGCACAGTGGGAGGACCGGACGTGGCCCTGGAGAGTGCCGCCAATCGGGGCTCGGGGGGGGCTGCTTCAGGGAGCACAGGGCTGGCCTCCCCCCGAGAGCCCTGGCCGCGGACACCCAGGTCGGGCACTCCGGAAGGGGGCTCAGGGGCAGACCGGCAGGGCGGCGGCCGGGGAGGCCCGGTGGGGCCTCCTCCGAGGCGGAGAGCAGTGACCGGCCAGGCGGCAGGCCAGGCAGACCCAGGACGCATCGGGTCGCCCGTCTCACCCGGGGGTGCCACCGTCAACAGCTCACAGGGTGGGGCTGAGCAGCCTGTCCAGGGCGACGTTTGTGGGTGGCCGAGGTGAACGTCTACACGGCAGGCGGAGAGGAAACTTCCAGACGCATTCAGAGAGTAGCCCCCTCAGCCAGCTGAGAAGTCAGACTGGCACCAGACTTCTCATCGGCAATCCCGGATTCCAGAAGACAGTGGACTAACTACCACCTGCCAAGTGCTGGAGGAAAATCATTCTGAACCTGGGGTTCCGTGTCCAGCCCAGCCAGCACACCGCACACGTTGCATGAAAACTCCCCGCCTGGACGTGGCTTTTCTGCAAGATAAGGCCACCCGGGGGCCCATTTTCTATCATTTTAGAAGAGAGAATCATAATGCAGTACATAGCAACCCAGACCCCCACTAATTTCCCGAAATGAAATAAAACACGACAGAACCCTTAAGCTAGTGACAAATTATGTTTGAGTATAAAACGTTAGACGCACGTCCGCACCGTAAGCTCTCAGCCTGCCAGCGACACGTCGTTGCCAAGCCAACTGGGACGCGCTCGGGCGCCAGCGACGTCCCCCTTATCCCTGTGCTGACGTTTGACATTCTGCCCAGTGTGGGCAATGTGACTCAAGTCTCTTGCCGCACATCTTTTGCTAAGACGTCATAATGCATTTTGAAGGTGGCACAGAAGCTTTCTCCCGTATAAACAAGCATCAGCAGAAAACCGTGTTTTGGAAGACATGCGCATTCTGTCACCTAGTGCTGAACTCCCGCGTCTGCCAGGAAACGCTGGCCAGAGAGAGAGTCTGGGAGGCACATCCTGGGTGGCAATCAAACAATACGGACGACAAAGACATTTTTAGGAACGTGAGTTCTCAGAGAGTTTCTCCCCACGAACCGCACAAGGATGTGTTTTTATTATTACCAAGATCACTTACGTACCATAAATCCCCACGTCAATGCGCACAGTTTTCAAGGTCACACCCCCATCATCGCCCTAATTCCAGAATCTATTCGTCACCCGCAGCTGAAGCCCCACACCCGACAGCTGTCACTCACCAGGCCGTTCCCCCGGCCCCTGACAACCACTGATCTGCTTTCCGTTTCTGCGGATTCCCCTTTTCTGGACATTTCAGATAAACGGAATCATACAATAGGTAGCCTCTTCTGACTGTCTCTTTTTCCCTCAACATAACGTTTTCAATTGTCATCCGTGTTGGAGCGAACATCACCTTGTCCCTTTCCGTGGCTGAGGATGGTCCACTGCACGGATATACATCTGCTGCTGGACAATGGGCGGTTCCTGGCTTCCACTTAGGGGTTTTTAGGGTCATGCTGCTGGGAACATTCGTGTGCACGCTCTGTGTGGTTGTATATTTCCAATTTTCCCAGCTATGTATCTAAGAATAGAATTTCTGGGTCATACGGTTTCTGAGGAGCTACCAGACTGTCTTCCAAAGGCGTTGCACCATTTTGTGTCCCTGCAGCGTGGACAAGGTTTCCAGTTTTGCCACATCCCCGACCACACGTAGTAGCTGACGTTTTGACTCTCACCGTCCCGGTGGATGTGAAGTGGCATCTCGCTGTGTGGGTTTAATTTGCTTTCCTCAAATGACCGAAGAAGCTGAGACACTTCCCAGGCGCTCGATGCCCGTCCACACATCCTCCTTGCAGAAATGTCTATTCAGAGGCTTTGCCATTTCTAATTATGTTGCTGGTCTTTTGGTTGTTGAGCTGTGAGTGTGCCTAATATATCCTAGATACTAGACCCTTATCGGATATGTGATTTGCAAATATTTTCTCCCACTCTGTGGGTTGTCTTTTCACTTCCATGACGGTGTCCTTTGGCACATGTAGGTTTTTAACTGTGATGAAGTCTGATTTTTTTTTTCTTTGCTTGTGCTAAGAGTGTGTTCTCGAAAAATGACAGAGTCAAGTGCAACCACGAGAGATAAGATCCATGGCACAATAGGTGCCACCCGAGGGAGAGGAGGGGAAGGAGGGGAAGACGCCAAGACTGTAGCTGTATTTTTTAGTGTATTTATTTATTTTGAGAGACAGACTGCAAGGGAGGAGGAGCAGAGAGAGGGAGACACAGAATCCAAAGCCGCTCCAGGCTCTGAGCTGTCAGCACAGAGCCCGACACGGGGCTTGAACTCACGAACTGTGAGACCATGACCCGAGCCAAAGCCGGACACTTAACCGACTGAGCCACCCAGGCGCCCCTACAAATCACTGAGTGTTAAGGACAGTGTGAGGGGAAAAAAGGCAACTAATAATTCTAGGAAAGACAAAAAGCTAGACCAAGAAGGGAAATGATATCTTAACTCTGAAATAAAGAATTTTGGGCCTTAAGATAAACATCTACATAATCACAGTAAAGTAAACTGTATTGGTTTTTAAATTTTAGATTTTAAGCCTTTGGGTCAAGTAGAGAAGACTTAATTATGATTTCAGAACGGAATGCAAATGCCATCCACCTTGACAAGGTGTCATCTGTCAGACGACAGAGGCTGGGAGTAGGAAGGAGTGGAAAGAGCTGAGGTGCAGGGCAGGGGAGCTAAGATCGGCATCGTACGAAGTGAGAACTTGAGAAAAGGCCAGTGACGACTGGAGAAAAGATGGTCAATGAAAGAGCTGAGCACCAGGACATAAGGACACTGCCATCAGAGGGCACGAGGAGCTGAATTCTCTGCCGCCATCACACAGAGACAGCGGAAGATGGCAAATAAGATAACAGTGTGAGTATATCATTCCCAACTCCAGGCATGTCGTGGGGAAATCCAGAGCCAATCGCCAGGCAGACCAGAACCAGGAGTTCCAAGAGGAACAGTTGTCATCTGAGTGAATCACTGTATTCTACTCCTGAAACTAATATTACACTGTATGCTAACTAACTGGAACTTAAGTAGAAACTTGAAACAAAAATGAACAAACAAACAAAAAGCTGTCCTCTCGGGAGCACAGCGAGGGGACATGTGATAAGGTGGTCCACTCTGCCCCCTGATACATTGTAACTATCACAATATGTCGGTTTGAGATGCGATCATTACTTTTCCACAACACTAGGACTTTAACAGAAAAAAGCGGACGAAGAAAACAGAAAACTCGCAATGAAAGACACACAAATTGGCATTAGACTGAGTTCTAAAGTCTCTTTAAATTCAGTATTAGTCAACGAACACAAACAGAAGAGCAAAATAGCATGTTTCGCCTGTCAGATCTGCCAAGACTTTTAGAAATGATAGCACTGGTGAGCTCGGGGTGAGACACGAACTCATATTTTGCCAACGAGGGGACAAATCAACACAGCATTTCTGAAAAGCAAGTTGGCAAGTGTGTATGAAGAACCTTAAATGGCTTATATACTCTCCCAGAAATTCCATTTCCAGGAATTAATTTAAATAAATAAGGAGTTCAAAGATGTATGCACAAAGGTAATCGTCACATCACTGTATAAAATAACAAAATTCTATTACGATCTATCTGTGCACCATCAGCGTGAGTTAGACAACCGGGACGTATCTGGGAACTAACGTGTCTTCAAGCCGCTAAATGGTACAAGAACGTGAATGAACGGAGGATGCTAAGTAATTATCTGGGGAAGCACAGTTCTGAATTATCTGTCATTTACGCTCCCAACTCCGTAAATGCGCTAACGCACACGCTCCTAGACACTCACAGAAATACCACATCGTGGGTCACGAACCAGCCTTGGAAGCGGGGTTAAGCCTCCGTAGCACACGACATCTAGATCCCAGCAGCTTGCGACAGCCAAGAGTCATTTCTCAGTCGTGCCACGGGCCCACCGTGGGTCAGCAGAGGGTCTGGTCTGCATCGCCATCATTGGCACCCAGCTCTGGAAAGCTCTCTCGTTTAGGAACGTGGCTAGTCTCGGAGCCCCGGGTTCTGACTTGTAAACATCTCTCAGAAGTGACCACCTTCCTTCTGCCCGTGTTTTGTTGACCAAGGAAGTCACGAGGCACACTTTAATGGTGTCCTCAGTCTTCATATGGTCTCCTGCGATGGGGGATGTGCGGCCTGCAGGTGACAGAGATCCCTGGGTGTGCCTGACGTGCGTTCTCCTCTTCTCCCTTGGTAACTAAGTGCCATCACCTAGCCCGTGGCCACCCAGAATGAATACTAGGCTTCCCAGCTCCCTTGTTGCTGGCGTGGCCGTGTGACTGCGTTCTGTCCCAGGGGATGTGAGCACAAGTGGGTGTGAATCGCCCAGAATATACCCTCCCAGACAAGGCGCGCCGTCCCGTCCCTCTCTCTCCTTCCCGCGTCGGAGCAAAGGTGGCACTCACGTGAGCCTCAGACCACGCAGGTGGGGGGCAAGACGGAACCGGCTTAGCCCTGTCGCTGAGGAGTGGCCGTGTCCACACGGGGCCGCCCACCCGGAGGTGAGCCTCTGTCTCCTCTGGCGCCCTGCAACTTGCGGTCTTTGTTAGGGCCGCTAAATGTGAATTGGAATGACTTAAAATGGATGCATCAGGGATCGTCTGATTCTTGGGCTTCTGCCCCAGGTTGGTTGCACACCGGAACCTCAGCTGGCCCAGCACCGACCACTTGAGCCGCTCCCAGAGCGAGCTTTTAAGACTGTCCTGGTTTTTTAGGACAAGCAGACTGACGGCGGGGGCAAAAGGAGGGCTGGTCCCCAAGGGCGCCGGAGGCTGGACGAGCCCAGCGGGGTCCCTCTCCTACATCCAGCGTTGGCTGGGGGCAGGGAGCTCATCCTTCGTCAGGTGAGATAAGAAATTTTACCCACATGTTCACTCCAAGTCTTACCAGACTTTGAGGGGATTTGTCACACGGCGTAGATAAGTTTTCAAGCCAATAGAAAGAACCCGTGGATTTGAACGTGTGTTACAGGTTTCCATCTACTCATTTCCCACGCTTACTGAAGCCCAGCCGGTTCCACGCTTGGCTGTGGGAGGTTCTTCGGGTGAGCGCCGGGCCCTCCTGACGCGAGCAGGTGTCCTGATGGCTTCTTCGCCGTCCCGTGACTAGGCGCCCCGGGCCCGCTGTATAGAAGTAACTGCACTTCTCCAAAGTGTGCTAGTTCTGTTGTGTGGGAAGTAATATTGGGGTGTCATTACACAGCCCCTGTGGCGATGACAGCACCCCACTACCCTGGCGGCGGCGACTGCCCGCGACCGCTCCAAGCGTGTGCCCCACCCCCGGTCTCCACGCCTTCTCAGCATGCTTACCTATGCACTCAGCCTGCCCGCAGTGACCTGCCGGCTCCCTCTCAAACCGCACTCACTTCTTTCTTTTAAAAAAAAAAAAGGTTTTTTTAATGTTTTACTTATTTTTGAGACAGAGAGAGACAGAGCATGAACAGGGGAGGGGCAGAGAGAGAGGGAGACACAGAATCCGAATTAGGCTCCGGGCTCCGAGCTTCAGCACAGAGCCCGACACGGGGCTCGAACCCACGAACTGTGAGATCATGACCTGAGCCGAAGTCGGACGCTTAACCGACTGAGCCACCCAGGCGCCCCTGTTTCTTTACATTTTAAATTTTGTCTTACTTTTCCCTTTTGTTTTTCCGAAGGCATCGTTTGCTGTGTTTATCACTCTCCTTTTTCTTCCAGTCGGGACTTTGCTTCTGAGTGATTTTTTCACCTTATGCCTAATTATCTCTTTGAACTGTGTCACCCGGTTTCTGGGTGTTTCTCGCTGTGATGTATGTTGACCTTGTGTGTTCTGTGTCATCCTCCTAAAGTCCTCACGTGCATTTTTAAGCAATAGGCTGCAATTTGTATCTGTCTCATGGGAACGCCTCTCCGTGGGGTTTTCATTTCCTGTGGGGTTATTATTCTCCTTTTAGTTAGAGTCACTTTCTCCTCTTGCTTTCTGACAGTGTTCACGGTGTGGTGGCCCCACTCCGTCCTGCTCAGGGAGCTGTGCTGCCCGCCCGGAGGGCTGCTCTCAGAGCCCCTGGGGGCCACACCGCCCCAGGGCCTCAAGCCTTACCCTGGACCCCGTGCACTTTCCCAATGTAAGTGGGTCTGTGGGGGTCATGGTTGCAGGGGGTTGAACTGAGGCCCCCAAAATACACGAGCAGGTGCTCACTGCCAAAACCCAAGAGTGTGACCTCGTTTGGAAAACAGATGTTTACAGACGTGATCAACCTAAGGGTCTAGAGACGAAATCATCTTGGATTTGGGGGCGTGACAGGGGCCCTTGCAAGAGAAGCAGAGGGAGACCTGAGACACAGACACACAAGGGGAGAGGCCACTTGAGGCCAGAGCCAGAGATCCACGGAAGCCGTCACAACCCAGGGACGTCCGGGGCCACCTCACGACCCAGAGCCTCGGTTTCCCTATCTGCTAACTGAGAAAATGGAGAGCTTTAGTTTTACGAGAGTCTATAAGAATTAAAAGCGCGGGCAAGTGGAGGGCAAGGCACCTCCCGCCTGGCCGAGGCTCAAGTGACTTGGCTGTCACAGGCCAGCACGCTCCTGGCCCTGGGCCACACAGGCAGGGGAAGGACCAGGGGCGCCCCAGGTGGCCTCAGAGGGGACAAGTGGCCCCAGCATCGTCACAGTCAAGCCGACAGACATCAAGATACCTGCGGCCTCACCCTTCCCTCCAGGGTGACCAGGGTCAGAATGGACGGCTGAGCCCCCCGGGCCGGTGCGGAGCCCTCAGTCTGAGAGCGGTGACCGGTGAGCCCTCCCCCGGGGCAGAGGCCGCCCTCCGTTGCCAGTGCGTCTGTGCACGTGCACGCGTGGGTGGCAGCTCACGCGGGTGGCCTGCGTGTCTGTGTTTACGGGCTGAACTCAACCGTCCGTCCTGGATGCATTGGGACGCGGCCAAGGGCGGCCCCTCGGTGAGACACGGCCCCTTCTCACGGCGTCACAGCTGAGGTGAAGATGGCCGTCGTGGCCCGGGGGGGGGGGGGGGCGTGAAACCCATATACAGTCACCTGCCCTCAGGTCGTGCTCAGCACGGCCCAGGAGCCTGTGCCCACTCAGCAGCGACGGGTTATCCCCGGAGCGGGCATGGAGGGCCCAGTCTCTGGAAGAGGTCTCAGGCCGGGAGCTTGGGACCCCAGGTGGGGAGGGGCCCCTGGGCGGCCCCGGGACACCGGGATCCTCGGGAAGGTCAGTGCCGCCTCTGGGCAGGGGCCTTCTGACTCGGCCAGATGCCGGCCCTGTCCCCTCGGCCTTTCCCCTCTGGCCCGCACCGCTCCCTGTGCCAGGGGCAGGGCCATGCGTGAGGAGGGTGCCGGCCCCACAGAGTCAGGGCCGTGCACAGGGCGAATGGGACTCTGTGTGTGCAGGGTGGGGACCCACGCTCAAAGGCAAGAGTGACCTTTCGGCGCGGCCCGGCCCCAGCACGAGGAGCCCTTCCCCCAGGGCGAGACCAGTGCCGGGGCAACGGCACGACAGTGTTCCAGCGACAGAGGGTGGGGCCCGGGATGTGGTGCCTCCGGGGACAGGGCGAGCACCCCCTTCACAAGCCAGCCCCGGAAGGAGGGGGCCGAACCCGAGAGCAGGTCCCCACCCCAGGCCACTGTCCAACCTGCCACAAGGGCTGAGCACGGGGCACAGCGGGCCGCAGCCCTGGGAGGGCCGCTGAGCCGGGTTAGAGACCAGGGACAGAAAATCGGGAGGAAGCCTGGGGAGGCCTGGCCTGGGCTTTGGGGGCCAGAGTTCCGTGACCCTGAGCCACATCCCAAGATCCTTGCAGGGTCCTGTGAGGCCCAGCTCCTGCTGTCCCGGGTGACAGAGACACGGGGACGTGGACCAGGGCAAGAGCCTGCCAGCCCGTGCCAGCCCCCCCCCCCCCATCGCGACACATCACCCCTCACGTCTGATTATTAACGACTCCGGACCCTGGGTTTGAAATTCACAGTCACGCTCACGGAACCTCCCCAAACACCCCTGAGGGGCACAGGCCTCTCCGGGAGCCGGGGCTGGGGCCTCCCACACAGGAGCTGAGTTCGGGTCCTGTCCTTGCCGGGCTCTGGGGAGACCTGGCAGGGTCCCTCCATCAGTCAGAATGTTCCAGGCTCTGGATCCACAGACCTTCTCTCCTTCCCGGATGCAGCCCCCCAGCCCCGGGCCCCCCGGGCCGCCCAGGCCGGCGGTGCTCTGACCCTGGGACCCCGCCCCCACCCCCCATCCCGTGTGAGGCTGGATCCCACATCGAGCTCCTGGTTCTGCCACGTGTGTCGAGGGTCAGCACTGCGGATGGACACCCAGAGCCCGTGGAGAACTCGGAGCCGGGGTCAGGGTCCAGGACATCCCGGCGAGGGAGGGCGAGGTGATTCTTCAGCGAGAGGGGGGCGGTAGGGGTGAGCAAACCAGGAACAAGCAGGTGGACCCTCCCTCTGTCTCGGCTGCCACCAGGAGGACATTCTTGTCACCTCTGCCTCTGGTCAACCCCACAGGCCCCCTTTCTGACTGGGGATGCTGTCACCTCCCCTGCACACGTGTCTTTATCGGTGCCAAGAAGACAGAGGGTGGAGAGTCAACATCCCCATGGGGACAGGGAGCTCCTTCTGCCGAGGAAAGAGCTCAGAACCTTGTGAGCGAGCGAGCCCTGGCTCCAGACCAGAGAGGACGCCAGTCTGGACGGAGGGGCGGGGAGGGCACCCGGTCCTCCCACAACCCTGTCCCCAGAGAGGGCTGGCCAGAAACCACCTTTACCCCAAACCCAGCTGGTGACAGGTGACCACAGGCCGGGCCCCGGTGCCGCTGAGCATGCCTCAGCCTCGGTCCCGGGGGGTACCTGGAAGGTCCTGGCCCAGGGGAAGCTCAGTTTCCTGAGCTAGGGGGTGGCCTCGGGGTCTCCTTTCCCCCTGAGCTGACTCGTCCCCAGTCCCAGCCCCCGCCCCACCTCATCACCCCATCGCCCCGAGCAATGGGTCTGGTCTTGTCTAGACCCCCGCCCTTGTCTAGACTCTGGTCTATAGACTCTGTCTATTTCTGGTCTCTCTGTGTTCTATTGCGCTGGTCTATATTCTGTCTTTATGCCAATAGCACACCGTTTCAATACAAATAAGTGTGAGTCTTCCAGATTCCTTCTTCTTTTTCAACATTGTTTTGGTTCTTCTAGGTCCCTTGAGATTCCACAAGAATTTTCTATTTCTGTGAAGGAGTCACTGTGATTTTGACAGAGGTCGCGTTAAACCTGAGGGCCGCTCGGGTTGTCCTGGCATTTGTACTATTTCCAGCCTTTCAGTCCATGGACGCGGCGTGGGTTCCCATTTATTTATGTCTTTGAAAAATGTCTTCCTGAAATGTGTTACAGTTTGTATCACCCAAGTCTATCATTTTCTTGGTTGAGTTAATTTCTAAGTATGTGGTTCTTTTTGATGCTATTATAAATGGAATCATTTCTGTAATTTCCTTTTCGGACTGTTCATTATGAGCATATAGAAATGATTTCCGTGCATTGACTGAGCATCAGTGTTACTTAGCTGAATTCGCTTATTGGCTCTAACGGGCGTTTTGTGGAGTCTTTTGGGTTTTCTACAAGTAAAACCACTTCAACTGGGAAGAGAGATCTTTTTTCCTCTTCCTTTTCCATCTGGGTGCCTTTTATTCCTCACTCTTCTTGCCTACTTGCCAAAAATAAACCCTTCAGGGCTCTGTTAAACAGAAGTGGCAAAGATGGGCGTCTTTGACCTGCTCCTGATCTTAAGGGAAAAGCTTTCAGGTTTTCACCATGGAGTGTGCTGTCTGGTGTGGGTTTCTCACACGTGGCTCTACCACGTGGAGGCAGTTCCCTCCTATTCCTAGCTTGCTGACTGTCATATCATGAAAGGATGTTGAATTCCGTCAAGTGCTTTTTCTGCATCAATTAAGATGAGTGTGTGACTTTTTCCTCTCCATCCCGTTAAGGTCGTGTATTGACCGACGAAGTTTTGTGTGCTGAACCCTCCTTGCATTCCAGGAAATAAAACCTGCTTGATTGTGGTATATAGTCCTACCAACATGCCGTGGAATTCAGTTTGCTAGTACTTTGTTGGGGGTGTTGGCGTCAAGGTTCATACAGATATCGGGCTGTAGATTTCCTCTTTTGCAGTCTGTCTGCCTGGCTTTGGTATCAGGGTAACACTGGCCTCTCGTACAACAAGGATTATTTATTCCCTCCTCTTCAGCTTTTTGGAAAAGTTTAGGAAGGATTGATATTATTTCTTCTCTAAATGTTTAGCAGGAATCACCCGTGAAGCCACCAGGTTCAAGGCTTTTCTCTGTTGGGAGATTTTTTAATACTTGTTCGATCTCCTCAGTAGTTATAGGTCTACTTGGATTTTCTGTTTCTTCGTGACTTAGTTTTGATAGGTTTTGTGTTTCTAGGAATCTGTTATCCAATCTTCTGGTGTAGAGTTTTTCAGAGCACTCCTTCATAATCCCTTTTTTTTTTTAATTTTTTTAAATGTTTATTTATTTTTGAAGGAGAGAGAGAAAGAGCATGAGTGGGGGAAGGACAGAGAGAGAGGGAGACATAGAGTCCGAAGCAGGCTCCAGGCTCTGAGCTATCAGCACAGAGCCCGACATGGGGCTCGAGCTCACAAACCACGAGAGCATGACCTGAGCCGAAGTCGGACGCTTCACCGACCGAACCACCCAGGCGCCCCTCATAATCCCTTTTACTTCTGTGGAATCAGTAGTGGTTTCCCCATTTTCATTTTTGATTCAAGTCGTTGCCTTTTTCTTTTAGTCCGTCTACCTAAAGTCTGGTTAACTTTTTTAATCTTTCCAAAACCCTAAGTTTTGACGTTCTCTGTTTCCTCTATAATTTTTCTGTTCTCTATTTCACTTATCTCTGCCATAATCCTTATCACCTCCTTCCTTCTATTAGCTTTGGGGTTAGTTTGTTCTTCATTTCCTAGTCCCTTAAATTGTAAAGTTAGGTTGTTGATTTGAGATCTTTCTTGGTTTGTTTCCAGTTCTATTGAGATATAATTGGCACATAACATTATATTTTTAGTTTTGCAAGATAATGATGGTATATATATATAATTGTGTAACTAAACTGATTGTGGTTTATATATATATATATGTATAAATATATATGTATGTATTTATATATATATATATATATATATATATATTCAAATATAACCATATGATATTGTTAACTACAGTCACCGTGCTATACATAACATCCCAGGACTTATTTATCTTATAAACTAGAAGTTTTTACTTTTTGACCACCTTCACCACTTTACCCACCCTCCACCTCCTGCCTCCGACAACCGTCCATCTGTTCTCTGATTCTATAAATTCAGTTTTTTAGATTCTACATATAAGCGAGATCATACAGTATTCATCTATCTCTGTCTGACTTATTACATTTGGCATAATGGCCTCACGGTCCATCCATGGTTTTACAAAGGGCAAGATTTTCTCCTTATTATTTCTTCTTCCTTATTTATTTTCTTCTGTTTACGGCTGAATGATATCTCAGTGCATGTGCATGTGTGTGTGGGGGTGACGTTTTCTTTTTTCGTTCATCCATCGATAGACGGATGGTCTCCGTATCTTGGCTATTGTAAGGAATGCTGAGATGAACACGGGGGTGGGGATATCTCTTCAAGACGGAGATTTTGTTTCCTTCAGGTGTATACTGAGAAGTGGGATCGCTGGATCATGTGGCAGTTCCATTTTTAATTGTTTGGGGAACCTGCGGACCGCTTTCTGTAGCGGCTGCACCGATTGACCTTCCTTTCCTCAGTGCACAACACCTGGGTGCCTTTGAGGATCAGGGCACCTCGCGGTACCAAGATGCCCATAACATCCTGCAACCCCCAAGCTACAAAGACGAGAATCCAGTGCATCCACTGCCCATACCTATCACGGCTGGCACGATAAGAGCTTCTACAAAGACGGACACACGTTAATCTCCGGAACCTATGAATGTGTGACTTCATACGGCAAAGGACTCTGCAGGTGTGACCCAGGTAAGGCTCTTGAGACGGGGAGATTATCCTGGGTTATCTGGGTGGGCCCAATGTCATCACATGGTCCTTATTAGGGAGAGAGGGAGGCGGGAGGGTCAGAGTCAGAGAAACAGGCGTGAAAATGGAAGCAGAGGTGACAGAGAGAAGACGGAGGAAGGGCCACGAGCCACGGAACGTGGGCAGCCCCCGGAGCCGGAAAAGGCAAGGACACAGGCTCACCCTTAGAACCTTCCGAAGGAACACGGCCCTGGGGACACCTTAACTTTAGGACTTCTGGCCTCCAAACTGTAAGATAATACACGTGTGCTGTTTCAAGCCACCACATTTTGGGCAATCAGACGGGACAGCAACAGGACGGTGACACGTGGTAGGTTTGCACGCAGGACACCTAAAGGTTGTGGCGGCGGTGGCGGTGAAAACGGGCACAGGTGGCGGCCGTGGTAACGGCTGGGGTTGGAACTGCACACTGTTGGCTGCATTTCACAGAAGCAGGAGGCAGCCGAGCTGGATGGCGCCGGAACCTTCCACATGCTTCCACATCAGAATGTGCAAACATTCTCACGGGCTCCCGGCGCTGACACATTTGTTTTAAATTATTTCTGTGAAAAGAACGTGGGGGCCGTGGCATGTTAATAGCAGCTTACGACTGAGATCGTTTTAGTCAGTGCAGCCCCTTTGGAAAAAATGACTGTCAGCAGCACGAGGTTCGCTCACAGAAGCGTCTGCACACACCCAGCTCCCCGCCCGCCGGTCTGTAGACAGGCCTTGTCATCGCCAGCCACCATTTGCAAGACATTATGTCAAGCGCCTCTCGTTGACGGTCGTGTGCGAACTGTTTGCATCTTGTTAGAATCTGATCCCGGGCTGGAGTTCTTTCTCCAGAGCCCTTGATGAAGACAAGCCACGTCTGTTCGACGTCAGTTGCTGTCTCTGCTGAAATCTGCTCATTCCGCGCCGAGCTGTCTCTCCCGCCACACGTCCGCCGCGGCTGCTCCTTTGTGGGCTGAGCGCCGGCGGGTCGCCAGGCGTGCTGGCGAGCCCGTCGCTCCGGGATGGGAAGCCAGAGGCTGGGAGGCTTCCCCGTGGCTCTGGGTGGTGAACGGGCCTGGCAGGGGAGATGCAGTTCCTCTGGGGCTGCGATGAGAAGCAGCTGAGGAGGTGCCCTCGCCGCCTTCGGTCGGCGCAGATGGTGGCGGCTAATCGTAGCCACCGGGGGGCGCCCGGGGGGCCCCACTCGGGGAAGCGCCCGGCTCTCGATCTCGATCTCACAGTTGGCGAGTTCGAGCCCCGCGTCGGGCTCTGTGCTGACAGTGTGGCTCTCGATCTCGATCTCACAGTTGGCGAGTTTGAGCCCCACGTCGGGCTCTGTGCTGACAGTGTGGCTCTCGATCTCGATCTCACAGTTGGCGAGTTTGAGCCCCGCGTCGGGCTCTGTGCTGACAGTGTGGCTCCTGCTTGGGATTCTCTCTCTCTCTCTCTCTCTCTCTCTCTCTCTCTCTCTCCGCCCCTCCCCCACTTGCACTCTCTCTCTTTCTCAAAAACAGATAAACTTAAAGAAAATGCGCCGATGAAAGACCTATTTGGGGGGTTGGCCATCAGGCACCCCCAGCTCTTTACAGCAACGCTTTCTGTTCCCTGGGCCCTTCCCCTCTCTGTACCTCTTTAAGAAGGACGTGCAAATTGTGCCGGAAGCTGGTTTCCAGATGACTCCGTGGGAGCAGACAGCGCCCCTCAGGAGGGACTGTGGGCTGGGCTCCTTGGGGCCAATATCAGGAGCACCACCTATAACGGACCGGTCCAAGGTGAGGTAGTGACTCTGCCGACAAGGGAGGTGGGCAAGCAGAAGCCAGCTGCCCTCTCGGATCCTGCGGGGGGGGCGGGAGCGGTCAGTCAGCAGGACCCCTCAGCCCCTGTCCTGGGGTAGATGCATGCCACCCCTCCCCCCCACCGGGGCCGAGGACCTCAGGCGTCGCCACGTTCACGACAGACGGCCGGTGGCCCAGACCCGACCGCACGAATCCTCCTCTGTCTGTGCCGCCGTTCGCCTACCGAGGCACGCGGACAACGCAGCTATCCAACCGGTCATTTTAATTCAGAACCTCACCTCTCTTGGGAGACTCACAGAAAAGACAGCAAAAACAGAAATGTGTGTCTTTTAAATCAAATATGTGTCCTTGCCTTATGACAGCTGACACAATTTGTAACCATTCTCGCAGTCCCCCAGCGTCCCAGCTCTCCTAGCCTCCTCCTCGGTGGCCTGGCCGCTGGTGTGGCTGCACCTGACCCCCCCCTCCCCGCCCCGCCCAACCTCCCCGAGGCACCAGCAGCCCCGGGGCCCTGGTCGGCCTCCACTGTGGTCTGCGTGTTGCTAGAAGCACTCCCACGTCCCAAGAAAACGGGCTCCCCAGAGCACCCCATCTTCCCCGGGGAGCCCGCAGGGCCTCGGCACAGGTCGGAGGTCACTGGAACCCCCGTGCGGCTCCATGGGAGCTCGGAAGTCACTGAGCCTTGCAGCCGATCGGAATCTCCCTCCTGAGACATCTGGGAAGGTGGGGGGATGTCAGCATAAGACAGCCTAGGGTGGTGGGAGCCCAGATTTATGGGGGTTTTGTAACTCAGCACCCCACATCCTGGGCCACACCTACGGGGGACAAGAAGTCCATCCTCCGAGCCACTGCGGTGGGTCCAAAATTGGGAGGCTGGAACTTTCCGTGCTGACTCAGAGGTCAAAGGTGACAAGGTTGGAAGAACTGCGAGGGAGCCAGCGGGAAGCTTGGCACTGAGGGCTGCGGACAGACGCCAACAGTCCTCCTTGGACCTACTTTTGAATCCGACCTTAGGAAGGTTTCCCTCCCAGGGTGGGGGGTCCACTTTGGGGGAGGGTACTGTACACACCGGGCAGATCGGACAGCCTCGATGGGCCGGCCTGGCTGGCCGTGCCCTCCATGGCCCCCCAATGCCACCGGCAGCGAGAAGACCCTGCCCGTGTTACCAGGTCTGCCTGCCCAGCCCCCGGGGAGAGAGCAGGCCGCTCCCCTCCCAGCCCAGAGAAGGGTCCTGTGGGTCTGCAGATTCCCACGCCCTCCCAGCCAGCCCTGCCTCCCTCCTGGGCCTCACCCTCCTGCGACCGGCTGGCAAATGCCTCCAGTCGATGTCAAAAGCCCCCCTCTGCCCCCTTTCCCCAAACCTATCACACGCCTGTCCAATGCTCCGAGAGCTCAGAAGTGCTGAGCCCTAGGGACAGGCAGCACCGTCACGGTGGGGCAGCACCCGCTGGCCACCGGAGGCAGGGAGTGATGAGAGCCAGGCTCTGGGGACACGGCAGCCCAGGGTAAGGGGGTGAGGTCCGGCCAGGCACAGCCAGCAAGTCCCCCCCTCGGCACGCCTCCCCCTCGGGCTGCAGCCCACCCTTGGGTGCTCGTTTCCAGCCTCGGAGCTGATGCCCACCCCCACCCCACCCCCACTCTCCCGTCACCCCCCACCACCCCCACCCCACCCCCACCACACCCATGGGAGTGTAAATGCAGGGGGAGAGATGAAGCCCAGGAAAGCCCACCCCACGGATAACTCTCCACCAGGCGATCTGGAATTGACGGGCGAGGCAGGGTGGGGACAGAAAGGGGGCTTAATAACAGTGTCCCAGGGAGCAGGGGGCGCTGGGGGGTGCAGAGCAGGAATGGTGGACACGCGGGGTCGGGAACACACAGCAGCTGGGACGGCGGACTTGACGGATGGGCTTAATAACGGCAGGAGTACGTCCGGTGAGGCGGGAGTTCAGGGCAAGCGGTGCCCCCCAGCGCGTCAGGGAGAGGGCTGGGGAAGGGACAGAGAGGGTCTGCGTCTGCAGAACAGGAGTCACAGAGGCAGAGAGAGAGAAACAGGAGTAAATATTTCAAGAGCTAGATGGTGAGAATTCCTTCATCTTCAGGAAGACAAGGTGTCAGATTCAAAGGGCAGGCAGAGGACCAGCTCGCTCGCGTTAAAAAGAAATGTAAGAACGTCAAGGACAAAGTTCTAGATGTTCTCAGAAAAGGTCGTTGACCTCCGAGAGGGCCGGTACCAGGTTATCAGGTTGCCCGACAAAACCCTGAGAACCAGAAACAACAAAGAGATGTTTTCAGAGGACTGAAGAAAATCAGCTTCGAACGTAGAATTTCAAGTTCAGCCAAACTTGTGCGTAACCTGCGGGTGAGCGACTTCCCAGACCCACGGAGCCTCAGGCCGACCCCACTCCTGCTCTGAGCGCCGTGCGGAAGGTGCTGACGCGGGAAGGGAATCGCGCGGACACACAGACGGGCGGACGTTCTCGTGGGCGAATCCCCACGCGGCGCTCTGCGGTCCCGGCCCCGAGGACCACAAGACAGGGTGCCCACGGCAAGCTGGGATGACAGCTGCGGAGACGACGGGCCTCCGGCATTCCCAGGAAGGCAGGACCCGTGAGAAGGCGAAAAGACTCCGACTATACCCAGGCAGTGTGAGACGCACCAGAAATTTCTGGAAGGACGCTTAACCTCTCCAGCAAATTTAAAGATTAAATTACAGTGCCAGGGCATGCCCCCTGTTTACCAACACTGGGGACAGGTGAATACGGGTTTGAAGGCCAGCGTGGGGGAGGTGGGGGGTTGGAGGGCATGAGGTTTAATTAGTCCGCGGGGAGGGAGGGCGCTTTGGCCATAATATTCAGGTCTTTAAAGGGCACGTGCCCTTTACCCATCAACTCCAGTGTTAGGAACTTGTTGTAAGCCATAACACGACAGGCGCCCAGTCCTCTGCCCCGTTCGTGAGACGAGCTCCCGGAAATGGCCGAGCCCCAGCAGACGCCGTGTGGCCACCAACAGAGTGATGTTGGCAGAGAGCAGGCCGCAGGCAGCGCGGGCCGCAGTCCGTCCGCGTGCGTGCACCTCTGGACACGGTGAGCACGGAAGGCGGAGAGGGACACCCGGGGCCTCCGAGTCGGGGCGGCGACCGCGTCAGGCCCGCGGCTGTGTCTGCCCCCTGTGCTCCTGCGTTCTCCGGGCGCTGGGAGCAAGTAGGACGTTTGTAAGTGGGGGGACACGCCCTGCCTGTTAAAGGGAGATATTCGCGGTGGCCTGGGGGCTGTCCCTGGCGGTCCCGGCAACGTTACGAGACCTCGCCACCCCCCAGGTCTGGGTTCCACGAGCACAGAACTTTTATCCGCACCATCCGAAGACGGAGAAGCGGGGCACAGAGGCGCCAGATGACTTCCCAAAGCCACATAAAGTTAAGGACAAACCTGATGTCAAGCTTTCACACTCCCAGGTGAAGGCAAAGTCGTCTCCTCGGGTGAGGGACTTGGGGAGCCCCCAGGTAAAAGGTTTGTATCCAAAAATCAACCCCAAATATCTGGGAAGCCCTGTGTGGGAGGTCGGCTGGATGAAGTGCAGAACCCAGGTGAACAGAGGGGGCCCCAGCCGGGTCCCGCCTCCCACCCCTTCCACCTCCCCGACCCGGCCTGCCCTCCCTGCCCGTCCCCAAATCCCACCACCTCCAGGCTCCGCCAGGTGGACAGATCCGTGGACGCCAGACTCCTCTGGCCCCACCACCTCCAAAGAACGGGAGCCTCTCCTCCAGGGCTCTGGGGGCCTTCGGAGACCCCGCCCCCATTTTACAGCTTGTGGGGAGCCTGGGCCTGGCTGGGGGTGAAGCACCTGCTGAGTTGAGAACTTAGTCCCTTTGATCACCGGGGAGGGGGGTGCAAATAATGAGAAGCCAGGAGTCAACGTCTCCCCTGAGATCTGCCAGAGGAGGGGCCGTCCCGTCCACCTGCCCTCCTGGGAGGACCAGGGGGTCGCAGCCCCAGGCCTGTGGGTCTGGGTTTAATGTCCGAGCCACCGATGCCACCCTGTCTAGCCCTTCGAGGGGCCAGTGGCCTGGGGCAGTCACAGGGACAGGAGCAGCTGTCCCTCCGGCCCCCCCACTCCCAGCCTGTCACCGCCATCTGTCCCAGCAGCTGGGGGGCCACACCCCTGGCTATCCTGGGGGCAGGACCCTCATCTCTGGCACGACATTCAGGGATTGACCCTGATGGGGGACCCTGGCGTGACCTCGGGCCAACTCGGAGGTCCCGCCACGAATCTCCTGCCCAGGACTGCGCCGGCCGTGTCCCACGCCGTGTCCCACAGCCTGGGGGGCCCTTGAGACCCCAGCCCCTCCCGGGTTCCCGAGGACAGCCCTGGACCTATCACGTAGCACATGCCCTGGATCAGATCCGGGTTCAGAGGTGCCCCCCAAGACAAGTCCGGGAAGGGGGACCCCAGAGACATCCAGGGTCCAGGTGGCAGCCCAGGGGACCAGTGAGCATGCCATTCTCAGGGGCTTCCAAGTGAAGTAACTCCTTCTTTTAAAACGCTGATTAGTTAAGTGCTCACAGAGCCCTGCAGAGAGGGCCAAAAGGTGGGGTCCCCAGGACAGCATGGGGTGTGCATGCTTGGGGTGCTCATGACTGCGTGGGGGGGATGCTTGCCATTTTGAGGTTGGGCACGCCCTAGAACCCTCTGGCCTCTTGTGGAAAATGAGACGTTATACTGCACTCCCCAGGGTGGCCTGGGTGGGGCCCCTTCGAGCCCCTCTGTCTCGTGGAAATTCAGCTGGGACCCTGCCCAGTGCGTGCCAGGCCCCAGTGCCAGGGGCGGGAGTGGGGCAAGGGGAGGGGGGATGGGCTACAGGGGACTACCTTCCCCTGCCCCAGAGGGAATCACAGAAAACAGGCTGATTCCCCATATGTGTGGGGGGGATGGGGGACCTCCCTGGGCGGGGGTGGGGGGTCTGACCTGGGGTCCTTCATGCATCCGTCCATCCATTTCCCCCCGTGTTTCCCAGGGCCTCATCTGCATCTGGTTCTGTGTGGGGTGTAGGGGTCTGGAGGTCACAGGGCAGGCGACAGAGAAGGCCGCTGGGTGAGAGCAGGTGGGTGATGGTGGGGCACTGAGCTCGCAGAGGCAGGCCGAGCGGGGCCCAGTGGGGCCCTGGCCGGGGGGCGAGGCGGGGTCACGGCAGAGGCCCGAGGGGGAGCGACTCCAGGCGGGGCGCTGGGCAACGGGGTGACAGCTGGCTGAGGCCGGGGGGGGGGGGGACAGGGCGGGCGGACAGCCTCCCGCAGTGTCCGGGGGAGGCCAGGGTGCTGGGGGAGGCGCTGGGAGCTCAGAGAAGTTCCCGCGTCCCCACTCACGGGAGATGTCCACAAACCACGCTGTCACCAGTTTCTGTGGAAACGCGGAGGCGCCCTGTCCCAGAGAACGCCGGGTTTGCACAAGCTCATGGTGCCGCCATTCAGCTCCATCAGGCGACTCAAAAGCGAGCACGGTCCCTGCCTTCGGGTGAGGTGACAGCCTGCCTCACAGGGCGGGAGAGGCTCCTGCATGAGTGTCGTTGTGGCCGGTTCCACACCAACGGTGACTAGAAGTAAAACTCACCCCAGGATTAAAGGGAAGACCACTCCCACCCGTGAAACTGGCTGACGGAGGCGTGGGATGGAATTGGGGCTCCCGCCCCCCACGCCCCACCGACGTCCCGCGCTCACCCCTGTGTGTTGCCCAAGCGCGTGCACTTCCCTGTGTGCCCGGGCCCCTCCTGCTTCACCCCCCCCCCGGCCCGAGAAGGCCCCCCCGTCCCAGCAGGGCTCACCCCCTGGCACCTGCTAACCGGAGGCTGTGGCCGCTGCACGAGGTCAGGCAGGCAGGACCCCCGTTCCCTTTGCTCCAAATTATAACGGAAGTGCTTCCCCACAGGACACAGCAGAGACAGCTACTTGCAAAACCTGGGAGAGCAGGGGAGGCGAGGACGAGCGGGGTCCCAGCCGGCTGCCTGCGGCCCCTGTTCCCTGGGGATTTACTTGCTGACTGGGGACCCAGCGGGGCCCCCAGGAGGGATTACGCTGGCAGACGTCGCGGGGGTGGGGGGGGACAGCAAGGCCGCCCGCACTCACACGAGGCTGGTCCGATGGAGGAAACTTGAAAAAACCCCAGCACCACGGTTCCCCAACGAACGTGCCGATTTCTGAGGCCAACGGAGAGGTGTTTCTCCCAAGTCCAGCCGTGCTATGAGCTCAGACCGTGTCAGGAGTCACACAGCCGTCGTGGCCAGCAACCGCGGTCCCGCCACGGCGGGCACACTGCCACCTGACCGCTGGCTGTTTGAGCGCAGCGGAGGCCTCGGTCCCCTCTCCCCCTGCCTGCCCCCCCCAGTCTGGGCGTCCCCCACATGCCAAACGAAGCACTGTGGTCGGGGGCGGGGGGTGGGACAAGGGGGCGGTGGCGACCCGGCAGGTGTGGACACCGTGGCATGTGGGGGAGGGGTGCCCTGTCCAAGGTCACAGGGAAGGGGGGGCGGCACCTGGGAGCCGTGCTTCCAGCCCCCGAGACGCTGCTCTCCGGGCTTATCTTTCCGTGTAACCTTGGGGCTTAGAAGTAATTGGAAATTGATTTTCTTTTAGTTCGTGGTACTTAGATTTCAAAACGTTTGTTCTCAGGGTACAGCTGGATCCTCCCAGCCAACCCCCCTCCAACCCCCCATCCCCAAGCCCTGGCCAAAAGCGGATGCACAGTATGTCCTTGCTGGCAGCCATTGAATTCAATTTCCAGACCCCGTGTCCCTGGTGAATGCTCATCGTGAAAAACCCTGGCCGGCTCCCTGTGCTTTCAGAAAAAGCACCACAATCACTAATATCTGAGACGCAGCCCCGAGTCGTCCACACCAGCGCGTCCCGTTTACTAATTCAGGTACGTGCCCGGGGATGGGGGGGTCAGAGAGTGAGCTCTCGGTGCTTAGAGCTGTCAGCACCGTTGACGGTCCTTTTGTTGGACCCCCTCCGTCTGTCCACGGCTGAACCCTCACTCTTCCCCTAGGGCAGCCCGGCTCCTGCCCCCCGGGTGCCCTGTCTTTATCATCCCCTGGCCTAGCCGGGAGAGGCCACCACGGGGGGACGCATCACGCCGAGCGCGGCGGCGGCTCACGGGCCCTTGCACGGGCCCTGCGGTGGGGACTCACCCGGACGGGCTGGCACGGCTGGCAGGTGGGGGGAGCGGCACCCCGCCCTGGGCCGCCTGCTCCCAGAGGCCTTGCCGGTAACCTTGGCTGGACCTGAGTCTCCGGCCACGGCCATCCCCGCCCACGCCAGCCCAGCCTCAGGACCCCAAGCCCCCTTGCCACCCCAAGACCACGTGTCCCCTCTCCTGCGCTCCGTGCCCACGAGGTCCTGGCAGGGGACACTGTTGGTAGATCCAGAGAACGGGGCTGACCTCACACTCCTGAGGCTCCACGGGGCCCCTCCCGCCAACTTGTAGAGCAGGGCCAGGATCTCTAGCGAGCTGGCCCAGGGTTGGAACAGAAAGGCTTGGGCGGCCCTCCCGAGGCTCTGAGGTCCCCCAGCCTGCAACCGGCAGGACGTGGCTCCCGGGGGGGCTGTGAGGCGCACAAGTCCCCCTGCCCCAGGGAGCCAGAGGCCACTGTGGCCCCAACGCCCACCGGGGTGTGCCCCCTCTTCCGAGGATCAAGGGAACGGCAGTCCAGTTCGGAAAGTCACCAAGGCCACCGGCCCTCGCCTGGCCCTTGCCTCCGTTCTCCTGGGGAACTGGACAGAGCCTACTTGGAAAATCAGAGAAAGAGGACCAGGGCCCCCCAAGATGGCCACTCCCCAGGCTCCTGCTTGCGCGCAGGGACGAAGGGCAGGGACGCGGAGACCGTGGGTCCACACACCCGGTCCGGGGCCCAGCCGGAAAGGACCTCGGGGCCCTGCTGCCCCTCCCCCCCCCATGGCTGTGGGCACACACTGCCCCACGGGCGGCCTCCGTGACAACCCTCGGCCGTCTGGGCAGGGCAGGGGCCGGGGGAGGCCCCGAGCCTGGCGTCTCTGGGCAGCAATCCACAGCTTCACCGTATTATTTCGGGTCTGCGGGTTCGGGTTGGGCCAGAGCATAAAGGAGACTTTCTTGGCTGCGCTCTGGCTTCTGCTGGCTTCTCCTCCCCACCCTGTGGCTTGGACCGGCCCAGGACCGCACGGCTTCAGCATAGCCCTGCCGAGGCTCCCCCTCGTCCTGCCAGGCCTGGGAGCGAGTTGGGCCCGGGGAGGCCTCGGGCGTCACCAGCGCCGCAGAGAGGGGCCTCCCCTCCCGGGCCTCACTCTCCTTTGCTCAGCTTCCGGAGGCCACGCTGCGCTGCGAGGCTGCTTCGGCCTCTTAAAGGCTTATTCAAACCCTGAACGAGAACTCAGGACCTGCTTGCTCCCGACACGACCCTCCAGACACAGGACCCGGCAGCGCTGACCCCAGGCCCAAGGACAGGCCTGTCGGCTCTGACCACGGCCGTCCTGAGGGCCAAGGCCTGGGACCACCCTGCCAGGAGAGCAGATCGGGCCCCCACCCGATCTGAGCTCATTAGCCCCTCTCACTGCCCACTGCCACCCAGACCCCTGCTCCCCGCGAGCTGGCCACCCAGCCAGACTCTGGAGCCTTTACCACACGCCCCCGCCCAGGTCCAGACGGGGACCGAGGACAGCCAGGACGCCCCCAGCGTGCCCAGCCAGGCAAACACAGCCACCTCGGCTGCCGAGGTCCTGGGAGGACGGTCAGGGTCCTTCGGCCTGAGCTCGGGGTCTCCTAAAGCAGAACACAAGAAGCTCCCGAAATCCTGCGCCCCACAGAGGCGGGGCCCCTCAGCGCCGGACATCGCCTCCCAGCCCCCACCCCTGGGCTTGCGCACAGGAACCAAACCCAGACGCTACCCCTCCTCCCTCGTCCTCAGGATGGGAGGAAAGTCTCTCTGGGGAGAGATTGTCTTCACGTCTCTGTGGTGGAGGGGCTGCTTCCTCGCCCACGCCTCCCCAAGGCCACGGGGGTCCTAGAGGGTCTCCGAGCCTCCTTCGTGCACACTGAAGCCCCTGTGAGAAGCGTCCGGCCACCCGGCCACCTCAGCTTGGAGGCAGGACGCCCTGGGAGTCAGGCCTCACTTGTGCGGGCCTGGGGGGCCGTGATGAAGGCCGCCCTGGCGCTCAGGCCCCGCAGGCTCACACAGCCCCCTGGGGGCTGCAGGCGGGGCCAGGAAGGGCCTTGGCCCACAGGAAGGAGGGGCAGGACGGGCTGTGTGGAGACAGCCACTTGGTGAGTGCGCACTCTGCCTCAGAAGGAAGGGCTGGAGACACGGACCCCTGTGGGGTCGTCACTGACAGAGGAGACCGGGGAGGGAATGGAAAAACGTTGCTGCTCATGTCCCAGAAACAGCGCAGTCCAGAGGGGCTGAGTCTGTAGGGGGGCAGGGGAGGGGCGTCTCAGGGCCGGAAACCACCCGCAACACACCCACGCACGGGCACGCACACCTACGAGCACGCGGCGTGCCCCTACCTGCTCCCAGGCACGCGTGCGCGTGCACACACAGACGCATTCGCACGCGTGCATGCATGCAATGCAAACGGCTCATTAAACTCTCTGGATGTTAAGTCACCAAGAAGACCCCGCAGCTGTGGCCTCTTCCCGGGCCGTCTTCTAGGCCGGGGGAGGGAGCTTCGGGAGCACAGGGCGAAGGACGGTCAGCAGACATTTCATTTCAGCCCCGAGTCTGGCTCCTCAGTGCACCTCGTGCCTTCCGGCCTTGGGGGACCCCACGCCACGACAACGGGAGCCGTGGGCCCTGACGAAGGGGCACCTCCCGGGTTTGCCCCAGCTCCCAGCACCTCAACCCTGCTTGGAGCGCCATCGAGCCCTAACGGGAGTCTCGGGGAGCCCCTCAGCCACACCCTCCCTGGGCCCAGGACCGCCCCCCCGAGGGCACTGGGGGGTGCATCCCAGCAGGAGACGCCCAGAGGACTTGTGCTGTTTTCCACCCTCCGGCACCCAGGTAGCCTGTCTCTGCCCTCTCCGGAGGGTCCTGCCTGCCTGGGACCTGGGTGGTTGGCTCCCACGGCAGGAACCCAGAGGAGGCAGGGTGGGCCGAGGGATGCCCACGAGTACGGGGCCGGCGTGCCCAGGAGGGCTGGGCTTCGAGGCCTGGCCCCACCGTCCTCCGTAAGGCCGCACACCCAGGGGTCCCAAGCCAGGTGGCTCCCCCTGGCCCCCTGCCTGAGGCGTCCTGTGGTCACCCTGGGCCGCAGTGGGCCCGGGCCCCTGGCTTTGGTGTTACCTTGCCCGTCTGCCCAGACAAGGTCTGGACACAGGGGTCTGATCCCTGTGTAACAAAGGGATGAGTTAACGAGCAGTTCTCAGTTCTTTGTAGTGACCCCGGGTGTGTAAGGCAGGACGAGGGAGACAGGACTGGCTTTCCAGGGTCATCGACTCTGACCCCCTCCCCACAGGGACAGACAGGGAGTGGGAGAGGCTTCCACAACCCTCCCTGCCAGAAGGGCGTGGGCCCTGCTCCAGAGCATCCTGGGGGATGGGCTACGGGCTCCAAGCAGCTGGATGTGGCCCTCTGGGGGACCCAGCACGGGGCCAGTCACCTCCACGCCGGGCACCTGGGCACCAGGCCCGCCTGGGCCGGGACCAGCTGCTCCGGAGACGGGACAGATGTGGGACGGGGGGTTACCATCCACACTCCCGAGTGGACTTCCAGGAGCTCCAGGGAAGGAGCACCAAGGCCAGGCTCCGTGCTCCCAAAATAGCCCCGGGCGCGGCCAGCGGCCAGGGATGGGCAGCTGACCTCAGCGCACAAGCATCCGTGCAAGCCCAGCTGTCTGCACGGCCACACCTGCTGGGCCTCGGTGGACGGCAAGAACAGCCGCTGGGCCACCCACCCACCGCAGAGGCAGCCGGCCGCTCCGAGCCCAGCTCTCCCCGGGTCCCAGAAAGGGCCCTCACCCTGCCTGCCCTACACTGCCCTTGGGCTGGACCTGGGCTACTCATCTGTAAGCCAGTTTGGCCTCAGATCGTCTGTCCCCCCGTGAGGAGGGGTCTCCCCCCGAGAAAGGCTGTCCCCTCCTCCCTAGGAGGGCTGTCACTCCCAAGGAGGGTTATCCCTCTGGGGCAGGGCTGTCCCCCGACCCCGGGAAGGGCTGTGCCCTGAGGAGGGCCCACGGTCACGGAGGGAGTGGCCCTGCCCCCAGAGACAGAGAACCACCTTGTGTCCTTCCAGTGGGGGTCTCTGTGGGCTCAGGGGGATTTACCAAGCCTAAGTTTACAAAGCAAGTAAAGAATCTTCATGTCATTTCTATCCGCAATCGTGTTTTCCCCACAGTCTCGCCGTGTGTGTGAAAGCAGGGGGATCCGGGGACGGCTGGGAGTCCTGGCCCACTGCACCCCACACACGGAGCCCTCAGCTCTTGGGACACAGCCGCGCGGCCCGCCCTGCTTCCTTTGGGGTGACACCTAGGGGGTGTCAATAGCCCCCAGAACAAGGGTGTCTGTCACCTGCGGCCTTCAAGTCCAGCCGAGGTCAGCCCTGGCACCGTTGGGCTGAGCAGGGGTGAGGCTCGGCTGTGGACAAGCGTCTTCTGGGATGCACGCCACGAACTGGGCAGACACCCAGTCCCGCTCTCAGGGGCCTACACGGGCCAAGTGAACAGACAACAGAGCCCTGGAGCTCTGCTAAATGCAGGTGGGGTGTGACTGAGGGAACAACGTTACAGCAGAGACAAGAAGCAGGCAGAGGGGGTGTGTGTGTGCTAGGGAAGAAGCTCCTGACAGACGAGCAGTTGTGCAAAGGCCCTGGGGCAGCATCATGCTTGGAGCATTCAAAGTCAGCAAAGACGTCAGCGTGGCCACAGATGAGGAAACCAGGCCACTGAAGGTGGGTGACGACTGGGAGACATGGGGGGGTGGGTGTGGACTGTGCTTCACATTCTGATGGTAAAGCTGCTGGGAGTACCTACTGAGAAGCAGTCAAGCCAAGGACACATACCAAAGACAAATGGCAGATGTGCTGAAGTCCATGTGGGGGGGGGGGGGGAGGGGCAATGTCCACCCCAGGTTGGGCTGAGCATTTCCTGGGTTGGCGAATGGTCCTAATGACACCTGTCCAGAGAGCTGGCCTCGGTCCTCCCACTGGCCTGGACCTCTGATCCTGGACTGTCCTCTGCCTGTAAGCTGTTTCTGGGCTAAGGCTGTCCCCACTTCTCTGGCTCTTTAGCAGGTAGTCTCTGCAGAAACTTCTGGAACCTACAGAAGCTGCCGTTGGAGGAATTAGAAGGGTCTCCCTTCTCTGCCTGTCACCCCCGTGAATCCTGGCCCAGAGGCAGCCGGAGGGTGTCCTGGGCAGGTCAGACTCACAGGCCCCGAGTGAGGCCGGGGACTGGCCCAGGCGGTGGTGCTGGGGGTCCCCTGGGCTGGCGACCCCAAGGGTTTCCTGTTGACTGCAGCGTGGAGGGGGGCAGGAAGGGCCTGGGGCAGGGAAACAAGGAACCTCTGTGCTCAGGACCAGGGAGAGTGGTTTGGGAGCCTCCTTGGGCCTTTGAAGTCCTGGGCACACTCCCCCAGAGGTGGGGGGCGGGCCCTGGGCAGGGGCAGCGGGGCAGGAGACCGGGGGGAGTGGCGAAGCAGGAGGGCTGGAGGGGCCCCACAGAGCTGCCCCCAGCTCTGGACTCCCCGCAGGGACGCTGAGGCCTCCTCTTGGACGGATCCCCCCTCCTCTCGAACTGGGTCTCCTGCTCACTGGGCCTCGGGGGTCTGCACGCACTCCTCCTCACAGCCAGCCCTCTGAGTCCACACACATGCTCGCTCGCTCTCTCCCTGTCTCTCTCTCTCTCTCTCTCAAGGCTCCTCAGCCAAAACTGCCCAGCCCAGCCCAGCGGCATGTGCCCAGGGGCCGTGGGGACCCAGCCCAGACATCAGAGCTGCAGGGGGGCCTCTGACCCACATTCCGTCACTCCCATCACTAGCTTCCCTTTTCTTATGTCGCCCCTCACCCCACGCCCCTGCATATCCACACCGTGTCCTGGGCCAGCGTATCTCGTGTCTCACCGTGCAGCGAGGCACGAAGGACAGAGGCCTTGGGAACAGGCGGGCCTGAGGGTGCCCCCCCACCCAGCCCAGGAAAGGAACGTCCACATCCACCTGGGAAGTCGTGAGGTGATGTGTGTCCAGCACCTGGGGACACAGGCACCTTTCACTCGCGTTGGAAACGCCCGACCTTGTCCCCTTGTGAACAAAGTATTCTAGTCCGCATATTCACACATTAGCGTTACATGTATCATATGTCGAAAAGAACTCGTGGAACACATATGTACATTTTCACAAAACAATAAACACCTGCCATGTGGCTTGAGAAATAGGACGGCTTAGCCGAAGGAGGCAGGAAGACATTTGCGGAGGTCCTTACACTCGGGGGGAAAGTTGCATGTTTATTTTTGCCAACCCCCGCCCCCCGGGCCCTCCTGAGAGGGGCGAAGGCTGAGGGCCCCCTACACTCACCCCCACACACCCAGCTGCGCACACGCTCACGCACACACTCGCACACACTCTGCCTGGGTGGTCAGAGCGGCCGGTGGCGTCCCGGGTGTAGACCCCACCGTCCTGCGGGAGTCTCCCTTGGCTCCCACCTCCAAGGCCTTGCGGCAAAGGGACCCTGCGCCCCAGCTCCTGCCTCCAGGCCGCAACCACGGCCACGCCTGGCGCAGCCCCCGCCCCCCCATCCCCGGCCCCTGCAGGCTCCATGCCCTGGCCAGCCTGTCCGTGCCAGCCCAGGCTGCCCTGGCCCTCCTCCCTGTCACGGACGGGACGTGACTCTGGGCCCGAAGCTCCCGGATGACGGCAGACGCAAGGCCATCGATGGCCCCACACCGTCCAGCGGTCTTCTGGAGACGGCCCGAGTGATGCCACACAGAAGCCGCTCCCCACAGTCCGGTAACCCCGTGCTCAGGCGTCTGCGGGAGAGGAGAGCCCTGGCCCATCCCTGGAGCCGGAGAAGGAGGAGGGAGAGGAGGCCTGGCCCGGAGGGTCCCCTGGTGCCGGCCCAGCAGCGAGGCCAGCGGGGCCAGCATAGGCCGAGTCGCATTCCTGAGCAATGAGGCAGCGGCCTGGTTGTCGAAGGCTGTCATTGGGGGAGCCCACACTGGCGGCCGGCCAGCCCAGATGCAGGCATTCCTCTGGCTGAGCTGCCCTCGGGCACTCACACAGCCCCGCACCGGGCCCCCAAGGACTCAAGGACTCGGGGTGGGGGGGGGGGGGCGCCCAGGGATCCAGGACAAGAAACACCGGGCCCCTGGACATTGGGCACCGAGGAAGGTCTGGTGGTGGCCGTGAGCACACTGCCTCACACCCGACTGACTCAGTGGCCCAAGGAGGTCACAGCCAGGTCCCTCCTCCTCCTCGGCCCCCAGGACCCCTGAGATCCCCAGCTTTCTAGGTATGTGCTTCCCCTCCCCCATGACCCCAGCCCTGCCCTGCAGACAAACCCCCGAACGGCTCTCCGAGGCCCCTTTCAAGGCAAAATACAATCCCTCCTGCTCTAGAGTGGACTTAAATCGCTTTATTCTATCGAAACATATTTAAATTCCCCGTGAGACGTTTGCCAGCTCGGTGCCAGCACGCCGCAGTGTGGCTGACGACATTGTCTGGGAAGTTCCCGTCCCGGGATCTGGGAATCCGACGTGCCCGTGCTGTCCCCTGCCCAGGAATGACGGCTCAGTGTCCCCCCCCTCCTTGCGTCCCGGAGATGCTGCGGTGGCCTCAGGCAGGGCGGGGACACGGGAGGCCACGGGAGGCCTGCCATCTCAGCCACCTGGGGCGCGTCAGGGCCCGCGCACTCCGACCGGTCCTGGCTCCTCTGCACCCCGTGCTTCTGCCAGCCGCGTCTCCGTTCTCTGGGGGCCGTGAGGGCCATTTCCGCTTCCAGCTGTGAGGAACGAGGTGGCCACGAGGACCGTTTTGCCACACACGCACCCCGATCTCTGCAGGGTCAAGCTGGGAGCAAAGACGCCCGGTCAAGGGCCCCCGCCCTCCAGGGGACACAGCGTTACACCATCTCCCAAACCATCACCCGTTTGCATCCGGTTGTGCAGGTCCCCGTGGCTTCCCTGTGTGGTCCCCACGGTCTCTTTGCCCCCCTGGGGGCTGTCCCCTCCCTGATCTCGACGGGGCTGGGCTCGTCTTCACGAGGTTTGTGCCATTCGGGCTTCCTCTGCGTGAGGTGCCTGTCCAGTCCCCCCTGGTTTCCTCCCTGCTATTTTGTGACTGCCTCGGGGGAGCTCCGTTTCTGTGTTGCAAATCTCTCTTCCCAGCCTCTGGCTTTTCCTCTTCCGGGACCTGGGGTTTTCCTTCCCTGACCCACTTACCGACTCCTTAACCGAGCCTTGGGGCCAGGTGGTAACTGGGACAGAACAGGGCATCCCCGCCCTCTGGGATCCACAAGGCGCAATGGGGCCAACCAGGTGCAGCCGCGAGGGGCCGTCCACCCACCTGCTGGGGGCTCCACCTGCACTTGGGGGGGCGTGGCGTCAGGCAGAGGAGGGAGCTGGTCAGCGGTGTGCGCTCACCACCGGCACCGCTTCCAGGAAGGAGGAGAAACGCTTCCTTCCTTCCACTTGGGCGTCTCCTTCCTATCCCGTCCTCGGGGCGCGGAAGGAAGGAAGGCCTGCGAGGTGAGGGCTCTTGGAGGGCGCTTTGGGCAACACGGCTGGACACTGAGTCCTCGGCCGCCCGTGAAGCTCCTTAGGCCGGCAGCCGTCGGTGAGCAGCGCCCAGGCGGGTGGGGACGGCGGCATGGGCCCCGGAGGGGAAGGAAGCCCTCTCCCCAGACCATGCCGGGGCCCCGGCGGGCACGGTGCAGGCCCCTCTGCCCGACGGGAGGGCAGTGAGATGCAACTGATGACCGTGGCCTGCTCATTTCTACGCCTGGACAGAGAGCCCCAGGTCCCAACGCCACCATCCGGCGGCCTCTCCCCGCCACGTACTCGGCTGCCCTCGAGGACGAGAACGCCAAGTCCCCTTCTTTGGAAGACGAAGACAAGCAGACAACAGGGACGGAGTCTGGGAGGGGGGATACCCCGGGGAGCGGATGGGGCAGAAGGAACCCCTGCCCAGCCCTGCACACCCTGCTCCAGAAGCCCCTGCCCGGCCCCCCTGGCACACCCGGCCCGTGAGTGGACACTGAGGGGCCGGAGGGCTGTGTGGACGGCACAGCATGGGAGGAGCCACCAGGGAGCACGGCCCCTCTGGGGGAGCTTACCCTTTGTCAAAAGCACCGGCCAGGGAGCCGAGCATCTCGACCCCGATTCAGCCCCGCGGTCCCTCAACGTCCCTGGCGTGACAGCAGGTTCCTGCCGGCTGGACACAGGGGTCCTGGCAGAGGTGCGCCCCGGGCAGGGGTCATGGCCATGCCCCAGGGAGCGGAGCTGCCCCACAGCCATGGGGGGAGATCCCGGGCCTCTCCTGGAGCACACGCAGATTCCCAGGCCCAGCGCCCCCGGACTCACGTGCGGACACAGGGACCGCCACCCGCGCTGCAGACACAGCAGAGGCTCTGGGTGGGGAGGGGCCCTCAGGAGGCAGGGTTCCGCCCGGCAACTACAGGTGATTGAAACAAAACAAGAGACTCCCTTGCACTTGAATTTTGTCCAGAAAAACCCTTTGGGCACACAAAAATGTTAAAGATTTCACTAACAGTATTTAATGTAACTGAAAACACGGTGCAAGCACATGAAACTGTACAATGTTACAAATGTTTTCACCTGTACAGTGTCTTTCTGCTCCAGTGGGTCCACCGTCCTCTCCAGCACCCACACGCTGTGTAAATACAATCGCACGGGGCGCCTGGGTGGCTCTGTCGGGTAAGCGTCCGACTTCAGCTCAGGTCATGATCTCACGATCCGTGGGTTTGAGCCCCGCGTCGGGCTCTGGGCTGACAGCTCGGGGCCTGGAGCCTGCTTCGGGTTCTGTGTCTCCCTCTCTCTCTGCCCTTTCTCTGCTCGTGCTCTGTCTCTCTCTGTCTCTCTCTCTCTCAAAAATAAACATTAAAAAAATGTAAACACAATTGCGTATCAGACCACAACGAACATCTCGATAAGTTCTATAAAGTAATTGTCTATAAAAGAAATCATATGAATGCATTATTTTGTTTCTTGCTTCTTCTCTAAATGTCGTATTTTGAATTAACAAACTTTATTTTGTGAGCAGCCTTAGGTTCACAGCAAAATTGAACAGAATGTGCAGAGATTTCCCAGATGGCCCCCTGCCCCCCCACACACAACGCTGGTCCCTTACCGACCTCGCACCACAGTGGGACACTGGCCACGATCCATGAACCTGCACTGACACGTCACAATCGCCCAGAGCCCGTCATTGACACGAGGGCTCGCTCCGGCTGTTGTGCACTCTGTGGGTTCGGGCACAGGTGTAATGACGTGGGTCCGTCAGTGTGGCATCACGCAGGGTGGTCTCGCTGCCCTGGGAACCCTCCGGGCTCCGCCTGTTCGTCCCTCCTCCTTCCTCAACCCCTCGTGAGCACTGATCATTCTACTATCTCTGTCATTCAGCCTTTTCCAGAAGGTCCCAGTTGGGATCACACAGCGTGTAGCCTTTTTGGATTTACTTCTCTCACCGAGTAATCTGCATTCAAGTCCCCCGCGGTCCCCACGGTTCCCCGCGGTCTCTTTCTAGGGCCACGTAACCGCCATCCAGGTGCGCCCCCGTTCATTTACCGGTCCGCCTGCCTCAGGACATCTTGGTTGCTCCACAGCCTGGGCAACGGTGGAGGAAGCCGCTGTCCTCGGTGCGCAGGGACGACTCGGTTTCCTAATGGGTGAAAGACGTGCAAAGGACCCCACCACGTGAACACGTGAAGAAAGCATCATCAGTCACCGTGGAAACGCACGCTTAAAACCGCGATGGTGGCCAGAACGGTGAGATTAAAAGGGCTGACAGTATCAAGGGTTCCTGTCGATGCAGAGAGAGGGAGATTCCGTGATTTTTGGTGTGAGCGCAACTTTAGAAAACTGTCTGGCACTATCTTCCCAAGTTGGGAATCCACGCAACTCCTCTCCTAGAAACGCCTGGGCGTGTTCGCCAAGAGACAAGCGCACGCGTGCAGGGGGCAGCGGCATCCATCTGGGCCGCGAGCTAGAAACACCAGCGTCCGAGCACAGTCGTACAGAGAAATACTCCCAATGGGTCATGCCGCGGAACACGGCAACGAAAACAGAACGAACTTCTGCCGTTAATAACCGGGGTGAACTTCAAAAATACACTGTGCGCTGAGGAAGCCAGACACAAAGGGGTCGACGCTGTGTGTTTTCACCGATGTAAAGTCCAAACCCAGACGAAACTCCCTGATGGTAGTGGAAGGCAGAGGAGGGGCTCCCCTTGAGAGAGAGGGTCACTGACGGAGGGGAGGAGAGGCCGGCCGATGTTCTGCGTCTTCGTCTGGATGGTGGTTTCGTGGGTGTGGCCCCTCCTCTAAATGCACCAAGCTGTACATTTATGATTGGCGAGCTCTTCGGTGCCCACGTTACTCTGCAGTGAAAAGGTTACTAAGAAGAAAACACCATGCCCATGAAAAGGCGCGCGCAGGCTTTGAGGTTGAGGGATAACCTGGTCCCTGCGGGCCCCGCTGCGTCCCACGAAGAGGTGCTTTGCTGCCGGGAGAGACGGGCTCTCAAGACACCCGCAGGACCCCACCCGCGGGGTCGCTGTGCACCTCCGCGTCCAGTGCTCGCCGGCGTCCCTGGCCCTTTCCTCGGAGACACGACAGAGACGTGCGAGATTTCTCACGTGCTTCTCTGGGCTCTTAGAATCCAGAGTTCATATCCCCCATCCAGTTAGACAGTGAAAGCCGACTTTGCCCTCTGAGGGGAGCCCATCTCTGGCCCCAGGCGCTGGAGGACCCGGAGGTGAAGCCGCATGTGGTGGCCGCCAGCCCTTAGCGCCTGCTGTCACAGCCCGAGGCCGCCCCCCACCCCGGCACTGCCCCGGCTGCCGCAGAGGAGAAGGCCTCGGGCTGGGGCAAGGGCTGAGGAGCGGCCCCAAGGAGGTGGCCCAGGGCAGCCAGACTTCCTTCTAGGCCCGAGTGTCCCCAGGCCCGCCAAGCAGCAGGGGACAGTGCAGCCGGCCAGCGAGCCGGGGTCGGGAGAGGCTTGGCGGCCAGGAACGGGACTCCCTCAGAAAGTGTAAGTCAGGGAGCCTTGAAGGCAAGATGGCGGGAATGCCCACGGTCCCAGCAGAAGGCCCTGGAAATTCAGACAAGGCCCCTCCCCTGCCCCAGCAGGTTGCGCTAAACGCACTGTCTTTTTGTTCATTCTTTTTTCTTTCTTGTGTATCTGTCTCCTGTTAACTAGGAGTTCCTGCGGACAGAGACTGTCCAGTCACCATGGGCCCCACCAGCCGTGCTCCCTGGGGAGAGTCAGGGCGCAAACGAGCCAATGAACCTGCACGGTTAGCTCCAGCCCACGCCTACGTCACACCAGAGGCAGGGACGTGTCCTGAGAGCCCCTGGACGTGCCAGCTGGCTGGGCAGCCCCGTCCCGCCCCACACCGTCCGCCCCCCCCCCCACAAACACACCACAGGACTGCAGCGCCGGAGGGGCGAGGCAGAACCGAATCTACCGTAACGTCTAGTAAATCAGCGAACTCGGTGGTGTTCTGGTAAACGCTCAACGGCGGATACTCGGAAGGGCCAGGGCTGAACTGTAGCATTCGCTAACTTCCGTGACACAAACGCAGCTGATTTCAGACCACCACCTGCGTTAGGTCACAAGGTAGGGGTGGGGGTGGGGGGGAGGCCTCTCCAGCCCAAGCTGGCTCCACACCCTGGAGGTCTCGTGCCGGTTTGGGTGGTCTGCGACCCGCGAAGATACCATTTGTGGCACGTCCCTCCGCTGGTCTTGACCCCCACCCCCCCCCCCGGCTCCACCACGGGGAGGGGCTGGTTGAATCGACTCAACACCCGAGTCCCACCTTCCACAGCTGCGTGGCCCTGAAGGTCCTCTGCCCTCTGCCCTCCTGCCCAGCATCGCTTCCCCAAATCCACAGGCTCCAACCCACAAGCACACCCTGCTTTAGGAGACATCCAGGACCCGGGCTGGGCTGGGCTGGGCTGGGCTGGGCTGGACTGGATTGGGCAGAGCTGGGCTGGGCGGGCTAGGCTGGGCAAGGGTGGGCTAGACTGGGCTAAGCTGGGCTGGGCCGGGCATGGCTAGCTAGAGCCGGGCAGGACTGGGCAGGACTGGGTTATGCTGTGCTGTGCTGTGCTGGACTGGGCTGGACTGGGCTGGATTGGGCACATCTGGGCTGGGCTGGACTGGGCAGAGCTGGGCAGGGCTGGGCAAGGGCGGGCTAGACTGGGCTAAGCTGGGCTGGGCAGGACTGGGCAGGACTGGGTTATGCTGTGCTGTGCTGTGCTGTGCTGGACTGGGCTGGACTGGGCTGGATTGGGCACATCTGGGCTGGGCTGGACTGGGCAGAGCTGGGCAGGGCTGGGCAAGGGCGGGCTAGACTGGGCTAAGCTGGGCTGGGCAGGACTGGGCAGGACTGGGTTATGCTGTGCTGTGCTGGACTGGGCTGGACTGGGCTGGATTGGGCACAGCTGGGCTGGGCTGGACTGGGCAGAGCTGGGCAGGGCTGGGCAAGGGCGGGCTAGACTGGGCTAAGCTGGCCTGGGCCGGGCATGGCTAGCTAGAGCCGGGCAGGACTGGGCAGGACTGGGTTATGCTGGGCTGTGCTGGGCTGGGCTGGACTGGGCCAGGCTGGGCTGGACTGGGTTGGACTGGGCTGGGCTGGGCAGGGCTGGGTCCTGCCTCTTTACTCTGCTTGAGCTTCTGGGCTGGTAAGTTTAAAGGACGAGGCCAGCCTAGAGGACACCGCCGGTCGTGCCCCTCCTTCCCTTCCTCTTGCTCTGAGGGCTGCCAGGGTCTGTTCCCTGGGGCCCAGTGGTGGTGATGGGGCTGGGGGGATGGGGAGGTTCCACACTGCTCCCACCAGGTGTTGTGGGTGACGGGGCCAGCCCCGAGCCAAGGGGAGCAGGAAGTAGCCCCCAGGCCTGGTGGGAGAAGCAACAGAGGAGCTCTAGGAAGAGCAGGGGTGGGGGCATTTCTGGAAACGACTACTGTGTGGTCCACACGTTCCCTGAGAGAAGCCAGAGGCGTGGTCGACACGTTGAATGATTGCATTTCTGTGAAATGTCCAGGCCGGACGTACAGAGACAGACGGCGGACTGGTGGCTCCGAGGGGGGGGGGGGGGGCGCGGGGGCAGGGCGGGACTGCCATCAGTTAGGGGCGTTTGTCTTTGGGGTGGCAAAGATGTTCTGGAATCACACAGCGGTGAAGGTTGCACAGCTCTGAATACATCGAAAAGTCACTGAGTTGTACGCTTCACGTGAGCGAATTCCACCTCGGTAACGCTATCTTCTAGAATCCAAAACAACCGAATGTACGAGACGCTGCCCCAAAGCCGGACTCGCCACCTCGCGGGGTGCCGTCCAGCCGTCCCCGTGTTCGCTTCTGTCAGCGTCGCCCCGCTGGGGGAGCTGGGAGATACACGTGTTTGAAAAGAAAAATCAGGGAGTTCATCGTGATGTTTACAGCTCAGGGTCAACGGCACAGGACTGTTAATTAACTTCTCTCCTGCCTTGTCTTTTACACAGAACATCTTGGTTCCTAATCACCCAATTACCTCCTCCCCCGAGTGCTGCAGCGGAAACACAAACATTTGCACACCCATGATAGCTTCGGCGACAACGGGGTACTTGTAACAGTTAAACTACCCGCAGGTTTCTGCACAGCTCCGTTTTCCTTAGAATCACCAAAAAGCTTAAAATCACAGAGGAATGTCAGCCTGGCATTTCAATCAGAACAGTCCAGTTTCAATCGTATAGGAAACACGATAACGACCGTGATGGAACGACACCTTAATGTCACCTGCTTGTACATTTTGAGACCGATGAATCACACACAGGACTTTAAAACAGTCGAGCCATGCTATCTCAGATGGCTGAATCGCAACTCTGGCCATCTCTGAGTCACCTTCAAGTGCTGAATCACGGCGTCCCCAGTCCCAGAGCCCCAGAAGTCTTCTCCACTGGAGAAAGTTCGTCCAGAGAACTCTGGCCTGAGGCCACCCCACGCTCCTGCTGGCCGTGGCCCATCCACCCAGAAGGAGAGCCCCAAGGGACACCTCTTGACAAACGGTCACCCGGGTTCCTCTGCAGCTGCCGGGCCCCGGGCGCTGTGCCCACTCTGAACACAGGAGTCTTCATGGGGCCCAGGGGAGGATGGGGGAGGGCGTGTGCCCGGGAAGGCCTATGGCCTATGGGACTCGGGCCCCTTCCAGCAGGGCTCTGGCTGCTGCTGGCCGACCTCACCTCGACACCCTCACCTGCCCGCTAACACGTCCTCCCCGGGAGGGAAGCAGCGTCCAAAGGCAGTCAGACCTGCAGACCTTCCACAGACCAAGCCCCGGAGCGGCCAGCACCCCGTGCCCTGGACAACACCCAAGGACACGAGGGCCCCGGCCCCATCGACACGCGCACAGGAGCAAGGAGGCTGGCACAGGGAATACCGCTGAGGATTTCAGAGCCGGGACTCGGAAGCCAGTGTCCCGCGGGCCAGCTCAGTCCTGAGCAAGGCACCCAGAAGGATAGCCCCAGTGACCAAGCCTCCAACGAGGAATGTGGGTGTTCACCAAGCCTTGGGCGGGGGAAAGGCAGGACCCCCGGGGTCCTGGGTGGTAGGGAGGTGATCAGGAGGCCAGGCCACGCTGGACAGGTGCAGGGCTGACCACACTGGCGTCTGGGGGCACCCGACTGGCTGCCGCATGGAGGGAGCCCCGGGGCAGGGACCAGCCTGGGGCCCGGGCAGTAAGTGGACAGAGATGACCAGGCCTTAAGGTAGGAGCTAGGTCTGGATGGGAGGAGGGCTCCACTGGGTCCGGGACCGGGAACAGCCTCTGGGGAGAGATCCCAGAAGCCACCAGACAGATGTGTGGGCAGGAGTGACTTGGGGGTCCTCGGCGTCAGGCTGTGCTAGAGGCCATGGGGGAGGGGCGGGCCTGCCCAGGAGAGGGGACCCCAAGGGACCAGGTGTGTCCTAGGGGTACCAGGGAGAGGTCCTCAGAGAATCCCCCACCTGCCAAGCGTGTGGGCCTCTGGGGTCTGCACTGCACATGTGACCGGCTTTGGGACTCCAGAGTTTCTGGTTCGCTCTAGAATCCACAGTGAGAGACCAAAGGCAGCTGAGGCAGGGCTGAGCTTCGGCCACAGACACTGGCTTCCACAGCCCCGGCGACTGGGAACTTCACGCTGAGGGACCCCAACCCGGGTGTGGGGTCTTCTGACCCTCAGCACCACTTTGGGGACCCGTCACAGTGACCGGGACAGTTCACTGATGGGATCGTGCCATCCATCCCACAAGTTTCGCACACGGTGGTCAAGGGGACCCAGCGCCCGAGCCCCCCGGGGACTTGGGCAGCGGGCACGTGGCTAAAGCGTCTGGTCAAGTGTCCCAAAGCAGCTGACCCCACAGCAGCCCTTGAAGGCAGGCTAAGTGAGGGTCTCGGTGGGGACACTGTGGGCTCGGTCCAGTCTCCCCTCCAGGACCAGGGGGCAGGACGGGGTCTCAGCAGGCAGTTCCTCCCAGCAGGGTGGTCTCCTTGTAAGAAGCCCTTCCCCAGCAGAGGCCACAATTGTTCCCTGCAGCCCTGTCCTCACCCACCCATCTCTGCCCTGGAGACCATGGAACCACAGAGGGACCAGGCTGCTCCCCCCACACACCTGTCCCTTCCCCTCCCTTCCCCTGCTCCCCTCACCCCAGCTCCCTCCAGTCGAGGCCCTGGATTCCAACACCTTGACCTCATCTGCTCGGGGGTGGGGGGGGGTGGGGGGGGCGGGGGGGTGGGGACTCACCCCCATCAAAGCAGGATTCCAGGGGAGGGTGTGGACTCCCAGCTACCCTGGTCCCAGGGGCCAGGGACACAGCAAGTACCTGCATCTCAGGACCCCCTCAAGTACATGGGGGTGAGGGTGATGGGCTGTCCTCACAGAAAGGAACGTTCAAACACTGTGACGCAGGGGCTCCCAGACCCCAGAGCCCGGGAGGGGTGGCTGCAAAGTCCTGCAGGGGCAGGAGCCGAATGCAAGGTGACCCAGGCCCCGGTATCTGGCACGGCGGCTGTGGATAGGGGCGGTGCCAGCACCCCCCTCTGTCCTGCCGCAGAGTCCGGCTCTGGGCCTCTCTGCTCAGGCCCCTCCCCTTCCCCCCCAACCAGCCCTGCCTGCTCCCTGCAGGGCCACTCAGCACTGGTCCTGGGCCCTTTCACCCTGACCCCCCACCCCTCTGCCTCTCTGACAGCCTCTCCCTGCTCCTGGCTTCACACCGAGGCTCCCACAACCCAGGCGCTGAGCTGGGGATTCCAGCCGGAGGACCAGTGTGCCCCATTGGAAGCCCTCACCCAGTGAGGAGGATTCCAGGGGAAGGCGTGGACTCTGAGCTTCCCTCCCGTGGCCCTGGTGCTGCCCCCAAATGCCCTGAGGTCACACAGCTACCAGGGCTAGGGGAGCAGGGCCCACGGGTCACCCAGGAGAGCAGTGATGGTAAATTCTCAATCTGTGAGCTGGATTTCTGTCATTCCAGCAAGATCCTTTGTCCTGACCACTACAGAGGCTAACCGGGCACCGGCGAATATGCGAACACAGGGTTGTGCGGGACAGGGCTCCCCCCCCACTCCGGCCCACGCTCCCAGGCAAGCTGGGGGGGGGGGGGGGGTTCCACGGCCTTAGCCAGGCCCAAGGTCAAATGTGCCGTGGCTCCCGACAACGGGTTTGGGGTGAGTTTATAAAAGTGAAGACCTGGAGGGGGAGAAGTCTGGATTTCATCCAGAAGCAGCAGAGGGCATGGAGGGGGCTTCAGTGGGCTCAGACAATCGAGCCTGGGGTGCTGACACGTGGTCAGAGACAGCTCACAGACACTTCCTGCCCTGGGCGACAGACGGCACCAAAGCAGCCAGCCTGGGATCTGGGGTCCTCAGACTTGCTGCCTCTGTCCCCAGGACTGAGGACCCCTGACCTTCCCCACCCCAGAGGAATGAGCTGAGCAAACCCCACCCAGCTGAACGGTGGGGGCCTCTCCCGGGGCTCAAGGGGGGGTGCCCCCACCCCCTAGGATCAAAAGCGGGGTGGGGCCTCTGGCCTGTGGACACCACCTGCTCAGCCTTGTGGCCCAGGGCCTCACAAGACCTCAGGGGAGAGAGGGCTTGGGTCCCAGCCCCCCAGGCCTCGTGGGCCGAGCCCCAGGCAGGCGGCTCTGCCCCCCCCCCCCCCCACCAAGCTCCGTGGCTCCAGAGGCAGGGGCCGCCCTGGGAACAGCACACCCAGGGCCCAGCGAGGGAGGGCAGGGGGCCAGGGCAACAGCGATGCAACCTGGGCAGCTTCCTCCTATGCTGGACCCTCCCTGCCCCCGCCCGGGCTGTCCCCCGCTTCCAGAACAGGTGCCCTCACTCCTCAGGCGCCCCTGCCCCAGCGCAGCGCGGCCCCTCCAGGAAACACAGGACCCGCCGGCCTCGAGCAGGGCCCCAAGCACGGACGGGCGGGCTGATTTCACGAAGAAATTGGTTTGTCCTCTGAGTCCTCTTTCTGCCCTACCTTCTGCCCGCAGTGAGCAAGCAGGCGGCCAGGGAGCTGAGACCTTTTACCCAGTCCTCACTGGCTGCAAGATCTGCTTCTTCCCACGCTCAAGCGGTCAGGTAGGAGGAGAAGGGCGGGGCGGGGGCCAGGACATGGGCGGGGCCAGATCGGGGTGGGGTCAGGGGTGGGCGGGGCCAGGGAGAAGCCTGGGGGGCCTGGGGCCAGGTGTCACAGACCCAGCCAGTGAGAAAGGGCCCCGCCCCCTGCCCTGCCCTGTGCCCGCGTCCAGACCCGCCTGTCCCTTGACAATATTCCTACAGCGCCTCCCTGCCCAGCGGGTTCACAGGCCTGGGTCCTGCCCCGGGGGGTACCCCGCCCTTGAGAGGTGCATCAGCTCAGGGTGCCCTGGTCGGCAGAGCCCAGCACAAGGGCAGGTTGCTCAGCTGAGGCAGGACTGGGGGCACCCGCTGGGAGGCCTGGGGGAGGGCACGCGCCTGCCGGGCAGCCCCCTCCCCACCTGGGCATCCGGAAAGGTGACTCATCAGATCCCCGGGGAGGACTCAGCCAGTACCAGAGGGCCAGCAGAACCTCCCCCACCTACACCAGGGAAGGGACAGATGCCTGGGGAGACAGAGGCCCGGGAAGCCACCCCCGTCTGAGGCCCAGGGGCCGCCCAAGTGGGGGCTCCCAGCACACAGGGGCCCTGCAGGGCAGCCGCGCCTCGGCGGGCTCCCGAGGCCCGTCCCTGGTGAGAGCCCCTCGCTCGCCCTGCCCGTCCGGTCGGCAGTGACCAGAGAGGCTCAGCCCCTCTGCCCTCGGCCGGTGCCGTTTTCACTTCTTCGAGTGAGCCCAGGAAATGCCTCCCAGTGTCCCTCCCTAACCCTTCTCTGCACGTTTTGATTCAATTGGATGACTCCAGCCTGCTGGCCTACATTCACTCCCTGAAGCCCCAGCTCCTGAGCAGCGTCTAAAAATAGGGTGTGACCAGCTGGATGCGGATGGGGCCTTGGCTCTCTCCGGCCAGCGCTCAGGCAGGAGGCCTCAGGGCTGCGGCTCATCATCCGCTACCCACAGAAGCAGAACAGAAGCGCCTCGTCAGGGTGAGGACTAGCAGGAAACACCCCCAAATACCCACACCACTTGTGTTCCCCGGCCTTGTTTCCAGATGTCTCACAGCGAGTCTGAATCACTGTCGTGATAGGCTGAACGTTGGGGACACAAAGACTGCCCGCCTTGCAAGGGCGCCTGCAGTGGCCCAGGGCGGAGTGGGGCCGAGTGGGGGGCGCCTGGCAGGGCCCGGTGCCCGGGGGGTTGTGGCGGGGCGGGGGGGGCCGCTCAGGGCGGGAGCCAGCCCTGCTGAGGCAGACAGACGTCGCAGAGCCCCCTGGGGCAGCTCCACAGGCACCCTGTGACACCTGGGGCAGGCAGGCCAGGTGGGCACCACCCCTCCCGTCTCCAAGTCCTCCTGCCAGGCCCTCCAGCCCAGGCCAGCACGTCTTCCTCAGTCCCCAGGGGACTCAGGCACCATTGATCGGGCCTCCGGAGGCCGTGAGCTGGGGAGGGTGCTGATCCGGGGGGCATAGGGGGTCCGCGTAGGCCGTGGGAGAGAGCCGTGCTGATGCCCGGGCCCAGAGTAGCCGCCTCCTTCCGATGCCCACCCTGTACAAGGCAGGGCAGCGGGAGGCCGAGCCCTGGCTGGAGCGGGGGTGGGGAGGCAGTCTTGCCCAGCGACCCCTCGGGGCCTCCAGAGCCGCGGGAACGCTCTGGGCTGGGGACTTGGCCGAGAGGCCTTCTCCAGAGCCACACTCAGCTGTGGGCAGAGGGGGCAGGCAGGGGCCGTAAGGAGAGCTGGGTTTGGTGTCAGGCCAGCTGGGGCGATGCCAGCTCATCACTTACCAGCTGAGTCACTCGGGGCAAGCACTCAACCTCTCTGAACCTCATCTGTGGGATGCGGCTGACATGCCTGCCCGCTTTCAGGATCTCATAGGGGCTGAAGGAGCCGCTTTGTGCAAAGCCCCACCCCCACCCCCCCACCCCCATAGCCACCAGGACTCCCCGGTGCCCTTCCCAGGCTGCGGCCACCCATCCCTGGGGTTCCGACTGCCCCCCCCACACACACCCAGCGCTGTGCGGGCACTTCCCGGGTGGTAACAGCAGCGATGGCATGCACTGTCACCGTGCCTCCGCCTACAGCACAGAACTCTCTGGAACAGCAAAGACTTCGCCCAGCCTCCCTGAGCTCGAGGGCCCCACGGGATGAAAACAGAAGGTGCCCCGTAGGGCTTCCAAGAGAGCTCCTGGGGGAAGGCCAAGTCTGCTCAGAGAGAGTCCCCGCTGCCCTGGGCCTGTCCCTTTCCTCCCACCTGGAACACAGACGTGAAGGAGGGAGCCGCAGCGACCATTTTCACCCATGAGGCAGCCGTGGGTGTGGAAGCTCCATGCTGAGCTTGGTGGAGGAGCAAGGAGAGAGCCTGGGCCCCTGATCTTGGAGGCGCCGTGTGGGCCCCAAACTTTGCTGAAGAAAACCAGCCCCGAAATGTCTTCAAGCCACGGCAGTCAGAGCTCTGTTCCTGGCGACCACGGGCAGTGTCTAACAGAGGCGTCTGCTGAGAAGCCCTAACCCCAGTCACTGAACCCACTTCACTTGTGCACGTCAACCGCCACCCTAGAAGGTGGCTGTTACCAACCTCTTGGTCCAAGGAGGAGAGCGAAGTCAAAGACGGTCAGCCACCTCCCAAGGGCCACAGCCGGGGGGGAGAGGGGGACCCAGGTCTGTGGACCCCAGAGTTCCCTCTTGGCCGAGTGGCCCCGGGCACGGGAGAGGCGGCCAGAGCCTCAGACGCCCCGTCGCTCCACACGACGAGGCTGGGGGCCAGGCTGAGGAATGTGTGCCCTGTAGACAAGGGGACGACGGCGGGGTTCGCCTCTGGAGAGCCGGGCGCGACTCTAGGCCTGTGCCCATGGGACCCCGACCGGAAGGTGTCCCCCCAGGAGACACCCTGGCTCTCGAAGCCCCATCAGCACCTGTGACCACACCTCGTACACAGGCAGGGTGGCCCACGTGCTCCCCGGCCCCGTGGGGCACGGCTTCAGGCTAACGCGGGGGAGACAGGCGGGCGTGCCTGGCCAGGTGCGCTTCCTACCTCCTTCCTCTGATTGTAAAGAAAATACAGGACATTTAGAAATCACAAAAAAGTCTCATCCCAGAGATCGCCGTCAGTTCAGACTGGAATATCCACGATGTTTCTAATTCAAAGCGACGCCGTGGTACATTCTAGGCGGAAGGCCGGGCATCCCTGCCCGCGTGGTCTCCGCCCGTGGCCACTCCCGTTGGTGACGTGAGGGTAAATCACCTGGGGAGAGTACGACCTTCCTGCAGGTGGCCGTGGGCGCTCCCCACGTCCCAGCGTCCCGCTGACATGCTTGCTGAAACGCGGGCCTGTGTCACGTGGGGGTCCTCAAACCCAGCGTCTGTGTCTCCAGGGCCCACCCCTCACTTTCACGCAGTGCTTTCGAAGTCCTTCTGGAAGTTCACAGGTGTTAGTTCACAAGTGACCACAAACACACGTGTGGAGACCTGGGGGCCGGGAAAGGAAAGGAGACGGACTCACCTCCCAGCCCTGTGACTCGGGGTGCGACGGGGGGCGACACGGGGCACAATGGGGGGTGACACGGGGCATGACGGGGGGTGACATGGGGCACAGTGGGGGGTGACACGGGGCACGACGGGAGGTGACATGGGGCGTGGTGGGGGTGACACGGGACACAGTGGGGGGTGACACGGGGCACGATGGGGGGGCGACACGGGGCACGACAGGAGGTGACATGGGGCATGGTGGGGGTGACACGGGACACAGTGGGGGGTGACACGGGGCACGACGGGGAGACACAGGGCACGACGGGAGGTGACACGGGGCACGACGGGAGGTGACATGGGGCGTGGTGGGGGTGACACGGGGCATGATGGGGGGACACAGGGCACGACGGGAGGTGACACGGGTCACAGTGGGGGGTGACACGGGGCACGATGGGAGGTGACATGGGGCGTGGTGGGTGACACAGGACACAGTGGGGGTGACATCGGCTGTGGCAGGGCGTGACACAGGCACTGGGGGGGGTGACACAAGCTATGAGTGGGACAGTAAGGCTCACGCTGTAGGAGGGCTTGCCTCCAGGGAGACAGGGCCCATGGGAGAGCACAGCAGCCCCTTGCTCACACCCTGTGAACACCCCACCCCAGCCAAGTGGATGCGGGTCAAGCCGGCTTCCTGCCTCACCAGGGGTCCTGGCCGCCGCACAGCCGAGGGGCGCAAGCCAACCACGTGGCCACAGGGTCTTTCTCAGGGAAGGGGCTTCAAGAGCAGTCTCGGTCCCCAGAAGCCAGCCCGGAAGGCGAGGGGTGACCAAACCAGCTTGGACAGTGACACCGGTGCCCACCAGCCGCTCCGGGGACAGTCCCTCCCAGCATCTGCTCAGAGGTGGAGTCCTTGACCCGGAGCCTGCGCCCGGGGTCTTCTCTGGGTCTCTGGGACACGTCAGGCTGTGTGGCCACCGAGACGGCTGGCCTCGTGGGCTCGGAAGGAAGAGAAGGTCTAAGGGAAGCACCGGGGCTCTGTCCCTTCAGGCAAGGCCAGGAGGGCACCCCAGCAGGAGCCGGAGACCCCCGACCCCAGGCCCCCCTCCCTGCCCGCAGTCCACACGAGGCTTCCCTCCTCTGGCCCAGTTTCTCTCTCTGAGGACTGAGGGTGGTGGGTGGAGGGGTCGAGATCAAAGAAGAAAAGCGTGTGATCTGGAAGAGGGTCCCTTGCAGCGGCTGCACCCACGCCCCTGCCCTCGGGGCCCCACGGCCCGGGGGTGGGGCTGTCGTGCCTGCCCAGACAGGGCCAGGCCCAGCCAGGACCCAGGACGCAGACATCAAAGGAGCCAGGCTGTGGGCAAAGGGAGTCAGGCTGGAGCTTGAGGCCCTGCTTCTTTGCAAAGTTTGCCTGCTGCCAGCGACAGCGGCCGCCTCCGAGGAGGGGGGTGACCCTGCCCCGGGGAGCCAGCCCCCCAAGCACCACGCCCTCGTCCGAGCCCCTGTCCGGGCCCAGACGAGGCACATAGACCCTCTCCCAGGGCGGGGGCATTATGTCACGCTCTCTCAGGAGCACGCGAGGGCTCAAAACCAGGTGCTTTGGGGAGCGGCCAGGGAGACGGGGTGCCCGCCCGGGGGTGCCCCGGGGGTGCAGATGTGGGCGGTGTGTGCAGTCACACACACATGGCCTGTGCTCCAAGGGCCTTTGACAGCCCCGCCCACGGCCCCTCCCTGTGTAGACAGGACCTGAGACTGGGCCAGGGTCTCTGGGTGGGTGAGTCCCTTGGCCTTTGGCTGACTGCCCAGGACAGGGTCGCCCCTGCAATCGGGGCGTCCTGTCTCATGCCTGGAGGGCAGGCCGGAGGCTCTCACAGGTCCCTAGAGGCGCTGGGAGACTGGGGACCCCAGAGGGGCAGGGCACGGGGCAGCACCTCTGAGCCCCCGAGAGGCCCGGGTCAGGAGGCTGAACGTACGCCGACCTGCGGTCCGGCAATGTCACCCCCAGAGTGTCCCCTGCAGTGATGCTGGTGACGGTCTCTGACGGTGACAGAATCACACCCCTGAGACAACCACTTCTGAAGCCCCAGAACCTGCAGCAAAGTCCCCTTAATGCAGAAAGGGCCTCTGCAGGCGGGGGTCACCTGCGTGTCCTGGGGGCCCGGCGTCATCACATGGGCCAGCGAAGGAGACGGGTCAACGGAAGCAGAGGTGGCGCAATGGGGCGACGCGCCACAGGGCGCGGGCGCCTCCAGAAGCTGGAGGCCCGGGGAGGGATTGTCCTCCGGAGTCTCTGGCAGGAGCCAGCCCTGCTGACACCTTCATTTTCGACCTCTGCCCCCCAGAGCTGTAAGAATAAAACTTCGTTGTTTCGAGCCATCGACTCAGGGCTGACCTACCAGTGCGGCCACAGGAAACTCCAGGGGCCCGGACCCCAGACCCTTCTTACTCCACACCCCCCTGGCCCCCACCAACCGAGACCCTCCCCCCTTCTGGAACCTTCACGCCCACCCGAGCCCACCCGAGCCCTCTCCTTTGTGAGCTGTCCTCCTGCCCACCCTGGAGGCTCCTCACAGCCTCCCTGCGGGCCTCTCTGTTCACACAGCTGCCCCCAGGGTGGTCCACTGCCCTGTGTCGGCTCGGGATCCAGTCTCCTTCGTGCCCGCCGGCAGCTCCCAGGAGAGGAGGAGGAGGGGGAGCCCCCGCCCCCCAGCCCCTGGTCCCCTCCGGACACCCGCTCTTACCCGGTGCACATGTCCCAGGGGGAGGGGAGGAGCCCTGGGGCAAATCCTCCCAGGGCAGAGCTTGGAGGGGCCCGGGGGCGGGGGGTCAGGGACACAGCCCCGGGAAGGTGCAGTCAGTGGCTGGGAGTGGCCTCTGAGCCCCTGGAGCAGAAGCACAGAGCAGACGAGTCCTCCCGTGACTTCCTCTGCTTCGTTATGAAATCCTTTCTCCAACGTGGAGCCTTGTGTGTTGCATCCTGGGCGCAGGAGCCGTGCTCCGACCTGAGATGATCTCTCCAGCCCCGTCTCAGAGCTTTTCCCAACACACGCAGGCACAGAAAGCCTGAGTAACGGAATCGTGCGAGATGCCAAAACAATCCAACAGAGCCGAGACCCCGGCCTTCAGGAAAAGATTCCCGAAAGATCGCCTTACTCTCCGATGCGATCGTTGGCTGCGAAACTGCTCTTTTCTGTCAGCTCCTGTGGTTTGCGTCTCGAACAAGGTAACCTAGATCCCCACCGGCCACGCGTACTAACGTTGGCTGTCCTGGCCACAGAATGGCCTGACGACCTGAGCACTCCTGAGACGCGTGGGCGACATGACCAGCGTGCACCGTTAACGTTCCGCCAGCCGCGCGAGACATTCCCCTCCTCCACATGGGACACGCTCCTTGCAAACAGGACCGCGCAGGAGTGTGGCGCACCCGGGAGCCGGGCCGCGGTCCCAGCCAGGGGACAGTGCCCCCCCACAGCTTGCTGGGACTCGTTAATGGCCGCCTTATTCGACCCGATGCAAATAAATGTGGAAAACTGGATAAAACGTGAAGTCTTTGGTCTTGTATGAAGCCAACATGATACTGATGGCAAAATTCCACAAATGTCATACATAAAGATCGATTTCTTCTATGAAGATCCATGCAAAAATCCCAAATGAAATACTAGCTAACCATAATTTTGCATCATGACCAAATACAAAATAATATATAGAAATCTATAGCTTTTATAAGTCGTAACAAATGGTACAAGGACAAGCTGGAAGTACCATCATTTAACACAGTAACAAAACTGAGGAAATCCCACGGGGCACCTGGGGGGCTCAGTCGGTTAAGCGTCCGGCTTCCCCTCAGGTCATGATCTCACGGTTGGTGAGTTCCAGCCCCGCGTCGGGCTCTGTGCTGACGGCTCAGAGCCTGGAGCCTGTCTCGGATTCTGTGTCTCCCTCTCTCTGCCCCTCCCCTGCTCATACACTCTCTCTCTCTCTCAAAAATAAATAAACACTATATATATAAAAAAAAAAGATTAGTTTGGACAAACGCACTGTGGTTATGTAACATGTTAGCACTGGAGGAAGGCAGGTGAAGGGTCTACAGAAACTCACCTCTCAGTCTCCAATTATTTCCAAATAAAGAGTTTTAAAAACCCAACGGAGGTGAGGGGTGGCTTATCTGGCTGTGTCCTTTCCGCATACTCCAGCACCAGGGTGGCGGGGGCTTGGTGTGGGGTGAGGCGGGGGGACTACGACACTAACCCTGCTGCCCCACCTTGAACTCCAGGGGCGGGGGCGGGGCCAGGAGCCTTGGCATCCAGCAGGAGCTGAGCTCCGGCACAGGTCCTCCGGACACATCCTGGGACTGTGTGCACCTGTCCCCTTCCCTCTCTGCTCAGCTCCGTCACTCTTGTCATCAGGGGCCTGCTCCCCCGGTGACAGCCGAGGTCCCTCAAGGAGGCCAGGTGGGGCGAGGGTCTCAGTCCACTCTTGGCCAGGGGCTGCCACACCCTCCGCCCACCCTGAGGTCCCGGTAACTGGAGACTCCTCGGGCACGGAGAGCAGAGACACCTGCAGACAGGTCCTAAGTGCTCTGGAGCCAGGGTGCCTCGGGGCATCGTCAGTGGTACGTGTCCACTCGGCTAAGCTGGAGACCCCAGCGACTCAATCAAATGCCAGTTTAGGAGTTGCCGGGAGGGCACTTTACAGATGGGGTGGGAGTCCACAGTTGATCGCGGTAACGGAGATGACCCCCTGTGACAGCGGTCGGCCTCCCCACATCTCCCGGTGTATGTATACGTGTCCTCTCGACGCCACCCCTCCGAGCCCCAGGGGACACAGTGGGCTGGAAGGGCGGAGCCTGGAGACCCCTTCCTTCTCCAGCCCAAGGACCTTCAGGCCTGTCCGTTTTGTAGATCAAGGTGGAGGTCTGTGTAAGTCACTCTTTTAATTGAGCATTTCCTGCTAAAAATCAAGCTTGCAAACCACTGATGGAGCCAGGCCTCGTCGACGCCCAGAAGGAGGCCCCGCGGCCAAGGCAGGAAGAGTCCCAGCTGGTGGAGGACGAAGCCAGGGGAAGCCCAGGCGCTGCACAAGGCCCCCCTCCCACGCGGCTGCGGCTCCCGTCCTGTCCACCACGTGGGGACGGAGATGGCCTGTGCCGCAGGAGGGCTGGGACAGGGACTTGGCAGGGAGCCAAGCGTCCATCCCTGGCAGGCGGCCCCAGCTCTGTCATCAATCACCCAGGGTGGATGGAGCCTCACTGCTGAAAGATTCCAGAATGATCTGCCTCCACTGTTCCCTCAAGAAGGGAGGTGCCGGGCTCAGGGAGCCGGGGGCCGCCTCTTTCTCTGACCTGCAGCGATTCGGGTGGGTCTTTTCCCTGAGGCTGAGCTCCACACTCGCGCCCCGAGCTGTGCACCTGGGACCTCAGGAGGAGGGTTGGCTGGGGTGACCGCAGGGACGTGGGGGATGGTGTCTGCCTGCCTGCCGCAGTGGTGCAGAACTGGGCACTCGGCGGGCAGAGCTGGAAGACAGGCCGAGCCCACGCCAGGCAGGGGTGCGGGCGTGGAGCCCCCAGCACGCGTGCCCCCAGGGGTCTGCCCTCTCTTCCAGGGACCCCCGTGGAGGGTGGCCCTCAGAACTGGCCTCGGTGACGGCGGGCGAGCCTGTGCAGCGAGGAATTTGGCCTGGCCCTAACCAAGGTCTGCCCTCGGCGTCTGGGAGCTCCTCCCTCAACCCTTGGGACATTCGGGCTGGTAGGGGCCCCAGGCACACCAAATCGTGACAGTGCGGGGGTCTTTGGGTCACGTGGTGTCAGTTAACTTCAGAAGAGGGCTGGAGACTGAGGTCAGCGACTTGGACAATCAGAGCTGAAGGATCAATTGTGCCCCCGCGATGGACCCCCAGTACTCGGGACGGGGGGCTCCGGCGGCCGTGCTCTGTGTACACGGGCCCACGTGGATGCCAGGAGGGCACCGCTGTGCTGACCCAAGAGAGGGACGGGGAAGCGTCCTGTTCGGAGTTTGTGCTGGCCTCTGCCCTGCAGCCGTCCCCGCGGCTGCCCCAAAACCGTGAGAGTGACAGCTTGGGTGAGTTGTGTGCGTCTTCCTAGGGAGTCACAGGACTCGCGGGTGGTCTCGGGGGCCACAGATGTGTCACGGGTGTCAGAGTGAGGGCGTCTTGTGTGGACTGTCCCTTCCAGCTTGTATCAGGTGAACCCTGGGCAAGCCCCCGTCTTCACCGTCGCCTCCCAGAGCGGCTAGGGGAGCCCCAGACGTCCGGGGGGCCGGGACCCTCCATTTGCTACCCTGGACGCAGAGGACCGTGTTCCCGGGCGGGGGAAGAAGAGGGCACTTGGGAGGACCTAAATGAGCTCTGGCCACAGCCCTCAGGGACTGGATTTTCTTGGCCGGAGCCGGGCGCAGGGCGGGCGGGCGCTGGGGTGGAGTCCGACCTGGGCCACCTCCCAGGGCCACGCTGCGGTCACCGTGGGGGCCCGGCCCACAGCTCCACCCCACCCAGCGGCCATCTGCACAGACCTTGAATTTCCAGCAGAATCAAAGGCTTTTTAGAGTTTGGGCAAAAATCTTGTGATTTTTTTTTTTTTTTTCAAATAGTTTGGGCTTGGCAAGTCCCAAGCTGTACTGTGCCAAGCGCTCCTTCCTCCTATAATTTAAAGAAGAAAAAACAACAAAAAACAAAACCACTGTGCATTTCAAGGGGAGCGTGGTCTGCGTGCCTCTGGTTCTACCACAGTCATCAAACTCACGGTTTGGAGAGTCTATTCCGTGTCGAAATAGCCTCGCGGAGCCTCTTCCCTGGCTTTTCAATTTCCTATTTTATTTTACTGTCATCTGTCAACCAGGAGCTGCCCCCGCCAGCCCAGGCCGCAGGTGGCTGGGGGGCCTGCCGAGGACCCCTCCCCCGGGGCCGGACCCCAGCCTGCCAGGGGCTTCCGTGCTCAGAGGCCTGTCCGCCGCCCCGCCATCCACCCCAGAGGTCAGGAATCCAGCGGCCGCTTGCCCGAGCCCCTCGGTGCCGCGACGGACACGGACCAGCGACACCACCCACGTACGTGAAGGCCTAAGGGGTCTCAGCTCAGTGTTTCGGGGGCACTTAGGGGAAGGGCTGCTCTGCCGTGGTGGGGGCTGAGGAGGCGGCATGAAGAAAGCCTTGGGGTCACGGCCCGTGCCCAACCTGAGTCCTGCCTCACGAGAAGTCCCCCGGAAAATGGGGTGAAGGACGAAGGATAAACGACGGTCTCCTGCCTGAGCAGGTGCCGGGCAGGGGGGGTCTGGAGGGGCCAAGAGCCCCGGCTGGGCTGTCGGGACAGGCGGGCTGGGGCCCCAAGATGCAGACCCCAGGTCGTGAGCTTCCAGGGCCCCTCCCTGAGCTCCCCCATCCTGCATTAGGGCATTTTCTGGGCCCACAGTGGAGGATGTGGCTGGCTCTTACAGGGCCATGTGCCGTCTGCTGAGGGGCCCCACGCCCGTGTCACGACAAGCCCCCAAGGCCTATTTCCGGGACCGGGAGCCAAGTATCCACAACTCTGAACAACGGTTTCTTCCCGGCCTGAGGGTGAGCGTCCTTATATCTTCCGTGTGCCCCCCCACCGTGGGTCTCCTCCCGCAGCAGAAGCCTGCCGGGCACACCAAGCCCCCAGAAGCTGTGCCTAAAGCAGTGCCCAGGTCTCAGGAGGGGTGGCCCTCTCTGTCCTCCAGCCGTGGGTGGCACTTAGATCCCGCCAGTACAATCTCCCAATGACCAACTATACGGAGACTCGGGAGGAGAGACTACAGGCCCCGTGCATGACCTCCTCCCGAGAAGGTGGAGACCCCCGCCCATTCCCCCACCAGGCCCCCCGAGGCAGGGTGGTGCTGTCCTGAGCTTGGGCGGTGCTTACTGAGCAGGTCACGGAAAGCCCAGAGGGAGGTGGGGAGGCAGCCGGCTCTACAGAGAACTTGCTAGAATGTGGGACACACAGCACCGGAAGCTGGCTACGGTAGGCCAGGCCGACAGGTGCCGTCGGTCACCCCCCGGTGGAACAGCAGCCAGAGCAAGACAGGGACGGTGCCACTGATGCCCACGGGGTCCCTCCCACCCACGGACACTGTGACGGACACTTGCCCTGAGCCCGGGGCAGACCGTCCACACAGCAGTCGGCCAGACCATCAGGACTGAAGGGCTCGGAGGCTTACCCTAGCAAACGACAGCCAGGATGGTGTCGAAGATGCTCGCGTTCCAAGTCAGGTAAATCCTGGAATGTGAGGGTAGCTCGGCGTCAGAGGACCTATGACTATAATTGAAGGCAGTGAGAAGCCACAAGGGACAAATGACCCGCTCATCACAACAGGTGTGGGAAAATCCCACCTCTTTCCCTACTAAAACGTTAAAAGGAAACCTCTTAGCAAGGAAAGAAGACTTCCCCAACTTGATGAGGATTTCTTCTAGAAACCTTCAGCCGACACCACGGTTAATGCTGACGCTTCAAAAGGAAGGAAAAACAAGTATCTTCATGATTGTCAATATTTTAAAATATTTCGTCATCTACCAACATTTTACTAGAGATGCCAGTCAAGATAATAATGTATTTAAAAAAAAAAAAGACATAAGTATTTGGAAATTAAAAGATTAAGTTGTGGCTAATAGTCAACTGAAATCCCGTTAGAATTCGTTAGATAAGTGGGGTGCCACGCTGGCTCTGTCCATAGAGCATGCAAGTCTTGATCTCAGGGTCGTGAGTTTGAGCCCCGCAGTGGGCACAGAGCCTACCTGGGGGAAAAAAAGGAAAAAAAGAATCTAATCAGATTGTGAAGGAAAAAATCAATCTTCAATAGTCACTAACTGTCCTGCACACAGCAACAACCAATGGAAATATATTGTCAAAAATACTGTTTCTAGAAGCCCAAAACTTCTAAAAATAAACCCAATAATTTAAAAGCCTAGACAACGAAAAATGGGGCGCCTGGGGGCTGAGTCAGTTAAGCATCTGACTTCGGCTCAGGTCATGATCTCACGGCTCGTGGGTTCGAGCCCCACATCGGGCTCTGGGCTGACAGCTCAGACCTGGAACCTGCTTCGGATTCTGTGTCTCCCTCTCTCTGCCCCCACCTCCTTGCTTGCACTCTCTCTCTGCCTCTCAAAAATAAATAAACATTAAAAAATAAATAAATAAGAGCTTAGATGGATGAAAATTATAAAACTTTACTGAAAAGCAATAAAAAGTGAATAAAGGGAGAAATGTGAAATACAAAGAATTCTCAATTTTGAGGGGAAAGAAAGCAGTTCTAGAACTTTTCTACAGAATCAGGGCAATTCTCTTCTGCTGTTTATGGGATCTGACAGGCTGAACCCAACGTTCTTAGGACGGAGAACATTTGAATGAAGAGAGCCAAGAAACGTTCAGAACTAAGCAATACACGTCCTGTATAACTAGTGTTCACATCAGTGTGGTCTCAGCCCAGGCAGAAATATACAAAGAAATCCAAGGATAAGGGCCCAGAAATAGACGCGCGTGTGTTGGACTGTGTATTTACTGGCATTTCATCAGTGGGGGAGGGGGAGGGAGAGCTTCAACCCAGATTTCCAGGCAAGAGCCTGATCTTTAATCCATAAAGAGCTCCTCAAAAATCAATACGAAAACAACGAAGGTGAAAAATGGTGACGTGCCTGAATGCACGGGCCACCGGGAAGCACAACAGAGGCCGTGAGTCTGTGAGAACACGCCTCGGGAAGCACACGCACCCTCCCGAGACGGCACCTCTCGTCTCCAGGTAGCAAAGAACCACCACATCTGTGAACAGGTGCTGCCCTGACCCGGTGCCCTTGGAGGACAGCGTGGCCGCATCCGTGGAAACTATTAAAGCGCCCGTCCCATGTCTCAGCAGACGTGTCTCTGAGCGTCTCTCCTATAGAACCTGTCACGTGTGCTCACACAAAGCCACTGGTGCGGTTTTAATGTCATTTTGTTTGAAATAACCACACTCTTGAGCAGAGGCGTGGTTCCACAGACGGAAAATGCAGCCACTTTGCAGAAGACAGGCACTGGATTGAAAGTAACAAGGGGATCTTGTTACAGACGTGGAAAGACCGCTGGGACTTACAGTTCGGTTTACAAAAAAAAAAAAAAAAAAAGCTGCACAACAATGTGCTCAATCAACCCGAACAGATGTGCCCACATAAGAACCCAGAGACAGTTCTAGACGGGCACGCCTGCAGGGTTAGCCTCCATCATTCTGGATGGAGGGTGAGATTTGAGAGTGTATACAGGGACTTTATTATTATTATTCTTATTATTATTATCTTTCATATACTTCTGAACGTGGAGTTTCGTTTTAACGTCACGTATACGTGAGTTACTAGGGTTTTGGGGTTTGGGTACTTTTAAGTTTCTGGGAAACTTTCTGGTTTGTTGGTCACACAAACCAGATCTTGCCTGAGGGCAGCCGTCTTCAGCCACTTCGGCCTCCTCCTTCCCCAGCACCTCCACCATCTCTGACAGGGGCTGCGGCGCATGGTCCCCCACCCCAAGGCGCGGCGAGCTGAGCCTCCTGACTGGACGGCCCCCTCGTGGGCTCAGATCAAGCGTGTTGACATGTAAGCCCCAGGGCTGCAAGCCCTCCCACTAGCCCGTCCGCGTCCTGTCACCCCAGGGCCCGGGTCCACTCGGCACGGCAACTGCGCCTCGCTCTGGATGTCTCGAACCCCGGGAGCGGGACGTGGCCGCCATGGGAAGTCTGCGTGTTTTCCACACCGCAATTAAATTGCGATGCCCGATTCCTGACGGCTTGAAGGCGCAGCTGTAGAGTTGGCCATTCGTCCAGAATAGCTCCTTCCGGAAAATGTGCAGGCAGGGTGGGAAGGAGCCTGAGGCCAGAGGAAGTGGCCCCCCGGGGCTGGGGGGGGTCTTCCTGAGGCACCGAGAGGGGTCAGAAAGCACACCGGCTGGTGACCCACTCTTCTGTTAGAGGCGGGACACGTTGTCTGCGTCCCACTGGAGCCTGGTTCCGAACCCGGCCCCGAAGGGTGCGTCCTGCCCGCACAGGAGAGGCTCTGGGACACCAGCCAACTGCGGTCTTCGTGGTAGGAACAAATCCTGGGGCAGGTCCGTCGGCCTGGACGGGGGCATATGGCAAATGTCCAGGTATGGTCACTCGGGTGCTAAGGTGGGGCTGAGTCAAGCCTGGGCGAAGGTGACTGTCCCCCCTGCCCCCTCCCCCACTGGGAGTTCCCGAGCCCAGGAGCCAGAGGTGGGGTCAGGGATAGGGGCTGGATGGACCACAGCCACACACACACATGGCCCTGTCCGGGCCGGGCTGCCGGCTTGCAGGCGAGACAAACGAATTAACCGACACCGGGGCCGGCTCCCCTCGAGCACTCCGGGCCTGCTCTGTGCGGCCCATGCCCTCCCTGTGCTGGCGGGCGGCGCACTGAGTCGGTACGTGGAAGCTTCCACGGCAATTTGACGTCGTGAGGGCGTGGCTCTTGCACACCACAAAAGTGGCAATCCAGGGGTCGTGGATGGGACACTAAACACACAGCCCCTGGCCCTCGTCTCTGAGTTTGAGAAGCTCCGCTTCCCCCGGGGGAACTTCCTCCCCCGACTCCCGCCCCTCCCAGGGGACCCTCCAGAGAGGCTCCTGCTCTCACTGCAGCCCCAGGCTTCCCAGGGACAAACTCCAGCGTCACCGTGACAAGTGTGGTCTGATCCGGGCCTGAAGTTAAAGTGAGGACACCCTAAGGCTGCTCCTTCTCCTGACTCTGGCGTCCCAGGCTGTGGGCATTCTGGACGGCACTCGTCATGACCACAGCGAGAACGTCAGGGCCCCGCAGGGCGTCAACATTTTAATCCAGTTGAGGGGCGCCTGGGTGGCTCTGTCGGTTAAGCGTCTGACTCTCGATTGCAGCTCAGGTCATGATCTCACGATTCGGGAGTTCAAGCCCCGAGTCAGGCTCCATGCTTGGGATTCTCTCTCTCTCTTTCTCTCTCTCTCTGCCCCTCCCCTGCTCTCTCTCTCTCTCTCTCTCTCCCAAAATAAATAAATAAACTGTAAAGAAAAAAGAATTAATCCAATTTACACTTCCAAACAACCTGGTTTTCTTTTGCTCCGTTTTGTTATTGAGGTAAAATCCACAGAACATAAAACGAACCATCTGAAAACGTACCATTCAGCGCATTTAGCGCGTTCAGTGTTGTGCCATCGACACCTCTGTCCGGTTGTGAACCATTTTCATCCCCCAAAGAGAAAGCCCTCGCCCATTAGCGGTTGCCCCTTGCTTCTCCCTCCCCCTCGCTCCTGGCCTCACTGATCTGCCTTCTGTCTCTGTGGATTGCCTGTTCCGGACTTTTCCTATAAGTGGAATCACACAATGCGGCTTTTGTGTCTGGTTTCTTTCACTGAGCATAACAATCTCAAGGTTCACCCCTGCCGCGGAGAGCGTCGGAACATCATTCCTTTTAGTGGCTGAATAATACTCCACTGTGTGGACGGACCCCACTGCACTTACCTTTGCTTTAGGCGACGGGCACGTGGGTCCTTTCCTCTTTGCGACCGCTGTGAATAAAGCTGCTGTGAACATTTGTGTACAAGTGTTTGTCTGGAGCCCTGGTTTCAGTTCTCTGGGTGTGTACGTAGGGGTGGAGAAGCTTCATCAAGTGATCATTCGACGTTTTACTCTTCAGGATCCACCAAACTGTTTTCCAGAGTGGGCGTCCCGTCCCGTGCTCCCGCCAGCAGCGCCCAGGCGTTCCACGTTGTCCACATCCTGGCCAGCACTCGCTACTTTCCCCCCCATTCTAGGCATCCTCGCGGGCATCTCAGCGTGGTTTTGAGTTGCGTTTCCCTCTTTTCACGTGCTTGTTGGCCATTTGCACGTTTTCTTGGGAAAAGTTCCTGTTCGGGTCCTCCGTCCATTCTTGATCTTTTGTTGCTGAGCTGTGAGAGTTCGTTATATATCCTGACACGAGGTCTCTATCAGGGATATAATCCGCAGACGGTCTCTCCCGAGCGTGGGCCGTCTATACACTCTCTCAATGCCTGGAAGTTTTTAATGTCGACAGAGTCCAATTTATCCAGTTTTTTCTTGACTGCCTGTGCCTTGGTGTCGTAGCCAAGAACCTCTCACCCACTCCGAGGCGGCGAGGAGCCCCCCCAGCGTTTCCTTCTGAGACTTTCACAGTTTTGACTCCTTCCATGTGGGTCTTTGATCCACTCTGAGTTCATTTTTGTGTGCGGTGTGAGGTAGGGGCCCAGCACCATCTGTTGAAGGACTTTTTGTCATTGAACGGTCTGGGCTCCCTTACTGGGAATCAGTCGGCCACCGATGTATTCGGGTTTATTTCCATCTTCCTGTGGGTCTGTAAACCTACAGACCAAGGTAAACCTTAGGCCAGCATCGTGCCGTTTTGACTTGTTTTGTAGCTATGCAGTAAGTTCTTCAATTGGGAAGTGTGAGTCCCTCACTTCTCTTTGTTTGTATAAGATTATTTGGCTAATCAGGGAACAACCTTGTTTTCTGCCCATTTTCCCTGTAAGAAAACGGAGGCAGAGGCAGCAGGAGGCGGAGTGGCCTGCCAGGGTGGCCCAGCCGATCACCAGCAGTCAGGCAGCAGCAAGGTGGGAGGGCAGGCAGGGCGTGGGCCCCAAGGCCGGGAAGGGCACCGTATATGTAGGGTCAGGAGCACCTGCACGCATGGCCTCGGCCTGGTTCCACCCTCACTGGCTGACCCCACCCCCCCTCCATGTGCCTCCTTGGAAGGCCCTCCACCTGCCACTGAGCCACCTGATCTGCCTGCAAGGCCAGCCCCCTGAGAGGTTCCCGGGCCGAGGCTTCGGGCGCAGCCGGCCGGCACCCCCAGCTCCCTCCTCCGGCTCTGTCTCTCCCTGGCCAGACCAGGCTGAGCCCTCGCCTCAGGGGGCCCTCAAGAGGGGTGAGCTGCCCGTCTCTCCCCTTCCAGGGAACACCATTTCCAGACCCTCACGGAAGGGTGGGTGCCTCTAGGGAGGGGCCACTCCACTTCCAGGGCCTGTCCCTCTCCAGCAAGGACCGGCCATGGCCCTATCCTGCTCCCCTAGAACTGACCCAATGGACTGTGGTCACCAGCCTCTCCTCTGTCACTCAGTTCCTCAGCTCTGTGCCTCCTTCATCCTTGGAGATGTTCCTGCTGTGCTGTGGGGATGCACAGCCGCCCACGAGCAGTGCCGGGGACCTGAACCCTCCCTCGCCTTCGGCTGCACCCACCCGGCCAGCCCGTCCCCACACTCTCCCCTGCCTCTGAGACCAGCAGCCAGCCCCCCCATTTCGAGAAGACCAGCCCCTCCTCCTGCAGGCCTCCGGGGTCCCACTCCCCCGCTCAGCCCTGTTTCCCTGGGGTGGGGTTGCTGTTGTGGGCCATCAGATGTCCCCTCCCACGCAGCAGGATTTTACTGCCGCACAGAGAAACACACAGGCGGACCTGGTGCTTCCCCTCAGCTGCCAGAGGGGCTGGAATCTTCTCTCAGCCCCACCTGTCGGTGCCTGCCCCCCACGGTCCATGTTGGGATTTGTCCCCATCTGCCGAGGTGGCGAGACCCTGCCCCTTGGACTCTGGCGGGTCCCCCCTGAGCAGAAGCGTCTTCCTTGCAGCCCCTGATTTCCTCCCCACACCCCAGCCCTGCTCTGCCCCAGCCAGCCTCATACAGTCCAGGCGGGTCTGAGTACCACGTGTCCATACCGGGTCCGCACCGGACCCCGGACCCTGACCCAAGACGGGCCTGGAGCCTCCTTGGCCAGGTGCACAGACCCCGCCCCTGTTCAGGAGCTGCCAACCAAGGCAGGATTTGTTTCTTCTTTTAAATGACAAGTGGAAACCAGGTTTCCAGCCTCGTGGTGGACCCCTGGTCACCACGGTGCCGGGGGGACAGGGCCCAGTGCGTGGGCAGCACCTGTCGTCAACCAGCTCATCCAGAAGTAAGTCCTGCACTGGGCACCTTGAGCTCATCTGCGCCCCGGAAACTGCTCTGCGTCTTGGGCACTGAGCACGCCCTGGGGACAGGCTGGTCCACACCTTGGGAAGGGTGACAGAGGGACAGTGGAAGGCCTCACCCAGCAGAGTGACTTCCCCGGAAGGTCTCAGGAGTCACATCTGCGTGCACACAAGGCCCTCAGCTCCGAGCCTCTTGAACTGGAAGTAACCCCTCAGACCTGCCCTAAGATTAGAGGAAGGTTCTGGGGGTAGGCCGGCGACGTCCTGGGAGGGGGAAGAGTTTGGGTTAGTTTATTGGACCAGTCAGTTCAGCCGGGGGGGGGGGGGGGGGGGGGGGGACAGGGAGTGGGCCGGGCCCAGACGCACACCGGCTAAGGGCCCTCCTGCTCTGTCTGCTCCGCGGGCCAAGTCGCTGCGGCTTTTGCCTGAAGTTGGCGTTGGAGCAGCCGGCCTGGCCACACAGACTGGAGAGGGAAAAGACTGAGAAGCCCAGGAGGGCAGGGGGGCAGGGAGGGGGGCAGGCCGAAGCCACGAGAGGGAGAGAAGGCAGCCGAGCAGGAACGCACCGAGCTCGCGGGGCTCCGGCGCCCAAGGGGGCTGCGCACGCGTTTCCGCGCACCGGGCCCCGGGAGCGCTTGGTCCCGACATGTCAGGCTGCGCCTGGTGCTCTGTGTCTGGGCTTCCCCTTCCTCCAGGAGCCGGGCCAAGGAGCCAGAGAGAGCAAGGCAGCCCAGGGAAAACCACTCCCGGCCCCAGGCCAGAGCTGAGTGTGTGGGCCCCGTCCTCCAGCCGGGTGTGTGCTCAGACCTGGGAAAGCGCCCCCAGCAGCATCTCCTGGAGGTGCGGCCGCAGCCCCGAGTGGGTGACCGAGCCTCGCACGGCTGCCCCGCCCCTGGCCTCGGATAAGAGAGGCATGCCCAGACCTCTGGCTGATCAAAGGGCTTGCTGAGCCGAGCACGCTGCCAAGGAGCTTCTCCTTGAAGTCCACTGCCCCCAGCAGGGGTTTGGGGAGAGGCGGGGCTGGGCACGGCTAGGACCACCTTTGCAGAATAATGGCACCCATGTTTTCTGCGTCCTGCGAACTCCACCCGGCTCCTGCCCCGAGGGGCAGCCTGCTAGGCGTGGGGAGCAAGGGCGCCCTGTAGCTGAGACTCAGAGCCCAGCTGCTCTGGATTGGGAACCAGGCCTAGGCTGGTGAGGGGGAAGCTTCCAGAATCCCACTGAGCGCGCCGCAGACCCAGACCGAGGCTGCGTTTCAGACACTCCATACTAGAGCAATCCCTGGGGGTGGTCTTGGGCCCAGGTTCTTTGTAGGACAAGAGAACAAACAGCTTATTGAGCTGACGTGAGAGACTCAAAGCGACTTCCCCAAGTGTCGCCATCAAGAGGCGGGGAGCCATTGTAAGTGGGTGCATCCTCAAGGCAGCAAAGGTCAGAGGGCAGCTCCCTTCCTGTCTCCATGGTTCTGCACAGCCACTCAGAGTCCACCAGCCCAGCTGCTGTCCATTGGAGACCCCGACTGCCGCTGCAGAGAGCCCTGCCTCGCTAAGCCCCTGCCTGGCCCGTGTCACACCCTCTCCATCAGCCACGCCCTGTGGTGCCCACTTCCTCCACCAGGTTGCTGCCCAGGGGTCCCTAGCGCCCTCTGCTCTGCCCAGGGGTCCCTAGCACCCTCTGCTCTCCCCGGGTCATCGTGACACCTCCCAGGGTCCCAGTAGGTCAGGGTGTCACAGCCCAGCCATCCCCGCCCAGTGGTCTCTGACTGCCAGCAGGACTCAGCCCTTATCGCGGGACACAGCTGGCGGTGACATTCTGAGCAGGCACGCGTGAATGGAAGTGACTAATTGTTCAGTCTACTTGGAAACTCGCTTTTGGGGGTGGCCAAAAGTCATCACGAGACCCAACAGAAAAAGACCCCCGTTGCTCCCCAGTAGCCGGGGAGCTTCCATGTCTCCGGAGGAAGTGCAGGCCAGCGGCCCATGGCCCTGAGTCCGAGGTCTGTCCTCTTCTGGGCCATCGGGGCCCCACATGCCAGGACTCCTCCTGGCCAGGGGCGGGAGGCAGGGGGCAGTGGGACCCTGAGAAGCAGTGCCCTCCAGGACTCAGGTCTCTCCTCAAGAAGAGGAAATGTGGGGGGCCCACACGCCCCCCCCCCCCGGCTGACTCTAAATGGTCCCTTTCTTCCCAGCTCCTCACTTGGTGCCACCAAAAGGGCAAACCCAGTGACTGTCACACACCACTCGCTCAGGACCATTTCCCTTCCCACGAGCGCATAAACACCTGCTTCACTCCTGCCTTCCTTCGTGCTGTCGTGTTTGTGCCTGCCCGGTGGTCGGGGCAGCTCCCCAAGTCGGGAAGGGCTGGTCCCATCCCAGGGGCTGGGACAAGGGGCACAAACGGAGGACTCTGTCAGCCCCACACCCTCACCCCCGGAGCTCCCCGCGATGACCCCACCCAGTCCCACTGCTGCTCCCACGCGACCGATGGCTGTCCCACGCGTGGGTGACAGCACGTAGGGGCGCGCAGGGTGAGGCTGGCCTGGCAGGCTCACGTGGTCCTCCCCAGCGTAACCTGGCCCTGCTCCTGCCCCTCCAGGCTGCTGGTGCCACGCTGTGCCCTGTCCTGGCCAACAAGCATCCCTCATCCTGGGCTGTCCAGGCCCACGGCGGGAAGCAGGGCGGGCTCAACAGAGGCAGCCTGTGTCTCAGGAGCAGCTGCTCTGGGGCCTACGGCCCGGGTCGGAGAGCTCGTCCTCGCCCGGTACCCGTGTACACAGCCTGTAAAACGTAAGCACGCCCCGTGGGTGGGGGAGCAAGGAAGGCCCTGGGAACCAGACGACGCGAGAGAGAAGACGGAAAGGGAGGTGCAGCCAGCCCCTCCCTTCAGGCCCCCACATCTGGCAGCCTTCCGCAGAGCCACCTCCAGCGGCGGCCATCCAGCCGTCCCAGGTCTGCTGCTGCCTCGCCAGCTGCCCCCTGCACGTGCCCTCCGGCCCCTCGTCATCAAGGCTCTCCGGCAGGTACAGCCCCATCCAGAGCCACGAGGACCATCCCACTTGCTGACCCCCGCCCTTGGCCATGTGCCGACCCCAAGGAGGGGCCCTCATCACAGCTCTTCTTGCCCCTGCGGGATGCTGGAGTGATTCGTTGACCTTGCGGGTGGTGGGACTGACCTTGCAGGTGGTGGGAAGGATTTCTCTATGGGATGGAGGAGCCCGGGCAGGGCGGCGCTGGAGACCTGAGCTGTGCGCGCGGTGCACGGACATTCCGGCCACACTGTTGTCTGAAGGCCCGGAAATGCACTGGACACTGACCCCACCCTGAGGAATTTCCCAGCGGTCGGATTAAGAGGTGGCAACAGCGATCACCATAACAACAAGACAGAGAGAGAGGCTCGGGCGAGTTTAGGCCCGGGTCCAGGCTCTTGTCTGACCTGGAGGCCAGAGGTGAGCTCCTACAGTGCCCAGTGCCCGGGCCGGTGTTCCTAACCCTATCGGGGGCTGCCTGCCAAGCCGGGCGGGCATGTGGTGTGGAGGGGGAGGTGTCCGGGCAGCTGTGCCAGGGGGAGACAAGAAGGAACAGGCCCGTGTGTCTGTGTGTGCCGTGCGGGGGTCCGTGAGTCACCAACATGATGAGGCAGCAGGTGCGTGGGGAGGGCAGGAGGTCTGCACACTCGGGTTGGGTCCCCAAAGCCTCCCTCTGGTACAATGACTCAGTGTCTCCGGGTGAAGGGAGCAGCCTTCTCTGGGAGGCAGGGCAGGAGACCCCAGGCCCCTTCTGGGGCTGCAGAGCCAACTGCTCCCGTGAGTCCCAAGGGAGGGAGGGCCCCCCACCCCCGCTCACAGCCCACACAGCCGACACCCTGCACGCACCGGCTACCGTTCCCTGCAGTGAGGGGAGACCACAGCCCTGAGGCTCTTATTGCCACATGGTAGTTATCTCGGGGTCCTCTGCCAAGGGTACTGACTCGTTTGCCGTCCTCCCGTTTCTGCCAGTTAGGTATGTGGGTTCATGGCCTGGGGGCCTGGTGGCCTTGGTGGTCTTTGAGGCCTTTGCCCCAGGGCAGTGGGGAGAGTGGAGGCCAGGGGAGGGGCGCAGCAGCTGGGGAGGAAAGGAACCCGGAAGCCCTCCAGATAACAGAGCCCTCAGCTTCCTACCTCCCCTACCACTGACCCTCATCCCCACTTCCCCTGCAGCTAGGGCACTGCCGGCCCACCCACTCTGACCACCTCGCGTGCTGCCCCACCGGCCTCTCCCATCAAGCTCTCTGGCCTGCACGCCCTGCTCACCCCTCGCCCCCGGCTACCTGACCTGTTGTTGGCCCCGAACCCATCCCTGCTCCGAGGTTACCCGCCACCGCCCAGTGACCCCAGCCTATAGAGACGTTCTGCTTGGGTCACATTGGATTCTCCAGGACCCACGCGGAGGAGACCAAAACCCGGCTGAGCATATCCAATAACTAAGTCGTTGGCTGCCTCCCTACAGGGCTGAGAAAGGGTGGGGTCGGGCGTCCCAGCTAGTTTCCGGCGTACAGCCCCCCGCCCCGACCCTCCCCACCAAAATCTCAGGTGTGAGCCGGAGCCGTGGGACAGGCCACTGAGGTGGACGTGGGGGGCGAGGGGCCGGGACGGCGGTGCAGGCCAGGAGGGGGACGGCGCGCGGAGGGGAAGGCGGCGCTGCGGGAGCGGACACGCGGGCGCGCCGCCAGGGTGCAGGGAGGCAGGGCGGGAGGGAGGGAGGCGAAGGTGGGAGGGATGCCGATTTCGGCTGGGGGGCGGGGAAGCCCCTGATAGGCGCGCGGGAGGCGTGACGTCACGTCCGGCGGGGGAAGCCCTGCCTCAGCACCCCCGCCCCCGCCCCCACAGGTGGTGCCGCCGCCGCCGCCGCCGCCCCGGGCGCTGGGCGTGGGGGACCCGCCCTCGGGGACCCCGACGCGGCCCCGGCGCTCCCCGGTAGCCCCGCCCTCCCCCCCCCCCCGCGAGCGCCCCGCAGCGCGGCGCGAGCCGGCGGCCCCAGGCCTCGGGGAGCGGGAGGAGCGCCCGGTGCGCCCCGCGCCGCGCCGCTCCCCGCCCCTGCTCGCCCCTCCCGCCCCGCGCGCCCCGCCCCTGCTCGCCCCGCCCCGCCCCGCCCCCGCCCCGGCAGCCGAGGGGCCGGGCCGCCGGCAGGGGAGGCGCCGAGCCGGGACTGCGCGCTCGCCCGCCGCGCTCTGTGCCGCCCGACCGAGCGGCCGGACCTCGCGCCCCGCGCGCCCCGCGCCGCCGGCTTTTGTTGTCGCCGCCTTCTCGGCCGCCGCTGCCTGCGGACCGCGAGCCGCACGCTCCGGGACCTTGGCTCTGCCCTTCGCGGGTGGGGGCTGCGCGGCCCAGACCGGGATCCGAGAGAGGCGCGGGCGGGCGGGCGGGCGGCCGGGGCGCCCCGGCCCCGCCATGGAGCTGCGGGCCCGAGGCTGGTGGCTGCTTTGCGCGGCCGCCGCGCTGGCCGCCTGCGCCCGCGGGGACCCTGCCAGCAAGAGCCGGAGCTGCAGCGAAGTCCGCCAGATCTACGGGGCCAAGGGCTTCAGCCTCAGCGACGTGCCCCAGGCAGAGATCTCGGGTAAGTGAGGGCGCGGCACCCGGGGCCCCGGACCCCGGCGCGCCCGGGTCCCTACTGCGCGCTCCTGCTCTCCCCTGCGTGCCCTGAGCCCGGAGCCGGCCGCCTGCGCCCCCGCCCGTCTGCACCCCCTCGGGCCCTCGCCCCCGAGTGCCGCCCGGGTCTCGTGCGCTCCTCTCGGCCGCCCCCCGAGCCGCGAGCACGCACGCCGGCCCCTTCCCCGAGGAGCTGTGCTCGTGGGGCTGTGGCCCGGGCCGTCCCCGGCGGGGAGTCCTGCAGGGCCAGAGCTAGGGCTGGGCGTCTTCGGCCATCGGCTCGGCCCAGCGCGGTGGCGGGGCGGGGGGTCCGAGCCCGGGGGCGCGCAGGGCTGACTGCGGGGCCGGCTGTCGGGGCGCAGCTGACGGCGGCCGCGGGCGAGGGACTCCCATTTGTCTGGTCGGGCCTCTCCGGGAGGCGCCGCGGGTCGGGCCTGGGGATTCCTTTGGGGTCCCCAGCAAGGGCAGCCCGGGTGGGTTCAATTACAAGTCCCCCATTCTTGGCGGGAGTGGGCCCCTGCGAGGTAGGGAGTCAGCCGTGCGCCTGGGGGTGGGGGCGAGGCGCTGACCTCTGCCACCTGGAGCCCGAAGCAAGGGCTCCTGCCTGGCGAACTTGGACTCGTGGCTCGCCGGCCTGGCACTCGGAGCCGCCTCTGGCGGGGAGTCGAGCTGCAGGTGGTCGGCGCTTTGGATCCCGCCCAGGGGCCGTTTCTTTTCTTTGTAAGAGCATCGACCCTCCCAGGCATCCTCAGCCCTGCAGCTGCCTGCAGTCCTGCCCACCCCCTCCCTGCCGGCCTCTGAGGAGCTTTGGAGGGTGGGGGGTGGAGTACAAAGTCCTAAGGACCACCCAGGCCCCCAGGCTCTTCACACTGCAACTGTGTGGGGAACCACACTAGGTCTGTGCAGGGCGCCTGGGACGCGGTGGGCAAGCTCAGAGCGGACTAGTTTCTTTTAGGGAAGGGATTTCTCCCAAACTAGGGGGAGAGCTGTGAGTAAGGGTTCTGCTCAGACGGTGACATGGGGGACAGGGAATGACCACAAATACAGGAATTCTGAGTGACAGAGGAGTGTATCCATGTGCAGTCCATGGCCCTGCCTTGCTGGGGACTGGGAGGGAGGCAGCCGGGTTCTGGCCCCCTGGGCCCCGGGACGGTCAGACACACACAGGGCTGCCTTGAGAGACCCTTGGACATACCTGCCCACCCGGCCACCAAGGCTCTGGAGAGGCCCCCTCTCAATACCCCAGAGCGGGCCTTCCAGCATCTCCCTCTGCTGAGAGTTCCTGTCCGTGTCGGGCCTGCCTCTCCGGCGGGCCGGGTTTGCCGGGCTCCCTGGCTGCACAGGGCCCTCTGCAGTTGGGCTCACCCTCTGCTCCACCACTGCCCCTCCTCCCACACAAACAGGAGAACTTTGGCCTGGGTGTCCCCAGCCTTCCCTCTGGATCCCACCCCAGACGCCCCCACTCAGCCCCCGATCTCGGCTGGAAGCCTGTGCCTGTGCCTCTTCTCCGCGTACCCACTCCCGCTTGGCCACTGTGTCCTTAGGGGCCATCCTAAACTTGCTCAAACCCACAGGCCTCTGTCTTGGTGAGGCCGAGAGGCCAGGAGGCCGAGTTTGGGCAGCTGCCAAGGGGTGGGAGAGAGTGGGGCAAACTGGGGAAGCTGGGGAAGGGCGGAGGCTGGGCTGGGGCCCAGCTCCTGTTCCCCTTGGGTTGGGGGAGGCAGTCAATCAGGGGCCCCGGAGGATCAAAGTGCATTGCAGTCTCTGTGTGTGATGGGTGGAGACGGGGTGCTGGCTGCCCGGCTGGGGGACAGTGGCTACCCAGCAGCTGTCCCAGCGTCGTGCTGGCCAGGGCTTGGGTGCCGCCCTCCTCCGGGCCTGGAATGCCAGGGGCCGCGCTCTCTGCCGGCGCCCCCTCTGCGGGCGCCCCTCAGCTCCTCCGTCCTGGCGGGAGGGCTTCTTCAGAGGGGCCACCTCTCTTCAGCCTGTGGCTGAAGCCCCCATGAACGCTGGGACGGCGGAGGGCCCTGCAGGGCCCAGGCGCCCAGACGGTGCCAGCGCCACGTGGAGCAGAGGATACAGGGTGACCTCCCAGGGCAGCGGCCAGCCCGTCCCCTCCTGTTGCCGCGGGGCCTGGCCTCCGTGGACCAGGCGCCCCCTGGCGGCCTCACACAGCACGCGCCTCTGGGGAAACCCTGCCTGCTTCTCCTCTCCTGCAGGCCTGGCCGCCAGACTTCTCTAGCGTGGGGACCTGGGGTCCCCGCCTGTGGAAAGCACCCCCCCCCCGACTCAGCCGGCCCTGACCGGGTGGAGTGGTTGGAAAGCAGGGAGGCGTTTACGGCCTCTGCCCAAGGGACCTTAGAAATGACGGTGGGCTCGTGAGAGTGGGGAGTGTCAGGCCACATAAGATTCCAGTTCGTGACTTCGTGTGATTTTTTTGGATGGCCGTGCCCGGCAGTTGGTGATGACAGCTGTTGTCATTTTACAGGTGAGGAAGCGGGCCTGGGGAGGCAGAGCCGGGTAAGGCCGTGGGGGCCACAGAGCCCAGGGAACCCTCCCGAAGGCCAGAAGGCAACAGAGAAAGTGAGGGATCCCTCTGCCGGGAGCCAGTGCCGGGGACGTGCAGTGCCCCGTGCTGAATCACACATGCCCGCTGGAGCCCGCAGGCTTTCTGCCTCTGCCTGCGAGGTCGCTCCTGGCCCCCAGCTGTCTTCCCAGCACCTGCCTGGCTTCCTGGCACTCCAGTGACATGCCTTGTACTGCTCTGACCCTTCGCTGGGGTGCTGGGGACAGGGGCCACTCCTGTCACGTCCGTGTTGTAGCCACAGAAGCTGGCCCCGTTCCCGGCACCAAGTAGGTCCTCGGTCCACATTGCTGGGGACGCACCTGTGTCCTGCTCCGTGCCAGGCCATGGAGGGTGGGCAGGGAGAGGCGAAGGGCCTGGGCAGAGGAGGAGGGGTCTAGAGGTCCAGCGCTGGGGGTTGGAGGTCAGAGGGGGCCGTCAGTGCAGTGAGAACCGGTTGATGTCCCCTCTGGCCCGGGGTTGAGCCTACCTGCCGGCAAGGGGGGGGACAGCGTACCCTGGAGCTCACACCAAGGGCCCCCCCCCGGGCCCATCGGCAGAAACCGTTGCTTCCGTGTGCCGGCTCTGACCCCCGACGCCTGTTGGGTGGTGAGAGACTCTGGGAGAGGGTCCTCAGAAGCCCGCATCCCAGAAAGGGCTGTCCTGGCTGGGCTCAAAAGAACCCACCCAGTATCTGTCCTCACCTGTGGTCTGTAGGGCTCTCACAGGCCACATGGCACACGGCCTGGCCCCAGGCCACGGGGTTCTGTGTACCCTGCCCTGTTCAGAAGGCAAAAACACCCCGTGTGCCTGGCCGGGTCCCCGAGTGGTCCTCAGCCCCTGGTTGTACTGCGGCTCCGTCCCTCTGCCATTTGAGGACCTATGGTTTCATCATCCCCAGCCTGAGATGACGGGGGGAGGCGTGTGATGGGGAGGCCCGAGGGAGCCAGGACCTGACGGGGCCACCTGCATGATGCAACGGCCTGAGCCCCCTGCTGGACACTCTGCGGTGTTCCTGCCAGAGGAGCAACATCCTCCCTGGGCCTTACTTCAAATGTCAGTCCTGCCGCGCAAGCCTCCCGCGCCACGCGGCCCCTGGTTTTCACGCACAACACTGGGAATGGTCACGACCGCCCCTGAAGGTGCCCAGGAAGGGATGTGCTGGCACCGTGCACCGTGTGGCCGGCCCCGGCCCACGTTCTCCCCCTGCCCCTGCCCTGGGGTCTTTGCAGGCCCGCACAGACCCCTCGGGCAGTAGCGTCTTGAGAGCCCTTAACGTGACCCCGACTCGGTGCACATCTTTTCGTGTTACTGTCTGTTTGATGCCTTGGGTGAGGAAGGGTTTTTGTAGACCTGCTTCACAGATGAGTAAACCGAGGCCCAGGGGAGCCACGTAACTTTGCCCAGCACGCGTAGCCCACGTGCAGCTCAAGCTGTGGACCCCAAAGCCTATGGCATTTGCTGCTGCCCAGTCCTGGGCTCCGAGTTTTCTGGAAGGCCTGGAGCCATCCCGGCCTGGAGGCCTGAGATAGGAGCCCGAGGCCCAGGCCCTGGTGGTCCCCCCCCCACCGCCTTCTCCTGTGGGCTCTCCTGGGCCTGGCTTCCTTTCTAGGCCGGCTTAGAACATCTCTTAACTGGAACTCTTCCCGAGCCTTTGCCCTGGCCTCCCTTCCTCCGTCGGGACAGGGCCGTGTATACACTGGCCTTCCTCATAGCTGGGCCTTGCCCTCTGCCTGGGCCCCCCGATACCTGTCTGGTGGCGGCCAGCTCTTCCGCAGGCCTTGAGGGCTGTTGTTCCTGCCCGAGGAGGGCTGTTCCCAGGCACCAGGGGCATGAATCAGATGATCCCCGGGTACACGCAGGATGGCCTGGCTGTGTGTTCCTGGCTATTGCAAGAAACCCCCGGCGTGTCCCCAGCACCGTGCTGGGCCAAGTCCCCCAGGACTCACGGACAAATGCTTCTCCGGGGGTGAGAGCCTAGGGGACGAGGCAGGTCGGCCTGGCTCCGTGCAGGCACTAATTAAGGAACAGTGTAAGTCTGAGGTTGACAGACGGTGGCCCAGCCTCTTGGGAGAGGGACTGGGGACACGTCGGCCAGGCAGCAGGCTGGGTTCAGAACCGGGAGGAGAGCCCGGTTGTGTGGGGGTGCCCATGCTCGTGCCAGGCCATCCACACCCACAGGCACGGGTGTCAGCCTGGCTGGCCCTGGACGGGAGAGGGCCTGCCCCGAGGCCGTTGGGAGTCGGGTCGGGCGTGGGACCGGCCTCTGCCGTGCCCAGGCCTGGACGTGCCCAGGCAGCAGGAACACCTCCCTTGTCAGGCAGACTCTTCTTTCCAAGACCTGCTTCGTTCAGGGTGATTTCAGACCAAGGCTCAGGGCCCCTGTCAGGCGCCTGGAGGACACTGGGCCCTGCTGTCCAGTGCAGCCCCTGCCTATCCAGCGTCTCTGCTGGGGGCCGTCCCCGATCACGTCTGACCATTAGCAGAGCCCTGTGGCCCCAGGTCACTGCCCACACTGGGGAGAAGACAAGTAGACTCCAGAGCGTGAGGGCTCCAGCCGGAGGCCACCCACCCCGGAGCCCGGCTCCTCGCTGCTAGGGCGGCTGGCAGTCTTTCTTGCTGGTGTTTGTCTAGGAACAGGCCCGGGCAGGTGCCCCTCGCTGCTGGAAGTCTCCTGGGGGCGGGGGTGGCACGGACGGGGATGCTTCCTCCCGCCACAGGCCTCTCCCCACCTTCCCAGGTGGGGGCACATGGCGGCCAGGTGTGAGGCGAGGGCAGGCGTGGCCTCCCTGCTGGGGGGGCAGGACCTTGGGGGCCGAGCCTCCTCGACTGACTTCAGACGGGCTGTGGATGCCGGGGAGGCTCTGGGTGGGGGGAGTGCAGAGGGAGTGCACACCTGCTCTCCCAGCAGGAGCCCTAGAATCCTGGGTGGGTTCAGGAGCCGCTGGCGGGGGGGGGGTGGGGGCGGGTGCGGGCAGGCTGGCCTCGTCCCGTGCCCTCCTCTGCCTGTGGCCTCAGCGTCCTCTCCCGCCAGCTCCTAGCTGGGTCGTCTTCCTGGTACACACACCCCCTCCTGCCAGGTGGGTCCTCCCCGTGCCCGCCCCGGCACACGGCTGGCACCGGCCTGGCCGGGCGTCCCCCAAGCACCCACGCTCTGGGGCTTGCCCTGCTTCCCAGGGTTCTCCCCAAGTCTGGGCGGGCCTCGGCAGTAAATACTCCAAGCACCTCCCGTGTGCCAGGCCTGGGCCGGGTGCCGGGGGCGTGTCAGACGCACATGCTGGGCAGCTTACGCAACAGAAGGTTACCGTCTGGCAGTTCTAAGGCCGAAAGTTCGGGATCAAGGTGTGCGGGGCTGGCTCCCTTGGGATCTGGGGGGCAGGACCCGTTCCAGGCCCTGCCGGCTTCTGGCAGCCGCTGGGGGTCCTTGGCCTTTTGGGCCTGAATGTCTCTGGCTTCATGTGGGTTGTCCACGTGGGCTCATCTGCCTCCAGGTTTCACCTTAAAAAAGTAAGGACACCTATCAGATTAGGGGCCACCCAACTCCCGTGTGACCTCACCTTCACAGACCCCCTACTCAAATAAGGGCACCTTCTGACCTCCTGGGGCCAGGACTGCAGCGTATGAATCAGGTGGCCCAGCCCATCTGCTCCCTGAGATACTTTCCGTCTGGCAGCGGTGGTCCCGAGCCCTGCTGTTTCGTGACCATGGCTCCTCGGGACAGGGTCATGCCTCCGCATGTCTGCCACAGGCTCAGAAGCCCGGCACAGATGCGTACCGAGGCCCTGGTGACAGTGTGGAGGGGTCAGGCCCCTTCCCACCCACAGGCTTCTCCGGGCACGGCCCTGGTGTGGGTGGGCTCAGAGGTCTAGGCCCTGACCCCCGCCGGGTCCTTGAGTAGTCTCCAGCCCCCTGTGAGCCTCAACTTCTCCATCCCTGTCAGGGTGGGAGGGTCAGGAGCCACTCCTTCCAGCGTTCGAGGCCTGCTGACCCGCCAACACATCCGGCTTGTGTCACGTCCCAGAAGCAGGGCGGGAGGTGAGGCGGCCTTAAGACCTTCGTGGGGTTGGGGGGCACCTGGCTGGGATAGTACTCAGTGACACCAGTGTTCTTTCGACAGGCTCAAGGTCCCCACCTGAGGGGAGGGGGCCCAGCATTCGGGGCAGGTGCTGGAATATGCCTGGGGGAGGGAAGGGGGCCCAGAGGCCAGGAGGGGGCACATGGTTTGGAGATGGGGAGGCAGAAGGTGGCAGACGGGCCACCGTGTGGCAGCTGTCCCCTGGTACGGTGGCCCAGCTGAGGAAGCTCGCTGCTCATTTGTGCTAAGTGCTCCCTGGGTCCTGGAGGCTTGGCTGGGTGACAGGGCAGCCCCGAGGGGCTCCATCAATCCCGCTCCCTTGCCATCTGTCCTGACCTCAGCCCCCCGGAGGCCCAGGGCCCCGCCCACCGCCCCTGCTGCATCTCACAGGGGAGACTGGCCGGGTCCGAGCTGGGGACTGGCCCTGTCGGGTGGTGCTGGGTGAGGGCCAGCAGAGCACAGCATGGGGGCCTGCGCCGTGAGCCCCAGGGCCCCGAAGTGGACGCGAGGACCAGAAGAGAGGAGGAGAGCTGGCCGGCAGGGGGGCCTGTGGGAACCCCGCTCTGGGCCTCTCCCCGCCCGCCCCCCCCACCCCACCACATGCTGAGGACCGAGGCCCTGCTTCCTTTAGCCCCTCGCCCTGGCTGCCTCCAGTCTCTGGCTTGGAGGTGCTTCCATGGGTGTCTGCAGGGTGGGTCCGGCCACGTAGCATGTGGATGAGGAAGCCGGGTCCCAGAAAGGGGTTCCCCGTGCTCAGAGGCCTGTCCCTTGAGGGGTTTCTCCAAATTGCCTCATTGCCTCGGTGTCCGGTGTGGGTACTGGGTAACAGTGCCCACCCTGGGAGGGGGCACTAGGGGGACGTTGTGTGTCCCTGTCCCATAGGCGCTGGGCATGTGGTCCAGAGTGCAAGAGGGAGGTCGGCGGTAGGACGGAGAGCTGGGGCTCGAGGCCCCGGAGCACCCACAGCCACGAGGAGAGAGGGGCCCAGGAAGGGGCCAGGAAACTCTCAGGCCCATGTGAGGCCCAGTTGAGGCCCTCGTGACACTCGACTGCAGGAGCGCCTGGCCAGCCGCCCCCGGGAGGGCCTCCTGAGGTCAGAGCCGGTGCTCCTGACGGCAACAGATGTCCGAGCCCCACTGCCCTGCCCCTTGTGATGAGGAAGGGCTGGCCAGGCCGGGGCGAGGGTCTCCACCTTTCATCCACTGTGTGCTCACCCTCTGCCAGTTTCTGGAACACAGAGGTGAAAAACCACGGTCTCTGTCTCCCAGAAGATCAAGGTCTAGTGAGAAACTCCCTTGGGGCCTTCAGACCATCCTGGACTCAGCGGGCCAGAGCCTGCCTACACTGACTGTCCAAGCCTCGTCTGCACCCCAGCTAGTCGGTCCTAGGACGGTGGCAGTGCCACCAACACCTGGAGGGTGGACAGCCAGGCCCTGGACAGGTGCACCTGTCCTCTCTGGGGCTCCCTCCCCATCGGCACTGGAATCTGGGGGTTGGTGGCCCGTGCATACCTTCAGACAGTATCCCCAACACTGAGGACCCACTTTCTGAGCCTGCGAGTCCCATCCAGGCCCATCCCTGTGTCTAACGGCATCCTATGTGCCTGGTGCCACATCGAACCATGTGGGCCCCCGTGGTGAGCCATGGGTGACAACTGAGTGTGTCCTTAGGCTCCGGGGCCCCCGACTGCCTGTCCCTGGCTCTGGGGGCCAAGGGAGTATATCCCACCCACCTGTGACCATCTCCAGGCCCTGGGGACAGAGATGATGCCACCCACTGCCTGGGTTGGCTCATGATCACTCACATCTCGTTGTCATGGAGTGTGGGACACAGTGGACCGACAGAGTTATTTTAAAAGGATGAGGCTCTTAATTCCGCTCCGCCGTCCCTGACCTCCCCCGGCGTGGCACGGGCTGCCCACGCCACAGAGAGTCCGGGCATCTTGGCATCCTGCCCTCAAGTGACCCAGGGACTGGCACATCCCCATCACTGTGCATTTGGGGGGTTGGGGGACAGGTCAGACACACACAGCTAAAGCCCCATCCCCAGGGTCCGGTGTGGTTCCCAAGTAGGAGCTGTGCGCTGGGGGCATTTTCGGTCAGGGCCAGGGACCCTGTGAAGTGCTGGGCACTCTTGAACAGCCAGGAGGTGGCTTCCAGAAATGCCAGTAGCGCCTCATGCGAAGCACCTTGAACCAAAGCCCTGGGCGGGGTGGAACCAGCGGCCTGGAGCACGGGGGAGGGGCGCCCTTCTGCTTTGGGGCCAGGATGGCCTCGCAGGGGTGGGTGGTGGAGTCGTCTCTGGAGGAGGGCGAACCGTGGCGGACCGACAGGTGTGAAGGCAGGGCGCCGAAGGCCGGGGTCCTCAGCTGGGGTGCATGGCGAGGCCCGGGGAAGGAATTGGGCAATTGGCGAGCACGGCCGAGGAAGAAATCGCGTTTCTGTTTTTGCTAACCTCTAAGCGGACTTGAGCGTCTCCTGTTACCACGAACGAGGCAGCGGTGGGGTGTCTGGGGCGTGGCTGCCGTGGAAGCCGCTGGTGCACTCTGTCCCCTTTCGTTTGCGGCGGGTGGCCGGCAATCCCTCTCACACTCTCCACGACCTTGACGTCTCAGCTGGTTCTAGACCTGCCGTCAGCTCACGCAGAGCGCGCTCCCAGGAGAGCGGGCGAGGCACCACGTCACGCGTTCACTGTGCGGTTTTCTGAGGACCGTCGCGCCTCGCCTGGCGTCCTTCGTGGTCCTCCGCATAATTCTTCGACTCGTCAGCGCCCGGGAAGGGGTCAGCGGGCCTCAGCAGACGGTCCAGTGGGGCCAGTGCTGCGGCCAGTGTATGCACCCAGGAGGGCCTGCAGGGGCTGGGGGTGGGGCCGGGCCGCGGAGCAGGGGTGTCTACGGGCACCCGGAGGTGACGGGGACATTCAGAGGTGACAGTCTCTCTGCATCACTCAGTGGGTGTTATCTGAGCTCCTCCCGCGTGCTGGGGCTGTTCTCCCGCTGAAACGCAGCCACCAGCAGAGCCACTGGCACGAGGACACGACGAGCGTCGGTCGTGTCCTGTGAGCTGTGGCTCTGCTGGCCACGGTGACCACGTGTTATGTCGGAAGTCGGAAGTAAAGAGAGCTAACACGTGAATCCAGACATGCACGTGTTGAGGTGAGGTTTGCAGTCACACCGCACCACCCCCCCCCCCGCCCCTCCAGGGCTGTAGAGCAAAGACCCCTCCCAACTGGGGTTCAAGTGCCGGCTCCACATTCACTCGCTGTGTGACCTTGGGCCAATTACTGAACCTCTCTGAGCCTCAGAGTGCTGTTCCATTAAATGGGGATGGTAGCAGTGCCTGCTGCATGGAGCGTCCGTGGTCATCAGTGCGCCCGTGTGCACAGCCAGAGTCCATGCCGCGGGGCCTGCTGGGGACACGGGCCCTCCGTCTCCAGGTCCTGCCTTCTGGAGGTGCCGTGTGGGAGGGCCCCTGGTGGGAGGCTGAGCAGCCACACGGCCGGGGGTCAGAGATCTAGGCTGGAGGGGAGGATTCTCCCCTTGGTCAGTCACCCGCTTCTGCTTACCGGCCAGTGCTGGGTGTGGCTTCCATGCTCCCGCCCGGCTGGCCCTGGTCTCTGGTAGTTGAGCACTGCGGGAAGAGCTGGTCCTGGAGGACAGCTCTCGGTGAGGGAGCACTGCCCCAGCATAGGGCCATGCCCACACCTAGGAAGGACCCTGTGTGGCCTTGGAGGGTGGCAGCTGGTGTTTACAAGAGAGCCACAGATGGAGGCACCAGAAGTAACCACAGATCCTGCGTAGAGGTTGGAGGGGGATAGGAGATGGTGCCGGAAGGACCCACACACCCCCTCAATCCGTAGCCGGGCCTGGGGTCTGGCAGCCTGCATCGGGGGGCCTCTCCTCGCCCGGGTCACGTGGGGCCTTATCAACGTCCCCGTGGCCCCTCTCTGGGGACGGGGCTGGTTCCATCCCCTTGACCATCTGCTCCAGGATTTCCCTGAGCGGGACCATGCCACCCCCATCCAGAGCTGTGTGCCTGTGTGCCCTTCTGCCTGCTGGGCATGGCTGGACGAGGCCGGGGTTGAGACACCGGGTGCCTAGGGGAGCAGAATTCCCCACCTCCTGAGGGGCCTGGCCTTTCTCTGACATGCTTCCAGCTTCACCGGCCCCTGAGAAACTGATCTGGAGAAGCCAGGGAATAGGATGGTCCCCAGCCTTCCCACCTGCTCCGCGAACCCAAACAAGATCAGGGCTCCACCTCTGGGGAGCGGGGCAAGGGGGCAAACGCTGAGCTCACGTGACCCTCTGTGTGCCCAGCAGGGCCTGGTGGGCGCTGCCTCCGGTGGAGGGTTGGCTACTGGCAGGAGCGTCTAGGCAGTGTCCCACCCCCCAAGTGGAGGTGGCCGGGCCTGGCTCAGCTTCCAGGAGAGGGGTCTCCTCTCCATACGCGGGACTTCCAAGCTGCTGGTGGGCCCCAGGTGCCACCGTGCTCTTATTTCCTCCCCTTCAGCGAAGACAGGGAGGCACACAAGTTGGGCAGCAGACCTGAGACATTGAGCGAGTCACGGAACGTCTCCCAGCCTCAGTCTTCCCATCTGTAAGATGGGTGCGATTCTATGTTCCTGTTAGCCTGCTCTGAGGGGGTTGGGGCTGTGGGTCTGAGGACCTCAGCTGGGGTTGTGCCTGAATGTTGCAGGGAGGGAGCCTGTGTGACTTCAGTCAGGCTTCTGTCCACACCCCACGAAGGGCTGGAAATAAAACTGCAGTATATCTTCTTAAATTGGTAATCCAGATAGCGAAAAAGTTTGTAGTTTAGGTATGTCCTGAATATTTTAAAGTAAACCGGTGTAAGTTTTTGGTGAAAGTACGTGCTAGATATTTAGCGTACGTACGTTGCAGATAGTGGGGGGCGGGGGGGTCTTGCTTTTTTGGTGATAAAATGCGCATAAAAAGATTTAGCATTTTAACCGTTTTTGTGTACAGGTCAGGGTCATTAAGCACATACGCACCGTCCACACCATCCGTCTCCAGAATTTTCTCATCTTCCCCCACTGGACCTCTCTCCCCAGTGGACACGGACTCCCCAGCCCCGCCCTGGCCCCTGGCGCCCACCTTCCGCCCTGTCACTGTGACTCTGACGACCGTGGGGGCCTCCGCGTACACGGAGTCACACGGTGTTTGTTGCTTCAAATACCATGCTGGTTTCTTTCACTCCGCACGGCGTTGGCAAGGTCAGGTGCCTCCACGTCGGAGCAGGTGTCGCACTTCGTTACTTGTTGAGGCTGAGTAATATTCCGTCCTGTGGCTCTGCCACGTTTTGTGACCCACTTCTCCGTGGACGGACACGGGTTGTTTTCACCTTCCGGCTGTTGTGAGGCAGCCGCTGTGCACAGGGGCGTGCGAGATTCTGTTCCAGTCCTTGCTTTCATTTCAGTTCCTTTGGGCCAGATACTCATGCTAAGAAAGAATGCCGTTTTTCTGTCACTCACGGTGAACTGTGTCCCGTCCAGATCTGCAGCCCCCTCCCCAGCTGTGCCTGCCAGCTGGGCTGGCGAGCTGGGTGGAGGTGCCTGGGCGGTAGGCGGCCCCTGACTCAGCCAGTGGGGGGCGGGGGGGGGGGAACCGTCCTCCCCAGGCAGCGGGCCGGCCGTCTGCAGCTTGCTGGGCGGCGGGGCGTGCCTGCCCCTGCCCCTGCTTCCGCATCCCCGTCCTGCTCAGGACGCCCCCCCACCCCGGGGCTGGCGTGGGGGGAGGTCTCGCAGTGGGAGAGGCAGGGGAGCGGGAGGCCAGCACTGCTCAGCCACTTCCCGCCGAGTGACCGCGGGCATTCATGTCAGCGCCTACACCGCCCGCCGTGGCGAGGGAAAGAGGGGCTGCTGTGCAGATCGCGTCTAACACCTTGCACAGCGAGCAGCGAGCAGCGAGTACTCCCATCTCCTGCGGAGTCCGCCGGGCCTCTGTGAGAACAAGGGCGCCCTTGTGGGGAGCAGACTCGCCCCGAAAACCCCCTCGTGGACACTGCCCGCTGTCCTGCTGCCTGTGGTCGGGTCAGGAAGGTCTGAGGCCGCCACTCTGGGGCCGTGATGGCACGAAGCTGCGTTTCCTTGAATGCCGACACCAGACAAAGAGTCTCTCTGTGCGGTGTCTTCAGGCATATTTGTTTACTGACCCAGGTCCGGCTTGGGTGCTGGGCAGGGAGACAAGAGAAGGGAAGTGGAGGCCCCACCAGCAGGCAGAGTGGCCTTCCTGCCGCCAGGGAGGGTGGGCTGCCTGTGCTGAGTGGGTGTTGTGCCCCCGGGGGGCCTGGGAGGGCTTCCTGGAGGGAGACCTGAGTTGGCCATGAAAGAGGGTGGGGCCAGGGGGAAGGGCGCTGGGACCCAGAGTTACTACAAGTGGCAGGCCACAAGCTGGAGGGGGACTGAGGAGCTGGGATGCCAGGCCGACGGCGCCCGTGACTTTGGACATGGCTACCAGGCTTGGTGGGAAGTGGCTGGGTCAGGGGGCGTCAGCCGAGCCCTCTGCCCCTTGCCATTCTGTCTTTTCAGCCCCAGGATTTATGGGGCCTGAGCGGAGACTGGGCCCGGGTCACCGTGAGCCCCCGTGGACTCCCTCAGTTGGAGGGTCCTGCCCGATGTTCCAGCCCAGCTAGGAGTTGGTGCCCCCTTTGCCTGTGGGGGGGTCCAAGGGGGGAGGATGGGCAGACCCGAGGCGTGTCTTTGCGGGGAACACAGCAGAGAGGGTCCCTGAGCTGTACCCCCTCCTGCTGTTCCAGGTCATTCCCTGTGGACACTGGAGAGGCCCCCTCAGCTGCCCCAGGCCCCACGGGAGGGTGGATGGGAGGGCTGTGCAGAGCCTCAGGCATTCACGCCCCACCGATGCCCAGCCGGCTGGCATGCGGATGAGCCCGAGGGGGTGCTCTCCTCAGCTCAGCTTGGGCCAAGCTCGGCCTGATGGGAGAGATTCCGGGGAGCACTTACCCCTGGGCCCCAAGAGAGTGCTCCCTGCCCTGCAGCCAAGACCTGAGGTCTCAGGTGCAGCAGGCACAAACCCAGGGTCCCCTTTATCCCCGACTTGTTCTGAGGTCATGGAGTGAGCTGTGAACCCTGAAGCAACCCAGGGGAGGCCCGTTGGAGAGGGCTCGGTCTCTTGGCCAGAGCTGCGGCCAGACTGATGAGGCCAGGCCCACGGCCTCACCGAGGCGCCCCCAAACCTGGTGCTCACTGGCAGGGTGGCCTGCCCAGGAGGTCCCGAGCAGGAACCGGGCGGCACAGAGAGCAGCCTTGTGGTTACCTGGTGAAACCCCCTTCTTCAGGAGTCTTAGGTGTTGTGGCCTTGGTGAGGGGTCTTTGATCAAGCGCTGCCTGCCAGGTAGGGCTCTCCAAGTGCAGGCTGGCCGCGAGGAGGGTGGCCTGAGTGGGTGGTTTTCTCCTGTGGGGTGGCAGCCAGGTGAGGCCAGGGCCAGGGCTCCGGGGAGTACAAGGTATTGGTGAGGGCTGTCCCGGTGTCCTGGGAGGGAAGGGAGAGACACCAGTGTGGGAGGGTGCCCGGGGAGCGTGTGGCCAGGTGGGGTTGGCCGATTCCCAGGGGAAGGAGATCAGCAGTTGGCACGCAGGCCCAGGTCGCCTAGCTGAGAGGCTGGAGGCCTGGAGGGGACAGGTAGCGGCTGTGGTGGCTTTGAGGGCCCCAGACAGCAGTGGGAATCCGGTCGTCGTCAGCAGGAGAGGGGGCTCCCAGGTGGGGAGCTGCCATTCTCCGTCCCCAGGAGAAACCCGACACCCCCATCCCCTCCCTGCCACCCCCGCCCCCCCCCCCCAGCCTCAGGTCAGCATCCGGGATGGGCCCCCGCCCCCGGCTCCCGGCTCCCGAGCGCGCTCCGGGCCTGCGCCTCGGGGCTGTGCTGCGGGAGAAGAGCGGAGGAGGGCCTGGGTCCCCGCCGGGAGAGGGGCCGGGCCGGAGGGGGCGCGGGGAGGCCGCCCGCGGGTTCCTGGGAGACGGGGCGGTGCCAGCGCGGCGGGGCGGGGGCTGCGGGAGGAGGCGCGTCCCCGCTGCCGGGAGCCGCGCCCTCGCCGTGCGCGCCAGTGCGGCCGCGGGGCTGCCGGGGCGGCGGTGGCCGCTGCTCCTCCCCGGCTCCTGGCCGCCTGCGCCGCCTCCGAGCCCTCCGGCCCGGTCCTGCTCCTCCGCCGGCCCCCGGCCGGGTCCCCAGGCGCCCCCCCCACCCCCCCCCACGCGCCCGCAGCCGGAGTCGCGCGCCACCCGGAGCGTCACCGCCACCGCAGCCTGGGACGCCGCCGCTGGAGCCGCCGCCGCCGCCGCCGCCGCCGCGCAGGGTTCTCGGGGCCACGGCGCGGGTGGCCTCTGCGGGGCCGGGATCCAAGCTGGGCGACCCCGCCTGGGATCCAGCCAGCCGTCCACCCCAAGCCATCTCCATCTCCCCGGTCCCCCAGCGCCCCCGTCCCCAGGCTTGCCACCCCTCCCTTCACTCCCTCCGCCTCGCCCCCTCATCCCCACCCCTGTCCCCCGTCACCTCCGCCTCGGCCCCATCTTCTGTCCGCCCTGCCCTGCGCTGCCCTCACCCCCCACAGGCGCATCTTCGCTCCGCTTCCCCACCGCTTCGCAGCAGGTGCCCCAGCGTCCACCCCGTGGATCGTGGGTCCCCGTTCTCGCCGCACCCCATCGCCACCCCACCCCGTCCCCTCCTGCCGTTCCCCACCTCTCCCCTTCCCCGGGCCCCTCTCCGCCGGCAATCCCGCAGCGTCCCGCCACCCCTCCCCACCCCCCACCCCCCACCCCCTCCAGTGCCTCCCACCGCCTGCCGCAGCCCCCTTCCTGCAGCGAGCCCCCCTTCCTCTTCCGTCAGACCCGTCCCCTCCCCTTCGCCTGCCGCAGCCCCCGCGAGTCCCCGCTGCCGCCACCCCCTCCCCATGCCTGCCGCGCCCACTGCGGCAAGCCCCTTCCCCGCCAATCGCGTGGCCCTCCTCCCCCACGCCCGCCCCGCCTGCCGCAGCCCCCCGCGCGGCCCCCCTGCTCGCCGCCTCCCCGCCCGCCTGCCGCAGCCCCCGCAGCCCCTGGGCGCCCGCCGCGCCCACTGCACCAGCGCCCGGTCCCCTCCGCGCCAGGAGCACCGCCGCCGCATCTCCAGACCGCGCGCTGGCTCCCCGGCTCCCCGGCTCCCGCCCCGCGGCGCGCGTCCTGGCCCGCAGCGACTGGCGAGGGCACCGGGGCGCCCAGCCTTTGTTCCACGGCCCCGGCGACGCAGCCCCTCACAGGCCTGGGGGGCCCACCCCTCCCACCCACCGAGCGAGGAGTTGTCCGCACCGATGCCCCTCGGTTTCGGGTCCCAGTGCCTGGCGGAGGCTCTGCGGCAGCACTGGCAGAGGGCCGCTTGGTGACGCTGTCATTTGCCTGAAATGGTGGGGGGGTGGGAGGGGGCTTTGGGTGGTCGGTGAGGGGTAGGGAAGCAGGTTGGGTCGGAAGCAGGAGGGGTTGTGGGTGTTGTTGGTGTGTAAGGGGGAGTAGGAGATCGTGGTTGAAATGTCCTTTGCAAGGTGCATCCGAGGCCACCCTTCTGGACGGACTCTAGGTGATCAAGTGTGACCCTCCAACAGGGACTCGTCAGGGGCAAAGGCTTCTGGGGGATGGGGGGCTGTTGAGAAAGGAAGGTCTGGAGCTCCGCTGTGGCCAGTGGCCAGGGAAGCTCCCTCTGTTTGCTCCGTGTCTCCCACCCCCAGTCGGCTGGTAGACATTCCAGGGGGATCCTGTGGCCACTGGAGCGACATAGGGTCCAGGAGCAGGAGTGGGCGGGGGCACTTGTCCAGGGGAAAGCCTTGGACAGCCGCTCACCCCCACCCCAGTCTGCCGGCAAAGCCCCGGGTAGGGTCCAGAGTTGAGTAAAGGAGAGGGGTGGGGAAGCCGCCCCCTTCCTGCCCTTCCAGACCCGGGCCTCTCCCTTGCTGGGTTTTGGTGCCTGGAGCTGGCCACGCGGCCCCGCTTCAGCCCATCCAGGGAGGCTAGCGCAGGCTAATTGTCGACAGTGACCTAGAGTGTTCTAGGGGTCGCTGGGCCAGGTGGTGCAGAGCATCGGGGCTGTGGCTTTAAAGACAGGTCAAGCAGATAGTCTGCATACTCCCCTGTGAGCACTAGAAGCTTCTGGAGACATGGGCTTGGCATGGCGCCATCTTCCCTCTGCAGTCTCCTTGGGAGGGCTCTAGCGCCACCAGACACAGGTGGCTGCTGGGCTGGGCCTGGACACATGAGGTCCGTGTCTGGCATTGGAGCCAGTGACCACTGTTGGGAAGGGGGTCTTGGGCTAAAGCATCAGGGTGATAGTGCTGGTGGGGGTGGCTGCTGGGTGGGGAACGCCTTTCGGAGGCTGCTAAGACGGGACAGCTGGGACCAGCGCTCAGCAGGTGGCAGAAGGGTGTGAGCCTTAAAGATATTTAAGTCGTAGACTGATACGGGCTCAAGTGAAGAGAAACCGGGGGTCTGGGGTGACCCCGAGAGATCTGAATCTGGAGGGAAAAGGTGGACCTCTGGTCTGCCACCCAAAAGAGAAGCAGCCGCTGATGGGGTGAGGGGAGTGGGTGCAGTACTTAAACCTGAGGAGCAGGAAGGGAGGGAATCTGGGAATTCGGGGGCGGGGCCTAAGGGAAGGAGCCGCAGGGATCGCAGGACGGGCGTACATCCCACCGTGAATCGGTGAATCGGACCTCCCTCCCGTTTCCCCAGAACCCCCGGGGATCGGGGATCGCCACAGGGAGGAAGTGTCCCACAGGCCAAGGGAAGTCCTGGATGTGGCCGGCCCGCTGTTGCAAAAACCGCAAAGGGACCGAGGGAGGAAGGAGGGACGGTCACCGGCCGGCCGGTGGAAGCGTCCTTGGGAAGAGGGGCCGGCGCCTGCCGGCGCGGGCGAGTCTTCGTCTCTCGGCAGGTGTTGAGAGGTGGGGGGGTTCGGGGCCGGAGAGGTTCGAAGCGACAGGGTGCGATTCCGTCGTGCACACTGCCCGGGGTGGGGGGTCCCCTTCTCTCCCGCAGACCCCCGCCCGGCGCTTTGGCTCCGACCGGGAGGGGCAGGCCCGCTCGCCCGGAGGCGCGGGGGTGCCCTGCTGAGCCCGCCTCCGGCCGGCCGGCATCCAGGGCCGTCGGACGATGTGCGGACCGGGCCGGGCCGGGCCAGGGTGGGCGGAGGGCGAGCGCCAGGCGCTGCAGCCCCTGCGTCTGCCCCGCGGCCGGCTCGCGGCCGCCTCGGCCCAGCCTGCCCGGGGCCTCAGGCCGGCGCCCGGGCTCTGGCTCCGTGTCTTCACTCCCGTGTGTCCGCGGAGGGAGGGAGGGCCGGGGGCTGTGCCGGGGCAGCCGGAACAGCGCAGGCCACCGGGCGGCTGGACGAGGTGGCCGGGCAGGGCCGGGGAGGCTGTGGGGACAGTGCCAGGGAGCCCACGCAGCAGCCGCCCACGGCGGAGCTCCCTGCATCTCTCGGCGTCCCCCTCCTCTGCCCAGCCTCTCTGCTGTCTGCGTGAATGGCAGGCTCGGGGAGGGGGTCTGGGCCACCGGGGGACCGGGAGGGTTCAGGAGGGAGGGCAGCCGGCCAGGGATGCCGTCTGCCCCCACAGCCTGCAAATACTCAGGATTGGGCGGCCCCGGGCCCACATGAAGCCCGGCTGGCACCTGCCCCCTGCCCCAGGCCACACCCCTGGTTCGCCCTCCCCACCCCCACCCCCACCCCCCAGCACCACTGGGACCCCGGTGTGCAGAGGGCGCTCTCCGGGCCCCCACTGAGGAGGGGAGCTCAGGTTTCTCCTGGTTGGGGCCCGGGGACCCCATGGAGAGAGAGGACCCTCATCTTGCTCAGAGTCCTGCCTCCTGCTGGCAAAGGCACCCGAGAGGGAAGCATGGTAGCTGTTGTCTGGCCCAGCCCTCCCTGCCTGTTGGCACCTGGGCATGCCACCCCTCAGGAGAAGGGGCACAGGGATGTTGGCGGGTGCCCCCCCCCCCACCAGGCCCGGGCTCCGACCCTCAGCCCCAGCTGGTCCCCACAAGGCCCGGAAAGGTCTGGCTCACCCAGAGGGTCAGGCCTCAGGTCCCCAACGGCCACACACCCCCCGCAGACCTGGGGCTCCCCTGGGGGTGGTCACAAGTGGTCTCCGGCTCCAGTCTGTTACCCCGAGGTCAGCCCTGCCCCAAGATGGGCGTCCCAGCCCCCCTCAGACGGACATGCTAGCATCACCTCCAGGCCCTGGGAGAAGGGGCGGCGGTCCTCCAGGCATGCAGCCCCTGGGGGGAGCAGGTGTCTGAGACCAGACACCGTGTCTGAGTGCCCCGCCCAGGCACCTGCGGCCCCTCCCACTGCACCTGCAGGCCTCGGCAGCGCCTGTCCCGCCGATGGGCACGGAGGCCAGACACGGCAGCAGATAAACACAGTCCAACCTGGTGTGACCCGGTGGTCCCGAGAGGCAATTCGGGGCAATTCAGCCTCAGGATAATAATTTCTCTCTCCCCTCCACCCGAGGCCTCTCCTAGAGGCTGTCTGCACCCAGGGCTGCTGATTCTCCCCTGCGGGTCACCTTGGAGCCAGCCCCCAGCCCTCGGGACCCAGAGAACTCTGCCCAGGCCGCCGCACCCCCACCCCACAACTGTGCACAGGATGACCCTGCCCCCACACAGCCCCTGCCCCCCTCCCCCGTCAGACCCTTGCTGCCCAGGGGGCCCCAGGAGGGACCGCTCCCACAGCTTAGAGGCACGAAGTATGGCCTGCAGGGTGGGGTAGGGACGGGTGGGGAGGGCGGGGAGGTGGCCCGGTGGGCGTGGAGTCCTGAAAACAGGTAGCCTCGGCTTCTCACTGTGCAGCATGGACTGGACGGGAAACTAGTCTCTCTGAGCTTGGTGTCTCTGGTCTATAAAGTGGGGTCACAGCACCCACCTCCGAGCTGCTGTGATCGTAATACTGGGACCTGTGGCCGGCGCAGTATGCACAGCGGTATAACCACAGGGCTGTGTGACTTAGCACCTGTCCTTGACCCCAAGGTGGGAACATGGATAGTGGTGCTGCCCTGGAGCCAAGGGCCAAGGCCGCGGCGTGAGGAGTGATGGGGGCTTTGGGGGCGCAGCGGAAGGGACGTCTGGAGACACCCGTGTGTCCTCTTGCCCCGCCCGCCCCCGGCAGATCTGTGTCCAGGCCATGTCCTTGCTGGGTTAGGCTGCCCCCCACGTGCTCTGGCATGGGGCGGGGGGGGGGGGGGTGGTAAGGAGGCTCTGGTTGTCCAGCCCTGCCCATCAGCGACCCCTTCCTCCCTGCCCGTTCTCAGCCAGGGCCCAGGCAGGGGGGCACCATGCAGGCCTGGAGGCTTACCCTGGGGAGCCTTGAGTCTGGGAGCCCACCCCTCCGCACATACACAGGGCCCTGAGGCAGTTCCGTGCTGGGTCACAGATGTGACCTGAGCTGCTCCAGAGCCCCTGGGATGGCCCTCCTCACCTGCATGGTGGCAGCAGGGGGACTGAGGGGCCGGGGGGACCTCCGACATCCCTGCATCCTCACTTCATGACCAGCCCGGCTGCGTTTGTCCCAGACGGCCTGGAGGGTGGCCTGCGGAGGAAGCCCTGCTCCTGTGTCCCACGCTGGGGACTGCACCACCTACCCCGGGACCCCCACTGGAGCTGTGCCCCTCCCAGGGTCCGCTGTTCATGTCCGCCCTGCCCAGGAGACCCCGCCAAGCCCCAGGGCCAGTTCTCCTGGTCCCCAAAGCTGTGCCTGCCCCCGGACCCATGCCCCAGCAGCCTCCCCGCCCCTCCTCCCCTCACGCCGGCCCCTCCCCACAGGTGAGCACCTGCGGATCTGCCCCCAGGGCTACACCTGCTGCACCAGCCACATGGAGGAGAACTTGGCCAACCGCAGCCGGGCTGAACTGGAGACAGCCCTCCTGGACAGCGGCCGCGCCCTGCAGGCCACACTCACCACCCAGCTGCAGAACTTCGATGGTGAGCAGGCCACTGGGGTTTGGGGACCACCAGACGCTGACACGGTGGGGAGCTGGGCACGAGGGCACCTCTGCTGGTGAGGCGGGCTCACAGGATGGGTGGGGTTATTAGCGCTCTGGGGCTGGGAGCTGAGATTTGGGGGGTCCCGGTAGCGGAAAGCTGCCCACGTGCAGGGGCCCAAGCAGGGGACCCGTGAGCGTGGGGTGGTCTGCAGGCGACTTTGTCCACCCCGTGGTGTGCACGGCAACACACGTGCACGTTTGGGGAGATCAGGCCCATCCCTCTGTCCGCCCTTCAGAGGGTCCCTCTTGCTCTCAAGGTGGCTCCTTATCACTAGAGGCAGGAACAGGCCTTGGACTGGCCACCAGGTGGCCCGGAGCCAGGAACCGCAGTGTGACGGCCGAGCTCGGGGCGGGGCACTGAGGATGGGGCTTCGGAGGGCCGGGTCTGCGCTGGTGCGGGGGCAGGAGGAGTTTGGGGCCCCGGGCGTGGTCCTCACATCTCCGGGGCAGCTGCTGTGCGTGGCATTCATGGGTCTCACACCGGGAGTCTCACGCCGTGTCTGGGCAGAGATCGAACGCCCTGGACCGTGAAGAGTGGGCTGGTGTAACGACGTCCACGGTGGCCACCCCAGGGGGACGGTGTGGGCGCTGGGGTGGGGGGCCCCCAGGAAGTGACCTCTGAGCTGAGATTGAAGCCTGAGGTCTGACTGCAGGGAGGAGGTGCCCCGGCAGAGCCCGAGCTGAGACAGGAGGGAGAGTGTGAGCCTGCAGCTGGCAGACAGCCCCGAGTGGCTTTGAGGCCCAGCCTGGCAACACCTGCAGCAGTGGCTCTCCTTGGGGGCCCGTGACCTCCGCCCCCTGCCTCCTTCCCACCATCCGGCAGCCTGGCCAGGAGCTGCCCGGCTCCCACCTGCGGTGCTGCACAGGGGGTCCTGAGCCCTACGGCCCAGGGCCTTGGGCGGCGTAGATGTGGAGGAGCCCGAAAACCCCTGGGGGCCCAGGGTCCAGGGGCCTGTGCGGGGAGGGTGGCCACGGCTCTGGGGGCCGAGTCCGAGGGCAGGGGCCATGTGGTTACAGACTGCAGTCTTGCTGCTAAAGGGGGTGGGTGCTGTCCGGGACCCGGTTCTGGGCATACGGGGTGCAGGGCATCTCCCCCGAACCACGCCCACGCCCTGCCTCCCGGAAGGCTGCAGCACATCTGTCTGGGGCTCTGGGCAGGTCCCAAGGGCTACAGGAGATCCAACCCGGACCCTCAGGCAGGCCAGCTTCTGGGAGGCATGAGAGGGAGGGCCGGACACGGGGCTGGGGGGTGGGGGGGGGGGTGGGCAACGCAGGGAGGAAAGAGCAGGAAGGAGGCGGCCCCACCTCCTGACTCAGAGGACCCTCCTGCCCCCCTTACAGGTGATCCCAATGAGTCCCTGAGGGCACCCTGAGCCTGCCCCCAGCTCAGAAGTGTCCATTGGAGGCCCTGAGACCCGAGAGGGGACCCCCACCCAGGCTTTTGCACCCCAGGCCACGGGGGGGGGGGGTGAGGTCTTAGAAGTCCTAGGGGCATCGGGGGCCTGGCCTCCACAGCATAGGGGGTGTGCGGGGGGAGGTGGGGGGTGGGACAGGAGGCCCCGGGAGGCCTCACCGCCCACCCCCCCCCCCCCCCACTGGCCCAGATCACTTCCAGCACCTGCTGAACGAGTCGGAGCGGGCGCTGCAGGACACCTTCCCCGGCGCCTTCGGGGAGCTGTACACGCAGAGCGCCAGGGCCTTCCGGGACCTGTACTCCGAGCTGCGCCTCTACTACCGCGGCGCAAACCTGCACCTGGAGGAGACGCTGGCCGAGTTCTGGGCCCGCCTGCTGGAGCGCCTCTTCAGGCAGCTGCACCCGCAGCTGCTGCTGCCCGACGACTACCTGGACTGTCTGGGCAAGCAGGCCGAGGCGCTGCGGCCCTTCGGGGAGGCCCCGCGCGAGCTGCGCCTGCGCGCCACCCGCGCCTTCGTGGCAGCTCGCGCCTTCGTGCAGGGCCTGGGCGTGGCCAGTGACGTGGTCCGGAAGGTGGCCCAGGTGCGCTTGGCGGGCCCCCCCCACCTCGCTCGGGGACCCTTCGGCCCCGCCCCCCGCCGCTTTGCATCTCGGCCCCGCCCCGTGCCCCGGGGTCTCCTGGCCCGGCTCCCTGCCCCGCCTACAGCACGTCCCGATGTCCCGCGACTGAGCTCCGGTGGTGGGGGCAGCCGGGCGGTCCCATCCTCAGCCAGCCTGGGTCCCGTGCAGGACCAGAGGGGAGAAGGTGTGGGGCTAGATGCCGAGTCGACTGCGGGGTCAGGGGCCGGGAGTCGAAAGGGCAACTGGCTCGGAGGCCAGAGCAGGCCGGGGCCAGCAGCTGGAGTCAGACCCCCTGGTGACAAACCGGGGAGGGGGAGGGCATCGGCCTCCGAGCCACACAGCCCTGGGTGTGAGCCGCCTCTCCGCCTCCAGCTGGCGTCCTTTAGCGGGTCCTCCGCCCAGCCCCGAGCCTCAGTCCCCTCGTGCGCGTCGCACACAGACCTATTCACGCTCCCCCGTGAGGCTTGGTGACGGCAGTGTTCCAGGGAGTCGCTCACTAGGACGGTAGCAGTTATTAGGATGAGTGGTCCCACGACCCGTGGGCCTGCTTGGTCATCTGAGAAGAGAGGGGCTCCCCAAGAAGGGCCGGGGCCAGGCGGAGGTCCCACTGTGGGTGGGGCAGAACTGAGGCCTCCTGACTTCTGTCCAGAGCCTTCCAGCCCCGGGCTCCTTGGGGGGCTGGGCACGCCCAGCTGCGGGGCTGGGCTCAGGCTGCCTTGGCTCCGCAGGTGCCCCTGGGCCCGGAGTGCTCGAGGGCCGTCATGAAGCTGGTCTACTGCGCGCACTGCCTGGGGGTCCCCGGCGCCCGGCCCTGCCCTGATTACTGCCGCAATGTGCTCAAAGGCTGCCTGGCCAACCAGGCCGACCTCGACGCCGAGTGGAGGAACCTTCTGGGTGAGCCCTCGCTGCCACCACGCGCCAGAGCAGAGCAGGGACAAAGCCAGTCCCGTCCTCGGGAATGCCTGGCCAGAGGCCCTGGGAGGAGGGTGACCCGGGGTCAAGGGACAGGGAGGCCATTCTGAGTGCAGGCTGCTGCCTGGGATGGAGCCCTGCGGGGTCCTAGTTCCTCGCCCTTCCCCGCTGAGCGAGGGCCCCCTCACGCATACGTGCCCACATGAACGTGACCTAAGGCGGGCCACCGCATGCGGTGGGCCAGCCGGCCTGTGCGCGTGCCGACACGTGGGGGGCCCACACGCATCCACATCAATACGTGTGAGCTGACGCTGCTGACGTCAGGTGGGCCAGCGTGCCCGCGCTCCGGCACCGGTAAGTCCTAACTGTGCTGACCCTGCAGGCCGACCCGTGTACACGCTCACGTGTGCTGATGCGTGAGACTCACCCACACGTGTGAACTAGCACCTGCCCACGGTGGGCCAGTTCAGCATGTGCCAGCACACGCGAGCTTCCACACGCGTGTGCCCAACACGCGTGCATGCCGACACACAGGAGCTAACACGTTCACCCACGGACCCCTGGCCGGCCGGCACGCGTGCGTATCAGCACACGCGTGAGCTCACGTGTGGACACGGCCTGGCTGGCGTGCATACTTACCAAATGCCCTCTGTGCGTGTGCCCACGCCTGTCCCAGACTCCATGGTGCTCATCACCGACAAGTTCTGGGGCCCGTCGGGTGCGGAAAGCGTCATCGGCAGTGTGCATTTGTGGCTCGCAGAAGCCATCAACGCCCTCCAGGACAACAGGGATACGCTCACAGCCAAGGTGCGGGCAGGAGGGTGCGGTGGGCGTGGCGTGGCATCCCGGATGTGGCCTCGTGCCCCTGCAGGACCCCTACGGTCTTCCCCCAGGTCATCCAGGGCTGTGGGAACCCCAAGGTGAACCCCCAGAGCTCTGGGCCTGAGCAGAAGCAGCGCCGGGGCAAGCTGGTGCTACAGGAGAGGCCCCCCACGGGCTCACTGGAGAAGCTGGTGAGTGGTCCTCAGCCAGCCGGGCCCTGAGTGGACAGGGGAGGGGAGGGAAGGGCAGGCCGAGCAGGGTGCCCCGTGGTCTGACTCCTGCCCTGCAGGCCTCCGAGGCCAAGGCACAGCTCCGAGATGCCCAGGACTTCTGGATCAGCCTCCCGGGGATGCTGTGCAGCGAGAAGATGGCCATGAGCGCCGCCAGTGACGACCGCTGCTGGAATGGCATGGCCAAGGGCCGGTAGGTGCTGCTGCCTGGCTGGCCACAGGCCGGACCCCTTCGCGGTCTCACCTGGGCCTGTGCGGCCTGTGGCACCAAGTGCTGTGTGCGCGGGGCCGTGCCCGACCCCAGACATGCGGTAGGACACAGGAAACCCTCACCCGGGCCAGCTCCCGGCAGCGTGTACCGTGCTCCGTGTGCCCACGCCCCGCGACTGTGGGCTCCCATCGGCCCCTGAAAGGCCACTGGGGGTCTCGAGCTTGCCAGCACCTGGACAGGAGAAGAGGGGTGTGGGAGGGCGTGCCAGGGTATTGCCCCTTGGCAGGGACCAGGCCGTGACCCAGGGCCTGCCCACAGGTACCTCCCGGAGGTGATGGGTGATGGCCTGGCCAATCAGATCAACAACCCGGAGGTGGAGGTGGACATCACCAAGCCCGACATGACGGTCCGCCAACAGATCATGCAGCTGAAGGTCATGACCAACCGGCTTCGCAGCGCCTACAACGGCAACGACGTGGACTTCCAGGACGCCAGTGCGGGCGGGGCCCTGGGGGCGGGGCTGGGGACGGGGGCGGGGCCCTGGGGCGGTGCAGGGCAAGGGTGCCCAGGAGAGATCCTTCCAGCCCCCAGGCCCCCACGGTGGCAGGGAGATGCTGCTGCTGTCTGGACACAGACACCAAGCAGCCCCCACCCGTGTGTCCCCAAGCACAGCTGGGCCTGGCCAAGATGTCCATACGGACCCGGCAGGCCCCGGGCAGGTCGGGGAGCTCAGGGCGGAGCTGGCACTGGCACAGCCGACCGCGGGAGGCCCGTGTGGACGGTTGCTGTGCCCGGGGTCCCCTCACAGTGGGGCGGGCCTGCTCGAGCCTCCTCTCCTCCCCAGGTGACGACAGCAGTGGTTCGGGCAGCGGGGACAGCTGCCCCGACGACCTCTGTGGCCGGAGAGTCAGCAAGAAAAGCTCCAGCCCACGGACGACCCTGACCCACGCCCTCCCGGGCCTGTCAGAGCGGGAGGGCCAGAAGACCTCCGCCTCCGGCTGCCCCCGGCCCTGCGTGTCCCTAATGCTGCTCCTCTCCCTGGTCCTCTCGGCTGCCAGGCCCACGTGGCGGTAACTGCCGCAGGCCCCAGGGACCGAGGCCAAGAACTGACTTTGCCAAAATGCAAAACAGACGATATTTAATTCTGCTGGGCCTAGAGGCCCGGGGGCAGGACAGGGAGGGACAGTGAGGGGCCCCGGCTCTGGGACTGTGCTGGGGTGGGGCAGGGGGCCCTGGTCCTGCCGGCCACCCTGGCTTTTAATTTTGTATGAGGGCCTCAGGTCAGCCGGGAACAATGTCCCCAAAAGCCATGTATTTCAGGGACCTGGGGGATGCCGGTGGCCACCTCCCGCCTGCCTGCCCGCACCTCTCCCCCAGCTCCCCGAGCAGCGTCCCGCTGGAGAGTGCGAGTCTGTGCCTTCCTCTCCTGCCTCCTCCTGCCGAGAACTTCCGGGCTCCGTGTGTCAGAAAGCAAAGCCCACCCCTGGATGCCCAAGAATCCCTGGGAGGGCATCAGGGTTTCTGCCATCCAGGGTCTAGCAGGGGCTTTGAGATTATGCATGAACCCTTCTGACTCAGCCAGGCCCCCGTGATGCCGTGACCACCCCCCCAACCCCGCCCCCCGAGGCCCTCAGCGTCAGGGCGACTTCTAACTGGGAAGGCACCCTTGCCGATGAGTCTGTCTGGACTTTATTCTCGCCAAGGACTGGCTACGAGGGTCTGGGGCACACAGGTGGGCCGCCATGGGCACGGCCTCGCCACTTCCGGGCCCCGCCCTTGGTTGACCTTCACGTGAGGCTGGGGGTGCCGGTCCTGGCCATCCCGGGAGAGCAGGCTGGGTGCCCCCTTCAAACACGGGCCCCACGCCTGCACGGGGACTTGTGGCCGCATGCAGGAGCTGCCTGCCCGTGCCCTGCCTCTCACCGCCCCTAGGCCTGCGGCCCCCAGCTCGAGGTGGGGCAGGCAGGGCTGGAGGGGACACATGGCCACAGGACGCAGGGAGGCCGGTGAAACTTGAGCCTGGCCAGGAGGCCTGGCCCTTCCTGACCCCACCAGCTGCAGGGGGCCTGAGGAGGGGGGGGGGGTTTTGACAGTTAAGGGCTTTTCCAAATTTACATACATTCAGACGCTTTCCACCTGTTCACCCAGAGCTGCTTTTCAGCTACTCCCAGAGCTTGGAGGCACCTGGGCTTCCCGGACCTGGGCGCACCCCTGCTCACTCAGGCTGTCCGGGCCCGGGACCCCGCCATCCTCCCTCCCTCCCGGGCCCTAGCTGCTGTGGGTCCTGGGGAGGGGGCTGGACCCTGCCAGAGAGGGGCTCAGGCAAGGGGACCCTCACGGGTCTGTCGGATGCTGAGCCCCGTGGCTGGGCACAGCAGTCCTAGCCAGCACCGGGACCCGACAAGGCCATTTCGAGCTGCTTTGCCTTGCGTCCTGCGCTGGTCGGGGCCCCCAGCCCGTGTCCCGCCGGGCAGCGCTCCCCCACGGGCACGCCCACCTCGTGATAACTGTGCTCCTGCCACCCCAGAGGGCTGGGCTTGGGGCCTGCTTCCCAGCAGGCAAAGGCCAGCTGGACTCTCGGGGGCTCTGGGGCAGCAGCCGCCCACGTGCCCGGATGGCAGCCTTGGCCGCGCGTGGGCGTCCCCACCCTGTGTGCCTCTCTGGAGGGGGCGGCCCCAGCACAGTTGCTGGCCGGGCCGTAGCCAGGCCTGCTGTGTCCCCCTGCACGGTGTCACCTGGCATCACATGCTCTTGAGTCCTTGTACGAATAAAAGGTTGGAGAGCTCGTGTGGCTGTGGTGGCCCCATCCTGCCCAGCTCGGGGGTGAGCATGTGTCCGCGGGCTGTGCACAGCAGACGTGACTCGGGGCGGCGTCTTGGGGGGTGGGGGAGGGCTTGGACACAGACCGCGCCCGGCGGCATAGCCCCCAGGCTGCAGGGTCCACGTCTCGGCGGCCCGCCCAGTGCCAGCGAGACGGAAGAGGCCTGGACCCACCTGCTGTCTGCTCCTTCCCTGCCCTGGACACGCATCCTGATGCGTGTCCCAGGAAGGTTCCAGCTCCCGCCAAGTGGGGACCAGCTTTGTGAGGCCGGGCCTGGCTGGACATCCTGACGGTCCGGTCTGTTGCCACCTCACCAGACCCCACCAAGCGGAGTCCTGTGTCATCGCTGGGGCACAGCTGCCGGGCCCCATCACCACCCCCACGGGGTGCCCTGCGACCCGGTACCACACGCAGCGCGAGACCTCGTGACCAGCTCCTCGGCCAGAGCCTGGAGGCCAACACGGAAGCTGGAGCTGCCTTAAAGGGCCACTTTATTTGGGAACTGTGGCCACACTGGTGGGCCTGGCAGGCATTCAGCACAGCCTCTCTGTCCCCACGGGCCTGGAGTGCTGAGGAACCAGCGACCCGACCCCGGCTCCCCCGGCCCGGGACTCTGCTTAGCCGGGCAGTGCGTCCTGGGAGGGAAGACGCGGCCCCGGCACGGGGGCGGGGGAGGGCCTCTCCAGGGCCTGTGGCTCCTCGATGGCCCCTGGGCCATACGCCGGCCTCCCCTACAGAACAGGGGCTGTGGGCTCAGTCGCCCACCTCCCCGGGGGTCCCGGGGTGGCCCTCGGTCTAGCTCCTCCCAGGAGGTGAGGGTGGGGGCGAAGGCCTCCCTCCCTGAGGGGGCAGGTGGGTGTCTCTAGACAGTCATTCGTGGCTGTACGTGGAATAGAAGCCTTTTAACCGGCGTGGTGGCTTCGGAGCCTCCGGCTTCTGGCTCGGCTTCTGGCTCGCCTCCTTGCCCAGATGCTTCGAGGTCTTCTGGAAGTTGGGTGTGCGCCCAGCCGGATGCGTTTTCCTTGCTGGGGAAAGAGGACCCAAGTGAGGTGGACGTCAGCACAGGACGGCTGACGGCGGGAGGGCAGGTGGGGAGGGTCCACCCCGCCCACAGCCCGCCAGGTGATGGTCGAGGAGAGGCCCCTCCCTGGCTCTTGGTCCCAATTCATTCCTCTGGGGAATCCAGGAAGCCACGACATCCGGACCAACCCCCACCCCCACCGCTGGCAGAGAGCGGCCAGCTGCTGCGTAGCCCCTCGTGGCGGCCCGGGCAGGCCAGAGTGGGGCTCTGCAGGGGACACACGGGGCACACGCTCTGCTCCCGTCCAGGTGACACCAGCCTGCCTTCACCTGGAGACAGAAGTCACATTTATAATCAAAGTGCTAGCTCTCGTTCAGGATAGAGAACAGATTCTCTCACCCCATACCCTAGTGAACGTGGAAAGACTGGAACCAGGGGCTAGGTTCCTTCTGGAAACAAGACCGGTGGCAAGTCACAAGTCGGAGCCGTCGAGGGTGCGGGCCGAGGCCGGGGCAGGTGCCGCGGCCTGTGAAGGGCGGCAGTGGTGGCTCTAAGCACATCCCTCCACCCCTCACGTGGCCCTGAGGCTGGGAAACGTCTCTAGCTTACGTGCACTGCGGGGCCCCACCTGGGAAAGCAGAGAAACCAGCCAGCCAAGGACCCTCTCGGGAACCTCAAAATACACAGCCACGTCGGCCACTGTCCCAAGCAAGAGTGACAAGCGGGAAAAAATACTGGGAAATGTCTAGCATTGAGATGTCACAGCCGCACGGTGGCTCGACCGCAATGACCCACCCCCACCCCCACTCCCCACTCCACAGACACCTCAGGATGCTGGACGAGTCAAGGACATTTACAGAGTCAGGAGCCGTCTGAGGTCACCTGAGTGAGGGTCCCTATAGGCCACATGGAGTGTGGGGGTGGGGCAGACACAGAAATGGCCCTGGGGGATGGCGGGGGGGGGGGGTGCTGGAGCCGACCCCGGGCAGCCTGGACACAGGAACAGCAGCTCTCTGCTGGCCAGACGGGCCGAGAGAGCTGTGTTGCCAGGGCTCCGCCCAGAAACAGGGCTCCCCAGAGCACAGGGCTCCCTCTGGTCACGGGAGAGGGAGTGACAAATCCCCCGTGATGGGAACTCAAATGAAAAACTACAACATGCCAAGAACACCCAGTGCCCAGAGCCATAGCCTGAGAACACGGGTAAGAGGACAAGCGGTCTACAAAGTCGGTGTTGTGTGGTATCCCAGAGAAAGAGATGGAAATCGTCAGGTTAGAACGCGTCCATTGTTTAGAAGAAAACAAAAGACTGGGGAAAGCACCAACAGAAGCTGAGGTGGGGACCCCCCACAGCAGGCAGGACCCCACAGGAGGCTAGGGACCCCCCACAGGACCCCTGAAAGCAGGGAACCACCCACAAGAGGTAGGGATGCCCACAGGAGGTGAGGACCCCCCCACAGAAGGCAAGACTCTACAGGAGGCTAGGAACCCCCCACAGGAGGTAGAGACCTCCCCACAGGAGGCGGGCACCCCCAGGAGGCAGGGACTCCCCCCAGAAGAGGCGGGGACCCCCCAGGAGGTGGGTTGGCAGTAATTCCAGGCCTCCAGGTGGGTGGGGGGGGGTGGGCTGAGCCCCCCCATAGAGATAAAGCCCCACTGCACCGGTCCCCTGGCTGTCAGCCTGAATGCGGCCCCCAGGCTACGGAAGACCTTGCAGTTTGAGTCCCTCAGGATGAAATTCTGGAAAAGGCGAGTCTGTAGGGAGGGAGCACAAGCAGCAGCTGCCAGGGGCTGGGGGAGAAGAGGGCACGAAATAAATGGTGCTGGGCCACGGACCAGTCACAAGGGGAAAGAGAAAACAGGGCCCCTACGTCACACTGGCAACAACAAATCTATCGGGAAGGAATACGGACAAAAATGTGGAAAGCGACGCTTCGGAACACGGGCAAGACAACAGGACAGCGCGAGCTGAGGGTGAAGCGACCTTTCCCAGACACGCAAAGATGAGGTGGCTGGCCGCGGCCGCGTCAGCATTCGGTCCTGCACCAGAAAGACCAGACGCGGAAATGCAGGCCGTGGAATATGTAAGAAGCTTCTACCATCAAGAGAAAAGGCAATCGCGTAGAAAACTGTGGGCAAAGAGCACACACACACACACACAGAGCTAAATCACAGACAGGGGACTCCAAATGGCCAATAAATAATACATAGGATAAATAAAAATTGAATACATGTGAAAAGTCTCACAGTGGAAAGCAATCCCATGAGTCTGTTAGGGACGTAGGAATGAAGAGAACCTCACGAGGGAGAAGACAGAAGGCTTCACTGCACCTCGGTTCCCTTCTGGAAAAACCAGACATCAGATGAGCAGAGCTCCGTGTGGACGTCTGGGCGGGCGGTGGTGCGTCAGGGGCTCCTCTCATTATTTTGTTGATTTTTTAAGATGTGCAGTGTTGAGCCAGGTCAGAGCCAGGTTTTGCAGAGCCTTGAAACTTTGGGAAGGAGGGGCGGCTCTTTAAAATAAAAGGGCCCAAACCACAAACAAAACGAAGCTGGCCACCCTGGCGTGTGGTCAGTCTGCGGACACGGCCAGAGGAAGGGGACAGGGGCAGGTGCTGGCTCGCCAGGCTCCAAGGGATGGGGGGAGCGGTGCCTCCGCTCTGTGGCTGGGAAGGACCCCAGGCAACCGGCCCTGGGTTTTCGGTGTCCTTCCCAGGATGCACCTGGCCACCCCAACACCATCTCTGCAGCAGTCACAGAACGCTGGGTTCCGGGCGGAACCCTGACAAACACGGGTTCCAGGCCTTCTGTGTCCATCGCCAACATTCCGGACCGACCGTCCCTCTCCGTCCCGAGCTCATCTCTGGCCGCTCCCCTCTCAGGCTCCCCGAACCACACCCGTTCCCGGCTTCCTGGGGGTCTCCTCCCAAGGCTCCCTTGACCTTACCCGGCCGCCCCTCGGGGCTCTGCCCGCTCTCCCAAGAGCCCAGGTATGGAAGGCCTGGGGAGGGGGCGGTGGCGACCGGGCTGGTCCCTCCACCTCCCCAGCACTGGTCCTCCCACTGCACCTCTGCCCCTCCCCGCACCCTGAAGACCATCATCTTTGCCGGCTCCATCGGCTCCCTTGATAAGTGAGGCCCAGCACCCCTCTGCACCCGTCCCCTGGTGCAGGGTCCCCTCCTGGACCCTACCTCCCCCAGAGTGCACCTGCTGCAGCCACCGTTCGCCCCCTGTCCTGCTGGCCAGCTCCCCAGCCTGAGCCTCCCTCCCTCACCCACTGTCCTCCCGACCGTCTCTTAAACCTGATCTGGGCTCTGCCACAGCCCGACTCCGTCTAGAGCCACAGGCGCCTCCAAGCTCGCCCTGAGGCCGCCATCCGGTCACCCCGTGACAACCCGCACCTCTGCTGTCCTGCCCCCGCCTGCCCCACCTCGACTCCCAGTGCGGCCCCCCGGGGCTGGGGCAGGCCACCTGTTTCCCAGCCTGAGAGAGGACCCCAAGGGCCCAGGGGGGTGGCTGAGTAGAGCCTGGAGGGGCAGGAAGACGGGAGCAAGGGGCAGGGATGGGTGAGCACACACAAGCTGGAGCACGGGAGGGCGGGGCAGGTGGGCTACCCCAGAGCCCTCTCAGCAAACTGGCCCCTCGAGAGCTGCCTGAGTCAGCTGCCTGTCAAGTCCAGAGCTCTGCCTGCTCAGCAAGCAGCCGTCTACACACATCCACGCACAGAGACACGCACCCTCCGCAGTCCAGCAGGGCAGGAGAGAGTCCCACACTCCGGGCTCCCCCTCCCCAGTCCCGGGGGCAAGCCCTTTCCCACGGCAGAGCCCTGAGACCACTCCCACCCCCAGCGCAAGCTCGTGTCCCGGTGATCGTCCATCACGGGCCACGTCCACCCCCAGGGCTCTGCCACATCTCCCGTGAGCCACCGTGGGCGCTCTCTGTGGCCCGGTTCCCGCGGGTGCCCCCCACGTGCCGGGCATTTCTGTGCCGAGCTCTGCCCCTGTCCCACCAGGCCCTTCCCCTGAGCACCCGTCCCTCCCACGCCCACCGCCCGGCTGGCTGGCCTCCACTTCTGCCCTCACGGCCCTGACGCTCAGCGGAGCCCCCAGACGGACTCCAGCCGGGCCTTCCAAGGCCTTCTCCTCCACGGTGTCTAGGTCCTCACGAGTCACCAGGCCCCGCACGCTGTCCCCGCTGACCGCACACCCCCACCACGTTCCTCCCACGCCCAGCAGCGCCCTGAAGCACAGAAGACCTGAGTGTTCCTCCCCTGTGTGACTTGGGCACGCGCACCTCTTCTCCGCCTTGAGCATGTGACTGACAGTCCCAGGGGCGCCAGACCCCCAATGACAGAGGAGCCCACAAAGCAGGGGCCTCAAAGGTCCTCGGGCGCAGGCCAGCAGGGAGACGGGTGGTGGCTCGGCGCGGGGCCTGCCCTGGGTACAGGCCTCCTCGTCCTCCTGGGACGTGCACGCTGCAGCAGGGCCTGAGTGACCAGAACTCCCACGTTCGCAGAGAGCCAAAGGGCGTGCACACTGCAGCCAGAGGAGAGGGGAGGCGGGTCCACCCACGGCAGCCGGGCGTCCGGGGCACCTCGTGATCAGAGGGAAGCAGGTAGAGCGGCTCAGCGACATCACAGAACTTTCCGAGGAGGGAGCTGAACTCTGCAGGACCCCCCAGGACAGGCGACCGGGGGGCCCCCTCCTCACTCCACACCCTGGCAGTGTCTAGCTTCTACTTGATGTGGAGCAGAAACAGCTCGGCCGATAGCGGGGAAAGCTGACCACAGGGACAGCGAAGGTCCGAGCTGTCCCTGAGAGTCAGAAGACCAGCCCGGCGGCCCACAGCACTCAGGACGTGACGGGCGGCTGCTGGCTGGGACGCACCTGCTCTGGGAGGGGTCAGAGGACGCACTGCATGTCCGCCGGGGCCAGCGTCTCCACAGCCCCCGCACGGAACTGGTACAGAGCCGGGGCCGAGCAGGCATGCCCCCGCCCCGCCCCACCCATGCCTCGGTGCCCAGCAAAGAAGGGCGAGGTGAGAGGCGGCTGCTTCAGCATTTTCTGAAGACGGAAGGCACCGGATTCCTGATGAGCAGGATGCCTGGGTGACAGAGGCAGGCCTGAGCGTCGCCGGCGGTGGGGAGACTGGGCGAGGCGGGGGCGCCTCACACATACGTGAAAACACACACAGGCACCACGGGGACTGGACAGACAGATGAATGGGTTAAGTGACGTCCGGAGGCAAAGACTCAAGCTGGAGGGACTAACTTCGGTGTACCTTTCCGTAAGATGCATCTCCATCCTTTTAAGAAATTGGTGGTGGCAAAGCTCTCCCCTGTCGACACAAGGCCGCCACGCTGCCAGCTAATGTGAGCCCCGGAGGGGATAAAGAGCGAGCCACAGACACGAAAAAGGAACGGGATCCCCCGCTGGATCGTCCGTCGGCACCCGCAGACCCTGCCACCAGCCCAGAGGCTGTTCCCGACAGGACGGGAAGCGGGAAAGCCCCGGCGCCAAGGGAGGTGGGCCTGTGCAGCGGCCGGCTGGGCCCGCCATCAGTGCGGCCGGGGTCCCCACCAGCTGGTGGCCTCACAGCGGCTGAGGTTCTCCCGGGAACACCGTTCCTGTCCTGGGGTCTGGCAGACACGGCGTATCTCCCACACGAGAGTTCTCCCTTCTAGAACAGACTCCCGGGGGCCAGGGATCCGGTTATCTTGTCCCCTACGATATTGAGGTGCCCAGAGCACGGCCATCAGAGAGGAAGTGCTCAAGGCACAAGTCGACCCAGAAGCAGAGAGGACTCCACTGGGCAGCTGTCTGAGAACGGGAAAGGAGGAGCCACAGGGATGTTTGAAAGAGGGCAGGGCACTGGCAGGGGTGGGGAGAGGGCCGGAGCAGCCGTAAGGGGGACTGTGAGCGACGGGCGCAGGGAGCAAGGCAAGCAAAGGACTCTGACAGACGCCAAGTGGATGCGGGAGCAACGCGGGGCCCTGTGGCTGCGCGGAGCCTCGGTGGCTGCAGGGACAGAGAGGAGGGAAGGGTCAGTGGCGGCAGGAGGTTCCGGAAGTGGCCTGATTGGGGCCAACTTTGAAGGCGGAGCTGAGCAGACTTGCCACAGGACTGGGTGGGGGAGAGAAAGGTCCGAGAGCAGCCGGGGTGACGCCTCTGCACAGGAAACTATGACGCTGGGCCTGGAGGGCACATCCCCGCCTGGAGGCCCCCCCAGCGCAGACGCCGCGCCCTCCCAGTCACACTGGACCGTCAGAACAGTTACACGAGGACAACAAGGCGCCTTCTGACCCGGCAGACCCTGTCCGCGTGCAGTAACGGCCGGCACCCGTCACAGGTAAACAAATGCAGCAGGGGCCTCAGCCTGGAGAGTCCGGGACTCGGGCACCCTGGGCACACATGGCTGGCAAGCGAAGGGTTCCCGGGGTTCCGTCATCACTCGGCCTCCGGGACAGTTCTTGCCTGGCGGCTCGCAGATCTTACACGACAATTCACTCTAGGCTGACTGGAAAATTACAGGTGAAACAATAACGCGTGAAGATCGCTTGTCAAATCTGGGCCCTGTAACCTCTCCATGTGGGGACGGCTTCCTAGACCTGCCACCAAACCCGACCCGGAAGGACCGGATTTGATGACAGAGTGAGAAACCCCGTGCAGCTAAACTCGAACTGGGAGAAGGTCGTCCGCACAAGAGGCCGGGGGGAGCCCTCCCGAGGCAGGAAGGGCGAGCATCTCCAGTAACACGAGGAAAAGCCCAAACACAGGATCACGTGTGCAGAGGACTTCCCTGTGTACACGCCCTCCCTGGGAGGTGGGGCATCGAACTTACTGCCGACGCTTGCGAGGCACTGGGCGACCGGGCATAGACTCGCTCACCAGCCTCACAAGCAGGCTAAGAAGAGGAAGCGGAAGACGAGAGCGCTCCGAAAACCCAAAAACACCAGAGGCGGGGGGTGTGTGCGCACAGCATTGCGCCAACGGTGAGCCCTGAAGCCACCGGGCGCCACACCTGCCTCCGCTCCCTCGCGGAAATGGTGCGACGCGCACGGCGCATCAGAAAGGCAGGTCGAGGTCACAAAATGGGTCGTTTAATTAAAAACAAATGGAGGGACACACGAAAAAACCCGTGTGCGCACACACACAATGACAGATTAGAACCTGCTATGTTCAGGGTGTCCTTGAGTAGTAAGACTAGGACGATTTCCAACGGGTTATTTTACTGTGGTTTCACATGTGTTTTGTATTTGCTCCCTCAGGGGCAGAGAGAGAGGGAGACCGAATCCGAAGCCGGCTCCGGGCTCAAGCCGTCAGTACACAGCCCCACGCGGGGCTCGAACTCAGGAGCCGTGAGATCAAGACCTGAGCTGAAGTCGGACGCTTAACCGACTGAGCCCAAGCGCCCCCGTTGTGTTCTTTTTTAAACAATAAGTGTATAAACACGTGCATCATCAGAATAAAAATCATCTTCATTTGGGGAAAATTATGTTGCAGAAAAACTTTTAATAGCATAGAACGATGTCTGTGGCTACGTTTAGAACCTATCGACCGAGCCCCCACTTTCAGATACGTGGTGGGAGGGGGGGTCGCGTGCCTCTCCGGGGCTGATACAAAACCGCACAGCTCCACTCACGGCCCTTTCTCCTCCTGCCCAGGCGCCTTCCTGACCCCCTTACAGGAGCATCACCTGGGAGCCCCCCGGCCAGCTTGCCACCAAGGAGCCAAGAGACCGAGGAAATCAGGCAAAACAGCCACAGGCAGGGCTGCCTTGACCAGCCAAAAGCCGGCCTTGTTGGGGCCCCCACACGGGCTCAGTCCCCCCCCTTTCCCAACCATTCCTCCCACCTGCCCGCCCCACTCCCCGCCCCCTGCACACGCCCACCACCTAGTGCTCTGAGCGGTCACGCCCCAGTCCTCAGACCTCACTGCCCCTTTCCTCCCACCCCTCCAGGAAAGCAGACCCACCACCCATGGCCCAGCATCGCTGCAACCACGCCGACGACCCACAGGCACCCCCACGGTCACCTCCATCTCAGTCACAGGTGAATTCCACGTGCACCATCCCCTCTAGAGCGTGCCTGACCCACACAGGCACTCAGCAAATGCCCTTGGAAGAAATGAACGCCCCGGACACCAGTAGGGAGCAGGGAGCCTGGAGTCTCTGAGCAGGAACCGAACCGATGGAGACCCAGGGCTGGGAGCCCCTGGAAAGGGGCCGCAAACATCCCCCCGGGCGCAGGAGTGACCTCCCCACGGTCATCTCTGGACTGCGCTCCAGCCGTGACCCTCATCCACCCAGCGTGCCCGTCTCCTGACAGCCGCCGGGCAGGAACGGCCAGGGAGACCCTAGGGTAGGGGCGGAGCAAGGCAGAAGGGGTTAAAAACATCCCCAGTGGGGCCACTTTATTGCGAGGCCAGGAGGGATACACTGCCACGCACAGCCCCATGGGTGCAGACCGCCTGCCCCCCGCCAGCCGCCGCGCAGGGCCCTCCCGGGCCTCGGGCATCACGCCATTACTGAGATTCTTCCAGCAGGTGCGGTTCCTCCAGGTGGGCCTCTGGACCGGGAACTGGCAGGGAGCACGGAGGTGAGGGCCCGGGCTGCCCCCGGGAGGCAGGAGCGCAGAAGGGCCACCCCCGGTGGGCCCTGCCAGCTTGCCATACCACCTGGGACACGGCGCTCCCCGCCGCACACGGGGTGACGAGAGCCCCCCCACCCCACCGTGCCACGCCTGGCCTCACGCTCGCACTCGTGTGGCACGCGTGGCAAGGACTGAGCGTGAGCCGTGATAGCTCTTCAGAGGGGGGCTTCCCAGCCCGGGGTCTGCGCGCCTTGCCCATCCGGGCGCACCCCACGGGAGCCCGCCAGTAAAATCCCCACTCTACCGAGGGTGAACGTGGAGGGCGGAGAGCCAGATCTCAGAGAGCCACGGACCCAAGGGCGGGGATCAGCCCGGCCTCTCTGTCCGACCACACCAAAGACAGGCTCCGAGAAAGGGCAGCCAACACCTGCCCCTCCCTCCGCCTGGTCAAGTGCCAGGGGACAACTCTGCACACAGCCGTGCTCAGCACTGGCACCCTCGGGGCCGTGGAGCCCTGGTGTGGCGTCGCCACCCACGAGCCCGTACCTCCTCCTCAGGTCATCCCAAAGGAGGGGAGGCGGGGAGGATGGGCTAGCAGGAAGCTTCCAGAAGCAGCGCCAAGGCCAAGTGCCCTATGATCCAGGGAAACCAGTGCCCACCGGGGCCCCCACGTGTCCGGTGGAGCCCCCGTGTGGCCGGCAGAGCCCCCCGTGTGTCCAGAAGGACCCCCCGCCGTCCACAAGAGCCCTCACGCGTCCAGCGGAGCCCCCACGTGCCCAGCAGAGCCCCACGTGTCCAGCAACGCCCCTCACACGTCCCATGGAGCCCGCGGATCACGTGCCAGTTCTGTGGCGCCCAGGCCACGCCCGCCTCCAGGGAGCCACGGTCACATGACGCCCGGAGAAGGACCAGGTAGGCTCAGTGTCTACGCAACAGGCCCGTCTGGGAATTGTGGCAAGTGGCTTGAATCTGAGAGACTTCAGGGAATAACCGACCCCCGCGCTCAGCCACCCCACGGGCCGGTGCCCGTGTCCTCACACACAGCAGGCCCCACGCAGCCTGCCCGGCGGCTGGACTCACCGATGGCCGACAGGCTGCCACAGTCCCTCTTGTGGAAGTCACCCCAGGCCCTGGTCTTACAGTACTTGCTACAGGTCAGGATCCCGTAGCAGCGGGTGCAGGGCACGAGGCGCACCCCAACGGAGCGGCCGCACTGGTAGCAGAACTTGAAGAAGGGGATCCTGCAAAGGAGCCACACGGGCAGTGGGGCAGGGCCCGCCGTCCGTGCCCGCCCGACCCCGAGCTCGGGGCCCTTCCCAGCCGTCCCCGCCGGAGCTGCCGTCCCCCTCACAGGATGGCCACTCACATGCGGACAGAAGACCCAAAGTCCCCGTCCAGGGATGTCCGGCACGGGGCCGGTTAGAGCGGGAAACACACTCTACCGCCTGAAAGCCCGCCACCAGGGCCCGGAGGAGACGATGCCGAGGCGTCAGAGACCCTGACGCGCCGCAGCACGAGGGGAGCAGACTCCAGCGGGCACCCCGTGCGACTGTGAGTGAGCCTGGCACCCCCACGCCGTCTGCCTCGGGAGCAAGGCGAGCCCCGGGGTGGACGCACCCCCGGCCTGTCCCCGCTCCTCACCCCCACCTCACCCAGCAGGCTTCACTGGGCGGGCACCTTCCAGGACGCCCACGGGGGTACGTCTATAAAGAGACTGTTCTGGAAAGGCCGGGTGGTTGCAGAGCCATGACCTCGAGGAGGAGCGGGTGGGGGAGGGGCTTGGGAGGGACGCAGGGGCGCAGGGCAGCACCAGCAGAGACGTCTCTGAGAAGCGGAGCCCAGGCTCAGACCCCACCGGGCCGCTCCGGGACGGCACCCGTGACCCCAGCCACGGCCCGTGTTGCTCAGGGCTCAGAGGGAGCAACGCTGTCCTGGGCAGGGGGTCAGGCCGGCCACACCGTCCGGCCCACCGCCACCCTCAGCCACTTACGGCTCCTGCTCCTCCAAGTGGAGCTCCTTGGACAGGCTGGTGCTTTTCTGCTTCAGCCTGCGGTAGGGGGTCAGCTCCGCTGCACGGACAGAGAACCGTGTCAGTCCCCGCGGGCCCGCCTGGTCGCGCCGTGGTGCCCTCGGGTGTAGGGAGCTCTGAGCTGCCCACCTCAACCACCCTCCTGCCGGGAGACCACGCCCAGCACTGCAGGGAACTGGGTGGGGGACCCCAGGCCTTTTACAGCCCAGGGCAAGTCTGAGGAGACAGGGCGGAGCCTGGGGCCGTGGAGGAGTCCACGACCTCTGGGGAGGGGGCTTCACCCCTCGGCCCCCCTCTGCTCCTGCATCCTTGGCCTCGCACCTGCAGCCTCCTGGCCACCCTGCCCCTCTGCCACCAGGCTTCTTTGCCCTTGGCCAGCTCACGACACTCTCTGGAGCGGACGCTCCTGGCTCTGCCGTCTGGCAGCCGGCAACGGGACGCACCCGAGCTGGGGGGCCAGAGGCCGGTGAGCCCCCCTAGTTACTACCGGGGGTCCGCTGCGCCTCTCCGCCTTCCTCTCCTTACACAGCACATCAGTCCTCCCCAGGAAGGCCGCCTGACCTCTAATTAGGCAGGAACCCCACAGACACCTGCCGGCCACGAGAACAGAGACGGTGGGGCCCCCCTTCCTCCCCTGTCCCTCCCGCGCCCACCGGCAGCCAGGGCTGCACCCCAGCCGCCACAGGGGCTAGAGCGTGGGCCCGGGGAGCCGGCTCCGTGACCGTGCACACAGAGTCAAAGCCACTGTGGTGAACACCGCGTGGCACCAGGAGAGGGGACGGTAAAGCCGAGCTGGACGCGGGATCTCGTGGTGCCGCAGCATCACGGCCACTCGTTTCAAAGGACACGCGCAGAGAAAAGAGAGCACCTCTTCGTTAGAGTGCCGGGGCTCTTTAACGGCTCCGGTGACATCCCCTCCACACTCCATCCAATTCACGCGTTCAAGTGCACGGTTTGATGGCCCTTAGCGCATCCACAGGTGCGCAGCCATCGCCGTGACCAACTGTCCAACGTGCTCATCACTCCAAAATGGAACCCTGCCTGATAACCACCACGCCGTGATTCTCCGGCCGTCCAGTCCCAGGCGGCCGCCGATCTACTCCGTCTCTGCGCATCTGCCTAGTTTGGACGTTTCACGTGAATGAGCTCATACAGTGTGTGTGTGTGTGTGTGTGTGTGTGTGTGTGTGTGTGTGGTCTCTGGGGACCAGATTCTTCCGCTTAAAATAACGTTTTTGAGGCGCATACACGTAGCAGCACTCCACTCCTTTTTCCGGGTGAGTCACATTCCGTCATGTGGATGTGCCACAATTTGCTCATCCATCCATCAGTTGACAGATATTGGGGTTCTTTCCATCCTCTGACTTGTGTAAATGCTGCTGCTGTAGACAGTGGAGCACAAGTTTTGGGCGGACTCATATTCTCCGTTCTCTCGCCTTTCTACCTGGGAGTGGAATCGCTGGGTCATACGGCGACTCCACAGCTAACATTCGAGGGAAGCTGGACTGCTCTCCCAAGAGGCTACACCGCGGTACGTTCCCACCAGCCCCGAACGAGGGCTTCCTCCACATCCTCGCCAACACGCGTTGCTTTTTGATTACCGTCCTCCCGGTGGGTGCGAAGGGATTCTCTCAGTGCAGTTTGATTTGTCCGTCACCAATGACTAATGATGTTGAGCATCTTTTCATGTGCTTCATGCCCATTTGTGTATCTCTCTTTGGAGAAATTTCTATTCATACTCTTTGTCCATTTTTTAAAAATTGTTTTAATATTTACTTTGAGAGAGAGACAGAGGACAAGTGGGGGAGGACAGAGAGTGAGGAGACACAGAATCCGAAGCAGGCTCCAGGCTCTGAGATGTCAGCACAGAGCCTGACGCGGGGTTCAAACTCATGAACCATGAGATCGTGACCTGAGCCGAAGTCGGATGCTTCACCGACTGAGCCACCCAGGTGCCCCGTCCCTATGTTTTCTTTGATGAGACTTGCAGTCCAAGCTGTCACATTTAGGTCTTCGATGCAAATTGAATTAAATTTGGTATATGGTGTGAGGTAGGGTCAAACTTCATTCTCTTGTGTCTGGATAACCAGCTGTCCCAGTACTATTTATTAAAAAGTCTGTTCTTACCCTCACTAAAAAGCCTTGGCACCCTTGCTGAAAATTAACGGATATACACGTGGGCTTACTTCCGGGATCTGTATTCCATCCATTGTTCCGTGTGTGCCTTTGTGCCGCCACACTGTTTGTATTGTTGTTTTGCAGTAAGTTTGTCATTTTGACTTTAGGAAGCGTGAGTCCTTCAACTTTGTTCTTTTCTTTCGAGATTGCTATAGCTATTCTGGGACCTTTGTAATTCCATGTGAGTTTTTAAATTAGCTTCTTGGTTTGTACAAAGTAGACAATGGGATTCTGATACGGAGATGTCTTTCCATTTATCGAGGCCTCCTTTAATTTCAGCAATGTAGTGTTCAGAGTATAAGTTTTGCACTGCTTTTGTTAAGTGTATTAATAAGTATTTTATTCTTACTGATATCGTAAATGAAACTGTTTTTTAAATCTCAGGCTGCAGGGGCCAGGCAGCCTGGGCACAGAGGTTGGGTGACTGGGACACAGAAGTCAATCTGTGTTGGGCCACAGAGGACAGGCCTTTCTGGGGCACAGAGGTCAGGCCGTGCTGGGGCACAGAGGTCAGGCTGTGCTGGGGCACAGAGGACAGGCCGTGCTGGGGCACAGAGGTTAGGCCTTTCTGGGGCACAGAGGTCAGGCCGTGCTGGGGCACAGAGGTCAGGCCTTTCTGGGGCACAGAGGTCAGGCTGTGCTGGGGCACAGAGGACAGGCCTTTCTGGGGCACAGAGGTCAGGCCGTGCTGGGGCACAGAGGTCAGGCCTTTCTGAGGCACAGAGGACAGGCCTTTCTGGGGCACAGAGGTCAGGCCGTGCTGGGGCACAGAGGTCAGGCCTTTCTGAGGCACAGAGGACAGGCCTTTCTGGGGCACAGAGGTCAGGCCGTGCTGGGGCACAGTGGACAGGCCTTTCTGGGGCACAGAGGACAGGCCGTGCTGGGGCACAGAGGCCTGGTGGCCAGGGCAGCATATGGCCAGCAGCAGCTGCCATCCGGAGGGGAGCATCTCCTGCCCAACTGCAGCCAGAGCAGCGACCTGTGCTGCTCCTGGCGGGTCACGACCCCAGCCCCTCGGTGACACGGGTACGAAGGCCACCATCTCGGGTATGTGACTCTATCCTTTCTGGGGATGCTCCGTCACGCAGAGGAGACGTGGCCGGCCGGCCAGTGAGCTGAGGGGCCGGCCCCGCACTGCTCCCCACGCTCCGGGGAAGCAGGCTCGGCTCTCAGCTGATGGTCCTGCGCCCGCGCGGCCGTGCCCGCCGACACCCACCTCTTTTGCTCAGGTACAGCATCTTTGGGTCCCACTGGCTCTCCTTGGCGAAGACAGCACGGCGCAGCTGGAGGCCCATGTATTCCAGGATCTGCTTCCGGGCCAGGAGGACCTCCCGGTCCACCGGCATCAGCGCGTAGAAAGGAGAGTGGGCGATCTTCCGGTCCTGCAGCCCAGCGCCAGGTTACCGCCAGGGACCGCAGGGCCCCAGCCCCCGCCCTGGCCGGCCACCACAGGAGGGGACACCCCGCAGGGCCCCAGCCCCCGCCCTGGCCGGCCACCATGGTGGGGGGGGGGGACACCCCGCAGGGCCCCAGCCCCCGCCCTAGCCAGCCATCACGGGGGGGACACTGGCGGAGAGCACACGTCCTAACGGTGGGGCCAAAGCGGAACAGCGCTCAGAACGCTGGTGCACAGGCAGCCACACCAGCAGCCACGCCAGCAGGATGCACTGGGGGAGCCCACGTCTTCCCTTCCAGAAGGCCAGGGGTGGGCTTCCGTGAGGCGTGAGGGGCCTGTGGCCCAGCCTTGCCCGAGAGCCATCGACGGCCCCAGGTCCTCTACCCCTATCGCCAACAGGCGTGTAAAGCCGTACCTGGTAGAATCTGAAGTACCCGTAATCGACAGCCGTGCCCACAGCCACCTTGTCCCCCTGTGTGAGCGTCACAGGGTTCAGGATGTCAGCCCCGTAATCAATGAGCCGGTCAATCTGTGGAGAACAGAGCCTGTGTCACATGTGCACGGACGCCCCAGCCAGCAGAAAGCAGGATTCGGAACCAGGGTGCCCGGTGCTGTGACCCAGGTCACCTGAGGCTTCCGAGGCTCACTCACTGGGCGGCGGGAGGGTGGCCCCGAGGACAGGGCCCCAAGCAGGAGAGCAGGTGCCACCAGCAAGGAGGACTGTCGCTCACATTATCCAGGGGCCACCCTCCCGGGCGTGTGGAGAGTCAGCAGACGGACCGGAGAGACGTGCCGACCTCACGGCTGGGAAGTCAGCGCGGAGCACAGGCTGGGCCCCCCTCGGGGAGCCCCCCGGACACCCCGCGTGGAGCCGCCGCAGGTCTGTAACTGGAGTCTGTTACCGTCCCGGTCCCCAGACTGGAAGCGACGGGAGAGCGAACGCCAGGCCGGTCCCGCTCACCACCCCGTGCCGACGCGGCCCGGGCGCGCAGTGACTGTGGGCGCGTGGGCGCACCCGTGCGAACGCAGTGCGTCGGTTCGTAGGCGTGCGCGAGGGACCTCTGGCGCCCACCACAGCAAGGTCTCAGGCTGGAGACTTACCACGTTCCATTCATAGCGAATGGCACCCAACAGAGGTGCCCCCGCTCACGCCGAGGAGGGAGGGGGCGAGTTCCGTGAAGAGGTCTCGTGGTGTTACAGTTTCGGCGCGGCATCTTAACAAAACCGCCAAACCACCGGGCCCAGTGCAGCCCAGTATGACCCGATGCGAACCGGGCCGTCATCGGCCGACACCGCCCGTACCGCCTATGGTCCACTTCCTAGCCGAGCGGGGCCGCCGGTCGGAGATGCGCAGCGGTCCCCAAACAGCCAGCAGAGCACAGTGCCAGCGGGTGGGAGGCCCCAAGCCTGTCCTCAAACGTGCTGACCGCGTTCGCAGCCAGAACCAGAGGCACCAAAGGACTCTCTTGTTCCAGAGCCCTGACAGCCCCACGTTCCCCCACTGACGCATGCATGTAGCTGCGGACGCTGGGACCGGGCGGGGGGGGGGGGGGTGCCTTTCACTGGGGAAGCACAGAGAGGCGGCCAGCCCTCTGCGTCGTCTCTGCTGCACCTGGGCTTTTCACACCTCACAGATACACCTTGCGGTCGCAAGGGCAAGAAGCTGGCTTAAAGGACTTGCTCAGGGGTCGAGGAGGAAGAAATGCAGTGGCTTCTAAAGCTGGCTGCAGGCTCGGGTCAGGGCAGGAGGAGGTGAAGGATGCAGTCGCAACATGGGCTGACCCAGAGGGGAAGGAAGGCGTGCCGATGGCAGGACGGCGGGGGTCCGGGGAGGGCCAGGTGCCGCACGGCCCTACCAAACATCTGATAAACGCGGACTTTCTTGGCCTGGCGACGTGCTGGACGGCCCCACCTGGAGCCAGGCACACTGCGGGCTGGCTGGCTGGCAGAGGGAAGTGCCAGGGAGGCCGGAAGGTGGGCAGGGGAGGTGTTGATAACTGGTACTTCTGGGTGAGGCAATATGGCATCACTCTGCTGTTCTTTTATGTTTGTTTTCGTAAAAAGTATTAAGTGAATAAATTTTAAGTAATTAAGTCATTGAAAAACCGACTGAGTTGGCTGATTTGGGGCCAGGGGCAAGAACCCACAGGGCTGTTGGGTCCCCTTGAGGCACCGGAGAGCAAGGCAGACATCAGAGGCTGAGGGGACCAGGGGAAGGCTCCGAGGTCAAAGAGGAGACAATTCAAGGGTGAAGAAAGAGAGTCCTTCCACCTGCCAAACAATCACGGAAGCAGATAGCACAGTTGGGGCCAAGCGGAAATACCCAGCCCCGAATCCGGGACGCAGCACGGAGAGGCCCCAGAAGCCCATCTGCAGTCATTTCCAGGTGCTCAGAGGACAATCTCGGGACAAAATAGGGTCCTCAAAACGGGATCTGGAAATAGGATCTCAAGAAAAGGAGTCTTACTTTTCCAAAGAAGACAGAGGGCTGACACAAGATGCCCCGCATCACTCATCGTCGGGGAAATACAAATCCAAACACCGGTCAGAGTGGCTAAAAGTAACAACCCAAGAAACAACGGGTGTTGGTAAGGATGCGGAGAGAGGGGAAGCTCTTGTACCATTGGTGGGAAGGCAAACTGGTGCAGCCGCTCTGGAGAACGGTGAGGAGGGTCCTCAAGAAACTGTCCGGCAATTGCACTACTAAGTATTTACCCAAAGGATACAAAAATACTGATTCAAAGGGGTACATGCACCCCAGTGTGTACAGCAGCCCTATCAACAAGAGCCAAGCCAGGGAAAGAGCCCAAGTGTCCTTCGGCTAAATGAACGGATAAAGAGGGTGCGGTGTCGTATGCAACGGAATATTACTCGGCCATCAAGAAGAAGGAAATCTTGTCTTTTGCAACAACGTCGACGGAACTGGAGGGTGTTACGCTAAACGAAATAAGTCAGAAAAATAAACATATGATTTCACTGATCTGTGGAATTTAAGCAGAACGGCGGAGCATATGGGAAGGGGGAGAGAGGGAGAGAAACCACCAGAGACTCTTAACGATAGAGAACGTGGGGTGGAGGCGGGGCCAGATGGGGGAGGGGCGTTGAGGAGGGCACTTGTTGGAATGAGCCCTGGGCGTCCTTTGCAAGGGATGAATCACCGAATTCCCCTCCCAAAGCCAATCTCACGCTGTACGTTAACTAGAATTTAAACGAAAATGTTCGAAAAGAAAGGAAAGGAGTCTTGGTTCTTTTTACATAAAGTTATGCCTCTGTCAAGTGCGACGGCCTCCAGAAAGTCAGGGTCTCATTCCGCCTCCGGCTTCCCCCTCTGGCGCTCACAGCTCGCAGGGAACCACACTGTGACCCTCGGTGGAGCCAGGGCAGGGAGGAGCCCACCGAGAGCCGAGGCTGTGGGGAGGGACTTCTCTGGGAAGGGCCGTGGAAGGCCCAGGGAGGGGAGGCGGGAGGCAGCAGGGGACGTGCTTCGGTGCCCGGCAGAACCAGCTGGCAAGGCAGGAAGGGACTCGGAGGGAACAGCGGGGCTTCCAGGACCTACAAAGCACAGAGTGCCTCCTGGTCACACTGAGCCCACCTAGAAGAACAGGGCCGACACCAACGAGCCACGTCCATGGACAGGACACGGCACCCCGGGTCCCCGCCCGGGACACGGCCCCCCAGATGCCTTTCCGGCAGGTCCCTGACCAGGACTCCCGGCCGATGCCCGCTCTGCATAGAAGGTCTACGATCCCGCAGCCCAGCCAGAGTGATGGCCTGCGACTTTCTTGAGTTAAGCCAGAGGACTTCTGTCTGGCCTGCTGAGCGGGTTTGCACTTCACATTTCTTAGGCCGAGAGAACACAAAACGCAAGAACTCTGTATTGTTTCTTAAGGATCTGAACATCACAGAGGAATGAAGGCTAGACCGAGGGTTCTGACACAGCCCCCCCAGACCCTACACCCTAGGGCCTGCCGCCCTCCACGGCCACCCCTACACCATCACGCCTCGCCCCTCACTCCTCACCAGGGCCAGCTTGCTGTCCATGCTCCTCTGGTGCTCATAGGTGAGGTCACAGGCGACACACAAGGCGTTGCCCAAGCCTCTGGTCAGCAGCAGGTTGGGGTCAGCTCCGTGGGACAGAAGCTCCTTCACGATCTGGACACAGACAGGCTCGTGAGCCCCCGCCAGGTCCCCTCCCTCACATGTGGAGATCGTCCCTGGAGTAAGGCTCCCACAGTTCTGAGCACAGAGACGGCCACACCTGGGCCTCACGGGGGCCCCACCTGGGCACTTGCTGTGCCTCTCACTGCTGCCCGGCTCAGAGCGCAACGCTGGGGCATGGAGAGGGCACGCGGGGGCCCCCAGGGAGGGCCGCAACACACGCCGGGGCAGCCCAGGCCTGGTACTTTCTCTGCACGCTGTCCGCTTGCTCCAAAGTGCTCCTGGCTCGTGTCCTGCTCTCCGGCCCGGGGGCCAGCGTGGCGCCTGGTGCACCTCCCGGAAGCCCTCGTCCCTGAAACCCATGTGCCTTTGCCCTCCGGGCACCTGAGCCACTGCACTCACCTGACCAGACGCAGAGTGGGGCACATCTCACTCGCTCCCTGCCGGGTCCCCAGCCACTGGCCCGAGTGCCACCAGGAAGCCAGGAGTGAGAGCGGCTTGGCTGGACGTGACACACACCGTGGGGCTCTCTCAAGAGCTTCCTTGCCCCAGAAGGCAGCTCTCCACGCTTCCGTGCCCCACCTACCCACCCAGGCACAGAGCAGGTGCACCAGCCCTCATCAGCAACGCCTTCGTCTCCTCCAGGCCTCTGCCGACAGGTCACCTCCCCAGGGAAACCCTTCATCATTCTCTATCCCTTATCCAGCTGTTACTGTCTTCGTAGCACTCATCACTGACTGAAATGCTGTGACACACCGGATTATGGTCTGTCTCCTGCGACTAGAATACAGGATCTTTGAGAGCAAAGACCTTGTCGTATTTGACACCTAATGCCTAGAATGGTGCCCGCCCGGCACACAGTGGATGCTCAAAAATAACAGTGAAGTGAAAGGATGAATGGATGGATGGATTATAGATCAAAGGAAGGAAGGGAAGGAAGGAAAGGAAGGGAGGGAGAGAGGCAAGATGGATGATGGATGGATGGATGGATGGATGATGGATGGATGGATGATGGATGGATGGATGGATGGATGGATGATGAATGGATGGATGGATGGACGGATGATGGATGATGGATGGATGGATGGATGATGGATGGATGGATGGATGATGGATGGATGGATGGATGGATGGATGATGGATGATGGATGGATGGATGGATGGATGATGGATGGATGGATGGATGATGGATGGATGGATGGATGGATGGGTGGATGATGGATGGATGGATGATAGATGATGGATGGATGGATGGATGGATGGATGGATGATGGATGGATGGATGATGGATGGATGGATGGATGATGGATGGATGGATGGATGGATGATGGATGGATGGATGGATGGATGATGGATGGATGGATGGATGATGGATGGATGGATGGATGGATGGATGGGTGGATGATGGATGATGGATGGATGGATGGATGATGGATGGATGGATGGATGATGGATGGATGGATGGATGGATGGATGATGGATGGATGGATGGATGGATGATGGATGGATGGATGGATGGATGGATGATGGATGATGGATGGATGGATGGATGGATGGATGATGGATGATGGATGGATGGATGGATGGATGGATGATGGATGGATGGATGGATGGATGGGTGGATGATGGATGATGGATGGATGGATGGATGATGGATGGATGGATGGATGATGGATGGTTGGTGGATGGATGAGTGGGTGAGGGTGAGTAGATGGAGAGATGTGTAGCAGATGGGTGGGGGTAGGTGAATGGACGGACGGACAGGCGGATGGATTCATGGCGAACATACGCATTCTCAGCAGCGGCAGGAGATGGGTGTTGGCCAAGGTGCCCTTCCCGGTGCACTGAGGAGTCAGTGCCTGGGACGCTGGGTCCACCCAGCCTGAGGGAGCGGCCACCAGGTGAACCCCCACCCCCACTGCTCACCTTCCTTCCTATACCCTTCTCTGAGGAGCTCCAGCCACGGGAGAGGGGATCCACCACGCCCCTTGCCCCGTGCCGTCTTCAAGCCACCACGACAACAGCAAATCCCAAAGACTGACCAGGGCAGGGGCCACTGAGCGGCACAAACGTTGCAGGTGAACCGCCAGCGGGTTTGGAACATGCTCACCAGGTCGTTGCCACTGGCGATGGACAAGGAGAGTGGGGAGTGGCCGCTCCACAGCACGTTGGGGTTCGCTCTGTGGGAGAGGAGGAGCCGGACTATGTCCCTGGCACACTGGGTGGGGAGAAAGGCAGGACGGCAGGTCAGAGGTGCCCGGACTCCCAGGAGCACCGGACATCGAGCATGAACTCAAACGCCATGGAATCAAGTCTGCCGCTTGGTTGCTATCTCCTGCACACCAGCACCTTGCCTCTTCCAGACCTGGGACAGATGAACGGACGGGTGGGTGGATCCTCGAACTGGGAAGGGGCTTTCCAAACACACATCGTTTCTGATGCAAAACGGGAAGGGCACGCGGCGCGCAAATTGCCCTGAAGCTTGTTTTCAGAGGAAGGGGACCGACCGTGGGGCAGCAGGGCTGGCCCAGCTCCAGGGCTCAGGGACGGTGCAGGGCAGCGCTTGAGAGGAGTGGCCTTTGCAGCTTCAATTCCAGAACACTCTTTGAGGGCCCGACTCCCCCTGCAGGTGTGTGGACCCCGTGCACCGGCCGGGCCTCCCTCCAAGCGCACGCCCCTTCCCCCTCCCGCCCTGGCCAGGCCAAGGAGGTGCCAGCCCAGATCTGCTGAGGGGCTCTCCCTCCCCTCCTCCCCCCGGAACACTGCACGGCTGGACGGTGGCAGCCCCCATCTCTCAACAGGGGCGCGAAGCTGCCATCTGCCCTTGACCTTCCGATGACCTAATGACCCTGGACCTAATGGTGACCATGCCTCTACTATCTCCCGGCTTTGTTTCCCCGTAACGCTTCCAAATCTGTAATCAGTGCAAAGATGCAGGTGTGTGTGGGGGGAAGCTCTGTACTCACAGCCCAGGCCCGGCACGCGCCGCCCGGGCCCGGGTCGGCCTGCCCTCCCGGGGCCGAGCCGTCTCTGCTCCTAGCGTGGGGCGCGGGCACCCCTGAAGGCTCTGCTCGGCACAGTGGCCGGAGCCCGAGGAGCACGGACCAGGGACGCCACGAAGCAGGGGGGGTCTGGGTGCTTCCCACCTCCGCTCCCTCGCCCCCCGCCCACCCTCACGCAGGCCCTCACTCCCTTGCAACAGGCAGCATGACTGATCACCACGCTGTGCGGGGGGAACCCACCCGTGCCACAGACCCGAGAAGCCGGCTGCGATTTTCATCTTGTGGCTGCGTAAACGGAGGCTCAGTTTACTACGTGCTCCGAGGCCTAGCGGCCCGGGCTGCGGTGGCCACTACAGCACAGAGTGAGGTTTGGTTCCCGGCTTCCCCCCCAGACCCACCTCTCGGCCTCCTCTGAGAGGCTCCCGCGCCGGAGGGTCAAAGCCCGGGGCTCCGCAGGACAGGCCCAGCCTTGGGGTCCCGAGTCAGAGACGGTGACTGACGGGGGCCGTGGGCTCGCTGCCCTGCCCCGCCCCCACCACATACAGACACACGGGCCTGCGTCCCCCAAGCGCCACAGGCAGAGCCTGCTCATGCGTGCACACGGAGACACAAGCAGACCGGCCTACGAGGACGAGCTCGCACACGGAACGCACGTGCACACGCCCACGGCCACGCACTCGCGCGTGCGCACGTTCAGATGCGCGTGCGCACACACACCACACACGCACGCCGCCCGGCCCGGAAAGGCCCGGCTCACCTTGTAGCTGTCCTCACGCTCACAGGCCACGTGCAGGGCCGTCCTGCCCCCCTCATCCGGCACACACGTAGGCCTGCTGTGGTAGATGCCGGCCGGGCCCGCTTCATTGTTGAGCTTCAGGCTTGAAGGCAACAGGTCTAGCTGTGCAGACAGGGAGGGACCAGCGCTGGCCCCGAGCCTCGCCCCCCAGGGCCCAGACACTCAGCTCCCGCCCGGCCAGGCTGGGCCGGAGAGCCGGCGGGTGCAGACTCACACGCAGACGGGTTCCCACAGGCCAGCAAGAGCATCCCTCCCCAGACCGCGGGGCCCAGCACCGTCCCGCGAAACCCTCTTGAACGCGACAGTGCATCCCCCACGCGCCCCGGAGAGGGTCGGCAGGGCGCACACACTGGGGCGGGCCCCGCCGGCTTTGGGGCACAGGGAGCAGTAGGCCGACCCCGTTCAGAGCAAGGGCAATAAAGGTACCACCGTGTGCAGGGGCACCTCCTGGGGCCCGCGGCACCCCCGCCCCCCCTCCCGCGGCAGGACAGGGCACCTTGCTCGGCTTGTACACGTCATCCTCGTCGGCCACCCTGGCGTCCACGTCGGTGACAGTGTGCAGGAGCAGCTCCGTTATCCTGACGCCCTCCTCCCCGGGAAGGGCGGCTGCGATGTGCAGGGGGGTCAGGGCCCCCAGCTGCAGAGGCCACACGGGCAGGGGTGAGGCCCGGCTCCCGGGTGGGCAAAACCCCCAGGCTGAGAGCCCCGTCCAGGGCGGGAGCGTGGCCGCCCGCGCCACACCTCTCAGAGACCCCACGGCACCATCCGGGCCTCATCGTGATGTTCAGGACGTCGAGGCCCGCCCGCACGGGACCACGGACACGCACCCTCCAATTCCATCTGCCAGCCTCGCAGACGCAGAGGGGCCCCGGTGGGCCAGCCTCACCACAGCCCGGCTGTCCCGCCCTTCCTGCGAGAAAGCCCCGCCCTTCCTGCCGGGCCTCCACGGGATGGATGCCACCGGTGGATGGTCATGCGGCTCCTGACTCCGGTCCCCGCCCAGGCCTGTCCTTCTCCGCCCACAGCAACCCTCCAGCCACTCCTGGGAGAGCCGCGGGCTGCTGGGCCGTGCTTGGTCAGGGCCGGCCACACAGAGGCGCACACCCCGGGCCAGCCTGGAGGGAGCACAGCCGACTGGGGAAGAGAGCCCGGCCAGGAGCACGCGGCACGAGGGGGCGGAGGCACAGGGCCGTCCGTGTCCCGCAACCAGAACCCGCAAAGCAGGGTGTCGGGGAAACAGGAGGCGCCCTTGGAGAAGAGTCGGGAGGACATCAGTCCACGGCGCACAGGCGCTCTCCGGACACAGGCACCCTCCTCCTCCTCCCCCTACCATCTACCCCAACAGTTTACTAAAGCCCAATGCCCCCGAAAGAGGACTGTGTAAGTAACAGGCGCCTGACTGGGAATGAACGAAGGCAAGAATAAGTGAACCGATTCGGAGCCATGTTGAAAGGTTACGACCTTAGTTCCCAAGGCAGAGTCCAATCGGTAAACCTGAAAGATTATCACGAGGTTCCCTGGGTCTCCCACGGACATGCCACTGTCCCGCACTCACATTCCCAGATGCTCAGGAAAGAAGGGGTGCGCGGTCCGGCCGAGGGGCTGGCCACACGAGACCCACCTGCCCCTGAACAGGGACACCGGGCGGCGGCCGAAGCCAAAAGATCCCGCCAGCCTTGGCCGCGCCGCACCCTCTGACCGCTCACCTCACGGGCCCCCCGCCAGCCCGCCCCTGCCCCCTGGTCCCCACCCCCAGCCCGCGGGTCCTACCTCAGCCGGGAGCTGGATGTTGGTCCTGGCCCCGTGCTCCAGCAGCAGCCTCACCCCGGCCACGTCCCCAGCTTTCACGGCAAAAAAAAGGGCCTGCATGGGCACGCGGCACAGGTTGGGGTCCGCGCCTCGGTGCAGCAGCAGCTCGATGGTCAGCCACCTGGTTCTGCGTCTGAAAGGACCAGGGTGACACAGTCACAGGCTGGGGACAGGCACGGGACAGCACCCCGGTCCCAGTCGGGACCGACGCTCCCCGGTAAAGGGGGCTCGGGAGGGCGCTGAACATGTGGCACCTGAGCCCCAGCATTCACGGCCTCTCCCGGAACCGCCCAGGACCCTGCCTCCCCGAGGCCACCGGCCCCCGCCCTGGACCAGGGCTGCTCCCGCCGTCGCCACACCTGAGCCGGCCCCCGCCGGGCTGGGGTCCAGACGCAGCCCCGTCCCACCCCAGCGTCCGGTGCTCACTCGGCCTTGCTCAGGTCATCCGCCACACGGGGCGTGAGGTGGGGACCAGCCCTCCCTCCCGGGGTGGCTGTAAGCGGATGACACAGAGCAGCCAGCACACGTAGGGCACAACACCGTACCCAGACACGCAGGCACGCACGCCCACACACAACACGCACACTGCACGGGGACACAGGTACCACACACACAGCACGCACACGTACACACACACGTGTGTATACATACACACGGGCACGTGCCACACGCACAGAGAACACACACACGCACATATACGCACACAGCACACTCACACACACACACCCATACATGGCTACCACACGCATCCACATACACACACGTATACACACACACTGGGCACATACACGTGCACGTACATACATACATCCACGACAGCCCCACTGGGCAGGAAGAAGGTCAAGGTGATGAGCCAAGCAGGCTTTAGGAACAGCTAAGACAGCAGGAAGGCAGAGCGTCTGGCGGTCCCTCCGACCCCACCCCAGCGCATAACCAGGAGGCACGGGCAAGAGGGCAGCGGATGGGCAGGGCCGATCTAAAGCAGCGGTTCTCAAACTTCCTGCTCGCGGGACCCCTCTCTACTCCTCAAATCCTTTGAGGACCCAAAAAGCTTTGTTTACGCAGGTTCCATCCACCCGTGTCTACTGTATTGCTGTCAAAATGAGAATTTTGAAAAAGATTTGCTGATACATTTAAAGAGCAACAAACCCATCACATCTTAACGAAAATAGCGTAGTTTTATGAAAAACGGATGCTTGGCTGCCTCAGAATGCAGCACCACGAGGACTCCCGACCCCGCCCGGGTGTGCGACACCAGGACCTGGTCACGTGGGAAGACCTGAGCCCTCCCCAGTGTGACACGTGTCATTAGAGAACATGGGGGGGGGGCGGTGCACGGGTTCCAAAATTCCCGTTTCCGCTGGACAGGCGGGATGTCACTGAAGCGTCACTGCTGTCCACACACGCTGTGAGCTGCCTCCCTGAAGTGTGAGGCTGAGCACGCGCGTGGGGACGAGTGACCGTGGCACGCCAGTTGGTCATCTCGCATGTAAGAGCGGCGTCACTCTCCACTCTCGCTGTCGGAGAGGCGCTTTCGAGAAGACCATCCCCCTGGTTTGGAGCATGTGCGCCTTGGGCGTCCCTCCCATCTCGTCACGTGGAATAGAAAGGCACGGACTCGGGCTCAGGGTGTGATGACTGAGGAAGCCCTGCCCCGTCAAGTGCAGTGTCAGCGAGATGCTGTCTCTTGTGCACGCGTGCCGGGGAGATGGGGACGTCGTGCAGGGAACGCACGCGGAGTCTGAGGATTGTTAGGAGAATCGTGTCCACCCGCAGACTCCCTGCCAGGGTCTGGGACGCCGGGGTGTGTGTGGGGGGGGTACGCTTTGAGAGGGCAGGGGGGACAAGTGCGCGTGAGCGTACAGAACAGCTGTGCAGGGCAAGTGAGGGGGCACGTGAATTGTGCGCGTGAGTTGCGCACGTGAGTTGTGCACGTGAAGTGTGTGCACGTGAATTGTGCAAGCCCACGTGGGAGTGCCTGTGTGAATGTATAGGACAAGCGTGGGGGGTGCGCGTCCACGGGGGAAGGGGGACGAGCGAGTGTGTGCAGGTATGCAGGTGTGGGTTGCGAGAGTGTGTCCACGGGTGTGTGTGGGTATATATGAGTGTACGTGGCCGTGCAGGTGCGGGTTGGGAGAGTGCGTGTCCGTGGGCGTGTGCAGGTGCATGTGAGTGTGTGCGGGTGTTCAGGTGTGTGGGGGGGGCACATGTATATGAGCACCTGCACTTTGGAAGCCACAGGGCACATCTCCTAGCCTCTCACTGCCACCGTTCCCCTAAGGTCACAACCAGGCCCCAACCCTGAGCCATGCACAGAACGCCCACGCTAAGACCCTGGAGGCAGCGCGTAGGACGGGCCCCACGGCACCCCTGTAGGTTCAGGGGGTGTGGGACACAACCTCTGGAAACACCTCCTCCTGGTGGCCAGGGAGGTGATGCCGGCCCACCGAGCAGGAGATCCACCCGTAAAAGTGACCCTCGGCCCCGCCGCCCACACCCCAGCGACCTACTCCACCACGGCCAGAGCCATCTTCCTCATGGTGCCCTTGTCGAAGCCGGTGGCACTGAAGGAGGGGGCCTTCAGCATGCTGTGGGCCTGGGCGCTCCTCTCCAGGAGGTCCTGGGACAGCCCGAAGGAGAAGTTGCGCACACAGACGGCAGACTCGAAGTTCGTCTCCTGGCTGCCCAGCGTGCACCTGCCCAGACTCCCCTCCGTGCCGTCCGGCCCCTTCTCCAGGTCACTGGAACTGTCCCATGGTGACAAGTCCTGCTTCTGAGGGCTGCTCCCCAGGTCGGGGGACTCCTGAGACAGCCGGGCACCCGGGGAGAGACGGTCCTCCTCGCTGTCCCACACGATGGACTTCTGCTCCTGGCTGCCTGGGGTGGGCACCAGGTCCTCGAAACAGATGGACTCCATGGCCATTTCAGGGAATGAGAAGGTAAGGTTGGGATTTACTGGCATATTTGGAGCTTCCTTTGGAAAGTACCAAAAGAGAGAGGGACAGAGAGAGAGAGAGAAAATCAGGAGAAAGAAGAAATCAGAGTGACAATCCTATCTAACCGATTTCTCTAGCAGGAACCAGCCCTAAAGGCTGGGAGTGACCTTCAAGGCTTCTAGCTGACCGTGCTAAAGCACTCTGCAAAAACCGAGAGAGGGAAGCACACATCTCAGGGGCCTCACACAGAAACCTGAGCCACATGGCAGCCACCAGCCACACGTGGCAACCGAGCTTTCGACGTGAGGCCCATCCCAAACCGGTGTGTGCATGGCCAGAGAAAGAATACAGACTGCCCTCCTGTCTTTACACTAATGACCCAATGAAATGATAAATTGTGGAGACACCAGTGAAATGAAATACGTCAAAATTAGTTCCACCTCTTTTTACTGTGGTTCCTAGAGGCATCTGCGCGACACTCACGACCAGCAGTGCGGCTCACACTACGGTCCTGCCCGCGGAGGCCGCCCTGCAAGCCCGACGCACAGCCTCTGCGTCCCCGGTGTGGTCCCGGGACCAGCAGCATCCTCGTGGCCGGGGATGCGGATCCTGGGCCCCATCCCAGAGCCGGGGGGCAGGATCCCTGGCAGTGGGGCCCAACCCCCTGCGACCCACATCTGTAAAGGGCCAGGTGGTAGACAGAGGCGGCTCCGTGGGCCAGGGCCCTCTGCCGGGACGGTGCGCACAGGGTGCAGGTGGCAGAGGGGCGCGCTGCCCACCTGGAGGCGGCCGGTGAGGCCCGGCACGGGAAAGCCACCCGGTTCCTTGGACTCGGGAAAGGGCGGGGAGCCTGCCCTGGGCTGGAAGAGAGTAATTCTTCTCAACCATGTGCGGCGTGTGAACTTGCTTGGGTCTGGATTCATTTATCTCCAGTCTGAGAGGAAGGTTACGTGGGAACCCGGGAAAATTGCCTGGGTGGGATCCCACAGGACTTAACAAAGTTTTCAGGTGAGATGCTAGCGTCTGCGGTGTGTTGAGAGGGAGACAGAAGAATGTGTCTTCAGCCGACGTCTCTGGCTGAAGCGAGCCGATGAGGAATCCACGCTAAGATGAGCGCAGTTGGCGGGGGAGACGGGGGTGTGGACGTGGTGCGTGAGCCGCGTGCTGGCAGCTGCTTAGTCTCGGTGACGGGTCCACGCAAGCTCCCACACATGCCACCGTCTTCGCTTATTCTGTGTGCGTGCCATGTTTTCCAGAATAAGAAGTTTCAAAGAAGAGGAGAGGAGCAATTTTTACCAGTGTTTTAAGTGTACAAATAAAACCCTTTCTGGGGCTCTCGCTGCCTTCACCAATAATCACTGAGGCTTCCCCTGCGACCAGGGTCCCCCCGAAGATGCTCTGGGCTTGGAGAGGCTGTGGTGACAAAGTCAGCCCCTGTCCCTAGAAGCTCCCGGCCGAGGGGCAACACAAGGACCGACACAGTCTCCCCCCGTCCCCGTTCCTATGATCACATTGAAACTGAAAGTTGGTCGTGACTCTCAGTTAACAACCTCTGACCAGGAAGGAGAGGGCACTCACAAGGCACACGTTAACGCTGCTACGAAAACAAACCCTCCACCACAGTCTTCCTGCAGGGGTGTCGCCTCCTTCCTCCCAGGGACCACCCCCCCCCACCCCGCCTCCTGCACACAGGACCACCCAGGGCAGCAGGGCCTCTGGCGGGCTCCCTGCGTGCACCTGCTCACCGCACGCTGGGGCCCTGGCCGGTGTGCCCCCACCCACCCTGGACTCTGATGACCTGGTGCGGCCACACGTCAAGAACCACACACAGGCCAGGGAGAGCCGGGGCCCTGGAGAGGCAGAGGTTCAGGGAGTGTCTGGCAGCTGAGGGAGGCTGTGCACCATGGGCACAGGCCGGGGTGCAGTAAGAGCCTTTCCCCGAAGAAGAGATTCAGGAGCCCGCGATGAGGTGAGGGAAGGACCCCACCAAGGGGACACTGTCCAGTGCCGTCCCCTCACCCACCCGGGAGGGGCCCCGACCACGCTCAGAGAAAGCCCCAGCCCCTCCGAAGGCTTTCTCGGGAGCTGTCAAGGCCGGGCAGCCTCGTGGGGCTGACGGTTAGGGTCCAGGGTTTCCTGAGGGGCGGAAGCGTGCCCCCTGCAGGCACTGCCCCTCAGGCCGGCGCTCAGAAGACAGACGCCAGGGTGCCCTGTGCTGTAGGGAGCCAGCCCCTGGGCATCGCCCGCCCTGGGCCGGGAGGCCCCCAGTCCGCACTGGAACCTAGCGTCAAGAGATGCCACCGTGGCGACAGAGTGGTTCCTCGGTGAATGAGACACGGGACCGCCGTGTGATCAGCTATCCTATTGCTGGGCCTACACCCAAAACCACCGGGAGCAGTTCGCACCAACGCCTGCCTGGGGGAGCTCCAGGCAACATTATTCACCATGGGCAAAGGCGGGCCTCACTCCTTCGTTCACTCCCCGACCCTGCGATTCCTTCCCTGAAGCCCGCAGGAGGGGTCTCAGAGCCCCAACCACTGCGCGTGTGGCTCACGTGGGACACGCATCCCTAGACGTCGTGCCGGCCCCGTCCCCCCCTCCGACTCCCCGCCTGCGGGCCTCGGTGTCTGCTCACCCCATCTGAGCCTGACCTGTGCAAGGCGCGGGGAGGTGCACTGCAGGGTGGAGAGACGGACAGGCGGATAGTAGACGGGGCACAGTGCTGGGAGCTGCAGGGCCACGGGGCTGACCTGGGACTTGGGCACCATCCTCTCAGCGATGTTGGGCTTAAAGGACGTGGACGGGTAGTAGAGGAGGAAGCACATGCTGAGCGGCGTGAGGCCCTCGTCCGTGTACCTGTTCACGTCGGCCCCGCTGTCCAGCAGAAGGTTGACGATGTCAGTGTGACAGTGAACCTGGAGGGAGAAGGCCAGCCTCACGAGGACGGCAGGCATCCCGGCAAAGCCCCTGCTGGAGGACGGTGGCCCCACTGAGGGGAGGCGACCCGGCACTGGGACTCACGGTGGCCGCAGCGAGCACAGTGTAGCCCTTGGCATCGGCCACATCGGCGCTGGCGAGGTCATCCCTGAGGATCCTGTAGATCCAGTCATAGTCCCCTTCCTCGGCCCGCAGGATCATCTCCTTGGAAAGCTGCTCCTTGGGCCCATGGTGCGCAAAGCCGCTCCGGTCCCCCTCCAAGATGGCACCCATGTTCCAGCTGGTGTGGGCCTTCTTGTTCCTGGAGACACAGCGGGGACCCTGGGCATCCCTGGTTCATCAGTCTCTCCATTTGTGCTGGGGAAGGGGTTCTCAAGGGAGGGACCCTGGGCGGGAAGGAGGCCAGGGATACACATGGGTCCGGCACTCAGCACCAAGCACTCACATCCACTTCTCGCTCACTCTGCTATTTGAGTAGAGAGTATGCAAGTCCCATGGCCCATTCACCACCACGTACTTCAGCCTCCTGTGCACACATAACCTCCTTCATGGTCAAGAACCTATAGATTTATGGCAGCTTCTGTACCCAACACTTACCAACAATTACTGGCTCAGTTGATGTCTGAATGATGGATGGGTGGATGGGTGGATAGATGGAGGGATGGAGGAGTGGAGGGAGGGATGGATGGATGGATGGATGGATGGGTGGGTGGACAGAGGGGTAGATGGCTGGATGGGTGGATGGGCAGGTAGGTGGATGGATCGGTGGATACAGGGATGGGTGGATGGGTGGAGGGGTGAAGGGGTGGAGGGAGAGATGAATGGATGGATGGGTGGGTGGAGGGGTGGGTAGATGGGTGGATGGAGGGGTGGGTAGATGGGTGGAGGGGTGAAGGGGTGGAGGGGTGAAGGGGTGGAGGGATGGACGGGTGGGTGGGTGGATGGAGGGGTGGATGGAGGGGTGGATGGATGGATGGGGGTAGATGGACAGATGGGTGCGTGGGTGGATGGACGGATGGAGAGGTGGGTGGATGGATGGGCGGGGGGGATGGGTGGGTGAGTGGACGGAGGAGTGGGTGGGTGGATGGAGAGGTGGATGGATGGCTGGGTGGGTGGGTGGATGGGTGGATGGAGGGGTGGGTGGATGGGTGGAGGGGTGGAGGGGTGGATGGAGGGGTGGGTGGATGGGTGGAGGGGTGGAGAGGTGAAGGAGTGGAGGGATGGAGGGATGGATGGGTGGATGGAGGGGTGGGTGGATGGAGGGGTGGGTGGATGGAGGGGTGGATGGGTGGGGGTAGATGGATAGATGGGTGGGTGGGTGGATGGACAGATGGAGGGGTGGGTGGATGGAGGGGTCCGTGGATGGAGGGGTGGTTGGAGGGGTGGATAGAAGGGTGGGTGGGTGGATGGACAGATGGATGGATGGATGGGGGTAGATGGATAGATGGGTGGGTGGGTGGATGGATGGATGGAGGGGTGGGTGGGTGGATGGGGGGGTGGGTGGGGGGGTGGGTGGATGGATGGATGGATGGGTGGGGGTAGATGGATAGATGGGTGGGTGGGTGGATGGACGGATGGAGGGGTGGGTGGGTGGATGGGGGGGTGGTTGGGGGGGGTGGATGGATGGATGGATGGATGGATGGGTGGGGGTAGATGGATAGATGGGTGGGTGGGTGGATGGACAGATGGAGGGGTGGGTGGATGGATCGATGGATGAGTGGGGGTAGATGGATAGATGGGTGGGTGGGTGGGTAATGGACGGATGGAGGGGTCTGTGGGTGGATGGGCGGGTGGGCGGGTGGGTGGGTGGATATAGGGGTGGGGGGGGGGTGGATGGAGGGGTGGTACATGGGTGGGTGGGTATATGAATGCATAAGTAACCACTTGTGCTTACCAAACCTGGATTCTAAAATACTTTAGTTATAACTGAGGACAAAGTTTAGTAAATGAAAATATTCTTAAAACTTTTAACTTTAAAAAATCAGTTTTCATCAGGTGGCTGCCTACTTTTCCAGGGCTGGACGGGGTTGGGGGTTTGGAGACTGGGTTGGTCTTTGGAGACCAACGGAGCAGCTCCACGCCTTCCCAGACGTCGAGAAGCCAGAGGCTCAGCCAGCCCCCAGCCCACCCCTCCCCGGCCCTCCCACCCTCGGCTCTCTGCTCAGACCTGCTCTCATACACCTCTTCGTGTGCACCTTGTGTGCAGACATGACCCACAGAGGCTGGAGCACGGGCTCCGACCTGCACAGAGCAAACACACGCAAGGTCTCAGAGCCAGGATTTGAACTCGGCTCCATCAACCCGGCTGACCCTATTCCACAGCTCCTCCCAAGGCTCTACACTCTTCTAGGGACTGCCCTCACTCCGTGCTCCCCAGCAACCTCCTGACCACTGCTTCTCCCGAGAGCAGGTGAGCAGGATCCCGGGCCCCTATGCAGACATCGAGGCCACGGCACCCTCCTGCACCTGCATGCTCGCAACCCGGGGCGTGTGTCCCAGCTCACCGGCCCCGCACGGCTCTCCCTCCCTATTCGTCGCTGCGCTGCCTCAAACAGGAGAAGCACCTTTACGTGAACCCAAGAAATAACCCTGCGGGTTACTCAGCCAGGTGCCAGAGGCCCCCCAGGAGCCCAGCCCCGAGCACGGGCCCGTCGTGGGAGGGAAAGAAAGATGGGGCAAGTTACCTGTATTTGTAGGTTTGCTTCTGGATTTTGACCATCAGAGGGGTCTCATTTTTTATAAACCAGGGTTCTTCATCCTCAGCAAATGGAGGAATGTCATTAAGGAAGATTTGGGCATCTAATTCTTTGCGGAAAGAGCAGGTCATGGGCAGGTGGCTGTTGTCGGTCGAGTAAATGTGCATTTCTGGAGGCAGAGTCAGGTCATCGTTCAGAAGAAACCGCTTATAGTCGTAGAAAAAGGGGTCCTGTCCCCCCGGCTGGTCCCAGTCCACCTTCTCCTCATCTGAGAGGCTGAGTCTAGCAGGAGAGTGAGTGAGGAAGCCCGAGTACTCGGGGTAGTTGTGGATGGAGAAGCTGCGGGGAACCTCCGTGCACAGTTTGATGAGGTGCTCCCGGACCCACAGCCCGACGTCCTGCCTGCCGTCCGGGTAGGTCTCCACGCCCGGCCCAAACCGTTGGTCCGCTTTGTACAGCCCCTGCGAAGCGAAAGTCACCAGGGCAAGAGACATCGTTCAGCAGGGCCCTGAGCTTTGCAACCGTTTTCTCAAAATCAAAGAAAAACAAAATTCCAAGAGAAGCGTCTTCATTCAGTCAACAAATACTTACGGAGGCCGAGTATGCACCCGGCATGGTGTCCCAGAGCAAACGTGTAAATATGGAATGCATTGGGGGAGAAAGGTGCTTCGGACCCAGGGTGGTCAGCAGTGGCCTTAGCGGTAAGGTGGGGACATGACCGGGGGTCTCAAGGTGGAAGCGTGTCAGGGATACCACGTGTGGGCTCATTTCAGGGAACCCCTTGTAGCAGTGACATTGTGGGCCCAGCCCAGCCACCCGGGGCAGCAGAGATGCGGGGCCCTGGGTCAGAGAGACTCTGGCAGGTATGACCTGAGGAGACAGGCGGGGGGGGGGGGGGGGGAAGGGAGCTAACCCCCCGGCTTCCCATGAACCCAGCAGAGTGCAGTGATTTCTGGGCCTCTCGAGGCCCTTCCACTGGGTGGGGCGGTCTGTGCTGGGTGGGGGATGTGTGGCGAGGGGAGGGCCAAGAGGGCCTTGGATGAAAGGTAATGCTGGGCCCACAAAAAGGGACGGGAAGCTGGAGAGGGGCCCGGCTTCCCAGGAGAGCTGGCTCTGAAGGGCATCTGGAGGTCACTGGGAGCCACAGCGGGGACCTCCGTGTCACTCCCTGGTGCCACACCCTCGCCTGGGACCCTGGGACAGGGCCCCTATCTCAGAGCCCCGGGCTTGCAGACTTACTTGGGGCGTAAGTTTCTGAGTTACACAGTCCCCCACAAGAAGTTCACAGTCTAGAGCAGAGGAAAGAACATGCAAGGAACAGTAAGACACGCCAAGGAGGACTTCATCGTGCAAGGCAGCTGGGTGGGGACGGCAGGGGCACTTCCGGGAGAATCTGCCGAGTGGCAGCAGGGCACCAAGTGCCGCCGCGGTCTGTGAAAGGGTCGGGGGCCGGGGGGAGGCGGTGCGCATTCATCCTGGCAGCGCCGGAGCATCACCGAGGCGGCGGATGCCACAGGATGGATGGGCCGAGAAGGAAGACTACGGACGGGGCAAGAAAAGGGGGTGCAGGGAGGCAGGCAGTCGGAAAGGCAGCTGCTGGGGGTCTGTGCGGAGACCAAAGGCGTTCATGCCCCAAGAGCTGACCCAAGAGTTCCATTTCTAGGATTCTATCATAAGGACATAATCTCCTTAACATCGTGAGGAAACAATCCCAAAGAGATCAAAGCTACAGTCACACATATGTACACAACAGTACGTCTAGCAGCAAGCTCTTAATAACGCTAACAGTTACGTTACTAGTAAAATACAATGGCAGTAATGTCGACGGTTAAAGAAAGGAGCATGTGTCTCCAGGACGCTACACGCCACAGGCTTAAAAAATTGCCTTTGATATGCATTTACTTTGTGACCAACAATCCCCCTCTAGGAACGTATCCCGAAGATCACCGACAAAAGCGTGGAACCATTAACCGGCGAGACCGTCACCACGGTGCCCCTCGGCACCACAAAGGCCGGAGGAAAGTGCGCCTGTGGTTGACCCTTCCCAAGCAGTGAGGAGGGGGTCTGGGCTGTCGGGAGGAAGGGCAACCACAGGCGGCCCCGGGAAGCGTGCAGGGTGCACGTCCCACCGCCTACGCGGGGAGGAACGTGTGTGCACGTGTGCTCCTGGTGTGTAAATGCAAAGAGGAAGCTGTACAAACAGTCCCCGGTGACGAGAGAGGACTCCAGATAGAAACAGTGGAAGCTGGACTCCTGTGGGGGGACCCTGTTTGCTAGATTTGCCTTCAGAAAAATATCTGTTTTTTACTGAATTACCAAACTAAATTAAAGCAAGATCGTAAAAATCAAATCCTAAACAATGAAAGCAACACCACTGAACCTAGCTCTACCTCCAGGCAGCACGGACGGACAGTAGCTCACGTGATTGGATTCCACCTTCCCAGTGGGATGGGTCCCAGGGACAAAGGCAGGAAAGGAGCCCTGAGTTGTTTTAGGAGCCACGGCACTGGAGCTAATGCTACGCCGTCATCCTGAAACTGTCATACATATTTCACGGGGGGAAATAAATAGGAAATTTGTTAACGTTAGAAACAAAGATTTTTAAGACTAATTGCAAAGACGTGCAAATACGATACCATGGCTGTTGAGTAAAAGCCCCGTATTCCCAAACTGGAGCTGGAGACGTCCGTATGAACTGATGGTGTCTTTTCTCATTTAGAGAGAAAAAAAAAAAATCTAGATCTGCTTTGAAAAAGCCTACAAGTGAAAACCAGCTAACACGATAGCAATAAGCACCCAAACGGTGGTTTTTCCACACCACGCCCCATCTAGGAACCAGGCCTGCCAGATCAACAGTCAATCCTGGGACCAGGGCAGGAGGTGTATGGATGAGCTGGGGTCTCCTTGCCCCAACAAAAGGCACCTGGTGCCGACACCTGGTGGAGCTATGTCTACTGCAAGAACCAAACTAAAGCAAAAACCAAACTCCCCCGACCCAAGAGTGACAATTTGGGCATCCAAAAGCATAACCACCACAATGTGCTGAGATACACCAAATATACTAAAATCCGTGAGTTTATACAGATCCGAAAAACAAACAAACAAAAAAAAACCCGAGTAAGCTCCACCGATCGCCATTGAAGAATGTTAGGTAATCATCCACTTGTTACCCTGACGAGGGGCGAAAAAGGAAAAGATCAAGTGTCATTTCGCCTTCCCCATAAAACTACCTCAAAGTAACCAAACAGTTGATGAAGGCTGTTGTAGACAAAAGAACTCTAGTTAATAAATGAAGGAGGGATCGTAGATTTAGAGTGTCACCAACTTGCGCCCTCTAATGAAATGACGGTCCAGCGATATTGTCCAAAATCACAACAAGTAAGGTGAGGAGGCCGTCGGAACCGACGGAAAAGGACTGCAGACACCGGCACCCACGGATCAGTCCCGACATCACATGAAGAAAGACGGCCAGACACGTGTCTCCGAGTGTGGTTTTTAACAAAGGTACAAAAGCAGCAGTAGAGAAATGACAGTCTTCTCGACCGATGGCACCGGATCAGCCGGCCGCCTACAGGTGGAGGTGGGGGAGGGGAGGAGGCCCAACCAACCGTTGCTTCACGTGCAAACATTAACCCAGAACGGATCCCAGACCTAAATGTCAGAGCCAAAACCATGACATGCAGAAGAGAACACAGACGAAAATCTTAGGAAACTTGGATTAAGCTAAAATTGCGTAACTAGGACATAAAAAAGCAAGAACCAGGGAAAGAAAACTCGATAAGCCTACGAGTGGCTAAAATTAACTTTTTTAATGTTTATTTATTCTTGAGAGACAGAGATATAGCATGAGCAGAGGGGCAGAAAGAGAGGGAGACAGAATCCAAATCAGGCTTCAGACTGAGCTGTGAGCACAGCCCCGATATGGGGCTCAAACCCACAAACCAAGAGATCATGACCTGAGCTGAAGTCAGATGCTTACCTGACTGAGCTGCCCAGGCGCCCCATGAGTGGCTGAAATGGAAAACGGCACAACCACTTTGGAAAACCCTTCGGAGGTTTCTTACAAAACTTGCCATGCACGTCACCTACGGCCAGCGATCCCACTGGCGGTATTTACCCAAATGAAAAGACAGACGTGTGTGCACATGAAGACTTGTAATCAAACGTTTTTAGCAGTTTTACTCATAATAACCAAAAACTTGAAAGAACTCAAACATGTAGCTATTGGCGAATCAGGAAAACACGTGTCTCGAATCCCCACAACGGAATACTACCTCACCGCAAAAGAAACAAATTGCTGCCATATGCAAATACGTACGAATCTCAAAAGAATCACGCCCTAAGCCAGAGAAATCGAACATGCAGTAACACCCATTCCACTGATCTGAAACAACGGAAAAGGGGACGTTGTGATGAAAAGCAGAGCAGCGTCATCGAGAGCTGAGGGGGTGGGGCTGGAGATGGACTCCAGTATATATTAGGGGCTTGGACGGGGTACAATGCTTGCACACGAACACGCACGCAAAACACCATATATAAATGTTTACAGCAGCTTGATTCATAATCAACAAAAGCTGGAAACGAGCGTCTGTCAGCTGGGAATGGAGAACGGCGCCATGCACTTGGAACACTGCTCAGCACTAAGGAAGGAGCTGCGGACTCACCACAAGGCAGATGAACCTTCAATACGATCGCTAGGTGAAAGGCACCAGCCTCAAAAGTCTACCTACTGTATTTCACTAGCCTGGTATTCTTGCAAAGGCAAATCATCTGCAAAACAACTGGCCAGGGCTGGGGTGGGAGGAGAGACCGGTCCCAAAGGGGCACCGGCAGGAGCGGAGAAGGAGCCGTCCTGTACGTTGACGGCAGTAGTAGTCACACAACTCCACGCTCGTGAAAACCTTCACAACTGCACACTCAAGGGGGTGGACTGTACCCTAAGTTACGCCGTCCGGAAATAAAAGGAGGAAAGGTAACTGTTTCTGCAAAACCAGGAATTTCCTCCACAAATAAAGACAAGCTTCAAGGGGCGCCTGGGTGGCTCAGTCGGTTGAGCAGCCGACTTCGGCTCAGGTCATGATCTCATAGTCCTTGAGTTCGAGCCCTGCGTCGGGCTCTGTGCTGACAGCTCAGAGCCTGGAGCCTGCTTCAGATTCTGTGTCTCCCTCTCTCTCTGACCCTCCCTCGTTCATGCCCTGTCTCTCTCTGTCTCAAAAATAAATAAACATTAAAAAAAATTTTTTTTTTAAAAAGACCAGTTTCAAGACAATCTATGTGGAATGATCCAGCTTATGTATAAAAAAGTAAGTATTACGGTGCATTTGCAGTTTAATCTAAAGGATACACAATTCCCTGCTCCGGGATATGGGATCATGAAGCATCCTGTCTTCTCATTCGTGTTCCTTTTCTTTTCATGAACCTTATTATTGGTACTGTTAACGATCTTTAAAAATAAGGAAGTTACCACTTGTTACACAAATAAACTTCCCCAGGACCTAAGTATCTTTCTGTCCAGTGGCCTGAGCACACAGAGCCCCGCCCTTCATCTGCATCAGGGGTGGCCCCGCCCCCTCACCTGCACCCAGGGTGACCCTCCCCCCTCCCCCCCAACTCCAGGGCGGCCTCACCTGTCACCCACATCTGGGGCAGCCTTGCCCCCTCACACCCCCACACCTCCCCCCACCAGGGGCGCCCCGCCCCCTCACCCTCCTTCACACTCACACACCCCTTGGGGGGGCAGCTCCTTCACCCTTCCTCACACCGCCCCCCCCAGGGGCTGCCCCACCTCCTCACCCCCTGGCGGCCCCGCCCCTCACACCCCCGTGGCCCTGCCCCCTCACCTGCACCTGGGGTAGTCCTGCCCCCCCACCCCCACAGGGCGGCCCCGCCCCCTCTCCCCTGTGGCCCCGCCCCCTCACCTGGAAGAGCCTGGTCTTCAGGTACATGGTGCCGTAGCCCTCTCGGTAGCTGAGGTAAAACATGCCAGTGAAGCTGGAGCCGTCGGGCCACTGGTAGGTGCCCAGCCCGTGGCGGTGGTCCCGGTAAAACTGCCCGTGGTACAACTGTGAAGAGCGCTCAGTGACAGGCTGTGTCCGAGAAGCTGCTCCTGGCCACCCCCCACCCCAGCCTTCCAGGAAGCCCCCCAGGTGGAGGCAGCCCGCCAGGCTGGCAGTGAGGCGGACCACAGGGGCACCTGGCCACGGGGCCCCTTCAAGTTCGGGGGCCGAACGAGTCTATGAGAGACGTCACCTATGTCACACAGAGCAGGTGCCAGGCGGTCGGGCCCCGGTGGCCCCCGTGTCGCCTGCCATAGCTCCGGTAGGGGAATCTGGAGAGGCGTTGGAATGGCCACCACTGCGGAGAGACTCCTGGGTTTGGGCCGGAGCCCCGACCCGGGCTCAGCTCCACGTCTGCCTGGGTTTACAGGCAGCAGGCTGGCGGGGGGGGGGGGGGGGGGGCACCAGCCTCGGGCTCACCCGCGCGGCCCCACGTGTGACCCCAGGAGCAAGCTATGGGCCTGCGCGGGAACGCTGGTGTGGCTACACTGAGCCACGGACGCCGGCCTCCGCTCGTGGCCCAAGCCCCACAAATGCCGGTGGCGGGTCTGTGCCGGCCCGACTCCCTGCTGGGGCCTCAGGAGGGTCAAACAATGTGACGCCCATTGCGAGCTCTTCCCATGCCAGCCGCAGGCCGGTCCTGCAACGCTCGGAGACGGCTCTGTAGGAACGGGACCCCAGGTGTGGCTGCTTTCGTGCCCTCCTCTGTCCTCGGGTAACGGAGAGGACTCCCCGTGGGGCTGGTGGCTGACGGACCAGGCAGCAGTGACCAGGTCTGTCCGACCAGACGACTCCCGACCCCCGGCCCCGGCCTCAATTTGGGTTTGGCCACAGGACCCATGCCCGGGGCCAGACCAGTGTCCCCAGGGCCCTTCCTCTCCCCCAGAAGTGTCAGGCGTAGCTCCCACAGGCTCGCCAGGTGGCGGAAGGCTAGTCTGGGCGCCAACACAGAGACGGGGAGAGAGGGGGCCCGACAAGGTCATCAGAGTCCCCGGACCAGCCAGGCCTCGGGCTGCAGAGCCCCGCTGACGGGCTTTCCCATCGTAAGAGCCAACGAAGGCCCTTTTCAGCGCTGCCTGGGTTGAACGTGGGCTCCGCCGGCGCTTCTGAAGAGAATGTCGAGCACGAGGACACGCGGAGCAGAGGGGCACGAGGCCAGGGGCTGCCCGCTCCTGCCAACACCCGCACCACTTTGTGGGGGAAAGCGGAGTCCACCCGACTCGAAAACAACTGTGTACGAGCGTCGGTCCATACGCGGGAGAGAGGCTCTCTGCCCCCCTCCCCAGGAGAAAGCAGCATTGGAGGGAGGCCCTTCCACAGCCACCCCATCCGTCCCCACCCCTGCACTCACACCACGAGCTGCGTCTGACCGGCCAGGGCTGATGTGCTCAGGCCATTAACGCGTGTAGGGTCACCGCTGGTGGGTGGCACACTCTCTCGTCCCCCTGGCCTCTCCGGCTTGTGAGCTGTCTCGGCTGCACAAGCAGCTGCTCCGCGGACCCGGAGGTCCCGCCGGGCAGTAATGAGGCCGAGGCCCCGCCACCACACCCGCCCCCCGTGGTCTCCCTCACGGTGGAACCCGGGCTCCGCGGGACAGGCCGGCACGCCCAACCTCCCACAGCCACGAACGAGGGCACGGGACACCACGGCGTTGGGTAAAAGAAAGAAACTAGCCGAGGACTGGTTTCAGTGCCAGTCCCGGAGCCACGGGAGTCAGCGCTTGAACCACCAGTGTCACGGTGGCTTCCACTCAACACAGGCTTCGGCCCCGGCCTCCCGGTCACCTGAGGTCCGGAGGCTCGTCTGAGCTTGAGGTGCGTTCTGGGAGAGGGATCGGCAGGGGTGCGGGGGAAGGTTCGCCCCTGCCTGCAGCTGCGCCTGCCCCCCCTGCCCCTGCCGCCCCCAGGCTCCGGCCCGAGACCCCGGTTATCAGGCCGCCCTGCTCTCCTCTGGCAATCACGCACTGACACACCCAGCCCCGGCTGCTCTTCTGAGCCTGGACCCCACTGGGCCTGGATCTGAACGAAAGTACCCTACGGGGCCGTCTCCCCAGCTCGCAGTAGAACCCACGCTCTGGAAATCTCCCCACTGGACAAGCAGGCAGCCGCAGCTACGGGTGTCGGCCGCGGTCGTGCCACAGGCCAGGCCGCTGTGCCCTCCCCCAGGCACCTGCGGAGCTCCCACAGGTCCCCGGGAGTCTCCACTGGGGTCCTGGACGCGGCCTACTGCGTGGGCTCTGGAGCCTGCTCCCATCTGACTGCTAAAAAGATCCTTCCCTTCTCTTTAACCCTAAATACGACGCAATTTCACCGACGTACATACAGCTCCATGCAGTAATTTGAAGTTTTTGAACAGTTGCCCAGAATAAGAATTTATCGTAAGTAACCCTTCCCAAGCCGCAGCCCGGGAATGCCCAGGCCAACTGCATGTGTGACCCTGGACAACTGTGAGAATGTTTCTCTCTGGAAGTTTCTGGAAGGTTTCTCTCTGGAAGGTAGAAAAGACACAAGCCCAGCACCCTTCCTGCCGGAGACCGGCAAGTCTGCCTCACACCCCTCTTAGAAGAAAAGAGACAGCCAGGCCCTGGCGGGGACAGCCACGGAAGCCACCTACCTCGCCCGTGGGCCAAGAGAATTCACCGTATCCCAGCTTCATGTCCAGCCCGAAGTCCCCTTGGTACACACAGCCATCCTGCCACTCCTGCACGCCTCGGACCAGCTGGATGTAGGCCTCCTTCAGGTCCTGCCCCCTGGGGGGACCCTCGGACTCCTCTTCCTCCTCCGGGGCCTCTAGGATGTCCCTAGGAAGGTGAAGTGGGGGGGGGGGCGAGGAAGATCAATGCTGGAACCGGCCTGAGGGGTTCCACTCAGAGACCACGTGCAGAGAACACACACCATCTCGTCTCTTCCTCCAACAACCCCGAGGCAGACGCTCTTGCCACTCCCATTTTGCAGAGCGGGAAACTGAGGCATGGGCATGCAGTGACGGCCCAAGGTCACACAGGAAGTGTGCAACCCCGAGTCTCTAACATGGGTAAAGGGCTGCCGGTGTCCTGGAAGCTGATGGGTTCCAGCTCCAGCTGTTTGCGGGGCCAGCCTTGTGTCCACCAGCAGCCCAGAGCGCCGCGGCGGTGTCTTCCCCCCCGGGGGCCGGCAGCCTGGCCCACAGCCGGGCAGGAGGCAGACACCTGGCAGGCACGCATGGACCAGTGGGTGGTCTGAACAAGGAGAGGGAGCTTCGGTCCAAGAGGGACCGCAGGGATGGGCGGGTGCACAGCAAGGGGCAGAAAATGTTCACGAGGGCGAGCTGGCTTCTTTTCTGCTCTTGCTAAGAGCACAAATCCTGACCTAAAGGGTGACCTACCCCCAGCCCCCGTCACACACACGGCCCCCCTCTCTGCCTCCCTCTCAACTTAAGGGCTCTCTGGGGATGCCGTATCTCGATGTCTCTGGTCTACAGACCTGTGCCACTGTCGGGCTGACGGTCTAGCTGGGCTGCTGAAAGCATGGAAACCCCCGGACCTTGAGCCCCCTCCACCAGCCAGCCCTCAAATGCCAGCCGTGAGTCACAGAGGCTTCACACAGCTTTGCCCAAAGAAGGGATACAGCTGCTGTGAACACAAAAATCTCCATTTGCCACTTTGTTATGCATTTGAAGAAAGAAGCCAGGAAAAACAGATACACACATGCAACAATGAAAAAATCTGAGGGCTGCGCTTTGGTTTGCTTCTTCTTTGGCTTACCTGTGCTTATGGGTTGAATTGTGTTTCCCCCCAGCCCCCAACACACACGCGCGCGCGCGCGTGCGCACACACACACACACACACACACACACACACATACACACACACACACTCCTACGTTAGAGCCTACATACATCCCAGGACTTTACCTGGGACTGCATTTACAGAGGTAACCAAGTTAAAGTGAGGTCATCAGTGGGGGCCTAGTCCAATGTGACTGTTGTACTATGACAAGGGAAAGAAGTTTGGACACACAGGAACACACAGAGAGAAGATGATGTGTGGACACAGGGAGAAGACAGCCGTCTACAAGGCAAGGAGGGAGATCTGGAACAGATTCTCCCTCTCACCCTCAGAAGAAACCACCCTGCCCACACCTTGACCTTGGGCTCCAGCCTCCAGCCTGAAAGACAATACATCTCTATTGTTTAAGGCACCCTGTGGGTGGCACTTTGTCGCAGCCCCAGCAGACTAACATGCCACTTTTCTTGCTTTGCCACAGGGCACACACACTACATGCTTAATTTAAAAATTAAAAAAAAAAAAACCACCTTTTTTTTGAATTATTAAGAGGAAAAGGTAATGGACTATAAAAACATGAACAAATGGAAAATTTCCTCAAAAAGCCAAAGGAAATGATTTTAAAACAAAGCAAGAAAATTACTAACACGAGCAATCAGCCGTAAGGCCCACTGTTGAGTCATTGGAAATGCCCAGCTGGCTGGCCGGGTGAGCAGGGTGGGCATGTGGTTCTGCCACCAGACAGGCTCCCTGTCCCCCTTGGGGCTCAGAGACCTTTCTCCTCTGTAAAACAGGGACTCTATCAGTCCGCTCAGGCTATTGCAAAGTCCCACAGGCAGGGAGCTTGAGCCACAAACATCCATTCTCACGGTTCTGGAGGGGGACATTAGACATCTAAGGGTGCCTGCAGACTCGGTTCCCAGACAAGGCCAGGCTCCTAGTTCATAGATGGCACCTGTGTCCTCATGTGGCAGAGAAAGAAAGTGTCGGCTTCTTCCTCTTCTTAGAAGGGCACTAATGTCATCATGGGGCCCCACAACTCTAAGCCTAATCACTCCCCAAAAGCCCCACCTCCAGGGCTGGGTGTGTCAGTGCACGGAGAATGGCGTGCTTGCCAGAGGAGAGCAGGGCGGCCTGACAACCGGGGTCTCGGGCTGGAGCCTGGGGAGCAGCAGGGGCAGGGGGGACAGGGGCAGCGGGGGCAGGCGCAGCTGCAGGCAGGGCAGAGCTTCTGAGCCCCCCACCCCTGAGCCTCCAGACCTCACGTGACGGTGACCGGGGCAGGGGCCAGGACGGCTAGGGCCTGTGCCTGCGCTGAGCCTGTGGAGGAGCACAAATCAGCAGGACGTTGGGGGTTAGGGCTTCAACACGGATTTCGGGAGTGCGAGTGGGGGAAGGGAGGCACAGTGCAGTCCACCAACAGGGACAAGTACAACAGGACTACAGGGTGGGTTTCACAAGATGCCACGGTTAGGCCGGGAGGGCAGCCAGCCCCTGGCCCAGAGTAGGCCTGGGAGGTGTGGGCTCTCACTGTTAACACCATAGTGTGAAGCCGCCCAGCTTGGGAACCCTTGTGGCGAGGCTAGGCCAAGGCAGAGTGGCCGAGTTAGAAGGGAGTGCGGACATCTGGCCGGAGGGGGGGGGGGGGTGAGGGGGTGTTCCAGCTACCCTGTGTTGTAATTTTCCTCAGTGGTTGCTGATACAACGCTCAGGTCTTCCTCTCTCTCCAGAGACTACTTTTTGAGGGGTAAAATAACTTTTAGGGGTTTTTAGCACCTACCCCAACGCTGGATCCCAGCTAAGTCTGGTCCCCAGGGTGAGGCTGGGAACCACCCCCCCCCCCCCCCCGTAGGAGGGCCCCCACACCTTTTGGTAGAGAGCATCTCCAGAGTCCCCAGGAAGTCAGTGGCAGCAGGCTGGCCGTCTCTCCCTGCCAGCTGATTTTCAGAAATGTCATCATCTGGGACTTTATAATACAAGGCTGAGGGACACCCACTTTCCATGCCTCTCGTCTTCGAACCTGAAAGCAAAGCCAGGGACCCACATCCGCCCTCAGAGCTCCTGGCGGGCCCCGGGGACATGCCCACAGCCCCACCCGCCTCAGAGAAACAAAGCCCCCCTCCCCTAACCCGGTCGATACCCCCATCCTGTTGGAAACTCCGCCAGCGTCCCTCCTGTGGGGGCAGGAACCACACATTAAGAGCCATCTGGGCCACCCTCCCACGACCTCCTTAGGGCCCTACGTTGGAGTCAATATTCCTCCCCGAACAGCAGGCGTCCCCTCCCCCCAGGTCTCTGATGCCAGCCCGCGAGGGCGGCCGGACCAAGTGCAGGGAGACGGCCCTCATCCGACCTCACACAAGCACGTCGGGTCCCAATTTCCTGCCTGTCCCAGACGCGGGAGGACAGAGGGCCGGGCCCAGGGGGCGTCGGGACCACGCGCAGAGCCCCGGGACACGCCCCTTCCCGTCTCACCGCGCTCCTGCCGGGATCCCGACCGCGCCCCTGCCGCGGGCCGCACCGAGGGTCGGAGAGCTCACACCTGCACCCAGTCCGCCCAGGGCGGCGGCCAGCGCAGCGCAGCCCCACTCGCAAGTCTCGTCCCGCTCCGCGCAGCGCCCGGAGCCCCAGAGCGTCGGGTTTCCCTGGAGACCTGCCCACCGCCCCAGCGCCGGACGCTCTCGGCCTCCACCAATCCCCGCGCCCGGCCCCTCCCCAGACCACGCCCCGCCCCCGGGCGTCCTTGGCGGAACAGGGGGCGCCCCTCTGTGACCTCACGGGGCCCCCGCCTGCCCGCGGCCGCCGAGCCCCCCACGCCCCGGCGCTAGCGGGCCTTGTGCCTGAGCCCCGCGAGACGCGGGAACCCGGCCGCCTGTGTCCGCTACGGGCACCGACCTCCACGTCCAGCAGAGGCCGGTGAGCCAGCTCTGGGCCAAGGTCTCAGGGAGAGCGTGGGGAGAGCACTAAGCCCCCTACGCTCCCCCCCCCGCCCCCCGCCCCCCGGGAAGAGAGCATGGTGGGGTGTGCCCGGGAGACACCTGCGGAAACCGAGGGACAATGGGGTTAATCGTCCACCGCCGCGCGCCAGGACGCAGTACAGCCAAGATCTCCTCAAGCTCTGCCGGACTCCAAAGCCGGTTTTTGGCGGTTCCGTGCAAGTTTGTGGAAGGCACGGAGCGGAGCTCCTGGTCTGGTTCGGGACGAGTCGACAAAGGGGACTGACGTCACGGAGAGAAAAAGGATTAGCTGTGGGGACCGAGGAGTCTCTAGGGAAGACTATGGAGAGAGGAGACCTGAATAGGGTTTCAGGGGATGCGCAGGAGTTCTCCAAAGAGCAAAGAAAGCGCAGTCCAGGGAACTGGGCTAAATGTGCAGAGAGGCACAGTGGTGGGAAACAGCACAAGGACTTTCTGCAAAGGAAGCAACTGGGGCCTCTTGGAGAGAGGGCGGGGCTCTCTGCAGGCGCAGGGCCTGGGGTTCTCAACCCAGACTGCCCCTTAGAAAGAGGGGAAAGAGACATGCAAAGAAGCCTAGCCGCACCCCCCCCCCCGCCGCCCCCAGTGGCTAGATTCAGGCTAAGGCTCTGGGGTGCTTCCTCCACCCCTCTATCTCCCAATTCCCCTTCTCCCTTCATATCCACCTTGGTTCCTGGATCCCCCCCCTCTTTACTTCTTATCCTTCACTTTCAGGCCCCCTCTCTCTGCCCTGCTCCCTCCAACTGCAGCCTGGGCATTAGAGCACAAACCAAACTGTCTTTAAATTCCTGTTATGAAAAGAGAAAGAAGTGATCAACTTCAAAATATCCTACAAATTTATCAAACCGTACCATCTGTTGTAAGTTGAATGACATCCCCCCAAAAGATTAAGTTTAAATCCCAACTCCTGGTACCGGTGAATGACCTTATATGGAAATAGGGTCTTTGCAAATAATCAAGAGGTCATACTGGATTAGGGTATTCGCTAAACCAGATGACTAGTGTCCTTATAAGGAGACAGAGGCTTGGAAACCGCAAACCCAGGGAAAAATAAACTTGTTTTAAGCCATCTAGTTTGTGATACTCTGTTATAGATGAACCAAAATTGTGCCATGATTAATAAAACAAACCACAATATCAATGTATGCAGGGCTGCAGGACAGCTCTTCACTGCGGGACAGCTTTTCACTGAAACGGATCCCTGAAACACACCCCTGAATGACACTGGACATCAGAAAAACCTACTGGGGGCGCCTGGGTGGCTCAGTCAGTGAAGTGTCTGACTTTGGCTCAGGTCATGATCTCGAGGCTGGTGGGATAGAGCCCCACGTCAGGCTCTGTGCTGACAGCTCAGCACCTGGAGCTGCTTCGGATTCTGCGTCTCCCTCTCTCTCTGCCCCTACCTTGCTCGCACTCTGTCTCTCAAAAATAAACGTTTGAAACAATTGTTTAAAAAGGGGGAAAAAACCTACGGAAGAAGTCTTCTTACATAGTAAATGTTGGGCAATAAATGATCTTAGTTTTTAAAAGTTACAGCGATGAACCAGAAGTTACTAAAAATAAAAAATAAATATGGGTGTATGAAGAAATGATGAAAAGGGCAGACAGCTTTATTTCATACGAAGCATGTTTTACAATTAAAGTGAAATTAAGATACAGAAATTACAAAGAGCAATTAGGAAGCAGGTAAAAAGGAACATAGAGCTTTCTAAAAGGCACATCAAGCGGCAATGCAATCATGCGTAGTTACTAAGCGTACTCGAAGCCAAGCAGCCTACCAACAAAACGACCGGGAGGCTACTGGACCGGACCCCAGTCCTGTGCACTACAGCACAGCTTGAGGAGAAGCCCACCTCCCGGAGCCCTGCTGCGGCCCTCCGGCCCTGCGGCCCCTGCCCGACCGGACCCGTTCTGGGGAGGTGCCCGCGTCTGTGAACCATACCCCCACCCCTCGCAGGGACAGGCGCCGCAGCGGTCGCAGCGTCGTGCAGTGTCGCAGGCCAGCTGACCGAAAACACCGCCCTCGCGCGAAGGACCGCAGCTCGTGAACCTCCGCGTCCCCCAGGGACCGCCCATTCATCCCAGAGTCCCGGCCCCGCCCACCCCACTGCGGCCAATCCCACTCGTCCTCCCAACCACGACGCCAGCCAATGGCCGCCATCCCCACCCGCAGCCAATCGGGGAAGGAGCCCCGCTCCGGCCGGCCAATAGGGAGGCAGCCAAGGCCCTGCGGGCGGGTCCCCGGGAGCCCTTTAGGACCCGGGGGTGCCCGGCGGTCCGCCCGGCCGCCCAAACTAGATCCGCGGGCCGGGTGCCCGAGCGCCGGTTATGGACCCGGGAGGACCCGGCCGCTGCGGGGCCCCCGGGGCCGCCTCGCCCGCGCCGCCACCGTTCGCGCGCATCGCCCCGTCACTTTTCCTCGGGAGTGCGCGCACCGCGGCCGCGCCAGAGCTGCTGGAGCGCGCGGGCGTCAGCCTGTGCGTCAACGTCTCGCGTCAGCAGCCCGGCCCGAGCGCGCCCGGCGTGGCCGAGCTGCGCGTGCCCGTGTTCGACGACCCGGCCGAGGACCTGCTGACGCACCTGGAGCCCACCTGCGCCGCCATAGAGGCCGCGGTGCGCGCCGGCGGCGCCTGCCTAGTCTACTGCAAGAACGGCCGCAGCCGCTCGGCCGCCGTGTGCACCGCCTACCTCATGCGGCACCGCGGCCTCAGCCTGGCGCAGGCCTTCCAGGTGGGGCGGGGCTCCCAGGAGGGGCCCCGGGTGGGACGGACCTGCCGGGTGGGGCGGGCCTTCCAGGTGGGGCCTCGGGGAGGACGGACTTGCCGGGTGGGGCGGGCCTTCCAGGTGGGGCGGGGCTCCCAGGAGGAGCCCCGGGTGGGACGGACCTGCCGGGTGGGGCGGGCCTTCCAGGTGGGGCGGGCCTTCCAGGTGGGGCCTCGGGGAGGACGGACTTGCCGGGTGGGGCGGGCCTTCCAGGTGGGGCGGGGCTCCCAGGAGGAGCCCCGGGTGGGACGGGCCTTCCAGGTGGGGCCTCGGGGAGGACGGACTTGCCGGGTGGGGCGGGCCTTCCAGGTGGGGCGGGGCTCCCAGGAGGAGCCCCGGGTGGGGCGGGCCTTCCAGGTGGGGCCTGGGGGAGGACGGACTTGCCGGGTGGGGCGGGCCTTCCAGGTGGGGCGGGGCTCCCAGGAGGGGCCCCGGGTGGGACGGACCTGCCGGGTGGGGCGGGCCTTCCAGGTGGGGCCTCGGGGAGGACGGACTTGCCGGGTGGGGCGGGCCTTCCAGGTGGGGCGGGGCTCCCAGGAGGGGCCCCGGGTGGGACGGACCTGCCGGGTGGGGCGGGCCTTCCAGGTGCGGCGGGCCTCTGGGCGTTAGAGGTGCGGAGCACCTTTGGCGCCGCGTTCAACCTAACCTTCTTGTTCTCAGGCGGTGAAGAGCGCCCGCCCGGTGGCCGAGCCCAACCCGGGTTTCTGGGCTCAGCTTCAGAAGTACGAGGAGGTCCTGCAGTCCCTGTCCCGCCCGCCCGGGGAGCCCTCGGGACCGGGCTCCCGAACGAGAGAAGAGCTCCAGAATGAGCCCTAGTCCTACAACCCTTGGAGATGACCCAGCGCCCAAAGCAGGGCGCATAGAGTTGAAGGTAGTTCAAGCGCTGCCTGGAGAATGATCTTCCTCCTCCCTTCCCTTCTTCCTCGTTGTCGTACAGAGTTTACATTTCACCTTAAATGCAGCTCTTGTGCCCTTTGACGGTACTGCAGGAGCGTATCCACTTAGGAAGGGACTGAGAGCATCCCTTCCTTAGGTTTATCAACAGGGCTTGGTCAGGAAAGTCAATACCACTTGAGGAATTTTAGGCAGGAAAATTTGTATTTAATACAATATCTGTATTTAATACAGAGAGCAAGGCCAGGGAGCCAAGGTCAGGAGATGGGAAGTACAGGAGTCCTGGAGACCCAACCCCCCACCCCCGCCCTGACTGCCTGCCACCTGTTAAGGCCACAGGGACTTTTCCCAGACCTCATGCTGGTCCCATCTTGGAATCCGGCACGGGACCCAGACTTGTAGTTTCTACCATACACAGGCCAGGATGTGAGGCTGCGTGACAGCCTAGCACGGTCACCCTTGGGGCTCTGGGCGCCTGTGCCCACCTCCTATCTTACAGCCTAACATCCTGCAGCCACCATCATCTCAAAGACGCACTGGCCACCTGTGCATCTGAGTGTGTTGATTCCTCTTTTGGTTCAGACACCCCTCACCTGGTTCCTATGGCCTAAAGACTGTAGAAAATCAATCACCGTAGGGCGCCTGCGTGACTTAGTTAAGCGTCTGACTCGGGGTTTCAGCTGAGGTCATGATCTCACAGCTTGTGAATTTGAGCCCCGTGTCAGGCTCTCTGCTGACAGTGTGGAGTCTGCTTGGGATTCTCTCTCTCCCTCTCTTTCTGCCCCTCCCCTGCTCACTCGCTCTTTCTCCTCGCTCAGGATAAATAAACTTAAAAAAAATTAATCACCATCAACACTCCTTAAATAGGAAAGGGAAAGAATAAAAAGGGGAAACTGGGCTATAATGCGAGTTACAAAGAATACAGTCCCTGCTAAATATATGCTACTGTATACATAATAAGGTAATTGATAAAATATCACAATCAGTTTTTAACATTTCCTCTTGCCGCTAGTCATTTCATGTTCCCTTTCTCCTCAGCCAGCACCTCGCTGGTCCTAGTCTTTCCCGGTGAGATGACTCACGCCTTCATTCTGAAGGGCCCTGAGTGGCCCTGCTTGTGTTACTGCTGTGGCCGCCATCACCTACCACACGAGCGGGATTACCGGACGCATCAGGAGAATGTCCTGAGCTCAGTGTCCTCCTCCCGGCAAGACAGGATCAGTCCCTCCACCCAGCAGAGCAACCCCTGATTTGCCCGCTGTGTCAGTGGCCCGGGGAGCCTGGAACAGCCAGCCGGTGTCCCAGCGCGCCATCCAGGGGAACGTGCGTGTCCCTGGTGGAAACATGCCACCTGGGAACGGAACCCCTGACTCAGCAGAGCCCAAAGCTGTCCGATGGGAAGCTCACACCAGGAGGCATGGAGATGGTTGTGAAAGGGGCTCCCTCCCCACCCCGCTTACACCTGCACCTGAGCTCTGACCCCCCTGCGTTGGCCCCGGCTCAGCACATGCACCACAGCTGGTAGCTGGCGCCCAGCCCCTCTCCACGTGGCTCTGTGGCTCCCTGCAGCCAAGCCGGTTTCTACCACCTTTACAAAGGGCTTGCCTGCTGCCGCGACTCCCTCCAAGCGCCTCGCACCTCGTGTCGCCTTTCCGTCAACCCCTTGCCGTGAGGAAGCTGTTGCCACGTCTCCACTTGGCAGGCGAGCTGAGCAGTTCGCCAGGACCTGCGCCCAGCTTCTTAGCCACCATGTCCATGGCGCTTGTGATGGGACCCCCCCCACCACGTCCATGTACCTCTCATGGGACACCCCCCTGGCGGGCTGCCCTGGCTCCAGGTACCAAAGGTGCAAGAGCTGGGCCAGATTGAAAGACCTGTGGGTCCCATCAGTGTTTTATCCCACCAGCTCTGTTTGAGAACCATCTCACTGCGGCTCTTGGCAGAGGTCAGCTCTCCCGAGGACCTCCGCCTGCCTGCACATCCGCCTGGCAGGAGAGGCCGGGGACCTGCTCCCCTCCCTAGCATGCCACACTTGAACGGTGGTGCCCATCCGTGAGCATTAGGCTTGGAAGGCTGGGGCACAGGCAGAGCGTCAACTGCTTCAGCCCACCCAGGCCAGCCAGGACTTGATCACCAGAAAACTAAAGTACGAAAGTTCCTGTGGGAGAAGCCCCAGCTTCTGATGGCCCCAACTTCTACCTTCCTCTCCCTGGAGGCAGGGCAAGGAGAGAGAGAGGACAGCCAGATGGGCTACAGGGAAGGGCCGTGGGGCCGTGCTGACGGCTCTGTCCCCTGAAGGGCAGAGACAGGGTGAAGGGTGGGGACAGCGACAGCATCCCCATCTGTGGGTCTCACAGTCAGGAGGGGAATACTACTGCATAACACATGTGTCTGCTCTAAAACTGGCTTGTGTTGGTTCCTGACATAAATAGGGGGCAGCAGGTACCCCCCCTCTGGGAGGAGAGGTGGTAACCTCTCCTCCCTCCACCCTGTGTGCAGAACTCACCTTGGGGAGATGCCCAGGGCCCTCCAGCAGGGAAGGGATGAGATGTAACCCCTGCTCCCCCAAGTCCAGGGGACCAGGAGGGCAAGAAGCCCCTGATGGCTTCTGAGGGCACAGATGGTTGGTCGACCCGCCTGAGGGGGGGCTGGGGCAGGCTAGTGTGGGCACCCATGTGCAGTCCTGATGATGTCCTTCCAGCCCCGACCACCTGGCCTGGGGGAAGGGGCTCTGAGAAGCTCATAAAACTGGGAGTGCCATCTGAAACCCTCCGCCCTTGGCACTTCGGGGCCACTGCCACCTGGGCGGGAACTGGGCCACCTGAACTTGGTGAGGACCATTCAGACCCCCGCTCTCCTCTCTCGAGTCTCAGACATAGGACTGACCTCCTCCTTCAAGTGGCTGTGTGAGCCCCGGGGCTCCTGGTGAGTTTGAGCCAGGTGCCCCAACAGGGAGGTTGTGTTACCCCTGCTAAGAGGACACACATGGGGACCCGAGCACCCATGGGAAAATTAAAGCAACGTCTCAGTGCACATGCTCCACATCAGCCAACATGGGCCTCCTTCCCAGCCAACCATCCTTCCCCACCCCTCCCCCACCCCCAGGGAGGACGGTGGGCACCATCACATGGGTTACAGACCGGGACGGAGTCCAGAAGGGTTAAATATTACTCGGGGATGATGCCTTGGTCAGGAGCAACTTCTGTCCCACACCACAACTGAGCAGAGAAAAGAGGTGTGTGAAGTTCCTGGATGCCCTCCCGGGCCAAAAAGTCCCTTCTCCCCAAAGATCTGAATTCTTACATTCAGAGGGTGGCCCCTCACATTCCAAGGCTTCGAGATCCACCTGATGTTTGCTCACTGGGTATCCGCACCTCCTCAATGGTCTGCAGCCCTCTCCTCTGGATCCAGGCCGCGGGACAGGACCCTGCAAGGTGGCACGGGGGCAGACCAGATCCCTGTTACCGCCCCGACGCCACCTCCTAAACAACAATCTCGTCTCCGGGGCCCTGCCGGCCCTCTAGGCAGCACTGTCCAACAGAACGAACATCTACTCCATCCAGTACGGTCGCCATTAGCCACACACTACCCTGCACACACTGGTTGGAGACCTTGAGCTATGGCTAGTGCCACGGAGGAATAAACTTAACATTTTGGCTAAATCTAAACAGCCACATGCGGCTACTACTACCTTATATGACAGCACAGTCCTAAGGCCCCCAGGCTCCGCAACACAGACTACTGGCCTCACGATGGAGGGGGCGCGGGGGGAGGGGTGTATACACTTCCGGGCTTTGCACAAGCAGAGACCGCACTAAGCAGCCACTATCCCTAGGAACCTGTCTCACAGCAGCCCCGAGAAGCCGGGAGAGAAGCGCACAGGGCTTGGGATGCCGCTTGGCCACCCGGTGCACCCAGGCCCCTGTGCGCCCCGGTCCCCCAGTGCACGACACCCCCCTCCCCGGCTTGCTGGCCCGCCCCGCACCTAGTACCCATCCCCGCGCACAGTGTCCCCGGGCCCCCCGCATACAGCTCTCCCGGCTCCCAGCCCCGCCTCGCGCACGGCGTCCCAACCCCTCACACGTTGCGCCCCGGACCTGCACCCGGCGTCCCCGGCTCCCAGAGCCTCCGGCTCCCCGGCCCGGCCCCCGGAGGAGCGCCCCGGACCTCCGGTCCCCCTCGGCGCCCAGCTCCCTCGGCCGCCCCGCCCCGGTCCCGTGCGCACGGCGTCCCCGGCTCCCCGGGCCCGGCCCCGCGCACAGCGCCCCCGGCGGCGGCCGAGCGGAGCCCGAGCGGGGCGGTGCACGGCACGGGGCCGGGCCGGGCGGCTCCCGGCGCGACTTCCTGTTGTGCCCGCGCCCCGCCGCCACCGCCGCCGCCGCCGCCGCCCGGCGCCCCTCGCCCGCTCCCGGCGGCCCGCCGCGGCCGCCGCCCATGGATTTCACCTAGCGCGGGCGGCTATGGCGGCGCAGTGCTGCTGCTGCAAGGCGCCCGGCGCCGAGGCCGCGCCCGCCCGCCCGCCGCCGGAGCCGCCGCCCGCCCTGGACGTGGCCTCGGCCTCCAGCGCGCAGCTCTTCCGCCTCCGCCACCTGCAGCTGGGCCTGGAGCTGCGGCCCGAGGCGCGCGAGCTGGCCGGCTGCCTGGTGCTCGAGCTGTGCGCGCTGCGGCCCGCGCCCCGCGCGCTCGTGCTCGACGCGCACCCGGCCCTGCGCCTGCACTCGGCCGCCTTCCGCCGCGCCCCCGCCGCCGCCGCCGCCGCCGAGCCGCCCTGCGCCTTCGCCTTCGCCGCGGCCGGGCCCGGGCCCGCGCCGCCGCCCCCGCTGCCCGCCTTCCCCGAGGCGCCCGGCGCCGAGCCCGACTGCTGCCCGCTGGCCTTCAGGGTGGACCCGTTCACCGACTACGGCTCCTCGCTCACCGTCACGCTGCCGCCCGAGCTGCAGGCGCACCAGCCCTTCCAGGTCATCCTGCGCTACACCTCGACCGACGCCCCCGCCGTGAGTCCGCCGGGGCTGTGGGCTGGTCTCAGGGCCGTCTCTGGGCGGCCTCTCCCCGCGCTGCCAGGTTAGAGGGCGATAACCCGGGCTCTGCGCCTGGGGCACCTGCAGAGAGGGCACCTGCAGGGGTCCGTGGCCTCTGGCCTAGCACTGCTCCCCCTGGCCCTGGGGCCCCGTTCAGGTGCCCTCAGTGATTCCGAGTCTTAGGAGACTTGGGCTGAGCGAGAGTCCTGGTGCCGGCCCGGCGGGGGCAGGGGACTGCATGCCACCAAGGGAGGCCTCTCCCTTCAGCTGTGCAGAGATGGTCCCTGCTTGGGGACGAGGGCCGCCTCTGGTGGGTACAAGCCAAGCCATACATCTGCCGGAGCTTGGCACCGGGGCAGGCCAGTGGGTGGTGTCGGACGTGGAAGGGCCTCCGTGGGACCTGTGTCTTCAGAGGACTTGGGGGCACCTGATGTGTTCTCTGGAGGTGGCATGAGGGACAGGCCTGCCAGAGCGGAGACAGAGAGGGCCGGGTTGGCTCTGGTGCCCTGGGCCCCCCTGCGCGAGGACTGGCGGATGCTGCAGCCGGGTGGCCCCACAGGCACTTAGGGAGGCTCTGCCGGGCTCTGGGCCCGGGACGCCCACCGGCCTGAAGGCTCTGCCGAGAAGCCTGGGTGGCGCAGGTGGGGCGCTGTGTCTGCGGCACCCCTGCCCCGTGGTGAGGCTTCCAGGAAGGAGCAGGTCTTTCGTTCCCGCGGCACGCGGTTGGTTCCCTGGGTCCCCGTGTGGACAACACACGCGTGACACCCCGCTCCCCCATGTACACCACACGCACGCGGCTCTGGGAGGCCCTGAGAGGTTCCGTCTGTCACTGCCCGCAGCTTGCAAAGGGACAGGTGGCGTAGCGACATCAGGCCAGGAGCCACCAAGGTGACGTCAGGATGGGAAGAGCCCGGACCAGACGCACACCTGCGGGCTTCCTGCCCGATTCCTGGGAGCCCTGAGCAGGCCCCGCCCCCACCTCCTCCCCTGAGCCCCCACCAGTGTGCTGGCCCCCCGCTGCCTGCTCAGCTAGGCTGGGGCTCCGACAGGTGGCAGACACGCTCCCAGCATGCAGTGAGAACGAAGGTGTGCTTCTCCCTGAACTTGTTCTGTGAGCTTGGAACCCTCGTGTCTGGTCCACTCAAGGCCATGAGTAGCAGAATGGTGGGGCCCGGACCCTCAGCAGGCTGCCAGCAAGAGTGGCCGTTTCCCTGGGCTTTCTACGGGTGCTTGGAGCAGGGAGGGGCGCCACGGTCCCCACACAGACTGCGCAGCTGTGGGTGGGGTGACAGGGGCCTGGCACGTGAGCTGGATCACTTGCAGAGCACACAGGGTTTGGCGTCTGACCTCAGGCACCCACTGTCCTGCGTGAAGGCCACAGGGCTCGGGGACCGTGCACAGAGTCCCCTTCTCTTCCTGGCTTGTTCTAGGACTCAGGCCTAAATCCCTAAACCCATCCCTGTGCCAGGTGAGGCTGTCGCTTCCTGGGAGGCCCTGCCCGTGGGTCCCCCCACCTCCAGAGTCAGTTTAGGGTGCTGCAGACTCTGGGATGTCTCTTGTGTCCCATTCCTGAATCCCACCCACCCTGTCAAGGACAGCTTTCTTCCTGCACTGTGATGTCTAGAGGCATCACCAGCCCATCTGCAACTGTCCCTCTGCCCCTTGGACCTGGTGGCTCACCTCCGGGGCAGGGTCCCGCCTGCCTGGGGGTCTGCCGCAGCCCCCCACTCCCAGGGAGGACTGTGGACCCCATTGGTCTCTGCTAGGCTAAGGGGAGACCATTGCGGGGTGCGCCCTCTCTGGCTGGGCCCACAAGTGGACATGAGGAGGGGGAAATGGGGGCGGGGGTGGGGGGCTGAGCTGGGCGGAGCCTGAGGAGGACCACAGGAGAGGCAGGAGTCAGTGGAAGGGGAGGCTGTGGTGGTAGAGTAGGTGTGAGAGGGGAAAGTAAGGTTGAAGGGGGTCTGGGGGACCTTGGGAGCCCGTCCCCAGCGTGGGCCAAGGACCACCGGTCACACCATCCACTGCAGAGTCTCCTTAATGCAGATTCCTGGGTCCTGGCCCCAGAAAGCTCTGGGGTGGGGCCTGGGAGTCTGCAGCATTGAACAGGCTCCACAAACAGGCCTTGTGCACGTCGAGGGTCGGCAGAAAAAGAAGATGCCACCACAGGCTTCCCATAGTGAGGGGACAGAGACAGAGCGGCCAGAGGGAAGTTTTAAAGACACCTGTGAACACTGGCCAGCGTCTGGCCGGGGCCGGGTAGGCAGCCCTGCCGGGTCTAGGGATCCACTTGGGTCTGGGGTCTGTGGTCTGCGGGGAAGGGAGGCCCCCCTGGATCTGGTGTCCACCGCTTCTGTGATTTCAGCGTGAAACACCGTCAGTGGCCGGCCAGCAGCCGCGGTGGCCCGCAGCTGTGGATTCCACCAAGCCATCACTTGCAGAGGCTGTGGGGGGTTGGGGTCCTTTCATAACTGCCCTGGGAGGACCCTTGTGCGCTTGGGCGCTCAAGCGGACGAGGAACAACCCAGTTTGCTTCAGGGATCGTGTGCTGACAGAGGGGAGCGTGTGAAGAACAGATTCAGGGGCCGCGCACGTGCACCAGCGGCCCTCCTGGGGCCACTCCTGTCCCGCCCGTCCTCTCCTGGCCCGGAGCCCATCCCCCCATGGGGTCCCTCCCGGCGAGGATAACCGCATTCCCAGGGGTGGCCCTGGGCTCAGGAGTTCCCTCCCAGTGTGTGGCTCGTCGGGAAGCTCTGGTTTCCCCCCATTTGCACCTTCTTGGCTCCCTTTGCCCGCTGCTGGCTTGTGAGAATCTGGGCGTGCTTCAGACTGGGCGTCAGTTTCCCTCTGGAAGCTGGGAGGAGGAGCAGGGGCCAGGAGGCTCAATTCCCTGGGCTGGCTCCTAGACGCACGGCCTCCTACTGGCTCTGGTGACGTAGTAGAGGCCGCACTCTGGGTCAGCTGCCCTGCCTGCCGGAGGTGCAGGCAAGCGACAGTGACCAGGAGTCGCTGTTGGCTCTGGAGGAGCCCAATGGGACCATCTCCCCCCACCCCCCCAGGCCCTCACTGTCTTCCTCTCTGGCCGCCGTCCCCAGAGGCCCAGGGCCGAGAAGCCTGAGTGGGACCACCGGTCAAGGGCCACTTCCCCGAGGCCCTGCTCTCCCCAGGAAACCTGCCCAGCTTCCCGGAAATAAGGCGTGGTTGGCAGAGGTGTCCCGGCCACCTGTCCACGTGATGCTTTCCACGGGACAGGGACCCTCGCGCCTCGCCGGGGAGAGGGGCCGCGGCCCACTGTGACGGGGAGGGTGGCGCTGATGCCCTGCCCGCTGCCCGCCTGCAGATCTGGTGGCTGGACCCCGAGCTGACCTATGGCAACGCCAAGCCCTTCGTCTTCACCCAGGGCCACTCGGTGTGCAACCGCTCCTTCTTCCCCTGCTTCGACACGCCCGCCGTCAAGTGCACCTACTCGGCCGTCGTCAAGGTCAGCGTCCACCAGCCTGGCCCACCTCCTTGCCACCCTCCGAGAGGGAGCCCCAGCGCAGGGCGGCGGTGGGGGGGGGGGCAGCCTGACCGGGGTGCCCAGCGTAGCGTGGAGGCTCTCTGGGAGGAGAGGTGCCCGTCAGGGGGGGCGGGGCTCCCCACCCCGGACACGGGATTCCCTGACCCACCTTGTGGACCCGCCATTGAAGACATGGGTTACCCTGACAGGGGGCGTGGGATTTCCCATCACGGATGTGGGGCGCCCTGCGGGGGGATGCGGGGTTCCCCATCAAGGACATGGGGTGCCCTGACGGGTGGGGCCCCCTCGCACACAGGCCCCGTCGGGGGTGCAGGTGCTGATGAGTGCCACGCAGAGCACGTACGTGGAGGAGGAGGGCGTCTACCGCTTTCACATGGAGCACCCTGTGCCCGCCTACCTCGTGGCCCTGGTGGCCGGGGACCTCCAGCCGGCAGACATCGGGCCTAGGTAGGGCCACCGCTTCCTGCAGCAGCTGCTGCTGCCTGGGGCCCAGGCTGGGGGGAAATCCCACCGTGGGCTGGACACGAGGCCCGTGTCCGTGGCTGCCCTGCCGAGGACCCCCACACCGTGGTTCCCACGGCTTCGTACTGCCAGGCTCCTCCTACCCCACCCTCCCCCGGCCCGGGCCAGAAGCCGGGGCTCTCCCCCTCCTTAGAGTCCTCCTGCTGGGGCCACACCAGAGCCCGACACACCCTCGAGCCTGGGTGGGTTATCTCGACCCAGCAACGAGGGGAACCGAGCCACCCCCTTGGCGTGTGGCTCGGCCGCTGCCGCGGGAAGGGCCTGCGTGGCGGCCCTCCCGTGAGGTGGGGTGGCGGGCAGCAGGCTGACTGCTCTCGGAGGCGTGGGTGGTATTTGAGCCCAGAAGGAGAGGGAAGGCCTGCGGGCGAGTGGGGTGGGGGCCGCTCGGCCTCTGCCCACCCCCTCTCCGCCCTGTATTAGGAGCCGCGTGTGGGCTGAGCCGTGCCTCCTGCCCACGGCTACCAGCAAGCTGTCGGGCGCAGTGGAGCAGTGGCTGAGCGCAGCCGAGCGGCTGTATGGGCCGTACATGTGGGGCAGGTATGTCCCGGGGCGCCCGGGAGCCCGGTGGGCTACACGGCGGGCGGGTCAGAGGGCAAGTCCTGCCTTCCCGAGGGGTAAATGAGGGCCTACGGGGAGGGTCCCCCGTCTGATGTCCGGGGGAGGAAGGCCCCCCGGCCCTCTCACGGTCGCTCGCCCACCCTCCCGCCCGGGGCAGGTACGACATTGTCTTCCTGCCGCCCTCCTTCCCCATCGTGGCCATGGAGAACCCCTGCCTCACCTTCATCATCTCCTCCATCCTGGAGAGTGACGAGTTCCTGGTCATCGACGTCATCCACGAGGTGGCCCACAGCTGGTTCGGCAACGCCGTCACCAACGCCACGTGGGAGGAGATGTGGTTGAGTGAGGGCCTGGCCACCTACGCCCAGCGCCGCATCACCACTGAGACCTACGGTACTGCCGCCGGCTGGCTGCGGGAAGGGTGGGGGGACGGTAGGAGCCCCACACGGCGGCCTCATGCAGGCCGGGGTCAGGGCCGTCCTGGGTACTGTGCAAGGGGCTGAGAGCCCAGCCCGGCCCCTGGGGTGCGCGGTCCCCTGCCGCGTGCGTGTCCGGCGGGCTGGTCTTGGGTTAGCCCCACGAGGCTCAGGGCGGGGAGCGGCCTCGAACCTGCCCGGGTGCTCAGGCTGGCCCTGCCCCCTCCCACCTCCACTGCCTCCTGTCCCCGTCCAGGGGCTGCCTTCACCTGTCTGGAGACGGCCTTCCGCCTGGATGCCCTGCACAGGCAGATGAAGCTCCTCGGAGAGGACAGCCCGGTCAGCAAGCTGCAGGTCAAGCTGGAGCCAGGTACCCACTGCTGCCAGGCCCTGCTCCCGCCAGGTACCCACTCCCGCCAGGTACCCGCTCCCGCCAGGTACCCGCTCCCGCCAGGTACCCGCTCCCGCCAGGTACCCGCTCCCGCCAGGTACCCGCTCCCGCCAGGTACCCGCTCCTGCCATGTACCCGCTCCCGCCATGTACCCGCTCCCGCCAGGTACCCGCTCCCGCCAGGTACCTGCTCCTGCCATGTACCCGCTCCCGCCAGGTACCCATTCCCGCCAGGCCCCGCTCCTGCCAGGGACCCGCTCCCACCAAGTACCCGCTCCCGCCAGGTACCCGCTCCTGCCATGTACCCGCTCCCGCCAGGTACCCGCTCCTGCCATGTACCCGCTCCCGCCAGGTACCCATTCCCGCCAGGCCCCGCTCCTGCCAGGGACCCGCTCCCACCAAGTACCCGCTCCCGCCAGGTACCTATCCCACCAGGTACTCCCACCAGGTACCTGCTCCCGCCAAGTACCCACTTCGGGCAGGTACCCGCTCCTTCCAGGTACTCCCACCAAGTACCCACTCCCACCAAGTACCCGCTCCCTCCAGGTACCCACTCCCGCCAGGTACCCACTCCTGCCGGGTACCCACTCCCGCCAGGTACCCGCTCTCACCAGGTACTCCCGCCAGGCTCTGCCCTGGGCCCTGCAGACATCGCCCCGAAGGGCCTCACCACCCCTTGCTTCCTCTGGCTGTGGCGTCTCTGGCTGGATCCCTGCAAAGGCCAGGCTGGGTGCCCCCAGCCCTAGGAAGGCCTCCCCTAGGCTCCCTCAGCCTGCCGCCGCCTCTCACGGGCTCTGAGCGCTGGCCACCATGATGTGCGGGCCCTCGGTTTCCTCCAAGGCCCCGCGGGCAGGGCAGGCCCCATCGGTGTGCGCCCAGGGCTCTGGGGACGTGAGGGACAGGAGCTGTGAGCCCTTCCTGCTCCGCAGCGCCCGACCACCCCGGCCCCCTTTCCCACCAGACGTAGGAGGGCCGGGACACCGCCCAGAGCCAGGGCTGTTCCCCTTGCAGGAGTGAATCCCAGCCACCTGATGAACCTGTTTACGTACGAGAAGGGCTACTGCTTCGTGTACTACCTGTCCCAGCTGTGTGGAGACCCCCAGCGCTTTGACGACTTTCTCCGAGTGAGCAGCCCTCTCCCCGGGACAGGCCCTGCCCTCCACCCACCCTGAGCCCCTCCCCAGCTCCCGGGGCTGCTTTCTGTCCTGGAGGGCGGCGTGGAGTCAAGGGGGGGGCCTGACGGCAGCGGTGCGGGGCATCGCCTCCTCCCTCTGGCCCCTCCCGGTCTCGGCCACTCGGCAGGGTCCACGTGGCCACACGGGTGCCTCTGCGCCCACCCCTGCGTTGGTGGAGGCTGGTGCGCCCAGCCCGCAGCCTTCCTGAGCCCTGCCCCACTTGCGCAGGCCTACGTGGAGAAGTACAAGTTCACCAGCGTGGTAGCCCAGGACCTGCTGGACTCCTTCCTGAGCTTCTTCCCAGAGCTGAAGGAGCAAAGTGTGGACTGCCGGGCAGGTGAGGCCACCGCCGGCCACATGTCCGCGTCCGGCTAGCCTTCAGCCCACCAGGGGCACAGCAGGTGTGAGCGGGGCGGGGGCGGGGAGGCTCTGCTGCACAAGATGCCGCTCCTGCCTGGAGAAAGGCCCCCCCTTGGGTTCGTCCACCCCCCGTCAGCCAACCCTGGCTGGATGGCACGGTCCTCAGGTTGGGACACCGTGGGTGCAGAGAGGACAGTGTGTTTCCCAGCCTCGTGGGGCCCAGGAGGCTTCCCTGAGGAGGTAGCCCTTAGGTCAAGCAGGCTGAAAAGTAGGCACTGTGTGCAAAAGGCCTGGGGCATGATTGGCTGGGCAGAGGGAGGTTTGCCTCAGAGCTGCCTGAGGCCAGCTGGCCCACCTGTGCATTACCCACAGAGGTGTCTCTGGGGCTCCGAGGGCTTGGGGCCAAAGGAGAGACTGGAGGTGTCGGACGTCTAGGGAGAGCCAAGATTTGCTAGAGAGCAATGAAGCGTGGCTGGGAGGCGTGGGCAGCGTGGCTTGGTTTCGGAAGGATTAATAAAAGCACCAAGGGCCTTTGGGGGTGGGGAACAGCAGCACGTGCCCCCCCCCCCAGCTGCCCCAGGCTTTAAAGCAGGTCGCCGCCCCACCCTCTGCTCCCCCACCCCTCCCTGAGGCCCTTCGGTGCACCCCCCACCCCCACCCCGGGCCCTGAGGTTGGGTTTAAAGTGCCTCGCTGCTTTGTACCCATGAGAAGCATGGAGGGGTAGGGGCCCTCAGCCACCAGCTTCAGTCTTCAGGCCTCCCTGCGCTGCTTCCAGAAGGCCTTCCTGCAGCTCCAGGTGGCAGGCGCCAGAGCGGACCCTGGCCTCCCCTAACTGCCCCTGCCCTGGGGCTCCCAGGCCCTGGGACAGTCACACCCGGGGACGCTCTGAGAGTCCGGGGTCGCCGGGGCAAGCTGGCTTCGGGCGGGGACCCCAGGACGGCATCTCTCCGGCAGGGCTGGAGTTCGAGCGCTGGCTCAACGCCACGGGCCCCCCACTGGCCGAGCCGGACCTGTCCCAGGGCTCCAGCCTCACCCGGCCCGTGGAGGCCCTCTTCCAGCTGTGGACCGCGGAGCCTCTGGACCAGGCGGCCGCCTCTGCCAGTGCCATCGACATCTCCAAGTGGAGGACCTTCCAGACAGCGCTCTTCCTGGACCGGCTCCTGGACGGGTCCCCGCTGCCCCAGGGTAGGTCCTGCGGCCGCCAGGGTGGCTGGGGCGGAGTGTGCCTGCCCGGCCCTGACCTGCATGTGGCCCGGCAGAGGTGGTGACGCGCCTGTCCAAGTGCTACTCGTCCCTGCTGGACTCCATGAACGCCGAGATCCGTATCCGCTGGCTGCAGATCGTCGTCCGCAACGACTACTACCCTGACCTCCACCGGGTCCGGCGGTTCCTCGAGAGCCAGGTATGGCCTCCCGCACCGGGCCCCGCCCCCACGGCTGCACCCAGCAGGCCGGGCATCCGGGAGGATGGACGGTGTCCGGGAGGAGGTGGGAGACATGCGGCGTCTGGGTTGGCACTGGGGACACACACCAGATGGGAGGGGAGGCCGTGTCCCCCAGAGGTCAAAGCCGGGAGTAGAGTCTGGAGGTCTAGGCATACCGGGCCCTGCGCCTGTGGGCAGTCCAGCCCCCGGACTGTGGCCCCCGGGGTATCCGAGGGTCCCGGGCTCCAGCCTCCCCGCCCCGCACACCTGTCCCCCTTCACTGCCCCTGAACCCAAGCTCCCTGGAGACGAGGCCTCTGCGGAAGGCCCGCAGCGGTGGGGGCTGAGAAGCCTCCGGCAGTGTGACCGCAGGCCGGGGTGGCTGGGCCGGCAGGCTGGGCCAGGGAAGCGCCGGGGCCACAGTGTGCCGACCTCCCCAGATGTCCCGCATGTACACCATCCCGCTGTACGAGGACCTCTGCACCGGCGCCCTCAAGTCCTTCGCCCTGGAGGTGTTCTACCAGACCCAGGGCCGGCTTCACCCCAACCTGCGCAGGACCATCCAGCAGATCCTGTCCCAGGGCCTGGGCCCTGGCGCCGAGCCCAGCGCGGAACAAGGCGGTGCCGGAGCAGACTCGGAGGTGGACCCAGAAGCACCGGCCCTGCTGCTCGGGGACGAGGCCCCCGGCGCCGCCATTTCTCTCAGGGACGTCAACGTGTCTGCCTAGCCCTGACCTCCCAGACACCACGATTGTGCCTTCTGTAGCCCCGGGCCCGCCGTGACTGTGCCTCGCCTCTGGCCGTGAGCTCCCTCCTGCGGGCTCTGCCGGGGACCTCCTCACGGCCGGCGAGGCCCGTGGACCTGGTCCCCCAGCTCTCTTGCACTGCAGGCCCGGAGAGGCCAGCACACGCCATGCCTGTCTCAACACTGACCGCCGGGCACTGCCCCCGGGGTGACAGCCCCGCAGTCCCACGGCGACTGCCACACTGTGCCTTACGTCCGCCGGGAAGTCCGGGCCACGCCGTCCTCACGGCGGGCCTCCTGCCCCCGGAGTCCCGCAACCCGCTGCTGGGGTCGGCAGCCTCAGCCGGCCCCTGGCAGAGGACAAGGACACAGACATGCCCTTAGTGCAAGGCCAGGGGACACTGAGGAGAGGGTGGACCTCCCTGGGAAGGGGTCCCCAGAAAGCCTTAGCCCCTCAGGGAACACGGGGTCCCGGGCCCCAGGACAGTCTGTCTCGCGGCTGTAACACCCCACAGGGAAGAGGGCAGGTGGTACTGGTGCTGGTGCTCTTTCCCACCGTGCGGGAGAGGCCTGGGGGCCCTGCAGCCGGGTCACCGTGATCGTCCCATTAAACCTCCACTCTGCAAACAGCCCCCCCGGCCTGTTCGTCCCAGCTCGTCTTCCACGTGCACCTGGCCACCCTGGCCTGTGCTCGGGCAGGGGGCTGCTGATGGGGCGGAAGGGGCTTCCTTTGCACTCCAGCCACTCCTGGCTCTGCCCTCAGAGGCCCCAGATCCTGCCCTGCAGCCTGGGGTTCTGAGGACCAGCAGCAGGCCACCCCCGCCAGCCCCGCCCAGGCCCTCGAACACCAAAGCGGAGGAGGCCACTTGTCCCCACCCTCCCCCTGGGCCTTTCTCAGGGGTGGCCCCCATCCCTAGCTGGAGTAAAGGCAGGGGTGCATGGTGGGGGCAAGTTTGATCTTGGATGGCCAAGGGCCAACAGCCACCGGCACCACCGTAGCACACGCTCCAGGTGCGAGTGGGGCTCAGAGAAGAAGGAGGTCGGGGACTCCACTTGGGTGTCCGCCACGGAGGGCGACTGGCTGAGCGGTGGAAGGGGGGGGGGATGTGATGCACCCGCTGAGGCCAAGGGCTGAGCCGGGTTCTGCTTACGATCGCCCACGGGCTCAGTCTCCTGCAGAGCCTCACGCCAGGCCCAGAAAGGACACGTCACCTGGGCCACAGGCCAGCCCCGGGCACAGAGCCGCACTCTGCACAGGGGGCTGGGACTTGACAGGACTGCAGCGTCTTGCCCAGCCGCCAGGTCACCAGTATCCCGTGGACTTTTCTGCTCTCTAGACCCCTCTGTCCCAGGGGACAGCCCGGTCCCCACACACCCAGCATCTCGGGTGGTCTCCATGAGCGTGGGTTTGTGCATCGGGGCTGAGTGGGGTTCCACTCAGCCCAGAAACCTGGGAACTGGAAGGCTGGTCACCCACCCTGCAGGGGACGGACAGGGCCACTGCAGCAACGTCCTTGCGGAAGGGAGAACACAGGAGGCGTCCGGCAGCCCCCGCCCCACAGCAATCCTGGTGCCCTGCAAGAGGCCTCGTCCTGGGCTCTCTGTGGCCCCTCAGGAGGATCCGTTCTCTTCCCAAACCAGGTGCCAACGAGAAGCCCTGTTGGGGCTGAGCCGCTCTCTCGGCCTCTTCCCTGCAAGAGGGGAGGTTAATTTCAAGTCTCTAGTCACACCCTTTTCAGTCCCGGGCTCTTGGTCTCATTGGCAGTTCGACGCACTCATGATGCCGGTCTTGCCGCGGACTTGCCCGCAGCTCCACGGCCACGGTGCCTTCCCGGATGCTGCTGGGTGCACTTTGCTCCCTGCCTGCCGCTCCACCTGCCCGCTCTCTCCTGACTTTGCAAAGCTCAGAAGCAACTCCCAGCTGTCACAGCTAGCAGGATGACGCCCATCTCCTTGATAATGTCCTTGTCACAGTCCTTGTCACAGTCCTGGCTCTGAGCGACCCTCTGGGGCGAGCCGGAGCACTCCCGGCCCCGTGAGGCCCTGCGTTCCTGGCGTTTCAACATTCCTTTCCCTCCCAGCTTGCAGCCCGGGGACCCTCCCAGCTCGCAGCCCGGGCAACACTTTCTTGGCCCATCTCCCCCTTGTAGTCTCTTGCCCAACACTGCCTGTGACCAACACATGCTGCCGCTCTCCCACCAGGCTCTCGAGCACATCACACACCACCTGCCTTGCGAGTCACCCCGGCCGGGTGCTGACCGTGTTGTGCCAGCCACCACGGAACCCCACCTGCCAACGCTTCCACTTCCAGAGCGGCCCCGCCGGCCCCACGCCCATGGCACACGTGTCCTGTGTTCTGATAGAATGGCACCCTCTTCTAGGGGCTGGTTTCTAGGCCACAAGCTAAGTCATACTCCAGCAACAAACACCTCTGAAATACCAACGTTTTCAACAAGGCGTGTTTCTCATTCAGCTACAGGCTGGCAGTTGGGTGGCCTTCCCATCACCATCACTCCTCAGGGACCCGCCCATGCTGACGAAGGAGAGGACATCTGGAGCACTCCAGGCACCTTGCCAGAGATACGGGAGAGCTGGGGAGGGGCTCACACTGGCCACTGCCACCACGTGCACGGAAGGGGGGGTGACAAGTGGCAGTAGTGACCACACAGGGCTGGGGGCAGAACGCTGGGCAACAGCTGCATTTTCGGGACAGACAAGGGAGCAGCCAGGCAGGTAGGAGGGTGAGGACCCGGGATGCACAGAACGGCCAGGGCCAGAGGTGGGCTCCCCTCGGAGAACCAGCATCAACTGTGGAAATGATCTTCATCGTGCACATGACCCCTAGGGCCACTTGGGAACAATAGGTTGGGGGGGGAGGGTCCTATTAGGAGCTTGTATTATTATTTTAGAAATGTTATCTAAAACATCACCTGAAAAGAATCCATTCCTCCGTCGCAGAGAGCGCAGTGGGCAAGGTCGGCCTGGTCTGGGGTGCTGGCGGTGTCCCCACTATAGCAATGCACCCCTGGGCTGTCGCCTCCTCCCTTTGGGATGTGCGAGGACCACGCAAGCTCAACACAGAGTGTTTCAAAGGAGTGGGACCCTTTGAGCCCTTAGAGGCGGAACCCACTCCTCTTGGAGAACTGACCGCGAGCCGGGCAAGGCAGAGCGGCCCTGTTCCGGCCTGGCCTGGGAAGGTTCCTTCCGCTGGAACCTTCCAGCCGGGGAACAGGAGAGACTTGGGCTTCTAGGGGCCGACGCCCACTCCACCCTGGACGTGCCCAAAGAAGCAGCCCGTATTTATGGCCCCCGCTGACCACCCCCATAGCCCAGGACCGTGACCCTCACTGACCATCCCCCTTAACCCGGAACCAGCCGTGCACTTTGCGTTTCCTCACCTAATCCCCACAACCACCCCGGGCCCTCTGTACCACAGGGTTTGTGGCCAAGAGCAGCCAGGAGAATCCTTGCCCAGGTGACTCCAGAGTGGTCCAGGCTCTGGGCCCCTGGACCTGCTGGGATGGTGGCCCGGGCCCCTGCCATCCCTCAGTGTTCTGAGGGCAGTTGGCTCTGGGACAAGCACGGTGGAGGCGGCCCCTGCAGGCTGGGGGACCTCGCCCCTACGCCCTCCCTCATTTGGAGACTCCCGGAGAGAAAGACTTGCCCACAGGATCAGGACCTTAGGCCCCTCTCTGGCTGCTGGGGGTGGGAAACAGGGCCCACACTGTTCTGTGGGCCAGAAACTGCCCTGCCATTCAGACCCGCCAGTGTAACTGAGAACGTGCCTGGCCCAAGTCCGCGTCAAGGCCTGTCCCTGAACAAAGACTGTTCTTTTGCTGGGAGTTCCAGGAGCTTCCTAAACCGGCAGGGCATGAAGCTAGTCCCTCCAATTCCACAGGTCCCGGGGCACCCTCCCTCTTTCTGACTCATGTGACTAGTCACCAAGGACCTTCAAAGAAACTAAATCTCCTTCTCCATCGCTGGTTCAAACCCTGGGCCTCCGGGCTCACTCTCCCACCCTAGCCTCGAGGACCTCCTCCTGAGCCCACTGCACAGGGCACGATCCCTTAAAGTGCCTCTGGACCACGCCAGGGCCCGGGCTCCCCAACTGCTCATCCGTTTCCCGCACACGCCCCACTCTCATCTCACCCCTCGGGGGGCTTAACTCCCGTCCGCAGACTCTCTGACGCTCCTTCCCTGGTGTATGGGCTGCACTGGGTGACTCGCTCCCAGCGAAAGGAGTGTTGTAGGAGCGATGGAGCAGGACACCTGAGCTGGGTCGTGAAACACCGCAGCTTCCGCCCTCCTTTCCCTTGGGTCGCTTGCTCTGGGAGAACCCAGCCGCCATGATGTGAGGCCACCCAAGTAGCTTCGTGAAGGTCCACACAAGGAACTGAGGCCTCCAGGCCCAGCCAACCTCCAGAGGACTTTGGTTCTGGCCAATGTTTTGACTGCCATCTCCTCAGAGACCGTCAGCCAGAACCACCCACGGGAACGGCTGCCACATTCCTAATCCACAGAAACTGTGACATAATACATATCGTTTTAAGTTCCTAAGTTTTGAGGGTCGTCGGACACACAGCAGTGGATAATTAACAGAGGTCTCTGCACAAGGTCAGTTATGCTTCAACAAAAGATCCGATTCAAAATGTACTCAAACAATAAAACTGCATTTACAACCTATGACCAGAAATCCCAAAGTGGACCATTCTAGCACCAACAAGTTCAGGAGCTCAGGGACATCAGCAGGGCCTTCATCCTTCTGCTCTGGAGTCTCCGTAACGCTGGCCTTTGTCTTCCGGCTTGTCCCTTGTGGTCACCAGCTGGCCGCAGCAGTTTCTGTTCCCACATTCCCACACACGGGCATCCGAGGCGGGTTACAGGAGAACATGCCATCGTGTGCCCTTGGGAAGCTTGGAGACAGCTCCGGCGTCCCCCCACAGGGCTGTTCCCCATGTCCCGTTGCCCTGAGTTGGGGCGCACACCCCTTTCTAACTTCTGACCCTGAGCCAGGGAGGGGTCCAGGCTCCCCGGATGACTTCAACAGCAAGTGAGCTGGCCTCCTGCCGGTGAGGCAGGGTCAGCCACACGGTGGATCCTGACAGGATGTGGCGCGTTGCCAGCCCAGGGCTGCAGCCTCGGCCCAGCTGTCACCAGCTGTCCCTTCCCCTGGGACACCTTGGCCTGCCCTCCCCCACCCTGGGTGAAGCGTGGGCAGGACACTGGTTTTAATCTCTGTGTCCACATGAGAATCCAGTGCCTGGTTGTTGCCCGCTGACCAGAAGAGCTGCGGGGGTTCAAAGAGACAACCCCCAACCCCAGCTGCGAAGCCAGGGAACATCCCTTGAAAAACAACAAGGATGGGCATCCAGGCACAAGTGTGAGCAAAGCCACGGAGCACAAACACTCCAGAGCAGTGATAACCCGGGGAGGGTGGAGGGGAGCAGGCAGGTTTCAGGTTCCACAGAACCCGTGAACACCCACAGGCTTGGGAAAGGAAACGGCTAGATGTGCACCGTCCGCGGGCTGGGAGGTGGTCAGTAGGGAGGCTGGTCCTGCCTGACGGCTGGGGGACCTTTACCTTCGTTCTCCTGTAACCTCCAAACAGCACTGTGACATAGGGTGGCATTCCCACCTGACAGTGACAACCCCGAGGCTCACACTTCAAATAACTAACTGTCTGTCGTAGGGCCTGTGGTTGTGGGAACTGGGGGTCATGAACTAGCTGCCTCCAGAACACCTTCTTGTCACACCCCTCAGGCTGCCTCCAACTCCTATTAATACTCCAGGAGCCACAGGCCCCACTCTGCATAGGGCTGCGGGTGGGCCCAAGCGGCAGAGGGGAACACGGGACACATGGGGTAACGGTGGTGCAGGAGCTGCGGCAGGCAGGCCTCGGACCATCTCAGTACTGGCCACTCACCTGTCACTCCAGGCCTGGGCTAATGCCTTCCCAGCACCCCCTGTCTCCGGGCCACTTCTCTGGGCACAGGCCCACCCCTGGACGATGACACGTCTGTAGGAGGCTGCCTGCTCTCCAGGCCTCACGAGCCAGGGTGAGTGACACAGCAAAGGCCGCTACGTAGAGTCCAGATCCTGGGCTGGCCTCGGTTCTGCCGCTAACCACCCCAATGTGTTACCTGGGGCGAGGAGTTGTCCGGCACCCTAGGGCAGGTAGGAAATCTGTCTCTTACTCCTTCAGGATCCCTACAAGAAGCAGAGCCCGGGGCCTTTACGGATTCCCTCCAGCTACCGCAGCCACCAGCCTGCCAAGGAGTCATTAGCATCTTCTGGGGGAGTTACTGCCACAGGGATGCTGAATGGTCATGCCCTAAGTCCTAGCATCCCAGAGACAGGTGTTGGGCTATGTAGTTTTCTTCTAGAACAGCAACAGGAATACCCGAGGCCCCCCCAAATAGCCTGGCGGGTAGGGCTAACACAGTGTCACACTACCACCAGCAGCTGCCACTCATGCAGGCCCTTCTTGGCCTCTCAGAGGGAGGAGCTGCAGCTGTCAGAGGAACCTGGGGTAGAGGCTCCGGGACCAGGTTCGGTTTGTTCTCTGGCAGTAGGGACTTTCCAGGTCTGCAGAAGGGCTTCAATCTGACCACCGTTCACGTCCAGGGGGCTGGGTAAAAGTCTGGGAATGCAAGATCTGACTAACCCTAGGAGGTGGCACAGAGCTGCCACGAGAAGGGCTCAGGCCGCCTTCTCCTCCCCTGCCCGACCCTCTGTGAAGGCGCCAGACACAGTGAAGCAGGCTTGGAGGGGCAGGCAGGCAGACAACAAGCCTCTGGCCGCTTTCCCTCCTTCCCGGGAATGGGGAAGTACAGGCACCTGCAGCAAAGGTGAATGCTTAGGTCCCTAAATCGCCGTCCTCGCCTCCCCGCAGCACCGAGCGGCCAGGAGCTATAACCGCACGTCCAGCAGGTCACTCACTGTCCAGCCCACCAGGACCAGATGCCCGGTCATCTGCCGCAGTCCCATCCCCTGTCCCGCTCAGGATCCAGCGCGTCCGATCCCAGACGGCCTCGAGACAGCCTCCTAGGCCCGGAGGACCCCCGTCCCCCCGCACCGCGGGCCGGCTCGGTCCCGGGAGCACACCACCGCGGCCCACCGCTGCCCTCCCAAGCGAGCCGCGGCGCTCGCTTCCCGGATCCTTCCGCCAACAGGCGGCCCGACCTGCAGCCAAGCGCCGGGACGAGCGGCGCATTCTGGGAGGCGATGCTGCATTCTGGGATCTGTAGTCCGCGGCCCGGACCTCGGCCCAAGAGGCCTCTCCGGTCCCTTAAGCCCCGAACGCCCGCGAGTCCAAGCGGCCCCGACGCTCCAGCCCGAGCTGCACCGGCCAGAGGACACGAAGCCCGTCAGCCTCCCGTGAGTCTCCGCCGGGCGAGTTCGCACACACCTCCCGGGGAAAGAAAAGTGCCACAGGGCGATGGCACGGTCTCGCGAGAGCCGAGCTCGGGAGCCACGCCCCCGAGGGTGGGATACTGGGAATCCGTTTGGACTTCCGCCGCTCGAGTGCGATTGGGCCGCTGTGTCACGTGGCCCGGCGGTTACCGCGGCGACCGGACGGGCGCGCGCCGGGCCTCGCCCTCCTTCGGGCTGTCAATGGGAGCCCCGAGCGCCCAGGATGCGGGCGCCGGCCAGGGAGCTGTTCCGAGACGCCGACTTCCCCGCCTCGGACTCCTCACTGTTTTCCAGCTTCTCCACGCCGCTGGCCCAGTTCCGGGAGGACATCACGTGGAGGAGGCCCCAGGTGCGGCCCCCGGCGCGGCTCTCGAGCCGAGGGCCGGGCCCCGGGCGCTGCCTCCCGCGCGGTGCGCGGCGGGAGGGGTGGCCGCGTCTGCCGCGTCTGTCCCAGAAACGGGGGGGGGGGGGAGTGGTCCGTCGGGAGGGAGCCCCTCGTAGCTCCGTGCCAGGTCCGTCCCGGGTGTGCGGGAGGACCAGCGCCTGGCCCGCGCCTGTGAGAACTTGGTTCCGGAGGAGGCTCGGGGCCCGGCGACAGGGCCCACAAACCCAGCCCCGCTTCTGCCCCGACGGGCGCCTGACCGCACTTAGCTTCTGGTGTGCACGGCCCTCCCGGCCGCCAGCGGGCCTGCCCCGTTACTTGTGTTTGCTGGTATCTGCTACGCCCGTGGTCTTCTGGAAGGGCCAGACTGAGCCTACGAAGCAAAGTTGTTTAGGGCTTCGTGCACCTGCATTTTCAGATGTAAACGCTTTAAGGTGGCAATTTGCGGGGATGCTCCGGCCCAGTGCTCTGTTGATAATCCTTAGAAACAGTGTATCTGCCCAGTAAGACTCCTCAGGTACGACCCTCCCCCGTCTGCACGGACACAGCCTGCATGGCCAGCAGCCCTCAAAGCCAGAGCAGCTTGGGTCTGGCGACTGAGGCATTTGGGCAACACGGAAAGTGCCCGTTTGGTGTGGAAGGACGGAAGGGCCAAAGCATGAAGAGCCTTACAGGCCATGCCAGTGGAATTCGGGTTAAAAATGGATTCTAGGCAACTTGGAAGGCCATTGGGGGTTTTAGCAGAGGAGCGATTTGAGTGGGTTTATGTTTGAAGAAGCTCACTTTTACTGCTGGCTGGGTGGGGGATTGACCCGCCAAGCAAGCAGGTGGCCATCTCAGTAGTGATGCTCCTGGTAGCATGGCCACCCCTAGGATGGCTTCAGAGTGGGTGGGTTTGAGAAGTACTTTGGAGGGGGATTAACAGGTTTTACTGACCAACTGGAAGTGGAGGGTGAGGATAAAGCCAAGCTCAGGAATGACTTCTAGACTTCGAGACTGAGCACCTGGGTGATGTGCTAGGCGACACGGGGAGGTGGGGGAGAGCTAGGGATGGAACTCTCGGGTTGGGTTTTGCTCTCTCAGGAGCAAACAGAGCTGTCAGAGAGGCAGGTGGGCATGAGAGTCGGGCACTCGGGAAGTTCTGGGCTAGAGGTTCCCTCTGGGAATGGGCGCTGTCACAGGGCTCAGGGCCCTGAAGAGTGTCTCAGGAGAAAGTGGGGCTGGAGAAGAAGAGAGGGCTTGGAACTGAGCCCTGAGGGACCCTCACACTTCCGAGGGTGTCCAAGCAGGTGCCCTGGCAGGTAGCCGTGAGAAGCAGCAGGCAGTGAGGAAAAAGGACGAGCGGGGACACATGGAACCCTGGGAGCCAAGAGGGGACTGTGGGGAAGTGCAGGGGCTCAGCCACTGTTCTGATGCCTGCAGGTGCCAGGAAAGATGAGAACAGAGAGATGCCTGCTGGATTTGACCACACAGAGGTGACCGGCTCAGAGGCTAGAGGGGCCTATGCTGAGGGAGGAGGAAGTAATGAGCAGCTGTTTCAAGAAGTCTGCCAGTGAAGGGAAGCCTCAAGGGGAGCTAATGCAGGGGGGATGGTCTGTTAGAGAGGATGGGGGTTCTCTCTCCGTCTTCTGCTGGTGGGACTCTGCCTCTAGGGGTGAAAGGGGGGGGGTCATGGGAGGAACCCAGGCTCCGAAGACAAGAGGGGGTCAGGTCAGGTTGCTTCTGATGAAGCTTCTGGCAAGGTCATCAGCTCAGAGGGGCGCAGGCAAGAGGGGGGCAGTGTAGAAGTGTAGAGAAGAGGGAATAAAGTAGTCTGGGGAGTGGGCAATTAAGCCTTGGAGAGAAGGGTTTCGGTTTCCAGCAGTATGGAGGACCCATTTGAGATCTGCCAGTGTGGACTTAAGTGAAACCATTTTCTAGGCCAACAGTTAGCTGTTTGGAGAAGGGGGACGTGGGATCCATCCCGAGCTGGGGTTTTGCCACTTAACAAAGCTAGACAGAGAAGAGGACCCTAGAACCTAAGCCAGATGGGATGATGTGAAGCCAGGAGGGCTGACAGATGGAGGCCGCGGAGGCCAGCTGCTTCCCCTCCCCTCTTGGGCAATGCGGATGACCAGAAAAGCTCCTCCCCAGCGCCTGTCGCCTAGATCCCGTGTTCTTCGTTTTAAAGACTAGCCTTCAGACGAGGTGTACTCTTTATTTCAGGAGCTCTGTGCCACACCCCGGCTGTTTGCAGATAACCCACAGGAAGGACAGGTGAAGCAAGGGCTGCTGGGAGACTGCTGGCTGCTGTGCGCCTGTGCTGCCCTGCAGAAGAGCCGGCGCCTCCTGGACCAGGTACCTGCGTCCGAGCGTGTTTCTCTTCTGCTCTGTCTTCCTGTCTGCTGCGCACAGGAAGGAAGCGGGAGGCAAGGCAGCCGAACCTCCTGTTCTACGGGGCTCTGCTGAGGTCGCCCAGCATGGCTGGTGGAAAGGGAGGGCTCTGCTCACAGGCCCCAGGGGCTCCAAGGCACAGACACCGTGTCCCCGTCTCACCAGGGCTCCCCGGTGCTTTCTGCCCTGCTCTGCCCTCCAACACCCTTGGAGGGATGCACAGATGAGCAGGCCAGCCCAGAGTAGGAATGCCCCGGGTTTGGAGTAAGTTTTCCTAGCTGGTTGTTGTTGTTGTTTTTTAAACAAGCTTTGAATGTAAATTGGCAAAAGGTGATTGAAATGGTTTCCGAGGCTGGGCGGCTAGCACAGGTGTAGGAGGGCTGCTCAGAGTGCTCCCCCAGGAGCACCACAGCTCTTTGTTTGGCTCGTCGCTAGAATGTTACTGATTGATGCAGCAAGGCTGACGGTGGTGACCCATCCAGAGCTCCTCCTGGGTCCCCAGGCCTTGCTAAGCACACCACAGTTGCTGGCATTTGTTCTCCGGGCCTCTCTGGCTTTGACCCTGGTTCATAAGTGAGAGCGCGAAAACCACTGCTTTCGTGTTTGTAGCCACTGAGGGGCAGAGCCAGGACCAGACAAGTGTGTCCGGGGCAAAGCCCACACCTGTGGGGTCACAACACCAGAGCCAGCAGTGGACGGGCTGGCCCGGATCCCGAGGCACCAGCCTCCAGCCGGGGGGTTGCTGTGCCCACGGTGACCTGCCGTCTGCCACCGGCTGTGCTGAAAATTGGGTCACTCGTGCCTGTAAAAGTCACGTTTGTTTTGGATTCAGGTCGAGTGCTTATTTGGGACAATAGGACATAAAGGTTGGCTTTAAGCTTCTGGAGACACTCGGCTCCCTCAGTGTGGCCCTAAGATGCGTCCATTGAAAAGTCGGTTAGCTTTCCGTGTGACGATTAGGTTTCCTGCAAGCGCTGCCGTCCGGGGAGGAGTAGGGGAGGGCCCTCGGCAGACCGGCAGGGTCCCCTGGAACGGCTCAATGAAGGTGCTTGGAGGGCGCTGCGTGCGTTGCCTCTCACGGTCTCCTTTTGCCTTTCCCTGTGCACGGTAGGTCATTCCTCCAGGACAGCCGAGCTGGCTCGACCAAACGTACCGCGGCTCCTTTACCTGTCGAGTTTGGCAGTTTGGACGCTGGGTGGAGGTGACCATAGATGACCGTCTGCCTTGTCTTGCAGGGAGACTCTGCTTCTCCCGGTGCCAGAGAGAGGATGTGTTCTGGCTTCCCTTACTGGAGAAGGTCTATGCCAAGTACGCGTGCCGGAGGCTGGAGGGTCGGGGTGGGCAGGGAGCCACAGCGGCCTGAGTCCGCCCCCGGGAAGCACGTCCCCGCTCTCCCTGGGCTGCAGTGTCCTCCTCCGTTCCAGGGACCTGACAGCCAGGCCGGCGTGGGGACTGACTTGTCCAGAGACAGAAACTCTGAGACTCGGCCTGTGGTTTGCCCCATCCCCGGCCCGCTCCCCCTTTCTCCGCACTCATCTCAAAGTCGGGCATGAAGGCATCGCCTCCAGAGGGAGAGGGTGTGCGTTTCCCTCCCCTGGAAATGGTGGGAGGTGGGAGGCCACCCAGGTCGCAATGCTTGTTTAGCCTGGTGCTGCCTGAGACCACGACCCTCACCCGGGGTCTGAATCGAAGAAGCCTCCTCTTAGGATGCATATATCAGCTTGCCCAGAGAGGCTGCACCGATAGGCCTTAGCCCTAAGGGACCGAGGAAGGCCCGCAGTGATATTGGTGCGAGCGAGTCCCTCCATCCCCTGGCCAGTGTGGGGTTTGATCTCGAGAGGCAAGGAGTGGGTGTTCACAGGCTTGCGCCCCGCACCGCCTCGTGCTGATGTCTGCCCTGGAGGCGGCAGGGCATTGCTGGGCCGCTGTGCGTTACAGCCTTTGAGGGTCAGGTGATGCCTGGACTTGAGGAGAATGAGGCAGGAGTAAAGAGAAGCAATTGAAGTGGTGGGCGAGGTGATCTGGGGGTGTTGGGTGTGGGGATGGAAGGGGCAGGGTACCCGGGCCAGAGGCTCACTGGCTGCGGTTGTCTCCCTAGGGTCTATGGGTCCTATGAGCACCTGTGGGCCGGGCAGGTGGCGGATGCCCTGGTGGACCTCACTGGTGGCCTGGCGGAAAGGTGGAGCTTGAAGGACTTGGCAAGAACCGGCGGCCGACAGGACAGGCCTGGCGGCTCAGAGCACAGGACTTGTCGGCAGCTACTCAGCCTCAAGGACCGGTGCCTGATAAGCTGCTCGGTGCTCAGTTCCAGAGCAGGTGAGACGGAAGCGGGGGGCGGCGGGGGGGGGGGGGGGGGGACGCGGGCAGCGCGAGAGGCCCGCACACACGTGCGTCTTCTTCTTGCGGCCCCGTCGGGGCCGAGTGGAAAGCAAGACGTTTGTCCTTGAAAGCTGGTGTCTGGTGTGTGACTGTCCCCACCACCCGTCCTTCTCTGGAGGGAGGTGTCCCTTGCTCCCCGACTCACCGCTAGGGTGAGGCCGGACCCTGCGGGCGGCCGCCGTGTGGAGACTTCGTAGGAGATGGGTGGCGGCAGCATCTGGGGCCGGCTGGCGACCTGGCGGAGTCAGCACTGAGGCTCCCGCCTTGGTGGTCCTCGCACTCGTCAGAGAAAGTTTGTTGAAAGGAAAACAACACGCAAACCAGAGCTCCTTTGACTTTTTCACGGACTTTAGTAGGTCTTTCCCACCAACACGTGTGTGTTTTGCATTTTGCACCGTATGCCATTTTCTCAGGTGCCGTGTAAACTGTCAGTGTCAGTTCCATTCGCAGATCTGCTGTGGTTTTCTTACTCTTTCCCTTAACCTCAGACCTTTAAGGTCTTTTCGGTTTCTCGCGTTATAGACGGCATTACTGAACATGTTCGTGTTTGAGAGCGTCCAGGATGAACTTCACTATGAAAGTCATAACGACCCCAGAATACGGACATTGAAATAAATGGACACGTGTGGACAATTCAGTTGCCCGGCCTGTGCGTGAGGGCTGGGTCTGCCCCCATGTGTGGGAAATGAGGGAAGCCCGCAGAAGCCTGTGCGTGACACAGCATTAGAACCTTCCCTGAGTCTTGGCATCGGCTGCCCCCAGGGTGGGTGGGGTCAGTTCTTGGCGCGCCAGGCTTTGCAGAAGCCCCTAGGCAAAGAGGGGGCTGCGGGAAGTCATCGGGATCCCCCTGGAGCGTCTCAGGACTGAGGACTGAGGCAGACCCCGAGAGTGGTGGCTATAATGCCGTTGTAAATAAAGCTTTTCAAGACATTCCTGGGGTTTCTTCTCCTTTCTGGACTGCCACCCCCCTTCCCAGGTTGGAGTTCCTTCACTCTTCGGCCCCTCCTTTTGCACGTCTGTTTGTCCCAAGGGCTCTGGGCAAATGGGGTGGTTTCCTCTCTGGAGCCTCCGGTCTCCCCACCCCACACCACGTGTTTCCTCCAGCAGTACCTGCTGTGCGATGCCACCCGAGCCAGCCTCGCCGGGAGGTCACAGACCTGCCGCTGACAGTGCTGGTGGCGGCACCAGGGGCCCTGTGCCCCTTGTCGGCCGGCCGGCCATCCTCTCTCGTCCGCCCAGGCAAGGACCGAGCCACCGAGAAGGGAATGAGCTGCCGGGCCTGTGGCCACAGAGCCAGAGTCCAGACCCGGGTCCTTCGCCGTGGCTCTGCCGTGGCGAAGGCCGCTCCTAAGCTCGCTTGTCCACAGGGTCGGGAAAGGAGCCCCACTGGTCCGTGGGGATCTGGGTGCTGGTGTGGCCACAGCAGGGTGGGCTGGAGCAGCCCGCGGGGAAGGAGACAGACCCGTGGGTCTGCTCGGTTTGGGGACTCCCTGCCCACATCCCAGCTGTGTCTCTCCCAGGTGCCAGGGAGTTGGGGGAGTTTCATGCCTTCATTGTGTCGGATCTGCGAGAGCTCCGGGGGCGGACTGGCCAGGCCATCCTGCTGCTGCGCATTCAGAACCCCTGGGGCCGGCGGTGCTGGCGGGGGCCCTGGAGAGAGGGGTGAGTATGGGTGAGGCCAGAACTATACTGCTGTCAGGCCGGGAGGGTGGGGCCCCGAGTGGCAACTCAGAGCTGTGTGTGTCACAACCGTGTGTGTCCCGGGCTCTGGTGCCGTGGCTCGTGGCAGACGATTCGTCGCTGGTCAGGACGGTGCATGGTTGGTCTCCAGCAAGGCCCTCCTGGCACCACCTCTGGTCCCCTGAGTCCTGTGCTCGGCCCCAGACAACCTTAGGAGGCCGGTGTCGTGCATGGTGCCGGGACCAAGGCAACCCTAGACCCTGGGGTCCTGTCTTGAGGGTGCCCACGGAATGGTAGGTGCCCCATCAGGCTGCGGGTGACAGGGACGTGTGAGTGCTCAGCTTTCTGACCTTCACTGGTGCTGGGAACCTGGATTGAATGAGGGCGCTGGACCCGCTCCCCGTGGCCGGCCGTGACCGGTCAGCAGATCCGACGCTTGCCCCCGAGCCCAGGCTGGTGGCAGCTCCACCTGAGTCGATCGAACACATCTCTCGTTCACCTGCTCGAGGACGCTGCTCTGGGGAGATGTGTCTAGAGACGGGGGCCCTCGGGGAAGGACAGAGGTGACTGCGGAAGGCCAGCGTGGAGCCACCCGAGCTGGCAGGGCACAGGGCTCCTCGGTCAGTGTCGTCCACTCTCGGACGAGAGGCCCCTCTGAAGTGAAGTGTCTTCCAGGGGCGAAGGGTGGAGCCAGGTGGACCCGGCGGATGAGGCTGCACTGCTGTCCCAGCTGCAGGAAGGGGAGTTCTGGGTGGAAGAAGAGGAGTTCCTCCAGGAGTTTGATGAGGTCACCGTGGGCTTCCCGATCACGGAGGCTGGCCACCTACAGAGCCTCTACTCAGGTAAGGGGAGGCCCGCACGCTCACCCTGGGGGAGGCCTGGGCGGGGGGGGGGGGGGGGGGCGGGCGGCAAGCCGCATGGGCTCTGCCTTCGGAAGTCAGGGCTGAGCGGAGCCCGCGTCCCTCTGGGGGCCCCTGGGCACCAGCCTGGCTACAGGCCCCAACCTGCTTCCTTCAGTGCAGAGAGATGGTTCCACTTCCTCCCGTCCCTGGCAGCTCAAGGTGCTGGGAGACACGGGGTTCCCTCCTATAGGGTGCCGTGGCTGGTGTTGGTGAGAGTGGCAGGAAAGGTGGCATGGGAGCCCTTTCCTGGAGCCGATGCTTGGTTCTCCATCTAGAAAAGGAGCTGTGCCACACTCAGGAGCTACCCGGGGCCTGGGTCAAGGGGCAGTCTGCAGGAGGCTGTCGGAACAACAGCGGCTTTCCCAGCAACCCCAAATTCTGGCTGCGGGTCTCGGAACCAAGCGAGGTGTACGTTACCGTCCTGCAGAGACCCAGGGTGCGCACAGCAAACTGGGCAGGCCGGGCTCGGGCACCGTTGAGGGACGACCGTGCCTCATGGACCCCGGCCAGCCTCCTGGGCAAGGACTACCAGGCCGTGGGCCTGCATATCTGGAAGGTAATTCTACCTTGGTCCCGGCTCCCTGCTCAGGGCCTAGGGGCGCTAGGACAAGAGTGACACCGGTGACCGCCAGGAGCCTCAGGTGCCCCCCGCCTCCCCCAGGGTCATACACCAGCTGGCGCTCCCGCAGACCCAGCCCCGCCTAACCCAGCCGGCATCCGTCAGACAAAGGGAAACGAAAAGAAAAGCAGCCGGTGGCGGAACCGGCCGGAGGGACCAGGGCACAGCCCTGTCTCGATCCTCCTCTGTTCTCCCCAGAGCGGGAGGGCTTGGAGGCTCACATCCGGGACAGAGCCACTGACCCCTGGGGCCGAGTGAGAGCCCTGGGTTGCTGGGCGCTTTGAGCCGTCCCCTGCCGTGCTGGGGCGGGGCCCACAGGTCTGGGCGGTTTCTTTGTGCTGGGTGAAGGCGGCAGGCCGGTCTCGGGACGTTGGCACACGGGCCCCCTCTCTGCAGGTGGAGAAGCGGCGGGTCAGCCTGCCCAGGGTCCTGTCCACGCCCCCCGTGGCTGGCACTGTGTGCCATGCCTACGACCGGGAGGTCCACCTCCGCTGTGAACTCGGCCCAGGCTACTACCTGGCCGTCCCCAGCACCTTCCTGAAGGACGTGCCGGGGCAGTTTCTGCTCCGGGTCTTTTCCAGTGGGAGAGTCTCCCTCAGGTGAGAGGGGCAAGTGGGGTCTCCAGGCCGCGCTCCCTCGAGGGCCTCAGTGGAGGAAGGGGGAGCGGCCCGGGCAGCTTGCTGGCGGTCCGTGTGCGTCTGCGGCCCATGACAGCCGGGTCCTCCTGTGTCTCCCCCGGGCAGTGCCATCAAGCCGGCGACCACGAGCCCTGCCTCTGGGGAGGCCCTGCCCGCAGGGGAGTGGGAGACCGTGCAGCTGCGGGGCTCTTGGAGAATCGGCCAGACGGCGGGGGGCAGCAGGAACTTCGCCTCCTACCCTACCAACCCTTGCTTCCCCCTCTCGGTCCCTGAGGGCGCAGGGCCCCGCTGCATCCGAATCACTCTGCGCCAACACTGCCGTGACAGCGAGTGCCACCCCATCGGCTTCCACGTCTTCCAGGCAAGCCCTTCCTATCCCCGGGGGTAGGCGGGCACAGGGCAGGCCTCGGGGGGGCTGGTCCACACAGGCGGCCAGGCCGGACAGAGAGGCCTGGACGCGGTCACGGGGGCACAGCCAGGCCGGCTGGTCCCGTACAAGATCCATTTCTGGGTTTCGTGAAGTCTGTAATTCACTGGGGTCATAGGTCAGCTTAGAACCCTGGCTCAGAACAAGCGTCACGAGGTCAGGTCTGCTCCCTAGAACCGCACCTCCCGCCCAGGAGACCCGACAGCGTGCCCCAGGAAAGGCGGTCCGCCGGGAGCCGCCCCGAAGCCATGACGCAGTTCATGGCACAGGTTCGCGGGGAAGAACAGGAAAGGGAGCCCACCCGCCCACAGAGCCGGCGTGAGGGCCTGGCAGACAGATGCCCCCGATCGCGGTTGCTTAGGTGATTCTCAGAGCAGAGAGCTGTCCCCCCGCAGGAGGAGAGGAAGCCGTGTTGAGGCCGGAGTAGGGCCAGCACGTCACAAACACCACCCCAAACCTCCCAAACCTCCCTCCACCTCAGTCTGCCCGCCCTGTGTTGTAACGCAGCCGGGACAAGCCCAGCAGACCTGTAGTTGGAGGAAGGGGGACAAGTGCGGTGCCGGAGGTCAGAGGTCGTAAGCCCAGACTCCACGGGGATGAAGTGGCTCCCAGCTCACATTTGTGCCCCTCCTGGGGGCCCCGCTTCATGCTGGGTGCCGAGGAGGGCATGGGCCAGGAGGGCAGCCTGGAGCCGTGCCCTGGGCGCCGTTGTGGGGTGGGCACACAGAGCCCGGGGTGCAGATGATGTGAAGGAAGGGTGGGAATTTCTCTGGTGGAGCAGCTTCTGTACGCTTGGGAGGACACTGTGCTCCCCAAGAGCTGAGGGCTCATTCTGGAGCTTCGCTGCCCCCGGGCTGCCAGCTGGGGCACCCAGGAGCTTCGATACAAGTGCCAGTGCCAGGAGCCGGTCAGACGACCCTCAGGACAGAGGCCTGGGCAGTGGTGGTCGTGGCGGTCCCCCACGCCTGATGGGGCCGCCCGCCTGACAAGGGCGGTGGGGCCTCGGTGAGTGTGAGCCCAGCTTCTCCGGCTTGGTGGCCCTTCCTCCCTGGAAAAGGGAGTGTGATGTGGGAGACGTCACCGTGAGATCCGGGCAGACTGCACCGGGCGCCTCCCCACCCTGGACACCCCGGCCTCGGAAAGGGAGTGCGGTCCCGAGACTGGGAAGGACTTGGTGGCCGTGGCGGCCCAGCGGACAGCCCCACCCCCCGACCCCGTCTGAGCCCACGCCTCCGCCAGGTTCCGGTGGATGGCGGGAGCCAGGGCGCGTCCCGCCTGCTGCTCCAGGACCCTCTGCTAAGCTGTGTGCCACACTGCTACGCCCAGGAAGTGAGCCGGCTCTGCCACCTGTCGGCGGGGACCTACAGGATTGTGCCCTCCACCTACCTGCCAGACACAGAAGGGGCCTTCACGGTGACCATCGCCACCAGAATAGACAGGTGGGGCTCCGGGGCTGGGGGTGGCCCTCGGTGTCTTAGTATTCACCTGCCTGTTCTCTCCCGCCTGCCCTGCTTGCCCCAGCGCTTGTCTGTCCCCGCAGAGCAGCAGCGGGCAGGGCGTGAGCCTTGGGACCCCTCCTTGCCTGGGAGTCTGTGGGGGGAGCGTGGCTGCTCTCGAGCTGGGGGCCAGGAGGCCGACCGTGTCTTCTCTCCCGCAGGCGCTCCATTCACAGCCAGGAAAGGCTGGGGCAGCTTCTCCAGGAGGTACGTGTGGGGCCTAGGGCAGAGGGCCACCCCGTTACTCTGCCTTGGGGCCGCCTGGCGCCCTGGGGTCTGAATTACCCCAGCTTCCTCCCAGAGGCCAGGCTGCAGGCCAGGCTGTGCCCGGGGACACCGGCACACCGGTGTGTGAACATGGGGGCCACCAGGCAGAGCCCCTCAGCAACCGAGAGCCCGGGGCTGCAGTCCCAGCCCCTGGCAGTGCTGCTCGGAGGAGGGCGGCCCTGCCCAGACCTCGCCGTCTCTCGTCCTGCAGGCCTCCTTCATGGCAGTTATGAAAACCTAACTGGGTGACCCCCGTGTCGGCTCCGGTGACTGGGGGGTGAGAGGCCCCCTCCCACGGTGCCACCAGCCTCCATGCTGTGGCTCACAGCCCCGAGTCGGACGGCTGCACGTGCCCGCGGGTCCTGCAGGGAGGTGGCCGTGGGGCGAAGCAGGTGCCTCGGAAAAGCAAAAACCGCTGCATCGGGCGTCCTTGTTCCATGGCGCTGAGGCCGGAGAGCCTCCCAGAGACCCTCGACGGCATCTGTCCCCGGCTCCGGAGAGAGGCCTCACAGGGGACAAGAGCGTAGCAGGACAAATCTTGTTTAGAACCGGTTATTACGGCAGACGTTTTTAGGAAGAAACTTTATGAATAAACGTGAGTACGGAGCGGTTTGCGGAGCCTCGTCTCGGGGAGCCGCAGGCCGAGTCCGCTCTCCCTGAGGAGCAGGGGAAGGCCCGGGCCCTGCGCTCCCTCGGGGCCCTGCTGGCCTGTGAGACGGGCAGGCTGCTTGAGGACGCAGTGGGTGGTGGGAGCCTGGAGGGTCGTGGAGGGGCCGTGGGCGCCCGCCCCGTGACGGGAGCAGGAGGGAGCAGCCCAGGGCAGCACCTTGGTGCCGGTCACGTCGTCCGCCCTGTCCCTGCTGGGCCTTACCCCACCTGGGCGTCCGGAGGGACTCTCAGCCTCCGCCTCCCTTCCGTTTGGAGGTGCCAGATGCAGTCGTTTGCTCTTGACGTGGGAGGAGGCGTCCCCGGGGGCCCCGGGCCTCTGACCGGTTGGACGCAGTCAGCCCTGGTCTCGGCCGGGCCTCTCTCCCCACCCCCGCCGCTTCCCTGACTGGCCAGTGCCGTGGCGTCGCCGTCCTCACCTTCCAAAGGAGGGCTGGGGGCCGCGACACAGGCCCGAGGAAGACCTCGCTGCCCCACGCCCCTTCACGTGTGAGCAAGACCCCTCGCAGTGACCAGTTCTCTGGGGTCGAGTGGAGGACGGAGGAGGGGCTCCAGGATCTGGAGGTGCCACGGATGGAGAGGCAGCCCGGCAGAGGCGGCCAGACACCAGCCGGGCTTCCAGGACGTGGCTGGGCCGGTGGGGCACGGGCCGTGGCCCCCGCACCGGAGGAGGCTCGCGCCCTCCTGGCCGCCAGCCCCCTGGGCCTGCGCCAGCTTGTGGTTCCTTCGCATGGTTCCTTCGTGGGAGGCAGAGCTGAAGGAGACCTCACCCCCAGGGCATCCTCAACAGGCAGGCAGGCCCGGCTGTCCTGGGCATGGCCACCTCCCTCTGACCGAGTGAGCTCCAGAAGTAGCTTGTGTTCTCTGGGCTTCGATGTCCTTGCTGAACACGTGTCCGAGCCCTGGCCATACTCAGTGTGCCCCCATGTCTGCCCTGGAGTCCTTGGCCTGGAAGGGCCTGTGGGGTGGGCACCAGCGGGGCTCATTCTGCTGAGGACAAGAGTGACCGAAAGAGGGCTCTTGCCCGCTCCCACCCCACAGGAGGACCCGATGCACGGGCGACTTCCAGTCTCCGTCAGCCACCTGACGTTGGCCCCCCACCCAGCCCGGTGTGAGCTGGGGCTGCAGACCACAGACCCCACGGGTTCCGGGCCGGTGCGCTGCTGTCTGACCCGTCCTCTGTATTGACCTAAGCCCCGCCTCGGACCCGGCCTGTGGCCCCGGGGAGCTGGGCAGCAGCAACCAGCCACGCCCTGGAGGCCTGGTTCTTGGACCGGCCGGTGGGGGACTACTCGGGTGAAGGGCCTCCCTCCTGTGTCCGGGGGCCCTGGCAGACCCCTGACGGGCAGGTCTGGGTGTGTACCTGTGGGAACGCCACCTTTCCGGCCTTCCCAGCAGACTTTGCCCCACACCACCTGTTTGGTTTCTCGTTCCACTTCCTGCTTGGGGCAGGTGGACCGTGCCTTTTCTGTGGGAGCCATGTCCTACCCAGTCCCGGCCCTGGGTCTGCTCTCGTTGTCCTCGCCTGCCCTCCTTCCCCTGGGCCTGGGTCAGCTTTGGGGGCCACAGGGGTCCTGGGGTGAGTATCAAGATCCTGGTGTCCTCAGAGCGGTAGTCAGGGAGGGGGCCTGGCTGGGTCTGGGCTTCCGGGGCGAGAGGAAGGACAGAGCTGGGGTGAACGGGACAGGGCCAGCCAGACGGGGCCAAGGTTCTCAGATGCTCCAGCCTCTTTCCTCTCTGTCTCTCCGTTAATAATCATTTTTTTCTCGCTCAGTGTCCCATGTCTGCATCATTTGGTTTTACTAGTTTTTTTTTTCTCCTGTAATATTTAATAGATATAAGCTAGATATGCTGCCTTTTGAAATGAATAGAAGAGTCATTTTTTCCTAGGGACACTTTGGGGGCTTTTTGGACCCCAACACAAGGCCTTGGACATGGCTGCTTCATCAAGGAGAGGGTCGTTGCTGGTTTTGAGGATGAACTTTAAGGGGCAGGCTGGGCCTTCCAGCACCCAGGAGTACTCAACTCAGCGGCTCTGGGGCCCCGTCCCTCCCCAGGGGACCTCAGATGCAGGGCTCTGGCTGGGACCCTCTGGCTATTCCTCTGGTTCCCAGCAAGCACAGGCTGTTTCTGCACAGACAGGGCAGTCTGGCCTGGGAGCCGGCTCACTCAGCGTCCTGGGGAACTCAGGCCATGGAGTTTTAGTCAGGACCATGCTTATGCTTGTTTCCCTAAAGCACCTCCCCTCCAGGGCTGGGGCTCAGGCCATACACATCCTCAGCTGCCTGTCCCTTCACAAATCACCCAAGAGGGGAGGCTGATGGATCAGGAAACGGCTTTGGCTTGGACTGGGCTGGCTGCTCTATCAGGGGCCAGTCCTAGTCCCTTGTGGGTTCCTGGTACCTGGGCAGGTGTGACGCTGGGGCACCATGACGTGTGTGTGTGTGTGTGTGTGTGTGTGTGTGTGTGTGTGTGTGCGCGCGCGCGCGATCTGACTGACGTGGTCTCATCCCTCATCCCCCAAGGCCTATTGAGAAGACCCACCAGCACCAACACATCCCTCTCCACTACCCTGATCCCCTGTCCCTTCATTCTGAAGTCCCTCTGTGAGTGTGTGTGGGGTGCTATGGATGGGGCTCAGATGCTCAGTGCCCTGCCCTTGAGGACTGTCTGCACACAGATCATCTGGACAGTACTGATGATGAGGGATAGATGATGCATTGATGTGTAGGGGTGGCCCTTGATCAGCCTGGGGACAGCAGTGCAGGGCAAGCAGGGGCTGGCAGAGGAGTTGAGCAGCCTCAGGAAATGGAAAGAAGCTCTCTGTGCCCGCAGTGTGGCAAGTAGGCTCAGCAACTGTGGCAGGAGCTAAGGCTGGAAAAGTAGGTAAGGGTCTTGAGGTCCATTTAAGGAGCTTGGGCCTTACACCTTGGGTGGTAAGGAGCCACTACACAGTTTTTAAGCAGGACCTGATAGGTGTGTGTATATGTGACTTCTCTCTCTGGTCGAAGTCTCTAGATGGGGAGGGGACCAAATAGAAGGCTGTCGCAGACATCAAGAGACAGGTGATGGTGTCCTGCCCAGAAGGGAGGTAGGAGAGGCAGAGAGAAGAGGTCACTGTCGAGGTACATTCAGAAAGCAAAAGCAGCAGAACGTGATGCTTGATGTTTAATTAGATTGATCGTCTAGAGCAACGTGAAGAGAATTGATACCTTCAAATCCATGAACATGGTATACCTGCCCATTTTTTGAGGTCTTCCTTAATTTCTCTCAGCAGTATTGTGTGTCCTGGAGCATAGATATTTTGCACTTACTCTTACCTACTTTGTTTTTCAACACTTGCAAATGATATTGTGTGTTAAGTTTCATTTTTCTAATTTTTTTTTTGCTAGTATATAGGAATACATTTTTTGTGTATTATGTTGTGTCCTATAGCCTTGTTAATTCACTTATTCATAGTTTGCGGGTTGGGTTGTTGTTTTTTGTTTGGTTTTGGTTTTGATTTGTAAATCCCTTAGGATTTTCTACATACAGAATTACGTCCTATGTGAAAACAGAAAGTTCTGTTTCTTCCTTTCTTACCTGAATTCATTTTTTTTTTCTTGCTTTATTTCTGGAGGCTCGGACCTCCAATACCATTTTGAGTAAAAGTGATGAGAGCCACTTTCCTTGTTCCTGATCACAGTAGGAAAGCACTCAGTCTTTCACCATTAGGCATGATTTTTTTTTTTTTTTGTAGATGCTCTTTATCAGACAGGGAATTTCCCCCTATTCCTAGTTTTTGAGAGTTTCTATCAGAAACAGATGTTGAATTTTATCAAGTGATTTTCTTTCATTATATAAATGCAAGGAAGATCGGAGGAGATGATTATATAAATGTTCCCCTTTATTAATGTAGTCAATTATATTGGTTGACATTGTAATGTTAAAACAAACCTTATATCCTCAGGATACTTGTGTGCAATGTATTATTTGTTTTATACATTGCTGGATTCAGTTAATATATTTTAAAGAATTTTTATATCTGTGTTCATACATGATATTGTTCTGTATTTTTGTTTTCTTGTAATATCTTTGTTCAGGTTTAGAATGAGGGTAGAATGAAGTGTTCTCCTTTATGTTCTGAAAGTGCTAAGGATTGATATTATTTTATTCTTAAATGTTTGGTAGAATTCACCAGTGACACCATCGGGGTTGGGGGTTTTCTTTGTGGGAAAGTTTTAGATTATGAATTCAACAACTTAAATATAGACTATTCAAATTTTCTATTTCTTGTACAAATTTCGACAAGCTGTGACTTTTAAGAAATTTGTGCATTTCAGAGCACCTGAGTGACTCAGTTGATTTCACCTCAGGTCACGATCTCACAGTGAGTGGGACTGAGCCCCACATCAGACTCTGCACTGACAGGAGGGAACCTGCTTAGGATTCTCTCTCTCTCCTCTCACTGCCCCTCTCCTGCTTTCTCTCTCTCTTAAAATAAATAAATAAACTTAAAAAAATAAATTTGTGCATTTGAACTGAGTTGTCAAATATATTTGCATGACATTATTAATGACGTTCTTTTATTACTCTTCTAATGTCTGTAGGATCTGAATTGATGCTTTCTCTTTCATTTCTGATATTAGTAATTTGTGGGGTGTTTTTTACCTTGATCAGTGTAGCCCTAGGTTTATCAACTTCATTGATCTTCTCAAGAAAACCAACTTGCAGTTTATTGATTTGATCTGTTATTTTTGTATTATATTAAATTTCTACTTTTTTAATTTCCTTTCTTCTACTTCATTTTAATTTGTTGTTTTTATCCTAGGTTCCCAAAGTGGAATCTTAGATCAATGATTTTAGGCCTTTTCTCTTTTCTAATATAAGCACTCAAAGCTACACATTTTCCTCTAAACATGGCCTTAGCTTTGTCTCATAAATATTGGTAAGTTGTGTTTTCATTGCCATTTAGTTCAAAATATTTCCTAGTTTCCCTTTGATTATTTATTTGACCCTTGAGTTAATTATGTTGTTTTAAGTTCCATATATTTGGGCATTCTTCAGACATCTTATATCTTTTTGTTATTTCTAATTGTGTCATATTCAGAGAACATACTCTTTATGATTTAATTCCTTTTAATTGAGACATATGTTGTGGCCTAGTGTTTGGCCTATTTTAGAGAATGTTCATATGTGCACGTGAAAAGATTACATACTCTTTTTGGGCACACCGTTCTCTAAGTATCAGCTTGGACAAGCTGATTGTTGTTCAAGTCAGCTATATCCTTATTTGTTTTCTCTCAGTTACTGAGAGAAGAGTGTCAGAATAACCCATTGCAGTTGTGGATTTTTCTATTTATCCTGCTAGTTCTGTTAATTTACTTCCCATATTTTGAACCTCCGAAATTAGGTAATACACATTTGGAACTGTTAGACATGCTTGATGAGTTGATCCTCTTATTGGTATGAAATGTCCCTTTTAATCTCTGGTAATATTCCCAGTATTGAAGTCAACTTTGATATTAATTTACTCATTCCAGCTTTCTTGAGATTAGCATTGGCGTTTTCTTTCTCCATTCTTTCATTTTACTTTTTTTTTTTTTTAACTTTTAACCTACCTTTCTATTTAAAGTGTGTGTTCTGGGCACCTGGGTGGCTCAGTCAGTTGAGTGTCCAACTCTTAATTTTGGCTTGGTTCTGATCTCACAGTTCGTGGCATCCAGCCCTGCATCAGATTCTGTGATGACAGCGCTGAGTCTGCTTGGGATTCTCTCTTCTTCTCTCTCTGCCCCTCCCCTGCTCACATGTGAGCTGTCTCTCTTGAGCTCTCTCTCTCTCTGTCTCTTAAAAAAAAAAAACAAAACAAGTGTCATTCAGACAGTATATTACCATCTTTTGCTTCTTTCATCCAGTTTGAAAATCTTTACCTTTTAACTGGAACAGCAGACCAATCACGTTTAATGTAAGTGTTGATACAGTTGGGTTAAGTCTACCACCTGACATTTGTGTACTGTTTATCTCATCCGTTCTTTGTACCTGTTTCCTCCCTTCTTTGGGATCAAATGTTTTGTTCTGTATTCCATTTATCTCCTCTATTGGCTTATTTATTATAACTTTTGTTTTTTTCAGTGGGTGATACTAGGTTTACACTGTGCATATTTAACTTACTGACGACGGATGGGATATAGAAGGGAGGGGGGAAAGAAGGAAAGGGGAAATCGAGTCTCAAGAATGGTAGTCAAATATCTGGCCTGGGAAGCAAGCGGGGGGATCATTCTCTGAGACGGGGAACTTTGAAGGAAGATTAGTGTTAGAGCAGGAGGTGAAGGGGGGTCCTGTCGGTTTTGAACAAGTTGCACCTGAGGTGCTTTTCGGGCATCCAGGGGAAGACGCGCGAGAGGCAGTTCCACGTGTGGTCCAGGAGTCTGGGCTGCATCTGGCAGCTGGAGTCGGGCATTTGGTAACTGATGAACCAATGGAAGTGGGTGCATCTGCTTATGGAGAGTGTGCGATGGGGCAAGAAAAGGGTCCAGGACCAAGCCCCGTGCACTCCAATTTTGGGACAGAGGCGTGAGGGGAGAGTCCGGAGAGGAAGGAGCAGAACAATCTAGAGTGCCACCTTGGAACCAAAAGAGGCGGCAGCTCCAGTTGCCCCTGGGGGTGCTGTGAGAGGGTTTCAGAACTGGGGCAGGATGCAGGGGCGCTTGAAGGTCATTGGAGGCTCCATTTCTTAATTTGTGAACGTGCACATGACTGTACATTTAAATCTATTCAATACTTTATTAAAACACTGAACAATGAAGAACTCTGCCAAATGTCGCTGGGAGTCGAGACGGTGCCCGTTACGTGCCTGCCGGGGTGCGGACTGCCCACGGTGGGGTCCGGACCTCAGTGTCTGAGCATCGCAGGGGTTTGAGGAGCTAGACTCCGCATGAGGACACCTCCTTCAGGAGGATCTGACCTGCGCCACCACACGGTCCTCTGGCAGGGCTTGGCGGACAGCTGGGACCACGGCGGAGGCCCGGTCTCTCATCTAGACTGCGCCTCTGGCTGCCACGCGGGGTGGCTTTCCACAAGCCTGCAACATGGCTTCCGGGAGTAAAAGCCCCACCGTGGTGGGAGCTGGCCTACAAGAGGAGGCTGGACCCCACTCAGCTCAGCACATATGTGCTGGAGGAAGTTAAAGTGGACAGGTGGGCACGGGTGGGGCTGGCAGGGAGCAGCCTGCTATGGGCGGGTTGCAGGATGGGCAGGCGGGGAGGGGAGAGCAGAGGTGGGGTGCTCCAGGTGAGGGTGAGCAGATCTGAGAGCAGGGCCCATGAAACTGTGTGTGTGCATGTGCGCGTGTGTGTGTGTGTCTGTGTGTGTGTGAGAGAGAGAGAGGTGCAAAATGAACAAATCTTTTGGAATCTCTAAAAGAAGAGTTTTGCTTGAACCCAAGTTAGAACAACTGCCCGGGAAACACGCCTTCGCAGGGAAGAAAGGCGTCTAGAGAATGAACGGTTTTACAGGGTTATATACTTTTCACATCTTGTAAAAGCTCCAAAGATTGGAGATTAGCGCGTAGCAGGAATCCTGAGTTCTACCATCAAGGGATGCGGGAGGTAGCAGCATCGGTCCATGTGTGAGGGACAAGATGGTTTTCCTGCAGGTACTTGTTCACAAGGCAAGTGCACAACATGGGCCACAAGCCAGGCTTTTGGGTTTGAACCAAAGCTTGATTTCTTTCTAAGAAGAAATCTAAAATGGCTTCGCTTGTATATCAGGCCTTTAAAGAGTTTGTCTCTCATCAAAACACACACATGGGGCACCTGGGTGGTGCAGGCGGTTACGTGTCCGACTCCCGATCTCAGCCCAAGTCGTGATCTTACGGTTCGTGGGACCCGGCCCCACGTTGGGCTCTGTGCCGAGCATGGAGTCTGCTTGAGATTCTCTCTTGCCCTCTCTCTCGGCCCCACCCCTGCTCACGCACCCGTGCTCACCATCTCAGAATAAATGAACATTTAAAAACAAAACAAAAAACCAACACAAAATTCTGGAAAGAGAATCTCGGACTCCAGATTTTTAGAATAAGCGAGTATCAAGTAAAAACTCAAGGCTTACTTCACGACTCCTTAATGCTTGGCTCTAACCCTGCCCTAACACAGTCCTAACCCTGACCCTGACCGCCCTCTGACCTCCCCCTCACTCCGGCCCTAGGCCCAACCTCAACCTCGGAGGGGCCCACTCTCCTCCCTCTCCCCAGTCGCCGTCGCCCTCACACCCCGACCGTGCGCCCCCTCCCCACCTCTGTGGCCCTCCCGCCCCCCACGGCCCACCCGTGTCTGACGGTCAGCTCAGCGCCCTCGCCGCTCCTTCCCTGGCCTTCGCCCCAGGTGCGTGCTGCATCCTCAAGTCTGCGCTGGGCAAGAGCCCGGGCTGGGCGTTCCGGTTCTCTCCTCTGCTCACCCCGGCACCCTCAGGCCAGTCCCTGCCCCACCTGGGCCTCAGTTTCCCACCTGGGCGGCGCAGGTTCGGAGCCGGGGCCGCGGAGGCTGGTGCCCAGGTGGGTGATGGAGGCAGCCCCGCCCCCCTCCGGACTCCCCTCCAGACTCTTGCCTTTGATGCCCTGCCCTGCAGAGCGGCCCCAGACCGGGCTTTGCTGCTTGCACCCCTAGGGCGTCACTTACTGTATCCCACGCCCTCTGGGGCTCTTGTCACAGGTGGCGAGCTCCAGGTGCTTCTTCAAGTTCAGGTGTGATGTTTGTTTTTGGCAAGCTACTCGACACATGAAGTGACAGGTCGTTGGTTTTTAAGTTTAAGTGCAAATTCATGGATGTAAGCGATTTTTTCGAGTTCCAGTTCATGGAAATGATCCTCCTATTGATATTCAGATCATCTTATCTCTGGCCAGTGGGAGCGAACTCGAGGTCACTCCTGAGTCCTCTAGACAGTGGCGAAGAGTCTGGATCTGCTTCGTTCTCTAGGGCGAAACGCAAAATCCAGGCTCATTTTATACATGTTCTGACCCAGGCCTGAGAGCGTCCGCTGCCCTCAGGAGCCCCTCTTTCTCTTCAGGAGAAATGATTCCTAGAGACCAAAATCTGGATGTTTAGGGTGCTTGCTTTTAGGTCTTGTCAACGGACAGAATTCAGATACTAACTTTTCTTTTTAAGATAGAACACAGTACAAGGATATACTGATACCTTTCACTCAAATTCAGAGCTACATACTTAAAAACTTCTGTTAACATTTATTTATTTTTGAGAGACAGAGACAGAGCGTGAGCAGGGGAGGGGCAGAGAGAGAGAGAGGGAGACACAGAATCCGAAGCAGGCTCCAGGCCCCGAGCCGTCAGCACAGAGCCTGACGCGGGGCTCAAACTCACGAACCGTGAGATCATGACCCGAGCCGAAGTCGGACGCTCGACTGACTAAGCCACCCAGGTGCCCCTCGAGGTCTAGCTTCTATTCCTGTCTCCCTTCTCCTCCTCCCCACCTGTTCCTCATAGGTAATGATTTAATTTTAAACAAATTTATTGGCTTATCCTTCCATTTGTAAAACAGAAGCTGCTGGTGTGCTATAATAAATACGCACCAACACCATATTTCGTTCTTCAATCTATCCTGGAGAAAACCACTGAGTAATGGATAGAAATATTTCTCCTTCCTTTTTTACGACTTCCTGGTGCCCCGTGGTGTGGACGGCAAGCATCTCATGCCTCCAGGGCTTGACGGACAGACGTCCGGGTGGTTTCCAGGCCCCGCTTCACTACAGCACCGCGAGGGTAGACCCTCGAGCATCCTTTTCAGAACCCCACTGCTCTGTCGTGGGACAGATGCCCGGAAGTGTGGTCGCCGGGTCAAAGGGCAGGGCATCTCCAACGTTGCAGGATTGCCAGGCCCTCTCCACGGGGAAGATCAGTGGGCCATATCTGACGATGTTCCCCGCCTTCGATCGCTGCCGAGTGCTCGCACTTAGCTCATCTGACGGGGAGAAGCAGAATTGCCGTGCACTTTGAGTTCACGTTTCTCGTTTGATGAGTGCGTGGGCCCCTTTTAGATCTCCAGTGAGTCCTCTGCATCTCACATCTCCTTTTCTGAGAGTCTGTTCCTGTCTCTCGTTGGCATCTCGCCGACCTCCAAAGGCAGAGGTCCTGGGCGGAGACAAGGACAGGGGCCGACACAGAACGCTGGGCAGAGCGCTGCAGGGTGAGGGGGCGGGGGCGGGGGCTCCCTGCCCCGGCATCACCGGGCGCTGGTAAAGCGGGCGCTTCTCGGCCCGCCCCAGACAGACTGGCTCAGACGAGCCCAAGCCGGAGGCCATCTGCCCTTGGAGGAGGGGAGGCAGGGAAAAGCCCTCCAGACAAGCCGCTTTCAAGGGAGGTGGCCCTTCCCCGGCTCGGCGGCCGGCGCTGCACCTTCACAGCTGACTCTCGGGCAGGGGTGAGCCGCTGCTCTCCGCCCATCTCAATCCTCAGCCTGGGGTCCACAGGCATGGAGCCCCCCCAGCCCCCCACCTGCGCCCCAGCAGCACTGACTGAAAGAGGAGCCATCCCCGGGAGGATGGCCGCAGGGAGTGGGGAGGACTCCCCAGGCAGGGCAGGGAGCCCAGGGCCCAGGTCGGTTGGGGCGGGGGGGGGGGTGTGCAGGGAGACCGCAGCCCCAGGCGTGGAACCTGGGGTGGGGGGGCAGCCACCAGCCTTGCCTTCGGAGCCGTCTGGGGCTGAGAAAGGGGAAGGTGCCTGGGAGGGCAGAGGAGCACATCAGGGGCCAGCATGAGCAGGAAGAGGCGGAGAGGAACCTGCAGCGTTCCACCTCTCACCCCACCCCCGGGTCCCCCAGGGGCTCCTCGAGGAGCCAGCCCAGGAGGAGGGGAGCAGGGGCTGTCGGAGTGAGCAAGCTGTCCCGGGCAGCTGGAGGCCGGCACCTGCCCGGGTCCCCGCTCACCCCCATCCCCCACGCCCCGTGCGTGCAGTGGCCGGCCTGCCGATGGGGCACTTTTGTCATCTTCGAGTGTCCAGATGTCCCGAGGCATCTTCCACCTCGGGGCAAAACGAGCAGAGGTGGCGGGAGGTGCCCGGGTCCCTGGTCCCTGAGTGTCCAAGGGCACAGGTCGGGGGAGGCTGCCCACCGCTGCTGTTGAAGGGGTGGGGTAGGCAGGAGGACGGGCAGGGAGGGTGGCACCCACTATGCTCCTCGCTGAGCCTGTGCATCTGTGAGGCTGTGGGGTGGGGGTGGGGGCAGGAGAGCAGCCTGCCTCGACCCCTGGGGACCCTGTGCCCATGCTGCCCAGCCAGTGACAGGCCCTAGGATGTCACCAGCGGGAACAGCCCAGCCAAGGTCAGCAGACCTCAGGACCCCCTCAGGACCCCCCCCCCCAGGACTCTCTCAGGATCCCCCCAGGAACCCCTCAGGCCCTCAGGCCCCCCTGAGAACTCTCTCAAGATGCCCTCACATTCCCCAAGTTGCCACAGTGTCCCTTGTGCTGTGGTGCCTTCTCCTGTCTGACAAGGCCCCCTTCCCCTCCTTGCTTGGGCCAAATCTCTGTCCAGGAAGGGCTGTGGACGTGCTGTCTGAGCGTCTGACTTGGCCCTGACCCTCTGTCCCAGGGAGGCCGAGCAGAGGCGCTTCCTGGGCCCAGGGCCAAGGGTTGGGAAAGGGGCTCCAGGGGCAAATGTGGCTGAAGGCAGGGTCTGTCTGGGGCACGGAGGGTTCACAAGGGGACGCCGAGGAGAAACGCAGGGAACAAGACCAGGAGCACCGCGCCGGGCACAGCCAGGGCTGCCCGCCCAGGGCTCCGGGGTGCGCATCCCGGAGGCGGGGCCTCTGTCCGTGGGGTGTCGGCGTGTGCCGACTGGTCATCGGCAGCGCGAGAGGCCGGAGGCCGAGTTGTGTCCTGAGCGCCGGCTGTCCGGCCCGAGGCCCGTAAGGCTGTTCTGCCACCCCAGATGTGCCTGCGGGTCCCTGGGAACAGGGTGGCCATCCTCCGGTGCCCCCTCACAGCCTGTCCCCGCAGGCCTGGGCCTGGGGTTTTGGCTGGAGGCCGGGTGGGTGGGAGGCTCTTATCCTTGACCTTGCCTGCACCCCAGCCACTTCCTGTGGTACAGGGTGGATGCCAGAGGGAGCAGAGGGAGGGATGTCAAGGGGGCAGTGTGGCCAGGAAGGTGTCACCGCCCCCCCCCCCCACTTCCTCCCCCTGGGGAGTCGAGGCTGGTTTCTGAATGCCAAGGGAAGACCCCGGGCTGAGGACACTGGGAGAGAAGAAGCCCTCTTAATGGGGGACAGTGCCTGGGGGTGACCTAGGGACAGGCCCATGCGGTTCGAGAGTGTTAGCAAGTGACAGGGCCTCATTTTCCGGGGAGGCAGAGGGACCCTGGCTGCCAAGTGGAGGAGGGGCCCGAGGGGCCCGAGGAGGGGACAGGGCTGGAAGGGTCTGTGAAGAAGAGTGGGGGGGGGTCCCAAGGCTGGGCCCCCCAGATGAGGAGGGGAGGGGGACTCGGGTGCGGGGGTGCTGGGGGCAGCTGACCCCTCCCGGGACCCCTCCAGCCCCTTGGCGTCCTCATCTGGCTCTGGGCCAGACAGGGGGAGGGGGAGGGGGAGGAGGTTCCCAGAGACAGTTGCTGGGGACAGGGGAACAGAAAGTGTCAGCGGTGGCAACGGCTTCCGTGCCAGAGGCCCGGCCGGTTCCACCCCCAGGTGCCTGGGGTTAGGCCGGGCAGGGGTGAGGCGCTGGCCTCTGGCACAGCATCCAAGGGGCTGCCGACAACTCGGGCGTGAGGGTTAACCATGCTCTGGTGCCACGTTTTCGTACTCGGAGGCTGATGCGCAAACCCACCGAGCAAAGGGTGAGCGCGGCCGGTGAAGGCAGGCTGGGGGGCCTGGCGTGCCTCGGCTTCAGGCTCCAACGTGGGGGGACCGGGAGGTCGTGAAAGACCCACCCGACCCCCAGTGTGGCTCGGAAGGCGGCCCCCTGGCCAGCTTTCGGCTCTGCTTCTCGGGGCTCCGCTCAGGCTCCCCCCGCCCCCCCCCATCCCCGAACCAGAGGAAAGGGCCGTGGCTCTGTGCAGACAGTCAAGCCACGCCCCTGCCCACTGTCGGCCTGAGGCTCCCTTCCTGCTCCTCCTGCAGCTTGCTCCCTCCCTGTCTCTGGCCACCTCCTCCTAGAAGCCTCCGGTCCTGCCCTCTGTGAACCCCCCAGGAGTCGGAGGCGATGTGAGTGCAGGGCCCCGCTCCTGGGGCGCCTGCCTCAGCGTTGTGCCCAGCGTGGTGCCCAGGCAGGGCCCAAGCGTGGGTGCAGAAGAGGGAGCAGACCAAGAGTAGACGGTCATTTTAGGTCAGAGTGGACGCACATTTTGGCTCAGGGAGTCGACCCTGGGCGGCCGCATTGCCCAGTGTCCTCAGGATCCTTTGCCCTCTTCCTAGGCGAGGGTCCTGAATGCCCCCATTCTCAGCACTTGGTTTCTGTGTGACCCAGGTGGGCAGGGGCGCGCTTCCCACCCCAGGAGGGAAGCCCCCCGGAGGCAGGGGCTCAGCGTTTCCTGGGCCCGCCCCTGGGCCCCATCCAGCAGCCTCCTGTGGAGTGACTCAGACTCCCGGGCTCACTTCCCTTGGAGGCTCCCAGCTCTCAGCAGGGCAGTGACGTGTCATCTTGACATCAGCCAAGTGGCCCTTTTCCCTCCAACCCCAACCATTCGGAGGGGCGGAGGGCCAGGAGGAAGGGGCAAGAAGGATCCACCACACGAGGGTTGCCACGTGGGTTCTGCGCGTGCAAAGCAGGAGCGGGGACTGGGACCCCAGGCAGGGGTGGCGGCCAGGGGGTGCAGGTCCCCTGAGCCCCAGTGCCCCGGCTGGTGGAGGCTCTCAGGGGCTCCGCGGTGGGTCTCCGGGCAGCGAGCCGGGCCTCGCAAGTGCTGCTTTGCGGAGGCCCGTCGCTATGGTTCGAGGCGGCCCGGCAGCCAGAGGACGGGCCTGGTCTGGCATCTGGAGCCTGCCCTGCGAGGTCAGGCCTCTTGAACCCGCGGGATCCAGTGGGGCTTGAGGGAAAGGACCCGGGCCCAGCCCCGCACAGGGAGGGAGCTTGGCGGAGGGAAGGTTCCGACGCCCCAGCCCACTCGGGGCAGACGCTTTCTGAGTCGAGGCCACTACTGTTTACAGGACGCCCGTGAGCCTAGAATCCGGCTTCTTCCTCGGCGGCACGCGTCGCCGGCTGGATTCTCCCTTCGAGGCCGCCGCTGACTGGTTAAAACGAGTTAGGGAGGCCTCACTCCGCACCAGGCACTGAAGTGGCCGACAGCAGGCGGGTCCCAGCCACAGGCAAGAACTGAGTACAGGGACGAGCTCTTCTAATTCATGAGAAATTCTATAAGGAAAACCAGACCGAACGGGGCGCTAGGAAGGGGTGGGGCCCCCAGAGAGGGGCAGAGAGGCGGGGGAGGAGGGGGAGGCAGGCTGGCTCTGGAGGGCTGTGCCTGGGGCTGCTGTGGTGGGGGAGGGGCCCTGGTCACAGGGCCAGGAGGCCCAGCCCAGCCACTGCCTTCTGGGGGCCTCGGTTGCTGCCTCCGCCAATGAGCAGGGGTGGTGGTGATGGCTCGGCGCAGAGAGAGAAGCCGCAACGAGGAGGAGTCGGGTCCCTGCCACACTGTGCGTGCCGCGCCGGGCTAAGTGGGAGGGGGACGCGAAGGCTGGCGTGAGCTCAGAGTGGGGAGGTCGCCCCAGGAGGCCCCTGGAGCAGGGCCGCCCGTGCGTGCGCAGAGCCACAGGAAGTCGCCTGTCTGGGTTCGCACTGCCGGCCCGGAGGAGCCTCTGCGCCCACACACGTCGGTGGGTCGCGGCGGGTGTGCCCCGGAGGGTGCCTGTGCGTGTGGCCTTCCCGCCGGGGGATGCTGGCCCTGGGGGCGGGGGACACCGACCTGCAGCCTCGGGGGGGGGGGGGGCCGCCCCCGGAAAGGTCCCTCATTCTGCAGGGTGGATGGGTAGAGAGGCTGGGGTCAAAGGAGCGGGGTCAGAGGAACTCTCTCGGGTTGTTTCTAGGACGCCCCGTCTCCGCAGACGTGTCTGGGGAGGCCATGCCACTCCCCACTTCCCTTCCGAGAAACTACCCCGGCAGCCCTGAGCCGGCACAGGTGGCAGTCCCGGCACCTGCGCTCTGTCGTCCGCCAACCCTGCCACCTGCCTGCCTTAAGGTCGGGGGACGGTCGGCCAGGGCTGCCCCCACTTTCCCATCTGGAGCCAGGAAGCTTGGAGGTGAGGGGGTGATGGGGCGGTCTCAGAGGGAGTGAGCGTATGGTGGGGGGAGTCTCAGAGGGGGTGAGGAAATAATGGGGGGGTCTCGGAAGGGGTGGGGGTGTGATGGAGGTCTCTGGGAGGGTGGGGGTGTGATGCGGGTCTCTGAGGGGGTGGGGGTGTGATGCGGGTCTCTGAGGGGGTGGGGGTGTGATGCGGGTCTCTGAGGGGGTGGGGTGTGATGGGGTCTCGGAAGGGGTGGGGTGTGATGGGGGGCCTCAGGGGGGGTGAAGGTATGATGGTCTCAGAGGGGGTGAGGCTGTGGTGGGGTCTCGGAAGGGTGAGGGGAGGAGCTCAGGGGAGCATCCTGCCCGAGGTGCTTTGTGAGGACGATGATCTGGAAAGGAGAGCCGCCCTCCATGCGTGAGGGGGGGGCATCCAGCGTGGGCAACAAATGGGAAGCAACTGGGGTCCTCCTCCAGGGCCAGAACTCCCACCTCACTCGAGACCCTGAAACCCACTTTGTGGGCTGGGACCGGCGCTTGACAAACTAGGAGAGAAAATGTTTGCGCGCCGTATTCCCGCCGCGGGGATCTTGGCTCCGCGACGCTTCGGTCACCCACGCGCATCCGTCCTGGATCCTGGAGTATTTCTTGCACGGGGCCCCGGCTCCAGAGGCCTCTACGGTGCTCAGGCCCCGGGGTCTGCACCCCAGTCCCTGCCCCAGGTCCTGCTCAAGGCGTCTGTGGGGCCCCGGGGCCGTGGGGTGGGCCGGCCTCCCAGACCCGACCCCAGGCCCCTGTTGGGTCATTACAGAGGTGCCTCAGTGCAGAATCCAGGACACCTTTCCACTGGCGTGAGGAGGCAGACTGATGGCGCCATCAGGAAGGAAGCGGTACCCGGGAGGTGCCGCTCCCCTGCCCCCCCCACCCCCCAGCAGGAAGCTCCCAGCCCGTGTCACTCAGCGCTCTGCGCTGGCCGTGCGGCAATGGGGCCACTAGGACACTAGGACAGCGGGGGCCCTGCCCTGGACACAGGTCCCCACGCCAGGGCCAGACGCAGGCAGGACATGCGGTGCCATCGGTGGCTTCCGGACGGCCCCGTGCCACTTGGGCTGGACCCGTGACCTGACTTCCCAGGCTTGTGCGGGAGGCGCCCCAAGGGACACAGATGCGGGCCCCCCCGAGCTGGCCAAGTGTTCAGGACCCCACCGGTACCTTCAAAACCATGCCAAGCCCTGTCTGGGATGGTGAGGAGAGCTCGGGCCACACTGAGGCCAGCCTGTGAGTCATACTCCCAGACACCCAACCGCACGCGGCCCCGGGCATCTCATCCTGCCCCCCACCCCGCAAGGTCAGCCAGAAGGGCAGCAACCGTTCACTGCTGCTGGACCCGCCTCGGGTGGGGGGGTCCCACGGCGGCACCGTGACTCTGTGGGGCCTTGAGGTACCTTCCCAGCAGGTTCTAAGGAATCTGGGCTGGTGGGGGGCCTGGAAGCTCACACATGCTTGGGGGGGGGGGGGGGCTGCGGCCGCGAGGGCGGGGCAGGCAAGGAGGGAGGATCCGCGTGGTCGCTTCTGGTGGGCTCGGGGCCTGTGGAGCCTGGCTGGCTTGTGGTCTGAGGGGCCTCAGAACCTGGGTGTCACTCACAGAACAGAGAGAAGAGCAGACTCCTTAAAAACAACAAAAAAAGGAGAGCGCCTCGTCAGGGGCGCGGAGAGCGGAAACCATGGCGAAGGCTCATAAAACTTTGGTTGCTGGCAGGGCCGCCCTTTGAAAATTCCGGAGAGAAAATGGGATAATTTGGTGGAATATTTCTGTTCGAGCTGAAATCTGTGCTCCCGCTTCCCTAAAGGACTGTGGTCTGGAGGTTCCCAGGGGACTGCGGCTGAGGAAACGAGTCCCCCTCCCACCCACCCGGCCGCAGGCACTAATGAATCTAATGGTTCTAGATATTTCTTCTCTTCCTGTGTGGGGAGGGCTCAAGGCAGTAGAGCTCGCCCAGGACCCGCCCTTCCTTACCACCCCAAGCGCAGGGAGCACCCCTCCCCCCAGGGCCTGGTGCTCCTGGGGGCGGGGAGGCCATGCCCACCCTGCCCCTCCAGGCCCTTCCAGCCGGGGGAAGCGAGGTGGGGGCTTGGTAGCGTGTTCCCCGTGCTAGGCACTGGCACGCCGGTCACTCACACAAGTGCTCCGTGACCCCACATGTGTGACACCAGAACCCCTTTGTGCTCGGGAGGCCAAGGTTCACCCAGCGCTCGGGTGAGTCCGCAGTCCAACCCCTACATCGCAGGCCAGGCCCTGTGTCACGACCCCTGACCAGGTCCACCCCGGCCCTGGGGGACCGGTCCCAGCCCTCCTGGGCCGTGTCGTGGAGCTTGTCCAAGGGAGGGAGGGGACCACAGTGTGGGTGGTGGAGGGTGAGGCCTTAACAGTGGCCCTGATGATGATGGAGCAGGGGACGCCCCAGTGCCACCCGGAGGCCTGTTCTGAACCGTGGGTCTGGACCTCTGACCACAGAGGGCTCAAGGGGCCCTTGCGAGTGGACCCCAGGGCACAGCACTGGGGTGGGCGGGCACTCGGAGGGTGGTGGTGCCCGGGGTGGCACGGGAGGGAGGGAGGGGGGACGAGGGTGTTCTGGGGTTTCCTGGGGGGCTGTCCTGAGCCGCAGCCCCGCTGCCTAAACGGCACGTCAGCACCCCTGCAGCCAGAGACTGCGTGGGGGGAGGGGGGAGGGGGCAGTGGGCGGCCCTCAGCTCTCTCCTTGGAGCCACCTGGAGAGCGGCAAGGGCTGGGGCCAGGCTGGTTGCCCTTCGGGCTCCCTGTCCTGAGAGCTGGCACCGTGGGGGGCCCTCAGGATTTGGGCGCCGGCCAGTGGAGACTGAGCCCCTGAGCCCCTCCCACCTTCCTCGCCATCCAGGAGATCTGGTCCCAGCCCTGGGCTGGCTCGCTGTGTGACCTTGAGCCCCCCTCAGGCCTCTGAAAGCCTCGGTTCCCCCACTCGTCCAGCGGGCAGGGGTGTGGCCCCGGAGGGTGCTTCAGAGCCCCTGATGATTTCTAGGATTTTCTCTGGGAAGGTGAGTTTTGGGCTACTGGATGTAGCGGTGTGGGCGGGGGGGGGGGCGTGCTCACCTCCTGCATCCCTGGCCAGAGGTGGGCGGGGCCTCGCTGGCGCCAGGGGCGCCCCCCCCCCCACCAGCCCTCCTCAGCCCTGCTTCTCTCCTGCAGCTGTAGGACCATGAACGGTACCTGTCACTCCAGTGAGCTCACCTGGCCCTACTGGGTCAAGAACGCCATGGACGCCTACGTGGGCCTGCTGCTGGCGCTGGGGCTGCTGCTCAACGGCCTGGCGCTGTGGGTGTTCTGCTGCCGCGTGCGGCGGTGGACGGAGACGCACGTCTACATGGCCAACCTGGCCGTGGCCGACCTCTGCCTGCTCTGCGCCCTGCCCTTCTTCCTGCGTTCCCTGAAGCAGGGAGCCGAGGACACGCTGTTCTGCCAGCTCTCCCAGGGCGTCTACCTGGCGAACAGGTACATGAGCATCAGCCTGGTGACGGCCATCGCCGTGGACCGCTACGTGGCCCTGCGGCACCCGCTGCGCGCCCCCGCCCTCCGCTCCCCGCGGCAGGCCGTGGCCGTGTGCGCGGCGCTCTGGGCGCTGGTGACGGGCTCGCTGGTGCTCCGGTGGGCCCTGGGGGTGCGGGAGGGCGGCTTCTGCTTCCTGAGCGTCTCCCGGCAGAGCTCCAACACCACGGCCTTCTCCCTGCTGGGCTTCTACCTGCCGCTGGCCGTGCTGCTCTTCTGCTCCCTGCAGGTGGTCGCTGCCCTGGGCCAGGGGCCGGCCGCCCACACGGACCAGGCAGAGGCCACCCGGAGGGCCACCCGCATGGTCTGGGCGAACCTGGTCGTGTTCGTGGCCTGCTTCCTGCCCTTACACGTGGTGCTGGCGGTGCGCATGGCTGCGGGCCACAGCGCCCCCACCCCCGCCCTCTGCTACGCCCTCTACGTCACCAGCAAGCTCTCGGATGCCAACTGCTGCCTGGACGCCATCTGCTACTACTTCATGGCCAAGGAGTTCCAGGAGGAGGCGTCGGCACTGGCCTCCATGCCCACCGCCAAGGCCCACAGGAGCCGGGACTCTTTCTCTGTGACCCTGGCCTAGGACGCAAGTCGCGGGCACGCGGGCCAGGTCCCGGGCTCTCCGGGAGGTGCTGCCTGCTGGGGGCGCCCCGGCTCACCGTGGATGGGGGCAGGCTCCAGGGGGCCTGGCAGGGTGGCGACGACCCAGGCACGGACCCCGCGGTGGTGACGCGCCCATCCCCGGGGTGGAAGAGGGTGGGAGGACTGAGCGGGGTCAACCCCTGGGGCCCTGAGATCGGGCCAACACCTGCAGTGCCCAGGGTCTGGTCCCCCCGGGGTACTGGGGTGGACGCTTGCTCTGTGCCTGGAGGCCTCAATGGCCAGCTTTCTGCGGCCAACCTATAGCGGTTGGAATAAAGGTGTTCCCCTGACCCTGTCAGGGCTGTGTGTGTGTGTGTGTGCGCGCATGTGTGTGTGCATTTGGACACGCGTGTGCTGTCCATACTCGGATGGTGGGAGGTAGGAGGGCCGGGGCGTCTTCCTAGATGGCCAGCCACTTGGGGGCTCTCCTTGGGTCCTCCCACCTGCTCCCACCCCGCAGCACGCCCAGCCACCTGGAGGGCCGGGGGGCGGCGCTGCTCTCTCCCTTGCCGAGGCAGGGCCAGGGCCCCTCGACCCCTCGTGGGGGCTGCACAGCCAGCCGCACTAGCCTGGGGGTGGGCTAGGGGCGGTGAGGAACCGGCCGAGGTCTGTCGAGGGGGCACACTCCCCTTGTGCTTCCTTCAGGGAAGCTGGTGGCCCTGCCTGGTGGCCGCGGGGCCCGGATACCCGCCCAGGCGGAAGTGTGGACGCCCAGCCTGGTGTGCGCTGTGCCCACCTCTCCTCTGCCTCCCTGCGTGGGACCCCGGGCATCCACCCTCGAGCTGGAGCAGCCAGAGCCTTCCAGGGGCCGCCCGGGGTGCTGGTCCAAGCAGGGCCTGGGTTCAAACCCCACCCCACCTACATCCCCGGGCACCAAACAGCTTTCCCTGTCCTGTTCTTTCTTCCGCGTGTGTGATCGGAGCCAGAATGGCAGCCGTGTCCTGGCCCCAGGGGCCTGCGGACTCAGGGATCCCTGCCTATGGAGGTTGGTGCTCAGGGAGGCCCCCACTTGGGTGGACCCGTGCCCGGGAAGAGCCACACTCAGAGGGTCCCTGTGAAGCTTTACCACAATGCTGCCCGATCCTGCTGTCCGATCCTGGCCCCAGGGGTGCTGATCCTCCCCAGTCTACGGCTTGGACAGGGGATGTGTGCACAACCTCTCCCTCCGGCCTCTCCTGGCTCCCAGCAAGTGGAGGCAGCTGGACTTTGCACAAAATTCCTGAAAGAACAAGAAATGGGGCAGAAGCAAAATCAGAGAGGTTAAGCATCCCCACAACTGACTTCTGAACCCTAATCACGGCCCACACGCTCCGTATCCTACACCAGAGTCCAGCCTCTGGGCTGTGCCAGGCCAAGCGGAAGAACCTCTCTCTATCATGAATGTATGCACAGACCACCCCCAGCCCCGGCCCAGAGGGCTTAGGGGGCAGTCTGGCCATTGATGAGGATTGGGCTGGCCATTAATTAGCAAACGACCGGCATGTGAAAAAAAGCAGATTCGTTCTGAGGCTGCATCATCAGGAGTGTAGGCCCCAGAATGTGGGAGGACACAGTTCATTCTCCCTCCACTAGGATTACCCCTGGGGTATTTTATCTGGTCAGGGCACTGTTCTGTACCGGGCCTTGGTCACCCGGGAGAGGGTCTGGAGGGTTCAGGCTGCTGGGGGCTTGGCAACCCAGGCCAGCTGGCCACAGGCAGAGGAAGTATGAGCAGTCAGATAAAGTGAGACGCGGCCCAGGAAGTGGCAGCATCTGCAGTCCCTGAGAAGCAGATGGGTCTGCGTGGCTGCAGAGGACAGATCCCCGACGGGGAGGGACTCAGAGAGCCTCCCAGGACTGGGCAGAATCTAAGTGTCCAATAACGTTCTTTTTTTTTTTTTTTTTTAACTTTATTTATGTTGAGAGGAGAGAGAGAGAGAGCAGCGGAGGGGCAGAAAGACAGAGAATCCTAAGCGGGTTGAGCACTGTTGGTGCAGAGCCTGAGGTGGGGCTCCAACTCACAAACCAGGAGGCCGTGACCCAAGCTGAAACAGAGAGTCGGACACTTAACCGCCTGAGCCACCCAGGCGCCCCGAGTGCCAATAATTATCAGAAAGAGAGAAGGTGTCCCGGGAAGTCCATGCCCCTCGCTGGGGGTTCGAGCCCGGCTGCAGCCGGCCTCAGAAGGCAGTTTGGGGGTGGGGGGAGGCCGGCCATTAGTGGGTAGAGCCACGCTTTGTGTCCCGTTCTCCGGGGCCCCCTGCTGCTGTGCCTCGGAGGAAACTTTCCTAAGAGTAAGTGTCCTCGGTCAACGGGGCAGTGGGCGTCAACCGGACACGGTGCAGGAACAGGCAGGGCCCTGCAGGGTCTGGGGAAGTGGGTGCCGGGGGGGGGGGAGCTGCCAGCCTCCAGGTCAGCCCCCCCCGCAGCTGCAGTGCAGGGTTTGGGGCACCGCAGGGACCCCAGGGCTGCCCCTCCCAGCAGGGAGGGGGCGGCAGATCGCAGAGCTGAGCCAATGGGAAGGTCGGTACTGCAGGGAGCTGCTGCCCACGAGTGACCTTTCGGATAAAGGCGCCCGGGGCTGGCACCCTGAAGTCCACAGGGGAGCACGCGACGTGGGCACGCTGGCCTGCACCTGCCCCCGGCGGCGAGGTGTCTTTCAGCTCCTGCCACCCGGGAGGGTAGGGAGGAGGGCAGAAGTGACACTGACCACCGCGAGCCCCCCCTCTGGCAGGGAGGGACCTCACCTTGCCCGGCTCTCAGAGCCGCTGCCGTCTGCGCAGGGCCGTGCCTGCCCCTGCCTCCTGGTCTGTGTGGCAGGCCGTCCCTCTCAGGGTCCCCTGGGCACCCGCCCCCACGTCACCCACCTCACAGCTTCACGGGGTGCCGTGTTCCCCAGATTCGTGGGAGTACGCGCCCCCTGCTTTCCCGAGCAGGGGGGCGGGGGGAGGCAGCTTCCTCTGGCCTCCTTGTTCCTGCAGGTGGCCGGGCCAGGTCCTGGGACAGCAGACCCTCTGCCGGCCCCACACCCCCACCCCCAAGAACCCTCACACCGGCCCTCTGGGGGAGCTGCTGGTGTGGCCAAGGTCAGGGCCGTGCTGGTGCTGGACAGGAATACACCCCTGCGTCAGGGTGGGTTCCAGAAGCCTCTCTGACATGGAGACTGGCACGTAGGGGTTTCTGTGGGAGTGCTCTTGGGAACCCCACCCAAAAAGGAGCTGGCCAAGCGGGATGGATGGAGGGAACAGCTTCTGTGCCCGTGGGGAGCTCTGGAGTTGTGACCACGCGGCTGACCATACAGGGCTACCGTGGGTGCACGGCCTCTGATGTGTCACTTGCTGAAGGTGATTCCGGAGGGGCCTCCGGCCGGCAAGACAAGCACCATGTGCCTCGGTCGTGACGCCCCCCCCCCCCCCCACCAGAGCACCCCACAGCGCCCACTACAGCCTTCCACCCTGTCAGGCCAGGCGCCCGGACCCCTGGGCCGCATGGGTAGGGGCTCCTGGCCAAGGGTCTATGGGTTCTCCAGCCCCGGACTCCGCAGGCTTCCTGCCCGGGGTCTCCCCACCCGGTGCCAATCATGGACGCACACAGGTAGGGGGCACCACCCAACCAAAACGGGCCTGCCAGAAGCCCCGTGCAGGCCGTCACCCCGCCCCGTGTGAGAGGCACCCTCGGTCCCCATCCAGCCCTGAGCTCCAGGCTGCTGCAGAGGGGCCCAGAGCTGTGGTCTGGGTGTCACAAACCGCAGGCAGAAGCTGCAGGCCCCAGGCGCACATGGACCAGGGAAGGGGGCCGCCTACCTGCCAGCTGCACCGAGATGGGACCACACCCACTCGAGAGAGTACAAAAGCGTAACCACAGCCTTGGGGCTGCAGAGCAGTGAGCGGCCCAGCCGGAGTCTCCGAGGCCCCAGCCATCCCAGATGGGTGAGTCCACCCAGGCCCGGAAGCCCCCTGCTGTCCCCTCCATGAGCCCCGTCCTGCCCTTGCCACGCGGGCCGCCACAAAGGGCTCCCGGGAACAGGGCCTTGGGCCTCGTGCATCCCACCTGAGGACCACGCCTGGGCTCCAAGCCCAAGCAGGCGTTAGGGCAAGGGCCGAGGGGGCAGTTAGCTTCTGTGGACGGACAGTGAGGGGGGCCGTGGGGGGCAGAGGTAGACAGGAGGAGGAGAGAGATAGGAGACGGGGGGGGGGGAGTGCAGGGGAAAGCTTTGGGGGGGAGGGGAAAAGAGGGCCCCAAGGAGGAAGTGGATAGAGAGGAAGGGCAGAGTGGGGTGGCTGGGGTGAGGGAGACACACACACACAGAAGTAGGGAGCCTAACAAAGACAGAGAAGACTGGGGTCAGCCCAGGGCTCCCGATGCTCTCCTGACGGGCTGGGGGTGCTCCCTCTCTGCAGACCAGGACCCCCCGTGGCCCCTGCCAGAGGAGTCTGGGGTCCGCTCCATGGGTATTGGGTTGAGGGACCTTGGACAGGGCCACAGGCGGTGGGGGACAGCAACGTGGCAAAGGTCCCCGGCTGGGCTAAAGCCTCTGGTGGAGAAGCCCAGAGAGAAGCCCCCAGAGTCCCCTTCGTGGCAGGGGCCGCCGTCCACATCTAGGAATGCAGACCCTCTGGGCGGGGCAGTGGAGCCCTCTGAGGTCAAGAGAGGGAGCCCCGGGGCTGGCACAGGAAGTAGGGGGAAGAGATGAGGAGGGAGGGGGGAGGGGGGCAGAGGGAGGGAGGTGAGGGAGGAGGGGCGAGGCCACAGCAGCCTTTCCCTCCCTGCCCGCAGGTGAAGCTGGGGCGCCCGCCGCCGTCCCCGTCCCCGGGAACGGGACCGGCTCTGAGGGCTGCAGCACGGAGAGGAGCGTCCTGTCCCAGGCGGCCACCAGCGTCTCCATCTATGTCATCTTGGCGCTGGGGCTGCCGCTCAACGGCCTGGGGCTCTGGGTGTTCTGGTGCCGCCTGCGCAGGTGGACCGAGACCCGCGTCTACATGGCCAACCTGGTGGCGGCCGACTGCCTGCTGCTGCTGAGCCTGCCGGGAGTGCTGCACACGCTGGGCCAGGCGGCGGGGGCCCAGGAGGGCGTCGTGTGCAGGGTCGTGCAGAGCTTCTACTACATCAACACCTACATGAGCATATGCCTCATCACGGCCATCGCCACCGACCGCTACGCCGCCCTGCGCTTTCCGCTGCGGTCTCGCGCCTGGCGCAGCCCCCGCCAGGCCGCCCTCACCTGCCTGGCCCTCTGGCTGCTGGTGTTCGGGGCCGTGGCCCTGCCGGCGTCCTGGCTGCGCGCGGGGGAGAGCTTCTGCTTCGGCCGGGGCCGCACCCGGGGCCCCAGGACCCTGGCCTTCTCCCTGCTGCTCTTCCTCCTCCCGCTGCTGGTCCTCAGCTTCTGCTCCTGGCAGGTGCTCCGGCACCTGACCCGCAAGCGCGCGCGGTCCCCGCCCCAGGACGCCGCCCACATCCTCAGGGCCCTGCACGTGGTGGCGGCCAACTTGGCCACCTTCCTGCTCTGTTTCCTCCCACTGCACGTGGCCTTGCTGGCCATGCTGGTGGCCCGGTGGACAGACGCGGCCTGCCCCACTCTCCAGGCGGTGGCTGCCTTCGTGCAGGTGACCTCCCGCATTGCCAACGCCAACTGCTGCCTGGACGCCGTCAGCTACTATTTTGTGGCCAAAGAGTTCCAGGAGGAGGTGGGGGCCGTCCTCAGCACGTCCCGGCCTTTCCGGGGACGGATGCAGAGCGCTCCTACACGTGACTACCCTGACTGGGCCGTCCAGGCGTGGACGGATGAGGACAACAGCTCGGGAGAGGCCCCACGCATGGCCCTGCAGCACGTGCCGCGGGGAGCCCCGGGCCCCCCCGAGGCGACTCTTCCCCCCTCCGCGGCGTGCGCCAGAAGTAGCCTCACTGCGCACGTGTGACTTTGGATTTACGGGTCCTGGGGACGCGGACTCTCCCTCAGCAAATAGAATTTAACCAAGGCATTAAAAAATTGCCACCCCACGGATCTCTTTTCCCAGACGGATCTCTCTTCTCAGCGCCTGGACGGCCCTCCTCGGCAAGCACTGGGGAGGGCATTTCTGTCACCTATAGACGGTGATTAGAACCAAAATCTCTCAGAGGCTACAAGGTCTCTCCTCAGGCCGGTGACACCACTGCAGACAGAATCCAAGTATGTCCCATGGGCCGCAGGACGTTCACAGAGACACAGCCACCGAACAAGCTTGAAGACACTCCTTTGTAAAAACCGTTCCGTGGGTTCTTGCAGAGCATCAAAGAGGTCCCGTCCTGACCTTCGGGGATTCGGGGTGCTTCCCTGAGCCCCCGTTCTTCCGCACCCCTCATGCCTCCCGGCACCGCTGGGGGCCTCCCACTCTGGGCCGGGCTCGTGGACACCCACAGGCTGAGCTGAGGGTTGGGGGTGCCTCTCCCCACAACGCTGAGGTTCTCAGGAGGTGTCCACCCTGCCGGGGCCCGAGGGCCCGGCTTGGAATGGACTTATGGGATCGGCACAAACACCTCCACTAGGAAGCCCGGGCAGGACACAGACCTGAGGGGCTCGTGCTGGAGGCTGGGGGCCCCAAACTGGGGCCGAGGAAGCAGAGGTGGGGGCTCCCAACAGCCTCAGGTGACTAGAGGGAGAATGGGAGACCCAGACCCCTACCTCCTTCCCCTCACCTTGTTCCTCTTCCCCCTCCCCCACCCCCACCCCCACCCCCGACTCCTGCACCCTCAGAGCGCTCTGCCTGGCAGGGCCCGCGGCCGCACAGGGAGATCTGTTCCTGCGGAATGAGAGCAGCTGGGCCTCTGGGCCCGGCCCCAGGCCGGACCTGTCAGCCTGCGGCGCCACCAGCTTCGAGCTGAGGCCAGGACCTGCACGGCGGTCGGCACGGTCTGGTGGTCAGTCCCGCCCCGTGTGTGCAGGTGCCCCGCCAAGGCCTGGTCTTCCGCTGCCTGGAGACCCAGGCTCGACCGGCGTCCCCAGCAGCGGCTCACCTTCCCCCCGGCCCACTCGTTCTGGTCACCGCTCAGCAGGCTCCTCGGAGAGGCCATCTGTGTGGCCAAGGCCGACGGCGTCATCGGTGCCTTTGCCCACCGCTCCAGGGCCGAGGCCGAGGGCAGCTGTCCTGTCCTTGCCCCAGGTGTGGAGCTTGCCGGGGTGCCGAGAGTAGGGCCACGGTCACTGGCCCCTCCGTCCTCTTGGGGCTGCCTGAGCGGCAGCTGGCCGACCGGGGCGAGTACGGCCTTGGCCCGAATCGCCCCCCTCCTCACACACAGAGATCATAGGGCATAAAGTCCCCGGTCCAATCCTCACCACCAGTGCATCCGGAAGGGGCTCCCGAAAGAGGGGGGCTCCTGTGTCACCGTGAGGTGGAGCCTTCCCCGGGAGAGAAGCCTGGGCTGGGAGTGTGACCCCTGGAGAGCCAGGCCCTCCACAGCCACCTGTCGGCCAGGCGGCCTTCCCCTCCGAGTCCACGGCTGCAGTCCGGCCGCCCTCTGCCCAGCGAGCCCACGTCCCACTCTGGGGAGGTGCGCGTGGGGGTCCAGAGAGGTGGGGCTCTTGCTCGTTGGGGCTCAGGCTGTCGGCCAGCACGCGGGAGGCACGTGGGCTCACCCCCTTCCCCGGCACCCCCTTTAGGGCGCCTCCCCCCCAGGAGGAGCGCCCCGGAGTCAGCTTGCAGGACTGATCCCTTTGAGACCCAGGCCGTCCCAGCCTGGAGGCAGCGTTGGGGCACAGCAGGCTGAAGGGCCGCCACGGGGGACCGGACTCCTGGACACCTTGGGTGCTGCTTTCCGGGCCGAGCTCCGGTGTTGACCATCAGCAGCGTATATCGGGACCCGCCATGCTGCAGACACCGTCTAGGCGCTGAGCCCTGAGACGTGCACACGGGGAGCCTCACAGGCTCACGCGGAGGGGTGGGCAGGGGAAAGGCTGGGTCACGGAGGGCCTGGCAGGGGAGAGGCAGGCCTCGGACGGTGTGCGGGAGGCTTTGCTTCAGACCGGTGCGGCACCTCCTTGTGCTGCAAGTTGGGGGCTGGGCGGCAGGACCAGGACCTCAGTGGGGGCCCGGGGGTGGCAACAGTGAATGTTGACCAGGATGGGGGCTGGGACTGTGACGGGGGCCAGGCCGTCAAGGGTGAGCTGGGGCGGCAATGAGGGTGCAGCGCTCTCGAGTGGTTTGGCTACGGGGGAAGAAAGCGGGCTTCCAGGAGTTAGGGTGACCCCGGGCAGGTGCGGAGGGGCACGAGGGCCAGGAGGAAGCAGGGGGCAGGCAAAGGCAGGGGACCCAGGCAGCCGGGAGGCAGAGGTGTGACCCTCTGCCCTCAGGTAGGTGCTGTGGGGAGAAGAGGGGGGCAGGGCCGCCCAAGGGGCCAGCTGTGTCCCCACTCACCTCAAGGACACGCCCCGCGCCGCGGGCACTGGCCGTGGCATCTTTTCGTCTCACTCACCAGGGCGGAGTCCGCATCGCTGCCCCTGGCGCTGCTCTGCAAGCCTCCACCTGGGCGACCTTGGGGCACCCCGGGCCGCGGGGGCGGAGCCGGAGAGGGGCCTTGCCGCCTGGCCCCGCCCACCCCGCCCCCGCCTCCCTCCCTCCCGGGCTGGTGGGTCGGCCGCGGTCCCTACAAAGGTTGTTGCCCATTCTGTGCGGCTGCCGCCGGCTGGTCCAACCCCGTTCTCTCCCTAAAGACGGCTCTGGGTTCCCGAAAAAAAGCAAGGGGCGGCCCCTGGCGCTGGGCACGGGGGCAAAGATGGGAGAGACCCCCTCTCCCCACCCAGCTGCTCCAGGCAGGATTGAGGTTTTAGGTAATCTAGGGAGGGAATCTCCAATCGTCGGGGACGCGCCAAAGTGCAAACAGGCCATGCGTGGTGGGGAGGACCTGCCAGTTCCCGCGGTCAGCACGGGGCAGGGGTCCCGGGGCTTCAGTCCTGTCCTGAGGTCCCCTGACCCTCCGGTGTCTCCTGGCTCCAGGGCTGTTCTTAAATCTACTCCAGCTGCCATATGGGAACACCACGGACTGCGCGGTCTTTATTTTTCATGGTTCTGAGGCTGGAAGTCAGACATCAGGGGGCGTCAGGGTCGGTCCCGGGGAGGGCGTGCTCCCTGCTTCAGACACCTCCCGGGTCCTCACCTGGAGGGGCTAGGTGGCTCTGCGCGGTCTCTCTCCTAATCCCCTCACGTCTGTAATTAGGATTTCGACCTATGAATGGGGGGAGGGGAGTGCACGTTCAGCAAGGAGTAAGTATATCACCTAGACCATGCCTGGCGCTCAGTTGGCATCGCAGTGTTGGCTTTCGCTTAGGGAATTCCACGCCCTCCCAGACAAGGTCCACTTGGGTAGTGAGGTGCCCGCCCCTGCCATTTCCCGGCGAGAAGCAAAACTGAAACCCAGGGTGCCCGCCCTCTGCCCGATTCCCGCCCAGCACACACCCGGGAGCGCCGCGGCCGCTGTTAACCTGAAAACTACAACTGCAGTTATTTTACCAGCCAGAAATGGTTACTTTGGGAAGAGCAGAGAATTGCAACCCAGGACCAGCGAGCTACAGCAAAACCATAGGCAAGTCCAGAAAACCAGCTGCACCCACCGCCCCCCCAGGCAGATCTTTTCTAAGGAAAGGGACTGTTATAAACCAAAAGCCCATTGGAGTAAACTAGGAGCTGGTAGTGGCTTCTTATTGGCTGGGCTGTCTTTGGCTGTGACTGCCTCTCATTGGCTGGGCTGTTGCCAGGGGAGGAGAAAACCTTCCTTCCTCCTGCGGGCAGAGTAAAGTGGTGGCCAGCCACCTGCAAGGTCCCTCTCTTCCTCTGGTGAGAGAAAAACTCTCTCAAGCGCTGCTATATGAGGGAAGCCATTTTAGATTTCTTTCTAAGGCAGCATGAATCTATATTAACTTTATATTTAAACCAAAAGCCCGATTTATGGCCCACCCACTGTGCATATCTTACACACCTGCTTTGTAAATGAGTAGCTTAAAGGAAAACCATCTTGTCCTGCACGTATGGATCGATGCTGCTACTCCTTTGCATTAATTATACTCATGGCATTAATACTCATGATCCTGCCTACGCGCTAATCTATCATCTTTTTGAACTTTAACAAGAATATACCTCTGACATATTGATTTGTGGCTCTTTATGCAAAAGGTATAGAACCCTGTAAAAACTGTTCACTCTCTGAAGCACTTTCTTCCCTGAGAAGTTCGTGTTTCCTGGGCAGCTGTCTTAATCTGGGTTTGAACAAAATCCTCTATTTTCCTCTTATATTAGTGTTCTTTCTGGTCAGCTTGCCTAGTCACCGGCTGGGTCTGCAATTGACAAACAGTGCTGGGCAGGAGAGCTCCCCCTGCTGGCCTCCAGACTCCACGCTAAACAAGGTTTCCTTCTACTTCCACACCCATCCCACCTCTTCCCATTTTTACCCCACAGCAGCTCCCTCCTTATTCCTTCCCCCGCCCCCCAGCCTCTGGAACCTGCCTACCACTGCCCTGTTGGGCTCTGCCCAGGAGTCCAGGGTGCTGGGGCCCTCAGACACACTGAGCTTGCACAGGATGGCCCATGGTCCAGCAGTTAAGAATATGGTCCTTGAGGGTCACCTGCGTGGATCAGTCAGTTAAACGTCTGACTTCAGCTCAGGTCATGATCTCCCGGTTTGTGGGTTCGAGCCCTGCATCGGGCTCTGTGCCGACAGCTTGGAGCCTGGAGCCTGCTTCGGATTCTGTGTCTCCTTCTCTCTCTGCCCCTCCCCTGCTCACGCTGTCTCTCTCTCAAAAATAAACGTTAAAAAAAAAAAAAAAAAGAATGTGGTCCTTGACCCTGGCTGCATGAGTGCAAATGCAGGGGGCATGCTTACCGGCCTGCTGCCCCTCTACCTCGGTGCTCTCCCATGTGGCCTGAGGACCCTCGGATCCAGGGGGGTCCCCCCTAACATTCGTGAGGTCCAGGACATGACTACCGGTGGAGACCCACATGCTAGTCTAAATATTTAAAGCTTACGTCTGTGCCTTTGGAGCCTGACCTTAGCTCCCACCTCCAGTGCCCCCACCCCACCCCTGGCTGTAGGTCACAGGGCCGAGGAGCTGCCCTCTCTCCGGCCCGGACCTGGGAACCTGAGCCATAGCACCATCTGTGGGACCAGGGCAGGACTCCTGGGGTGACTCCGGAGCGAGGGATAATGGAAGGCCTGCACGGCATTCCCTCAGCCACTGCAGAACCTCTAGGACCGCCCCAAACAGCTAGCAAGTGAGCAGACGGTGCTCTGAGAAACAGCCCCGGCCCTTGCTGGGACGCCCTGTGGGTCCGGCCACTGCAGGCTTTGGTCCCACTGTTTGTGCCATCGGGGTCAGTCCAAGAGGCTGGCCAGCTGGTCACCATCTCTCTGCCAAGATACTGGGGTGGCCCTGCCTCAGACTTGGGGAAGCGTGGTCTGGCCTGGAGAGCCCCGGCGATGGCGCCGGCTTTGGGCTAGAAATGAGAGGCCGAATATGAGGGCGGGACGGCCACCCGTGACACGCAGTCAGGATTGCTTTGGTAACACATCCACCTGTATCAAGGCCGCACCCAGAGACCAGGAAGATGCCATCAACATCCTGCGTCGGTTTATCGCTTTCTGCAGTGAGGGCAGGGGGCCGCATCTCCAGAAAACGCGGGGCGAACAGAGGCCTCGCGTTTGCAGGAGCTGAGGACTCGTTATAGGATTTGGGCCTGTGGGAGTGACTGGACATCAAGAAGTGGTCCTCCACGGGGCCGGGCGGGTGATACTGGGTCACGTTTGCAGGGGCCAGATATGTCTTTCTGTCTTGTTTTCATCCCAGAGACCCTCCTCGAATGCCGACCTTCTGTGGGACCACCCACGGTGGCTGGGGACCACGACGGCTCAGCAGTGAAGCGGCTGCAGGGGAGAGCAGAGGTCTGTGACGTCACAGCTGCCCTTTGTCGGAATCTGCTTTTGCGGGAGGCCGCCCGGAGGCGGCATCCTCAGCGGGCCCAGAGCAGCCACGGCAGAGCCCTTGAACCAGAGAGCCGCCCTGCAGGCAGCCGTCAGAAATGAAGCGCCCCTTCGTCCCGGCGTGGGCCGCAAAGCTGGTCCCGACCGGCCGTCAGCATGCTTGTCTGCAAAGGCTCGGAGAATTGATATTTTCAGTCTGCTGTGGGGCTCGCCAGCGGTGCCCGCGGGGGAGAGCAGCACACGACGCCGTGCGGGCAAGGCAAGCGGGCAAGGTCACGTTCCAACAAAACTTTATTTACGAAAAGAGGCAGCAGGCTGCTTTCAGCTGGTTAGCCCGCCCCCGGTGTGCGTGCCCACAGCCAGGGCGGTGGGCGTGGGCAGAGACGTGGGCGGCTTCGTCTGTCGCCCGTGCACCGGCCGTTCTCCTTGATCTGTGCGCCGTGGGCTCTGCTGTAGCCCGGACCCCCCTGGGCTCACGAAGAAAAGGCAGGGGCTCCGCGTTTGCTCAGGCAGCCCTGGAACAGAAGAAGCCCGCGGGGCTCAGGTGCCCGGGAGCAGTGGCCCCCTGTATGGCAGCACTGTGGGGCACGGAGCCACGGGTCCCAGGGGCATCGAGAGGCCGCCCGCTGGTGCCTGAGGGCGGCAGGTGTCCGGGGCCGGCGGGGGGGACAGTTTGCAGGTCCTGGTCTCAGGTGCCAGTGGTCTCTTATGTGCCGCGCAGTCCCTCCTCTCTCCCACCACAGGGAATATTGTAGCCGAGAGCCCACCCGAGTTTCCTTTCCCGATGGGCTGGGTTTGTTGACAGAGTTAGAAGCAGCTCAGTAGGAGTCTTTGATTCATTTAAGGTCCAGTCCGGTTTTCCAAAATTGAAGGTTGAGATAAAAAATTGAGGGAAATTTCAGTGTCAAAGGTGACCTTGGGGGTGGAAATCTACCTTCGGAAGTATTTAAAGGAACAGCTGCTACGTGTGGGTCCGCGGGTTCCAAGCGCCATCACGGGGAAGGATGGGTCACGAAGCAGCGGGAAAGACCAGCGTCCAGCTACAGGAAGGTAAGCTGGTCTGCCGTCCCAGGGAGCCGCCCCGGAGGGGGCAGCAGGGGTTGATGGGATGAACTGGGAGGTGGTGAGGGTTCTGTGACCTCTCTGCTTTGGGGGTCGTGGTCTCACACATATTACAGCTACTCCGACCGGGGGAGGAGCTAATGGCTAAGGGCTTGTGAGACCACGGCAGCTGGGAGTTCAGATCTGAGGGTCTGAGTGACACAGAAGCTCTCGGCAGTGGGACCTTACCGTGTCGTTCGTGGCTTAGGAGGTTAGTCTGGCCATACGGCTGTAAGGTGAGACGGGCAGGCAGGCGGAGCCCGGCGGATGTCCCAAGGTGCCCGAAGCAGCCGGACACGGGTAGAGTGCGGCCCCAGCGCTGCCGGCTTCCAGCTCTGGATTTCAGGCCCAGCACGAGGCGCCTGTGCCCCCATCCCCTGGCGACACCCTGGCGCACTTTGGTCATGTGTGGGGCAGGAGAAAAGGAGGAAGCAGGTGCGGGGAGGTGGGGGCAAATGAGTGGCAGCGGGAATAGGACGACCAGAAAGAGCCAGCAGGGACCTCCCCCCAGGTCCGGTGCCGTGGCCTCGGCAGGTGTTGGGAGCGTCCTCCGTGGCCAGATTTCATGGCCTTTTCCAGTGCCTTTTGTTCCTTGAACACCCGGGCAGCAGCCCACACAGCACACAGGTGGGGGTCCCCGCCTCGCAGCGTCTCCCGGGACGGGCACCTCCCGTCACATGACCGATTGCGGTGGGCCTCCTTCCAGGGGACCCGACTGCACAGGAATTCAGCCTGCTGGGCAGAAACCGGCAGGTGAGTCCAGGTTTCCAAGGGAAATGAAGACTGAGCCTGAACATAGTCCCCGTCGAGGGCAGGAGGGGCCTCCGCTGGCCCCTGAGTGGGCTGCCGAGACTCGGTTGAGCTCGGCAGCTGCTCGAGCCCCGAAGTGGCAGGGTGACCACTGGACTCGGGGAGCAAGTCCCCCCGGGTTTGTTCTGGGAGCAGAGGATCCAAGCAAGGCCTTCTCCGCTTCTGGTCACAAGGCCCACTGAGGGCGGCCACAGGCAGAGCACCACGCATCACAGGCCCGGACGAGTCTGGTTCTGATCAGCCCAACGGGTTCAGCAGAGGGGGCCCTGTGGTTCCTGGAGGGGCCAGAGTCATTCCCTGTCACGCGCAGGCTCGAGGCGGGCCTCCGTGTGACATTGCGACCAGGGAGGAGATCGGAGACCCGTCCCCCTCAGGCCCGTCCAGCTCAGCCGACTGGGGCTCTAGCTGGACCACCTCAGTGACCCACATGGGTGGTTCCTGGGCACCGTCCAGGGCTGGACACAGCTCCGCGCCCTCTGCGTGGACAAGCCCGCTCACCGCTTCCGTGGGCCGTGGGTTCCAGGTGGACGAAGTCCCCAAAACCCCCACGCGCACCTCATTCAGGGGCAGCCGTCCGCGTAGAGCTGGGAAGGAGGCCCACCATCCCTCCAGGTGGTGTGGACGTTTGTCCCTGGCAGTGACGTGCTCTGACAGCGCTTTGAGGATTGAAGGACAGCTGGACGCCCACGGCCGGGTCCCACAGCAGCTGTCCCCAGCCTGACCACAGGGTGGTGGGGAGCTGAGGCCAGCACGATGGCCCAAGGCCAACCGTGCTTGTGTCCCCAGGCCCCACCCTGCCGAGTTCCAAACTGACCACGTTCTGTTCCAACTGTCACTGGGGGTGGCCAGGCCATGGCTGAGGTCAGAGGGGGCCGGGGAGGGGGCGAAAGTGCCATTTGACCTCTTAGGTCTTTTCCAAACCAAACACCAGACCTGAGAGCAGGGAAGGGGGTCGGGGATTCCTGGAAAATCCTTGTCACCTTCATAATCTGCCTGGGGCAGGCCCGGCTAAAGGGTGGCAGGTCTGACCTGTGACCTCTGCTCAGGGTCACCTGGGACACTTGCCCTGGTGAGGTTCGGGCTGTCTCCCTGAAGGAGGCCCGGGGCGGTTGGCTGCGGGAGATCGAGCCCCACCCCGTGCCCTCGGGGTCACTGCTGGGCTCAGGTCCCCATCGGATGTGCCCATGGGCCCATCTCGTCTGTGGGAACCCCCAAAGTGAGCTCTGGGGAGCCGGGTCCTGAGACGCTGACCGGGGTCAGAGTGGGGCAGGGGGACCCTGGGTGAGGACGGGCTGCCCGTGGAGGAAAACTCACACGCGAGCAGGAGATCCTTGTCGGGACCTGGTTCCCGGGGCGGAGGTGGGGAGGCAGCCGCGTCCACAGGGCCGGCCTCCCGGAGCCGACACGCTCACACCGTGAGTGTTGAAGGAAACCACGACCTGTCGTCACGGTGTTCCCCAAACTTTTTTAACTTAAATTTAGTGAGTTGAACCTATTGGTCTCCTAACTAGAGCGAATCCATCTGTCCGTCCACACCCAAGTTCCTGTTCGGGGCCCTGAGAGCCGGCCGCACCCACACCCCGTCCTCCGGTCCAGGACCCGGGAAGGGACAGGGCGCTCGGAAATTCTCTGCCACGGAAGCTCCGCGTACACATCGCTGTCCCAGGGATGTCAGTCCTGTCCAGCGTCAACCTGAGCGATGGTCCCCCAACCGCAGCAGTGACACCAAACGGGAGGAAATTGCTTTCTGCGAGAGAGCCCAAATATCGCAGTTTCTGGATCAATAGAAGAGACGTGTTGAATAGAGTGACAGGAACGTTCGATTCGCTCCGTCTAGAAATCACATGAGATGGGAGCCATTTACTAATAAGATTCACATGTGTGGAACGAACACATAAAACACTACCCTGAAATTATAATCTTACCAGTTCTCCACTTGAGGTGTTGGGTAATCACTTGATAATAACTATGAAAACAAAAGAGAAAAAATTGCATTTATTTTAGAAGACCAAATCTGGCCGTGTCTGGGTTATTGCATTCGTTAGCAACAACGAAATACTGTAATGACACTTCCCACAGAGAGAATAACACTGAAGCACTTGTAAGAATTGTCTAAGCCACCTGAAGCTGTAGAACATCGTCTGAGAATTATAATCTGAGAGGTTCCCACGTGAGCCATGAATGACCACTTAACAGCAGTAAAACCGAAAGAGAAAATCAAAACTATTTCAGCAAAAAGAAAAGCGTCTTCCTGTAGCCCTGCATCCTCAGAAGCAGGCTCACTGGAGGGTGGGGGCGATTCGGAGGGACTCCCTTCGGGGACCCCTTGGCGTGGGAGCCCCGTGCGCCGATTCCAGAACCTCCTGGAAGCAGGCCGGGAAGATCAGGGAGTGCAAGGTGGTTGCACTATAAGGTGAAGGTTTGGATGAAAACTGGAAAGTGTCCGTGAGGGATTCGCATCTCACATCCGCTGTACCTGACCGCGTTGTGGGGACAGACGCTGTGCTGGCCGAGGGGCTGCTTCCCCACCTGCTGCAGTCAGCCAGAAGGCATGTCAACGCCCCCTTCAGCCGGCATTGAAATGGGGGCCAGTAAGTTGGCCCAAGCCCGAAGAGGCTAATATTTCGAAAGAGGATGGGACACCTGGTGGGAGAAAGGGATGGCCACCGGACGGATGTGCCGTCAGAAGCTGGAGTGCGGGAGGACAGGTGCTCCCTGTGCTATAGCTCTGTGTGGAGCACAGACAGACTATGGCAAAGGCCAGTGAGTGCCCCCCCGGGGCGACCACCGGGATACTGGACCCGAAAATACCCAATTCGCGGGCTGTTTGGTTTTGACTGACATCGCTTATGGCCAAATGACCTGATCCTGAAACCCTAAATACTCGTAGCGCCCTGAGTGATGCCCGAGAAATCCTGCAGTGGGAGTTCAGTGACCAGAAGAGGCCTGGGACAGGGGGACATTTTATTATGTATTTTGCAGGTGCACGTGCCACTATGGGGGTGCAAAGAGGTACTCACGTCTGTGAGCAGGGAGCCCCCCGAGGAGCTGCCAGGTTCCACCGCCGCGTGCACAGTCCCCGACGTGCAGCTCTCGGCTGGCCCACAGAGGGCTGCCTGGCTTGTTGCTGGCTCGTTCCAAGGGGAACGGGCCGCGTCCTAGGCCACCGCTCTGATCAAAGGCGGCACAAGTGAATCCGTCAGGGAACTGAACCGCGTGCCGTCGGCCCCTCTGTTGGGTTTTTACTGATGTACGGGTGGTGGCCGACGGGCTGGCTGTGTGATCGGGTGGACGGGAGATGGAAACCCAGTCTGGGACAGAGATGGCCCCGTGCAAACCCCTGTGCATATTTAAGGGGTGTGTTTGAGCAGGACGTGTTGATTTCACAGGAAGAACTCCCTTCCGGGGTCAGAAGTGACCGGGATTGGCAGGTGAGTGTCTCAGCGCAGCTGCCTGTCGAGGCCACCGCGTCCGCGAGATGGGTTGAAGGGGGGCACGTGGAGCCGGGCCGGGTCTGCCCATGCCCCTTCCGGCACCCTGGAGCCAGGCGTGCCCACACGAGCTGCTCTGTCCGCAGGAAGAGCGGGTCCGCACTCAGCTGTGGGGCAGGCTCCCCGGCGGTGGCTCCGGAAGTGGGCGCGCAGCCGACGAGCTGGACCGACGCCCGGTGGCCCCAGGGGGCCCGGTGGGTCCTGACCGAGTGGGCGCCGACTCTGGACAGGGCTTTACTTACCTGGTGCCCTGGGGGCGCAGTGCTCAGAGCGCCGGGGGACAGGAGCAGAGGGCGTCACCCCCACCGGGACCGTGGAGTTCACCGCTTCAGGCCAAAGAGCATACTCCTATCTTCCGAGTGGCGGTTTGACAGAGGCCTGGGACGGGCGGCTGAGACCCGGGTGGCGTGCATTGTGCGAGCGCACACCAGGCCCCCCAGGCCGGAGGGACGCTCCGGTTCTCTGGCAGATCGGGAGAAGGAGGCAGAGAAGCGCACACGCGTCCTTCCGCAGGGGGTGGACTCTCGTGTCCCTGGAGGCCTGGTGCGCACGCGCTGGCCTGGTTTTCTTGCCCGGAAGTGTGTATCTGACACCGCGTAGCCGCGCCTCCTTCACCAGGGCCGGTGTTGGCGTGCTGGGTCTCCCCCCGTCCTCTTACCCTCCACCTGCCCGTGTGGTTACAGTTGATCTGAGTTTCTTAAAGACCGTGTGGATTAGAGCCAGGTTTTTATAGCCATTCTGCCAAGATCTTTCCATTGTGTATTTGATCCACTCACATTTTCTGTAGGTGTTGATGTTATAGGGCTTAATCCTGCCGCATAAAAAACTGTATTGTTCGTTCTCTCTGGTTTTTGTCTTTTTTTTCTCCCCACAGAATTTGTTTTTTAGAGTAGTTTTAGATTTATAGAAAGATCGAGAAGTGCAAATACTCCCCATATACTCCGCATCTACGATCTCCTTTGGCTAACGCCTCACCTCAGTACAGTCTGTTTGTTACAACCCACGAACCCATGTCAATTGTGTTCATTCATATAGTTTAGGTTTCTCTGATGTATGTTTCAGTTTGTATGTGTTTCTCTTCGTTTTGCTTTAAGTTTGTTGGTTTATTGGAGTGAAAGAGAGAAAGCACGAGCAGGGGAAGGGCAGAGAGAGAGAGAGAGAGAGAGAGAGAGAGAGAATCCCAAGCAGGCTCTGAGCTGCCAGGGCAGAGCCTGACACAGAACTTGATCCCATAAACCATGAGATCGTGACCTGAGCTGAAATCCAGGGTCAGATGCTCAACCGACTGAGCCCCCCCGACCCCAGTATGTGGCTTTTGTCTAATGTACTTTCTCCGTTGCAGTGCACCAGGCCAGAGATGACACTGTGTTTGATTGTCACGACTCCTCGGTACTCTTGGCTGGACGGCCTCTCAGACTTCCCTTGTTTTTGATGACCTTGATCATTTTGAGGAGGACTGGCCAGACATTTCGTAGGATGTCCCTCTATTAGAATTTACCTGACGTTTTTCCCTGTTAGATTGTGGGATTATGGGTTTGGGGAGGAAGACCAAGAGGTCAAGGCCATTCTCATCACGCCCTACCGAGCACGCATACTGTCGATGTGACACGTCACAGCTGATGTTGACCTTGGCCACCTGCTTCAGGGGGTGGGTGTCAGGCTTCTCTACCCCAATCTTTTCCGTTTCCATCCTGCCGTCTTCGGAAGGAAGTCGTTATGAGCAACCCACCCTGCGGGAGTGAGGAGATAGGATCCCTCCTGGAGAGCAGAGTATCCATGTCAAATAATAAAATATCTGGAATTCTCCTACACAGGAGTTGTCTCCTTCTACCTCATTGATTCGCCGGGCTCAGCGCATCGGGTCCCACCCAATAATTTATGTATAATTTATGTATATCGGCATGGATTCATGGGCACTTGCTTTATAGTTTGGGTCAGTAATTCAATATTATTATTATTTTTTGCTCAGATGGTCTTGGTGATGGGGGGGGCTCTTTGAGTTGGCCTCTGTATCCCTTTGACATGCTCCCATCCATGTGGGTGTTTGGGGGGCGCTCTCTAACTTCCTGGTGCTACCAGGCGCTCTGGGCTCACTCGGGCATGTCCTGTCCCCGTTCCAGATTCAGCCACGTCTCCACAGAGCCCTGGTCCCATCACTCTACCCGCTATAGCGGGCCCTGAGTAGAGCCCCCACCCCGCAGCTTGCCCCTGGCTGGGGGGGCTCCCCCAATAGAAGCAGGGCCCCCCAGGGCCTTCCTCTGCTGCCCACTGGACCCTCCGGTCCACCCCAAATCTCTTTCCTGTGGCCCTGCCTCCCTAGAGGGTCCAAGGCAGAGGCGGGCACCACGTGATCAGAGTCAACGGGCAGTTGGTGCGCACAGGGGCTGTGAGGGCTCAGCCAGGGACGGAGGAAAGACCCCTCAGCACGTTAGTGGCCTTTTCCCTAAGTGGCCGGCACAGGGACAGGAGCAGGTGCCCAGGCTGCTTCGTTAGAGCCAGTGCCTGCCAGGGGCCAGAGGAGCCCGGGGGCACAGGCCCTGAGGGACTCACCCACATAGGCCAGCTGCTAGGGGGCCTTCCGGGCCCCTGCCCTGAACGTGCACATTTAAGTGAGCACGTCCACACACACAGACACAAACACGCAGAAACACATACATGTTCCATTATGCACTCAAGGCGATTTCCTGCAGTGGCCACAGGTGGGGTGGGACACGGGGGCCCCTTCGGGTGAGCCAGCCCGGGCTGGGTGAGAAAACGTTTCACTTAGGAGAGCGTGGTCGGGCGAGGGGCCCCGGGGGATGGTGGGACAGGGACCCGATGCGCTGAGCCCCGCGAAGCGGCTGGCTCTGTGCTGGTCCTGCTGCGGAGGGCCTGGAGTCTCCGCACATGCCTCCAATTTGCAGAAGAGGAAATGAGTCAGCAGGGTGTAGCCAGTGCTCCCCGTGGGCTGACCACACTCAGCTCCCCGGAGTGGCCGTTGGCATTTCTTTTAGTCAAAACGATTGCTATCACCGAAGCTTCACACGAGCAGGCAGGGTCTCCCCTGGGCCTGCCGGACGCACGGCCCAGAAACGCTCGTCCGTGTTGCCGATATTCGCCGGGGTCAGCCATGTGCCTGTGACCTCTTCTTGCTTTTCCACCTCACAGCCTGGGCTGCCGACTTCATGAGCCGGAGGGGCTGCGGGCCTCTGACCGGCACCCCGAGCACTCTTATCCCCCGGGAGGCTAGCCCTGGCCCAGGAGGCACTTGCTCTCCAAATCTCTCTCCACTCACCCACCGTTCCACCGTTCAGGATTCACTCCTTTGACTAGATCGCAGTCTCTCCACTGGCTCTAGAAAAGGTTACACTTTCAGGCACTGACACCGGACAGGTGTGGGCCCTGCTGGGAAGGACAGTCTGCTCAGGTGAAGCGGATACGAGGCTCCAGGCTTGGTGCCCGGGCTGAATCTAACCCCCTCGAGTGGGCAACTTCCTTGCCACCTGCATGGCTGGCATAACAGGTGAGTGGGCTCTGTCCCTCTGAGAACCCGGGTTATTTCGGCCACGAGCAGTGACGCCCAGAAGCGCCGAACCCCTGCAGAGCCAGCCCCAAGGCCAGGTGCACCGAGAGTCAAGTGCCAGTGCGCCCGCCCCACGGGGCCATCAAGCCACACGACAAGGGCGGACAGACCCTCCCCTGCTGCTCTTCACTGCACGCGCACACCAGCCTCCTGGACCCCCGCCGGAGCTCATCTTTGCGGCCCGCCCAGGGCGCACCCAGCAGGGTCCCCCTGGAGGCGGAGCCCCGTGGCACCGGTGGCATGGCAGAGGTGGAGTGGGGGGGTCCTTACCCCCGGAGCAGGGTCCCCATGGCCCCTGCCTTCCCTGCTCTCCATCGTGTGCCCTCAGCGCTAACCTAGAAGATGAGTGAGGCCGGCCAGCCCGCGGGCACACGCCAGGACCCCCCCCTCCTCCAGCTAACAGCTTCCAGAGGCGGGAAGGGGCTGGGGCTCCTGCCCGTGTAGAAGGCAGACGACCCTGGACCACGGCCCCCGGGCACGGGCAGTTCCTTCTGGCAGGTGGCCAGCGCCGGTCTGGGGAGGCAGGGGCCGGAAGAGAGCCCCAGGCCCGGGGGACTCCCACACTCCCGAGGCCTGGTCCTCACCCGTGGGCGAGGAAAGGTCTCAGAGGCAGGGGACTCGGCGGGCACTCAGCACGAGGTGCCAGCTCTGCGGGACACCCTCTAGGTGTGACCCTTGGGTACTATGGTGCCCCCAGGCGAGAGCTGGATGCCTGGCTGTCCCCCTGAGCAGGTCCGGGGTAGCCCTTCCTCCCCGCACCCCGCCTCCCCCCCCCCCCCACACACACCCGGTGCCCTGCGGGCCCAGCCCAGAGCTGCACACACGGCTTGGGGCAGCAGCCGCCTGGGGGCCTGTGTGAAAGTCCCAGCCCTGCAGGGTCCGTGGGAGAGAGTGCAGGCTCTGGGGGGCTGGGGCCCGGACGGTGACCCAGCTGGGGCCAGGAGGAGCTGAGGGCCACCTGGGCCGTGGTTTGTCCCCTTGAAGGATGTGATGGATGCTCGGGAGCCCGCTCAGCCCAGCTGACGGGGACCGGCTTCCACCAGAGGGAGGCGGTCTGTCCCTTCCCTCGACAGCCCAGGCCTGTTCCCGGCCCTGCACTGCGGGAGGCGGGGTCAGGGTGTAGTGTCCTGTCCTAAGGCTCCGGAGTGATGGCCGGGCCCGGAGCAGGGTTTCGTCTGAATTCAGGGGCCCCGTCTTGGGGCCAGGCTCCTGTGGCTCAGCAGGAGCTGTCTGCCCTGCAAGCTCTCGGAGGCCTGGCTTTGTGCAGAGAAGCTGTGGTTTTTTTGGTTTTTTGTGTTTTTTTTTTTTACCACTGTGGGGAGGAACACTGGTACCTGATACGATTTGCGGTCCTCTTATGGGCGCGAGCCTGTCGCTGTGCACTGCGGTCCATTTCTCTTCACGGTTTGCTTTTTTCCCCTGTTTTTTGAAAATAAAAAAAAAAATTTAATGTTCATTTAATTTTTTTAGAGAGACACAGAGACAGAGTGCCAGCAGGGGAGGGGCAGAGAGAGAGGGAGACACAGAATCCCAAGCAGGCTCCAGGTTCCCAGCTGTCCCAGCCCGACACGGGGCTCGAACTCACGAACCTCGAGATCGTGAGCGACTGAGCCGCCCGGGCACCGCTAAAACTATTTTTTTAAAGAGTTCTTTGCACATTAGTCTTCACCCTTCGTGACAAAGGTTGCCAACTCTTTTTCCCTGGTTTGCTATTTGTTATAGGTATCGATGCTCTTTATTGCTTCTGGATTTTCCGTCATGGTTAGAGAGATCTCCCCTGCTCCCAAGTGTAGAAAGAACGTCACCCCCGCTTTCACGTGTTTACAGTTAGGTCTCTGACGGCTTCGAGTCCCTTCTGGGACTTCACTCCGGTGCGAGGCACAGAGTCAACCCTCCCCCACACGGCCCGGGCACCACTTACCGCGATGTCTGCTTTCTACCCAGTGACGCCGGGGCCGCGCCCGTCAGATACTGAGTGTCCTTTGTACTTGGGCCTGGTTGTGGCCAGTCATCTTTGTCCACTCGCCCGGAGCACGTGCTGTGACTGCGGAGGGTTTGAGCTGTGTTTGGTGACCCGACCACAGTGCCACCGCCCGCGCGTGTCTCCTGCAGCGTTTGCTTGGCTTTCTTGCTGGCTGTTTTCATACTGATCTGGGAATCTGGCATCCAGCCTCAAAGCACTTTGGCGTTATTATTTGTTATTTTTATCACTATTATATATTTACGATTCTATATTATGTAATTTTATGCTAATGACTTTATTATTATTATTGTATCATCAACACGTATGTGTTAACTTGGGGGGAACTGACATCCTTAGGATGTTGGGATATCGTTTCTAAGAGCAAGGAATGACTTTCCATGTTTTCCAGTCTTTCGGGAATTTAAAAAATTTTCACCGGAACCAGGATTTACGCATTCCTTGTTAGATTTATTTCTAAGCTCTTTATAGCTCTGCTGTTACTCATATTTTTCTTCTCATTGTTTGCTATGTGAAGCCTGTTGGATGCCTTTTTTTTTAAATTTTTTAAATGTTTATTTATTTTTGAGAGAGAGAGAGAGAGAGTGTGCATGAGCGGGGGAGGGGCAGAGAGAGGGAGACACAGAATCCGAAGCAGGCTCCAAACTCTGAGCCGTCAGCACAGAGCCCGATGCGGGGCTCGAGCTCGCGAACCGTGAGACCACGACCTGTGCCGAAGTCGGACGCTCAACCGACTGAGCCTCCCGGGCGGCCCTGGTGCCTGTTAATGTTACATTCCGCCACCGTCCTGAGGCTCTCAGTGCGTGTGATTGGCTTTGTGGTGTCTATTTCTTCCAGCGTCACCGTCACGCTGCAGATAGGAACTGGTTTTCCCCTGACTGTTCCCTCCTGTCCGGTTTCATCCGCTCGTATCTTAGCAGGAGCCGCGACTCCTCACTGTCTTTCTGACCCGGCCAGACGTGGTCTGTTCCCACCGAGCGGGGCGTCGGGGTGTGGGCGCGCCCTGTGCGCACGTCGGCGTGTACGCATGATTGAGAAATGACCCACCGCTTCCTAATGCGCTAGCATCTTTTAGAACAGGAAACAGATGTTATGTTTTCTCAGAGGCCTTTTAAGTGTCGGTGGAGATAATCGTATGATTTTATTCCTAGATTGATTAACAAGGGGGGGTTATATTAAACAGTGGCCCAGTATGGAACCATTTTGCATTCTTCGTGTTAAACTCATCAACTTTTTGTGGTAATTTTTAAGTTGCCTCCCATGTTAGTAATCAGTTCATCAGAGCTTCGTATGGAAATTATGAAAATTGTGTTCTTTCCATCAAGTGCAGTGTTCCTTAAATTTAAGTTACGCTTTTCTAAGCATGTGGGTGTTGCTTTATGACGTTGAAGTTTTCCAAAACAAAGACCCTAAACTCCTCAGGGAATTCTGATAATTTGCTGATATTATTTATTGCAATGTGCACAGGTTTGCTTTTCCTGTACGAACTCACTGGTTACATTTACTACAAGAGTGGGGCGCCTGGGTGGTTCAATCGATTGAGTGCCCTACTCTTGAGCTCATCTCAGGTCTTGATCTCAGGGTTGTGAGTTCAAGCCCCGCATTGGACTCCTTGCCGGATGTGGAGCCTACTTTAAAAAAAAAAATTCACTAAGTGAGCACCAGAAGCTTCTGTCCTGGAAGTATTTGTGCAGAGGCCACGTTCTATGGGGACAGACGTGCCAGCCAGCCTCTAACCTTGGGCCCCCCGAGGACCCTCTCCTCCTTCCTGGGGCTACAACCTCTGCTATCACCTCCAGCCCCCCGGCCCACAAAGACTCCCTTCAAAGGGAGCTGGATGGCCCCCCATCCTGGCACCAACCCTGTGTGCACATGGTCCTCCTTCTGGAAGCTTCCGTGTAGCCCCATCAAGCCTTCCAGAAGGCACACAGGGCTGGCCTCAGAGACCTGGGCCTGCTCACCCCCCCCTCCCCCCGGAGCAGCCCCTCCGAGGAGGGGAGAGGGAGCCGGGGCCCAGAGGGAGCAGCCTCACTGCCAGGCCAGGTGGAGAGCGGATGAAAAAGGGGCGAAGGGGCAGCCACGGGAAGTGGGGGGGGGGGGGCGGAATTCTCCTTTCACTCCTGCCCGGCCACGAGGACCCGGGGGCGTGCCGCCCTGAGGGTCGGATGCTGGCGGATGGTGGGACCCGGACCCTGTGTCCAGCCCGCTCCCCTGCAGCCTCAGGCTCCGGCCGCCTTCCCCCACGTGGCCAGCAGGTGTCAGGGCGAGGAGGCTGCTCGGGCCTCCCGGGCGGTGGGCTCTGGGCAGCCAGGCACCACCTGTGGAATCTCTACCCCAGCGTCTTCTCAGGACCCCGTGACCCACCCTGGACCTCTTGCCTTTCCTCCTCGGTCTTCCCTTTGATCCTAATTCTGTAAAGAGGCAAGAGACGCCCCGTGGGAAGATGGGGGTGACACAGACCAGCCTCCATGGCGTATGCCCTTCCTTGCCTGCCCTTCCAGAAGCCTCTGTCAGGCCAGGGAGACGGGCAGGTCTTAGGAATGGTTTATTGACGAAAGGTTTGTGGGGAGAAAGGGCTGCGGGTCCGGTCCCCCCTCGGCTCAGGGAGGCCCCAGAGTCCAGCCAGAGCCCCGGCCCTCCCCCCAGACCGTGCTGGCTCAGCGGGAGCCCGGCAGCGGCTGCCCCGCCCCACCCCGCCCAGGCTCCCGGCTTCTGCACCCCTCTGCAGGCGTCTGGGTGTCTCTAGGCCCCGGGGCCGGCTTCCCTCTAGGAGTTCGGTACTTGTTCTTCTGGCTGTACAACAGGTTCCTCTGGAACAGGCGAGGAAGGCGGCCATGATACAGCAGGACGGCCAGGACCATCCCTGCAAGAAACCAGGCGTCAGACCACAGGGCCCAGTCGGCTCGCTGCAGCAGGAGGCAGCCCGGGTGCTCACGCCGGGACCGTCAGTGCGACGGGGGCCCCACAGGCCTGGACCTGGGGGAGCCTGCGCACCTCCGTCAGGGAGCCAGCGCCCGGACCCTGGTCTGGCCCTTCCCACGCCTCCCTCCCCTCCCCGCCCCCTGCGCCTACCCCTGGGAGACGCGCATGACCCATCAGGAGCCGGGCCCACTTCTCGGCCAGGCTCCGGGGACCTGGGCCTGGTGTCGCCGGCACAAATGTCGTGGGCCGCGTGCACGGCCTCTTTCTTCCCAGGGCTGCCTCCCAAGTGACCTGTCATCCCCGTGCATGGCTGTGTTGGGCGTGTCGGCAAGAGTGGAGGTGACAGCGAGGGAGGAGACGGGTGTGGGTGGGGCCGGGGCTGGGAAGTGCAGGGTGTGCTGAGGGCAGGGCCCGGCCCCTGGTTCCCAGGTTCTTCCCGGAACCTGTGGAGCCGAGAATCCTAAATTCTCACGCGGCCGCTAGGGTCACTGGGAAGGTAAGTGGGCCACAGCGGGACAGGAGAGCACATTTTCTTCAAGTGTACGTGAATCTTGTAAGGACTTACACAGGGAAGCCCCCTTGAGCCCGAGGGCTGTTCTCAGGTGCACAAGGCCCGTCCCCCGGGAGGCGGCGGGGGAGGAAGTCACAGGGAGGGCGGAGAGTTAGTGCCCTGACTGAAAACCCGGAAGTGGCTCTGCGAGCCCCCCCCCCCCAGCCCGTTATGTAGAGAAGGGGGAGGGGATAAGGAGACCCTCGCTGCCTCTGGAGGGGGGCGGGGATGCGGGCAGGGACTGCTCCTCTTCCCGGCACCCGAGGCCGCGGTCAAGTGGAAAGTGAAGTCAGAAATAGGAACGATGGGATTCCTCATGGCTCCTCTAGCTGCCTGGGAGCCCCGGGGAGGCCGAGGCCGTGCTCCCCGAGAACACGCCCACCGCGTAGACAGAGAGAAGGGGAGGAAGCTTCCACAGCTCCACCGGACCCCGCTCACCCGCCGGACAAGGTGTGGAGAGTGCGGCGAGGCCGAGGGGCCAAGGCCAGGTGCTGGAGAAGTGGCCCCTGCCTGAGCCCCGGGCTCAGGGTCTGTGAGGGCGCCCTGCAGGCGTGGGTGCGTCCCTCCTGCCCGCCCAGCACCCACGTCCACCACAAATGCTTTGCGTGGCAATCCCCAAGCCACTGTCCAGGCCTGGCCTTGCCTGCTGCCCACGGAGCCTCCCAGGTGACCCCTCTGCCCTTACCTGTCAGAGGACCCAGCCAGTACACCTGCATGTACTCCAGCAGGGTGTGGTCCGAGCAGTGGAAGGTGGCCCAGGTGGCCAGGGCCGGGTTGAAGAAGGCGGACGTGAAGGGCCCAGCTGTGGGAGGAGGCACAGACCGTCCGCGTGGGGCCCTGCCTGCGGCCGCCTCTCCGGCCAGGAGAGGAGCCACCCCGGAAATCCCCACCGTGGTTCCCGGCACACAGGCTGGGGCTCAGCCTATCCTCGCCCCGCTGTACTGATGGGGACGTGGGCGGGAGGGCTACTCGGCCAAAGCCAAAGGTCCCCGGATCAGGGAGCAGCTGGGACAAGAGTCCGTCCGCAAACCTCCCCCACCCTACCCACCGCTCATCTCCCCGAGCTCTTTTCTCCTCTGTCCACCTGGGGGCACTTGTCCTTGAGAGAAAGGGAGACAGAGGCAGAGAGATGGAGAGAGAGACAGAGACGGTGAGACAGGGAGACAGGCAGAGACAGACAGAGACAGATGGTGGAGAAGGGTTGAGCCCAGTGAAGAAACAAGAGAAAGGGGAAGGGGCAGGGCAGATGAGGAGGGGCTGGAGAAAAAGCCAGCGTCCTTCAACCCCGGCCACGTCCACCGCTGCCAAAGAGCTCCGGCCTCGTCCGGGCAGACCAGAGTGGGAAGCACTCTGCAGACCAGGATCTCCGGGAGGCGCCCTGGGTGGCGGCAGGGCTGACACAGGAGCTCCCGGCATCTCCCCAGGCGGGACCCCAGGCAGTCCGGACGCACAGCCCTGCTCCCGGCGAGTCTCTGCTCACCCGTGCCTCAGTTTCCCCGCCTGTGCGCGGGCTCTCGCGGCGCCTTCCCGGGCACGTGACGTCTGTTCTGTACCAGACCCTGGACGGCATCTCGGAAAGTCAGCCCTCTGGTTCTGTCCCTACCGGGCCCCGCCCGCCCCCGAAAGCAGACTTGGGGGAGCTGGGCCCTCAGGCCCTTTCAGGTGTAGCCGTAGCGCCCTGAGCAGGAGTGAGCCGCCGGCCACATGACCTGCACCCCACCCCCACAGCTCTGTTCCCCTGCCCGGGACAGCTGCCCTGGGAGGTCAGCAGTCCGGACATCCCACAGCTGACCTCAGCTCTCTGCTTGCACCACTGGTGGGAAGGGTGGCTGCGTGGGGGCCGGGAGAGGGGGGCGGTGCCAGGGAGCTTGGTCAGGAGGCCCGGGCCCGAGGCGCGGCCGAGGACGGGACGGGGGAGGTGCTGCCCTCCCTGGAGACATCTGGGGCCAAGTGGGAGGGGGAGGGGGCTGGGGCAGACACGGCGGGACCTGGTGCTCTTGGACGGGGCAGCAGAGGACGCGCAGGGGCCTCCAGAGCGGGGCCCGGCCTGGGCCCTGAAGAGACCGCACTGGCTGCCCCCCCACCGCCCCAACCTGTCCCGGGAGCCGGCCTCCTGAGATGGCCAGGAGCAGCTGGGATGCGGAAGATCCAGCCAGAACGACGGTCCCGACGGGGGCCCAGGTCCACCCTGCCGCACCGGGTCCTGTCCAGCCGGCCGCCGTGCCGCCGCTGGGTTCCCGGGAAAGGGCGGTCGGCAGCTTCCGTGGGCCGGCGGCCCCCCTTGGCTGGCGGCCTCGCCCCCGGGTGTCCGCAGGTGCGGGTGGGCGGGGCGGCCACGCGGGTGCAGAGGCTCTGACGTGGCCCAGGGGAGAGGCAGCCCCGTCTCACCTGTGTGGGTCATGACGGTGGCCAGCAGGGCCACGGCCGGCACCCGGTAGGCGGGCAGGCTGTTCCGGAGGCGGAGGAGGGTCAGGTGCAAGAAGAAGGCGCCGGCGCCTTCCACGAGCGCGCCGTGGGACACGGGCGTGCGCAGGGGGGAGCTGCAGTGCGGGTCCAGGAGGTTCTGGAGGACGTGCAGGTCACAGAGCTCCCAGGCCCAGTACAGCCGGGTCAGGGCACAGGCCGCCCGCACACCCAGCCCCTGGGCCGCCAGCTTCAGCAGCGTGCGGGGCGCGGAGGCCTCGGCCAGGAGGAAGTCCTGCAGGGACACGGTGGGGTTGGCCGCGGCGCCGTCGCAGGTCGCCCCGTGAACCAGGAGGAGCAGGGTGAGCAGGGTGAGCAGCAGGTCGGGGCCGAAGCCCCCCGCCCAGGGGCCGAGCTCCGCCAACATCCGCATCTCCAGACAGCAGGCCCCCAGCTGGGCCGCGCCCACCGCCTCCCGGGCGAAGCTGGCGTAGGCGCCCGCCGGGAGCAGGGCCTTGCACGCCCTCCTGGCCGCCTGGCAGAGGACGAAGGTGGCGAAGAAGAAGGAGAGGGACACGTTCAGACCGGCCATCGGCCTGGGGGCCCCTAGAGGAGCAGGCCGAGCGGGGGACCCGAGCTGACGTGTCAGGGCTGCCGCGCCCTGAGCCCTGAGCCCCGAGGATGGGGCCGCTGTGGGAGAGTCCACCTGGGCGGGCTGTCCCTGCGAACGCCACACCTGTGCCCTCACCCCCTCACCCCCGCCAACCCCCCCCCCCCACCTGCTGCCGGCCCGGGAGCAGAACCACAGCGGACGCCCATAGGTCAGGCGTCCTCCCTGGGGCCTGAGGCACGCCTGGCCCCCTGCCCCCACTCGGCCAGCCGCGGGTGCTGGACGCAGCTTCAAAGCCTCCGTCGGAGCTCCGTGACTCACGGCCCGGGCCCTTGGCTCCGTGGGCACGGCCTGGCAGCTCCCTGCCCCTGTGCTGCGTCCCACCTGGGTGAGGGGCCTTGGCTCTGCCTGCACTGTGGGTCCCCTGGCCCCAGGTCCCCCTGCGAAGGCAGCTGCGTGCCGGGCCAGGTGTCCCCACACAAGCGAGGGAGGGAGCCGTGGGCGCTCCGGCCTGGCCGCTCCGGACTCCTCAGGAAGCTGACCCTGCAGAAGTCTGCCCGGCCCACCATGCGCTTTGCTTTTCCTGCCTAGCAGCATAGACTCATAAAGATGCATTTCCAAGAAAGCCTGGCTGGCTGAGACGTTCAGGTGCTTCCTTCCGGACCCAAGATCACAATGACCTTGGAAGACTAGACCCGTTCCCCCTCGGTAAGCAGAGACTGCCTGTGAACGGCCCTCCTGGGGACAGGCTGTGGGGCCTGGCTCTCAAGCCCAGAGCAACCGGGGACTTTGGGACACTGGCCAGGCTTCAGAGACACGAGCTCGGAGGTCGTAGTCTCAGGGGCTTGAGGTCACCGACACGTCACAGTGACTGTAGTATGCCATCGACCTTGGGGAAGAGCAGACATTAAGCAGTTGCGTTGGGTCACTGACGGCGGCTGGATTCAGCGGCCAACCCCTGGTGGAGGGGTCATTCCAGGCAGAAGGAGATGGCCTGGCACAGTGCAGAGGCCGCTGGATGGGGAGCTCGCCGGGGGAGGGGTCTGCCAGGCTGGGGAGGGGCCTCTGGCCCTGAGCTCCTCCCTCAGGACTGGGAGGGGAGGGGGACAGAGGCTGGGAGGGGCGTGGCACTGGGGAGGGAGGAGCTTCGGGGGAAGGCCCAGGTCAAGGTCTCCTGGACATACCAGGCCCAAGGCAGTGGGCACAGTGGGGCGGGGAGATCAGCGGGGCGGGTGGGCCAGTGGGAGATGGGCACCTCGTCCCCTTACCCCATGTCCCAACCCCCGTGCCCCGCAGATGGACAGACAGAGCCATGGAGATGGGCTCTGAGCACAGCAGGTGGGCTTTCCGCAACGCAAAGGCCCCACCGTCCAGACACCGCTGGGGGTACGGGTGACGCCTCTGCCCCTCCTACCCTCACCCTGTGCCCACCTGGGGGTCCCCAAGGCCTGCAGCAGCACCCGACCCCTCTCTCTCACAAGCCTTCCCTATCCTGCTTCCCCCCTGCCCCTCAAGAGAAGGCCGGCCACCCACTTCCTTCCAAGGAGTTCAGCTGAGCAAGACTACTGGAGAAAGGGCTGGGTATGACGTCACCAGGAGGGGGCCCCTGAGAGCGCCTGACTCCCGGGGGACCGTGACTAAAGTCCTGGACGTGTCCCAAATGGCCCTGTCACCTGCAGCACTGCAGGGTTGCTCAGCAGGGCCCAGCTCTGGACCGCGGCCCCCTCTGGAGCAGGTGCACACATTCACAAGGGGGCCCAGCGGTAGCTCCGCCTCCTTGAGAGCCAGGCTTCCTGCGGGGGTGGGAGGGGGGCTCACCTCTGGCCCAGCCTCCGCCCCCCTGACCCTCCTTTTGTTTGTGTGGCTCCAGTCCAAGGGCTCCCCCCGCCCCCTGGCAGCCTCCCTTTGCGTGGACGCAGGGGAGACTGACAGCTAGGAGGGGGGTCCAGAGCATGGGCGACAGATGCCGCCTTTCCTCCGGTTGTCCCAGTAGAGGATTTTGAGGTCCAGAACTTTCCTGGAGGTGGGGAAGGGGCCTGGGCCCCAGGGGGCAGGGGTGAGGTTAACCCCACAGGAGCTCTGCCTGCTGCTCCCCCTGGAAGGCAGACAACCGTCCAGACCCCAGCCCCAGGAAGGGGTGTGGGGGGCAAGGGGCCTGTTCTTTCCTTTAAGGTCCCGCCCTGTCGGAGGAGCGGGGAACCGGTGGAGCCCTGGAGTCCGTGAGCGGAGAAGCCAGGGCTCCCTCAGCGATCACGCAGACGCCCTTCCACCCTCCAACCCCCTGCTCCAACTGGGGTGGGGGTGGGCCTGGCCCAGTCAGAACTCACAGAAAGTGGTTTCAGACCCAGGAAGCACATCACCGAGAGCACAAGCCTGGCTAATGCTCAGTGGCTATTCATGCTGAGCGATCAGCGTGAGTTCAATCTTTATTTTTGCCTAAGTTTAACTTTTATTTACTTATTTATTTATATTTGTTTTTGAGAGACAGGGAGAGAGAAAAAGCGCGTACACGCATGCTCGCACAAGCACGCACAGGGGAGGGACGGAGAGAGACAGAGAGGGAGAGAGAGAGAAAATCCCAAGCGGGCCCTGCTCTGTCAGCACAGAGCCCGACATGGGGCTCGATCCCAGGAACCGTGAGATCATATGATCATGTGAGCCGAGATGCTTAACCGCCTGAGCCACCCGGGCGCCCCATCATTTTAACGTTTAGATAAAACTTAAATAGAGCAAAGCACACGGTCTCGGGGCCAACTTGCACGCCGTGGGGGCAGAGGGATAAAGCCAGGGGACGGGCGGCCATCACAGGTGCTCACTCCTCCGTTGTCACCGCGTTCTCTAGGACGACGGCGCGCGACTGCAGCGGTGGCCACACTGCTGAGCCTGGCGGCCTCCCGAGGGGGGTGTCGGGGGAGCTCGGACCCTGTTGTGTCCGAGTCTGCTTCCTTTCAACTGCTGCTGACAGAGGACGTCCTGTCTCGCTCCCGGTCCTGAGGGTTCCCACTCCCACTCTGCCCTTAAGGATGGTGTTAGCCGTGGGCTGCTGAGAGACGTGCCTTGTCAGGCTGAGGACGTGATCGTCCACGTAAAGGCTCAGTTAGCAACGGACGTTAAATTTGGTCAAATGCTTTTTCTGTGTCTGTAGCGATTTTTCTCATTTTCTGATTTTCCTGATTTTCAACCAGATTTTTGTTGGCTTAACATGGTGAATCACACTGATGGGTTTTTGAGCCAACCCCACATTCCCGAGGTTCGCCCCACCCGATCACGAGGGATTATCCTTCTAGTTAGTAGATTCGGTTTGGCAAAACGTTACCGAAGATACTCGTTTTCTGTGTCGCTGAAGGACACTGGTTTGCATTTCATTTTCTTGCAATATCGTCGTGTGGTTTTGGTACCGGGTGAAGCTGACCGTACAGAAAAGCTGAGGCTGCCTGGGCACGTAGCTTACGCAGCCAGGTGCGGCCGGGTGCCGAGGGAAGCAGGTGGGTGCTCCCGTGACCATCGCCCCTCACACCCCTCCAGGCTCTCTTCCCCCCTGCCTCACCGGTGTGGGAAGTGGGTGCTCTCTGGACAGTGCTGGACCTCTGACCCCAGGGGCCATTCTTGGTCGCATCGAACAGACTTAACACACAAGGCCACAGTGGACACCCGCGGGTCTGATGTTGCATAAGGAGCCACATTTATTTCTTAATTGGACAGATTCTTAAGTGCACACACACAGTACAGGAGCCTAGAGCCTAACACTCAGGTTTAGGACGTCAGGGAACTCGAGTCGTTACGTCAGGATGGTGGTTACAGTGCAGGGGCCAGGGTGTGCCACACAACCACATATGTACAAGCTACGGGGGGACGCGGGGGACGGCCAGCTGCGGGAAGCACCGGCCTGGAAGAAGCCATAGACTCTGTTGATCCCTGGGGGCACTTCCCTGGTCCCCGGGGTAAAAGGAGGGCGCCTTCCGGGGTCCCGCACCGGAGGGGGCGGACGGAGGACCAGCACTGCGATCCGCTGACGCCCGAACCACTGGCGACATTCAGGAACTCTCCCCGAGTGCTTCGCCACGCCCGCCCGGCAGGTGCGGAGGGGGAACCGGGACGGAGGGGGAGGCTGCCTCCTTGCAACCACCCGGGGCGTGTGTGTGCGTGTGTGTGATCGGTGACCGAAACGTTGGCATCTTAGGAGTGATTACTCGGAACACGGAAGCCTTGGAACTTGGGAACGTGTCAACACCCCTGGGCACCAGCTGGGTCACACTGGAGCCTGGAGCCCAGCGCCCCCTTCCTGGGACCACAGCGGATCAGCGGGAGGACTCCCCCTCTCCCTGGAGGAGACAGAGAGCTTCTCTGGGTGAGGACGGCTATCCCTCAAAGCAAAACGAGTGCCATCAGGTGTTAAAAAAAAAAACTCCCAGAGAGATGGCTTTCTGGATCTTTCTTCCCTCCCCACTTGGTGAGAAATCACAGCCACAGCCAGGCCTGACCTTCCTCTGGGAAACAGCAGCCTCCCTCATCACAGATGTGAAGACTGGCCCAGTTTGCTAAGTGCCGTCCCCTCTGACGTGACACGTTGGGTAGCTTCTGGCAGGACAGACAAGGGACCAGGTGTTCTGACTCGGATCTCTCTCCCCACCAACTCCGAGGGTCTGGCAGGGGACAGGGGGTCCACGTGGCCCACACCTGGCTCGCGGGCACGGGCACCAGGGCCAGAATCAAACGGTCCTGGGGGCACCTCCATGGCTGTGGAGGCTCCCGCGTATGGGGCGCGTCCCCCTTCCCTCAGCCCCACGAGGCAGGTGCTCTGCAGGCTGGCTGGCCTCAGACCCCTGCGCCCCGGGTGCGGGGGCCTCGGAGCCTCCCCAGGCCGCGGCTCCAGGCTGGCTGACCTGGGTGGCCTGCGGCCCGGGCCCTGCACCTCCAGTCTCCCCGCGGGAAGGGGGGCTGTCGGGAACCAACTCATCTAGGAACCACGTCCTCCTTCCCTGGTCCCCTCCCTGCCCTCAAGGCCATCACAGGAGCCAGAATAAATGCTTGCTCTGGACTGTGCCATACCCCTGCCCTCTGCGTCTCGGCCCGGGAGCGTCCGGTCTCCGGACGTTTGCTCTCTGTCCAGGATGCGAGGCCTCCTCTGGGGGTCCCCAAAGAAGGCCGCTGGGTCCCCGCGTCCCACAGATGTGGTCTCCTCGGACGCGTTTTCTGCCGATGGAGCGATGCCATCAGTGGTGCCTTCCGAGCACCGGGACGAGGGGAGCAGCGGGTGGAAGTGACCGCTGATGCACTGCCCAGACCAGCCACGGGAAAGGCGCGCTCACAGCCTCCAAGCGGCCCGGCGCGGCCGGCGGAGCCAGACGCGGCTGCCAGACGGCGCTCAGATGGGGGAGCCCGTCCGCCTGGTCCCACGTCTGGGGCGAAGCTCAAGTTATCGGGGGGATAACTTTCCCAAAGGGAAGCCTCCAACCGAAACCTGGTCGCTTAGTGTGGGAGCCACGCCCGCGCACCCCTAGAGGAAAGAGGCCGCGCACACCTCGGGCCTCAGGGCGCGGAACCCGTACAATATCCACAGGCCTCGTCAGTGCCGCTTGGGGACAGCCAGGCTGAGGGGGCCCCAGACCACTGGCCGGGGTGCGACAAGGTGATCTGAACCAAGTGGGAAAGTGGGGGGTCACTGGGGTGCCCTGCAGGGTCTGGCGAAGGCAACGGAAGGCACCAGAGAACGGCATGGACGCCCAGGTTCCGAGCGGAACCTGCTCGTGGCGGGACAGGGGTTTATGGATCGGTTGCTGTTTTGACCGGAGTTAGAAAGAGGCCACGTGCGGCTGCGGGCAAGGGAACAGGTCACCGAAGACCCCCCAGGCCCCGGGGTTTCTCTGATGTGTCTGTGGCCCGGGTGTGGTGCCTGGCCAGACTCCCAGCCCGGGGCAGGCTCTTGCCCCGGCGGCCGGGCCTGGGCCGTGCAGTCCCTGGGGGCACGAATCGGACACTGCAGCAACACAAGGGCAGCGCCCTCAGGTGCAGGAGAGGGGAGCCTCCTTGGTGACGGGGGCCCCATTGCTGGCTGCCCTCCCCTGACCCCGTGGAATCTTCTCACTGGGACTCACAGACACTCCTCTCTCGGGGCAAAGAGGGGAAGCCACACACCTTCTTCCCGGGAACCATCTGGAGCTTGAGAAGCTGCACCCCCAGCCCCCCACCGCCCGGACCCCCCCCCGCCCCCGCCACCTGCACCCTGCCGGCCTGGACACACCACCCCTGCTGTCCCTGCCGGGAGAGCCCCACAGCCCAGGGGCCCATCTGCCTGGTCCCCCTCATGCCCGCACGCTCCTGGGGAGAAGCTGCCGGCACTGCCCGCGGGGTCGCGTCTCAGAGGCTGCTGTCCGGGTGAGACGCAGATTCTACCTCCGGCTGGGAGGGTGCACGCCACCCCCCTCGCGGCCTGGACCTCGGGCGCCGGGTCCCCTGATGCTCACACACACACACACACACACACACACACGCACCCCGGGTGGAAGGCCTCCCCCATGAGCTTGAGCTCGGTCCTGGGTGGACGCGCCCCCGTGGTGCCAACCAGGTGGTGCCCCGGCCTGTGCAGACGCCTCTTCACCGTGGTCTTCCCTATGAGGCTTGGGGATGAGAGAGGGAACAAGCAGGGGACGGGGTCCATCCGAATCCTACGGGTCTATGTGAAGGCATTAGAAATAAATACTTATAAATAGAACACAGTCTTATAGTTAATTTCTGAGTGGCCTGTTTCGGTGTCACTAAACTAATGTATATTAATTATAAGTCTGTCTATGCTTAAAAAAATATCAGAACGGCAGCGACGCCCCTGACTTGTGCCCTCCGGCCTCTCTGGCACCTCCCAGCCGCTCCCACCCGGGGACCGCTCCGAAAGAAGACAGAACGTGGCCTCTGCTCGGGGCAGGATAGGTCTTGCGGTGCAGGCGCCCGGGCCAGAGGTGGCGCTCTGTGGGGCCCCGCGCAGCGTCCCCAACAGGAGACCGGCTGGCTGGCTGGCTGGCTGGTGGGGGCAGGCTGGGCGCGTGTGACATGACGGATGGTGACGAGGACTGGGGGCGGGGCTGGCCTGCTGGCTGTCGTGGGGGCGCGGGGGGCTCCGGCTCAGACCCTCATCTGGGCAGACCGCCGTCTGGACAGCTTGGACCTGCGGGAGGTGGAGACAAGCGGGGGTCGGGATGCTGGCCTCTCGGCGGCGGACGCCCCCCCTCCTTCCCTGCTCACTCGGAGACCCGGGCTCAGGAGTCGCCCACCTGCCTTCTGCAAGTCAGCGGTGCAGGAGGGGCGGGGGTCCCACTGCCAGGGCTCGCTGTGCCCAGGCCTGACCGTGAGTTGTGTTTGCAACCGCGTGAGGGCCTGCCCCCAGGAGCGAGTACGTTTTGAACATCTCAGGGGCTCACACGCTTTACCAGCAGCAACGACACAAATTAGGCATTAACGTCCTCAAGAACGCGCCCGGGGGCGGTGCCCTCCCACCACCTGCAGGGGGAGCCGCGTACCGTATGGTCCCGGCCAGGAGGGGGTTGAATGCGTACAGCCAGTCGTGCATGTCCTTGTCGCTGTTGGCCTGCAGCAGGATGCCGCGGTGCTCCGTGCACACGGCAAACGTGTTGGGTGTCTGCAAAGGCAGGGCTGCCGTGAGACGGCGCGAGGCCTCCGCCAGGCTGGCACGCGGTGGTCACCGTGGGGCATGGGTGGGGGCAGGGGAGGGGCGCCACCGGGACATCCCAGGGGCGAGGGGGCAGGAAAGAAAAACCCGCAGGAGACAGCCGCAGCGCACACGGCCCGGTCTGACCCACACGGGGGCGGCCCCCTCGCGGAAGGCTCTGCGGTGGGGACACCCTGTGTCTTTTCCTGCCCCAGGTCTCCCTTGTGGCCTGCTCTGCGTGGTCCCCTGGGATGCATCTACCCCTCCCGGGCCGAGGTTCCTTCCCCCGCGATTCTGGCTCCGCTGCCGTGCCGGCCTCTCCTGCTGAGCCTGAGCCCTGGGTGGGGCAGGCGTGGGCGGCACGCCGAGTTCGTGCCCACCCCCCACCACAGGGCATCAGAAATCGGCCAGCGGGTGCTGTAGGGGTCTGGCAAAGCCAGGGTCACTGCTGGCTCGGAGAGGGGCAGGGCAAAGCCAGGGGACAGGAAGGCCGTGTTCCCAGGCCCCCGACATGGCCGGCCCCGTGGGGCTCAGAGCCCCCGACCCAGGGTGTCCCTGGGGAATGGGTCAGTGCTCGCCCCATCTGTGGACCACAGCCATGGCTGGCCGTCACCAGGACTAGGTGCCCCGTGGGAGGGCCGAAGGGGGACCCTGTGAGAGACAGGACGTGGGGACCTCGGTCTGGCAGCGAGTAGGAAACGGGCCTACGGGGGACGGGGCCCGGCTCCCACGTCCCGCAGCCCTGCCGGGGGTTCGCCGGGCCTTGGCCAACCCGGGACCCGCCCATCCCATTTCCAAGGCTGTACCTTGAGCATGGCCTGCTGGTCCTCGCTGTACTCCACCTGGGCGGTGGACAGGTTGAGCACGAACCTCTCCACAGAGTCCTTGTCACTGTTGTACATGTAGGCATACGGCCGCCGTACCACCACGAAGCGCTTGGCCCAGCCGGCCGTGTGCGGCTCCAGGAAGTGTAGGTAGCCCTTCTTGGAGACGATGGGGCTGCAGGAGGGACGCCTGCTGGCTCATGTGCTCCTGGCGGTCAGTGGGGGTCTCACGGTGGGGCCCACCACCCTCCACCAGGCCCGTGGCGGTACCGGCCGGGGCTCAGGGGCTATGGGGTACCCGGTAGAACCCCAGCTTGGGAGGTCAGAGACCAGAACCACCAACCTATTTCTGGGCCTCAGTTTCTCCAGCTGTGAAAAGGAGAAACTTTAAAAAAAAAGCTGCAGCCGCCTTCGCTGTCACATGGGGTTCCGTGACCACAACCCGTGGAGGGTGGCCTTCTTGGGCCACAAGGGCCAGGCAGGCATCTGGCACAGAGGCCAAACTGATAACTCGCAGATGCATTAAACCATCTTTCCGCAGAGGTGCCCGCGAGGTCCCCGGCCCCCTCCTGCCCTTTTGCTGTCTGCTCCTTCTCTGCTCCTGCCCCAGGTCAGGGGTGGCCTGCCTGCCTGCCTCCCTAGTGTGGCGCTGTCCCCGGGCCTGGGTCAGGGACAGAGCTGGCCGGGTGGTTTTAGAAGAGCCCCGGTTTGGGGCAGGGCACCCCGCACACACCTGACCCGGATCTCCTGGATGTCAGGAACCAGCAGGCGCGGGGGCTCTTTGTCTGCCTCCACGGCCCGAGCAGGGGATGGAAGCTTCTTCGAATCTGCCTCGGGCACAGGCTCAGGTTCTGGGCTGGCCGGCCGGGAGCAGGGCTGCGGGGTCCTGGGGAAGCAAAGCGAAGCCTCTGCACCCCTGCAGGGAGAGTCCCCGCTGGGCCGGGGAGCCACGTGGGACCGGGCTTCCTCCCACACCCAGCCGGCCCCATGGGCACCTCCCAGGGTCTGCCCGGCCACAGCCACAGCTGGAGCTCGGGGAGGGTCCGGCGTGGCCGCCAGACCCACCGCCCTTCTCCTGGCACTTTCTGCTCCCCGCCCCTGTGAGAGCGGACCCCTGTCTCTTCAGCTCCCCGGCTGAGCCCAGGCCCGTCTCAGATGAGGCCCAGAGGGCTGGATGCCTTTTTATTTTAAGAAGAAAACGTGGATGCCTTGAGGGATTTGAAGTCTAAGGGACCGGGCGTAAGAGGTGCTGGTAAAGCTGAGCAGACACCAGCCATCAGCACGACGGCAGGCCCGTGGGTCTCCAAGCTACTTCACTGCCGGTTTTCCTACTGACTATTATACCAGCACTTGCCCCCGAAAAGGGTTTGGCTTTTGTGCCGGTTTGACCCGTTCCCGGTTTTCGTCCCCAGTGCATTTTAAATCTACCCTTCAGCAGAAACTGGCCTCGGAAAAGTAACACAACCGGAGATGGGCGGGGCCCGCGCCAGCCAGGGCAGGGCGCGGGGCAGATCCCTTCCAGCTGGCCCTGCGCTAGACGCCTGTGGCCGTCCCTCGTGCCCGGCCACGCGCGCGCCACGTTCCCTGCACTGTGCGCCTGAGTCACGGCCGAGGTCATCGGTCGGTTCTCGGCCCTGGAAGCTGCTCCCGGAGCCTGGAGCTCACTCACCTCAGATCAGCTGCTCCGTACCGCCCCTCCACCAGAGAGGGGCAGGTGGAGGAGGGTGTGAGCGTGGCTGCCCCCAGAGGGGACGTGGATGGGTCCCGAAGCAGGGTGACAGACATCTCGGAGAGCTGTGGAGGACAGTGGGCCTTCGGCGTGGGGCTCGCGGAGTGGGGACGCCCCTGCGGTGGCTAATTCCTATGCCCCTGCTCACCTTTTACCTCCATTTGGGGCACCCCCCATTCCAACTGCAGGCCAGACCCTCTTCCCAGCCCCCCTCGACCTGCCCCTGGCCCCTTCACGCCCCTACACACGTCAAAGGTGGCGACCGGCGATGGGCCAGAGACTGAGCAGAGACCGCGCACGGCAGGCCCCGGATCGAGGGGGGTGGGGCAGCACGGGGACCACGCTGGCTCTGGGGACCGGGATCCGGCCCCTGGTAGAGGAAGGATGGCCACGGGGACGGGGCCTGACCAGCCCAGGACAGAGGCAGCTGGGTGAGGGCCAGGCCGGGAGGCCCCTGTGCTCCACAGACCCCAGGCACAGGGAGACGGGGCCCTTGGCTACGACAGTATGCTTCTGGGAAAACCCCTGTCTCCTTCTCCGGGCACGACTGTGAGTTCCTCTTGGTGACAACAGCCCCGTGATGACCTGGGGGTGGCCCCTCTCTGCCCACCTTGCTCTCACTGGCGCTGACGCACACGTGGCCGTGGGCGTACTCTCGGTTGAACGTGTGCGTGAGGAGGCGTAAGCACTGCAAGAGGAGCAAATGCCCGGGGTCAGGAGGCCCCCGGACCCGGCGCCGCCCCAGGCGCGGCCCCTGACGTGGGTGACCGTCCGGGGGCCCAGGCACCTCCACCCTCCGAGGTGACGGCTGAGCCGGGGAGGCCCCTCAGAGCAGGCTGGGGGCCGAGGGCAAAGACGGGGGGTGGGCAGCGCTGCCCGCCGTCAGCCAAGCGGCAGAAAGAGCCAGCTCCGGGCCGAGGGGGTAGGCTCCCGCCGGTCAGCGTAGGCATTCAGGGAAGCAGGTCACTGCTCGGGGGAGGCTGACACATTCCAGTGTGGGCGGCCGAGGGGTAGGCGAGGGGACTCCCGGGACCCCTCGTTCTCCCCGCCCCTGCTCCGACGGGACGGGGCGGAGTCACCCCCGGGGGGGGGGGGCCGGGGTCACAGCAGCGCCGCCTGAGCCACCTTGACGGCCAGCTCCCGCTGTCTCTCGTTGGGAGCCTCCAGGGGGGCCGGCCGGCCCTCGGCCGAGAGCGGGGACGAGGGGCCGGACGGGCCGTGGGAGCCGGAGTCCTCGCTGCAGGCGGGGGACGGCGCCTCGGGGCCGGGCCGCTGCGTGGTCTCCAGCTTCTCCCGCAGCAGCAGGTAGTGCCTGGTCTTCTCCACCTGCGCGAGAGCCGGAGCGCAGCTCAGCCCCGGGGGCGACCGGGCCCACAGCGCCCGCCGTTTCCCTGGGGCGCGGCCGGCACTCGGCCTCGAGCCCCAGCCCCGCAGCCGCCCTTCGAAGCAGCCAGCGCGCTGCCCTCCCCTCCCCCCGCAGGTGCGCGGCTGCCCTGGGGTCGGCGGGGGGTGGAACTGACGGACACCCGAGCCCCCCCCCCCACGCCGCCCGTGCGCCCTGCGGCCCGCAGTCCGCGCCCGGCGAGCACGAGCGCACCTCCTGCAGGAGACTCAGCTTCTCCAGCTCCCACTGGTGGTCCAGGATGAGGCTGTCGCTCCGGGGCCTCCAGCCCGCCAGGTTCTCCTCGCCGCGGACGTAGGCCACGGACGTATCGAGCACGCGCCTCCGCCGCCGCTGCATCCCTGGAAAGGGGGTGCCGGTCTGGCCACATCCGCGCCCTGGCGCCAGGCCTCGGGCCCCCCCGTGGGGACTTGTCCACGGAGGGAGGCCGGCCCCCCGGGAAAGCCTCGGCCACAGGAAGTCATCCGGCACGGCGGCCGCCGGGCCCGCCCCCCGCGCGGCCTCTCCCCTCACGGTCCTCCGGCCTCTCAGAACAACTCCCGAAGCGCAAAGGTGAGCACGTGAGTCTCGAAAGTGAGGGCCCCCCAAAACGGCGGCTTAGCTGAGGGACCCCGGGGAACCCTGACTCCTAACCAAGCGCCCCCCCCCCCCCCCACCAGGCGCCTACCTGGGCTGCCGGCATCGGCCACATGGCACAGGCTGAGCTCGTACACGCCTGTCACGCGGTTGCTGCGGGGAGAGGGGAGGCGGGTGGGCACCGGGCATGGCCAGGGCCGATCAAATGCGAAGCTGGCACCGGTCCTGCTGCGAGCCCATGCTGGGTGGCCCTGCGCGGGGCCGCGGGGGCCCTGAGCTGCAGCCACGTGTGGGCGGTCCCCTTCCCAGACCCCTCCGGGCCCCCTCTTGCCAGGGACCGCGATTTCGCCAAGTGCGCGCCACGAACCTTTGCACAGGGGGGAGCCAGGCTCGCAGGCGGTATCCCGTGCTCACTAGGTGACCCTGCGTGGCCGGGTTACAGCCAGCCCAAGGCCACTAAGTCCTGAGCCCCAGACTCTGTCCTCCTGGCTGTGCCCAGGTGTCCCGCACACTGGGGTCCATGAGACAGCGTGGGGAGCCTCACCGAAGGTGAGCACAGGTGGCCTGGTGGTCTCTCCTCACTGCCGTGACACTCTCGTTCACCACCCCTCCCCGCCCCAGGAATGCAGGGACAGGTCAGAGAGCAAGAAGGGAGGGCCGGGCCTGGGCCTGACACTCTCCTCCCTCGGGCACTGCCAGCCTCCAATGGCAAGAGGCCCTGTCCAGAATGCCCTCTCTCCAGTCGCAGCCCCCAGGCCTGATGGCACGGCCCTGAGGTCCTACGGGGAAGCGGGCCCAGGACCACCCACAGGAGGGCCGAAGGGCAAACCCCCCAGGCCTTCTCCCGCATGCCTGTGGGCAGACTCGGGCTCTCTCACGCCCCTCAATGTGCCATCTGTGTCCCATGGCCTCCACTGACCCCAACATCAGGGGCAGGTGAGAGGCTCTGAATGCAGGGGACTGGCTGGGACAGTGGCCACTCTGCCTTCTGGTCTGGGCCCGCCTGAAGCCGGCGTGTCACTCGAGCCTCTGCCAGACACGCCAGCCGCTCCCCGTGCAGAGTCTGGTCTGTCCTCACTGGGGCCAGAGTGCCGGACAGCAGACCCCTGGGCCACCCCCCGAGGGCAGGCTCACCTCTCCGAGGCCCGCAGGCTCCCGCTGCCAAACAGGTTGCGGATGGAGCGCGAGGCGGGCAGCTTGGCATCCCGAGAGTAGAAGACCATGCAGAAGTCCTTGGTGATGACGGCTGGCTGGGTGCAGTTCTCCATCTGCAGTGGGGGGCAGGGGGGCTCAGGCGCAGGAGCACCCCGCGGCACCCGGGCCCCAGGCCCCCTTCTAACCTCCCGGGGCGCACAAGCCACTGACTGACAGCCCCAGACCTTCGTGGGTCTCTGCCCTGGCCCCCCACCCAGGTGCGAGCTCCCTGCCCCCCCCCCCCCCAGGAGACCGCCGGGAGAGAGCCAGGGCCCCGCCTCCCTGGGCCGCAGAGGGCTGGCGTGGGTGCCGGGGACCCCGAAGGTCCCAGACACAGGCCTCACCCTGTCAGGCCCCCGCCACCTTGCCACGGGATGGGGCAACACGCTCCCAAAAACACCTGTGAAGAGCAAACCAGATCCTGGCTTCCCACCCACATTTTAACTCTAGATGACTTCCCGGGGCCCTGACACGCCGTTTCTCACACCGCTGCTTCTCTTGTTTTCCTGCAGCTCAACAGCAGGTGCCGGCAGGGCCGCTGTGGGCCGGGACTCACGGCGGCAGGGCCCAGCCAGTGCTTCCCCAGCAAACCGCCACCCCGAGAGGCAGTCGGGACGCTCCCTTCCCACAGCCGGAGCAATCGGGCTGGGAGGGGAGGTGGGGTGCCACCGTGCCACCAGCCGCCACCCTCCGGGCTGCTGGGTCCTCGCTGTTGCACCCAGCTGGCAACGCCCATGCTCCGGGCCACCCGCTGTGCTTGGCAGGGAAGGCACAGCGCAAGACCCCGGGGACGGGGTTGGGCAGGCTCTTGGTTCAGGCTGCCCGGAACATGGACGCAGGCCTCCCGCAACCCCGAGGTCAAAGCCTCACTGAACGTAGTGCCGGGAGGGGGAACGGCGCCATTAGGAGTACGTGGATTGAATAAGAACTTGACAAGTCCTCTGTCCGGGGCTACCCAGGGCCCCCACTGCCCCTTGGCAAGCATCTCAGACTTGGGGGGCAGCGATTTGGGGGTGCACCCTTGGCACAGATTTCTCACCTCAATGTAAGCCGAGAGGGTCATGTAGATTTTCTCTCGGTACGGGGTGACCCGGTTCAGCAGCAGAGAGTTGTGCATGGAGCTGTCCCACGCGGCCTCAAACTGGTAAAAGGTCCTGGAAGGAAGCAGAGACAAGGTCAAATGTGGCAGCACACGGGCCGCGCTTGTGGGCTGGGGACATGCAGACGGACAGACACAGACAGAGAGACCTATGGGCCACCGGTCAGGAAGCCCGGGCGGCGGGTGGAGGAGAACAGTAGGTTCCTCCTTACTGGGGACCGGGCTGGGTGGGGGACTCCCCTGCGGATGGACGGACGGACGGGGCAGCCGCAGCGCAGACGCTGAGGCGGGGGCAGAGGGGGCAGGGAAGGGAGGGCAGGAGGCAAGCGGGCTGGGACACAGCAACAAAGGGAAAGAGGGAGGGAGAGGAGGGGAGGTGGGGGCAGACAGGGGTGAGAGACGCGGAGAGGGCAGAAGGGGGCCGCCCCTTCCTGCCCCGTCTGAGTAAGGAGGTCCCGACCTGCCCAGGTTTGCCAAAACCTTGTGTGGCCCATCTCCTCCCTTGGGGGAGGACACTTGGAGTGGAAGCGGGGTGGCCCGGGGCAGATGGCCTCGCCCCCGCCCCCCCGCGGCCAGGCTCCTCTCGGTTTAGCACGGAGCAGGTGGTGGGCCCTGCTCCCTGTCCCCATCTCGAACCCAGAAAGACTGTGAGCAGAGCCGGAGGCCCGTGGCCCCTCTGAGGGCAGCCTAAGCCGCCCCTGGGAGGCGGGACATCACACCCTTCAGCGGCCTCCGCTCCGGGGCAGGGTTTCCTATTACAGGATAGCTCCTGTTTTCAACCACCCGGCAGAGCTCCTAAACTCTTGTCCGAGGCCCGGTGGGCATTCGAGGATCCTATCTGAGGTGGTAAATTTGCCTCAGTCCACAGTGTGGCCGCTCAGCCCCCAGCCTTGCCCCGTTTCCATCCAAGCATCCTCAAAGACACAGACCGCGGGCAGCGGCTCACGCCCTGGCCCCACCGGGCCCCCCCCACCCCCACCCCACGAGGAGCCGGCCCGGCCCAGGGGCGCGGAGGGCGGCCAGGAGGAGCGAGGCCACGCCGAGGCGCGGACGGGCTCCCCGTGACACGCTCAGGGGCGCGGGGCGAAGCAGTGGGACGGGGCAGGGCCGCTGTCACACACACGTCACCGAGGACAAAGACCCAGGGGAAGGGACGTGAGGACAGCGGGGTGACCGGAGAACTGGCAGAGAGCGCAGGGGAGACGTCGCAGGAGAAAGGGGACTGAAAAGCGGAAGAGGGACGGACCAAGCCAGCGCGGAAGAGAAAAGAGAGCTGTACCTAGTGTCATTTCCGAACGAAACGCTAAAGGTGGAGGCAGCCAGGACACACACGTACACACAGAAGAGATGGACAAGTCAGAACGAGCACGGTCACACGGCCGGGTACAAGCTAACCGACAGCGAGCGGGCGTGTGTGCTGTCCCGCCGGCCGCCGAAGCGCCTCACGGGGCGGCGGGCGGGGCCCTCTCCGACCCCGGCCCCCCGCGTCTGCGCTGAGAGCTTTGGGTCCACCCCAGCAGGACCAGGCGGGTACCCGTGGACCCGTGACCCAGACCTAAAGGGACACCCTCGGTCCCGGGGGCCCCCAGACGCCGCAGGCCCGCAGGCACGGCCGGTGGTCCACGGCAGCCTGGCCCAAACGCCCTCCGGACCACCGGGCTCCGAATGCTCCCGCACAGCCGCTCGACCCCGGGCCTTCGCCAGACATCTCTGTACCCTGCTTCCTGGACGGACCACCGGCAGGCACTGGGGCCCCATGGAGACGTGCTGCGGGCTGAACGAGCCAGTACAAGGTGCCGAGGGCGGGGCCCGGGGGTCATCATCCTTAGTCCTCGCCTCCTAGAGGCCCCGATGACACACCGGGGACGGCTAGCCTGGGGCCCCCGCCCAAGTAGGCCAGCCAGCCCCAAACCCTCCAGCTGGGCCCACGGCCTCAGCTCGGTGCGGTCCCCTCTGTCCACCCGCCTCAAAAGTCGCTAAAGAACACCGCCGGCTTCCGTTCCGCTGCAAGCGCTCCGGCCGTGTGGACCCAGCCTGCCCCCACCGCTGGCCCGAGATCGGGGACCAGCACGGTTCTACACCAGCGTGCACTCTCTGTGTGCCCCTCCCAGGGCAGGCTCCTACTCGGGCATCAGGAGCTGGGTCCCCGCCTCGTCTGGAGCCCCTCAGCCTCGGGCGGGACACTCCAGAGGAGCCAGAGCCAGCCCGGTCTGGCCAGCCAGAGACCCAGGGCTCAGCCAGGGGCCTCGGCCCAGGACCAGGTGGGCCGTTCCAGAACTGGCTGGAGCCGCACGGAGAGACGGCACACCTCCCACAAGGCTCACCGAGGCCCCTTGGAGGTGCTCTTGGCCGGGAGGCCCTCCGTCAGGCTTTCGCCCCGATGAGACTCCAGTGACCAAGAATCTCTCCGAAAACCTGAACCTGTGGGTCTCACGTATGAGGTGACGGGGGGTGGGGACCCTCTTGGGCCCACGTCCACAGCCTAGGATGGCACCTTTCACCGCACCGCTCCCCAGGTGCCAAGATGGCCGGGGTCTGACCTGGCATAGCCAAGCTGCTGCCCATAGCTGGCTCCAAACCACTGGTCAGCCCCCAGCCAGCCGTGGGTGCCAGACCCCGGAGCCCCAGGCAGGAAGGGTCCCCAACAACACTCCCGAGCCCCTGAAGCCTCTGCAGAGGGAGGTCCCGCCCAGATGACGGCAGGTGTGCTTGGGGTGCAGAGGGCGGTGGCCCCCCCCCCCCGATGTGGGACCTAGACAGCCACGTAGGACACCAAGCCTGCAGGACGCAGCATGGGAACCGCTGATTGGTGCCCCCTTGATCAGGAAGCAGGAAACTAAGACCCAGAGAGCCAGAGAGGGAGCCGTAGTGAGCCAGGATGCCATGGGAGGCCGTGGGTACCATACCGGACCCCCACTTGTGAACAGGCGCAGGGCTCTGGAGATCTCTCTGGGCATCAGGTCACCCCCAGAAGAGAGCCCCATTCCCCACAGCACCCCTCACACTGCCCCACCCGACACCCAGCCAGTCCCTCAGACACAACTCCTCGGGGAACCGTGCGGCCCGGACGTGGGGTCCCCGGACCCGAAGCGGCAGCACCACTCGGGACGCCGCGCTGTTAGCAGTGCGGATTCTCAGGCCCCACCCCCAACCCCCTGACCCACTGAGGCAGAAACACTGGGATGCGGCCACCTCGCGAGTGGAGCACCCGAGCCCACTCCGGCGCCTCCCCTTGGGCTTGGCCCACCCCACCAGCCCGCGGGCCCTCGGGATCCAGCCCATCTGGGGAAACAGGCCAGAGCACGTGTCCCTCCTCCAGTGAGGTCCCACCCACGGCCCCGGTCCTCAGCCCTTCTCCGGGCCACCCTTGTGTAGGAAGAGCAGCGGGCAGGGCAAGGCTTGTCCCACGGCAGAGCCCTAGGGGTTCCCACGGGGCCCTCCCTCTGGAAGGAAAACGCCGCCCTGCACGGATCCTTCTGCAGCCGACTGCGGGGCTCGGGATCAAGGCGCCCCCTCCTCTGAGACATCCCTGGTCCAGTCCAGCAGCCTCCGGCCATATCTCAACACAGAGCCGCTCACGCCGGGTGGGGCGGGGTCCCAGGCTGGGAGGTCTCTCGGCCGGCTCTCCTCTAGCCACGCACGAGGGTGGGGCCGCAGGGGCCCAGAAACGGGACCACCCCCAATTCAGTGATGGGACGTGGAGCTTGATGCTCAAACAAAGGAGGACCCATGTGGGGAAAACCAAAAAGTCACTTAAAAAGTTTGTCGACAGAGAAAACGTCATACGCTCTCCAATGTTTTGTCCGTGTCGACTCTTGCTCAGAAAGTTTCAGCGGCTACACCGGCCAGGACAGGGGCAGGCGTCTCATGTCCCCTCGGATGCCCTGCCTAACCCAACGGGCTGTGCGCCCGCGCGCGTCCCCGCGGGGCTCAGGTGGGGCCGGGCTGCCAGGGTAGGGTAATCGGGAGGTCGGGGCTCCCAGCACACAGGGCCTGGGCATTCCCGATGGGACTCTCGCATGCCGGCTGCACGTGGCCTGTTTAGACAACTGTGTTGTGACTTGCACCTGGCGCCTGTGACCAGTGTCTCAGCTGTGGTAGGTTAGTGGGCAGGCCAGCTGGGCATCCTGATGCGAACGGGTTTGTTGAGAATCTGAAAATCAAACCCCGTGCTCAAAGTTTCAACAAGAAACTCATAACGCTCTAGGAAGTACGTTTCTAGAAGAGAATTACTCTCAAGAGTGGCCCTGGGGAAGGCGAACTGACAGGCAGACTTCCAGGACGGAGCCCCCTGGACTGCAGCCGGGACAGCCCTCGTGTCCAGTGAGGAGGGTGACCCCAGCACGGTCACACAGCTGGGAGCAGGGCAATGGGCTCGAACCCCAGCCTTGGGGATCCTGCTGCACCTGATGCGACACATGGAGGGCTCAGCGGCCTCCCCCACCGTGCCGTGCGAGAGTCCTTGGACCAGAAGGAAAAGGAGAAATGAGACGATTGAGGGACTGAGGGGACGAGGAAGTGGGGAGGTGAGGGGGTGAGGGGGTGAAGGGATGAAAGGATGAAGGCAGGGGTGAGGGGGTGAAGGGGTGAGGGGATAAGAGGTGAGGGGTGAGGAGATAGGAGAGTGAGGGGCGAGGAAGGGAAGGGATGAAGGGGTGAGAGGATAAATGGTGAGGGGTGAGGGAGTAAGGGATGAGGCAATGAGAGGGTGAAGGGTGAGGAGGTGAGGGAATAAGAGGGTAAGGAGTGAGGAGGTAAGGAGATGAAGGAGTGAGAGGATAAGAGGGTGAGGGGCGAGGAGATAAGTGCTGAGGGGTGAGGGGATGATGGGAGAGGGGTAAGAGTGTAGGAGGTGAGGAGGTGAGGGAATAAGTGGTTGGGGGTGAGGGGTGAAGGGTGGGGGGAGAGGAGGTGAGGGGATGAGGGGTGAGGGGACGAGAGGTGAGGGGTGAGGGGGTGAGGGGGTGAGGGGTAAGTGGTCGGGGGTGAGGGGTGAGGGGTGAGGGGACGAGAGGTGAGGGGTGAGGGGATGACAGGTGAGAGATAAGTGGTCGGGCTGAGGGGTGAGGGGGTGAGTGGATGAGGGGATGAGGGGTGAGGGTAAGTGGTCAGGGTGAGGGGGTGAGGGGATGAGGGGTGAGGGGTAAGTGGCTGGGGGTGAGGGGTGAAGGGTGAGTGTAAGTGGTGAGGGGTGAGGGGACGAGAGGTGAGGGGTAAGTGGTTGGGGGTGACGGGTGAGGAGTGAGGGGATGAGGGGTGAGGGATAAGTGGTCAGGGGTGAGGGGTAAGGGGATGAGAGGTGAGGGGTGAGGGGTTGAGGGGTGAGGGGTAAGTGGTTGGGGGTGACGGGTGAGTAGTGAAGGGATGAGGGGTGAGGGATAAGTGGTCAGGGGTGAAGGGTGAGGGGACGAGAGGATGAGGGGTGAGGGATAAGTGGTCAGGGGTGGGGGGTGAGGGGTGAGGGGATGAGAGGTGAGGGGTGAGGGGATGACGGGTGAGGGATAAGTGGTCAGGGGTGGGGGGTGGGGGGTGAGGGGTGAGTGGGTGAGGGGATGAGAGGTGAGGGGTGAGGGGATGACAGGTGAGAGATAAGTGGTCGGGCTGAGGGGTGAGGGGTGAGGGGGTGAGTGGATGAGGGGATGAGGGGTGAAGGTAAGTGGTCAGGGTGAGGGGTGAGGGGATGAGGGGTGAGGGGTAAGTGGCTGGGGGTGAGGGGTGAAGGGTGAGTGTAAGTGGTGAGGGGTGAGGGGACGAGAGGTGAGGGGTGAGGGGATGAGAGGTGAGGGGTAAGTGGTTGGGGGTGACGGGTGAGGAGTGAGGGGATGAGGGGTGAGGGATAAGTGGTCAGGGGTGAAGGGTGAGGGGACGAGAGGATGAGGGGTGAGGGATAAGTGGTCAGGGGTGGGGGGTGAGGGGGTGAGGGGATGAGAGGTGAGGGGTGAGAGGATGACGGGTGAGGGATAAGTGGTCAGGGGTGGGGGGTGGGGGGTGAGGGGTGAGGGGATGAGAGGTGAGGGGTGAGGGGATGACGGGTGAGGGATAAGTGGTCAGGGGTGGGGGTGAGGGGTGAGGGGGTGAGGGGATGAGAGGTGAGGGGTGAGGGGATGACGGGTGAGGGATAAGTGGTCAGGGGTGGGGGTGAGGGGTGAGGGGGTGAGGGGATGAGAGGTGAGGGGTGACGGGATGACAGGTGAGAGATAAGTGGTTGGGTTGTGGGGTGAGGGGGTGAGTGGATGAGGGGATGAAGGGTGAGTGTAAGTGGTCAGGGGTGAGGGGTGAGGGGATGAGGGTGAGGGGTGAGGGGTAAGCGGTCGGGGGTGCGGGGTCGGGGGTGAGGGGATGAGGGCATGACAGGTGAGAGATAAGTGGTCGGGGTGAGGGGTGAGGGGATGAGGGTGAGGGGTGAGGGGATAAGGGGTGAGGGGTAAGTGGTTGGGGGTGACGGGTTAGGAGTGAGGGGATGAGGGGTGAGGGATAAGTGGTTGCAGGCGAGGGGTGAGGGGATGAGGGGTGAGTTTAAGTGGTCGGGGTGAGGGGTGTGGGGGTGAGGGGATGAGGGGATGAAGGTGAGGGTAAGTGGCCAGGGGTGAGGGGTGAGGGGATGAGAGGTGAGGGGATGAGAGGTGAGGGATAAGTGGTTGGGTTGTGGGGTGAGGGGGTGAGTGGATGAAGGGTGAGTGTAACTGGTCAGGGTCAGGGGTGAGGGGATGAGGGTGAGGGGTGAGGGGATGAGGGGTGAGTATAAGTGGTCGGGGTGTGGGGTGATGGGGTGAGTGGATAAGGGGATGAAGGGTGATGTAAGTGGTCAGGGGTGAGGGGTGAGGGAATGAGGGTGAGGGGTGAGGGGATGAGGGGTGAGTATAAGTGGTCGGGGTGTGGGGTGATGGGGTGAGTGGATGAGGGGATGAAGGGTGATGTAAGTGGTCAGGGGTGAGGGGTGAGGGGATGACAGGTGAGGGGTGAGGGGATGAGGGGTGAGGGATAAGTGGTCGGGGGTGGGGGGTGAGTGGGTGAGGGGATGAGGGGATGACGGGTGAGGGTAAGTGGTCAGGGGTGAGGGGTGAGGGGATGAGGGTGAGGGTTAAGGGGATGAGGGGTGAGGGATAAGTGGTTGGGTTGTGGGGTGAGGGGGTGAGTGGATGAAGGGTGAGTGTAACTGGTCAGGGTCAGGGGTGAGGGGATGAGGGTGAGGGGTGAGGGGATGAGGGGTGAGTATAAGTGGTCGGGGTGTGGGGTGATGGGGTGAGTGGATGAGGGGATGAAGGGTGATGTAAGTGGTCAGGGGTGAGGGGTGAGGGGATGACAGGTGAGGGGTGAGGGGATGAGGGGTGAGGGATTAGTGGTCGGGGGTGGGGGGTGAGTGGGTGAGGGGATGAGGGGATGACGGGTGAGGGTAAGTGGTCAGGGGTGAGGGGTGAGGGGATGAGGGTGAGGGTTAAGGGGATGAGGGGTGAGGGGTAAGCGGTCGGGGGTGAGGGGTGAGGGGATGAGGGTGAGGGTTGAGGGGATGAGGAGTGAGGGATAAGTGGTTGGGGGTGGGGGTGAGGGGATGAGAGGTGAGGGGTGAGGGGATGAGGGGTGAGAGATAAGTGGTCAGGGGTGAGGGGATGAGAGGTGAGGGGTGAGGGAATAAGGGGTGAGGGGTAAGTGGTTGGGGTGACGGGTTAGGAGTGAGGGGATGAGGGGTGAGGGATAAGTGGTTGCAGGCGAGGGGTGAGGGGATGAGGGGTGAGTTTAAGTGGTCGGGGTGAGGGGTGTGGGGGTGAGGGGATGAGGGGATGAAGGTGAGGGTAAGTGGCCAGGGGTGAGGGGTGAGGGGATGAGAGGTGAGGGGTGAGGGGATGAGAGGTGAGGGATAAGTGGTTGGGTTGTGGGGTGAGGGGGTGAGTGGATGAAGGGTGAGTGTAACTGGTCAGGGTCAGGGGTGAGGGGATGAGGGTGAGGGGTGAGGGGATGAGGGGTGAGTATAAGTGGTCGGGGTGTGGGGTGATGGGGTGAGTGGATGAGGGGATGAAGGGTGATGTAAGTGGTCAGGGGTGAGGGGTGAGGGGATGAGGGTGAGGGGTGAGGGGTGGTCAGGGGTGAGGGGTGAGGCCGTGTGTGTCTCGGCCATTCAGGCAGCGGCGAAATTATCCCCTTTCTAAGGGGAAGGAGACAAGGTTCCCGAAGGCTCTGCCACCTGTCCACACTCACTGGGCCAGAGGAGGGCACTGCCAGGCTGTCCGCACTCGTGGGACAAGACCCTCCCTCCGCCACCTCCCACGGTCCCGCCAGTCCCCGGTCCCGCCGCCACGGTGGCTCCCTGCCCCGTAGAGCCGGGCCCTGTGGGGAAGCGCAAGCCCGAGTCTTGGGGCTCTGACCCCCATTTCGCTCTCAGTGCCCTAGGCCTCCTCTTACTGGCCAAGCCCACTGGGGCCAGTGAGCCCTCTTCTGGAACTGGGGGGACGGTGCTCCCCGCTCAGGTGCAGGGGTGAGGGCCTCATGACGTTGGGGGGCTGGCAAAGAAAGCCCTGCCAGAAAGGAAAACTGGTTCCCTTTCCTGGTGCCACACCTCCCCCTGGCCACAGGGCATTGTCTCCCCCTAGAACCTTCCGGGAGGTCTGTGTCTGGGGGGCGGGTTGAGGACCGGCAAGCGCCCCTCTATCCCCCTGCGCTGGCTGTGGCAGCTCAAACGTGGACAAAACAGTCACGCCCCCTCGAGCCCTCACACCGACCCGCCTGGAGGTCTCCACTCGTCGAGGAAACAGCCCTTAACTTGGGTCCCTCCCAGGGGATGAACCCGAGCCAGGGGCTCCCAGCCCAGAGCCTTCTGAGAGCAGCGACACGGCCTTAACCAGCCCGGCTCCCCGCCCGACCTCCTCCAGCGCATGGCCCGGAGAGACGGGTCCCTTCCGGCCGGCACGGCCGTGCCCCCTTTTCTGGGGCAGCCACTGCCACCCTAGTTCTCCCCTGACAGGGTCCCCAGAGGGCCCGCAGCAGGCTCTGGAAAAGATGGGTTCACCCAACAGGTGTGATGTTCGAGTGCGTCCCGAGGGTCACACCGGCGGGACCACAGCCTGCCGCCCTCCCTGGGGCCTAGGCTCCAAGTGCCCGGGTCACACTCACAGTGACCCTCACGGCCATGACTCAGTCCTGCCGTGCCCCCTGCCCCACCCTGGGGCTCTTTCCAGAAGAGGAGCAGGCACCACCCCTACCCGGCTCAAGCTACCATGCAGCCTCAAGGCTCAAACGTTTGCCGGAAGCCTTCCAACCGCTCACTTCGCCTTTCAAAACGGCTGTCCTGCGAGACCACCAGCACGGAGCTCTGACCACAATCCACAGGACCCAGAGGGAGACGACCTTGACCCTCTGCCCAGAACAGACTTGGGTCTCAGGGACGGTCCTGATTAGGAACCCTGAGGCTGTCCGTGCCCAGGGCCTCACTGACCCTTGCACCCGGTGGGCACTGGCAGGGGTCCCGCTCAACTCAGAGAGGGCATCCCCTGCCCGGGAACCCCTGCCTCCGGGGGGTTTGGACCTGGGGCCACCCGGGTGAGTCCCGAGACCTACTGGGCCCCTCCCAACTTCACCGCCCACCTACTTGCAAACAGGGTGTGTGGTGGCCAGCCTGGCCGGGCAACCGCCCAGCAGCGGAGGGTATGGTGCAGAGGTCCCTTGCAGGGCCGGTACCCGTCTGCCCTCCCGTCCCGGGCCCAGCGCCGGCCCCTCCTCCCCCTTTTCTCTTTCACCTTGCAGGGAGTGGGGCTGGTGTGGCCAGCCTGCATGCGGGGGGCACCGGCTCCTGCTCCGGCAGGGGTGGGTCAGTGCGGGGCGGGCAAGGCTCAGGGGCGGGAGGAGCAGGAGGCCAGCCAGTGTCTACGGAGGGGCGGGCGGGAAACTACGGATGCAGCCAAAATCAAGAGTACGGGAAGGAGCTCAGCCAAGAGGGAGGGAGGGGGTGGGAAGAGGAAGCAACAGAGAAAATCAAAAAAGTATTCCGAGGAAAGAAAACGAAAGAAAACGGAGAAACAGGAGGGAAAGGGGAGCGAGTGTAGAAGGGATCAAAAAGCCGAAATTAAAAGTCAGGGCTGTGGGTCTGGGGAAGGAGAGAGGCTGGAATAAAACCAAGGGGCACAAATGATACCTAGGCATGTCCGAATCAAGAAACTGCCTGCAAAACACAAACAATCAGAGGTTAGTGAGGGCGGCGGGGCAGGGCGGCGGGACAGCGGGCAGCGGGGCAGCAGGGCAGCGGCAGCGAGGGGAGGGGCAGCGGGGAGAGCAGCCGTCTGCGGCAACAGGCCCACTCTGAGCAAAGCGTGGGGCCTTGCAGCGGAGGAGGCCGAGGTCGTGGCAAAGCATGAGGACAGCCCGAGCCCCTCGGCCCAAGCCAGGCCTGGGGTCTCTGAGCCCCAGCGTCTCCAGGGGGAGCAGGGCGCACCCAAGCGGCCCATCACGGGGCTCTGAGGGCATCAGCCAGGGTTGGGGAAGAGGAAGATTCTCGGGAAGGGGCCCTCTGGCTTGGCCAGCGGAGCCTCGGGACGGCACCCGCCTTGGGCCGCCAGGTGAGGAGGGTCCCCAGGACTTTGCTGGGGGCAAAGCTGGGGGGTCAGAGCAGTCCTGGGGCTATACTGGCGTGGGCAGGAGCCAAGCCTGAGGCCCAAGCAGCTCTGGCAAGGTCTATGGGCCTGCCCCGTGGACGGGCCTTCCTCTACCCTTGGACCAGGGCCTTGACCTAAGACACAGGGCCAGTGGACCCCAGAGCTGCCCCGAGGCCAGCCTCACTTGCCACAGCTCCCAGGAAGCGGAACCAAAGCCCCATCAGTGACGGGTCCTCGGGCCTCTAGGGACAGGGGTGGACCTATTTAGCTACAGCCCTGCTGACCCGAGGTCCAGCCAGGAGCCACAGCCTCCTAAGCTACCCCGGGACGTAGCCCAGAGCCAAGGGCCCCTCGGCCAGGCTGGCGGGACGATGGAAAGACCCAGAAACACGGTCCTCAGTGTAGAGAGACCGCGCAGGGAGGGAGGCCCAGAGGGAACGTACCCACCCCCACTCGCTTGTTTTTGCCCCCACTCCATTTCTGCCCCCAAAATCTAGAAGTTGCCTGGGCAAAGGAAGGGTCAGAGGCCAGGGGGATGCTGAGGTCACTCAGCATGGCAGACAGACCCCTCCCCAATGGCACAGGCGGTCCCGGGGCCACCCTCCCCTCTGGGGTCCCGGTCCCCACATCCCTGCAGGCAGCCCCGTGTGGCTGGGGATCAGGCCTCCTCTGACGCATTCTCACGGCCTCAGAGGGGCCCCCCAGCCTGCACATCATGAGAACCCCCTCGGCACTCTGCATCCCACTCCTCCCTCCCCTGGATGTTGAGGGCAGCGGAGTTTCTTCTGGGAGGCTCCTGGGCAGGGCTAGAACGAGTCACAGCTGCCCCTCTGGGGGTCTCGGACTCCTGGCCCCCCAACTGCCCACACTGAGGGTGCTTCCCTTACAACCCACTCCTTGGGGCGTCCATGATGAACCCAGGCTCCATCTGGACCCAGGAGTCAGGACAGGACGACTCCCTTGGGTCTTTTTACGTTTACGGACCCCAGCCTTCGTTGCAAGTGTGGGGTCCCCTGTCCCCTCCGAGCACGCCCAGCCCTCAAAGAAGTTTTTCCTGCAGACGCTGTCGCAGGAACCCGTGAGGACACCCGGAGTGTGAACTCCAAGGGTCAACTCTCAGCTTCTGCTTCTGGGCCAGGTCTAGCCCTCCGCAGCAGCCATCCAGCACTCTGGAACACCTCATCCTTCCCCCAAGTCCCTAGAAAGCAGCATCTCAGACACAGCCAAGCCCACGTCCCCACCAACAGGGCAGCTCTCGGCAGTTAGGAGCTGCCCTCCCCCCGCCCCCCGCCCCGTCAGTCCTCAGATACCACCCCTCACCTCCCGCCCCCTCGCCTCCGGCAAGCCTCAACAAGGCTGGCTTGTCGGGGGCTGCTAAGGGTGTCCCTGGGGGCTTGCATACCCCGACCATTGTCCCAGATGTGGCGGGGCTGGGGCTGCCCGGGCTGCAGAGTCTTGGCCATTAACCACAAGCTCGGAAAGGAATAGCCCAGCGACAAGGAGCGCGTGCCAAATGGTGCCTGGCGGATCCAGGACCCCCAGCCCGAGGGACCCCGGCCAGAGCCCCGGACTCACCCACAGCAGTGTGGTCGGGGAGATTCAGGACCGCCTGTCTGCGCACCACCCCGTGTTGCCCCCCCAAAACTCCTGAGGAGAGAACCCAGCTCATCAACCCCCGAGTCCCGCTGCCCCTCCACCAGGTCACCGAATGGACAGGCCGGACGAATGTGAGAGCCAGTGATGGGACAATGTGTAGACAAACACACCAAAGGACCTGGAGGCCACGAGCCTGCCCGTCCCGCACCTGTTCTGGAGGTGTCGGAAAGGAAGGCCCAAAAGTTTCGGGGCTGGACACGTACCTGACCCTACAAAGCCAGGTCGGCTGAGGGCACGCCCTGGGTCTCGACCTGGACCCTGTCTCCAGGGAGCTGGGAACAGAACCCATTGTCACCCCAAGGGGACTCACCGGTCGTCCTGGGCCGGGTGGATGTAGCCGGAGGAGAGGATGTTGAGAGACAAGATGTTGGGGTCGATCAGGGACTCGTCAGTTTCTGGTGTGTTTCGAATCCGACCTACGGGAAAGGCCATGGGCTCAGTCACCTCTCAGGACAACGGAAGGGGGTGCTGGGTCCCTGCCTGGGCGGGGGCTCCGGAACCGTGACACCGCATCAGGGAGCGGGTTCCCCACGTGCCCACAAGAGCGCCGGACAGGGAGCCCATGGCAAGGTCTGCTACCAGGCGGGCGTGAGCGCCCTTGGCTCACTCCACCGTCGTTCCTCCCGTAATTGGAGTTTTTCAGCTCAGACACTCTCAAGGTCTGTCTCTCTTGCACCCAACTGATAGATTCCAAACACTCGGCCTAGAATGTACAGGCTCTCGTTGGAAAAGAAAATCTTAGCAAGATAAGGAGAGATTTTCCCTTCAAGAAAGAAAGAAAGAGAAAGAGAGAAAGAGAGAAAGAGAGGAAGGAAGGAAGGAAGGAAGGAAGGAAGGAAGGAAGGAAGGGAAGAAGGAAGGAAGGAAGGAAGGGAGGGAGGGACGGAGGGACGGAGGGAGGACACTATCTGGGCCACAGATCTCTCCCTGCAGGGCACATTTCCAACAGAAGCCTCTAAGCCGCCCACACTGGGGTGGTGGTCCTATCCACTGCGAGTCAGGAATCCCGCTGGCGACCCCGTTAGTAATTTCCTGCCCTGGTAGCATTAGCTTGAATACTCTGATTCTTCAGGGGACACACACGCACTACATTTTCTCCTTAAGCCCTGTGTGCCGCCCCCCACACAGAGGTGAGGCAGAGCCCGGGACCCGGCCAGGATTCTGTGTCTGTACACGGGGCAGCTGCTGGCCCCACTTCCTGGAACCTTCTTGCAACTGTTGGGCTCTGGGAGAAGGCAGGTGTGGGCTCCCCGAGAAGTGCTCTCCAGCATGTGTCCCCGTGGCTGGAGGCGGAGTGCCCCACGGCTCGGCTGCCGGAAGAAAGCTCGCCACAGTGCCAGCCTCATCCCTGCTCGGCCCCTGGAGCGCGTGCTTCCGCAGAGGTTCTCTGCCCCTTCGAGCCTGGCCAGGTGCTCCGCCTGCGAGAGCGACGCCCCGGAGCCCATTCGCTCCCAGCCCGCTCGCTGGTCCGTGTGGTTTATGAAGCCCAGAGAGGCACAGCCCAAACACCCCAACGTGGAGCGGGGGCCTTGGCGTTCACACCAGCATCTCCCCAAATCCTTTCACCAGCTCCCCTTCTCTGCCCACACACGGGACACACACTCCTGCCTGCATCCGGTCCACGTGCTGGCCGGGTGTCTGCTAACTCTTTAAGTCGATTCACTGTCCACGCCGGCCCTAAACGACATCTGAGATGAGGATTGGCTCGCCTGCTCCAGCCTTTCACCGTGTGAGTGAAAAAAGATACGAGATGTCTAAAACGAAAGCATCTGTCCTGGGCCCCCAGAACCTCCTTGTCCACAGCTCTGCGCTTTTGGGCATAGCACGATGGGTCTCACGGTCATGTCCCCGCTCCTGCACCCTCGGAACCCCCTCTCCAAGCCCCAGGGACGGCACCCTGCAGCTGCTGCCCTTCTGGCCACAGAAATGCCCAGGATGGGGTTTCCAGAGGGATCCATCAGTCCAGGAAGGGCAGGAGCGGACAGGTGTCCGTGTCCTTGAATGAAAACTGGAAAAAGTCTATAGCTCAGCCAAGAAATTCTTCTAGTAGACCAAAGAATTCACAGCGTGAAGTCGTGGAAGAAAACCGTCTAAGAGCCGTGGTGACCGCCAGGAGTTGAACTGTGTCCTCCCCCCAAAACGGCTGTGTTGAAGTCCTAACCTGCAGGACCTCAGAACGTGACTTTACTTGGTGACAGGGTCTCGGCAGGTATAATCAGTTGAGATGGGGTCACAATGGAGGAAGCAGGCCTGAATGTAGCTTCTTCTATAGGAAGAGGCCACGTCAAGTTGAAGCATTAAAGCCGGCGGGTCCCCAAGCCGAAGAGGGACAGACATTCCCCACAAACCTCCAGGAAGGGCTCTCCCCTACGGGCTTCAGAGGGGGCATGGCCACCTGCTGACACCCTCAGACTCAGGCCCCCAGGTCTACGGGAGGATCATTTTCTGCTGTTTAAGCTGCCAGTCTGTGGTGCTGTGTCACGGCAGCCCTGGTGAGCTGACACAGTGATTGCATAGAAATTTGGAATCATCACCCTAGTCCGAGCTTTCCTTTCCTAGGCTCTTCAGAGAGGCACAGAGAGGTTAAGCGACTTAGCCAGAGTCACACGGCATCAGGGGCAGAGCTGTGGTTAGCAGTCAGCCGCCTGGCCGGGACGGTGGGGGGCGGAGAGGGTGGGGCCCCGTTGCTCCCAGCGGCCCAGCCCCAGCCCCCAAGGCAGCCCCCACCCGTCTCACTCACCCACGACAAGCTCTCGGACTTCCTTCCAGCGGATGTGGCTGCCCGTCTCGTGTAGCAGTGTCACGGTTATCCGTCTCTGGATACCCTGCCAGGCACCAGGAGAGAGGACACGGTCAGATGGTCTGGGGGTCACATGGGGCGGGGCAGGGGACACGAGGCGGGCAGGGCCGGGGAGCGCTCCGCACCTGGTGGAGCAGGAAGGTCCCCATGCACGGCATCCCGCCGCGGTGGTCCACCACCGCGGGAATGTAACTAGAAGAGAGAGATTAGTGAGGCAAGGCCCCGCCCCGCAGACACACGCGGCCCCCGCCCGAGGAGCCGAAGGGCCACGGCAGGGAAAGCAGCCCCGCCTTCTGGCGGAGGTGAGGCGGTCCGGCCCGGAGCCCAGAGTGCCCCCGTGCACCACCCGGAGCCCTGCCGACCCCGGCAGGCGCTGGGACTCACTCGCCGTTGGCCTCCAGCTCACAGATCTCGAAGTAGACCAGCACGTCGTACTTGCAGTGACAGGGCCCCGGGCAGGGCCGCGCGAGGGTGCTGAGCTTGGTGGCAGGCACTGGGGGAGGACGGGAGAGAGATGGGCAGCCGCTGATGGGAGACCTGACCTGCCGCGTCCTGGGGGCACGCTCAGGAAGGAGGCCCGGGGCGGGGAACGCGTCCAGGGCAGCGTGGGCACCTCCCTCCCGCGGGGGTGGACTCAGGAGGGCTCCGTCTACCTGGCTTGGACAGCGGCATGACCCTCGGGAAATGGCGGCGTGAGGGCCTCAGGGGGCTGTGGAGGAAGAAGAGCCTCTGTGAGGCGGCTGCAGGTGGCGTCTCTGGGACCCTCCAGCTGGAGAGGGAGCCAAGGGCAGGAGGCTGGCAGAGGGCAGTCATGGCACGGTCCGCTCCAAGCCTCCGCCTGCCCCCCTGCCTCCCAGGGCCTAGGAAAGGCCCCGGGCTCAGGCCCTCCAGCAGCCTGGATGGGGAAGGAGGGCCCCTGGGGACCCCAGACCTTGCCTGGGTGGCCTCACGAGTCCAGGAGAACGGGGCGAGAACGCTGGTTCTCTGTCCAGGGGCCTCCAGGACAGAGCCTCCCCTGGCCCTCCCGAGGACAGACGAGGCTCCTGGGGCCAACCCCCCCGGAACCAGTACCTCTCATGGCTTTTCTCTTCCTCCACCACCCGGGACGCCCCACTTAGCTCCGGGTCCCCCAGGACAGCTGAGAGGGGGGCGGAGGTGGCCAGAGGCTCCCACACCACAGAAGCCACGTGCCGTTCTCCCTGCGCCCAGGTGGGGGGTGGGGACCACAGAAGGGACACCCTGGCCTACCCTCAGAGTCCCCCAGAGGTCACGTGGAATGAGGGAGACGGAAAGATGTTCCCTCACTCAGTCTGGGGGCCAAGGACTCGGGGGAAGGGACAGCTGGGCGGTGGAGTGGTGAGCAGGCAGTAGGAGCCGTCTCCCCGTGGGCCACCCGGGCCGTCCTCCCGCCCAGCGCCCGCTTCCCTGGCCCGGGGACATGGCCCATACCCGCAGGGGTCTGGGCCCAGACGGCAGTACTCTTTAAGAAACTTGCCGACATCCCGGAGGGATGTCTCTGACTTGCTCTGGGTCCCGCTGACCTTGGGTAACCAGCCGCCCCATCATCAGGGATAATGGGCATCTAAGGCCCATGGGTCCTGTAGCCACCCGACCAGGCCTGTCTGGGGCAAGGCCGGCTTCGCTGGCTGGGAGGTGGAGAGGGCCCACGCCCCGGGGGGCTGGATGAGGTCTGGGAAGGGGGCCGCTAGCCCCCCAACCCAGGGCTGCTGACCTGAGCACGTCCTTGCAGAGCGGGGGGAACGGGTGCTGCTGGTAATGGCCGAAGACCTCGAACACGATGGGCTGGCTCTTGATGTACTCGATGAAGGACTTGGTCACCTCCACTGCGATCTGGCGGATGAGGAGAGCAGGCAGGAGGCCGCAGCCACGCCACAGTCAAGAGAGGGAAGGAAGGTTGCAGAGGTAAGCGCTCAGCCTCTGTGGAGGACCAGACTGGACACCGCGGCTGGGCCCGACCTCTGCCCACGAAGGGGTGACACTCCTCACCTGGTCCTTCCTGCCCCGCCTCCCCTCCCATCACACCCCTGAAGGCCGGACCCCCGAGAGTGCCCTTTCAGAACACCGGGCTGGCAAGGGGACGAAGGTCTGTGGCCTGGCCTGAGCCTTCCTGGGCCCTCACCCACTCCCTGAGAGTTATGGGCTGAATTGTGCCCCCCTCCCCCAATTCCTATGTTGTAGCTTGAATGCCCAGGACCTGTGGCTGGACCTAGACTCTTCAGAGAGATAATCCCAAGTTAGAATGAGGGCATTAGGGCGGCCCTAATCCGGTATGGCTGTTCTCATGAAAAGGGGAAATGAGGACACGAAGGCAGGCACAGAGGGAGGACTGTGTGAGAACACAGAGAGAAGACCGCATCTATCTGCCCAGGAGAGGCCCGGCACGGAGTCCCCCTCACGGTCACTGAAGGAACGACCCGACCCACACTTGCATCTCGGGCTTCCAGCCTCCAAGGCTGAGAGGCAGTAACTTGGTTGTCAAGGCCGCCAGGGCGCGGGCTTTGCTCCGGAGCCCAGGAACGGAGGCTGCACACCCTCACCCCTGGCCCGGCCTCCCTGGCTGAGAACCCACTAGCTCCCTGCTGCCTGAGCGTCAGCACGGGCCGGTCCGTGGGGCCCTTCTGAGTGCGGGGCCTGTGACTGCTTGGGCCACACAGCCCGCACCCACAGGCCGCACCGCTCAGGGTCAAATCCACACTCCTCGGCAGGCACCCAAGGCCTTGCCCCCCGGCGGCATTCATCGTGGCCAAGTGGAGCGCATCTCCCCCCCCACCCGGCTGGCTGGCTGGCCACATTCTCCTGCCTCACGGAGCCACTCCAGTCCGAGTCCCGCTCTTCCCGCAGCCAAGCTTGGGACGTGCCCCACCTGCGGCTTCCCTGACCTCTCCGATGTCCTCTGTGTGCCCTGCCTCTCTTCTTCCCCGGCAGAAGGCCGGCGCCACGTGGGGCACCCCGGACGCCCCGTGCTCCTATCTGCCCCCTGGGTTGCCCCTACCCCCAGGTAGCAGCCCACCGAGGCCCCGACTGTCCAGCAGCAGCCTCCACGGCCCTGCCTGGCACCAGAGGCCCCGTGCCCTCACACCCGGGCACCGCCAGCTCACGGCTGGGGCTCAGGACAGGGAGACGGTATGACGGAGAGTGACCACAGCTCGGCTCAGCTCCGGGGAGGCCCCGCAAAGCCAGAGACCCGGGAGGGGGGCGGAGGCGGGGGCGCTCAGGACGTACGTTCTGGACGTGGTAGAAGCCCAGCGGGGGGCCCCTCCCCGTGTTCTTGAGGGGCTCCGTGGAGAAGGCCTCGTCGTGGCGATGGATGAAGCTGCAGAGTTAGAGGAGACGCTCGGCTGGGTGCAGGAGACGGGACGGGGGACCCGTCCCCGGGGACTGGCGGGGGTCACCGGGGTGCTAGGCGCCCGCCCTGGTCCCCAGCCAGCAGGGGGTGCCGGGGCTCACTTGAACTGGCAGAAGATGTCCGCGTATTCGGCAGAGATGCTGGACGCCTGCAGGACTGTCACACGGAAGGTGAAGGTGCTGCCCAAGCGCAGGTGGTCCAGGGCGGCGTCCAGGGGCCCGTCCAGGGCGGCTTTCTCAGGGCTGTCTAGGAGGAGGCCTTCTGGAGGCACGGCTGCAGGGGGCCGAGGGCAGAGCAACGTGGCAGCACCCCAGAGGCCGAGAGCCCGGCGTCAGGCGGGGAGCCCACGCGGTGTCCTCTCGTGGAAAGGTCTCACAGCCTCCCCGGCCACGGCGGGGCGGGGGCCGTGTCCCAGTGCCCCGGGCCCCGGGGCGGGTGTGGCAACCTACCTGAGCAGGTGTTGTTGTTGACCTCATCAGCCGAGGGCCCTGCCTCCGCACCCTGGCCCTGACCTTCCACGATGCGCAGCTCCTCCTGCGAGGTCCCGGAGCGGGACATCCCCACCACGGGGCAGGACTCGGACTGGAACTGCGTGGGTTGGGGGCCAGAGTCAGGGGGAGCCGGCTCCAGGTGAGGCCACTCTAGCCCACTGAGGGCCCCGGAGTCAGGTCAGGGCCTTTGTGGACCCGCGTTGCAGACCCGCCCCCGCCCAGACGGGCGCCCACCTCCCTCGGCCTCTCCTAGGCTGCCGTGGCCTGTGTTGGCTGCAGTGGGAAAACGGGGGAGCAGTTCAGGCGGGGTGACGGGTGGCCAGGTGGGGGAAAGAGCCAAAGAAGGAGAGGGAAGGAGCCTCCTGGCCTGTGAGCTAAGCCCGGTCTGGGGCCCTGAGCAGGACCCTCCCCCTCCTCCACCCTCTGGCCTGAGAGTAGAAAGGGGAGCCCAGGTGGAAAGCACTTTCCTCTGAGGGAGGACCGGGCCGGGGGCAGCCCGGCACCTGATGTCGAGACAGTGAGGAGGGGCCCTCTGGCTCTCAGTGGGATATTGGCGGAGAGCAAAGATACTGGTGGAAACAGCATCCAGGAGAGCAAGCCCGAGGAGGGGACAAGGGGGGTGGAGTGGAGGCATCTCGGTGTCTGGGGGTGCACACCTGCTCTGTGTCCCGGCCCGCAGCTGAGGCCCAGGCAGGGAAAGCAGATACAGACCCCGGAGAGGCCGTGGCGAGGGCAGAGAGAGACCCAGTGGGTCAGGGCAAGTCAGACAGTGGGAGACAGGGGGACATGCCACGAGGCCTGGGGCTTGGAAGGAGAGGAAGGAACACAGGAGGCCCCGGGGCCCGCTGCACAGCTGCCCCCGGCGTTCGTGCTGGGCAGCCGGGCCAAACCCTTCACGGCACCTTTTCGAAATGCTGGTCATCAAAGGAGATTTTGGCGGTTCCTGACTGTCGGACACCAGAGCCGTAATCGGGGGCCTCTTCATCAGCTGAAATGGGGACAGAGCAGACGGTCGGGGCCCGGCTCGTCCCCCAGGGGGAAGTGGCAGGGCCAGGCGGAGTCGCCAGGTGGGGGGAAGGCACAGGAGCCGGAACAGACTCTGGCCCACACGGGGGGATCCCCAGTGCCACCCACCGCGGCCCCAGAACAAGGAGGACGCGTCCCAGGCACGCCGGTCGCCCGCCTGTGCTGTCCTAGGACCCAGGCGGGGACACATCCTCAGCACAGCCTCCTCTGATGGGGCCACAGCTCCGTGTTTTCAGAACCAGCCTTATGACCACTGCCCGTCTCCCTGAGTCCTGGCCACCCCCGCCCTCCCCCAGACTCGGCTGCACCAGTAGAGCCGTACGGGGCAAGACCCCTCCGTGGGGTCCTCCTGATTTTGACTCCACCGTCATCCACCCAGACCCCAGGCAGCCCCCGCTCAGCTCCCACGCCTGCTCCCCACACGCCCCCCACTTGCCGTCCTTCATGGCGTCCTGTGCTTTCCCACTGTTTCCCAAGGGACACCCCCAGACCTGGCTTCCGTCAGCCTCCCCAACCCCAAATCCAGCCACCCCCCTGGGAGGCCTCTCAGACAATCCAGGGGCTCTGACCTCCTCTTCTGGGGCCCCCAGGGGGGCGGGGCAAAACCCTGCTGTGCTCTCTACCCCAGCTGCCTGAGGGCCCGGGGCCGGCCCCTCCACTCGGTGCTGAGGGGTCCTGCAAGCTGACACTTGCAGGACAGGTGTGACGTGTGACCACCGGAGCTTTTCCAAGTGGCTCCTTCTCCATTGTAGCCACTAGACAGGGAATGTCAGGTGTGGCCCAAATACACACAGCGTTCGCCTATAAAGCAGGCCACTCTGTGGGACCGGCTGCATCGGGGCTCAGGCTGGTCACAAAGGGCCAAGATCTCAGGGGGACAGAGCCCCTCCAAGATGACAGGGACAGGGTCCCCCTTGAGGAATGGCTGTGGCACTAGACGTCCCTAGAATCCCCGTTCTCTGTCCTTTCCCCCATTCGGGGTCCCCGGGGGATCTTGGCACCACAGTGACATGACTGGGAAGCGCTGTAAAGAGTATCTGGAAATTACAGGCTAGTGAGAATTTGACAAAAGAATCCTAAAGGTGTAACCAAAACCGCCTGGAGCGGCTTCAAGTGGGGTGGGGTGACTCGAGACCCTTTCAGCGGCTGGAGCATTCTGGAGCAGCCCAGCCCCACCTAGTCTGGGAGTTGCTCGGCATTTCTGCATGTTTTCTGCTTCATTATCTCCCCAGGCTGCCCAGGCAGTGGGAGGAGACAGAAGGAGGCCACGGTGGAGGGGCTGGGGGCCCGAGGGCAGAGAAGGGAGCAACGGCCATTAGAGCACGAACACTAGGCCCTCTCTGGCCTGCAGCTTTCTGGTGGCTAAGCATGCCCACATCTGTGTTCTGGAACAATCTTTCGACACTCCTATTGGGTAGGGAGCTTCAAACGGGATGCCATTTACAGGGAAGCAAACCCAGACTCAAAGGCATTCTGTGGCTCTCCTGTCCCGGGACCCCGGCCGGGGGTGAGGGGAGGGCTCAGCGGCAAGAGGGTGTCCACCTCTGCAGGCCCACAGTGCGGGGGGGGGGGGGGGGTGTGCACACCCTCTGGGGAGAAAGGCCAGCTCCAGGGAGGCCACGGGGCCCACAAGCGGGGCACACCGGGGAGTCTCGAGAGAGGCTCTGAGGGCTGCCGTGGCCCCGGTCCGGGCTGCAGTCTGCACGCCTGTGCTGGGCTCAGAGACGGCCGGGGAGCGGCCGCTCCGCACCAGGCTGGGGTCTGAAGCCGGTCGGTCTCTGGGTCCACCTGGGGCTGTCTAATGGGAGGGAGGAGGGCCCCCGAACCGGAGCGGGTTCGGACAGCCCTGGGCTCGGCCCGCACAGTCTCCTAGGACCCCGGCCGACCTGACCCGGGAGCGTCTGGAAGGCCGGAGCGCAGAGCTGGGCGGCAGAGGCTTCTCCTGGAACCAGCAGCCCGTGTGCCGGCCGGGAGCCGGAGACACAGAGGCGGCCGGTGGCGCTCCGGCCACTGCGCGGTGCCCACGGGGCCCTCCGCCCGGGCCGCCCCACACGCACCTGAAGTGGCCTGGACGGCCACGCGGAGGAAGCCCTTCACCTCTCCCTTCTCGCTGACGACGGCCACGCGGTGCACCAGGGGCACGGGGTACAGCAGGTTGCTCAGGTACACGAAGGCCCTGGGGGAAGCAGAGGCCAGAGGTCAGGGCCTTTCCAGCGTGCGCGCGGAGCGGCGCTGGCGGCAGCACGGCCCGGGCTCACGACACAACACTGCAAAGCAGAGCGAGGCGCAAGGCAGCCAGGGCAGCGAGCAGGCGGGAAGGACACAGGGCTGTGCTGGGCGGGGGCTGGGGGGGGGGGGTCCACGGGCCGCGGAGGACACAGGAGGAGGAGGGCGTGCGCAGGGCGGGCAGAGAGGAAGCGCGGAGCGGGGCTGGCACGGGGCGGAGCCCGCGGGGCCATACCCGCTATCAGAGCTGAGGAGGGAGGTTTCAGCCTGCTTCAAGGAGGAGGAGGACCTGGGGACCCGGCCACGCCGAGCTAGGACCTCACACTGGCACTGATGCCCGGCATCCCCCTGCCTCCCGCCTCTTTCCCAGTGACCCCTGACCTCGGGGCCCCACAGAGGGCTCCTAAGGTGGAACACAGCTCTCGGTTCCTTCTCGGACCCTTCGGGGAACACGGCGGGTGGGAGCGCACAGTGGCAGACAGGGCAGCACCCCCGGCCCACAGGGCACCGCCACCCCCAGGGCGCCCAGAGCCCTTCACATCCCGAGCGGCTCTGTTGCGCACCCAGCGAGTGGCAGGCCAGGCCGGCGAGGGGCCACGTCACCCAGGTGTCCAGCGAATTCCCGGAGCTGGCCAATGCGCAGAGGTCGCACGGGCCGCCCGGACAGAGAGGACTCTGGGAGACCCGTGCCACGCAGCTAGGTGTGCAGGCTGACGCGGAGCAAAATTCCTCCCTGGTCGGGGGCACCCGTCCCAAGGGGACACCTGACACAGGGAAGGCGGCCCACGTGGCCCATCTGGTGAGAACCCGCAGCTCCGCTCACACATCGGCGCAGGACCTGCCTCCCGCCCAGCCCTCCCCTTCCCTCCCGGCATGACCGGCATTGGGCCCAGCTCGGAGGTGCAGATTTCGATAGCCCCGGGCTTCCAGGGGGATCTTGGGGCAGTGGGGGATCCCAGGGAAGGGGGAGAGCTTGGGCGAGGATGGGCAGGAGGTGTGGGGGAGTCCCAGGGCTTCAGCCGGGCAGAACACAGTGGGGACAGAAGTGAGAGCAATAGGGGAAGTGGGGGAGGGAGGGAGGGGAGGGAAGGTCACAGTCTGAAGGCCATGTGGGTGCTGGCACCCAGATGCACGGCCCAGGGCTGAGCTGGGAGGAGGAGGAGGGGGAGGAGTGGGAGGAGAACGAGGAGGAGGACAGGGAGGAGGAGGGGGAGGAGGAGGAGAACGAGGAGGAGGACGAGGAGGGGGAGGAGGAGGAGGAGGAGAGGTGTCACCACATCCCCGACCCCTCTTAGCTTGCTTAGAGATCAGACACCACCCAGGCTGAGCCCCTTGGTCTCGCCCCATGCCTCATTTCCTGGAGGAGCCCCTGTGACCACAGACGTGGGGAAGGGCTGTGCCCCAGGGGCCTGATTCCAGACCCCGGAGCCCCTCTCTCGTGTGGGCTCCAGATCTTGTCCCCCCCACTCCTGCCGGACCTCTGTCTACAGAAGGTTAGAAACCTGAGCAGCGTCCTGGCTCTGCTCTCAAATGCGTCAGCTCTCCCTCAAACTAGAGGTCCTCTGCGGAGGACCTGTCACCCAGCTGCTTCCCCCTCGGCCCCCACAGCAGCCAGACGGGGCCTGGGGTTCTGACCAGACTCCCGCGCACCCTCGGTGCCAGCCAAGCTCCTGCCTCACCGCTAGCCCTACCGCCCAGCCACCCCCTCGGTCCCGGGGCAACCCCGGTGCTCTCCGCTCCCTCCACAAGTGAGGCCTGTCCTCCTCTCTGTTCCCAGCCCCCATGTCACGTATCTCCTCAGAGCCATCTGTCCCAACCTGCAGGGGGGGGCGGTCTCTGCCAAGTGTCTCTTGCTCCCTGGGCACCCCCCAGGCCAAGACAGGCACCAGCCGGAGGAAAGGGCACACTGCCTTCCGGGGCCCGGATGTCCCCCTGGGGCAGGGGAAGCCCCTGATGGCTTTGTGGAGCCCTTCTGTTCGTCAGCAGGGTGCCCTCTCTGAGAATGCCCCAGGGGATGGCTGTCCCAGGGGAACTCATCACTGAAAAGCATTTGTGTTGAGGACGGTGCAGGTAGGTCTGCCTGACTGCGACAGGGGCGGGGGCTCTCCTGCCCCTGGCCACCCAGCAAGACTAGGCACGGAGGCTGTCGGCAAAAGCCAGCCATGGCCCTGGTCACAAAAGGAAACCGAGACTCAGAGAGCAGAAGCCCCTTGCTTCTGACAGGGTCTGGCCAGGGCTGGCTGGTGAGCCTCTCCCAGCACCAACTTCCAGACAGGGACAGTGCTGGGCTGCCCTCCCTGGGCCCCCGGAATCCTGGCCAAGGGCCTTTGCTTGAATTTGAGGGTGTGTGAAGGGGGCGGCCACGAAAGAAAGCGAAGCCTTGAGGTCCAGAAGGGGAAGCAGAGGGAGCCCAGAACTCAGGCTGCGGGAACATGTCCCGACCCTGCTCTGCCCCCTTGACTGGGCCCCCGTCTGGCCAGCCCACCACTCTGGACACAGCTAAGGGGACCAAGCAGGACAGCCCCCAGCTGCAGGGCCCTCAAGTCAGCCCCCACCCCATCTCCCAGCGCAGGGCCCACTGCAGAAAGCCCCGTGCTGGGAGGCAGAGAGGAGGCCCCCAGGGGCCCTGGGCACAGACGCAGGGGCCACGGCCTGCCCGCCCCCATCGATACTTGCCAAGGAACCAACGGGAGGGCCCTCAGAAGCAGAGGAGCACCTCCCACCGCAGGCCTGTGAGGGCACAGTGCCTGGCAGCAGGGTCCTCAGCCACTATAGCCTCCGGGAAGGAGAGCTGAAGGCTGTTCCCACCCAGGCCACTTCAAAGCCAGGAGTGCCTTCCTAGGAGGCTCTGGGGACCATTCCACGGGGGCTGGCTCTGGGCTCCGGGGCCACCCAGAATGCCACTCACAGCACCCCAGAGGTGAGCTCTCAGGGTCTGTGCCCACCCGCTTCCTGACTCTCCTCCCCTGTCCCTAACAAAGGCCAGGACAGAGGGAGACCGAGGCAGAGGGCAGGGCCGGGCCCAGGTCAGGGCAGGCATGCCCAGTCCTGGCTCTGTCCTTAGGGCCTCATGGCACAAAGCCCCTCACCGTCTTCAGGGTGGACGCTTTCTGCCATGTTGCCAATCCACGGGCTCAAGAACCTGTAGCATCGTGCAGATTTGAGGTTTCCCACGCACCGGCTGGGGCTCGGCCTCTCGTGTGCCCGAGGCCACAATCACCCCGTTGGTGGGTGGAAAAGTCGTGAAGCCATCCTGGGAGCCCGTGCCTCTGAGCTCACGAGGGGCCGGCACTGACACAGCGGTGCCTCCACGGCCCCGGGCAGCGCGTGTGTCCTCCTCACCCACGACGCGTCTCAGTTCAAGCACCTGCACCTTCCTCGCCTTAGAGCTGTCGGTACCCATCTCCCAGACCCAAAACTGAGGCACGAAGACAGAGGCAGAAGTGCCTCGGGCTGGGATCTAAGGCCCCAGCTGGGGTTTAAACCCACAGGCTGGCTCCTAGCCCTACTAGCTAGACACCATCGTCCCGCTCACCAGCTCGATCGGCTAATTAAGTAGATCAACTTAGGATTTCCTGTCGGGGGCGAAAAAACATCCAAACACCCGTGGCATCAAAAACTGCCATTTCCAACTTCAAACCATTAGACAAATGCAGCCTCAATGTGCTCCCCGGAGGCGGGGCTGCCCGGGGTGGGGGCCTCGAGGTGCCCCCTGGTTGGAGGTGCAGGACCACACAATGAAATCGGCCGCGGGGGTCCACGGACCCCTCTGCCCCTCTCTGAGCTTCGTAACCCAGCAGTGCCTAAAGCACATGCACACAGTCCCCTGGGGCACCCAGCTGGGACGCTCCCAGAAGGCAAAAGAGCGCACGGTGCCGGCCGCTGGGCCCTCTCTCCTTCCTGCCGCCCCTAATCCCCGAGACCTAACCTTGACACGGTGATGGGCACGTTCGGCCAGAAGGGACCCCTGGGGCCCAGCAGCCACCACCTAGCCACCTTCCAAGCCAAGGCTGGAAGAGCCCACGGCCCAGGCAGAGCCCACCCTGGCCGACAGAACCCCGGACGTGAGGGAATAGGGCCCTGGTACAGACGCCGGCCTCCCCTCCACAGCCCTACACGTGCCAGACGGCCCGACATCAGCGTCCGACAGCAAAGGGGCCAGAACAGCCTCAGCACCGCCCGGCGGGCCCCGCCAGCCACGGTGCGCCGGCTGCACAGAGGGGCTCACGGCTCAGGCGGTCCCGCCTCACGCCGCCCCTGCCACCCGTCCCCGGGCCCTCCATCCCTGGCTGCCAGCCCCTCGCCCTCCTCTCTGGGGCTCCCTGCCCATCCAGCTACTGAAAGCGACGTTCCGGGCAGGGAGCATTCTTGGGGGAGGGGGGAACCAGAGCCCCCGGAGCCACTTTCGCTGCCTGGGTCAGCCCGTCCCACCTCCCTCCTTCACCTCGCACCCCAGACCACCAGAGGGAGAGGCCACTGGGGGGCTAACCCTGGCCGTGGGTGAGGAGCCCCCCAGGCTGGGGGGGGGCCCGTCCACAGGGGTGAGGGCACCTTGAAGCAGGCTGAAACCCGCCCGGAGAGAGAGGAGACGGCAGAGCGGCAGAGCCAGGGCTGAGGGGAGGAGGCAGGGCTAAAACCACGAGGTTGGTGAGGTGCAGAGACGCATGCTGGGGCCAGGAAAGCCTTTCCAAAGGGAGACAAGAGTGGGTGCCCCAATTCTGCTTAAGCTTTGGAGAGAGAGAGCCAGCAGCTACCAGAAGGATAAAAGGAAACCAAAGATGGGGTCCTTCTCAGGGCCTGGGCCTGCACAGCTGCTGCGCGGGAGAAGCCAATTCTTGCCAAACCAAAAAGATCGGGACATTTCCAGATGAAGCCCTACACAGACCGCCCGCCGTAGGGGGGACTGGCCTCTCGCTGACGACTTGGTTTGATTTGGTTGTTTGGTAACATCTCAGATCCACAGAAGGGGGAAAGTGTTGGAAGGACCCAGCTCTTTCTGGCTGAGACTGCAGAGCTCACACCCCGTTTCTCCCGGTGCCCTCGCTCCCCTGCGCCCTGAGCCCACGCCTACCTGACGCCGGAGCCGCCCAGGGCTTTCTAGAGGCCTGCGTGGAGCCGGCCCCGGGGCTACACCCCACTCTCAGCGGAGCGGGAGGCCCAGACCCAGGGCATCTCGGAGGGCGAGAGCCCACGTGTTTATGGAGCAGGCCAGCACGCCACACCCACGGAAAGCTAGTCGAAGGGCTCCACGACATGCGCCCGTGGGGAGCTGCTTCCTTCCAGGAGAAGCTGGTGGGCCTTCAGTCCGGCATCTGTGCCCAAGGGCTGCTAGTGTGAACCCGTTATCTGGGGGCCAGCCTCGGCCTTCAGCTTCCAGTACTGGGGCTCCGAGGTCAAAACCTGCAGAAACTCCCATTGGCCTAGCCCACGAAAGCCGTCTCCGACTCAGAAAAGGCTGCTGTTGAAACCCTCTTGTGCTTTTTCTATACGTAAAATCAAAATGAGCTGAATGCCTTACTACAGCAGCTAAGTTTCTAGATCTTTCCTTCATCTGTTTTGCCTCCATTCCATGGCAGTAAAAAACACGAATGGCAGCTGCATTTGCCCAATCTGCCTGTGGGGTCTGGGCTTCCCCGGGGCCTCCGCTCCACCTCCTGACCTCGGCCTCCCTCTTCCATCCAGAAAGTGTAACAAGCCCTCTCTGCCGAGGGCACTTCCTCGAGGGCACAGGGCCACGTGTGCCCTCTCTCGCCGTGACAGCCGGGAGGTCAGGAGGAGCGAACCGTCCTTACTCTCAGATGGAGAGGGGCTCGGGGAGAGGCAAGGTCCACCTGGGCCCCGGCTTCAGAGGCAGACCCTCCCCTGCCAGCTCTTCCTCCCCCCCCCACCCCACCCCCCTCCAGGCTGGCCTCCTTCTCCCAGCGGGGAGCTATTGGTCAGTAGCAGGTCAACAGCACGAGGAGGCGGAGGGAAGTGAGGCCGCTGCAGCCAGTGGTGGGTGCACAGACGCAAACCCCCACTCTCCCAAATGCCCCCCAGCAGCCCCGCTCGGGGACTCCTCCCGGGTTCCAGGGCCTGTCTGTAGACACAGCTCCACCACACAGCGCCGGACGGCCGTGCTCCGGGAGCACCACCTCTTCTGACACTGGGGCCCGACTCTCCCTGCTGGGCACACTCACATCCTCTCGCTCCCTCACACCCTCTGCTCGGGGGTCACGCCCTGACGGCGGTCAAATTGTGCCCGCAGCAGTGCTCCTGCGCAAAAGAGCTGGTTCCTTCCCAGCATGCCGTCCTCGACCTCACCAACCTTCCTACTAAACTGAACAGGGGGGGCCGGTCGTAAAACGGGTCCCGGCCGTCGCACAGCGCGTGCTCCGGAAAGACGTCGTCCTGCAGATCCTCCTCCTCCTCCTCCTCCTCCTCCTCCTCCTCCTCCTCCCCCACGCTCTGCTCCTCGGCAGGCTCGGTGGCGTCGGAGTCGGGGCTCGAGAAGGTGGGGGAGGGGGTGAGAGCAGCCATGCGCTCGCTCATGCATGTGTTGAGAAGAGGGTAGCTGTTGCAGCCAGAGATGACTGAACTGAGGTTAGTGCGACAAGACAGAGAGAAGTTAACACCAGCTACTCGCGGGGACGGACAGGGCGGGGGTGGGGGCTTCTGTTTAAAACCAAAACCAAACACGCAGACCATCAGGAATGCTGCTTTAAAAGACACGAGAACCAAAAGTGCATCCCGTCCCCAGGCTTGGAAAGAAACCACACGTGTGCTCAGGGGAAGGTCACTGAAAGTTCTGGAAAGTAGCCACTGGCGTGAGCCTCGCCAGGTGTGGCTGAGGTCGTGTGAGGACCAGGTCACTCAGCCTGACCAAGCCACACATTCACACGCGGGGACACGTGCAACCCGGTGGCCACAGCCCCGCAGCAGGTGTAGGTGGTGATACTGAGACTCCCTCCCCTCCCCGGTCCCCAAATTATAGGGCCCACTGGTCTGTGGACAGGAGTGGCTGGGGCGGGGTGCCTCGGACCCAGGAAGGACGAGGTCAGGGACGTCAAGGTGGGAAAGGGCCTCTCGATGGCTCCCTCCTCATGTCAGGGCCGGGGCCCAGCCAGGGCGCTCGGCCTTAGGAGGACGCCCACTCCCTGCCCCCACCACCTTCTCTCTCTCTCTCTCTCTCTCTCTCTCTCTCAGCCCAGGGAGGGAAGGAGGCGCCCACCTGCCCACCAGCCGGAACCAGGGAAAGCGGTCGTAGAAGGGGTCTCCGCCAGTCACCACGTTGTCACAGTCCTCGATGACACTGGAGGGCACCTCCGCGGCCCGGTCGTACATCTCCCGCATCAGGTCCAGGCGCTGCCTGCAGGGGAACAGGGATCACTGTGGGCCTGGGCGAGCGGCCGGCACGGCACATCTCTGCTGCTGGGGACAGCAGGCTCCACCCGGCTCCGGCCGCAGCTCAGCGTCATCCGGGGTTCAGCCTGGTTTGCTGACAGGCCCTGCACGGTCCTCGCAATCTGTCAACCGTGAGCAAGGAGACCTCCAGGCGAGCACGTGCTAAATACTCTCGATGCTGGCCCAGGGACACCATGTGATCTATGCAGGCAGGATGGGCCGGGAACTGGAGGGGAAACGGAGAGGGCTCCGGCCAGAGCCACGGCGGGGACGCTCGGGGTGGGGGATCCCGTCACAGAGCCCTGAAATCTCAAGGGAACGGACGGCAAATCGGTGACGGGATACAGAAACATGACATATTTCAAAAAGTATTATCCCCAGGAAAACCAACAAGTTGTGGAAGAATGGGAACGAGATCGTTTCCCGGTAGGGCTCAGCGGCGATAGGAACGCGCTCGTCCCCGCCACAGCGTGGCCCCGGGGAGGGCGGGGGCCCTGAGCGTGAGCATCTACTCGCATGAATCTTACGAGAGCGCGTGTACCTGTGTGCGCGCGCGTGCGTGCCAGCGTGTGAGTGAGCGTGTGAGCGAGCCATGCGAGAAAGGAGGTGTGCGGGCGTCTGTGAGTGTGTGAGGGTGTGTGCGGGAGTGTCTGGGTAGGACTGTGTATTTTTACAGCTTTCCTTCTCTGTATTTTAGGGTGTCGGGACATCTGTGGGGCCTTGCTGGCTGGGCCGGCCGGTTCCTGCAGACAGTGGATAAGTCCTGGGTGAGCCCACCTCTCACAAGGAAACCGAAACCACCTCCCACCCCCGCCACCCACCTGTCTGACTCACGCCAAGCCAGCACCCCCTGCCTGAAATCACCCTGGAGCCAGGGACTCGGCAGCCAGGGGCAGGCTCTGTGCGCCAAAGCCCTCCGGAGAAACCCAAACCGGACGGTCCCAGCGGTTGGCCCTGCCCTGCCCAGGGCGTGGAGACCCGCACGGAGGCCGCGGACTCGCTTGCTCTGCTCCTGTCTCCCTCCTGATGGCCTGCGCTCCCTCCCGCCCACCCTGGCTCGGCCTACGTGCAGGGGCCTCACGTCTGGGGCACCTCGAGCAGCGCTTGTTCGACTTCCCTTGGACGGCATCGCCTGCACCTCACTCAGTCCCCTTTCTCAGGTAAGAGCCACACGTGGGGACGAGCACGTGGGGAGGGTGCGGGCGGAGCTGGAGGAAAGACGCCTCTCGCAGGGACGGCTTCGCCCCCAGCCCAGCCCCCTCAGGCCCTCCCCCGGACCCTCGTCCATCCGTCTTCCCCTGGGATCCCTACAGCCCCAGGGCGGAGAGGCTTGCAGCTGCCGAGCTCTTCTGAGGACACGGCCTCCGCCCGCCCGCCTTCCTGCAGCACCGTCAACCTCATCCGCCCCTTCCTCCGTGGAAGCGCGGTACACTTGACCGCTGCATCCGTAGGAGGAGAACGCCGATTCTACGCTAACGTTTTTGCCTTCTGACTGTAAAAGCAACTCCAGCAGGAGGGAAGCGCAGGGACGCAGGAGCACCGCGAACCCGCACCCACCCCTGCCGCCCCCCCTCCCGGCCTGCCCACCACACCTGAGCTTCTCCAGCGTCCAGTAGTGGGTGGCCCCGTTCTTCTGGTCCTGGACCTCCACGGCCACGATGGTGCGCGGGAAGGGGCGCGTCTCCCGCTCTTTGGCAGCCTCTGGGGGCAGCAGGTCCGGCGGCAGTGGGGAGTACAGCGTGTCCGTGAGGAGGACAAACTGGAACTGGACCTGTGGCGGCAGGAGGCGGCCGCCCGTCAGCCCCCGGGGGTGTGCGAGCCGGGCCCCACCTCCGGGCTGCACGCCCCACAGGGTTCACCGGAGCCTTCCAGCCGGCAGCCGGAGGGGAAGCTGTACTTGCACCCCGGCTGCTCCCGGAGCAGGGAGGGCGCGCATTGGCCTGGGTCCGTCCCCGGGCCTCCCTCGCTCTGCCCACGGCTGTACGGGGCCCGGGTTGTGGGCGGCGGGGTGGGGGCCCACCTTCTTCTTGAGCTCCACGCTGATGGCATTGGCCTCTTTGAGGAAGATGGCGTTGCCCCACAGCAGGTCCCGCAGAGACGTGAACTGGTACCACTTCCACTTCCGGAAGGCCCACAGCGCCAGCTCACACTCCCTCTCCGTCCACTGGACTGCGGGGACAGGCACGTGCGGTCGTCACGGAAATGCCACCTTACCCCACTCTGGCCCGGGGCCCCCACTTCTGCACTAACTGTCGCGGGCTCTTGGAGAGAAGGAAAGCCACAGAAGGATCTGCCCCGGGGGCGGCCTGAAGGCTCCATGTGCCCCAGAGGGGCTGACCAGAACCGGACATTCTGAGAGTCAGAGAAGCCCGGCGGGGCTGGGGGCAGGGGGAGGGAGCAGCATTGGGGCCACGTGCTCACAGGACAGGCAAGAGAGCACAGTGACCTCCCACCCTGTCCCAGCTCACACACCTTTGTCTACTGTGTCCCCAAGAGAAAGGGAGCAGGGACACCAGGCGGGGCCTGTCCAGGCTCCCAGGCTCCGCCCCTCTCATCCAGGGCTCCTGCCCCGAGGGAAGATGACTCCAGGCAACGGGAGGCCAAGGTCACATCTACGCAAAGGTGCTGACCAGAGGGGTCAAGCTGGACGCGCGTCCTGTGCCTGACTCCACCCCATGTGCCCTGCCTGCGGGCCGCCCTCGTGCCCCACAGCAGCGTGAGGTCCTCCCCCCGTCACAGGGGGGGCTGCCCAAGCTGATGCTTGGGAAGGGGGTCCTGAGGTGAGGAGCGGTGACCTAGTCTTGGGAAAGAGCACCAGCCTGTGCAGGCAGGACACACGGCAGGGCGGACGAGCAGACACCGCACCCCGCCCGCACCGTGCTCCCCACCACCTGGGCCATTCCTGCCATAACCTGCGTGCGCGAGCACAGGCCTGTGTAAACAACTGCACGAGCACACGCCTGCACTTTCCCGCTGCAGCGCAGCCTCCCCCAAATCCTGCCTCCGTGGGTGCTTCCCGGGGACAAGGAGGCCTCGCTCCCTGAGGGGCGGGCCGGGGACCCCGAGGGCAAAGGCGCCGACCAGGCGCCTGGGGGGCTCCTCGTGCCCGAGACTCCGCCCGGCCCCGGCCCAGGCGCTGCCCCCCCCCCCGCCCCGAGCCTCTCACCCTCGTCCTCCGGCTCCTCGTCCTCCTCGTTCGCTTCAGAGAAGCACCTGGAGCCCATCTGCTTCTGCAGGGCCTCCAGCTTGCTCTCGTAGTCCTGGCCACGGAGGGAGGAGTGTGGGCCCACGTGGAGGCCGGGCCCCTTCACGCCCCGCCACCGGGGCCTGACCCCTTCAGGCTCCCCCCCCCCCCGCCCCCGGCACGGCCCCTTCATGCACCCCCCTCCCGGCCCCCCGCCCAGGCCGGGCCCGGTGGGCGGCCGCCCTCACCAGCCTCTGCTGCTCCAACAGGTAGGTGGCCTCCTCTCGCTCACGGCGGTACTGGTCCTCCAGCTCCTGGAGCCTGCGGGAGGGGGAGCGGGCGCGGGTGAGCGGGGGAGCGGGCGCGGCGTGGGGGGGGAAGGGGATGGAGCGCGGCAGGGGAAGAGGGGGCGCGGTGACCCGCAACCTCGGGCCTCACCTCTGCTCCATCTCCTGCTTCATGTCGATGCCCTGCTTCTCCAGCAGCTCGCGCTGCGCGAAGGCCCAGTCCACGGGCTCAGCGGGCGTCTCTGCGCAGGGCGTGCGCTCGCGCTCCTGCCGTGCCTGCTCAGGGTGGTTGAACCGGAACACGTGGCTCTTCCCCATGATGATGCGGTTTCCTGGGGGACAGAAGCGAGGCCGGCCATCAGGGGGTAGCCTGTGGCCTTGGGGGTGGCCTCAAGGGGTCAGGGCAGGAAGACGGGAAAAGTGGAGCACGGGCAGGTCCGCCAGGCTGGCCCGCCCCAGGGAGGTCCACCAGGAGCCACCCAGGTCTGCTCCGGACCAGCCAGCCACCTACCCCGTGGCCGGGACCTGACTCTCTCCCCAGACCCACCCCCTCACTCCCCCCCCAACATACAGCAGCCAGGGATGTTTGCAAAACAGTCCTGGGGCTTTCTCCGACGTGCGGTCCTGTGCACAGCCCACACATGTCACCCCCAGGCCAGCCTGGTCTCCTGCCCCCAGGCCCTGGCCCTGGCCACTCCTCCACACCAGTGGGCTGTGTGTGCCCCTACCTTCACCCTGCAGGATGCTGAAGCACGGGCTCACGGGCCCTTCCCCTCAGTACCCGCCTCGATGGAAGCAGGGCAGGGGCCAGGGCCCCCCGTCTGTATGTGCCCAGGGCCAGGGTCCCCCGGTCTGCAGGACCCTCCAGGCAGACACGTCCACCAGGGCTGTAGCACCCACCGTCTTGGACAGTCCTGCCTACAAGGGCTCTTTGGACAGCCTAGTTTCCTTCCGACTTAGGGCCCACGGAGCAGGCTCAGCTCCTCCCACACCAGCCCCTGTCTGCTGGTGAGTCCTCCCTAAAGCCTCCCTCAGCTCCTCCCCCGCCACCTTGGCCAGCCACCCTCATTTAGTCACCCTCACTTGTCCTCCCTGCCCTGGGGTCCAGGTACCAGGAAGGAGACACCGAGCTGAGGCCTATCCTCCTGAGTGTGTGGACCCCAGGCCTAGTCCCGAAACTGCAGGGGAGAAAGAGACACCTGTCTCCAGGCCCTAGCCATACCTGACCGCAGGATGCTGGGCTCCGTGACTTTCTTGCCATTGACATATGTGTCTGCCCCCTCACAGGGTTCCAAGGTCACCACGGCTACATGACAGAGATGGGGAGGGCAGAGAGTGAGGGACTGTCATCCTGAGTGGCCATGTCCTCTGTCCGCATGCAGGGCTCGGCTCAACTGGCTACCCAGGTGTGGCCCGCATCAGGCCTCTCTCATCCCTGCTAGCTGCAAAGCCTGATGGCCGCCAGACAATACATCGTGGGGGCTCTGGAGAAGCCAGAGGAGGGCTGCACCTCATACAACAGATGAGGGTGATGCCCGATGGGGAGGTGCCTTTGTCCCAGAGAACGAGATGGGCACGGACGGGAAACAGTGGCTAGTGTGTCCCCAGGGGTCCCAGGGGTCCCAGAGCCCCCTAGAGCTTTGTGCCCATCCCAAAGAGGAGGGCAGGCTTTGGAGACAGAATTCTGTCCCCAACGCTGCTCAAGGCCATTGCCCTGAGGTGACTGGCAGGCAAGCTGGGGACACGGACAGATGGCCGCGCGCACAGCCAACAGGAGAGTGCGGTGTAAAAATAGTCCTCCAGCCCGGATGGAGGTTCATTCCTCACGGCTCCCCATTCTCCTGCCCACGGAGACCCCCAGACCACTCGTGGCGTGGGGAGGGAGCTCCCGCGTCCACAGCCAAGCCCTCAGAACACCGTTGTAATGGAAGGGCTTTGCCGGGACGGACTAAGGAGCGAGGGCTGACCCACAGCCCCGCTCAGGCCTGACGGTCAGTGGCGCCAGGGCAGAGGTGGGGACTGAAGGGCAGAGGTACCTTCGCTGCCGCCCCGGGAGTCGCTCCGGAAGACACAGTGCTCCTCCTTGATGAAGTGCCCACTCAGGACAATGTCCTGCCGCCTCTCCGCATCCTCCCGGCCCACCCTGGGGAGGGGCGGGGGACCATCAGCACTGGCAGGACCCAGCTCACCCATGCCGCCACCCGCTGGCCTGCCCGCGCATCCCCACAGGGATGCCCCAAGCGCCGCCCCGCCTGGGAGAGCCACGTAGCCCAGGGTGGCCTTCGGCACTGTCTCCAGCAGCCGGCACGGGGGACAGCAATGCTGCAGCACATACCCAGGCTTGGCGGCCTCTCTGCCAGGGAGCCTGCCCCGCCCTGACGACCCCCACCTGGTGATCCCGTCCTTGATGTAGTACAGGAGGCACTCGGACATCAGCGGGTCCTCGTTCAGGTTGACGAGATGTGGTGTCTGGGGGGAAAGGAGGGTCACCTCTCCTGGGGAGGCGCCAGGGCCCAGCACTGACGCGCACCCGACCTGTCTCTCCTCAGGTGCCGGACCGCCACCAGCCTAGGCCTGGCCTCCCGGGGACGCGGTGTCCTCCCGGCCTGGCTCCCGTGAGGAGCCCAGGGAGCTCAGAACCAGGCAGTAGGCGCTTAGGGGAGCTGGGAACCTGGGGGTTCTGAGGGCTGTGGCGGGCCCTCGGATGTGCAGGGCGCGGGCCGGGTCCTGCAGGGCCCATGGCACCAGGCTCTGGGTCTGTGGCTTTACCCTACAAGGGGGCTACAGGTCCTCAATCCAGCTGAAGTGCCCAGAAGCTGAGGTCCCAGTGGATCTGAGAGTCCAGAAGGATTAGGACACTGGCCAGGGAGGGATCTGGCCTGGGGGCTTGGAGCACAGCTTGTAAAGGAAGTCCCTGCTGAGCCACCCAGCTCGGACCTGCTCTCCTGTCCACGGGCCTACCAAAGGTGACCAGCACCCGCCAGCTGCCCTGCCCTCAGCAGCCTGCCTCCCTCCCAGGGGACTGGGGCCCTAGACATGCTTCCTGAGCTCAGGAACGCCACCCCTGACTGTGTCCCAGGCCAGGGTCCTGCAACATGGTGGAGGCTGGGACAGCTTCCTCGGTTTCCCGCTTGGCACCTTGGAACAAACCGCCTCCACTTTAAGCTATAAATCCCACGATGCACCACCAACGCTCCTGTGCGGGGCTGTGAAGTCCTGGTCATCAGACACTGGGGACAGCGGTCCCCAACCGCCCCCTCTCCCAAGCAAGGGGAACGGTGCTCGCCCTGCAGGGCTGAGTAGGGGGGTCCAGCTGGGACGGGCACTTCCCCAGAGCCCCAGGAATGCTGCCCTTCTCAGAAGGAGGCATCCTCGGTGGTCCCTAGGGCCATCCTCCCACTCCTGGGCAGTGCCCAGATCCGGGGCCACCAACCAAAGCCACCAGGGTGCCAAGGTAATCCCTCTGCCACCAACCAAAGGCCTCCAGGGTGCCAAGTGTCCCAAGAGCACCTGCTCCCACAGCCCCGGGGTACACCCCACCCTCCGGGAAGGGGCAAGTTTCCCCAGGAAAACTCAAGGCCTCTCCAGAAGGCACATGAAGCAGGGTGTGACCTGCTTCTCAGCCTGCCCCGAGTCCTTGCAAGCACTGCCCACCCCCGCCTCTGAGCCTCAGCACTGCTGCCCCCCCCAGCCTGGAGCACACGAAGGCGGAAGAAGCCCGAGGAGCCTGTCCCTGTCCCCAAGGAGCGGACACCTGGCCGATGCACGCGTCACACCGGGGTCCACACATCTCTTCCCACAGGGTCCCCGACGGCACCGTGGGGGCTCCATGTGTGTCTGCCTTTGGGCATTGGTGGCACAGAGCACCCGCCGTCCCAGACAGAGCCAGGGTGAGGGGCCAGCCACACGAAGATGCTCCCAGGAAGGCGGGCAGGACCTTCCTCACTAACAAAGTATCGAGGGCAGGGCCCAGAGAGTCCGGAGCTGTGGTCAGAACACACGGCCACCACCTCCTTGGAGGCTCCCCGGCTTAGAACGTAGCTCCTGAGGGCTCGAGGCTCTGGCATTCTTTGGGGTGGGTGGGGGGCCTGGTCCTAGAATTATCAGAGACAACTTCTCCCCAAACGCTCATGCTGTGCCCCACCTGAGCTACTGAGGAGGACAGTGCTCTGGAGGCCCCCCTAGTGACGGGGCCGGGTCCTGTGAGCGAGCTGGGCCCGGGCGGGAGAAGACTTGAGTGCCAGCTGGGATAGCCAGACCTGACTTTGGCTGAGCTCCAAGAGGGTGTCTCCCACACCGGGGAGGTGTGGCTGTGGGCGAGCGTGGCCCCCGGTGCCTGGACCTGTCCCCTCTCCTCCCGGAGGAGCTGACACCTCACAAAGGGCTGTGGGCCACCCGGCCCTGTCCCAGTCAGGGCTGCACCCCAGAGCTAGAAAGAGCACCTACCTTTTTTGGAGAAAACACACCCAATGTGCCACCGTCCTCCCTCATGGCCACGCCCATCTCGGCCAGCAGTGCTTCCCTGTGGGGACAGCGTCTGGGTCAGCTCGAGCCTCGAGGCCGCAGGACCTGCCTGGCCCCCAACCGACCAGTCGGCCGTGGGCTCTGGCCACACGGCCCAAAGGCGGAGCCCGGGTGGCGTCCCATCCGGTCAGAGAGTTGAGGTGTCCAGTTGGAGGGACTGGTCTCCTGATCAGGGATCAGGTCAGTGGGGCCATTGGTGACGGGGCAAGAGTCACCGGGTGAGAGGGCATGGCCACCCCCAGGAGCGGGGGCCCGGGCTGGAGCGCTGGAGTCCTCGGTTTCCCCGCCACCCACCTCTCCATCCGGATGGCTTCCGTCCGCCGCAGCTTCTCCTCCCAGGTCTCGTTGAGCTCGGCTATGATCTTCTCCGTCTCCTGGGCAGCGGAAAAGAGCAGTGAGGTGAGGGATCTGTGCCAGGAGCGGAGGCCAGGCGGAAGGGCACCGAGACCCCAATCCCCAGTCTGGTCAGGCGGCACAATGCCTGAAAGGTCAGGGTGAAGGGCTGAGGAGCTAACGTGTCCAAGGACACAAGTCTCTCCTGTGGACACAGCCAGACAGTAGAGGAAACGGCAAAATAAACCTGGAGGGAGAGAAACGCACACATACGAGGACACTGAGAGACACATGGGGACCCTGTGAGACACGCAGGACACTGAGAGACAAGCAGGGATGCTGAGAGACACGTGGGGACACTGAGAGATATGCGGGGACCCTGAGAGATACCTGGGACATGGGGAAGTACACGGGGACCCTGAGAGACACATGGGGACCCTGGGAGACACATGGGGACCCTGGGAGACACATGGGGACACTGAGAGACACGTGGGGACCCTGGGAGACACGTGGGGACCCTGGGAGACACGTGGGGACACTGGGAGACACGTGGGGACACTGAGAGACACGTGGGGACCCTGGGAGACACGTGGGGACCCTGGGAGACACGTGGGGACACTGAGAGACACGTGGGGACCCTGGGAGACACGCGGGGACACTGAGAGACACAGGGGGACCCTGGGAGACACGCGGGGGCACTGGGAGACACACGGGGACTCTGGGAGACACACGGGGATACTGGGAGACACATGGGGACACTCAGAGACATGTGGGACCCTGGGAGACAGGTGGGGACACTCAGAGACATGCAGGGACACTGAGAGACACATGCGGACACTGAGAAACTGGTTCCGAGGCACAGGTGACCCTCAGCCGCTGCCGGGACAGGGGACGAGCACTTCCGACATCCGCACCAGCTCCCGGTTACCTTCCCAGCTGCCCCCCCGGTGGGCAGCCTGCCCCACCCGTGCCCCACGCCAGCCACGGTCCAGCCTCCGTGCTTCTGTCTCCGAGGCCTGGACCCCCCAGCCCCACGCAGCCCGGCACCCCAGTCATCCGCTGACGGAACGCCAATAAACGAAAAGGTAGCCTGCCCGCCGCTGGGCCGCTGCGGGCCAGGGGAACACTCCGAGCAGGTGTGAGCACAGAACCCCCAGGACCCGTGCCTGCCCTGCTCAGCAGGCGGGGACCCCTCGGTGCTGGGCGCCTGTGGGGGCACCGGGGGTGAGGCCCAGACCCTGCACCCATCCGTGCGGCCGCTCCGCTTGTAAGCCGGCCCACCCCGCGCCGTAAGCACGGCCGGGCCAGCGGGAGAGGTCCCGGGCCCGCCCCCGTGCCCCCCCACCCCGGAGGTGGCGTCCCCGCCGGCCGAGCCCTCACCTTCAGCCTTTCGATGGCCTCCTCGCTGCCTGGGGCGAACAGCATGCGCTCGTGCAGGCTGGACACGGAGGCGGCGCGGCTGGACAGGGCCGAGAGCGAGGACGAGGGGCTCATGCCCACCAGGGTGTTTGTCACTGTGGAGAGATTGTCAGGGGCTGGACTCAACTCCGCCCCGCCACGGTTACGGTTATTGTTCTCAAGGTCGGACACGTCTATGGGAGGAAGGGAAGGAGAGGGCGGGCAGACAGACGGGAGGGAGAGAAAAGAGAGACCAAGTTGGGAAAAAGCAAGAGGCAGGTGAAGAGAGGCAGGAAACAGACGCGGCCGGCGGGTGCAGCCTGGGGCCCAGCGCCGCACAAGCACATGCAAGGCTGCCCACCACCTCCCCGCCAGGGCGCAGCCCCCCGAGCCCGCCCACCACCCCGGCACCCGCTGGAGCGCCTCTACCCTCCGCACCTGCCCGGCCCCGAGGCCCGTCTGCTTTCCCTGCGCCTGCTCCCAGGCCGCCCGGCAGCCTCTGTCCGGGAGCGGCCTCCCCGCACCCCCACCCCATCTACCACCCTGTGCTGTCGCTGCCCTGCGGCCTTCCTACGCCCGGGGCCCCGACACCCGTCCTCATCCTCTCTGCCGTGGGCGCCCACCCCTGGCACCCGTCACCCGCCTGGTCGGCCATGCACCCCCCAGCTGCGGGGACTGCGCTGTGCTAACTGTCCAGCCCCACCGGGCACAGGAATCTGCCCTGAGAACACCCTGGAGGAGAGGTGAACTGGGAACCCCCTAAGGAGCACGTTACTCCTGCACCCCGAAGAGCCTGCTCTGGGACCAGGGTCTCCTGGCACTGGGGTGCCCAGAGAGCCCGAGGCTTGGGATTTGAGCTAGGCCACCCCTGGTATGGGAGATGCCCAGAGCCCTCCTGGCAGAAGCAGACACACAGCAGAGCAGCGGCAAACATAGGACAGCACGGGGCGCTGGGGCAACCGAGGGCACCCTGCGGCCCCTGGGTCGGGGAGGCACCAAACCACATGTCCATGCCGCAGGGAGCCAGGCCCAAGGCCAGAAGGGCACACGGGCGCTTCCAGGGGAAGGTGTGTGCGGTGTGGTCTGGGGGAGGCCGGAGCTGGGAGCCAGGGGACAGGCCCCGGGCTTCGGCGGGCCCTCCAGCTCTCCCGGCCCTCCGGTGCTAGCTAACATTCCGAGCTTGCCAGGCCTCTGGCACTGCAGGGCGCTCGGACAGGCCGAGTTCAGTCACTTCCGGCCTGGCAGGGCCTCGACTGCACCAGGCCTCCCTGTGGCCTCAGTTTCCCACACAGACATGGGACTGAACCCGGAACACAGGCTCACAAGGCAGCATGGCCTGCATCCACCTAGAGGGTGTCTGCGAACAAGACGGCTGTTGTCCCCAGCCCCTGAAAGAGGGGAAGGCAGAGGAGGGCTGGGCGGGCCCCTCCCCGCCATGCTGCCCTACACCCCGCCGTGCTGCCCTACGCCCCGCCGAGCAGGGACAGAAGCGGGGATGCGGAGAGCAGTGAGGGGGATACACACATTTGGGTCCTCCGGGCACAGTGTTGGCTATGGGGAGGGGAGGCATGGGGGAGGAGGAGAGACAGAGAAACAGAAGAACAGGTTTGTCTCCAGAGGGTCTGAGGCACGCCGGTCGCAGGCCGGGCATCCGACAGGGTGGCGGGGGTCTTCGGGGGACGCACGGAGACCGCTGCAACCCCCCGCGCCCATGGCATGCCCATGTGGCTTCCGGGAAAAACGTCCGTGGCCTGCCTGGGCCAGCTCCAAACCCAAACCATGCAGTCCACCCGGGTCGAGGACAGAAACCCCAGCCTCCCGCCAGGGGGGGGGCCTCGCACGGGGACTCAGAGCAGGGCTAGGATTCCGGTGGCAAGGCCACAAAGGCCGCCTGACCGGTCCCGGCCGGGCTGCAGCCAGCGAGCGGGTGGCCGTCCCAAGGAGGGAGGCCACTCTGGCCCGGCTGCCCTGCCCAGGACAGGCGGGCACAGACACTCACTGTCGGTGATGTCCCCGAGGCCCTGGGCGTACAGCAGGTCCCGCAGCCGGGTCACCTCGTCCTTCAGCTCACGGATCAGCTTGTTGTTGGGGTCCTCGTTGATGACGGCGTTACAGCGTATCTGTTTGGCCCGGTCGGCGTACCTGGACGGCCAAGGGAACTGTGGGCTGTGCCCGTGCCGGGCAAGCCCGAGGGCACCCGGAGCCCTGCCCGGGGCAGAGCCGCGGTGGGGAGGGCCTCAGTAGCGGGGACCCAGGGGCTGCGACACAGGGCAGGGGCTCATGCCGCTTGGAGTCAGTGGGGCCACTGGCCAGAGACCCACAGGGGGCATCACCTAACCCTGCCCCCTTTCGGGGGAACTGAGTCCCCAGGAGGAGCAGGGACAGGGTGGTATCTTCTCCCCGTGGCGGGGCCTTCGCGTCGGGGCCTGTGGTCCCGGGGACGAGCAAGCAAGTCCAATTGCCGGGGTGGGGGGGACGGGGCCCACCTCCCTGGAGAACACACCTCAGCGTGCTCAGAGTCTCGTCGTAGTTGATGTCTGCAGGGCTCAGGGCCGCCACCATCGCCGTCCTGGAGTTCCCGCCTGCGGGAAGAAGGCCAGGTCGCGGGGGTCCTCCCCCCACCCTCCTGCCCCTCCCCGCCTGCATGTACAGCTGGGGAGGCCAAGGCTCAGAGAGGTAAACTGTGTCACGGGCCAACCGTGGGAACGGGGGGTCTGACTTCATCACCGCAGCGGGTACCTCGGTCATTTTTCTCCTGCAGAGTGCTTTGCTCGAATTTGGGTTTATTTCACAACCACCAGTCTTCCCTCCCCACACTGAAGAGAGGAGCATTTCCTCTCACGGTCAGGATAATTTCTTGAGAAAGTCAACGTTCATTTCAATTCAACTCCAGCTGCAATGATTTCTTTCACTTCTATCTTCCTCATTTGGAATATTTTTCTCGGTATTTAAGGTCAGATTCCCAGCCCGGGGCAGCGCGGAGCCCGGCATCAGGTAACACACTGCGCGAGGAAATGGATGTTCGACTTCAGTTCAGACGCCGAAGGATCACTCGCAGGCTCTGAGCGGAGCGGGGGCTGGGCCGTCGGCGCGGTCGGGTCAGCGGCCCGGGCAGCCCTTGGGACGGCTGCCTGTCCGTGCTCAGGGTTGGGACCGATGGCCTCTCCTTTGTGACCTCAGGGACGTGTGTCCCGGGAGTCATGTGCCCAGGGTGTGGCCCCCACACAAACTGTGAGGCGACAGCCTAAAGGGCTCGGGCGCCTGGCTGGGCTGTGGGGGGCTCCCCCTGTCCCGACCCTGGGGCCGGCCCCCGCCCTGTGGCAAAGGCCTCCTTCCTGGCCTCGGGTGAAGAAACGCATTCCCGGCACATACCATCCGCTCTCGGTGGGGTTCACCTGCCTCCCGGAGCGCCCAGGTGGCGCCCATCGCTAGTCTGAGCTGAGGAACAGCCAGACTGCTTCCGGGGTGCAGGGTCAGCCACCCGGGGCCCCCACACCACAGCCGTGGAGCTGAGGAAGGCTGTCGATCCCAGCTGCCTACGTTCATCGGGTCAGCCCGTGACTCAGTTTACCTTCCTGGGTGTCGGCCTCCCGAGCCGTAAACATAGCCAGGGAGGACCCCCACGGTTGTTTTCGGGTGCGAAGGGATGGGGACTGGGAACGTTTCAGTCTCCATCTCCCCGTCTGTCTCTCGGTGGCTCAGAACTCAGGGAGAAGGCGTGACGTGTGGCACCTGCCAAAAGCCCGGCAAGCAAGCAGGGCTCCCCAGAATCGCGGAGTCCCCGCGAGGGCGGGGGGTGGGGAGACGTGGTCCGGGTGTCACAGGCCTAAAGCGGGAGCAGCGGCACGGGCGTGTGTCCGGTGGCCCCGCGGGCCATGCTGCGTCCCCGCACTCGCTTTCCTCAGCCCTTCGCTGGCCACCAGCCCGGGCCCTCCGGAAGGATCCCCCAGGTCTGCCTCAACCTCAGCCCAGAAAGGGTGAGGGGCCTCCCGGTGGTTGGACGCCCCTCCCCAGGAGGGAGGGCAGGACGGCGGCCCAGGGTGGGAGTCGGAACCCGGGGGATAGGTGACCCCGAGAGTCCTCACCTAGGTTTTCCCGGAGCAGCCAGGTCAGCACGGAATCTCTGTAGGGAATGAAATCGGTCTTCTTCTTTTTCTTGTTCTGTGGGGGAGGAACATTCGAGGTGAAGCCTGAGCCCTCCAGAGGGGAAGGGAGCTGGAAGGGCAAAGCACGGGGTCTGCGGGTGGGTCCCCCAAACCGAAGGCTGGTATGGAAGGCGGGGCCGGGCCGGTTCTCAAGGCCTCTCCCCACCGGAACCCCAGGGTGCTGCCCCCGGGCGCCTGCGCTCAGGGCTGGGAGCAGACTTGCCGGCACATCCCTCGGGTTCCTCCCTCGTCTGTGCCGTCGCGCGTCTGGGCCACGCAGCCCGACACGGCCGCGTGTCCCGCCTCTGCTCCGTCAGAAGGGCCGGTCCGAGCCCACCGCCCCCTCCTCGGGCCCCACCGTCAGTCCCGCTGACTAAACAGCAAAGGCCCCGCTGCCTTACGTGACAACGCGGGCCTCCGCCCACGCCCGTCGCTCACGTGTCTCCCTCACTGAACTCACCTTCCCCCCCCTGCCCTGCAGTCCAGGGCACAGGCCCCTCCTTCGGTAGCCGCTCCTGCCCCCGCCCCCCCCGGCCCCAGGACGAAGCGTCCTCCACGCCCTCGCCTACTCCCGTGCCTCGTTCTTCCTCCATTACGGCAGATAGAGGACATTCGGAACCCGGACTCCGGCCACGCGACGGCCGCTGGGCACCGCGCCCCGTGGACACTGCTTACGGACTGACCGAGGGAGACCGCTGACCGCTCCCCGGGGACGCCGCCGATGGAACGAGGGAGTCCACTGACCGAGGGCACCCAGTCACTTCCCACCGTCTCCTCGTTCATGCACACAGTTGCTTGAAAGTATTTGTTGAGCCCCTGCAGAGGCCACCGGACACGGCCCTGTCCCCCAGAGCCCTCCCGGGAGACGCGCACAGGCGCCACCGCGGGGCCTGTGCCTTTTCTCTAGACACAGGCTCCTCCGTCGCTGTTCTTCAGGCTGGTTTCCAAGAGGCGCCCCCCTGGATCTCAGAGGGCTCCTGGGGCGCCGGGGCGGCTCGGTCGGTTAAGCGTCCGACTTCGGCTCGGGTCGCCATCTCACGGCTCCTGAGTTCGAGCCCCGCGTCGGGCTCCGGGCCGACAGCTCGGAGCCTGGAGCTGCTCCGGACTCTGTGTCTCCCTCGCTCTCTGCGCCTCCCCCGCTCAAGCCCTGTGTCTCTTTCCCTCAAAACTAAATAAACATGAAAACATCGTTTTTAGCCGTGAAAGCTCTAGGGGCGCGCGATCGGGGCCTGCGGAAAGGCCGCGCTGGCTCCCCACGCGGTCCGCCCGCACCGTTGCGCCGCCCGCACCCTCGGTCTCTCTCTCCGTTCCTCGCGCGTTCGTCGCACCACCGGCCTCCCCCGGTCTCCCGCGAAGCGCCGCTCTTCACGCTCCCCTCGCACGCGTCCGCACGCCCTCACACGCCGCTCCCCAGAATTCCTCACGCGGCCGGCCCCCCGCACACGTCCTCACGCGCCTCCGCACGCTTCGGCGTGCCGTTCCCGCGCGGCGCTTTGTGGGCCCCGGGAGTGTTCCTCGCGCCCGCTCTCGTGGTTCCCGGCGCTTTCTTCACACGCTCCGTCCCAGTTCCTCGCTCTGCCACACGTTCTGTCTCGCAGGCCTTCCCGGCGCCCCCAGGTCCCCGCAGGGACCCTGGCGCAGTTCCCTCTCACGCGCTTCTCCACCGAGGCCTCCCGCTCCCCTCCTAGGCCACCGGTTTTCCCCGCGCTTCCCGCGCGGCTCCTCACACGGTTCCTCGCGCTTCCCCACGGCTTCCCACACGGTTCCCCGGAGCTCCTCGCGCCTCGGGCCGTCGCCCGCCCGCGGTCGCACGGCCGCCCACGCTGCCCGCGCGGCTCTTGCCCGGCCCCTCACGGTTCTTTCGCGGCGTCTCACGCATCACTCCCCGCTTGACACGCTTCCTCATGCGCGCTCCCTGGACAACTCCCCGCACGGACCCTCGGAGGCCGCTCGCGCGGTGCCTCTCACAGACCGCCGTTCCTCGCGCAGCCCTCCACGCGGCCCCTCAGGGATCCCTCACGCCGTCCCCACGCTGTGTCACACCAGGTCCCGCAGCGGCTCACGCGGTCCACGTACCGTCTCTCACAATTCCCCACATGTACTCGCAGGCGGTTCCCACAGGTCTCCCGACACGGCATGTCCGACTCCCAGCACAATTCCTCCCGCGGTTCCTCCCGCGGTTCCTCACACGGTTCCTCCCGCGGTTCCTCACGGTTCCTCCCGCGGTTCCTCATGCGGTTCCTCAGTTCCTCCCGCGATCTTCACGTGGTTCCTCAGTTTCCACACAGTTCCTCAGTTTCCTCGCACAGATATCCGTCCACGTCGCTCCCACGCCGTTCTACACAGCTCTTCACACAGTCCACACGTTTGCTCGTCGTTCTGCGTGCGGCTTCACACGCGTTCTCCCACCGTTACAGTCACACGTTCCCACGCGATTTCAATTCCCTCCGGCCCCTGCCACGGTCCGTCACACGGTTGGTTCCATAGTGCCGCGCTCGTTTCTCACCCTCCCTCACACGGTGTCGCACAGCTGCCACCCAGTTCCTCCCGATTCCCTCGGAAGTGCCGTCCTCGCCCCACCCACCTCACGCACTTCCCCTCGCGGCTCCTCGCGCGGGCCACCCTTCCGCACACGCTTCCCTTATAGTTCCCCACACAGTCGTGCGCACGGTTCCCCACAAACATTCACACCGCTTCCGCGCCTAGTTCCCCTCAGCTCCTCGCTTAGTGCCTCCCGCGTTTCCTCACGGTCCCTCCCACGTGTCCTCGCGCAGTTCCCCCCACACGGTTCGTCGCACGCCGCCTCTCACTCCCTCACACGGTTCCTCGTGCTTCCTCACGTCTCCTCACGCACAACTCCTACACAAGCCACCACTTTCCCGCTCCAGCACCTCACACCGGGCTCTCCGGCTCCGGGGCCGGCTCCCCCCCGCTCCTCATGTCTCAGCCTTACAACTACGCGTAAAGCTTCCTCGGCCACCCCGACTAAAGGCCACCTCACTCGCGCGTCCCTCTCACAGCCCATCTTTTTCCTTTACGAGACGTACACCGACTCGTAATTATTTTTTTTCCGCGTCCACGTCTCTACGCCTCCGTCCCCCATTGTGCCGTGGCCCCGGCGCAGCGCCCGGCTCAGCGCCGGCTCGACGTGTCTGCCCGTGGGGTGCGCAAATGAAGGAGCGCTCTCACGACCGAGACCTTCACAGGAGGACCGGAGCTGAAGGAGCTCCTTGCTTCCAGCCCCCACCCTGCCCCGGAGGAAGAGTCCTCCCCCTGGAACCGAAGAAAGCGGCTTACCTTGTTGGGCCCAGAGTCCTGGAAAAGAAAAGACAGAGTCTGAGGACCTGGGGCGAGCCTGGGGACACGAGGTGTGTGGGGAGGAGACCGCTGGCAGGCTCCAGAGAACAAAGGAGCAGGAGAGGCCTGAGCACGTGCCAGGGGTCCGTCCCTCCTCACCTGGCCCCTGCTGGCCACCCGGGTCCCGACGGGCCAAACGACAGCGCCACCTCTCGGGTTCCTTCACCCCTAACAACCTCAGGAGGGCAGGGCCTCGTGAGATTCGTCCTTCTCTGAACAAAGGCCGGGGTGTCTCGAGTGGCCAATACCGGTAGGGAAACTGAGGTTCCAGGGAGTAACAGGGATCACTACCCCATCTGCAGCCTAGCGACACACACCCCTCACACCTTCGGGCTTTCCCTTGAACCTCCGGCTCCTTGCCACAGACAGGGCCCGGGGCAGGTATGACAGGCCCCCGGCATCCTCCACAGAAGGCAGGACAGGGCGCCACCTCCGCAATCCGTGCCATCAGCCTAGTTCCAGAAACCCAAAGCTGGCTCACCATTTCCGCCAGAGCAGAGATGACCTTCCCCAGCGTGGTCAAGGACTTGTTGATGTTGGCTCCCTCCTGTGTGCAGAGAGGACAGGAAGCCTCATGAACCTCGTGCTCCAGCGTGATCCCATGGGGCCTGACCCGCGTGACGTTGGTCTGAGGCCACCAAGCCCTGACCGTTAATCCCGGGGCTCCTTGGAGCACGGGAGGCTCTGGCGAGAAGCTGCTCAGAGGCCCACCCTGGCCAAGGGGGTGCGGCGTGCCCAGCGTTTGTCCTAGTCCCCCAGGGAGTCCTTAGAACACCTCACACGAGCCCCGCTGGTACAATTTCCAGGGCCCCCTCCCGTCCCCCAGGTAGCGGCGGGCGCCAAAGGGAGGCTGAAAATGAAAAGTCTCCTCCCCGACACCAAGGACCGCTTTGACCAGAGACTGTCCGCCTCGCAGCCTGGGTTCTGGCGGGAAAGCGCACACACGGGTGGCCGGGGTCCTGTGAGGGCCCGCACGGGGCCCAGCCTTCCCGCCAGGGCCTCCGTCCTCGTTAACCACTAAGCCAGCGTGCTGGGCGCGGCCCCCTGGCTCCCGGCCTCCTCCCACGCCCTCGCCCTCGCCCCCTGCCCTCCCTGCCCGGGCTCGCCCCGGGTGGCGGTGCTCCCCAAGAGGGGCCCTCCCGCCCGGCCCGCCCTGGAGCAGGCCAGGCTTGGAAGACGGGACCTGCCGGACGAGCGAGGCGTGGAGGGGCCCGCCGCCGTCCACAGGCATGGTGGCCTGGCCCCTACCTTGAGCCGCGTGCCCTTGGCTCCCGTGGAGTCGGCCCGCTCACTCCCCGCCAGGTCCACCAGGCTGATTTTGCTCACCTGAAACGGCACGTGTCGAATGCGGGAGACGCTCGAGGCCGCTAGGGGGCGCCCTGCCCCCTCCGAGGCCTGAGGCGCACGCTTGAGGGGCCGTGGCCAAGCCCTGCCTCGGGGGTCCGCCGGTCTCAGACCCCGCGGTTTCCCTCTATTCGCAGCGCACCGGAGGCTCTGCCTGGGGTTCAAAGCCCACCTCCCCAAGAGGCTGCACGCCCCTCACCCCTAACACTCGCGATGCTGCGGAGACGCCGCCCTCGGTGTGCGGGGCTCTCCACGTGCTCGCACGGAACCCCCACAGAGCTCCCCAGATGTGTCCTGCCCCCCTTTTCCACAGATGGGCTCATCACCCGCGGTGGGATCCGAACCCGGCTCTGGCTCCGTTCTCTCTGCCCACCCAGACCCTGCCGGGCCATCTCTGGGAGGATGGCACCAGGCTGAGAGGACCCTGGCGCGATCGGCGACGAAGTGTGGCAAACTTCCCCGGGACTTGCGGACCCTGGGGGGCTGCCCGCTGCCCGAGAGAGCACTGCCCACCAGGCGGCGGCCGAGGCGCCCCGGGGAGGAGGCCTGGACAGTGGGTCAGGGGAGGCGACACAGAGAAAACCTGACCCCAAGGGACAGGGCCACCGATGGGCAGGAAGAGGCTCTGAGCCTGCCCTGCGGCCCCTTCCGGGGCATGGAGACCACGTGTCCAGATAAAGGTCCCAGGGGACCGTGCTCCTACCCGGGTTCCCTGAGGACGCCAAGGCGCGTGGGAAAGGCATCCGGAGCCAGGGGCGGTGGGCGGGGTGGTGCTCAGACCACAGCCTCTCCTTTGTGCTTGTGGATGCCGGGGCCCCCCGCTCTCCTGCCAGTCGGCCGGGGCCCACGGTCACCGTCGTGACAGGCACTCACTCCACCCACGGCCCTCTGCTTCCAAGGGCCACCGGTGTCCTCAGCGGTGCGGCCGTGGGGACACCCTTCCTCAGCCCCCACGGTCTCCACCAAACCCACCCGGCAGGAGGCAGACCCCGGATCCACGGCCCCTCCACCGTCAGTCCCTTCTACGCCCAGACGGTGCCAAATACCGAGACGAGGTGGCCCCGCAGGCCGGCCAACTTCTCGGAGGCCCACGCTAAGCAGGGGGTGGTGAGGGCCTGGCGCCCAGGGTGAGGACGCTGTCCGAGCCTCGCAGGCCGGTGGTTCCCTGGCCTCCTCGTCCCGCCTGATGGGACTGACCCGCGCCCCCGCCCAAACGGCCCGCCTCTGCCAAGGCCACGCTCACCTTCTCTGTGGTGATGTTGGTCTCCGCGTCGTGGCGCTTCTGGGTGAAGATGATGTTGAAGACAGCGTGGGAGCGGCTGCTGGTCTCATTCATGTTTGTGGCCGCCACGGTCCTGGGGGAACGGAAGCCACACGTGGTTACCTGTCATCCTATGGTCGGGCAGGAGAGTCGCCGACGGTGCTAGCCGGCTGGACCAGGTCACGGGGCATCGGCTCTCCCAGGGCTCCCGGGGCTGCCCTACCCAGCCTGGTGGTGACTGCGTGTCCCGTCACAGTGCGAACAGGGCCCACGCCCTCCCGGCCACCAGCTCCAGCCTGGTACTCGGGCGCCGTGACAGGGGTCAGCAGAGCCCAGGAGCACTCACGAAACAGGAAGGGGGCCCTGTCGGGCCAAGATGTGGAAAGGCCCCGCCCAGGAGGGAAAGGAGGCGCCCACCTTCTGTCCCTTCGGTCCCCGTCTGGACAGGGCCGGCAGCAGGCCCCTGGGGGCAGAGCCCAAGGCAACGCGAGGGGAGCTGCAGGGCTGGTCCCAGGGCTGCCGACCTGCCGGGACCTCAGGACGTGTCCCTGGTGGGGATTTGCTGTCTGACAGCCCACAGAAGGGACAGGCCTCACCAGAACCCTGCTCCTGCGGGGCTCTGACCCACGTGAGGTCGTTCACCGTGGGGGTGTCCCTGGGCGGCAGAGAAGGCAACCGTTTCCATGAGCAGCCGGGCAGACCCCCCCGGGGCAGTGCCGCCAGTGCCGTGGCCAGCAGTGCCTTATGGCTGACCCTGCCCCCAGGCCTCTACCTACGCCCCCTGCAGAGCGGGCAGAACCGGGCCTCACAGCCTCCTGACCACTGGGCCCAACGGGGCAGCTGCCCACAGGGAAGGACCCCAGGGAGACTCACAGATGATGCCAGTCTCCCCCAGGAGGAGCAGCCCCTGTGGAGGTGACAGGGTGGGGGTCTGGAGGCCCCTCCCAGGCTGGCCCTTCAATGGCCTCAGGCCCACGGGGTCCACCCTCCACAGGGGTGCTGGACAGACCCCACGGGGAAACCGACGGGTGCCCCAGGAGCAGACCTTCCTCAGGGAGACTCACAATGGCGGTGGGGGGGGGGGGGCGGCGTTTAGGGTAGAGAACTGGGGGAGGGCGAGCCCCCGGCGTGCACCTGGCCTTGTTCCCTGAGTCCATGAGGTCCTGGATGTCATTGTAGGAGGTGACGGCCAGCTTGGAGAGGTCCTCCACATACGGCCCCATCAGCGGGTGCTCGCGCACGCGCAGGTTGCCCTTGTTCTTGGGATTCAGGAGGTCACGGACGCGTTCACAATAAATCTCCATGTAGCTGACCTGCAGGGCGGAGATGTACCATCAGGGCCCCCCAAGGTGGGGGCGCAGGGCCGTTACCAGGGACTCTTGGGATAGGGGTGTGGGGGCCACCTGCTGGCAGGGGGAGGCATGTGCGAGTGCAGGGGTCAGGTGAGTGCAGTGAGTGCACAGGGAAGTCGGCCCACCTCCTGCTGGTCCCCCCCACCTGCGCTCATCCTGGGGCTCGTCCGACGTGGACACACCGCGGCCATGGCAGAGCCAGGTCCCGCGGCTCTGAGACATCTGTCCCTGCCCCTGGTCCGGAGCAACTACTTAGTGAGACTTGCTGAGCAGAGGACCGCCCCTCGCTCCCGTGCCCGGTGTGGGGGTCACATGCACGAGGGGGGAACGAGCCAACGGCACAGACCAGCGGTGGGGACTTGCTTTAAAGCAGAAAAGCACCGCTGTCCACGCCCGAGCCCCCCGCTGTGCTGGAAGAATGGACGCTCGGGGAGCCCTACCTCCACGGAGTAGGACATGTTGTCATTGGTCGTGTCGTTGATGCGGGAGAACAGGTCTTCACAGAGCTATAGGGCCGAGAACACACCGTTAGGTTATGGGGACAATGGGACTGTTCCTGGAGCCCTGCCCCCGGGGTGCTGTGGGCAGCCTGAGCCCAGGCCAGACGCCGCTGTCTGGGCCCCTCTTGCTAATAACAGTCCACCTCAAAGGCACTGAAAAGGCCTGCAGCCAAAGAGCGGCTGTCTTCTGCTTAAGTCATGGAGTCCCCACGGACCATCTGTGATCCCTTCCTACGCTCTTCGTGCCGTCCTTGTCTCCACCGGGTGGGCTGGGGTCCCCCGTGTTACAGGCTACCCGGTGTTCTCTCCTGCCCTGACCAGGTCAAGCGCTGACCAGCTCAGATCCAGAAGCCTGCCCGGGGTCCCAGCAGCTCAGGGCCCCTGAGTCATCCATGTCTCAGCCTGCAGTTAACCAAAGGCCACCCCTTGTCCCCGGCGTCTCTCCCTGTCCGCCGCCAGCCTCCGCAGCTCCCGGGGGAAGGGTCAGCGTGACAATGACTCTCCCGACTGCCCTGTCTTACGGATGTGACCCGGGGGGCACGGCCAGGGCTCTGCCCCTCAGCACCCCCCACCGCAGGGCCTGGGGCTCCAGCCTCTTCAGAGCAGGTCCGCCCCACGCCGCCCCTCCTGCCCTGCCCTCCCGCCTCGCAGTGTCCCCCCCCTCCTGGCCCCCTTCTCTCCGAGGCTGCTCCCCTGGGGCGCCCTGCCCGGCCCTTCCCCGCTGGGCTCCTGCAGCCCTGCCCGCGCTGCCCTCCCCCGGCCTCCCGCCCCAGCCCGCGTGCCTGCGGGATGATGCCCTGCTGGTCCTTCTCCTGCTTGCCCATCATGGTGTAGGACTTGCCGGCCCCGGTCTGCCCGTAGGCGAAGATGCACACGTTGTAGCCCTCGAAGGCGTGCTGCAGCATCTCCTCGCCGATGTCCCGGTACACCTGCTTCTGTGACGCGTACTTGATGTCCTCCGGCTGCAAGACAACAGGGAGCGAGGCTGTAGGAGGCCGGGTGCGCCCGAGGCTCAGCCCGCTGCGTTCTCCGAGCACCCGCCTCGCAGCCCGAGGCCTCCCCCTGGGGAGGGACGCCCGCCCCGCGCCCCGGCGCTCAGACGCCCCGGAGAGGGGACCTAATCCTGCCTGGCGGGGCGCAGCTTCCTGAGGGAGGGGTTGGGAGGGGCTGGCGGGGCGGAAGGGCGTCTCAGCAGAGGGAACTGCCTGTGTGAAGGCTCCGAGGCAGGAGCATGGGACATAAGGCTCAAAATCAAGGCTGGGTTGGCAGCCTTGGGAATGAGGAGCGGCGGGGCTGGAGGCCCTGGGAGCCCACAGATCGGTTACGGCGGCCGGATGCTCTCCCAACAGAGGATTATTTAGGCAGGTCCGGGGCGTTACCATAACCATGCCTGTCACTGCTCGGGGTGACCTTTCAAGCACACGGGGACTTGAGGAGGTAGGCCCCTCCCCCCCGGGCAGGTGCCGCTGGCCCCTTCCCCTGTCCCACCCTCATGTCCCAGGTCAGGAGCTCAGAGAGGTTAAGGGACTGGTTAAGGCCCACACAGCAAGCATCCACACGACTGCGGCCCACCCCCCTGGATCCCAGCCCTGGGCTTACCGAGGTGTGTGACCAGTAGGAATAGTCGAAGCTGAAGCTTTTGGGTGTCTCCTTGGGCTGTTTGGGGTTAATGATGGCTGCGGAGGGGGCGGGGGGGAACAGGCGTGGCAGTTAATGCTGTGCCGGGGGAGAGACGACCAGGATGTGGTCCATACCCACCAGAGAGGTACCCAGGGCAGGGAGGTGGGGTCCTCGGTGGCCTCTGGCCCCAGACAAGCCCCCCCCCCCAGTGGGATGGGGCCAGGGCTCCGATTCCAGGCAGACAAGCCACGTCTGCCCCCTTCCTCTGTCGGGTGGAGCCTGCAGCCCACCCCCACTGCTCGGTCCAGCCTCCCTCGCCGCCCACCCCTCTGGGTCTTACACATCCGCTCCGCGTACACGTGCCCTGGAAGCAGCCAGAAGGCCGGGCAGGCTGGGCAGCCCGGCACGGTCGTGCTCTGCTTCCTCCGGGCCCTGTCGTTCCCGTGTGGCTCCCGTGTGCTGTGTGCGGCCCTGGCTGTCCCCGCTGGGGCACCCCATCACAGCCTCCACCGCCTGCTCCTCCCGGCCTGTGCCTGCAGGCTCCCTCCAGGCTCGCGCTCACGGGCCCCCGGGTGCCGTCCTGTGCGCGCCCCGCCCCCGCAGCGGGCTGCACCCCGGGCTGACCAGAGGCAGCCCTGGGAACGAGGCCACGAATGCGTGCTGGTGCCGTCACACACCAGCCGGTGCCTGCCACGCGTCCCAGCGGCCCCCGACCCAAGCCTGCTCTGCCCCCGTTGCCCCAGGCCTGCAAGAGGTGACTGCTCTGTGGCCAGGCAGGAGGGACTGAGGCCTCCACCCCCATTGAGCCACCCCGCCCGCTGCCTACCGGAGCACCATCTGAACCTTTGAGGTCTGCGTTGACCTTGACGGAGGACTCTGGGGCCGGGGGTCTGTGCGGGCAGGCCCCCGGGGCCACTTGCTCTGGCTGACGGGCCTGCTCCCAGCACGGGCATCCCCTGAAGCCCTGTCCCCAGGGCTGACTTGGCTTTGGGACCCAGACCCCAGGTTTGAGGAGTTCTGGGAGATAACCAGCACCTTGGGGAAGTTAGCAGGAAGGAGCAGGTGACCGACCACCCCAGCGCTGTCCTCGGGGCCTCGAGGGGGTCACATCCCTGCTGCCTCCAGGAGCAAGGCCAAGGAGAGCAGGCTGTCCTGCTGTCCACTCCTGCTGGGACCTGGGGACACAGCCACCGGAACCCCGAGCACAGATAATGCCAGTGCCGTGGAAACAACAATCACGCCACCCCCCCCAGGCAAAGTCCGGGCTAGGCCTCCCATGGCTCACGCGGCAGGGGCCCGGTCCCCTCTGCTCCTCCCCTCCCTGCCTTGCAGGCCTGGCCCCCCTACCCTGCTCCCGAAACAGGCCCTGATCCCTATCCCGGGTCCTTGGACAGGCCCGCTCCCCAACCCTGCTCCCTGGGCAGACCCCGGCCCACCTGGCACACCGTCCCCGCCGCCCACCCCCTGCGTGCCCAGACACAGCCGATTTCGCCGGAGAAACAGCTTCCTTTGCCAGGGTCTCGAGTTTCTCCTTGTCTGGGATTGAGGAGGGAGGAGGGAGGGGGGTCCTCGGGGGCTCGCCGAGCCGGGGACGGGCTCCCACCAAGCCTGGGGGGGCTGGGGCCCCTCCAACGAGCACACAGTCCCGGGAGAGCCGCCCGGGGTGCACGCCTGCAAGGGAAAGACATGTGGGGGGGGGGCAGCTGGAACGGGGAAGGGACGGCCGGGAGGAAGCGGCGGAACGGAAGCCGTTCGTCTCCGTCTCAATGTCCCTGCGACCTCAGGCCCCGCGAGCCAGCGTGCGCTGCTTGGGCCCCTTCCAGGCAAACACTGAAGACTTTTGCGAGCCTGCTGTCAGACCGTTGCAGCTCGAAACTAGCCGAGGGGAGAGTATTTATACCACGTGAGTCAGGCGACAGGTGTGTGTGGGAGAGTGTGAGCGTGTAAGCGTGCGAGCGTGTAAGCGCGTGGGGGGGGTGTGCAAGTGTGCGTGTGTGAGCGCGTGTGAGACGGCGTGTGAGAGTGTAGTGAGAGTGTGTGTGAGCGTGAGAGCGCATGTGCACAAGCGAGCTGGCTTACCAGCAGCCCACTGCCTCAAACGTGCAGGATTTAGGAGGCGGCCACCCTCATGGAGCGGGACCTCGGCGGGGCCTCGGGGAACAGTGAGTCCCACACCCGGCCGCTGGCATTCCTCGCGCACGGCACAGCCCCCTCCTCACCTTCTCCCGACAGACAAGGAGGCTCCGTGGCCATCTGATCTGGTTCACAGCCCCTATGCCCTGGCCAGCCCTGCTGCACCCCGGCCAGCCCCCCTGCACCCCGGCCAGCCCCCTGCACCCCAGCCAACCCCCTGCACCCTGGCCAGCCCCCTGCACCCGGCCAGCCCTGCTGCCCCCGGCCAGCCCCCTGCACCCCGGTCAACCCTGCTGCCCCCGGCCAGCCCCCTGCACCCGGCCAGCCCTGCTGCCCCCGGCCAGCCCCCTGCACCCCGGTCAACCCTGCTGCACCCGGCCAGCCCTACTGCACCCGGCCAGCCCCCCTGCACCCCGGCCAACCCCCTGCACCCCGGCCAGCCCCCTGCACCCGGCCAGCCTTGCTGCCCCAGCCAGCCCCCTGCACCCCGGCCAACCCCCTGCACCCCGGCCAGCCCCCTGCACCCGGCCAGCCCTGCTGCCCCAGCCAGCCCCCTGCACCCCGGCCAACCCCCTGCACCCCGGCCAGCCCCCTGCACCCGGCCAGCCCTGCTGCCCCAGCCAGCCCCCTGCACCCCGGTCAACCCTGCTGCACCCGGCCAGCCCTACTGCACCCGGCCAGCCCCCCTGCACCCCGGCCAACCCCCTGCACCCCGGCCAGCCCCCTGCACCCGGCCAGCCTTGCTGCCCCAGCCAGCCCCCTGCACCCCGGCCAACCCCCTGCACCCTGGCCAGCCCCCTGCACCCGGCCAGCCCTGCTGCCCCAGCCAGCCCCCTGCACCCCGGCCAACCCCCTGCACCCCGGCCAGCCCCCTGCACCCGGCCAGCCTTGCTGCCCCAGCCAGCCCCCTGCACCCCGGCCAACCCCCTGCACCCTGGCCAGCCCCCTGCACCCGGCAAGCCCTGCTGCCCCAGCCAGCCCCCTGCACCCCAGCCAACCCCCTGCACCCCGGCCAGCCCCCTACACCCGGCCAGCCCTGCTGCCCCAGCCAGCCCCCTGCACCCCGGCCAACCCCCTGCACCCCGGCCAGCCCCCTGCACCCGGACAGCCCTGCTGCCCCAGCCAGCCCCCTGCACCCCGGCCAACCCTGCTGCACCCGGCCAGCCCCCTGCACCCGGACAGCCCTGCTGCCCCAGCCAGCCCCCTGCACCCCGGCCAACCCCCTGCACCCCAGCCAGCCCCCTGCACCCGGCCAGCCCTGCTGCCCCAGCCAGCCCCCTGCACCCCGGCCAACCCCCTGCACCCTGGCCAGCCCTGCTGCCCCAGCCAGCCCCCTGCACCCCGGCCAACCCTGCTGCACCCGGCCAGCCCTACTGCACCCCAGCCAACTCCCTGCACCCCGGCCAGCCCTGCTGCCCCAGCCAGCCCCCTGCACCCCGGCCAACCCCCTGCACCCCGGCCAGCCCTGCTGCACCCCGGCCAACCCTGCTGCACCCGGCCAGCCCTGCTGCACTCGGCCATCCCCCTGTACCCTGGACAACCCCCTGCATCCCAGCCAGCCCCCTGCACCTTGGCTAGCCCCTCTGCACCCCATCACTGTGCCCTCTTGATTCTGCAAGGCACAGCCCTCATCCACGTGTGCAAGGTCCGCCTCCCTGCTGGAACATCACCCCTGAGGGTGGTAAGAGCCTCTGTCCTGCCCCCCTAGGGCTCCGTGGGGAGAGTACTTGTTACTTGTTCCATGTAAATCGGCCAGCAGGTAGGTGAGTGTGTATGTGCGTGTGTGACAGAGAGAGAGAGAGAGAGAGAAAGAGAGAGAGAGAGGACACATGCCTGGAAGCTCGTGCCCAGCACACGCTTGCTGACAACATGAAGGGGCCCCCTGTCCACTTTCCTGCATGGCCACACGTGATGACAGGCCCTCACAGAGCCTCGGTTTCCCCCTCTGTGCCTCGGAAACGGTCCTCATCCCCGTGAGGACAGCAAACAAGGTCACCACTGTGACCCTGTGAGCGGAACGGCCGTGGTGACCCTATCGGGTGGCAGACATCCCGGGGAGAAGGCAGCTGTCCCAGGGCTCCTCCCTGACACCGCATCGGCCGTTCCTCCCATGAACAGGCCTGCAGCAGCACCACTGCCTCCTCAGCCACTGCCGAGTTCCCTTTGGTGGCCTTCTGTTCCCAGTTTCACTCTATTTGGAGCCAAGAACATTCTAGAACAGTGATGGCAAATAGGGGCTGACTTAGATGAATTAGGTGTTTGCAACACCTGGGTCTGTGCACAGGGCTGCTGGTTGACAAAGGCCTTTGGGAGAAAGACCACTATGAGCAGAGGAGAAGGGTCCGGAATATTCCAGCGGACCATCCAGAATGGCAGTGCATTGCCTGATGCCCACCAGGACCAGCTCGCCAGCATCCAGGAGGAGGGCTGGAGGCAGGAAGGTCGGGCTGGGTGTGGGCCTGTGGGGCCTGGCAGGGCTGGGGGCAGGCCCTGGATGATCAGCCCTGCCATGGCCTCCTACTCCAGAGGCAGTGTCCTGGGTGAACAGCGTCCTCCCCAAATTCACATCTACCTGGAACCCCAGAAAGTGACCTTTGGAAAAAAGGTCTTGGCAGGTGTAATTAGTTAGGATGAGATCATGCAGATTAGGGTGGGCCGTACATTCAGTGACCGGGGTCCTTATAAGAAGGGAAAGCACAGACAGACAAGCAGACACGTAGGGAAAAGGCCACGTGAGGACGGAGGCAAGCCCAGGCCCGCTGGCAGCCCCCACAGGCAGGAGACAGGCCAGGAACGGATGCTCGCAGAGCCTCAGAGGAAGCCAGCCCCATGGACAGCCTGATCTCACACTTCTGGTTTCTGGGAAAATAATTTCCATCCCAGCTTATTTTTCCTGGGAAAATGAATTTTCCCACTGGTGCAGAGGGTCCAGGAATGAAGGCCAGTCTGAAATGGACACAAGAGACGCTGAGATCCAGGCCCAGCCTCGCTTCGGGGCCCCAGGGGTACGGGGCAGGGGTGGGGGGGCTCCCAATCCTGAGGGTTCCTCTGTATAGCCGGGACTCAGAGAGAAGGGAGCAAACCCTTCCAGAAGTTTCAGTCTGTTCTTACGTAAAGCGGGGATGTGGGGGTACTCACAGGACCTCTGTACCCCTGAGTAACCTACACCAGACCTGCCACGTAGGCACAGAAGCATACACTGCGTACGATTTGGTTGGCTCACAAAATTACTAGTTTTGGAATGTTCCAGTGAACGGTATTGTTCATCCAGGCAGTGAGTATGGGACGACAAATTAAGTTCACCTCTAAATGCTTCTAATCTGCGCCTCACGATGGAGGTTCAAGGGGTACATTTAGGGACATGGCATCTCCTGTGCACACCTAGTCTTGAGGTTCAAGAAATATGTCACATCCCTGACACTCACGGCCTGGCACTGGATGCCGTTGGGCAAATCCACTTACGGAGCCCACCCGGTGTATCACTGGGGAGAGTGGCTCCCCGCTCAACACTTCTCTGCTGGCCCTCGAGGCCTCGCACAGCCTTACCCGGCGGAGCATCGTCCCCACCCTTTCTCGTAGGCCCCACAGACACTGGCAAGGTGGCCGCCCAAACCCCGCCTCCGTGGGTGTCCACCCACCTGCGCAGCTCTGCCCCGGGGCGGCCAGGAATAAAGCCCGTCCTGCCCTCTGACCCCGCTCCTCAGACACGCTCTTCTGTGCTAAGGGCTGGAGGGCACTCTCCTTGCCTCTGGGTTTCCTCAGCCTTCACCCCCGCTTCTGACCTGGCTTCTAGCACTTTCTATCAGTACCATCACTGCTTTGTTTTCTCTGAAAATGAAAATAGCTTCCAGGGGCGCCTGGGTGGCTCAGTCGGTTAAGCATCCGACTTCGGCTCAGGGCATGATCTCGCAGTCCGTGAGTTCGAGCCCCGCGTCGGGCTCTGTGCCGACAGCTCGGAGCCTGGAGCCTGCTTCAGATTCTGTGTCTCCCTCTCTCTCTGACCCTCCCCCGTTCATGCTGTCTCTCCCTGTCTCAAAAATAAATAAATGTTAAAAAAAAAAATAGAAAATAGCTTCCAAAGCAAGTGTCCTGATTATCCATTCTTCTGACATTCCTCTCCCTCCCTGTCTGTCTCTTCATCTCTGTCTCTCTCTCTGTCTCTCAGGCCAGAGGTAGGTCAGAGTTTTCACCCCCCACGACCCATCATCTCCTCCAGCCATTTGCTTCCGTGACACCCATCCCATCCTGTCCTAGACCACTCCCAAGTTCCAGGGGAGACAGGGGTCCGACTCTGATGTTTTGTTCTTTCTGTTTATTCTGCAGGTTCTTACAGGGTTTGGTTGCCTGTGAACCAAGACCCTCAGCTACTGTCTAAGGTGGTGGCTGTGCTGGTCAGGCCTGGCCCAGGTGTGAGCAGGGACCCCCATAGTCATTCCCGCAGTCCTGGGTCATCCAACACTGACATGACAGACCCTGTCAGCTCCTTGGGCCGGTGTCCACTGCCCACCCAGGGCCAGAGCCCCTACCAGAGGTCGCAGTTCCCACCAGGGGTCACCGTTCTCACCCAAGAGGGCACCTTCCCACCCCGGGTCACAGTTCCCACCAGGGGCCACGGCTCTCACCCAAGAGATCACAGTTCCCACCCAAGAGGTCACCTTCCCACCCTGGGTCACGGTTCCCACCAGGGGTCACGGTTCTCACCAGGGGTCACAGGTCCCACCAGGGGTCACGGTTCCCACCAGGGGTCACGGTTCCCACCAGGGGTCGTGGTTCCCACCCAGGGGTCCCAGTTCTTGTACAGCTCTTGGCTTCCCACCTCTAAGGTGAGAGTCACCCCCCTGAGCACCTTCTCTGGCCGCGAGGAAAGCAGGCCCCTGGACCGACCCTCAGCTCACGCTGGGGAGACGCCGGACAGGCAGCCAGCCTCTGGGGACGATGACTCAGAGATGCATTCTCTAGGTCAGGGGGTCCCGGCGACCGGCCCCCGCTGCCTGTGGTGCCCCCTGCCCCCCGGGCATCAGCGCCCTCCGCATTTCCACGTTCTCTCCCCACGTGTCCCAGACCACTTCCCCAGTAAACCCTTCCAAATCCTCCCGTCAGGGTCTGGTTCCAGGGACCGAGCGGAGGCGACTCGGTTCCCGAAAACCGCGACAAAACCCGGGGGCCTCCACAACCTGCCCACACGGACGAAGGGACATAGGGCACCACCTCCCGGCCCCTCCCCCTCCCATAGAGCCTAAAGGGGCCCAGAACATTCCCAGAGACTCCCCAGTCCTCACGCCCTCCACACGCCCTGAGTGCCCCTCCCCTCGGCCAGCCCCTCCCTCCAACCTGGTGGCTAACAGGCGGGGTAGGGTTACGTGGGGGTGCAGGGCACCCGAGGACGGGCGAGGCCTCCATCCATCCCACGACCTGAGGACGAGGTGCGGAGTGAGCAGCTGGCGTCGAGCACACAGGACAGCTTGCACCCCCGGAGCCCGCGGGTGACAGCTGCAGTAGCCGCTTGAGGGACCCCGGGGGCAAAGCGCCTGGCTGAGCCCTGAATTCTCATCGTACGTCAGCGGTTGTGGGGACAGGCTATCAATCAGCGGGAGATATCAGCCAAACACGGCTGCAGTTTCCACGGGACCCTAGACAAGCCCCGCTAACCCACGGGTGGGAAGCAAGGGGTGGGGGGCCTTCCGGGCGGCTGGAGGTGGGGGGGTCTGGCAATGCTCTGCTCAGGCTGTGAGACCTCCGGGCTACGCGCCGTGCTTTGCCTGCATGCGTCTGCACGCGTGCTGCCACTCAACACGAAAGTTCAAAGCAAAAGAGCAAAGGACAGGCTCAGAGAGAGTGCTCCCCGGACTCGGAGTGAGTGCTCCCCGGACTCGGAGTGAGTGCTCCCCTGGGCTTGGAGTGAGTGCTCCCCTGGACTCCAGCAGCCTGCGTGTGCCCTAAAGAAACCCTTCGGGGCACATCTGAGTGTGAAACCATCATCTTATCTCTTACTGTCCACGTGTTGACTGCAGGCCTCCTACTTCTCAGGCAGTTTTGAGGCGACTCACAGTCACAAGGCCAAAGGACAGACAGAAATAAAAGAACGTGTCAATGGAGGGCAGCTGAAACAAGGTGAGAAACCAGTAACCTCGCGTACTGGGTTGGAAAGTGTGCCCCCAAATTCACGTTCACCCTGAGCCTCAGAACATGACCTTATTTGGAAACAGGGCTGTTGAAGATGTAATTAGTCGTTACCATGAGATCAGACTGGATTAGGGTGGGTCCTAAATCCAGTGATCAGCGGGGTTTTGTCTTGGTCTGGCTTTTAGTTAAAATATAGTGTGAAACCGGTTTCGGGAACAGAAATTCAGTGATTCGTCACTCACGTGGGATACCCAGTGCTCATCCCAACAAGTGTCCTCCTTAATGCCCATCCCCCGCCCACCTCCCAGGCGATCCGTGCTCTCACGTGACGGTCACCTGAAGATGCCAGCTACAGGCCCAGATGGCCAGACCAGCAGAAGCCGCCTCCTCTAGGACCTCAGAGGCAGCACGGCCCCGTCAGTGCCTTGATCTCCGACACTGGCCTTCAGAACCGGGAGAGGACACATCTCTGTCACTTTAGCCTTCCCGCCCCGCTGGTGATTTGCCACTGCTGCCCCCAGGGAGCCAACACACCAGGTGGACAAGGAGGGAGGTGGGGGCCAGGGCGGCTGCTGTGTCTGGGGGGGGAGGCCCAGGACCCTTGGCCCTGAGCGCCCAGCAGCCGACGACAACGCCGTCACGACCCATACTCACTGGTGGTGCTTCCAGACATCTGGATGATGCACTTGGAGTCTCGGCTCATCTCCCTGGAATTGAAGGGGCGGACACGCACCGCCACCTTCACCGAGGCCCCGGCCATCTCTCCGGCCTTTGTTGGTCACCCTCAGCAGCGCTGGGAGCCCTGGCGAGGGCGGAGACACCTTGGGAGAAAGGGAGACACGGATTAGAAGCGATATCCAAAAGGCAGAACAGTATTTCCAGTTGGGGACTGGACCTTCTCCCTTCCGAAATCCCCCTAAGTGATCCCTGCGTGTGGTGCCACACCACAGGGGCCAGGAACCGGAGAGGGCGGCCACAGACGCGAAACACCACACATTTTAGACAAGAAAGCAGACAGGATGAGTGGAGCCTGGCTTAGCGAGCCTGGGAAGTCCAGAGCCCAACAAGAAATAAGCCAATTCACACCACGGGACCTGGAAAGACTCTAGGTACCTCCGAAGGCTCGCGTCTGGGTGGGATCAAAGGCGGGTATTTGTGGAAAATCAACATTAAACCTGTTATGGGTTGACTTACATCCCGTCAAAATTCCTGCGTTGAAGTCCTAAACCCCAGGACCTCAGAACGTGACCTTATCTGGAGACGGGGCCCTTGCAGATGTTACTGGTTAAGATGAGGTCACACTGGAGTCGGATGAGCCCCCCACCCAATACAGAGTCCTTCTAAAAAGACACAGAGACACAAGGAGAGTGCCATGTGGAGACAAAGGCAGAGATCGGGGCGATGCCTCCACAAGCTAAGGAACGGCAAAGGTGACAGCAAACGCCAGGAGCCAGAAAGCCCGGAACAGTCTCCCTGACGGCCTCAGTAGGAACCAGCCCTGTTCACACCTGATCTCGGGTTTCCGGCCTCCGGACCGGGAGACAATATGTCTCTGTTCTCTGAGCCACCAGTCTGTGGAACTTTGTTACAGCAGCTCGGGCAGGCCGGTGAGGACCCCTAGCCCCCCACCCTCCCCCTGCGGACATCCAGGACCCTGCCTTCCACCACCACCGGGCAGGAGGTCAGAGGCCCTGCCCAGCCCGGGGCGCCCGAGGGCCGGACGAGGGCAGGTACGGAGCGCCCACTGCAGAGGGGCTGAACGAAGGCCACGGAAATGCCGGGCGGCGGGAACCCCGTGCAGGGCTCTCGTCTGGGGAAAGCAGCCAGGACCATACCCTCTAGCAAGAAACAGAGGCTAAAACAACCAGACAATGAACACAACAGCAAGAGACAGTGCAGGGAACAGAAGGAAAGTATTTTCTTAATGCCTTGTAATTAATGTTCTCAGAAAGGAAAGCTACCAGGTCCACGAGTGAGGGGAGGACACTATTCGTAAGAGGACCATTTAACGAATAAGACAGTTCTTAGAAATGAAAACAGAAACTTTAAAAGTTGGAATTACCAATTTTCCATGAAAGGGGACGGACAGAATTTGAGGGTCAGTGAAAAGCAGCCACTGAAGAGATAATTCAAGCAAACCTCCCCGGACTGCCGGTGCCGTCTCCGAATTCAAAGGGCCTACCCTCCCTGCCGGCCATAAATTGTCACACACCAGGCAAATCGTGAAATTTCAGAACTTCAGGGTTAAAGGGAAGATTCCATAAGCTTCCAGAGGCACAACAGACCACAGAGGATGGAGAATCAGAGCGGTATCTGTATCTCCTCGGCCACATGGTGATGAAGAGACGCTTCCAAACTGCCGAGGAGAGGCGTCCTGCCACCTCCAGTTCTAAACGCAGCCGAACCGCCAGTCGAGCTCGAGGAGAACGAAGACCCGGAAGACTGTGGAAGATGCCGGGATCTGTGCTCCGGCAAGTGCGGGGGTGAACAGGCAACGTGAGGAAGACGCGGGTCCAGGCCCAGGGGATGGCGCAGGGGGTCCCAGGAGGACACTGGGGCTGCCTCAGGGGGACACCCCTGATGGGAGGGGACATCAGTGACGCCAGCGGGAGGGAGGCTAGGTCCGAGGCCAGGGAGAAGTGGCCGTCAGAGTGTCACAGGGTTTGACGAGAGCAGAGGAGGCACGTGCGGAGCAGAGAAGGGTCCTTACTGGCCCTACCGCTGCAAACACAAAGTTCTAACTCAGGAACCGCACAGGAAATGCGGCAGGAAGACGGGGACGGAGTTGTCGGGCCAGGGGGTCTCTGCTGGAGTGATGCTACGGGACAGCTGAACCTCCAGAGTAGCTAAACCCAGGGGCGCCTGGGGGGCTCTGTCGGTTAAGCCCCTGACTTCAGCTCAGGTCGTGATCTCACGGTTTTGGGGTTCGCGCACCGCGTCGGGCTCTGTGCTGACAGCGCAGAGACTGCTTGGGATTCTTTCTCTCTCCTTCTCTCTCTGTCCCTCCCACACTCACACACTCTCTCGCGCTCAAAATAAATCAACATTAAAGGCAAAAAAACAGATTAGCTAAATCCAGAAACCAAAGAAGTGGCCACCTGAGCGGACTTGAGAGACGGGGGAGCACACACCAGAGCCGGGAGCGGGGGGGGGGGGGGCAAGCAGGGCCGTCCCTCTGTCCCTCTGTCCCTCCCGAGGAGCCTCAGCCCCGCTGCCTCGGGTGCCACGTCCACATGTGCTTGGTGAGAAGTTTAGGAACCAACCAAAGGACGACAAGCAAGAGTGACATGGTTGCTGGAGCCCCGGCACCACCAGGCCTGCTCTGTGACAACCTCGGCGAGTGCGAGGCCGCCCTTCACGTCCCTTGGGAGGTCAGCCTCACGCTCACGCCAAGGAAGCGGCTCCCCGAGGATGCAGGCCCGGGCTGGGCTCCCGCCAGCTGGACACGACAGTGTCTGGGCGCTGGAAGCCCACAGGCCAGGGGCGGGCGAACAGTCTTTGCGGCAAGACCCGGGCGAGACGGGACAGGAGGAAGGAGGCCGAGGACGGGGCCGCAGGGGGAGCAGGCCTGTGCTTGTTGGGGGGCACATGACACCTGATCGTCCCCTGCGGGAGGCGGCCCCTGCGCATCCCCCTGCCCACCCTGCGTGCCCAGACTGAGGCTCCTGGAGGGAGCCCCGGAAGCGGGGCGGGCGCGGGTGGGCAGGACTCACGGCGGAGCACGGGCCGCCAGCCCTCCCTCCAGGCCTCGATGCCAGCGAGGCGCCGGTGAGCTTCCTCCAGACATCGGACTGTGCTCGACTCCCCGCATGCCAAGGTCAGGGCAGGGGGGCAGAGAAAGAAGCCGCCTGGGGGACCCCGGGGAGGTCGGGGGCGGGGTGGGGGGAGGCACACACAGGGGTGCGGGGACTGGCACAAGGGGACGATCCCATGATGCCGGGGCACACAGAGCCCCAAACCCCACCCGGTGGGGGGGAAGGGGTGAATATTCACAGGAATCACAAAGGTACAGAAAAATCTTGTTTTCCCTAAAGCCACAGCTGCCGAAGACCAGGTGACTCACCGGCAAGCCTCCCGAGGCAGAGACAGGGACCTGTGGAGACACATGCATCCCCTCACGGCCAGTGGGCCCAGGGAAGCTTCCAGGGGGTCCCGGGAACAGAACCACCTTCAAGCATCTGTTTCCACAGAAAATGCTGCCAACCGGGTCTCTGAGGTGCTGTCTCTTGAGCGCCCCCAGCCACGGTCTCCCAGCCACAGTCCCCCAGCCCCGGATGCCAGGACAAGGCAGGGCCCGAATGAAGAGGGTCGGGCAGCCACAGGCAGCACCAGACATAGAGCCCCGGTGCCCTCAGACTCTCGCTCCTGAGCCCTGGCCTCGCCCATCTGGCCAGGGACCCGGCGGCACGCGGGCAGCGGGCACAGCCGTCGTGAGACACAGATGCTCTTTGAGCGGGAGCGTGACCCTTAGGTAGTCTGGGCCTTCAAGGCATCGAGAAGGGTCGTCAAGGTGTGCTTCAAAATCGAACAGGGTTCCAGAGTCTCCTACCACACCCTACACCCTGGGGTTCTCGCTGGCAGCCCCAACCACGAGTATGGCCTCCACACTAGCAGGGAAGGAAATGATTCGCTCGAGAGCAGATCGAAAGGACGGGGCTGGCAGCCCTCGGCAACGAGACAGGGGTCTGCGTGTCGGCGTCATGGGCCACTGCGCACGGCTCGTGCCGAAGGCGCCCGGGGTATTCCCGAAGCCACATCGACGTCCGTTGATGAGGAGCAAATCACGTCATAGACAATTAGGGGCAAAGCAGGGACCGGAGGACCCGGTCCAGGTCCTGCCTTTATCTCCGCCGTGTGACTTAACCCCTGGGCCTCGGTTTACCCACCTGTGAAATGACAGGCTGAGGTGGGTGGCCCCCAAAGTGAGTCGGAGTCTCGGGTGCCGGGCCCCTGAGGAAAGCTGGCAGAAAACTCCCTGCGGAACTCTGCTGCCGCCGTGGCCACGGTGAAAGGCCGTCCCCACAGGGCGCTGCCGGGGCTGCCGGCCTGAGGCTGCGGCGGGCCACCGCAGGGGGGCTGGGGGCCCGAGGGACGGGCCCCTGGGAACACAGAGCGGGACAAGCTCGGGGCAGAGAGCCGGTGTTTACAGGAACGGCCAGAAGCGCCGGGAAACAACAGCCTCACCCGAAGAGGCGCTCGGGGCTTCAGCCGTCTGAAATGAACTCACATGTCCGTTTAGCTGCGAACCCCCCGTCACTGGAGGCATCCAAGTAGAGCAAGGGCTCGGGGACAGGTCTTCAGACTCGCCCACATTGAGGGTCCACGAAATCCGCCCTCCTGGAAGGGGCACCTCCTGCCTCACCCTCCTCACCTGCGACTCCCACCCTCAGGAGAATCTGCCCCGAAGACCCCTTTCCAGCAAGGACCCGACCCCCGCCCGTGAGGACCTCTGGGGACCCAGGACCAAGAGCAGAGGGGGCCTGTGGTGTGTCCCGGGGCCTTCGGGGGGCCTCTCGGTGCAGGTGGAGGGGAGCCCCCCGGGGGTGGGGATCGGTGCAGGTTTCAGGCGATAAACTCCCAGGCCCTCTCAGGGCCAGGGCCTCGGCCCCCCAGAACTCCCCGGAACACGGAGCGGAACCCATCCCCTCAAGCAGCCTCAGCTCTTCCACAGGGAGAGCAGGAAGCCCAGGGCAGCCGACCGCGGAGGGCCAGCAAGCGCAGGACGCGAGCGGGAGCCCAGGCGGATGGGGAGGAGCAGGGGGTCTGGGCTCGCCCCGCCACACCCCGGCGCCCCTTACAGCCGCAGCGCTTGTCCACACAGCCCGAGCGCTCCCAATAATTTCCCCTTCCTCCCTCCGCGAGTGACCACCCAGGCGGGGACTGGAGGGACGTGCCTCCCTGACAATCTGCGTCCTCATGCTGGAAAATCTCTGTGCCCTCGAAACGGGGAAAAGTCTTAGGACATTCCAGCCGGGGTGGGAAGAGCGAGACCAAGGTCACGAATTCCTGAGGAGAATGTACATTGGAACGACATTTCTAGCATTTACCAGCGTGCCTTGTGCCCTCTAAAAGGAGGCTGGGGCGCCTGGGTGGCTCAGTCAGTGAAGCGTCCGACTCCTGAGTCGGCTCAGGTCATGATCTCGAGGTTTGTGGGTTTGAGCCCCATCGGGCTCTGCGCTGACAGTGCTTGGGACTCTGTCCCCCTCTGTCTCTCAAAATAAATAAATAAACATTAAAAAAGAGGCTATATGTGTAGAGTAAGTAATGTTCAGCACCGAAATAGGAAATCATTAGGAATGAGGAAAATATTTATGAGAGCAGATGTTCAATTCAATATTGCAAAATTTTCAGCTCTCCCCAAATTTAGCTACATTATTTCAGCACGATTCCAATAAGCAAAATACTCCAACAGGATTTTCAGTGGCATTTGGCGACAGACAGTTCGAAAGACAGCTGTGGAAAATAAGGACAAAGGGCACATCCTACAGACTTGCTGTAAAGCTACAAGTTGCGAAGTCCAGTAATGACACAGGCACAGAGATCAACAGAAAAGACTAAGCCTGACCAGAGACAGACGATAAAACAGCATTTCAGGTAACGGGGTGAGGCTGGTATTGGAACGATTGGCTCCCCCATATTAAAAAATAGAGCTAAAGGGGCACCTGGGGGGCTCAGTCGGTTGAGCGTCTGACTTCCGCCCAGGTCACGATCTCACCCTTCCCGAGTTCGAGCCCCGCGCCGGGCTCTGTGCTGACAGCTGGGAGCCTGGAGCCTGCTTCAGATTCTGTGTCTCCCTCTCTCTGCCCCTCCCCCACTCATGCTCGGTCTCTCTTACTCAAAAATAAATATTTTTAAAAACTAAGAAAAAAGAGAGCAAGAACTTTGCTTTTGAAAGCATTGCAAGAACGAAGACCACGCTTATGGCTCTGGGGTAGAGACCGTGCCTCAGCACGAAGCCTGGAAAGCAGAGCAGGCAGCAGAATGGCCGTCAGCACAGCAGCGCCCCTCCCACCATGCCCAGCTAGAGAAGGTGGGTAAAATCTCACAATCTGTTGGAAGGAATCAAAGAGCTACTGAAACCATGCAGGCGAGGAGGCCAAGATTCCGGAGATGGGGGGCTGCCAGTGCAGGAGACAACATTCCAGCACTCCGCAGCACTGTCTCCTTAAATGCATTTGCATTCTGGGCACAGGGCAAGAGGCTGGGAATCTGGAGTCTTCCCAGGCAGAGGGCCGTTGCCGAGGGATGGAGAAACCCGCTGAGCTTTTGGTCAAAAGCAGCACACTTGAGAGACCAAAATCCCAGAAGAAAGAAGGAGTGGGGAACTTCACTTGGCCAGTTCAAGCCTTAAGACGTGTGCCGAACTCTGAGGGTATGAGGGGTGGAGTTTAAAATCTCAAGCAGAAAGCTTCTAAAAATCCACCAGGAGTCTTTTGCGGTCTCAGGTGTTAAGGAGACAGGGATTAGCATTCAGGATCCTCTTGGTGATCACACCACGGCCTGGTTTGAAAGCCCGGGGAAGCACACAGTCTAAAGGGAGGGCGGAACCACAGGGAGGATTAACCTTACCCAAACTGCAAGGCTTCCCTGACTCAGCTTAGTCTCTGCCTGAATCAGGGATGACCGCCTACTCTGCCCGTCTGGAAGGAATGGAGCAAACCATCCAGAGCCTCTACAGTGTTTTAACAGGCAAGGTCTGACAATACATCCAAAGTCATAGGACATGAGAAAAGACAGGACTATAGGATTCAAAACAAATTGGGGGGGGGGGGAACATATCTACACATGATCCAGATCTAGGAGTTATCAAACAAGGACTTTAAAATGACCACAACTTATATATTCAAAATAAAGAGAAAAGTACGGAGAAATTAAATGGAAAAAAAATGAAGAATTTTGCAAGAAGACTTGAAGCGATAACAAAGAATTTCTCATGGGAATTCTAGAACTGAAAACACAATAACTGACATTAAGAGGTCAAGAGATTAGACACAGCTGAAGGCAGTGTTCATGAACTGGAGGACAGGCCAGCAGAAATTACAGAATAGAGGAAAAAATGAATGGAAAATACAGAAAGTAGAGTCAGAGTAATATAGGACACAGTGAAGCAGCCTAACATGCATGTGATTGGAATCTAAAAGGAGAAGAAATAGGAGAGAATCAATACTTAAAAAGATAATGATTAATTGTCTAAAATTGCTGAAGCTGGGGTGCCTGGGTGGCTCACTCAGTTAAACAGCTGACTATTGATTTTGGCTCAGGTCATGATCTCATGGTTCATGAATTCGAGCCCCACATTGGGCTCTGTCCTGATGCCACAAAGCCAGCTTGGGACTCTCTTTCTCCATTTCTCTCTGCCTCTCCTCCCACCTCTCAAAACAAAAACTTTAAAAAATATTTTAGGGGCGCCTGGGTGGCTCAGTCGGTTAAGCATCCGACTTCGGCTCAGGTCATGATCTCGTGGTTTGTGAGTTCAAGCCCCGCGTCGGGCTCTGTGCTGACAGCTCCAAGCTTGGAGCCTGCTTCAGATTCTGTGTCTCCTCTCTCTGCCCCTCCCCAACTTGTGCTCTGTCTCTCTATGTCTCTCAAAAAATAAATAAATGTAAAAGTTAAAAAAATATTTTAAAAAATACAAATAAATTGCTGAAGCAAGGGGCGCCCCGGTGGCTCAGTCGGTTGAGCATCTAACTCTTGATTTTGGCTCAGGTCATGATCTCACAGTTTGTGAGATCAAGCCTTGAATCGGGCTCTGTGCTGACAGCATGGAGCCTGCTTAGGATTCTCTCTTTCTCTCTCTCTCTCTCTCTCTCTCTCTCTCTCTGCCCCTCCCCTACTCACACACACACACACACACACTCTCAAAATAAATAAATAAATAAATAAATAAACAGTTTAAATACATATGTATGTACATACATACACACAATTGCTGAAACAGATCAACCCATAGATTCAAGCAGCCTTGCAAAGGCCAAGCAGGATAAACACAAAGAAATCTACATGAAGGTGCATCATAATAAAACTGCTGAGTACCAACGATGAAGAATCCTAAAAACAGCCAGGAAAAAAAAAAAGAGACACATAACCTCTAAAGGGACGAAAACAAGCCTGACAACTGACTTCTCCGCACCAATGACAGAAGCCACGAGACAGGGCTCAGGCGTCAGCATTATCAGGTAAGCGGAAAAGCAACAATTTATATTAGACTCTCAAGTATACGTGTTTCAACTGCTAAGGTAATCATCAAAAGAGCAGAAAAAGAAACAATTTAGCAGCAAGAAAAAAAACAGAAAAAATGTAAATCTTTTTGTTAATCCAATAGAAGGCAACTAAGGAGGAAACATAGAAGAACAACAACAAAAGTTAGGCCAAATGGAAAATGAAGACTTAAGACTGCAGACAAAAGCCCCATTAGTATAGACTAAATTTGTATGAGGTAAACACTCCCAGTAAAATGTAATTGTCGAAACAGATCTTTAAAGACTCTATGTTGTTGCCAAGAGACACCTTAAATAAAAAGACACAGAGAGGTTGAAAATAAAACAATAAAATTTTTTGGTTTGCTTGTTCCATCAGCTACTGAGAAGGAAAAATATATATCGCACACATTCTTTTAAAGTGCATGCAACACGTACGAAAATTAGCCATATGCTAGTCATAAATCAAACTCTAACAAATTTCAATTTAAAATTAAAATCAAGGGGCCCCTGGGTGGCTCAGTTAAGCATCCTGTTAAGCGTAACTGGGTGGACGGATAAGCTTCCGACTTCGACTCAGGTCATGATCTCACGGTCCGTGAGTTCGAGCCCCGAGTCGGGCTCTGTGCCGACAGCCCGGAGCCTGGAGCCTGCTTTGGATTCTGTGTCTCCCTCTCTCTCTGCCCCTCCCCGGCTTGTGCCCTCTCTGTCTCTCTCTCTCAAATATAAATAAACATTAAGAAAATAAATAAATAAGTAAATAAACAAATAAATAAATAAAATTATACTCATAAGGTGCATAAAACGGAACAAAACAAAACAACTTACAACATCCCCCAACTGCTTGGACATGAAGCAGTACAATTCTAAATAACCCATGGGACAAACAAACAAACAAAAGTCATCAGATATGAGAAACTATTTTGAACCGAACAACAGTGAGGATACAGCATATGAAAACTGTGGGATGCGGCTGAACCACAAGCCTGGGGTGGGGGGGGGTTCACCCCGTCCCGGGGGGTGGGGGGCGCTTCACACGGTTCCCAGGCAGGTTCAGACCCCCTGCGTCCCTCAGGGAGCTGCAGGTTCGCCGGGGGGGACCTTCAGGGGAGTTTTCCTGGAGAAAGGCCCAGGTCTGTGGACCAGCAGCGGAGCCTCTGATAGGGCAGGGGGCTGGAGATTCGAGAAAAACTCTACTAGGGAGGGGGCTGGACTCGGTCACTGAATCAGTCACTGGTGAGCACTGACTAAGTCACGGCCGAAGGGTTAGAAAGATCGAAAGAGATAGAGAAGGAGCAGCGGAGAAGCCTTGGGAATCCAGCTGCCTCTTAAGCAGACTTCGGGCAGGTCCCCTTGAATCTCGCCCTCACTGCCACAGGCAGCTGGGTGCCCAGGTCCTGAGCCTTGTGGGGACACCACAGGTCGCTTCCCGGTTTCCCCTCGGCCTCCTTGGGGTCCAGCTTTCCTGAGTCTGCCGTCAGTCACCACGAGGGTTCGGCTTTTCATTTTCCAAAATGCGGTCACTGTGCCTCCTCTGGTCTTTCTTCCTGCCGGAAGAGCTTAGGTCTTTCTTGAGTTTACCTTTGCCCTTATTTTGGTGGCATTTCAAGAGGGAGAGAAGATAAATGGACGAATCTCACAAACATAACACTGAGAAAAGAGGACTCAAACACAAAAGGTACACACTTTATAATTCCACTTATGCAACTTCCAAAACAGGCAAACACCGTTCAGCAGAATAAGCACATTATTTAGCACCGCGGAACGACGGAGCGACTGAGCACGACACAACAGCCGAGAGAGAGAGAGAGAGAGAGAGAGAGAGAGCGAGCTGACGGGGACGGGGACGGAGACGGACACCTGCTGATTCCATAAACAGGTTTGGCGGCCGTATCTGACCCTTCTAGGCTGTGGTCACACTTACAGAATTTGTTTTAATTACCACATGGCTCAGGTAAATAAGTAGATAAATAAACAGACCTCCTTTTGGTTGACAAACACTGGCATGTGCGAAGACAAAAACAGTTGGCTCATCAAAGTTAGTATTTCTAGGGGCGCCCGAGTGGCTCAGTCGGCTGAGCAACAGACTCTCCCCTGCTCTCGCTCTCTCTCTGTCTAGAATAGAATAGAAAATTATAAATACATAAATGATAGATAGATAAATGAATGAATAAATAAAAGTCGTATTTCTCAACCAACAAGGAAAACAGGTGAATTTTTTCTGGGTTTCGCCTGCCGAATGGAGGCTGGAGGGCATGGCCTCAAACACACACAAAGTTGGAAATGGATCCAAATCGTGTGACATGGAAGGCTGGGGAAAAGCCACCTGTCATCAAAGGGACCCAGGGGAATTACTGTGACGCCTCTCAGCCCCCCGGGGTGGAAAAGCCAGTGTTTCCGAGACTCCGAGGTCACAGACCTGTCCTCGTGCAGGTTTGGGTCTCAGATCTGCGACCCCTGCATGATCAGTGAAACCCAGGTTTGAGAAGTGACCTCAGAGCGGGGCTCAGCCGCTACAGCACGTCACAACCACAAGAACAAATCTCCTGAGAAACAGCTTAGCCTTCGGGACGCCTGGGGCGGGGGGTGCTCAGCTGGTTAAGTGTCTTCGGCTCAGGTCATGATCTCACGGTCGGTGGGTTGAAGTCCCGCATCGGGCTCTGTGCTGACGGTGTGAAAGTCTGCTTCAGATCCTCTGTCTCTCTCTGCCCCTCCCCCACACTCACACGCAATCTCTCTCTCTCTCTCTCTCTCTCTCTCTCTCTCAAAAATAAAGACTAAAGAATAATGATGATAAATAAAAGAAACAGCTTCCTCTTCTCGGGTCCCCGGGACTCCCACAGATAAAGATCAGTCAAATGGATGCTCACAATTAAATATTACCCAAATGCCAGAGAAGCAATTCACCATGAGCAAGAGTTCCGGTGGGGGGGTGAGGGTGGGGTGGGGGGTAGAAAAGGAAACGAAAAAAGAACCAGAATTAGATCTTCATCCTGGACTATCGAAGATTACAGATACTGGAACTGTCAGCCACAGGTTATAAAATACGTGTGCCTAAAATGCTTAGAGAAATAAACAGGAATGGGAAATGATGGTGTAAAATATGGGGCAAAAACCGTGCAGAACTTTTAGAAATGAAAATGTGACCATTCAAAGTTCAAAACTTAGCAGACATATTAATCAGCAAATTAAATGAAGCTGAGCAGAGAATTAATGAACTGGAAAACATATCAGAAAAAATTACTCAGCACGGTCCCAGAGAGACAACACGATGAAAACATAAAACCAAGGTTAAGAGTCATGCTACACGAAAGAATTCATTAACTTATCATGACGGGAATTTTAACGAATCCCTCACTAACCGACAGATCAAGCAGACAGAATTAACAAAGATGTAGAAAACCTGAACGTGATAATCACGAACTGATGAGCACAGGTGCTGTCTTCCTCTGGAAAAGGAGAGAAACGGTCCCTTGTCTAACACCTATGGAACCTTTACAACATTTCACCACGTAGTAGGTCACAAAACAACTCCTAATAAATGTCAAAGACTCTGTGTCAAACGGATCGTGTAATTTGAACACAATTAAAAATCAATAAAAGATCATTAAAGACCTGTGTTTAGAAAACTTCAAAAGAGGGGCACTCAGGGGGCTCAGTCTGTTCATCGTCCAACTCCTGATTTTGTCTCAGGTCATGAGATAACATCCCACGTCTGGCTCTGTGCTAGGTGTGGAGACTGCTTGAGATTCTCTCTCCCTCCTCTTCTGCCCCTCCCCTGCTCGCACACACATCTGCATGCTCACACTCTCTCTAAAGAAAATAAAATAAAATGAAAATAACTTAAAAAAAGAAAACTGAAAAATAAACTTCGAGATAGCTAACACACAAAAGAAGAAACTTCCGGCACTTCCACATTCAGCCACGATGGAAGCTACAAGGGTACCTTTAAACTCTCCCTGTAAATAACAACTCAAAAACTGAAAAAAATGTATGAAAATAACTGTTTTCAGACATTGTACAGCAGGCAGCGCACGGCTGTGATCACGGAGAGAAGGGAAACATACAAGAGGAAACCTATAATCACTCCAAATCTGCCCAGAGGCAATTTCCAGATTTCAGGCTTAGGGAGGTAGGACCCAAGCAGCTTTCATGACTTGAGGAGATGGAGGCCAGAGTTTGGGTAGTTTGAAGCGGCTGGACGTCGTGGAGCAGAGTTCTGGAAAGGAAATAGCTGCTAGGTAGCAGAGGTTCCCTCGAGTCTTTGTAGAGAACTAGTCTGTCCCCATGTAGTCCAGGCAAAGAAGACACAGGTTCCCAAAGCTGACATAAAAGAAGGTATCTGTGCATCGACCAGCCAGAAGAGAGTCCTCTCGATCCCTCCCTCCCAGACATTCAGTAGAGACCCCAAAGAAATCATACTTCAGCAGCAGGCTTAACTATCCCTGGAGCGACATCTACTCTAGAGTAACTCTAGGAAAGCTTAAAATCAGGTCTCAAGGATCAAATTATCTCAAGTAATTTGCTGCCTGCCAAACTAAAGCCCAACATGCTTTCTAAGAAGAAAGCATAATTCAGACACTCCACGATGTAGAAATGTCTAGAATCTGATAAAAAAAAAAATATTATACATGCCAAGAAGCAGGAAACGATGATCTATAACCAGGAGAAAAACTACTCCGTGGGAACCTGAATTTTCCTATAACTATTAACGAAGTTGATTCAATAGTTGAAAAATCTACCTACCAAAAAACCAGCAGACACAGACACTTTTTACAAGTGAACCCCAGCACACATTCAAAAACCTAGGTAATTCCAATCGTAATCAAACTCTTTAAGAGAACAGAAAAATGAGAGGCAGACAGAGGAAGGGAGATTATACTCCCGACTCATTCACTGAGGCCAATATGACCTTAGCATCAAGTTAGACAAAAGAAATTTGAGAAAAGAAGACCATAGACTGACCTCACTGATGAACATAGATACAAAAGTCTGAAACATTAGCAAGAAGGCCAAGCAGCAAATAAAACGGATAACGCGGTAGGTTTACTCCAAGAATACCGGTACGATAACATATGTATGGTTTAACATAAGTACATCTATTAATAGAATTCACCACATAGCAGATTAAAGGAGAAAAAGCCAAATGAGGTACTCCATAGATGCTGAAAAAGCATTCAATAATTTTCAAAATCTGTTTATGATAAAACTCTTGGCAATACGAGAATAAAAGAAATCTTTAATCTCATGATACATATCTGCTAAAAACCTACCCAAACACCATACTTAATGCTAAAATATTAGGAACATTTCCTTTAAATTCAAAAACAAGTTTGGGACGCCCATCACACTTCTATTTCACATGGAAGTGGTGGTTCTGGCCAGAGCGACAAGACATGAAAAAGAAACAACAATGACAAAATACAGATTGGAAAGAAGAAACCCAAATTGCCATCATTTACAGACCATTTGCTTATCCACACAGAAATCAAGAGGATCCACAGACAAATTATTTGAATTGGGGAAGGTACGGTAAAATTGCTAGAAACCAACCACACTGGAATATACTAGAGGCAAAGAGTTAAAGGTGTGTGTGTGTGTGTGTGTGTGTGTGTGTGTGTGTGTCTTTTTTGAGAGAGAGAGAGAGAGCGAGAGAGAGAGAATCCCAAGTAGGCTCCATGCTTAGCGCAGAGCCCCACGTGGGGCTTGATCTCATGATCATGAGATCATGACCTGGGCTGAAATCAAGAGTTGGATGCTTAACTGGCTGAGCCACCCTAGTGGCTAAAATATATTTTTAAGGTACCTTTGAAGAATAACCCAATTCCCTGTGTCCCCCTCTCTCTGCCCCTCCCCTGCTCGCTCACTTTCTCTCTCTCTCTCTCAAAATAAATAAACGTTAAAAAATTAAAAATAAAAATTGACCCAAAGCATATAGGACCTTGATAGTAATAAATATCACAAAAGATGTGCATAACTTTTATGAGGACACTTTTAACCTTCACAAAAATTTTATAGAAAATCTAAATAAATGAAGACCTAGAACTGGTTTGTGGAAAATTTTCAATATCTTTTAAAAAACGTTTATTTTCACTCGAGTGAATCAAAAATTCACTGTAATTTCAAACGAAACCTCAAACACATTTTTTTCTGGAAGGTTGACAAATTCCTTCCAAAAATTTCTACGGAAGAGTGCGGCGCTGAAGAAACACAAGAGGGTAGATGAGGACACGCCCTCCCGGTATGAAGACTTAATATAAAGCTATGGTGGTTAAGACGGAGTGGCTGGGACCAGGTGAGTCGCCACCAGGGTAACAGAAGAGACCCAGAAACACACGCGCACAGACCCAGCCCTTCAGAGAGCGGACAAAGGGGGCTGTGCAGGTCAGCAGGGAAGGGAGGGATCCGGAAGCTGCATGGCTGACAAAACTGGCTGTGGACTGAACGTCCGTGTCCCCACGTTCCTAACCCAAACCCTACCCGACGGGACGGTATGGGGGAGGCAGTGGGAGGCGGTTAGGGTTAGAGGAGTTCGTGAGGGTGGGCCGCACGAATGGGATTAGCGCCCTTATCAAAGTCCCAAGAGAGCCTGCTTCCGCTCTGCAGCGGAGTTGGCCAACTGCAACCCAGAGCGGGCACTCGCCAGAAGCTGGCCCTGCCGGCACCCTGACCTCGGACTTCCAGCCTCAGAAGTGTGAGAAATCACTGTGGTCTGTGAGCCGCCCAGCCTGGCGTGTTCTGTCGCAGCGGCCCCGGTGGATGAAGACAACCGGCTGGCCATATGGAGAAACACAAAATTAGATTCCTTTTTTATACCAAATCCAATTCCACCCAGACTCAAGACCCGAACGTGAACAACCGTTTGGGAAGAAAACGAAGACGGGTGCTGTCTCCACGTTCTCCTTTGAGGCTTCAACCCACAGAAGACTCCAGAAGGAAAAGTCCAGACATCGAGATACCATCGTGGGTGCAGACGCTCAGGCACCCGGACATGTCTTTAGCACATCTAACTCACGCGGACTCGTGTGCAGAACATACGGACAACACACAAAGACCAGATAAACAAACAAAAAGGTCGAGAAAATAGCAACGAGATCTGAACAGGTAACTTACAGGACACGACACCCAACCACCACGGTAATCAAGAGCGTGGGCTCCAAACCACACCCCTCGGGTCCCAGCGTTAAAACATGTGGCAACACGACCTGTTGTAAGGACAGGGCGACGGGAACAGCACGGTCCTCCCGGGAACAGCTCACCGGCATGACCGGCTTAGAAACAACACGGGGAGACGCATCCAGTACAGTCGCAGACTATGGGACCGGCCGCTCTGTGACCAGACGTGTACCCCAACACCGCGGTGTCTGCAGCAGAAAAGAGAAAGAGGAGGGAAGACGGAGGGGATGGAGAGACTGGCTGTCCGCCGACCGGAGACAGGACGGGTCACACCGCGGCTGTCCAGATGGGACCGAATGAAGCAGAGACACAGTCCCTGGGAACGTCATAAACAGCAAACGTCACTCAGACAGCCCGGCGGGACACGGACGGACGCGTGAGGGGATTCGGCCCATGCAGGGCTGCACACCCACGGGGGAGGCTCGGGGTCCACGACGCAGCTCTGAGCACGCGGAGTGCGGTCTGGGTGACGGTGAGCCTTCGGGTCGGGTCAGGAGTCTGACCGTGGGTGCCGCCGAGGCCTTGATGTGGCCCTCCGGGTCTGCAAGGCGGCCCGGCCCCAGAGCCCCCTCGCGAGGGTTAGGGGGGCGGTCGCCCTCAGTGCCGGGGAACCGGGAGCGTGCTGGAAAAGCTTTACCTCTGAAGTTGAGGGTGGACACGTGGCTGTCTGTGGACACGCTCTGTATTCTTTTTTGTGAGTCCTATCACATGACAACAGTGTTTAACTTCTTTCGAGAAGTCTCGCCACGAAGGGGAGCAGGAAATCAGGGTGATGAGGCAGGGGGCGGAGCCAGCCCTTGTCACCTACGGCAGGGGGCGGGGCTGCCGGCGGGGGTGTGAAGGTGTGGGGCTGGGGGGTCACTGCCGCAGACACGCCACAAGCTGGAGAGCTGGAAGAAGGCCACGCTCCCCTCCCAGCGCCTGGTGAGGCGTCTGAGAGGACACGGGAAGGCAGAAAGTGCGCCATGGTCCCTTTAGGGGTGGAGGGTCACGTGGCTGCAGGTGCTGCAGAGGGCGGCTGGGAGGGCGTGTGCAGGGGTGATGAGCAGGCCAGCCCGGGCTCAGAGCCGGGAGAACCACGCAGGTGCAGGGAGCACGCCAGAACCCAAGAGGAGCCCGAGGAACTGTTCCAGAGGGCCCCCGAGCCACGAGGGTCTGCCCCGTGGCCTAAAGAGGGCTGCCATCAGTGTCTAAGGGTGACAAGACCTGGGCTGCATCCGTGAGAAGTGGGGCAGAGAAGACGGTCAGCAGGAGAAGAAAGAGAGGGGCCAGGCGACAGCAGTCACGCATGTGGACGAGGAAGTGACGATGGTCAGGACCGCGGGGGAGGGAGACCCAGAGCCATGGGCCAAGGCCCCCGGGTTAGGAGGGGAGTTGAAATCCGTTCACTTGGTGAAAACACGCGGAGGACCCAACCGCAGACAGGTCACTGCGGACACAGAGGATGGGGCCAGCCCCTCGAGGAGCTCACATCTGTTTCTCAGGGCCCTTGGGGTATTTCTCCAAGGAACAGGACAAAGGAACGGAGCAGGGGCGTGGGCAGCATGTGCAAGCAGAGGCCAAACTTCTGTGGAGAAACGGACGAGCAAAGGCTGCCCGAGGCCTGGGGCCGGCCCCTGCACAAATCCGCACTGGGCGCCAAGGCCTCCCTGGCCGCTGTCCCCTTGGGCATCGGTCTGTCCCCCCCAGCCCAGCGGCACACCCTGGAGCACCACAGCAACGCAGCACCTCCTCCTGAAACACTGATTTTTCCTGAAGAGTTTGAGAAAAGACAAAACTAGCTTTTCTTAGTATTACAACAGATATACATTGCAGTCCATGCCGGCCGGGCCCCTAGACCCCTCAGAAGGGTGAGGACCCCCGGGCTGCACGAGTGCCAGGCATGGCCAGGGGTCACTCTGGAGGCCCCATGGAAGAAAAGAGCACGCCAGTGAGTCACCCCAATGGTGAAGGGCAGGGGAGAGGCATCACCCATGACCTCAGGCCCTCATACCTTTGTGGGAGGGGGCGGAGCCAGACACGGCCCAGAAGGGGCTGGCACACAGCAGGGGCCTCGGGGGTTCTGGGCTCGTGGGCTCAAAGCAGCCAGTGGAGAGCAGGGGCAGGAAGTGAGGCTGGAGAAAGGGTCCTCAGTGTAAGTCTGCCTGTAGAACAGCCACATCAGTAAAACTTTCACCCCCTCCCTGCCACCCACCCTCACAGAGGGCAGTGGCTGCCAACACTCTCAGGCACACAGCTGACGTTTCTTCTCACAGACTTGGAAGGAAATGCCCGGTGAGAGTGAATGCTTCAGTGTGGATGCTGGCGCCCCACACTCCAGTATGAGGGAGCAGGGCAGCTTGGATCCAGCTCCTAGCCCTTCAGACCAAAAGCAAAGGCTGCCAGTGGAGCCTCCACAGCCCACACCGAGTGCCAGTCGGAATCCCACTCAGACCTGGGGAAACCAGTGGCAGCACGCTCTACTACCCAGTGGGCTCCCCAACACAAACAGGCCCACAAGGACTTCCATGTACAAGAGAAGAATAAAAAGTTTCAAAGGTAAAGACCAGAATAAACCAGCAGAAAACAAGAGATAAAGCACAGAATGGAAGCAAAAACAAGCAAATGAAAAAAAAAAAAAAAAACCCTCAATGAATATACTCAGAACGTTTCAAGAAAATAGTACATTTACAAAACAAGAACAGGATGCTGTGAAACAAGAACAGTTAGTGACAAGAAAGAAGGAGCTCTTAGAGATGGAAAAGGTAGGTGCTGAAATACACAATTTCAAGAAGAACTTGCAAATGAAGTCCAAAACTGCCCAGAAAATAAGACCTAAAAAAGGAGACACGATATATGAAAGAAAAGAGAACAAGACGAGAAGACAACGCATAAAGTCGAGGAAGAAAACAGGAAAAGAAAAAGGGTGGATCTTTGCTCGTAAGGAACTGGATGCAGCAGGCCATGAAGCCAATGTCGAGTGCTCTGGGCGGAATGTTTAGGGGAAACAAATGCCACCGGACAAACCATGTACCCAGTGTGAGGACAGAGCAGAGACGCAGACACACGGCCAAGAACTCATCACCATTTTCAGGAAGTCACACAGGACAGGAAGCCAAAACCAGAGTAGCTCTGGGGTCCAAGAAACAGAGCCACTGACCCAGGGGATGTGGTGAGCAACAGGCAGGCTGGCACGTGGCAGGTTACAGACAGGAGGGAGACAGCAGGGAGGGGGCTCCAGGGGGTGTGGGAGCCAGGAAAGAGGGGACCTGGCAGGACAGAGTGTGATTGAGGGCTGGGGAATAAGACACTAGTGAAGAATGTCCTGCCCAAGCATGGAGCTCATGCAGAAGAGAGGGAGGCCCTAAGTTTCCTCCTCTACTCTGGGCCTGGCCGCCATATCACTGCTTATCCTGACACCCTTCAGGCACCAGGGCCTGTGTCCGTGCTGTGGCCCAAGCATCAGGAGCAGGCAGACAGTGAGGATCAGATGACACAAAGCAGATGACAACCCCCATGCCCCAGCCCCACAGGGGCCCCTCAGATGCCTGGTCTTCATGGACCCACAGCCCGTGGGCACTGCTGGCCCAGCCCTGCCCCTCACCATCCTGGTGGAGCTGACGACAGCTGGGGAAGAACACCGATGCCCCCCTGAGCACTACTGGCTGGGCTAGACCTGAGAGGGGGGAGAGGACTCCCGACACCCCCCTAGGGCACTCCTGGGCACCAGCAGCCTCACTCTGAAGGCAGGAGAGGGGTCTGCAGGTGCAGTGGGGGCCATCCCCACCCCCTCCCCAGAGCTGCATTTCAGGAGCCTCACAGGACACCCAGAGCAGGGGGGCTCTTTCCTCAGGAAACACTGGGCCCTAAATGGGAGCTGTGAAGGCACACAGAAAATCTGCACCTGAACAGGGCGGTGGCTGCCTTCTCTGGGCACACAGGAAATGGACCACTTGGGCTAAAACAACCAGCTCAACAAGAAAATAGCATTTCCTGGACGCCTACTGTTTGTGAGGTGGGGTGGGTGGGGCACTGGGACAGAAGAGTGTGGTGGGGATATGAGGGAACAGGTAGGGGTGGTGGGTGGGATGGTGGGGGTAGAGGATTGGGTTGGGGGTTTGGGGTTGGGGTATGTATGGAGGGGAGGGGTGGGGGTGGGTGGAGTGAGGCAGTGGTGTGGGGGGTGGGGGGTGGGCCAGTGGGTGGGGCAGGGGTAGAGGGTTAGGTTGGGGGGTGGAGGGGTGGGGTGGGTGGGAGTGAGGCAGTGGGGTGAGGGGTGGGGGATGAGGCTGGGGGGTGGGGTGGGGGGTGGAGGGGTGGGGTGGGGGGTGGAGGGGTGGGGTGGGTGGGAGTGAGGCAGTGGGGTGGGGGGGCAGGCCGGTGAGTGTGGTGGGGGTAGAAGTTTAGGTTGGGGGGTGGAGGGGTGGGGTGTGTGGGAGTGAGGCAGTGGGGTGGGGGGGCAGGCTGGTGGGTGGGGTGGGTGGGAGAGAGGCAGTGGGGTGGGGGGGGCAGGCCGGTGAGTGGGGTGGTGGTAGAGGGTTGGGGTGGGGTGTGGTGGGGTGGGTAGGAGTAAGGCAGTGGGGTGAGGGGTGGGTAGTGAGGCCAGTGGGTGGGGTGGGGGTAGAGGGTTGGGGTGGGGGGTGGAGGGGTAGGGTGGGTGGGAGTGAGGCAGTGGGATGGGGGGCAGGTTGGTGGGTGGGGTGGGGGTAGAGGGTTGGGGTGTGGGGTGGAGGGGTGGGGTGGGTGGGAGTGAGGCAGTGGGGTGAGGGGTGGGGAATGAGGCCGGTGGGTGGGGTGGGGGTAGAGGGTTGGGGTGGGGGGTGGAGGGGTGTGGTGGGGGTAGAGGGGTGGGGTGGGTGTGAGTGAGGCAGTGGGGTGGGGGGGGTAGGCCGGTGGGTGGGGTGGGGGTAGAGGGTTGGGGTGGGGGTGGAGGGGTGGGGTGGGGGTGGGGAGTGAGGCCGGTGGGTGGGGTGGGGGTAGAGGGTTGGGGTGGGGGTGGAGGGGTGGGGTGGGTGGGAGTAAGGCAGTGGGGTGAGGGGTGGGGGATGAGGCCGGTGGGTGGGGTGGGGGTAGAGGGTTGGGGTGGGGGGTGGAGGGGTGTGGTGGGGGGTAGAGGGGTGGGGTGGGTGGGAGTGAGGCAGTAGGGTGGGGGGGTAGGCCGGTAGGTGGGGTGGGGGTAGAGGGTTGGGGTGGGGGTGGAGGGGTGGCGTGGGGGGGTGGGGAGTGAGGCCGGTGGGTGGGGTGGGGGTAGAGGGTTGGGGTGGGGGGTAGAGGGGTGGGGTGGGTGGGAGTGAGGCAGTGGGGTGGGGGGGTAGGCCGGTGGGTGGGGTGGGGGTAGAGGGTTGGGGTGGAGGGGTGGGGTGGGTGGGAGTGAGGCTGTGGGGTGGGGGGGTGGGGGTCAGGCCGGTGGGTGGGGTGGCGTAGAGGGGTGGCAAGGAGGGCAGGAAGTGCTAAGAGCAGCCATCTCCGGGGTCTAGGGAGCTGGGTGGACTCTCGGGGCCCCCGTGACAAGCCACAGGCCCACCAGGAGCCTTAGTGTCCAGACCTGAGAAACGGGAGGGCACCGCCCGCGTGGCTGGGGGCTTGGGGGCCCCCCGTGAGGAGAGGCCCATGAGATGTGCAACGCAGTCTGCACCCACTAAATGCCTACTTCTCTCCCCTGACCCACCACCTACAGTGGGGGCTTGCAGCTGGCTTCAAGGTGGTGGCATGTGAGGGGGTCCAGGGACCTCCCGTGGAGGCTGGGTGGAAGGCTCCAGAGAAGAGAGAGGATTAGGCAGGAACAAAGACAAGCGAGGGCTGTGTGCGTGTGTGCACATGTGCGTGTGTGAGAGGGGGTGTGTGGGGGGGGGTGAGTGTGCGAGAGTGAGACTGGAAGAGTGTGTGAGGCCGCGTGTGTAAGAGACAGTGAGAGGGTGAGGTTGGGTGTGTGTCTATGCGTGAATGTGAGTGTGCGTGTGTGAATATGTGTATGGGTGCGAGTAAGGCCGGAAGCATGAGCGTATGTGAGTGAGTGTGCGTGGGCGTGTGTTGAGACTGAGCGTGTAAGGGACTGTTGTGTGCACAAACAGCCCAAGACCAGTGTGGAGCAGGCTGAGGAGTAAGAACAGGAGGCGAGGGTCCTGGCCAGCACCCCCCACCCCCGACCCAGGGGGCCCTGGAACCCAGCAGGCGGGCAGTGCGGGGCACTCTGCACCCCTGGGCTTCTGCATGGAGGAGGGGGAGGGCGGGCAGGGCTCAGGCAGCCCGACTGCAGGACCAGGATTAGCAGATTAAATCCAGGCGGAGGGGGCTTTCGAGAAGGCGACAGCCCCTCCTCTCAGATACCCAGCCACCCAGGCGGCAGGTAAATCCTGCCCAGTGCCAGGGACAGCGCCCAGTGAGGCCTCACCAGCTAGCAAGGGGCTCCCAGGGGCTCGCATGACAAAACCAGGGTGGGAGCTGGCTGGGGCGGGGGACGTGACCACGGAGGCACACAGGAAGGGCTGCAGAGAAACCCAGACGGGTCAGAGGCTCAGCCTCAGCGGACCGTTGACTTGACCATGCCCTCCACACTTCCAGTGCCCCCGGTGCAATGGCCCCTCACTGAGTTCCTGAGGCACCTGGGGCGGGGGGGGGGGGGGGGAAGTGCCCAAAGCCAGAATCACGGTCCTGTTGGGAGTTAAACTGCAAACCTGGTAGGTCAGATGGGGCAGTGAGTCACATGCCCACACCCCCGACCCTTACGCCCTGCCTGCTACCCCAGCCCTGCTGTGGGGTGAGGCCCATCAGCTAATGGGACAGAACAGACCCACCTGCCTGGCTCTGCCCCTGAGCACCCCAGCCAAGCTGAGAGGTTTGGGGCAGGGTGTGGTCCAGCCCCAACCAGGCCCTGAGATGCTCCTGGGTCTGGGTGGGGAAAGGGAGACAGTGGATGTGGGTGGGGATCCACTCCCTTGGGCCCAAGAACCCTAAATGGGGCGGTGCTCTAGGGAGCACTCGGGAGTGGGCAGGAGGACGACCGTGCGCTCATCCTGGGGGTCACTAGCGGCTGAGTGACCACTCTCAGAGGTACGGGGTCTCGGGCATGAAGGGCATGGTTCCCAAAGCTGGTAGTCCCCCACCCCCAAGTCCCCAATCCGGTGGTCCCAGGGCCCCATCTCGCTCTCCTTCCAAAGGACATGGTCAGCCCTGGGTCTGCAGTGGTGACTGAAGGGGGTCGAGGCAGAGTGGACGGGGGCCCCTGTGTCGGGTGGTATAAATTCTAGCTTTGTTCAGTCTCCGACTGGCTGTGGCTGGCCCAGGGCAAGGCCCCAGGAGGGGCAGTCTGTGGGACACTCCAGTGTGGGAGAGGGGAAAGGGCACACAGCAGACGTTCAGCGGGCCCTCGTGGCGCCCCCACCCCACTGGGACTCTTGGGTTCGGGGAGCCCTGACTCCAAGCCCGATCCCAGTCTCTCTGTCCTGTGGACCACACCCCACAGAGGACACCCCTCCTGTCTTCAGATGCCGGCAGAAGGCGGGACAGAGCCGCTCATCCGGTCCCTATCTTGAACCCAGTGCCCTCGCAGACCTAGCATCCAGGTAGAGGCTGACCCCCCCCCCCCCACCCCCTCTGGGTCTCCCAGCCAGCGGCCTCCCTGCAGGCATCAGCCCATCTTGGGTCTCGACCCCGACCAAGAGCAGACCTGGCGCCTGGCCCTGGCCCTCGCAGCATCCCTCACCCGCCACTGCAGACGCTGCACCCCGCTGCCGGCGCCACGCCTGCCCACCCTCACCCCGCGGCCCCGGCCCAGGCGGGTGGCCAACCACACCTGCAAAATGGCCGCCGCAGGTGCGGTCCCAGCCCCCCCCCGCCCCACGCTCTGGACCCCAGAGCTGGCCTTCAAACCTGCGGCTGCCTCCTCGGGCCGAGAGGCCAGGCATCCGGGCCAGGCTGCCCCGGCAGAGCCCCTTTAGGCAGACAGACAGCAGGGCAGGGAGAGCGGGTCGGGTGTGACCGCTCCGCAGGAGCGGGCGCTCTGTCTCGCAGACCTCCCCGGGGTTGGGACCCGCCAGCCCTGCGCGGCAGGGACCTCCCCGCACCTCCTCCTCTCCGCAGCCGCAAGGTCCAATTCGATGCCCTAACGGGCCTCTGGTCCCAGCAAAGCGGGCACGCCTCGGCGGGGGCCGCCTCTTGGGGAGGGGGCCACCGGTCTCTCGGGACAAGTCCCTATTCCTGGAAACGAGGGCGCGCATCGGGTCCGCGCCGGGGCGACGTCGTGCCCGCGCCCAGCAGGCCCCATGACTTGGCATTCCCTCCCTCCCCTCCCCCCTACTCGGCCCTGCGGCCCGCTGTCCCCCCACCCCCACCCCGCCCACCCCAGCGCCCAGGGGACCGCAGACCCTCCCTCGGCCCTGGGATGCCTCCGCCGCCCCTTCTCGAGCACACGGGCTGCGCCCCTGGTTTGCGGTGGGAGGAGGGAGGGGGAGCCGCAGCCTAAACGGGGAGTCCGGGGGTCCTCGCGTCCGCGCTGGTCCCTGTCACACGAGTCGGGCGGCCCCGCAGCCCCCTCCCTGCCCGCCGCCGGGCCACACCTGTTACTGGGGCGCCGGCTGCGTAGATACAGGCCTCATCCGCTGACGGCCCCTCCCAAGCCTTTCTAGAATGGAGCCGGGGTCTCTCCCGAAGAGGATGCGGCGGGGGGAGGATGAAGGGCACCCCCCCCCCCGAGGCGCGCACGAAGCGGGCCTCCCGCCGCAGCCCCCGCCCGTCCCGCCCCGCCCCGCCTGGTAGGCTCCGGGCTCCAGCACCCCCTCCCCCACCCCGGGGACCCGGGCAGCTGCCCCGCGCCCCCGGCCGCGCGCTCTCCGCTTCGCCCCGGCCCGCCCTCCCCCGCGGTCTAGCCCGGCGGCCCCTCTCCAGGGAAGGACTAGGGCGGAAGAGACGGAGGGGGCGTCTCGAGAGGCCACCGGCGGCGCGCGCCCTCCCCTGGCGACCCCCGCCCCTCCCGGCGACGGTCCCGCCCCAGCAGGGGTCGCGGCGACGGGCCTTTCCCGAGGGTCCGGCCGGGCCGCGACTGAAGGGCGGTCACCCCTGAATTTGCCCCATTGTTCTCCTCGGGGACGGGGAGCGTCGGGGGGAGAGCAGGGGCCGCGCGCGCGGTGCCGGCGGCGACAAGGACGCGGCTCCGGGGTGGGGGGGGGGGGTGCCGCAGCGCAGGCAGGTGCGGGCAGCGGGGCGCAGGGGCGAGGCCAGGCGGGCGGCCGCCTTACCTCTCCGGCGTCACTGGCGGCGGCCCGGCATGGGCGCGGGTCCCCGAGCGCGGAGCTGCTGCCGCTCCTGGGCTGCGCTGGGCGCTGTGACGGCGGCACCGCGTGACGGGCTGCGCGCCCCCGGCCCGGCCCGCCCCGCGCCCCTCCCGCCGCGCTGGTTGGCTGCGCGCGGCGCCCGAGCCCCAGCCGCCAGCTGGTTTGTCGCGCGGGGAGAGGGACGGGCGTCGCGGCCGCCTCGGGGAGGGGGGCTGGGACCGGAGGGGGCGGGGGGCCTGGAGCCGAGCTGTGACATCACCGCCGACACGGCGGTCTGCTCGGTGGGAGACGTGGGGAACCGACCCCGGGCTCGAACGCGGCGCCCCCTCCGCCCGCGCAGTCCCCGCGCGCCACCCCCCCACCCCCCGCGGGGGTGAGTGACCGGCGGCGCCCTGCCCACCCGCACTTGCCCAGAGGCCCCCTGCCCACCCGCACTTGCCACGGATCCCGCGCCGGGCCTTCCCCCAAGTGTGACCCCTTTCTAGTGAAATCTCCGCCTGCCCCCAGCCCCCCACCCGCGAGGCTGGCAGCACGAGCGCCTGGTCGCAGAGGGACAAAGACTCGGTGGGGTCCCTGCCGCAGGGAGGGGCGGTGGGGGCGGGGAGCGGACACCGACTCCGGTGTAACAGGTGAATTTTAATCGCGTCTGCAGGCTCGGTCCGGCACTGGAGGGGACCAGAGCATCGCGCACAGCTCTTCTCGCAGGGATGATGCAACCGGCCGGCCGCCTCCCGCTTCTCCTCCCATCATGCCTTGGGTGGAGACCCCCACCCGCCGCCCGCCCCACTTCTCCAGGTCATCAGCCCCCACGGTCCTCACACCCTGCCTCCGCAGCCTAACTTCCGTGGACCAGGTCACACGCTGCTGCCGGGCCACACGGGCAAACCCAGCCTGCGTCAACCTGTCCAGCGGCTTCCCGGGCCACCCAGACCGACTGGCATCGCTGTTGCCACCGACCTCCATCGGCCACCCTAGGGGGTGGCACCTTTGACAGAGCCTCGAGCCAGCTCACCCACCGGAACTGCGGTGGGCGCGGTGACGTGATGCCTTCGCGGAAGCGGGGTGCTCAGGTCCCTTTCCAGCCCAGCTCCTGCCATCAGCTTTCTCTGCATCCCCGTGGCTCAGCCTCCCCCATCGCCCAGCAGGTGCAGGACGCTGGCCTGAAGGTTTTAGTTAACCTTTGAATCCTCACCCCACTCAGTGAGGGCTGGGGGGCTTCGCCTCGATTTGCACCATCTGTGTGGCACATTCCTCCAGAGTAACAAGGTGCCCAGGTCCCTTTCCAGCCCAGCTCCCAGAATATGCATCCTGCAAAGGAGGCCACCCTCCCCCCCATCCCCCAAAGCCCCCCCCCAACTTTTCTTCTTTTCTTCTTTTATTTCATGGAACCACCTACATAAAAGAGAAATTCTTGTTTTTCCAAACTTGTGGTAGAAACAATAAAACTATCTGGGCAGGGCATGGGGAGGCTTTATCATTTCCATTTTCATTATATTTATTGATCTGGTCAAGGTCTCTATTTCTTGAGCCAAATTTTACATGTTTCTAGGAGTTAATCAGTTTCACTGAGCTTTTAAAATCACCAGCATATACTCATTCTTATGTCAATCGCTTCTCTAGTTATTTTTCCTTTTTAAATTCTGCACTTTGTTTACTTGCGTTTTTCTCTGTCAATATTTTTAAATATTTTCAAGGGACCAACTTTTTGTTTAGGCCGTCTTCTCATCTTTCCTCCTGTTTCACTCATTTCTGCCCTTGTTGATGATTTCCCTCCTTCCTGGTTCTCCGGGTCTGTATGTTGCTTCCGTCTTGAGCTAAGTGCTCAAACTCATTTATTTTTAAACCATATAATTTTCTGACAGATATATTTAAAACTGCAAACTTCATTCTACAGCACAGCCTTATCAGGGCTCACAAATTTGGACATATGATGTTTCATTATCACTCAGATCTAAATATTTCTCTTTTTATTTTAATGTTTATTTATTTTGAGGGAGAGAGAGAGACAGAGCACGAGCAGGGGAGGGGCAGGGAGAGAGGGAGACACAGAATCCGAAGCAGGCTCCAGGCTCCCAGCTGTCAGCACAGAGCCCATCGCTCGGCTTGAACTCACAAACCGCAAGATCATGACCTGAGCCGAAGTCGGACGCTTGACTGCCTGAGCTACCCAGGCGCTGCAGATCTAAATATTTCTAATATCCCTGATGATCTCCTTTTAAACTCGTGGGTTATAAGCCCATGCCTTATTTAATAATGTCATTTATTTTCCAATAGCGTTTCTTGCTCGCTTGCTTCGGTATTTCTTTTATCGTAACTTTTTGTTACCAGTTTCTAATTTAATCCCATTACCGCCTGAGAACAAAGTCTGTGTTCAGTCAGGATCCTGGCAGGAAGCAGATGGCACACTCCAATTAGGTAATGTGAGGAGTGTTTGATAAAGGGACTGTCTACAAAGGTGTAGGGAGGAGGAGAAGGGAAACCCCAGGACTGAGGGACACTGCAGTGACACTGTGGCCGACTGCAAGGGGTGGGAGGGAGGAGAGGGAGCAGCCCTGGCGGGAACAGAGGCCTTAGCTGAGCACTCATCAAGAGGGGCCAGAGCAGCCAACCCCTGGCCCTGGACCCCACTCTCCTCCTCTCTGGACCTGGGAGTGCCCCCTTTGCCTGAGTCCAAGGGCAGCTGGAAGGCTGGGGCACCCACTGACGAGGTCCATTTAGCATGGTTTCTTAGGACATGGCGCAGAGGGGACCTTGAAGCATAAGCCAAACATCGCAGCCCGCTGCATGGAATGTTGCCCCAGAAATTTATTGAGGCTTCTTCAGCTCCCAACACATGGTCTTTTTCTGTAACTATTCTACATGTGCTAAAAGGTTGTACTCTGTTTGATGGGTATAGAGTTCTGTATATATTTATAATTTTAAGATTATTAGCTATGATGTTCAGGATTTGGAGACTTCTAGTTTTTGTCTGCTTGAGCTATTAAATTTTTTCTTTAATTAAAATCTCTAGTGACAATTGTTGAAATACCTATTTCTCCCTGCAGGTCTGGCAGATCTTGCGTGATGTACGTTGAGACTTATTCTCAGGTATTTAAATGATCCCGATGGACGTGCACTATTGTTCTGTGGCCCATTTCATCAGAATGCAGGTGGTGTCCCATGTGGGTTTAAAAAAAATATTTTTGTCTTAAATTTGAAAGTCATATCCAGTTTCCTTTGGTTCATATCTGCCTGGCATGTCTTTTGCCAACATTTTATTCTAAGCTATTTGTATCTTTCTCTTTTTTAAAGTTTATTTATCTATTTTGAGAGGGGGGAGGGGAAGGGTCAGAGACAGATGGAGAGAGAGAATCCCAAGCAGGCTCCTTGCCGTCCAACCCATGAACCGTGAGATCATGACCTGATCCAAACTCCAGAGTCGGATGCTCAGCCGACTGAGCCACCCATGTGCCCCTTGTATCTTTCTTTTTAAGTGTATCTCTTTTAAGCTACCCATTGTTAGCATTTTTAAATCTAATCAGGTTGTACCTTTTTTTGGGGGGGGGGTACCTTTTAATTGGAATTTAATCCACTTACATTTATAGTAATGAACTGTTATATTGGGATTTGGTTTGCCATCTTATACAAAATTTTATTTATTGTATTTATTTTTTTCTATTTTTCATGGAGTATAGTGAATTTTCTTCTGCTTTATCCTTGGTCTTACTTTTATTCTTATGGCAATTGCCCTAAATTTAACACCGTTTTTACTTACCCCATGAACCTCTGTAGTCACATATTGTCCCTAACATTCAAGTACCTCAGCTTGCCAAAGATTCTTTACTCCAGGGCCCTGATTGTCTAGGATTATGGTTCTGAGTTATTGTGGACATACTCTTTTTTTTTTTTTTTTTTCCTTTGGTCCTCGCTTTTGTTTAAAATAACGAACTCTCATTCCCAGGAATGTGGTCATTGTTATTTTCCATACCTCTGGGAAGCCTCTCCTGCATTCATGTTGTTCATGAAATACATGGTATTTTTAACGTGGGTTTTGGGTGAAAAATATGTTGAAGCTTCACGTTCCTGAGAAGACTTTTATTATACTTTCAATTGGGCTGGATACAAAACTCTAGGTGCAAAGCTTGTTTCCTTCAATTTTTATTTTATTTTATTTTATGTTTATTTATTCTTCAGACAGAGAGAGCGCAAGCGAGGGAAAGGCAGAGAGAGAGGGAGACAGAATCGGAAGCAGGCTCCAGGCTCTGAGTTGTCAGCACAGAGCCCGACACAGGGCTTGAACTGAGAAGCTATGAAATCATGACCTGAGCCAAAGTCAGACGCTCACCTGTTGGAGGCACCCAGGTGCCCTGTTTCCTCCATTTTTAAAAAATATTCTTTCGTGGTCTCCTTGTATGCTATCGAGACGTCCCATGTCCCCTGGGTTCTTGTTCCATGTTCTTTCTCTCAGGATGCTTCTAGAACTTCCTAAAGGTGTGGATTTTTCTGTGAGCCCCCCTTTTTAAAATTTATTTGCTTAATGTTTTTATTTTATTTTTTGAGAGAGAGAGCCAGAGCACAAGGCGGGGAGGGGCAGAGAGAGAGAGAGAGAGAGAGAGAGGGAGACACAGAATCCAAAGCAGCCTCCGAGCTGACATGTCAGCACAGAGCCTGACACGGGGCTCGAACCCACGAGCCACGACATCATGACCTGAGCCAAAGTCAGACACTTAACCGACTGAGCCACCCAGGTGCCCCCCTGTGAGCCCTTTCAATCTGAGGTTGTTTATTTTTCTTTCATTCCAGAAAATTAATCTGCATGGTTTTTCAAATATTTTGACTCCTCTTGGTTTTAATATTTTTCTGACTTTGGGGCTCCTAGCATCTGCATGCTGGCCCTCGCATCCTTGACAACTCCTCCTCTTCTCTTTGTACTTTCTGACTCTCCTTTCCCCTGGTGGAATTCATGCCCCTCCCCCCAGCAGCAAGACTGGACTGGCCGGCAGACCCGCATGACTTAGCCCTGCAACTGCACCCTCCCCTGGGCTCTTTCAACCCACACCCTGATTGCCTTTCGTGGCCATTCTTGTGGGCTTCACTCTCCGTCAGCTGTGTGACTCCAGACAAGGTCAGTCGCCCCATGTCTGTCACCACTCCTCAAATGGGGTAAGAGTCGTCCCCACCTCACAGGTGGGGCTGGGGGTTTGCATGTGAAATGCTGAGAGCAGGGCTGGGCACACAGTGAGCCCTGTGCAGACGACAGCTGTAACGGAGACACAAAAGGACTCCCGTGACAGCAAGGGACGTGCACAGTCCCCTCCACTCCACTCAGAAGTATCAGCCGCTGTAATTGCAAATGAGAGAAAAAAAGGCAAAAGTATTAGAAAGGAAGAAACAAAATTATCATTCTTTTCAGATAATGTGATTGTCGACCTAGAAAACTTTAGGGATGAGCGAAAAGCCACAGGAAACGGTAAGTTGGGGCGAGTAGGAAACATCATCACTGACAGGGCAACAGTTTCCGAAAAGCAAGCGGGGTCACCGGTATAACCAGTTAGAGCCTGGAATTGAGAAGTCCGATCACAATAGCACTGAGAAATGTAAAACATCCAGAAACAACAAGAAATGTGCCAGTTTCTCATGGGTAAAGAAACTGCATACAGAAATTAAAAATCCACCGAGAAGAGGTAAATTAATGGCAAAGCACAGCATACCCCCGGAAAGAAAGAGGCAACGTTGTAAAAGGCCCAGTTTTCCCTAGATTAAAAGGACGCATTTGATTCAGTCTTAATTAAAATAGCAACAAAAATTCACCTGGAAAAAAAGGAACATACAAGACTAATCAGGAAATTGGTTTAAAAGGACAGGAAGGAAGAGCATCTGTCCCATTAGACGTTAAAACGGAAAGTTCCAAAATTCTAAATTCTGAAAGATCAGATCAAAAGTTTAGGATATCCTTTCAAATGATTTGGGGAGAGTAGACGACTTGGTCCCTGGTATCAGCCACTGTGCGAGATCTAGAACATTGAATACCGCCTGCCACGACATCAAGAAAAGCTTCTGGTGGAGTAAACATTTGTTGTAAAAAAATGAAACTTTAGGAAATGAGAATGAAGTAGGATTGGACACATTCAATATCTTGGCGCGGACAAACGAGGACCCATGACTTGAAGGTGCTAGAGAAACCGATGGGCCAACGTGAAAACGGAGCGTCTACATGGCCCAAACATCATAAGTGAAATGGAAAGACCAGCCCATACTGAAAAAATACTTCAGAACATATGAAGATGAAGGGAATTTTCTAAAGCTACAAAAAGCCCGTGCGACCTAACAGCACAAAATGTAAACACCGGCAGGGAAATGGCCAGATACTACGAAAGGACACGTGACAGGAAGACAATGGGTCAATAGCAAAGGTCATCACAGTTAAAGGGATAGAGATCAAAACAGGGAGATATTTTTTGACCTACTGAATTGTCCAAAATGTAAATGTCTAGTGATGTCCAGTGAGCAAGGGTGTGTGGAAAGGAGCCCCTCTACAACATGGTGGTGGCAGTGGCCGGGACAAGTATCATTATTTTTCTTCAGTTCGTCAAATTGTTTCCATGTTTAAAGTGCTCCTATCATTCTTTTTATTTTTGTTTAATTTTTTTAAATGTTTAATGTTTGTTCATTTTTGAGAGAGAGAGACAGAGCACGAGCAGGGCAGGGGCAGAGAGAGAAGGAGGCACAGAATCCGAAGCAGGCTCCAGGCTCCGAGCCGTCAGCACAGAGCCCGACGCGGGGCTCGAACTCACAAGCCGTGAGATCATGACTTGAGCCGAAGTTGGACGCTTAACCAACTGAGCCACCCGGGGGGCCCCTACCCGCAAGTGGGGCTCAAATTCACACCCCCAAGATCGAGCATTGCATGCTCTACAAACTGAACCAGCCAGGCGCCCCAAAGGTGCTCCTATCCTTGATTCAGTAAGGCTGTGGCTAGATATTTGCCTGTGGTATCTACGCACAAAAATTTGTCCCCAAAACTGGAGATAATCTAGGTGTTTCCCTAAGGGGAGTGGTTCATTGAATTGGGGGTATGTACAGGAGAGATTTTTCTGAAGCTACTAAAAACAATGAGTCCCAAATTATGTGCTGATGTGCAAAGATCACAAGGATGTTTGCTAAATTATTTCAAAGGGGCACAGAAGAGTGTGCATAATATTCACCTCCCTCTCTTGTATTCCTCAACGGAAGCACCAGAACCGGAGACGGTATTTGCCACGGCTGGGGCTGCTGCTGGGGAGAGGAGTGGAGAAGGCCTTCGCTTTTAAGCATGTTTATATAGTCTTTCTGTATGTACAGTTTGAACTTTCTAATCTTCTTTGGGTATACAGATACATTTTTTATTTTGGTGGCTCTAAGAGTAGAGGTTAAGATCCATTTTCACTTTTACTTTTTCTTTGTACCGTTCTGAATTTACATTAATAAATCCTACATTAGAAATCAGGTTTTTAAAATCCTGTCTGAGCTGTAGACAAAATTCCGTAGGGCTAAACAACCTGGAAAGACCCCCCAGTCACTCCAAACGTTAGGTTAACTCATGACATCCTTAATGTGCAACTATTTCTGACCTACAAAAAAATGGTCATTTTAAATGGTTTACCTTAATAAAAACAAATTGTGGAAAAATATATCGCAGGATTCAACACACACAAACCAAGCTTGCAAACAGAAAAGATAAACCGCCCAAGTGCCACAAACCCATGGTGTCGGCTCAGCCCGGCTGAGCCCCTCAGGACCAGCAGGGACTGTAATGTCTGCACAGCAGCTCGGAGGGTGCAGAAGGGGACCTGGGGAACAAAGTGGGGACGGGGTGCCGGCTACTTGAGAGAGCTTTGTGAGCACCAGGTCCCACTGGGGTCACCCTGGAGCAAAGTTGGGAAGAAAAGCAAAGCTCGAGGCTCCCGCCTGGCGGGTAAGCGAAGCCTAGGACTGTGGGCCCGCGCGCAACAGAAGCGCCGAGGCAGGGCGGTGGGGTCGGGAGAAATCGGGAAGCCGGGTAGGAGAAGCCTGTCACCTGTGCTTGAGAAAGGGCCCCTGAAATTCCGGAAGGAGGAGTGGAGAGACATGGAAACTATATTTGAAGAAATATTGGCTTCGCATTTTCCAGAACTGCAGATAGACAGAAATGCTCAGCGAGAAATCAACGTGATCCCGAATGAGAAAAATAAAACCAAACCTGCAGAACGCAGGACATCATCATCATCATCATCATCCAAAATAGAAGTCAGAGTGACAAGACAAGTTACCTGAAAAGAAGTGACAATTGGACCGTTTGGGGGGGGGGGGGAGGTCCTGGGACAGCTGTCGTCTGCCCAAATTACGGCGACCTTGGCTCTGGAGGTGGGGGGATGTCTAAGGGGACAGGTGCAATTCGGAAGATGCTGCGAGGCCTCTAAAGCCCGCCAGCAGTCCGCGGTGTCGCCTGGGTGGATGGGCGGGGCCAGAACTCCCAACCGCGCCCTCGGCCCACTCGGGGACCTCCAGCCTCCGGTCTTCGGCGCCAGGGGCCCCGAGCCCCGCCCCTGGAGGCCCCGCCCAGTGCGGGCCTCGCCCCGAGGCGGCAGCGCCTGGTTGCCTAGGCAACCCCCGCAGCCGGGTGCGGGGCTCTGCGCGCCCCCGGGGGACGCGGCTGCCACGGCAACGGCGGGGCGTGTCTCCGGGCCAGGGAGCCGGGCGCGCATCCCCGCGGACAGCCGCGCGTGTGCGGGGGCTGCTGGCCTTCGTGGGGGTCTCCTGCTGCGAGAGAACAGACCCCCGCCCCGAAGGCGGGCCCGGGACCAAGGGGGGCTCTGTGGGCTGGAGCTGCATCGCCTTGGGGTTCCAGATCCAACGCTGGAAGGCGTTAGCTGCATTTTACAGATGAGGAAACTGAGGCCAACACGGGAAACCGAGGGAAGGACTTGCGCGGAGGCACTGCGCTCCTGTCGAGGCAGGACCCGCTGGCCTAGTGGGGACCCTTCTCTTCCCAACTTGCTCAGCGGCTCGGGCTGCGGGGGTTGCCTAGGCAGGTCCAGGCCCCAAGGGGCGCCTGTGTGGGACAGTTTCCCTGACCTGGACCTTGGATCCTGTGGCCACACAGCTCCTCCACCTGGCGGAAGCCCCCTTGTCCATCTGGTCCTTGCTTATTCCCTCCAGGTGCCTGACCAACTGCCCCACTGCCCACTCCATGGTCACGCCTTCTCTTCAGCTTCTGCGGACTTCCTCTAAAACTGACAATTCCTATCCTCCAAAGCCCTATTAGGATGCCTCCTCCATGCAGCCTTCCTGCCTCCGACACTGGATGGAGCATTCCCATCCCCCAGTTCTCATTCGTTCCATCCCCTGAGAGTCTCAGGCCCTTGTGTTTAAAGTGGGGATAGTACCCTTGTTTGGGTTTGGAGAAAAGTAAAACAAACGAGCCAACAGGGAGTGCAGTGTGTAAGCTGAGAACCAGGCTGTCTGGGCACGGACTCCCCAGGCTGGCAGGCCAGCACACGGGCAGAGCATTCAGGAACCTCACAGAGCCGTGGACAGGTTTCCTGCACTCTGCGGGGCCACAGAGATGAGGTGGTGAGTGAACAGGAGCCACTGGTCTGGGTGCGGTGGAAGGAGGCCCGGCAGAGCCCCGGGCACTGGCCCAGCATATGCAGTGGGGCTGGGGCCCAGGAGCTGACCACAGACTGGAGTCCTAGGGCTGCGACTGTCCACCAGGCTGATCTGAGGGCAGCCCGAGGCTGGGCATGTGGGAACGCAGAGAGGCAGCCCCCAGACACCTGTTCCTAATCCTCCCAGCACCTGCATCAGAATTTGCAAAGTGCTTACTTTTGAATAACGAGCTTGGTTTACTCCTGCTGTCTTGCATAGGGAGGCACAGTCGTCAGCCCCATTTTGCCCAGGAGGAAACCAAGGCTGAGAAACTTGGAAAGGCCCCTGAGGGTCGGGGTGCGTGAAGTCAGTGCCAGTCAGGCCCTTGGCTGAAAGCTCATTCCCAGACTCCAGGAGCTTCTCGGGGGCCAGAGCCCCAGGGGTTGAGGCAGCCCTTGGGGGACGGTAGGAAGCAGGTTTCGGGGCCCAGTCCAGGCTTTAATTAATGGAGGCTCTGCTTCACAGCGCCTTCCCAGCCAGCAGGGAGGAATCTGTATTTGGAAGAACACACCTGTCCCTTTGCAATACCTGCTTTCACTTTACTGCTGAATCACCCAGGAGGTAGGACCAGCGTTATATTCCATTTCATGAAGGAGTGAGATGGCCTGAAGGAGACAGGCATTGCTGGGTGTCCGACTCGGAAGCCTGGAACCGTGGGTGGGACAGAGCAGAACCGGGTGGAGATTGGCAAGGTCCCAAGTGGACGGGCCCCTGAGCTTCTGGCCCGGGAGGCCCAGAGGGGCCCTGCACGGCGTGTGGACCGCTCCGCTGGGCTCTGTTTGCGGGCCAGATGCTGACTCAGTGTCTGGCTGGCAGCAGCTGGCAGCTGGGCTGAGCCAGAGCCCATTGTGGGGGACCGTGTCCACAGAATGGCTGCTTCTGGGGGCTCCTCGTGTGACCAGACCAGAAGGAGGTCCCTAAAGGTCAATCGGAGTCCCCACCTGGAGCTCCCCTGTCCCTCCCCTGCACATCCACAAAGACCCTACAAGTTCTGAGCTGTGTCTGGGGCTTGTAGGGGGAGGGGACAGGAAGGGCTGTCCTCTGTGTCCTTAAGATGCCGTCGGCTAGGTGGGTCTAGTACATCGGGACGCCCCACTGCCCGCAATGAGCTGAGCAGGGTTGGGGGGGGGGGGGAGAAAGCAGACTGAGCGCTCCCGGAAAATTCCAGGGCGGATTCTGCTGTCGGCCTGCACGGAAAGCCGAGGGGGTGGGGAGGGGGGCGGGGGAGCAGCAGCCGGGCACTAGACAGAGCCTGGAGGTCAGAGGGAGGTCAGAGGTCCCATATGCAAAGAACGTTCAGCACACCACCAGATGCTGCTGAGGGCCTGGGCCTGAGCAGTCTTAGTGAAGACAGGCCCTTCCGCAGGAACTTACAGCGAGGCAGGGGACATCCTGTCACGGCGGTGCCTGGGGGTATGCAGGGTGGGGACCCCCTCCAGACCTGGCCCCTGCTTCCCCAGTCAGCCTCTGCCCGCTCTGTCCCTGGGGGCTGACCTCTCTGGGTCCTCTGACCTCCCTGGTTTCAGCCAGTGGGAGGGTCCAGCAGGAGATCAGAAAGCAGGAGGAGAGGGCGGGGTGCGGGTGCAGGGAGGTGTCCCTCGTCTCCGCCTTTTCAGAGCACCCCTAGTGGTTTGCCATGCTCGTTGAGGGCTTTGGACCCTCCACGGCCTGCTCCGGGTTCCAGTACGGCCCCCGCCCGGTACCCTCCAGGACCGGCGAGGCTTCTCAGTGCAGCTGACGCCTGGGACTCACCCCCAACTCAGGGGGCCCGTAGCCCCGCCCACGGTGACGAAATGCCCTTTGTGGACTCCGCGAGCCCCCTGACAGGACCCTCACCAAAGCCCATGAACACTGACAGCATTTCAGTTAGGCCTCGAGCCCCACCCCCCTCAAATGTCAGTAAATTATTCACAGAAGAAGTTGTATAGGTCATCTTTTTCTGAGTCCAAGGTAATAAAAAAGAGAGCAAACCAGAAAAACACAGCCCAAGGAGAAAGCATCAAGCACTTTGGAAATTAAAAATGTATTTGGCTAAAGGAGGAGACAGAAGTGAAATGGCACTCTAGTTAGGGGTGAAGGAGGGGGTCCTCATTGCTGTCAGTCCGATGCAGCCCCTGTGTTAAAAGAAGCAAATGAGGGCCGCCTGGGTGGCTCGAGTTGAGCGTCTGACTCTTGGTTTCTGCTCAGGTTCTGAGCTCACGGTTCGTGAGTTCAAGCCCCATGTCAGGCTCTGCGCTGACAGCACGGAGCCTGCTTGGATTCTCTCTCTCTCTCCCTCTCTCTGTACCCCTCCCCTGCTGACACATGCTCCCTCTCTCTCTCTCTCTCTCTAAAGAAATAAACATAAATAAAGAGACACAAACGCAAACCTTAAATGCTTTGATAAGAACTATTTTTAATGTTTATTTACTTTTGAGAGAGAGTATTTGCGCTGGCACGCACAAGCAGGAAAAGGGGAGAGGGAGGGAGGGAATCCCAAGCAGGCTCCACAAAGCACAGAGCCCTGCTCCAGCTCAACCTCATGGGGCTCGATCCTACGAAGTGTGAAATCATGATCTGAGCAGAAGTCAAGGGTCTGACACTCAACCCACTGAGCCACCCAGGCACCCCTGATAAGAATTCAAGAAGGACTGAAAATGATTGACTTATATTCAACTCCAGAATTCAGATGGTAAATAACAACAACAAAGTTCAGCAGAGAGTTTTCAAGAGATAAGGCAAAACCTGGAGTTATGGAGGAGAAAATAAACAAAATCCAGACTTAGGGCGAAAAGAAAGGATTAGTTATTTGAAAAGGAGAAAATGTAACTACAGAACAAATGCACTTTAAATATTTATATAAAAGGTGAAAATCTAAACAAATTGGTAATCTTTTTTTTTTTTAACCGGGGGGGAGGGTCATGGATTTACACTGAAAACAAAGGACTGAACTTTCTTTCTTTTTATTTATTTATTTACTAATTTATAAATTCGGGGGGAGAGAGAGCACGTGTGCGCAGGGCAAGGACAGAGAGAGAGGGAGTGAGAATCCCAAGCAGACTCCTCACTATCAGCTCAGAGCCTGACTCGGGGCTTGATCCCAGGGACCATGAGATCATGACCTGAGCCAAAATCAAGAGTCAGTCATTCAACCAACTGAGCCAACCAGGCGCCCCCCCCCACCCGCCCAAATTGGTAATTTTCTAAGCAAGTGTTAATTACCAAGATTTTCTCACAGGAGCTAATAGACTGAATGTTTATGTCCTCCCGAAATCTGAATCCCCTGCGGGATGGTATTAGGAAAGGGCTTCGGGCAGGGCACCAGACCATGAGGGCGGAAAACTGGAGCATAAGGTATCCAGACGTCGTGAAGGACCAGCCCAGCAGATGTGGCCACATCAAAATCTGGAACTCGAATGTGGCAGAATCAACCAGCAACAGTTCAAGGACAAGAAATATCCAACGAGGAGGAAATGTTTACAACGTCTGCAGAGGTGTTTGGCCTCTATTCCGCGAAGGTGCGAACAACTCCCGTCGTTTTATTTTTTTTAATTTTTTTTTAATGTTTATTTATTTTTGAGACAGAGAGAGACAGAGCATGAATGGGGGTGGGTCAGAGAGAGAGGGAGACACAGAATCCGAAGCAGGCTCCAGGCTCTGAACTGTCAGCACAGAGCCCGATGCGGGGCTCGAACTCACGGACCGCGAGATCATGACCTGAGCCGAAGTCGGACGCTTAACCGACTGAGCCACCCAGGCGCCCCTCCCCTGTCGTTTTAGATCACGAAGCTGTGTCAGGCTCATGTCCGGCTCGTGTCAGGCTCCGTGGCTGCAGCGGCCACCGCACGCACATCCCACGGGAGTCCGGCCGTCCTGCTCCTGTTCACGAGCGCGTGCAGCACCTGCTACTCTCGGGCCGCCAGGAGCCCCTTCCCCTCCCAGGCGCTCCCGTGGCCACGTCCCTGACACAGTTTTTGTACTCGGAGGTCGTTCGTTCACGTCCGTGTGTCTGGCTGTCAGGATCTTCCTGCCTGTGTGGCCCCCAAATCTGTGGTGTTTTGCACGTGATGATGTGCTTGTCGATCATTCGGGACGGGACCCCTTCTGCACAGACAAAGCTGTGTGTGAAAGGCCTCCGACGCCCCTCTCCTCCGCACACGGGGCTCCCTCGGAGGGTCTTCTGCTCGCCTCAACCAAGACGACGCGGTGCCCAGGGTGCACAGGGTGTAATTCAGACTCGCGGCTCGGAAGATGACATTGCAGAATTGAAACTGGCAGCAGAAGTGACTGAAATTAAATCTTTTCTTAGATCTTGGCAGAAAGGAGGCTGACCTTGGAGGAAGGAGTTTGAGGATCAATTCCTTTCTCGTTGGTTATTCGAGAGGATGTGTGAAGGAGCCAGGAGGCCAGTCCCGACGACAGTGACGGTGCTGTTTGCTGAGCCTTCTCGGGGAGCTGGTGTGAGCGGACCGCACCCCGCATCGCTTGCCCGGGGATTCAGGCCTCCTTGGAAGTGGCCGGGGGCCCCACTCAGGTGCCTTCGCTGGGGGAACGTGGGCGAAACGGCGGGGGCCGAGTGGAGGGGCGTCCCGGGCCACGGTGGAGCAGAGACCAGGGTCCCCCCGGGGGTTCAGGGCCCAGGGCGTGGCCTGTGCAGGCCCTGCTAGAGCAAGCTTCCTCTGCCAGGTATGCATGGGACGAGACCCCAGTGACCTTGGGGTCTGAGCCACATTCTGGGAACAAGGGGGGAAAGAGGTAGGACCCAGAACACATCTAGAAGGGGTAGGAAGGGTTCGTGGAGTCCTCCCAACAGGGACGTGCTGTGCGTGAGCCATAAGCAGCCTCGGGCCCCGACTGCCTCCGGGAGCTGCCTCTGCCTGGCTCCCTCCGCGGAGGCCCAGGGCCCTGGCCCAGCTGGAGCAGAGGGGCCCGACTCCTGGGGAGACCCCAGCTGGAGCCCTGATGGCAAGCATGTACCTGAGAGTGGCCCAGAGCTTTCTGCCTCTGCACGGTCACCTGGGGCCGGGGACAAGGAGCCCTGCCGGTCACCACGAATGGAAGCCCACGGCGGCCCAGTGGCCCAGTAGAGCTCAGTCCAGGGGGGTGAACTGCTCCATGCCTCAGTTTCCTCATCTGTAAACAGAATAGCAGCAGACTTTCTTCCAGGGGATTCAACGATTGGCTGAGTTCAGTTCTGTAAAATATAAGGACAGGACTACCACCACCCACCACCCGTGCTTCTAGAACACCCCGGAACCTACTTCCCACCTGGGCTTTTGGTTTCAACCCTTCCCAGATGGATGCAGCAGAAGAGGGGGGCCCGGTACCCCCCAGAACTCTCTGTGACCCGCGCTTTTGGCCAGGCAGTGAGAACAACTTCCTGTCAGGGGCCCCAACATCACCCCCACGTCTCCCCAGGCCTTGTCTGCAGCCTTCCCGCTTGCATCAGCGGTCACTGCCGCCGTGAGTCCCCGCAGGCTCCGGCCACAGAAGGTCATTGTCTCTTTGCTCACACCCAGAGCACGGCCGGGCTCAAAATTCTTCGTGCAGGAAAGTGAGCATCCAACTACCACCTGGGACCGACATGCACCTACGCAGACCTCCCGCCCAGCTTGCACCAGTGCCCGCAGACCTCCAGCCTCGCCTCTGCCCCACCTGCACCAATCCTCCTACGCGGCTTTCTCCAAGCTCCCCGTGGGGCCTCAGTCTGGCCACTGGGTGTCGCTGTTTCCCGCGGGGCCAACGTGTGGTGTTCTCACCTCTGTCCGGTCCCCCAGTGGCTCCCTGGGCAAGGTGGGGTCCAAGCACAGGCTTTTGGAGTTGAATGACCTCTGACCCCAGACACGCCCACTGAGAAGCCTGGCCTCCTCAGGCTCCCTGCTGAAATGTAGATTCTCGGGCCTACCCCAGTCTTCCGGAACCAGAAAGTCTGGGCATTCTGATACTCATGTTTGGGGACACTGTGCCCTCCGGACACAGGAGGTTGCCCGGGAAGAGGCACCTCCCTTTCCTGGCCGACTCTCGAAGCACTTTCCTTGCTGTGATCTGTGACTGTCGTAGGTAAAGTCCGTGATTCCGTGGGGCTCTCGGGAGAAACCACGCGGGGCCTCCCTCTGTTCCTGACTGTGCCCTGCTCCACGGGCCTGGCCCACTCTGCACCCCGCCTTCACAGCCCTGGTTAACCTTTCCCCCTGTCAGATCTTGTCTCAGACGTGCTCCTGCCAGAAAGTTTCCCGGCCCGCCCGCTCCCACCCGGAGTGCGTGCGCTACCCTGGGTACTTCCCTGAGGCCGCAGGCCCTGCGCCATCCGGGCTCGCGCCCTGGAGCGGCAAGGCCACTCGGCTCCGGCATCTTGTTCAGAATTGTTCATTCTCGTGTGGTTGACACACAGAAGGCACGTGAATGGTGCTAAATAAACAAAAATATGAACCGATGACGCAAAATGCCAGAACCTCTCCCAGAATGTTTTCGGAAGAAATGAGGCAGACGTCTGTCACGCGGAGGACAGAAATGTGGGTCTGTTCACACGGTTGTGGGTGCTAAGGGAAAGCATTCAGTTTCCCGAGGTTTAAAAAGTCAATTGCACATACTTGTTGGGGTCCCCAAGACCACCCGGCTCGGTGACTCACGGGGCCCCCCCCGAGACACAGCACAGGCCGCGCTCCCAGCTGGGATTCGCAACACAGAAATGGTAGGGCGCGCAGGAAGGGAGAAGTCGGGGGAGCAGGCCCGAGCTCCCGGGCGCCCTCCCTGTGCGCTCACACAGGCCACCACCAGGTGCCTGTGAGAGACGCAGCGCCCGGGGTTTTAATCGGGGGCTGGGCACGGGGCCCCCCGGGCCTGGCGTAGATCCCGGATGCCCGGGCGGAAGCGGGTGCTCAGCTCGAACCACGCCGCACAGACCGCACAGACGTCGGGGGGCAGCGAGGTCCTCTTATCCATGAGTTCCAGCCGCGGGCCACCTGGCGGGCGGGCGTTCCCGAGGAGGGCAGCGGGGCCTGCTTGTCAACCCTTTCCTGGACGCGATGTGTGGGTGCCCTGGGTCTGCCGTAACAGATGACCTCAAACGGGGAGGCTCAGACATGACAGTTTATTGTCTCTGTTCTGGAGGCCAGTGTAGGAGAGGTTCCTGCCCACGTACATCTTCCAGTGTCTCTGCTGCTGGCAGTCCGTGGCTTGTGGCCCCATCACTCCCATCTCTGCCTCCGTTGTCACATGGCCTCTTCTGTATCTGTGCCCAAACTTCCCCCTCCTTGTGAGGACAGCAGCCATTGGATTGCGGTCCCCCCTACTCGAGTGTGGCCTCATCTTAACCTGATCACATCTGCAGTGACCCTGTTATAAGTCACATTCACCAAGACTAGCACATATATTTGGGGAGGACCCCATGCAATCTACGACAGCCAGAAACCACTGGGGTCTGTTTCCCTGGCACCAGGGCAGAATTTTCCAGCAGTGGGAGTGGCAGCCTTGGTGCGGCATAGGGCAGTGGGGCCAGCCCCAGCGGCGTCCCCCGACTTTGGCCTGGATTCTGCTCATCTCAGACGGGAGACTGCTGCTGGGTCGTCCTGACGTAGGCATATCTCTCAGGCTCACGGAAGCCTTAAATCCCTAAAAGTCTGAGTCCCGGGGCCAGAGGAGTGTGATGGGGGCCCAGAGGCTCTGTAGTAATTGGCACCCTGGTCTCCCCTGGTCCCTGTGGCCCTTGGTGCCTTCCCTGACTTATGGATGAGGACACTGGATGAGGACACTGATCAGGCTGCAGGTGACTCCAGATACCTGCCCGGGCCCCCCACCTCCAGGGGAGAGGCCCGGCCCCTCCTCTCTGAGGCCCACCTTGAGCCTGTTCACAGCCCTGTGGTGGGGCCCCCAAGGGTCCTGAGGATGGGGCCAGGAGGCTTCTCTCTCTGAGAACCAGCAGTGGGTCCCCAGAAGGAACAGCTGGGCCCTACCCCCGCTCCCCCAACCTCACCCCAGCTCGGTGCAGCCTGGGGAACAGACGAATCCATGAAATTCTAACTCCTGAGCCCTTCCAGAACTTAGAGGCTGTGCCCATACCCCCGGGGCACCCCCATGCGCCCCCCTCCTTACCCTGGAAGGGGTGCTTCACCCAGCACGCTCAGGCTGACCAGGGGCAGCACGGGAAGTGGGTGGTGTTTTGGGGGGAAATCAGGGAGAGCCCGGGGTCCAGGGTGGGCAGAGCATCGGAGCCTGTGTGCAGCCTCAGAGGCGCAGAGAGATGGGGACGAGGGTGACCTGGGGAGCCGGCGCTCAGACAAGCGGGCAGCGGTGGGGACGCGGTGGGCTGCCCGGGAGAGGAGCCGCAGCCACCGAATTTCCCGGCCTTCCCTGGCGCAGGGCTGAAGCCCGTGGGCCGTCCCCACGTCTCAGCGCTGCCACACGGGGCTGGGCTCCGGGGTCTGCCTTGCAGGTGCACGTCCTTCACTCTCGGACCCCTGTGTCCCGCACCCCAGGGCGCCCGGTGCCCCAGGGAGGCAGCTCAGCGGGGCGGCAGGGGGCACCGCCAGCAGACGGGTCAAGACGGGCCTGTGGCGCCTCTTGCCACACAACTAAGCCATCACCCAGGGACACAGTGTCTTCTCAGGGGCCTCTCAGTGGGGCAGGCTCTGTATGACACATACTGGGCAGAGACCCTCGGTCACGGCCTGGACACCTGAGGCTGGACACTGCCGCGCTGAAAGCCGCACGTCACAGCAGGCAGCCCCTGCTGGGGACAGTCCTGCCCCTCGGGCTGAGATGGAGGTTTCAGGCCAATCCCTGCCCCCTCCTGGGACCCAGCGGGCTGTCTGTGGGAAGGTGAGCACAGGGCCTCTAATGGCCTTCCCTGGCCTGGGGTGTCCCAGCAGGCTGGCTCTAGCCGTAGTTTGAGAAACAGCATCCCAGACACGCCGGGCAGGAGCGGGCGGCCGGCAGAAGGGAGCGGGCCTGTGTGGCCCACAGACCAGGTCACCGTCCACCTCGAGAGCCGGGGGACAGACGGCACGTGTCCTGCCTTCCTCACGAAGCTCGGGGGCACGGCGGGCAGCAGACCCGTAGGCAAAAGCAGTCACCTGCACTTTTCACATCCACTGTGGAAAAGCGGAGGTGAAAACACAGACTCTGTATCACGGCGTGGCAGGCGGCAGCCGAGGGGCCCACGGCCGAATGGAGACGCAAGACCGCCTGGGCCGATGGGGAGCTGGCCAGGGAGGACCACCCAGGCGCCGGGGGGAGGACTCCACGCCCCACCCAGGGCCCTGGCTGACCGGCACACTCTCGGGGTGGGTGCTGTCCTTGGTCTTGGGTGCCTCGCTTGGTCTGGTGTCGAGCTGAGGTCGAGGCGCACCTGGCCAGGTGGCCCTTATCTCCAGGGCTCCGGAGACAGAGGTCGGTTGCCTGGCTGGCTGCCGGTTGTCGTCACGGGCTCCCTCGGCTCCCAATGGGCTCTTGGCCTGAGGCGACGCCTCTCTGGATTGCAACAGCTCCCCCTCCGCCCCCGTGTCGCTGACACAGGGTTCCTTCCTGTTTGGGAACAACACGCACGCCCCCCCCCACCCCCCGGCTTCCTGGCCTGTGCCCACCCACCCACCTGCCGGGACAAACCGGCCAGTCCTCCCAGGCCCAGGCTTCCCCCTCCCTCCCACGTGCCGCACCGCACAAAGCGGGGTCCTTCCCCGGGGTGGGGCGGGCCGGACCGCGTGACCCGGCTGGCATGCGGCACACGGCTCGGTGGAAGGGTGTCCGGGGGACCCCACGCAGCTGAGATGACTCCCTGGACGGGAGGCTTGGCCACAGCCCAAGAGAAGAGCAAGCAGGGCTGAGCAAAGAAAGGGACAAGCATTCCAGGCAGAGGGAACAGCACGTGCCAAGGCACAGAGGCACGTGTTAGACTGGAGCGAAGGGGCCTGTGTGCCTGGAGGACACAGGGAGAGGTGGTGCAGCCCCCCAGCCGGGAGGGAAGGGGGCCCAGAGGAAGGGGTGCAGCCACCAAGGGAAAGAGCCAGGGCAGCCACTGAGCCGAGGGTGCCCGGCCTCGGGGAGGGCATGCTGTCCTTGTTCTTAGCGGGCAGAAAGGTGCACGGTGCGGTGTGTCCTGTCTGACCAGCTCAGGGCAGAGGAAGGGTTCACCAGGGCCGGGCCGGGCTGACACCGCACCTTGACTCCCGGGGCCCAGGGCTACGCAGGCTCACCAGGCTGTGGTGGGGCAGGTGCCACGGCGGGGCAGGACCTGAGAATGCCGGCTCCATTAGGGGGTCTGCACACGTCCTCCTGACGCACGGCCTCCAGCTGGGTAGACCCCCCACCTTTGTCCTTCGGCCCCTGCGGTTCCCCCTGGGTCCTCACTGCCCTCCTGGCCCTGGGACCGGCACCCTTCCCCATTCTCGAGGCCCCCAGTGCCTCCCACTCCACTTTGACCTTCTCCTGGCAGTCCCCTGGGGTTCTCCCCTCGTCCAGGCTCTGGGCTCCCGGCACCCGGGACTCCTCTAGTCCCCGCTCCCCCCCTACCTATTAGGGCTTCTGCTTTTCCTCTTGCTGATACGACATCAGCTGGAGCAGCCAGACGGGTCCTGGTCGAGAGTGAGTGCTCTGGGAGAGGGGAAGGAGGGGAGGGAGGGAAGGAGGCAAGAGGGGAGGGAGAGGAGGGGAGGGAGAGGAGGGGAGGGAGGGGGGAGAGAAGGAGGGAGAGAGAGAAGGAGGCAAGGGGGAGGGAGGGGAAGGAGGGAAGGGGGGAGGGGAAGGAGGGAAGAGGAGGGAGGGAAGGAGGGAAGGGGAGAAAGAGGGGAGGGAGGGAAGGAGGGGAGGGAGAGAAGGAGGGAAGGGGGGAGGGAGTAGAGGGAGGGAGGGAGAGAGAGAGGGAGGGGAAGGAGGGAAGGAAGGAGGGAGGGAGGGGAAGGAGGGAAGAGGAGGGAGGGAAGGAGGGAAGGGGAGAAAGAGGGGAGGGAGGGAAGGAGGGAAGGGGAGAAAGAGGGGAGGGAGGGAAGGAGGGGAGGGAGAGAAGGAGGGAAGGGGGGAGGGAGTAGAGGGAGGGAGGGAGAGAGAGAGGGAGGGGAAGGAGGGAAGGAAGGAGGGAGGGAGGGGAAGGAGGGAAGAGGAGGGAGGGAAGGAGGGAAGGGGAGAAAGAGGGGAGGGAGGGAAGGAGGGAAGGGGAGAAAGAGGGGAGGGAGGGAAGGAGGGGAGGGAGAGAAGGAGGGAAGGGGGGAGGGAGTAGAGGGAGGGAGGGAGAGAGAGAGGGAGGGGAAGGAGGGAAGGAAGGAGGGAGGGAGGGAAGGAGGGAAGAGGAGGGAGGGAAGGAGGGAAGGGGAGAAAGAGGGGAGGGAGGGAAGGAGGGGAGGGAGAGAAGGAGGGAAGGGGGGAGGGAGTAGAGGGAGGGAGGGAGAGAGAGAGGGAGGGGAAGGAGGGAAGGAAGGAGGGAGGGAGGGGAAGGAGGGAAGAGGAGGGAGGGAAGGAGGGAAGGGGAGAAAGAGGGGAGGGAGGGAAGGAGGGGAGGGAGAGAAGGAGGGAAGGGGGGAGGGAGGAGGGAAGGAGTGAAGGAAAGAGGGAAAGAAGGAAGGAGGAAGGAAGGAAGGAAGGGGAAGAAGGAGAGGGAGAGGAGAGGAGGGAAGGGGGAGGGAAAGGAGGGGAGGGGAGGGGGCAGGAGGAAAGAAGGAGGGAAGGAATGGAAGGAGGAAAAGAGGGAAGGAAGGAAGGAAGGGAGGAAGGAGGAAGAGAAGGAGAGGGAGAGGAGGGGAGGGGAGGGGAGGGGAGGGAAGGGGGAGGGAGGGGAGGGGAGGGGAGGGGAGGGGAGGGGAGGGGAGGGGAGGGAAGGGGGAGGGAGGGGAGGGGAGGGGAGGGGAGGGAAGGGGGAGGGAGGGGAGGGGAGGGGAGGGAAGGGGGAGGGAGGGGAGGGGAGGGGAGGGGAGGGGAGGGGGAGGGAGGGGAGGGGAGGGGAGGGGAGGGGAGGGGAGGGGAGGGGGAGGAGGGGAGGGGAGGGGAGGGAAGGGGGAGGAGGGGAGGGGAGGGGAGGGAAGGGGGAGGAGGGGAGGGGAGGGGAGGGGAGGGGAGGGGAGGGGAGGGGAGGGGGGAGGGAGGGGAGGGGAGGGGAGGGGAGGGCCCACTGAGCTGGAGAAGTCCAGGCCAACTGTCAAGGCGGGCATGCCCGGGCCGGCTGGGACCGCACCTTCCCTGGGGCCGCCCGGGCCGCTCTCTGCCCAGGGCGTGGAGCCTGCTCCTGCGCCTGCTTCCTCTCCCGTCGGATGGACAGACCACCACCGCTTCCGAAGGCTGTGGAGGTTCCCGGGTGCTCAGGCCCAGCCTGGCTCAGGCTCTCCGGGTCCCGGGGCTCCCGGGATGCCAGACAAACCCAGACCCATCCACGAGAGCTGAAGGAAGGGACTTCGCTGGGCCGGGGATCGAGCCGCACGGGGAGGTCGCGTGCCCGGCCCCGGGGGGAGGGTGCCGCCTCCTCGGTCGCTGTGAAGTCTCCTGCGGAAGCCCCGATGCCTCCCCCGTCCCCGGCGACCGAGGCCCACGGCGGCGTCAGAGCCCTAAACACGGCGGGAATCCACGTGCTCCCACCAGGCCCCGTGGAGAACCATGCGGGGCATGGGTGCTGCTCCGGGAGCACCAGGTCGGGCTCCGGCCTTTCCTGGCTTCCCAGGGCACCTGGGGCTCCACTGCACGGGTGCCTCTGGCCCGGCTGGCCTGGCTCCCTTTCCTGCAAGTAGTCGAGCGTTGCATTTATTCCAACCACCTGTCGACTTAGCAAGCGGAGGACTCCCAGACAGACGTGCCCTTGGGTACGTGAGTGAACACCAAACGTCAGGGCCGTCGGGAGTGGAGAGGCCGAGGAGACCCTTATTTCTAAAAGGACCAGGAATGACTGTGCCCTCGGTGGGTATATGTGCGTGTGCGTGTGTGTGTGAGAGAGAGAGAGTGTGTGTCTATACAGACGGGGCATATATATTTTCCAAATTAAGCCTTTCCCTTAGGTCAGCAAACTGTGGTCCCTGGGCCAAATCTGGCCCACGATTCGTATTTGTAAATAAAGTTTTATTGGCACACAGCAACACCACTCTAGCCACTTTTGCACGGCCACAGCAGGACTGAGTGGCCGCAGCACAGCCTGGAAGGCCTGCCAAGTCTGAAATATCCGCTCTCTGGTCCTTTAAGAAAAACTCGGGGGACCCCTGAGCCCAGCAGGATGCCCTTGGCTGGGGCCGGGCATCCGACCGCTGAGGAGCTGGGAGGGGCCGGAGGGCAGAGGGCAGCTTGCCAAACTCTGTTTTTCATTGACCGGACCCTGAAGGATCCTCCCCCGACCGAGGGTTCAACACCCTGGCTGTCAGGCCCTGACATGCAGGAGAAGTGTCGATAAGGGGTCAGGTAACAGCGACAAACAACGAAAGGCAGAGACGGTGCAGCGGGGGAGCCCATCGACCGGCCTCCGGACACCGGCTCGAGGCCAGCTGGGAAATGTTCCGAGCGCTGGCCAGGGCCAGTGCGACCCTGGGGCCCCAGGTGGCCGGTTGGGCACGGACCATGGCCACCCGCCAGCTGCTGGTGGCCCCTCCGGAGGCCCTGCTCAGGCCCCTGTTCATCCCTAACCGGCTGCTGCTGGGGCCGGGCCCTTCTAACCTGGCTCCGCGTGTCCTGGTGGCCGGGGGGCAGCAGATGATTGGGCACATGCACAAAGAGATGTTCCAGGTAGGCCACGTAGGTGGTGGCAGTGGGTGTCCTGAGTGTCCTCCTCAGGGGGGAGAGGGCAGAGGCGTAGGGTCTGACCTGCGTGCCCTCGGCCCCCAGATAATGGACGATATCAAGCAAGGCATCCAGTACGTGTTCCAGACCAAGAACCCCTCACCCTGGCCATCAGTGGCTCGGGGCACTGCGCCCTGGAGGCCGCCCTGTTCAACATCTTGGAGCCAGGGGACCCCTTCCTGGTCGGGGTCAATGGCATCTGGGGGCAGCGGGCTGCGGACATCGGGGAGCGCATCGGTAAGAGACGGGGCAGAGGGCGGGGTGTGGGCCCTCGAGCCATCCTTCCCCAAGGCCTCCCACCTGCCTCCCGCCCGGCAGACCCACCCCACACGCCCCAGGCGCCAACCGTGGCCCCTCCGCGGGTAAGTGCTCGTCCCCTTCACGTACCCACCCCCGCCAGGCCCGCTGCTGCCTCCTCCGAGCGGGCGCCGGGGCGCCCGAGAGACCCCCGTCTCCCAGTCGCCCAGAGCTTGAGGACAGCTGTTTCCAGAGCATGTGGGCAAGCCTCAGGTTTCCGCACAAACCGAGACAGCCCCCGCAGCTCCCCAGGGTCCCCGGGCTTCACCTCTGCTCTGTGACAGGACAGGGTTCTGGAGGCTGACACCCCCGCCCAGGGTCTCAGGAACAGCCGCCTCTCAGGAGCGGCCAGGTAAACAGAGGCACCGACGAGGTGTTCACTTCCAGAGTAAAACTTTCTGAAGAGAGACCGAAATCAAGAGCAGGAGTGTGCAGCGGGTTTAATGATTGATCGTGGCCTTTGGAAACATCCTGCACGGTCAGCTCCACACACGGCCGCATTCGGTCCTGGTTAATGGACAGCCCCCCACCCCTCACCCGTCCCCTTCGGTTCACACGACGGTTTTCAAGGGCAGAGGCCGGGGCCTCTAGTGGACCTCACAGGCTCCCCCGTTCCAGAGGCCCTGCCTGACCCCTGCGCACCCCGGGCGAGACCCTTCTTGGCCCCCACCCGCACCCCCGCCTTGGGCTCCCCCCTGAGGCTCGGTGGTCCCACGGCCTCCTTCCTTCTACACCGACTTTGGAGCCGCTGTGCAGGGGGGCGCAGGGGCCCGAGAGGGAGAGCGGGACGAAGGCCTGCCTCCCAGAGCCTCACTCGTCCATCCATTGCTCTATCGGCCCATCACCGCACGCTGCTGAGGCGCGGCCCACCCACCAGGCCTTGTACAAATGCTTGTCTACTGGCCGAGGGAGGAGCCCGGCTGGGCTCAGGGAGGTTAGCCCGAGGCGGGGGCAAAGGAGCTGAGCCTGGTCGCTCTCATCCCGCGCACCCCGGAGCCTCAGCTCCCTGAGCACACCCCACTTCCTCTTCCCTGCGGCCGCGGGCCGGGGCGGTCAGCACAGACCCCCGGTCTCCACACTGGGGTGGAGGGTGCTTACCTCTCATGCTGCCCCCGCCCCCAGGAGCCCGAGTGCACCCAATGATCAAGGACCCTGGAAACCACTACACTCTGCAAGAGTTGGAAGAGGTAGGGTGGGGCACATTGGCCCTGGGGAGGGGAGGAGGCCGGCTGGCCGAGGGGGCTCGGGCTGGGAGACTGGGGCTGACCCTCAGCTCTCCCCGGAGCAGGTGACCGTGCACAGGAGGATCGTTCCAGTACTTAGGGGCTGGTGGGAAGCCTGATAGGAAGGCTGCTGGCAGGGAAACTGAGTCAGGAGCCCGGTTCTGTGGGCTGGGTGAGAGGGGCTGAAGGCAGGAGGTGGGAGCAGGATGCCCTGACACTCAGGATGCCAGCCCTCCCCGTCGGGAAAGGATCGTCCCAACCAGCCAAGACCCTGGGGACTCAGCTGACCTCACCGGGCCCCAACAGGACAAGGCAGGAGGAGGCTGGGCCCATTCCAGCTCTGTCTCGGGGGGGAAAGTCCTTCTCCTCCCAGAACCAGCCCACCTCCCAGAGCCCAGACGCGGGCTCAGCACATGAGGCCCATCGAGTTTCCGCCGCCCAGATCTGTCCCATCCACGGGGAGGAAAGGAGTGTTAGGGGGGCAGATCCTGCCCTGCCCTCGCCAGGGAAAGTCCTTCTGGGAGGGGCTGGGGGGCCCACGGGGAGGCGCCCACCCCCTCTGGCTGTGCCCACAGCTGGCACATCCATCCCACTCAGGCCCTGGCCCAGCACAAGCCGGTGCTGCTGTTCCTGACCCAGGGGGAGTCCTCCAGTGGCGTTCTGCAGCCCCTCGACGGCTACGGGGAGCTCTGCCACAGGTGAGCCTGGCCCAGGGGGCGGTGCCGGGGGGCGGAGTCAAGCACATCTCAGAGTCCGGCTGGGCGTGGGGGTGCAGGCAGGCCCCTCCGGACCAGGGGGCAGCAGGGGAGACCCGGCTTCCCCCATCTCCGTCACGCACAGTGAGATGCAGTCGGTCCCGGCGTCCTCCTCGCTCCGCACTGAGTCTGGGTGGGCTCCACCCAGCTGAGGGCAGGACCAGGTGCTCCCACCTCCACTACCCTCCTCCAGCCTCCCCACCGTGGCAAGGGGCGGGCCGGACCTCGGGTGTAGTCGAGTGGGATTCAGCTCTGGAGAGCTGACCGCAGGATGTGAGGAGGGAGCTCTCCGCAGCCAGGCAGGCTCACCCTGCCAGGACAGCCCGTCCCCCGGGGTCTTGTCCAGTAAACCAAGCCTGGGCTGGGACCCCCAGGACATCCCCCTGTCCCCTCCATGCCCAGCGTGGGATACTCTTTATGCTTCAAAAGAATTTTTTAAGTCATCTCGGTGCCCAACGTGGGACTCAAACGCATGACCCTGAGATTAAGAGCCACACGTCCTACTGCCTGGGCCAGCCAGGCGGCCCCATGCCTCTCTCGTTTCCTAAGAAAGTGTGGAGGTGGAAGAGACTCAAAGTTTCCAGCTCAGCTGTTTCTGGACTCTGTCCCCTCTGGGCTCTGGATACACGGCCAGCGTGCTGTTGCCAGAGGGACCAGTCCCTGAGCCCTGGGCCTCACGCGGGCCTGTGGGCCTGAGTGCGCAGAGCCCCAGCCGCCCCCAGGACCACACGCCGCCGGGGCGGGCCCTCGCGACTCCCAGACCCCCAGGACGGGCTCTGTGTGGGAACCAGGGCGGGCCGAGGGGCGGGTGTCAATGCCCGTCCACAGCAGGTCTCAACCTCTAGGAGGAGGCGCCCTGGGGGAGGCCAAAATTCCTCCACGCTTCCGTGCGTGCGGGCTTTCACGGCCCCTCCAGGAAGCCTCTCCTGCCTCACTGTCCTGCCCTGTGCCCCCAGGTACAACTGCCTGCTCCTGGTGGACTCGGTGGCATCCCTGTGCGGGACCCCCATCTACATGGACCAGCAAGGTAAGGCGTGTCCCCTGCACCCGGCCACCCTCCCCACCACTGCCCGGAGGGTGCAGAGGGCCCTGGGGGGGAAGACTCCTGAGGCAGTGCCTGCAAGCCCGCGGGCAGTGCACCCGTCGGATTAGGACCCCAGGGGACGCTCGTCTCCTCGCCGAGGCAGGACCTGCCCATGGACTGGTCAATACCCCAGCGTCTCTGCGGCTCCGTTGCGGGGAACAGGCGGGGAAGCTCCCCCAGCGTCTGGAGACGCACTCAGAGCCCCTCAGGGCTGGGGGGGAGAAGTGTCAGGGCCCCTGTCAGTCAGGCCGGGCCTCAGGGTCCCCACCAGCCTGTCACACACAACGAGCACTGTTTCCAGGGTCGCCTTGCTGGCCAGCCTGGAGAAGCCTTCCGGGCCCAGCGTTTCCTCCCAGAAGAAAGTCCCGATCCACAGGGGGTGGGGCCTGGCCACAGCCACCCCTCCCCCACTCCATCGGGCAAGATTCTTCCAGAATCTTTTCTTACCAGGGCGCTCTGGGCCGTCAAAGGGGAGATTTCTGGGCTGACCCTCAGAGCCTTGCTCCGAAAGGAAGGGCTCGGGGAGGGGACAGGGCTGTCCCCGGAATGCCCACACTGCGCCTCCCGGGCTGGCGGTCCCCGTGGTGCCAGGGAGGAGGCTCCAGCCCAGATCCCAGGTGACAGTGCAGCCCCGAGAAGCCAGGGTTGGAACCCGGGACGCCCTCCGCACCGTCCCTGTCCCTGCCTCCCCGTCCTCAGTGGAGGGTGTGGACCTCAGGGAAGTGTCGGCGAACGCCGCTCGGGGCGTTCGAGGCCTTTACCCGTCAGTTTCAGTTCGCAGGATTGAATTTACGTGAATAGGCCAGGCTCACCCTTTTCCTGTCAGCAGGCCTCTGGGCTCCTTCTGGGTTTACGCTTTCAGGAGCAAACTGCAGAGGGCGCTCCTGCACAGACAAGGCTGCTGGGGACGTGTGCACACAGCTCCCTCGGCCCCGGCTGCAGGGCCTGACAGGCGGTAGACGTGAACCCTGTGCTTTGCCGAGACCCTTCACAGCCACCTAGAGCGTAAATCTCAGGTGGTGACCTTGTCGGTTTTCGCGACAGTTCAGCGGCCGCCTGATGTGGCAAGAACACCTGTTTCGTCCTGTGTTCTGCCACACGCTCGCTCACAACACTGACGCCACGCGTGGGTTCCTCCACCCGAGCCGACCGTAGGCGGGTGGCCTGCAATGTCACTCCATCTACGTGGAGAGGGCGTCACGTCGCATAGGTCAGGGTCTCACTCCTACAAGACCGTCCAGCCTGCTTCACACAGCACTTGTCCTGCAGGTCCCCAGGTTGCCCAAAACTTCTGTTCGACTTGCTGGGGTCTGGTCTGGGTGGGCACCCTCCCCACCCCCCCACCCCCGCGATGATCCCACCCGGGGCGGAGCTTGGCCCCCAGGAGCACACGCCCCTCCTCTCCACAGGCATTGACGTTTTGTACTCTGGCTCCCAGAAGGTCCTGAACTCGCCTCCAGGGACCTCGCTCATCTCCTTCAGTGACAAGGCCAAGTGGGTGACTCCTGGGCCCCTGACCTAAGGTGGATGTGCAGTGAGGCCGGAAGGCCCCTGAAGCGGGAGGTCAGAGCAAGAGAGGGAGGGCTCAGGGGCTGTGCTCAGAGACACCTCTGGACTGTCCACCACCCACCCTGGACAGGTGCCCACCCTGGACAGATGTGCCCAAGCTCTGAGTTCATAGGGCGGGGGGTAGCCAGGGCACGGTGAGGTCCGGTGTGAGGCTGGTGGCCTGGCCAGTCTGGCCTCCAGAAGATTCTCCTCTTGGAGCCTGGGCTTGTGTGTGAGGGTGCAGGGCCTGGCATTCTGGAAGTTCCCCAGCCTCAAGCCAAGGACTGGGGGTCCAGTGCCTGTCTCCCATGCCTCCACCCTTGGCTCAGCGCCCAGGAGCTGACGCACGAGCTGCTCGACAGGGCGGGTGTGGACCACCTTTGTCCAGCAGCCCCGGTGCCCCCGGTCCCCAGCGTCCAGCCCCTGAGCCAGGCCAGGCCGGGATGGGGGAGGACCCAGGGATGCGGCACCGAGACAGTCTCGGATGGGGTCAAGGGTCGTCTGTGGTCCTGGGAAGTCTGACTGCCTGCGGGAAGGTCCAGGAAGCGGCTGGTGGTCTGAGTATGGAGCTCGGGTAGAGGCCCTGTCTGTCACGCCCGTCTGGAGAACAGGTGTATTTAAAGCTTCAAGATCGGCTGCATTCCTGGGGCCTGGGAGGAGAGGAGCCGAGGTCCCCAACCGTGCCCGGCCCCCTGAGGTGCAGCGGCTGGGAAGACACACACCCTACCTGGGCCTGAGCACAAACACAGGGGTCCTGGGGGCACCTGCCCCTCTGGCTCGCTTCCCCGGAGCAGGCTAGCCTGACGAGACCACCCCCAGGCGCTCCAGCCAGACAGGCGGGCACTCACACTGCTCCTTCCTTCCCAGAAATAAGATTTACACTCGGAAGACGAAGCCCGTCTCCTTCTACCTGGACATGAAGTGGCTGGCCAACATCTGGGGCTGTGACGGCAAGCCCAGGATGTGAGGACCGCAGGGCCGGGGCCAGGGCCATATGTGGTGGCGGGGCGTGGGGGTGACCTCTCTCTACACCCAGCTTCTCGTCAGCTTTACACCCTGGGTTCGGGGCCCACGCCCCAGCTGCAGCCGCAGGACTCACCAGAGTCAGGCCATCGATGCCCCCACTCGGTTCCCCCACCCCTCCCTGGCCTGGGAGCTCAGGTCCAGCAGCAGAGCCCCTACCACCCTTGCCCCGGGCCCCGTCCTCCCAGACCCAGGGAACCTCTGGACGCTCTGGGCCTGGCCCTGCGACACCTTCCCATTCCTGGGCCTTGGCTTACCCACCTCTCAAAAAGAGGGGCTCAGCCAGGGGCTCCTTGTGAAGTCGCTTTCGCTGTAACCCACACAGGGATTGGGGGACCAGGAAGTGTGCCCTACTCAGTGGGCACAGCAGCTTCTCGGGAAGGACAGGCTGGGTGGGGAGCCAGCCCTAGGTGATCGGGCCGGTGTCCCTGCCCTGAGCTTCGCTCTCCCCAGCCCTAGCTGCCTCTCCAGCTGAGTCCGTACCCCCAAGCCAGACAGCAGCCCCCTGGGAAGTGGCTAGACCCGTTGTCAGGGGGTCTGGCCACCCCCCACCCGGTGACACTGGACCAAGTCCCCTCCTGTCTTCCAGATACCATCACACGACCCCTGTCGTCAGCCTGTACAGCCTGAGAGAGAGTCTGGCCCTCATAGCGGAACAGGTGAGGGGAGTGGGGTGGAGAGCCACGTGAGGCAGGGACTCGGCCGGTGCAGGACCCCTAGGGAAGCATTCTCAGCTCCCTGGAGTCCCCGTGCCGAGGCTGGTGGCCTCCCAGAGGCCCCTTCTCCTGACTCCCTCAAGCCCTTCTGAGGACACAGATGGGAGGGATTCTAAGTGCCGGGCGGTCTCCCGGGTGGGCCTGGCCTGCATCGAAGGAAGAACGGGTCCACGGAGCAGCAGAGAGAGGGGCCGTGGCAGCAGAGGATGGGCTGCGTGCAGGAGGAGAGGGGTGGGAGGGCCGGCTGCGGGCAGAGGGGTTCTGGGGGGGGACAGAGCACTTTCCCGCAGCCCCCTCCAGCTCCCGGGGTGGGGCAGGGGCCAAGCGGGGACACGTGGGTGTGACCAGGAGAGTGTCTTTGTCCGGTGCAGTGACCACACTCTCGGGGCACAGAGTGTGTGGGCCCTGCGGGACAGAGGACAGGCGTGTGGGCCCTGCGGGACAGAGGACAGGAGACACTGCCCCCAGCATAGCTGGGGTCATCCCGGTGTCTCCCGGGAAGCCTGCAGCCAGCAGCCCAGAGGCGGGAAGAGCGCCACGAGTGGCCGGCCTCCCCAGGAGGCTGCACGCTGTGTGGGCCTTGTGTGCCCTTCCGTGCCTGCTCATGGAGCCGGCACCCCAGGGCCCGGCCAGCAGGAGCTGAGGAGTCCCGTGAGCTGGGGGGGGGGGGGGTCACTGGCACCCAGGCTGGCCATGCACCATGGGGGCGTGTGGCTGAGAGGGGTGAGGACAGCGGACTGTGGGGTCCGTGCATGGGGAAGACGGGAGACAGGACAGCATAGGACTCAGAAGCCCCTTTTCTCTCCCCTGGCCAGCGTCCCACCTGCAGCAAGGTGATCCCACCTCACACCCTCCGGGAGCCACAAGGCTCCAACCCGCGGCTGGGCCCCCCACTTGCTCCCCCAGGCCCAGACTATTTCCACTGCCCCAAGGTGGCTCCAGGTCTGGCCCCTGGGGCAGAACCGGGGCCCCGAATCTGGGGACTCAGGGGTCTCTATGGGGATCAGAGTCCAGGCTAGGAGAGGAGCCCCTCCGTAGGCTGAAGCTGCCCCCCACTATGGATGAGACAGTTTCCCCTCTCTCACCACCGAAGGAGGGACCCCACCCTGCCCTCCCCTGCCCTGCCCACTGGGTGTCCTCTCCCCTCCCAGGGCCTGGAGAATAGCTGGCGGCAGCACCGGGAGGTCACGGCATACTTGCATGGGCGCCTGCAGGGGCTAGGCCTGCAGCTCTTCGTGAAGGATCCAGTAAGGAGGGCAGAGGGCAGGGGGCAGGGGGCAGGGACAGTGGGGGACAGGGGGTAGGGGGCAGAGGGCAGGGAGCAGGGGGTGGGTGGCAGGGGGCAGAGGGGTGGAGGGCAGAGAGCAGAGGGCAGGGGGCAGGAGGTGGGGGACAAGGGGTGGGGGGCAGGGGGCAGGTGGAAGGGGGTGGGGACAGGGGGTGGAGGGGCAGGGGGTGGGGGATAGGGGGCAGGGGGGTGGAAGGCAGAGAGCAGAGGGCAGGGGGCAGGGGGCGGGGACAGAGAGCAGAGGGCAGGGGGCAGGGGCAGGGGCAGGGTAGAGAGGGGAGAGGCAGAGGGTGTGGGGGAGGGGAGAGCTCCTATCCTGCCCCCTCTGAATGGACACAGACTCCTGCGGTCACCTGGGTGGTCATTTTTACGGTCACAGTGGCCTGGCCTCTGATCTTAGGATGCTTAGCTCAGTGACCCCACTCTCCCGACAGCCTCCCCGCCTAAAGTAATGATGGGCGATCTCTGAGCCGGAAGACGCCCATGGCCACCGGAGCCCCGAGAGTCCAGCCAGGCGGGGGTGGAGGGCGGAGGGTCCGCTCGACTAGCCAGCCAGTCCAGGTTTCAGTAGGAAACAGAAGAGATGGTGACCCCCGTGTCTTTGGGCCCCTTCTCCCTCCCTCCGTGCCCTCCCCCATCTCCGCCCTCCCCTCTGGGGCCTGAGACCAGGGCTGGCCGGGCCAGGTCAGGTGGTGCTGGCCGTAGGCTGTCGTGGAGGAGGCTGAGTTGGGCCTGTCCCGCAGGCACTCCGGCTGCCCACTGTCACCTCGGTGGCCGTGCCCGCTGGCTACGACTGGAGGGACATCGTCAACTATGTCATGGACCATTTTGACATCGAGATCACCGGCGGCCTTGGGCCCTCGATGGGGAAGGTAAGGGGCCCGCTGTTGCTCTGAGTGGCCAGGGGTGAGGGCCGGCCACGCCTGCCACGGAAGTTACATTCTCCACCCCCACATGGAGCGCCACATGCGCCAGGCCCAGGCCGAGGTCGGCGGTCATCGGTTCCCCGGGACGGCAGGGGCACCCACCCGGGAACATCCTTCTCTGAACCCCAGGGGTTTTGCAGGGGGAGCTGGGCGAATGAATTCTCCTGCCCCCTTTCGCCCCAGCCTGGTGAGGTTGTGGGGTGTGGCCCCTCCGATTCCACCCAGAATGTCCTTCCCTCCGAGCGGGCAGACCAGGCTGAAGGCGCCAGGCCCGGGTCTGGGAGGGAGGGGGGCTCCCTGTATAACTGGGGGAAGCTCTCGGTGCCGGGGTGGGGGGGGGGACCTGGCTCTGCCTAGACCTCACTCAGGGCAGGGCTCACATCTGCCCCGGACCCTCCCCCACCCCTGCAGGTGCTTCGCATCGGCCTGCTGGGCTGCAACGCCACCCGGGAGAACGTGGACCGAGTGATCCAGGCCCTACAGGAGGCTCTGCAGCGCTGCTCCCGAAACAAGCTGTGACCTGGCTGCCCGTGTCCCGCCCTCCCGGAGGGGCCGGCCGGAGGCACCAGGAGCAAACAGACTCTGCAGTCGGTCAGGGCCCCTGGGGGGCAGGAAGGCTGCCGTCCCGGCCCCAAGAAGTCCTTCTCCTTTCGAGTGGCACCTCCTGGAAGCAGACCACGTGGGCTCGGGACCCACGGCACCTCCCAAATGAGCTGCAACCCCCACAGGCCCCTGGCCGGTGGACACTCAATAAAGAATCGTCGGTCATCTGTCCTCACTGTGTGTAGGGTGGGCGGGGAAGAGTCTGGCCCCTGACTGCGCCCTCATGGGGGTTGCCTGGGGGCAGTTCCTTGCCTAGGGCCTCCCCAGGGCTGGAGAACAGTGTGTAGGGGCCCTGTCACCATACATCCTACCCCAGATCTCGCACCTGCAAGATACCGCACCCCCCACACCGCCAGGGCAACCCCCATGACCCACAGGGCTGATTACTCGTGACTTGTGATCAGAGTCACAGAGATTAAGGCACCAACATGCCTGGAGCACACAGCCAGGACTTGACCTGGGAAGACTGAAGGTCACGACGTAGGCACACGGGCCTCCACATGTGCTGAGAGTCTGGGGGCCTCAGATGCATATCCGAGCGTGGCCTCTGCACCCCGGCCCCTCCCCGTTCTTGGCTTGACCCCCTCTGGCCCTCTGGCCCTTAACTGCCCCCTTACTTGGGGTTTCTGCCCAGGCGCCCTTAGCTTCTCCTAAGACTTCCGGAACACGCAGCCTCGGCTCTACTCGATCACAGCTGCACCCGTGCCTCCACATCCTCACGGGTCCTAAGAGCCCCCGGAGGAGGGCCTCAAGCGGAGGTGGACACCCACAGCCCGTGACCTTGTGTAGGGCAGGGGTCGGCCTGGCTCGGCCCCCGTCACTCACCCAGGTGCCGGCCGGCACGGCTGAGTGCGCTGGGGTCGTGGGGGACGTCTGGAGGCCGCTGGGGTCACGGGGATGACCGGAGGCCGTCCGCCCCGTGAGCTCACGGACACCAGGAGAGACGCACACGGGAGCTGAGGGGGCCGAGGGTCTGAATCCGGAAGTGGAAGGTGGGTAGAGGGAGGCTCTTCCAGAGAAGGCTGGACAGGGCCGTGCGGGCCACCTTGGAGACGTGGCCTTTGTCCCGACAGCAGCCCTGTCCAGATTGGGTTTTTCCTGCAGCAGACATGGGGATGAGAAAGGAATCCCCATCCGGTGGCAGGTGCCCTGTGCCTCCAGCCGGTCAGTGCCCCCACCGGACTGTCAGCACAGACCAGCCTTGTAGGTGTTTGCGTGACATATTCCCTATTGTGTCTGCTGCTTCCATTTAACACTCTTGATGGTCACGCGTGTTGCCGTGGGGACATGGGGACGCTGTCTTCCTTGCTGGTGCTTTTCCCTTGTACGGATAGATCACAATCTGTTTATCATCTGCTGTGAAGGGACGTTCCCGTTGGGGACTATTATGAATAAGGCTGTGACAGACTTTCCTACACGTGGCCTTGCGCAGACACACGTGTTCACTGCTCTTGGGAAAATAACTACGAGGGAATCATGGGGTCCCACTGTAACCCTTTAGCTTTATAAGATGCCACAAAACTCTCTGAAGTGCTCCTAACATTTTACGTCCTCACCAGAAGCATCCAAGAGTCCCAGTCCCTCCACAGCCTCACCGACGTCTGGTGTTGTCTTCTTGTCTAGTGGGTGTGACAGCGCACGTGATTTGGTTTTAATTTGCCTTTCGCCGATGACCGATGATATTGAGCATCTTTTCACGTGCAGACTGGTCACGTGTGAGTCTTCTTGTGAGACTTGTCGGCTCAAGCATTTGTTCCTATTCCTTGATTGTCCTCTTTTTTATTGACCATATTGACCATATTTTTATTGACCATAAATTGGTCGTTATTTTATAGATTCGGGATACTGCCGGAAGAGTGGTGAGCCTTTTCTCCTTCCCCGCAGCTTACCATTTCATTTTCTTAATCGTGTCTTCCGAAGGGCAGGTCTTTTCCTTTGGTGAGCTCCTGCGGCTTCTCTCGTGGTCCATGCTGTCGGGAACCTCTCCAGGACACCTTTGCTGACACTGATATCTTCATAGGAAGATTCTTCTGATAACTTTGTGGTGTCAGCTTTTGTGTGGAGGGGTTCATGGTGCACTTTATGTTAATTTTGTGCATGGGGTGGAAAAGAGCCAGGGTTTGCTTTTTTTCCACACTGACAGCCAGTTGTTCAAGCAACGATTGTTAAACAGACTCTCCTTTTCCCACCTGACTGGGGCGGCCGCTTTGCCACTGACCATCAGGGCAGACCTGCTTCTGGCCTCTCCCCCGTGTCACGGCCTCCTCCCTGTCGCGTCTTCGTCTTCGGTAACGCAGCTTCGTGAAGCGTCTTGAAACCAATTAGTGCAAGTCTTCCGATTCTGCTCTCTCTTTTGAAAGATTGTTTTTCCTCTCCTAGATCCTTTGAATTTTCGTGTAAATTTGGAATCATCTTGTCTATTTTTTCAGCATAGCTTCCTGGAATTTTGATAGGAATTGCAGTAAATCTATGCATCAAGTTAAAGACAACGGAAATCATCAAAATATGAATTCCTTTCCATGAACATTGATTTGGGTCTTTTAAATTATACTCCACAATGTTTCAGTGCAAGGGCTTCCATAGCCTTCGTTAGATATATTCCTGGGTGTGTTAGTTTTGACTACCGTAAATGGTATTTTAAAACTTTTATGTCCAATTGTTTATTCTTAATGTATGCAAGTGCAGTTGATTTTTCTCTATTAACCTGTCTTCTAACCTTGTCAAATTCACAAGGTTTATTTTGTAGATTCCTTTGGATTTTCTATGTAGGTGAGCAATGTATCTAGGCAAAAGACAGCTTTACTTCTTTTCCGATATCTGCGCCTTTTACTTCCTTCTCCTGCCTCGCTACACGGTGAGGACCCTGTAACACGTGGCTCGTGGTGGGCGGCTCAGGTCCCAGAGTCACTTAGGGTCTCGTGGCCAGCGGCTCATTCTCCACCGGGGCCCAGCACCGTGACAGACGCTGCGCTCTGAACCGTGAGTGGTTCTGTGCTCCAGATGGCGCACCCTTGCTCCCGTGTTAGAGCTCTCAGAGATGCCGTGTGGTGTCCCCTTCTCCCAGGGGTACCCTCAGGGCAGTGGTCATATTGCAGCATGAAGAGCTCACCTGTCGCCCCGGCCCCACTCAGAGCCTTCTGCATGACCTGACACAGGGACATGCCAAGTAAGATGCACACAATCTCCAAAATCGGTGAGGGCCACCTGGCATTGTCCTTGTTCATCACAGGAGGTGGGGCAAGGCATCAAAACTTCCGCTACTCCTTAGAGGCAGTGTCTTGGCATGCCCGGACCCCGAGCCTCTCAAATCGCCAGCTATAAGACAGACCCTTGAGACCCTACCATTTCTCTTCCACCCTTTGGCGTAAACACATCTTACGAGGCATCCAAAGCACTTGCCAGTCAATGCTCCCCAGGTCTTATTAGCATGATGTCATCAAAATAGTGGGCCAGCAAGATACCCCACAGCCCCAGTCCAGATGACAAAGGTCCATGGGGCCTATACTGTGACACAAAGCAGGGAGGTCAACCTCAGCCTGGGGCAAGACTGGAAACATAACTTCCTGCCTCTTCCGAGTGAACACAATTGTTTCTAACCACCCCCCCCCCCACCCGACGGGGGCTGGAAAGAACTCATTCCACAGATCGGCCACCACGAAGCACATGCCACAGGCTGTGCTGTCCTGTTCTCCTAAATCCGTAACACTCAGCACCCAGCACAGCACCTTGGTTACAGGCTAAAACTTGGTTCAGTTAAAGGGATCTGCTGTCATTCATCATGATCCGACTGAGAGAGAACATTCTAAATTCGTTGGATTATTTAGACTTTATTTTGAGGGGCAGTTTGTAGACACACAGCCAAATGGAGAGGAAAGTACAGATTTCCCATAACCCCCTGCCCCCACACAAGCACAGCCTCCTCGTCCCCAACAGCCCCCACCAGAGGGACCATGTGTTACAGGTGACGAACCCACGCAGACACGTCAACATCACCCAAAGCCCCTTACTCTCATCAGGGCTCACTCCTGGTGTTGTGCACTCTGTGGGTTTGGACAGACGCGTCATGATATGTACCCAGCAGTCTAGTACCACGCGGAGTATTTGCCCTGCCCTAAGAGTCCTCTGTGCCTCACCTGGTCATCCCTCCCCCCTGGCAACCACTGATCTTTCCACTGTCTCTATAATTTTACCTTTTTCAGAACGTCAGAGTTGGAATCATACAGAATGTGGCCTTCTCAAATTAGCTTCTTACATTTCGTAATAAGTTGTAAGCAATAATTTAAGGTCCCCCCCTGACTTTTCATGGGTTGATGGCTCAGTTCTTTTCAGCACTGAGTAATCTCCCCTTGTCTGGACGGACCACGGTTTATCCATCACCTACTGAAGGACACCTGAGTGGCTTCCAAGTGTTGGCAATTACGAATGAAGTCACTGTAAAAATTCGTATACAGGTTTTTGGGCAAACATGGGTTTTCAGCTCCTTTGGGTAAATACCAAGGAGTGCAATTGCTGGATCGGGCGGTAAAAGAGTGTTTAGTTTTCTAAGAACCATCAACCTGCATCCCTCCCGGCTCCTGACGTTCCATGTCCTCGCCAGCGTTCGATGCTGTCAACGTTCCAACGTCGGCACGTGGAGTTTCCTCCCAGTTGTTTTAATTTGCACTCACAGATCGAGTTGAGGAGAACAGACATCTTGACGACCTTGAGTCTTCCTATCCATGAACATGGAACATCCATTTATTTACCTCTTCTTTGATTTTGTTCATCAGAGTTTTGTCATTTTCCTCATACAGATATTTTGCATATTTTGTTGGATTGATACCTAAGTGTCGCGTTTTTGATTCATCCTATTTTTGCTAAGGTTATACTGGTGAATTGGGTCTTTCGGGGTAATGCTACATTCTGCTATTGCCCCTGGGAGACAGTGTGTTTTGCTAGACTGTTTTGGCCATGAGAATAGATGTGTTTTTGAACTTTTCCCTTTGGCCTTCCCCACTATTGAGGCCCTTAGTTCTTCCAAGTACAGCGTCCTGAGACACACTCAGACACTGAGGAAATGACCGCAGGGTGGGCCTGGACACTTTGTCCCCACTGTGAATTGGATTGGACCAAGGTCCTGTGTTCTTTTCTTTGTTTTTTTTTCAAATAAGTTATCGTCGAATCGGTTTCCATACAATACCCAGTGCTCATCCCAGCAAGTGCCCTCCTCAGTGCCCATCACCCACTCTCCCTTCTCCCCGACCCCCCATCCTCCCTCAGTTTGTTCTCAGGATTTAAGAGTCTCTTATGGTTTGCCTCCCTCCCTCTCTGCAACGTCAAGGTCCTGTGCTCTGACAGCCTCTACTCTCATGGCATTTTGTGTCCCCCTGTATTAGTGTCAGCTCAGGTCCCGAATCACACAGCCTTCAAAGGCCCTGGCACTTCCTCTCCTCTGTGTGTGGCGATTCTGGCACTCGGCCGGGGGCTGCTTTGCAGGAGGTTTGGGGAAGGTGTCGCTACACGCATCGCCGTGGGGTTGCAGGTCCCTCTACAGGAGCCAGGGTGTGGGCTGTGGCTCAGACGCCGGGGCATAAATAGCACTGAGAGGCAAAGAAAGTGGAGAGTGGACACTGTCTGCTAGGCGAGGGCACACGAAGGTCACGTGAGAGCTCAGTGGGGAAGGGGCTGCAGGTGGCCTTCATGGGCCGATGAGAGGGCGCCGGGTGGGGACACGGAGCCCTGAGAACAGAAGGGGGGGTGGCGTCAGATGCCAGGAGATGCCACCTTGCATAAGACGGAAGATGCCCCACCTCGGCGGGACCAGCCCCTGTTGGCAGAGGGAGCCACAGGCGTCCCCTCTGCTGGCTTCAGGTTCCTTCCGTGTCTCCAGGGGAATATTCTCCACATAGATACACAGAAAGCGGCAGCTGCCGTCCCCACCGAGCCTACCTGGCGCATTAATTTATTCAAGATCAGATATATAGTATTACATCACCACGGAGGAGCATGGGACTCAGGTCGGGACAAGCCCTCGAGCTCCAGGTCTCGGGCAGACGCTTGGCTCTGAGAGTCTGATGACATCACACAGACCCACACGCGTCTTGTGAGATACAAGGCGCCTTCGTCCCAGGCCCTGGGGAGACCAGGCAGCTGCTCCGGGGGACCTGCTGCCCGGCGCTCCCAGCGTCCCGGGAGGCCATCCCCCGGGCAGTCTGAGGTGGACGTCTCTACCGCCCGTCACCTGCCTCGAGGTGAAGCCCATTCCCTTCTCTGAATGTCCCGGGTCCTCCGCAGGGCCATGCAGCCCGGCTGTGGGCGGTGAAGACCGAGCAAAGGCAAGGCCGCTCAGCACTCCTCGCCGTCCAGGGTCTTGGTCTTCCGGAAGATGCTCTGCATGGCCGAGATCCGGTCCTCATCCTGGATGTTGAAGACCTGGAACTGCAGACGGGGCGGGGGACAGAGGGGTCACAGAGGCACCTCGGAGCCCATCGCAGGGTCCTGGATGCGGCGCGGGACAACACGTGCTCCTTGGCCACCAGGACTTCCTGCGTCTGGGTCTCTGCCTGCACGGTCCTCTTGACAGGTGGACCCACGCAGGGCCCTGTCGCCCGGGGGGGGGGGGAGCTCTTCCTCACACACAGGTGTCCCCGGATGGGCCCGACACAGAGGAGGCCCAGCAGGTGCTTGTGGAGGACGGGGCACGCACCAGCCCTCTTGCTGCCGTCCCCCGGGGCCCCACGTGTCCTGCAGGGAGACCGGGTTGGCTCTTTGGGGTGAGGGTGGGGGTTGGCCCTGGGGGAGAGGAGCGGGAGCGGGCTCTGCGGGAGCAGGGGAGGGGAGGGCCTAGCGAGCCGGCAGAACCTCGGAGACTCAAGGAGGTGCGGTCGGCAGAACAGCCAGGCGACCCCTGAACAGCAGGTCGTACACAGGATGCAAAGTCCGAGGACACGGCGTGGACCTCCCGAGTCTCGGGATGCAGCAGGAAACTGGCCCCGTGAGGCCCAGGGACGGCCACACCCCTTCCTGAGGAACGGAGTCCAGCGGAGGCAGGCGGGGTTTGAGCACTTACCGCACTTGGGTTTGGGGGTGGTTCTGGCGGGCAATGGAGGCACATTCGGACACGCTGCCCTGGGGCCCTGGGGCACCAGTGGGCAGGGTCGCTCGTGGCCTGTCTGACCACCGGATGTCACGTCTGCCCCGGCCGGCTCTTGCCGGCCGGAGGACCGGCCCGGCCGGCCTTCCTTCAGCTCCTGCCCCCCCCGGGGGAGCAGGTCCCCCCCGCCCCCGCGTGTCACCCCGGGCCGTCTGAGACGCCCCTGCCATGCCCACCTTGTCCAGCAGGACATCAAAGTAGGCGGTGGCCCAGTAGGCAGGGTCGCTGGCAGGCAGCTGCAGGAGGGCCTTGACCCCGTTGCCGATGCGCGGCGGGGGGCCGCGGCCCAGGTGGGTCACGTGGATGCGCAGGGACGCCTCGGGTTGGCTGGCGAAGCGCTCCACGCGCTGGTACAGGGCGTTGAGGTCCAGGCCGGCGTCGCTCAGCAGGTTCCGCTTGGGGTAGACGAAGTGTGGCAGGTTCCCGGTGGCCAGGCAGCAGAGCAGCACCACCAGCAGCCGGTACACGGCGCCCTGCAGCTCCGCCCAGTCCTCCGGCGCCGGGAAGAGCGTGGACGCCCACAGCAGCACCGTCTGCAGCGGGGCGGGGTTCGCGGTCCGGCCCAGCCCCGCCCTCCCGGCCTTCCCTCCACCCGCGCCCCTGCCCAGCCACCTGCGGCCCTCCCCGCCTTCCCTCCACCCGCACCCCTGCCCACCTGCGGCCCTCCCTGCCTTCCCTCCACCCACGCCCCTGCCCAGCCACCTGCGGCCCTCCCCGCCTTCCCTCCACCTGCGCCCCTGCCCACCTGCGGCCCTCCCCGCCTTCCCTCCACCCCTACACCTGCCCACCTACTTGTGGCCCTCCCGGCCTTCCCTCCAACCCCACCCCTGCCTACTTGCGGCCCTCCCAGACTTCCCTCCACTCCCACCCCTGCCCACCTGCAGCCCTCCCCGCCTTCCCTCCACCCCCACCCCTGCCCACCTACTTGTGGCCCTCCCGGCCTTCCCTCCACCCCCACCCCTGCCTACTTGCGGCCCTCCCAGACTTCCCTCCACTCCCACCCCTGCCCACCTGCAGCCCTCCTGGCCTTCCCTCTACCCCCACCCCTGCCCACCTGTGGCCCTCCCCACCTTCCCTCCACCCCCACACCTGCCCACCCACCTGTGACCCACACCACCTTCCCACCACCTCCACTCCTGCCCACCCGCAGCCCATCACCCCTATCGAAGCTGTCCCCTGGAAGTCCCCTGCCCCTCGCACCTCTCCCCCACATTCCATACCTCCCCCCAGAGGTCCCAGAGCGAGCCCCAGCCCCTCTCCACTTGTTGTCCCCATCCTGCCACCTCCCCAATTCCCCGAGGCACTGCCACTGAGTCCAGGCTCGGAGGGACCTTGGAGCCCCACCCTGGCTTCCCATCCGTGGTGCCCAGGACCCCTCTCAGGAGATTCTGAGGCTCCGCCCCTCCTCTGGCCCTTCCCCTCATGCCCTGAGCCCTGACTGCACTCCTGCTATACAGAGCAGCCTGAGCCTGTGGCATTGTCCTGGCCCCCCAGCCAGGGCCCCTCCCCAGCCACAGTTGTGCCCTCCCACCAGCCCCCATCATCCCTGCTCACTATGGGGCTCAGGAGCCACAGTGGGCCAGACACCAAGGGCCCTCTTAGAAGCTGCCGGCCCCTTGGGGGTGGGATGAGGGCCTGCAAGGGTGGGGAGCGGGTCAGACGGGCTCTCCTGTGCAGGCCAGGCCACCTCTCTGTTAACCCCCAGCTCCCATCATGGAGCAGCACTCAGCAGGCCTCCGCACCCCACCGCGGCTCGCTCCAGGCAGAGACCCCACCCGCTTCCCTTTCCCGGTCCTGTGCCCCGGCCCTGGCCTTCCTTTGCTCCTCTCAGCCCCTGACGGTCACAGGGGCCGAGGAGGACATGGCTCCAGCCATGTCATAGCAGCCAGTGAGCAGCACAGGACTCAGAGTGGGGACCCCCGGCACGTAACATTCACGGCCACGGGGGCCAGTGTGCCCACGAGCCCCCTATGCGCACCTTCAGGTGACTGAAGGTCAGGCCGGGGCTCTGGCCGCCGTCGCGCCAGCTCTCGTGGTTGACCCGGTCCAGGATGGAGAGGCCGTCCAGACGGTGGCCTGGGAGGGAGCCCAGCGCACCGAGCAGCCTGGTGAGCAGGTAGTCAGTGGAGACCCTGAGAGCCGGGACAGCACACATACTCGGTCAGCATCGGGGCTCCGGCCAGCCATCCGGGGACACGCTGCATCCCCAGAAAGGAAAGCCCCCAGCCGTGGCCTCCCCAGGATCAGGTCTTGAGCCCCACAGGATGGTCCAGGCCACGGCAGGGACTATGCCGCTGCAATCACCCCGGCCCAGCCCCACGAATGTCATCCACTTCCAAGGATTAACTGTGAGAGCGACCCCTGCTTACTTCAGCCCCGGGCTGCATTCCCGGGCGTGGGAGCCAGTGGGGCATCACCCTGGCCAAACCACAGCGGCCTTGCTGTTTAAGTCCTGTCAGAGCTGGATGGGGCTCAGTCCCCGGCCCTTGGTTCGGGGTCTCAAGGGGAGCTCAGCTTCTGTCCCACGTCCCCTACTCTGTCTTTCCTGCTCACGGACACCAACTCGGGGTCTCCCTTTGCCAGCTGGAGAGGGAGGGGAAGGGGCATCCGCACCTCCCCCAGCTCGCAGACTCCTGGGGTGGAGACTGGGGGCCCCACAGGGGCTGCTGGGGCTCTGGGGCCGGGGGGGGGGGGGGGGCGGGGACACCACAGGTGGCGGTCTCCTGCCGGGAGGACCTACAGTGTCCTAATGAGGAAGGGCCACCGGGACAGGAAATGCTAGCAGATTCCCGGTGCGATCGCGTCCCCCACCTCACTGTGTGGACACCCCTCCCGACTGTCCCCAGAACCTGCGGGACCCTGGGTGAGTCACCCGGCCTCTGGTGTCCAGAGCCTTCTGCGTTTCTCTGAGTGTCCCCTCACAGCCCGCCCTGGCCCCCGGCTCGGGCGGCAGGGGGCACGGCTCCACCCACCCTGCAGCTCCAAGAGGGGCGAAGCTGGCGGTGGGCAGTGATGACCCCACGTCCCCCAGAGATCCCAGGGACGTCAGCGTGGCACAGAAGCCTATGGGGCAGAGGCGGGGGGAGGGGGTCCCCGCAGACCTTCCTGCCCGGAGTGGGAAGAACAGTGGGGTGGCAGCCCCCTTCCCGCCGGCTCCCCAGGACCCCACAGACCCCAGGACGTGTGTCCGACCTCCAGTGCTGGGCACTGGCTGGCACCAGGGCCGCTTCTTGGCTGATGATCCTTTTCAAGCTGCCTTCAGGGAACCCGTGCATCCACTGAGCCCTCTCCAGGGCCGGCACCCCGAGCTTTCTCCACACCATGGGCACGATGTTGAACCGGATTGTTCGCCAGCCGCTAGACACGAGCAGGGACAGGTGGGACTCCTTCTCCTCCAGGCTGTCCGCGTTCAGAGAACCTGCAACAGCCCACCGTGCCCTGGAACCCTCATCTCAGATGGGCCCCGCGCCTCTGGGAAGGGGCTGGGCAAGTGAAGGACAGGGCCAGACCCGGGACGGCTCGGGGTTAACATGTGTGTCCCCAGAGGCCCGGTGTCGGGAGATGCGTGCCTGGTGCCCCGCCCCCAGGAGGGCCTGGATCCAAAGGCTGACAGTGGACGCGCCTGGCTTCCACTCCACACCCTGGGTCCCCAGAGCCACACGCCAGATGGCGCATTCCAGTAAAGATGCTTCCTGCTCCCGTCACCCCTCGGACTCAGCCCAGCACCCACACCCAGAGCCCAGAGCCCCCAGACCACCCAGGAGGGGACATTCCAAGGGTGACAGGGCTGGGGGCTGGCGAGGCAGAGACACTCGGGGATGACCCGGGGCCCTCTGGCCTTCCTCCTCAGCTGTCCCTTCCCCCCCAGTAAACAAATTAATACCACAGAGAGAGGAGGGGAGCTGAGCAGTGTGGGGGACACTAACCTAGTAACCCTTACCAACTAACTAACTAGTAACCTAGTTAGTTACTACCGGCCCTTACCAACACCAGCCAACACCAGACTCGGAGACGTCCCTCCTTCCCTCCCCCAGCACTGCCCAGTGAGGGTGCTGGTCAGGGGTCAGGGGATCAACCGTCTGGGAGCCATGTCCCAAAGGGAACCCCCAACATGTGCCTTGAAAATAGGTCTCTGCAGGGACTGAGCACGGGGGGTGGGGCTCCTCACGTCCTACAGCGGCACGCAGCATGCCTTGGCCCACCCACGGCGTGGGGGTCTTGTAGGAAGGAGCCTGGGCCCCCTTATGCAGACCCCTCCCCCCAAACCCCTGTGGGGTATTCCAGGTCCTGGCCCTGCCCCCGGACCACTCCATCGCCTACATGGGCCTCAGTTTCCCCATCGGTTACAGGAAAGAAGGAGCTCAGTGACCCCCGGCCCCTTCCAATTCAGGGTTTGAGGCACTTGTCATCCAAAGCCACTACCGGTGGCTTCATCTCCCTACCTACCATTGGTCACACATTCTGTCCACGGAGGCGGCTTGGAGGGCGGCCAGCCACACCCGAGGCCTGTCCCAGCCACTCCCTGCCTCAGCCCCCAGCCCGGTCTCACCGGTTTGTTCCCAGGTGCGGGCAGCCTGAACCCCGTCACCTGGGGTTGCCCTGCTTCCCTTTTAAGGTAAGTGTTTGGGAGCAATGCTTGGAATTTCCCTGCGTGCCCAGCTCGGTTGGCCCCTTGGGCGTGGCTCCCAGCCGCCTCTGCTTTCTCGGCCGGGCCAGGCTGGGGGACGGTGGGGACCTGGGAGTGGCAGCTCAGAGTGTGCCTGAAAGGCCCAGGGCTGGGCCATCCCAGCAGGCGGGGCAGACGGCCTGCAGGTGACAGGGCCAGGTGGGCATGGCCACCGTAGATCATGGAAGAAGACAGCAGTGGCCCTGCCAAGTCACCTGCGGTAATTGAAAGGTTCAGAAGATGACCAGAGAAGATGTCCAAGGGGCCTGATGACAGGTTCCGGCTGCCCTGGGAGGGCCCTATCTATCGTCAGCTGAGAGGGTGGCCACCCGCCCGGGTCACCAGGCAGGTCTGGAGAGGGGCCAGGGTTGGACGTCGCCCCTCTTGCTGTCGGGAGATGGTCCAGAAGCCTCTCTGAGCCGCCCGGGGCAGGCCACTGTCCCTGCGACGGGCTGACCGTCCATCCCCGTTCTCTGACGTTATGGCAGACACGAGGACCAGGCGGCTGCCACCGCCATGGCCTGTTCCTTCCCAAGGGAAGCGGGACTTCTGTTTGCGTCCCCACTTCTCTGCCAGGACGACCCGATGTATTTGCTCTGGCCCCCAGGAGGGTGCTCTGCTGTCCTGGGCCTGCACCCGCTGCACACACACACCCGCGCAGTCTTCCCGCTCCGGGCACTGTGACCAGATGCCGGAAGCGGGGACACCCGTCATGCTGAGCTGGAACTGATAACTGAACCACCTGCCCAGAACTATGGCAGGGACCTTCATCAAGCAGGTCAGCCGGAAACCCCGTGCCCCGGACTTAGCTTCTAGCTGTTCGTCAAGTAACATCCGTTAACGTGTCACCGCCAAAGTCACCATGTGAAAATCAGGCAACGTGGAAATGGGTGACCCGCGTTCTTTGAAGTGTTTGGAACCAGAAAGGATCTCGGAGCGGGATCCCCCAGCCCGTGTGCCCTGACGCCCACTGAGCCATCGCGAGTCTGTGCACACGCACGCAGACGCACACCCACTGAGCCATCGCGAGTCTGTGCACACGCACGCACACACACACCGCAGCACACGCGCGTGCCCAGTGTGTCCCGCCCGCTACCTGGCGTGACGAGGCCCTGGTGTCTGCAGTGCACCACGGCCGCCACCAGAAGGTCCTTGAGGACGCGCAGGACCTTGCTGGGCGCGATGTGGCCGCGGCACCCGGCGCCACCCTCGGAGGAGACGCTGAGGACGTCATCGGCCATCCGCCGTTCCGGGCGGGCCCCTTCCCTGGAGACACCCAGGCGGCAGGGCGCAGGGCCGTCGCCCGCCTCGGCGGCCCCCACCTCCTCAATCAGCAGGGCGTCCGCGTCCGCCCGCAGGGGCACCTCCACGTGCAGGGGCTCCTCCGAGGTGCGCAGGGCGAACTGGAAGGCCTCCAGGTCACGGGAGTAGTCCACGAGGAAGCGGGGGTCCTGGCGGTGCACGTGCTCCAGCACCGTGAGCAGCACGTTCTCCGCGCGCTGGAAGTCCTGCGCCCGCCGTGCCCCCTGCGCGCGGACGGCCTGCAGGTAGTGGTGCCACAGGGGCACCTGCACGGCCATGGCCGCGGCGGGTGCGGACGGGACGGGACGGGGGGAGGCACCGGCCGGGCGAGGAGCACTCTTCGGGCGGGCCGGCTCCCCCGAGAAGCAGAATTCCAGAGTGACGGGGGCTGCGGCCGTCCCGCAGGTGGGGCCGACCCAGACCTTTGAAGCGAGGCTGAGTCAGTCACCGACAATTAGGAATGTCACCGCCGCAGCCTTGGGCGGGGAGGCGGGGCCTGGTCACCACCCAGCCCAGGGCCTCCCTTCTGTCACGCTGACTCCGCCTCTTGGGCCCAAGGCACCTTCAGGCTCCGCCCTGGAGAAAAATCAGTCGGCACCGCCACGCCACTCGCCACTCGGGGTGTGGCCCCCTCCCGCCCTGCTGTCCTGGAGGTGGGGACCCCGTTCCCGGCGCCCCCCCACCCTCATGCCAGCAGCCACGCGGTGTCTGTGGCATCCGGGCCTCCCTGCGAGCCTGGGGGAGGGCCCCGTGGCATCCCATCGCTCCGAAGAGAAAGGTGAGGCCCGAGGGGTGGCCTCCCCAGACCTCCTGTGTGGGAGGCAGCTGGACATCAGCGCTGGGGCTGTGTTTCCACGGCGACCTGAGCAGCCCCCTCGGGCACCTGTGCCCCCCCGCGAGCTGGCGCCTCAGACGGCAGCCCGGGCCGCAGCCCGCTGTGAATCCTGCCTCCTCTCCCGTCAGGGCCACACGTCCAACCCCCCGGCCGGCCAGAGGCCCTCAAGCTGCCTGCCCCCCAGCCCGCGGGGCCTTCAGCCTGAGGGGAGCCCGCACCCACCTGGCTCTGCAGCGGGAGCGAGTCTGGCTCCAGGAGCCGTCTCCCCGGCCCCTCCTCGCTGGGCGGAAAGCCTCGCCCTGCCGAACCCCTCCGGCGCCGTGCTGGGAGCGCTGCCCGGCCCGGCCCGTCTCCCCACTCAGGGCCGGGCAAGTCCCAACCAGCCGGGGGGACCGCCCCCGCCGACCCTTGGCCCTGCTGGGCTGGCCCGGAACGCTGGGTGCCCCTGCCGGGGTGTCTGCACACAGCGAACCTGGAGGCAGCCCCCAGCAAGGCATCCTGGAGACGCTGCCCTGCGGCCCTCCAGCGGCGGCCTCGCCCCTACCCACACAGGGGCCTCAGACACCGGGTTGCTGCAGGCGGAGCCTGGAGCCAAGATGCTCACTTCCTGGTGCTCGGAAGCCCCGGTGACTGGCTCTCTCTTTCCGCACCTCCCCGGTCGGGGAGCTCACCACCTCGCAGAGCAGCCCACGGCACGGCCAAACAAGAGACCAGTTTCCTGCCTTAAACCTGGCCCCATCCTGTCCTCTGGGGTTGCCCAGAGCACATCCGTCCCTCTCCCAGGGCAGCTGCTGCCTGTCAAGGACCCAGACTCCCTTGGCCTGCCTCACACCCCACCTATACCCCGTTCTGTTGCCCCCACACACTCTGCCCTGGCCCCTCTGTCTTCCTGGGACTCTCACCTATGGGGCATTGCTGCAGAGGCGCTGGGAACTGCGGTCCTGACCTTGACCCTGGGTCACAGGGTCCTGTCTGTACCGTGGCTCCACCGTCTGTGACCCGATGATCCCGTGTCCCTTCAGCTTCTTTTCACGGCAACCTCACGGCAATCCCGAATTCACCCGGGAGACCCTGAGGCCCCGTCCACCAAAGTGCCCACTCCGGCGACGATGCCGCAGGGACCTTCCCCATCGGGGGCAACCCTCGCGTTGTGCCCCCAACCCTCTGTCATCCGGGAGCCCCCTCTTCCGGACAGTGACACAGAAGCGCCCGAGGCCTGCGGTCCACGTTCCCCTCCTCCGCTGGTCAGCTGACCCTCTCTGCCTCCACCGTCGCTCTCCGCTGACCCCCCTTCTACAGCCCCTGCACCTGCTCCTCGGTGCCCCACGGCAGCTCCGTGTCTGCCCCCGGACTGCCCACGGGCACCTCGCACCCCATCCCCTGGGAGGGCAGAGGAGGGCAAAGACGCGGGCACCACCCCGGCCCGCCGGGCAGAGTCTGACCTCAGAGGGACCGGGACCGCCACCCTGCAGAGCCCAGGGCCAGCGTGGCGAGTGACCGGGCCTGGGCGGCCGGGCCGCGGGGGGGTTTGCTGGCAGGAAGATGTGCCGACCACCAGCACGTGTTTGTTGCTTCTGCCTCCCCGGAGAGCTCGGCTCAGGGCAAGCTCACAGATCCCGTGTCTCGGGAGCTCCCGAGGCGCTGCAGAAAGGGACCCGCACCGAGCCCGTGAGGCGGGCCGCACGCTGCCTCGGCGTCGCGGGCTCATCTGGAGAGGTGGTCCCGGGCGGGTGCCACTCAAAGTCCATGCGTCGGTCTCCTGTGGCTGCGGTGACACATCACCACACACCGGGGCGCTGAGAACAACACGAGCCTATTGTCTCCTGCCTCTGGGCCCAGGGGTCCCAGGTCAAGGTGTCGCCGGCCCCTGCGAGGCTCCCGCCTGCCTCTTCCAGCCCCGCCTGTGCCTGCGCGCCCACGTGGCCCTCTCCGTGTATCTCTGTCATCGCCCTCTGCCTCTGTCCTACAAGGACCCTTGGGAGGGACGGCCCCAGCCGGCCTCACTGCACAAGCCTCAGCTCTGCTCACCCGGGACCCTCTCTGCCTGATCACAGAGCAGCCCATGGCACGGCCCACGACGGGTTCCAGACGCAGGGAAGCAGCCACTCTTCACACGCATCGGACCGTGTCCCGCGACCTCTTCCGGGAAGCCGCCTCGCGTGTCTTGCGTTCACCCGCCCCTCCGCTCAGACTCCCAGGCCCCCGTCCAGACCGCGCTTGTCAAGTCCCCGCACGCACGGCCCCGGGGGGCCCCCAGGACACACAAGCAGACGCTGCCTGAGCTGCCAGTGTGATCCCCCAAAACGGTCAGTGTTGCCCGTGGGGACCCCTCCCTCCGTGCACGGTGGCGGGCCTTTCCCTCAGGGCCTCGCGGCCTGGCTGAGCCCGCGTGCCCGGAGCACCCGGGCCAGAGGCCGCTGGCGCTCGGGAGGCACGCGGAGCGGTCAGGCCTCAAGAGAGGACATGCTCGGGGGCCATTTGACACTCCGCGCGAGCCGCTGCCGGCCCGGCCTCGAAGCCGTCGCGGGGAGACGAGGAGGCCACGCGGATGGGCCCCCGAGACGCCTCCACGCTCTGACGGTGACGGATGGCGACTCGAAACCGGCCACCCCTCCCACACGATGCCCGTGAGCTGCCGAAACGAGCGGTCTGCACGTGGCCGGCGTCAGAGGGCCCCTCCCACACGTGGCTCCCGTCGGCTTTAGGCCGGAACAGCAAGGCTCGCCAAGCTGGACGAACTGGAGCGCCGGCTCCCACCAGGGTCCCTGCAGCCCCACCGTCCCAGGCAGTCCCACTGTCACTGGCCATCGGGTCGTCACGGGCAGCCCCGTCACCGCCTAATTCTGGTGTGCGGTGGCCCGAGGACACACAGGACACACACACAGTCAAGATGGACATGGTCTGACGTGCGTGTCTGACTGGCATTGGACGCGGCCGTGGGCGCTCGTGTGCTGCTTCTGCGGAACATTCAAGTGTGACAGGCCGTGTACGTGCGTCTGCCAAGCCTGGCCCCCCTTCTCTCGTTCGCCCCTGGAAGGGTGAAGCAGCAGAGAAATGGGGGCCTTTGAAGAGCCACACTGGCTCCAGTCGCTGGCCCTTCCCAGCCGCCTCCAGCCTCCAGTCCAGGGCTCGGCCGCGGCCTCCTCCTCTGCGGGGATTAGAGGCAGAAGGTCTGCAGGAAGCACGGAGGAGGCCGGGAAGGCAGCTGAGGCGGGTCAGGGGAAGAGGGAGAGGAGGGCGGCGGGGCCAGCAGGGGCGAGGCCCTGGCCGCAGGAGGGAGGCCTGGGCTCCAGGGCTGGGGCTGCTCTGAAGCGGCCTCAGGGTGGGGACCGCAGGAGCTGGGTCCTCTGTGCCCGCCGACTGACCCTCCCCATGGGGCGGCTGCCCCGGGGGGAGGGGGAGAGACAGGCAGGAGCCGGCAAATTAAAAGTCACCGTGGGAGGGAGAAACACGTTCCTTCTGGCCGAAACCAGCCCAGGTCACCGGGCCATCCTCTGGGCCAGCAGGAGCTGACGGAAGTGTGGGGTCCGAGGGCCATGGACCAGGAAGGAGGAGGGCTCAGAGAAGGCGCGGCCCCGCGAGCCTCAACATGGGGACCCTTGCCTGGCAGGGGGAGGGCTGGACAGCGGTGACCCCACCCCCGAAGTAGGGGGGCTCGTAAGGGAGGGAGCCAGGCCCCCGATGTGACCACAGCCAGCACCGCTGCCCGGGCTTGCCTCAGAGACTTCGCGGTGGGTGGGTGGGTGGGGTCGGAGTGAGAAGGGAGCTCTGCCCTCGGCTGCCCCTCGGCGCCCACACGACCTGCCGCATCCCTGTCACTGGGCGTCAGATTCCCTGCGGCCCGAGCACCAGCGATGCCTGGGGTTATTCTGCCCTTGTTTTCTGGTGATTCCTCAAAGGCATCGTCTGCTGGGTTGCAGGACGCGGGAGGCACAGAGCACAGGAGTCACATCACTGGCCCTTGTCCCCCCAGGTCCCAGGGGCTCTCCCCACCGACCGCCCCCCCCCCCGGCACTGCCCAGGGGCCCCTCCCATCCCACCTGTGCAGCTCCATCAGGCAGGGGACTGTGGGGCTACATGTGGGAGGTGATGGGGCACCTAACACCAGCAGTAATGGGGGGAGGGGGCGCTGGTCAGGAGGCAGCAGGCCCCCTCGAGGAAGGTGCACGCGGAAGGTGCCCGAGGTGGTGAGCTGGGTTGTGAGGGTTCGTCTGTGTGGTGGGGGCTGCCCAGGGGGTGGCCCGAAAGGTGAGGCATCCAGGTGTTTGTGGACACTTGGGGTCACCCGAGGAGAAGCAGCTGTGTGGCCAGCCAGCACCGTCACCCGGAAGGTGGCCACCCCCGGCCAGCGGCAGAAGCAACGGGGAGCGGACAGCTGAGCCACGAGGCTTTCCAAGCGAGAAGGAATCTGGGGGAGTCCACACCCCAAGATGGGGGCCGGCGGGGGCCCGGGGGGAGAGGAGGGCTCCCAGGGTCTCAGTACAGGGGTGGGGAGAAGGGGTTGTGAGAAAGGAGGACCCCAGGCAGACGATCTCTCAGGCCCGAGGAGCATTGATGTGGGTCCCCTGTGGTCACGCAGGGCCCAGCTCTGTCTGTCCAGGGCCCAGGTGGTCAGTGCAGGGCCGGAAGGGACTTCTCCCCGACCCTCCTCTAGACCACGGGATCCACAGCACGGCTCAGACCAAAGAATCAACTAGATTTCCTTCGAGGCTGCCTTAGAGCTGTGACAGAAGGGTCGCCCCCGGTGCTGCTGAGTTTGGTTTGATTTGGTTTGATATTTTTCATGGTGATACAAAGCATAACGTAAAATTTACCTTCCTAACAATTGTAAGTATGTAATTCAGCGACATTAAGTGCATTTACATTGTTGCTATTGTCATATTGTTGTGCTACCAACGGCGCCCCCCCCCCCGCCCCCGTCTCCAGAACTCCTTCCCAAACGGAAACTCTGAACTCCTCGTCAAAAACTAACTCCCCACTCCCCTGAGCCCCCCGCCCCCCTGTTCTACTTTGTGCCTCTATGATTTCTTTTAAGACTTTAAGTTATCTCTACACCCAACACGGGGCTCGAACTCACAACCCCGAGATCCAGAGTCACACGCACTCTACCGACTGAGCCCGCCGGGTGTCCTTCTGTCTCTATGATCTTGACTGGTCTAGGGACCTCATATAAGTGGAGTTGGCCCTGTTGTGACCGGCTAATTTCACTGAGCGTAACGTCCACAAGGTTCTGGTCAGTATTTCACGCCTTGTGGTTGAATAACACTCCTCTGGACGCATAGATCACACTTTGCTGCTCCGTCCATCGTCCGTGCTCACTTGGGCTGCTTCCTCCCGCTGGCTGTTGTGAGCCTGGGTGTGCAAATCTCCCTGGGACAGCCCGCTTTCAATTCTTATGGACACATGCCCGCAAGCGGGACTGCCGGGTCCTACGGCAACGCCACGGCCAGCCGCGTGAGGGGCCGCCGCAGCATTCGCCGTAGCGGCCGGGCCCTTCTGCATTTCCACTCAGGGGATGAGCGTCCGGTTTCTCCACACCCCTGACAACACTTGCCATTTCCTGGGGTCTGTGTTACAGGAGCCCTGATTATGCGTGTGGACCCCGCTGTGGTTTTGATTCGCGTTTCCTTCGCAATTAACGAGCATCTTTTCAGTTATCGGCCGTCCGTACCTCTTCTTTGGAGAAAGGTCTTTGCCCCCCTGTTGCTCAGTTGTAGGAGTTCTTTACAGATTGTGGACATTCATTCCGACATCTGATATATGATTCCCAAATACTTCCTCCCAACCCAAGGGTCACCTTTTTGCTCTCTCGATAGCTTCCTTTGATGCACACGAGCGTGTAAGTGATCCGATTCACTTTTTCCCCCGTGTTGCCTGTGCTTTGGTGCGACACCCAAGAAATCGTGGCCACGGCGCTTTTCTCTTGTGCCTTCTCGTCAGGGCTCTGTGGTTTGTTCCTCTGACGAGTCCTCAGCAGGACTGAGCCCGGCCGCCCCAGCTCCCAGGTGCGCAGGGCCTGCCCACGGCGGCCTTCGGCAATCGTGTGAACAGACGCCTACAGGGTGGGTTCCGCCCCAGGGAACCTCTCAAGACTCGCTCCCAGGCTGCCCCTGCCACGGCCAGGGCTGACCGGCGCCCCTGTGGTCCTCTGAGGGTGGACTGGATGCCGAGAGAGGCCCCACGAGCCGGCCCGAGAGGGAAGGATGACACATCTCTCCCACAGCACGTGTGCCCGGGGGCCCGCTTGGGGACACCCAGAGCCTCACCCAGGCGCAGACCCAGATGTGAGCCTCCCGGTGGCCCCTCAGATCCCACCTCTCTGCTACAGGCCTCCACCTCTGTCGCATGGGCAGAGGGGGCAGACGCACAGACAGCGACCAGTCGGCCTCGGCACGAGGCAGCAGCCCCGGGCGGCCCCCGAGCCGGGCCCAGAGCAGGGCTGCACTTAGTAGACGGCCTGCTTTCCTGTCCGCACCTGCAGGGGACACGCCCGCTAGAGGCCTCGAACCCCGGTCAGCTGAGCTGAGCCTGTCAGTGGGAGTGGCTCCTTTCCTGAGTGATCACCTGCCCTCCTGACATGCGGTCACTGAGGACGGTTGGCTCGGCGGGGGGGTCACTGAGGAGCACAGATGCAGAGCCAGTCAGGTCCTACAGCAGGTGGGCAGGATGGAGGCCCCGAGGGGCTGGACGGCGGCACCCCATTCCTTTACGGCCTCCTGCCCTCTTCCCCGGGGTTGCCCTGCGTGTGACCCGCCTCGGGAGGATGTGTCAGGGCCACGTGTCCCATCCACAGCAGGCTCAGCTGACCCGCCCTGGTCCTGTCTGTCATGGCCTGTACAAGAGACGTGGACCAAAGGCAGGTGTGGCCTTGACACCAGGAAGCCAGCACTGTCATGCGAGCTTTGAGGTCCCTTCCCCTCTCGGGAGGGTCTGGATCGGGCGTGGCAAATTCTGGTGACCCTGGGGCCAGTGGCAGACAGACAGAGGTGAGGCCATCTTCTTGCCCTGGGTCAGGACAGCCGTGACCCTCCCTGAGCCCGCCAGGCCCACCCGGCCCACAGAGATGCTGCCTGCATGGTAAGGACCTTACGTCACACCCTCTGTTCATTCCAGAAAATTTTGTGGGGGCCATGCCCAGGTCCAAGGCTGAGCCCCGTCCTGAGGGCTCTCCTTCTTGTCCATCGACGGCCCAGGACCGGGAGTCACAAGCACAGACACCAGGCAGTGAGGCCTTAGGGTTACGCACGGGGCCTGTGGGACCCTCAAAGGGGCTGGGCTTCCCCTTGAAGGAAAGGGTACAGGTGTGGAGTGAAGGCCAGAATGTGCTAAGCTTCTCCACAGGGACTTAAGGGCTTAAGGGGAGAACAGGCTGAGTGAATGCTGGGGTGGGGTCAGGGCAAGAGGCGGCCGGAAGGATGCCCCACCCACCGGAGGCACCACCTTTCCTGGTTTCCCACAAGTGATCACAGACGGTCTCGCCGGCCTCCACGGCCTCCTCGCCACCCGGCCGTCACACGGATGCCCTGACGGAGTTCCCCAGGCAGGAGCTCTCACCGGAAGCAGGCCGTGCCCTCTGTGCCCCCAGAGCCCATCTGGCTGGGGTCAGATGAGGCCCAGCCCCTGTGCCCCACCAAGGACACCTGTCTCACACCTCTCCCAAGTCCTGGGGCTCAGACCCCAGGGGTGCTGTAGACGGCCTTGGGTGCCGGGAGGTGCCCAGGCCACAGCACGGGTCCCCTGGGCTCTGAGTCTGTATCTCGGCTTCGTGCCTTCAGTGCACTGACCTGTGCACGGAGCCTCCTGCCAGGCCTGGACGCCCAGTGAGGCGATGTCCTGCCTGACAGCCAGTCCTGTCCCTGCATGGAGCACTCCTCCTGGGGGGCCAGGACAGAACACTCCTCCTGGGGGGACAGCTGCCTTCAAGCACCAGTGGCCCTGTCTTGAACGTCTATTCTGAGGAGAGAGCCTGGGTCCCTAGCATCCCTCAGCAGCTCTGGTGACAGATACGCTCCCTGACCACCAGGCCCTTCTGGCCTTGCCTGGCAGGCTGCCCCAGAGGAGCCCACCCCCGGGGCCCCCACACTGGCCTCCTCTTGTTAGAGGGGCGGTCAGTCCTGGCTGCCAAGCCCACCTCCAGGGACTCCACTGGGAGAGGTCCACTTAGAGCGAGGACTCGGGGGGGACGCGGGTGTGACCGGATCCCCCGACCAGACTCAGTCCAGAGGCCCCAGGAGGCCCAGGCTAGATGGGCACAGGTCTGTGTTTGTCCCTCCCCTTGCCTTGCCCCCGGGGCTGGGTCCCACCACCCCAATGGGTGAGCTGCGAGTGTCCCGGTCAGTCCCTTATGTGGCTCTGGGAAGCTTTCAGCGACCGAGGAGTGTGCCAGCTATGGGAGGAATCCCCGTGGGGCAGATTACCCTAAGAGGGCTCCAGAGGGAGGTCAGATTCTGGAAGGCCAGTCCAGGTACGAGGTTAGGGCGATGGGGGTCTCCTGGGGTCCTTAGACAGGTGGTTTCTCCTCTCCAGCCCTCAGCCTGTCCACCTGCTGGACACGATCCGACTACTGACCTCTACAGTCTTTTCTAGATGTTAGGGAAAAACTGGGGTTTGTTGGTTTGATTGTTTATGATTGTCCATCGGGAGGAACCAGTGGCCCACATGCCACCTTCCCCTGACGTGCGGCCCCCAAGCACACAGCGCCTCCTGCGGAGAAGGCTGGGGCCCTTCCCCGCGGCTGCGGGAGGAGGTCCGGGACAGAGGCCAGCCCCTGTCCGGGCGTGGTCGCGCAGGTGGACAGCTTCACCCAGGGCGCCTCCAGGTCTCCAGGAAACCGCTTCCAGACAACAGCGTTCTTTAGTCCCCATGGCAACAGGGCCTGCGCTCCTGTTTCCAGGGAAACAAAATCCTCAGCGTCGCGGTTGCCACAGCAACGTCTACGGGCTTCCTCGGCCACTCGGTCGCCAGCCCAGAGGGGCAGCTGGGCACCTTGGACGGAGGAGCCAGGTGTCGTGCCGGCGTGGGGCTGGTGCACTGACGCAGGTCCTGGCCCGGCCCGGGTCCCGGCCGGAGACTCACCTGGCCGCCAAGCCCCGGCTTTCTCGGAGTCCTGCCCTCCCACTCGAGATGAGCTCTCCCTCCAGCGAGCCTGGCCATGGGAGTGCCACCGCAGAGCGGTCCCCACTGGGGCTGGACACCGTGATCCAGGTCAGTGGGGTGCCCGCCCTCCAGCACCCTCCCGGGAGGAGGCCCTGAGGGCACCTTGGGAGGGTGCACGGAGAGGCCACACCTCCCCCGCTCCCCACTTGAGGGCTCACGTGGTCAGCACGAGCCTGCGTACACACGCGTGCGCACACACACACGTGCAGCCTCGGCTCAGGAGAGGAGGCTGGGGGGAGACTGATCTGAGCAGAGGGAGACCCGAGCCCAGCCCCCAGCCTCCCCATCCGTGCCGGCACGAGCTCAGGCCGCCAGCCCTCTTCTCTGAGCCTCAGGCTTGCAGCCTGCACGTCGGGGACGGGGAGGGCCAGAGCAACCGTCCACGCTATCGTTCTGGGACCTCGTGCACCGCTTTCTTTGTGGCCAAGTGTGGGATCCGCCACTGGTGGGTGGCTGCGGCTCGTCCCCGGTTCCAGGAGCTCCCCGGGTGCTTTTCTCCAGAGCACCACCTGCATACCGGCAGCAACCATGGTGGCTAAGAGCGTCCCCAGGCCTCTCTCTCCCTCACTCCCTGCCTCCCAGAGCCAAGCCACTGCCTGGCCCCACTAGGTGCCTGCCACTGCCATCACCTGACTCTGGCCACCACAGCCGGGCAGTCCCCACCCTGAGTGACCCCTGGGGGACCCCAGTGAACCTTGGTGCCCCAGCTGACTCAGAGTTGTCCATTAACCCAGTTCTTAGAATCTCAGACTGTGCTGCAGGGGGTTGACACAGCTCGATATAAACAGCACAGGTCGCCGGAGAAGAGTAATCGCCCACAGTTGGTGCCAGGTGATTAAATACCACGATGGAGGCACCTTACACCCACACCCACGCGCACACACGCACACACGGGTGCCCACACAGGACAGGTCAGGATGCGGCAGGATAGTGAATCAGGTGATGCCAACCACACAAAACAAGGTGGCCCTGGGTGGGTGACTGTCTCTGTCCAGCTCCCAAAGGGTCTCAGTTCCCTGGATGGAGAGAAGGATAGAGGCAGGAAGGAAAGGCTTGCACACTACAGTTCTCAAGACCCTTTCATCCAGGCACCCCATAGGATCCCCCTATCAGCCTGGGAGGATTCTATCATCCCCTTTGGATTCCAGGAAAACGGAGGCTTGAGGGTTGAAGCACGTCGCTATGGTTACAGGCAGTTTGAGGGAGAGACGCAGGCTGGTGCCATTGTCTGGCAGCGGGCACAAGGTGCTTGGCAAACACGGCTGCCCCCAAACCCCTGCGGGAAACTGTCATCTGAAAGCCACAAGGAGGCCCAGCCAAGGTCTGCTCTGCCCGCCCGGCCAACACCTGTTATTTGCATCGTGGTGATGGAGATCTTGGTGCCACTGCCCTGGGGGTGAGCAGGCAGGCGGGCGCCAAGAGACGTCCAGATAGGGCTGTCCAGACGGGGAGGCAGGCCGGAAGGATCCTCCAGCCCCTGGCTGCAGACAGGGAATGAGGGCCCTGGGCAAGGTGTGGCTGGGGGGTGGGAGCCTCATGTGACCAGGCCTGAATGTGCTCCCCACACCCCCTGCCGCCTCTGCAGAGCATCCCAGAGCAGCCCGCCCCTGCCCTCCCGCTCAGAGCTGGGCCCCCAGAGGGAGGGTCCAGACCCAGCGTGGATGGGGAGGGGTGGCACGGGAGAGCCTGGGTGGTGGGTGCCAGAGGGCTGTGATCCTAGACTCGGTCCCCTGAAGAGCTACCAGATTGGTCAGACCCTGTGCCTTCTGGGTTCAGGATTGTGTTGCGTTGTGTTGCGTTGTGTTGTTGTGCTGTGTTGTTTTCTTTTTTGAGCAGCAGGCAAAACTTTCTTAGATTACAGGATCAGAAAGGAAGAACAGTATGGAAGCTCTCTTTGCAGAGGGGGGGCATTCAGAAGTGAATGCCCCAGTTTAGGTTTCGATCAATGGTAGTTTTCCAGGAATTTGTCTGCGGTACCCAGACTTCCAAATTTACTGACAAAAGTCCTTGCGACATCTTCTTGCTGTCGTTTTGATGTCTGAGGATGTGAAGCGGGGTGGCCGCCGGCCCCGACGTTGAGGGGTTTGAGGCCGGGGCTTCGTGCGTGACACCCGGGAGGTCCGGACGGGCCACCCTGAAGTGATTCCCCTTTTCCTTTCCTGATCCCAGCCACCTGTCGATCCTTCTTAGGCTACTTCTGTCTGTTTCATTAACGTCGACATCTGCTGTTCCTTTGCTTTCCAGCTCTTTGGGTTTGTTGCTCAGCTAGTTGTTTGAGATGTGTACTTAGCTCATGAATTTGCAGCCTTCTGTTGAGTTTTTTTTTTAACTTTTAAAACAAATGTGTTAAAATAGATACATACATCTATACACAGAAAGTTTACCATTTTAACCGTGTTTAAGTGTGCAGTTCAGTGGCACCGAGCACATTCACCCTGCTGTGCAAACCCAGAACTTCCAGAACTTTCTCACCTTCTCAAACTGAACCTCTGTCCCCGGAAACACTGACCCCTCAGCCCTGCCCCCGACGCCCACCCTTCCAGTCTCTGCCTCCATGACTTCGGCCATTCTCGGGCCCTCACAGAAGTGGAGCCCTACGGCACCCCTTCCTCTGTGCGGGTCTGTTTCACGCACAACGTCCTCCGGGTTCAGCCGTGTTGAAGCCGGTGTCAGAACGCCCTTGCCTTTTAAGGCGGAGTCTCCGTCCGCTGTGCGGACGGACCACGTGGTGTTTATCCATTCCCAGGTTCATGGACAGTCAGGTTGTCTCCACCTTTGGGCAGCCGTGAGCGTGCTGCCCTGAAGACTGACGTGCGCACCTGTTTCGGTGCCCGCCGTCCCTTCTTGTGGGGATGCGCTCAGAAGAGTTGCTGCTGGGCCACATGTGACTCCCTGTTTAACGGGAGGAAACACCGTGCTGTTCTCCACAGCGGCTGCACCATTTCACATTCCCACTTGCATTTTTTTTAATGTTTTATTTATTTTCAAGAGATAGAGCACCAGCAGGGGAGGGACAGAGAGAGGGGGAGACGCAGAGTCTAAAGCAGGCTCCGGGCTCCCAGCTGCCGACGCAGAGCCCGACGCGGGGCTCGAACTCGTGAACCACCGGACCACGACCTGAGCCAAAGTCGGACACTTAACCGACGGAGCCACCCAGGTGCCCCCCACGTTCCCGCTTTCTTTTTCTTCTTTTTTTAAAGGATGCTTTTCATTCTAAACAATGTGTTAGCTGCATCCCATAAATTTTGATGTAATAGTTTTCACTGTTACCCAGTTCAAGCTGTTTCCTAATTTCCATTGCAATTTCTTATGCTGTCCATGGCTTATCTAGAGGTGGAAACACCCTGATTTCCAAATATGTGGAGATTTTCAAATTCTTTTCCGCACCTCCTTTGACTACATTGTGCGCAGAGGTATTGTTCTGAACGTCTTAGCGTGGAGAAGCCTCTCGGCATCCGAGCAGAGATAGTGGGAGCTCAGTGGCCTCGGGGGAGGGCTCCATGCTGGAAATGGACATTCAGAGCTGTTGGCTTGCGGGTAACCGGTGAGTGTACACAGAAAAGGAGTTGGAGCCCCCCACTCTGAAAGGCCAGAGAGGCAAGAAGGAAGCAGCTACGGAGACCAAGATGGACGGCCCATGAGGCGAGAACAACTGGGAGGAGCGATGTCAGGAGAAGCGTTTCAGGGAGGACACGGTGACCCTCATGTTGCCGACAGATCAAGGAACACGGAGACCATGGACCGCTGGGTTTAGCAACACGCAGGTCGTGGATGATCTTGATTGCAAGGGGCACGTAGAAGCAACAGTTTTCTTACAGAGAGGTGTCGATTAAAGCAGTTTGTATCGGTAAGAATGGTCTGATAGAGAGAGAAAAACCACTGATACATAAGAGAGAAGGAAGGATTGCTGGAGCAGTGCGTTAGGTACGTGTGAGAAGACGGGGGGATGGGGTGGGGTTGGCTGGGACGGACGGGCTGGGCAGGGGTGAGATGGGACGGGGTGAGGACGGGAGGGGGTGGGATGGGTGGGGGAAGGGTGGGAGGGGGCGGGATGGGAAGGGGTAAGAGTCGATGGGGGGATGGGGTGGGATCGGGTGGGACATGACGGGACGAGTGTATAGTTGGCCAACTTTTTTCTCCAAAGGGCCAGATAATTGATATTTTAGGCTTTGCAAACCATAAAGTTTCTGTAGCGACTCCTCAGCTCTGTTACTGGAGCACGAAGGCAGCCATAGACAATACGGAAACCAATGGATCATTCTCCAACAAAACTTTATTTACAAACGAGCGGCAGGCCAGATTTGGCCTACGAGCTACAGCTCGCTGAACTGTGGATTAGAGGACGGATAAATAGAAGGCTACGTGGGTCGGTGGGTGGAGGGACTGTTATGAGGCTGGTGGGTGCGTGGCCGTGGGCGGCTAGGTGGCAGATTGGAGAATGGCTGCAAGGACATTGCCCACAAAGGGTGGGGAAGACAGTAGATCCCATATTCTAGGAACTGGCCTTTGAGAGGAAAAACATCACAGGATTTGTTTTTCCCCTTGGGACGAGGAATTGCGTGCATATAGAAACGTGCAGACGTCCGTCCTAAGCGTGCGGCTTGACTGAGCCCTCCGCTGGGCTCAGAAGTCCCCCCACCGACACAGGTTAGTCGCCTGTTTATACAGATGGAACCGCGGGTGTGGGTGTGTGTGCTTGTGCACAAGCACACTCTCTGTGCACCACCATATCTTCACCCAGAACGCAGCACGCGGTCATAGCTTGCTCCTCCTTTGCTCTATAGGATCGCATGGTGTGAATATACCGCGCTTTTCTTCCATTTTATTCTCAATGGCCATTTGAGCAGTTTCCACTTTGGCCTAGTAAGAACGGCACTGCCGCGAACATTCTGGCACGTATCTTCGGGGCCCTGTGTATACATTTCCATCCGTGGAAATGCTAGGTCACAGGTTTGCACGTGGTCAGCTTTAGTGGATACCGCCGAACGACTCCAAAGAGGTCGCACCAATTTATAACGTGGGACGTGGGAGGGGCTAGTCGCCATACGTCCTTGCCCACGCCCGGCACTCTTGTCATTTTCCTATTTAGCTGTTACGGTGGAGGTACAGTGCCACTGCATTGTGCTTTTACTCATCGTTTACCTGGTAACTAGTGAAGCTTTTACTCATCGCTTACCTGGTAACTAGTGAAGCTTTTACTCATCGTTTACCTGGTAACTAGTGAAGCTTTTACTCATCGTTTACCTGGTAACTAGTGAAGCTGAGCACATTTCTGTATATTTAGGGACCCCCTCGATAGCTTCTTTTGTGAGGTGTGTGCTCTAAAAGCTTGCCCATTTTTCCGTTGAGGTACCCTCTTTTTAAGTTATTATTAAGAAAACCTTTTAATTATTATTTAAAGAGATAATTATCATTAAAATAATTATTATCAAAATAATTTCATTATTATTAATCATTGAGAAAGAGCGAGCACGAGAAGGGGGGAGAGGGGCAGAGGGAGGGAGAGAGAGAATATTAAGCAGGCTGTATACTCAGCATGGACCCCAAGGTGGGGCTCGATCCCACAACCCTGGGATCGTGACCTGAGCCCAAACGAAGAGCCGGACTTTTAACCGACTGAGCCACCCGGGTGCCCCGCTTTTAATTGTTGATGGGAATTTGCTTGTGTAATCTGAAAATGAGTCTCTATGGAATACATTCAGCGCAAATATCTCCTTTTCACTCTTGTAATGACATCTTCTAATGAGCAGAAGATCATAATTTCGATATAGCACAATTTACCAGTTTTTTCTCTTCCGTGTTAGTGCTTCTTGTGTGCTGTTTAAGAAACACACTTTGCCTCCTCCGAAGTCACAAAGATGTCCTTCTACGCTTTCTTTTCAAAGCTTTTTTGTTATACCTTCAGACTGAAACCTTCAATCCCTTTGGAACCGATCTTTGCATACGGCGTGAGCTGGAGATCGGTGCACGTTTCCCTCCACGTGAACACCCGGGGGCCTCCCCCACCCCCATTATTGAAAAGCCCACCGTCTCCCCCCTGCACAGCCCGCGTCATCTCCGTCGCAAACGAGCTGTGGGTGCACGTCTGTGCGTGTGTACGTGCGTGTGTGTGGACGTGTGGACACGCTTTCAGAGCTCATGACCTCTTCCACCGGTCAGTTTGTCCTTATACCAGCACCACACTGTCAGAGTCACCGTGGGTTTGTAACGTGTCTTCATTCCGGGGGCACCTACCCTCTCTCTAGTTTCGTTCTCCCCGGCTGCCTTCGTACTTCTGACTCTTCATTTCCAAGTGGATTTTAGAATCAGTGTGTCAGTTTCTACACGATGAAAACTCTGCTGGGATTGGACTGGGATTCCACTGAACCTACACATTAATTGGAGGAGAACTGACCTCTTCACAATCTTGAGGCTTCCAGTAAATGAACACCACCCATTTCTTCATTTAAGCTTTCTTTCTTTTTCTTCTTTTAATTTTTTTTAACGTTTACTTATTTTGTGAGAGACAGAGACAGAGCATGAGCTGGGGAGGGGACAGAGAGAGCGGGGGAGTCACAGATTCCCAAGCAGGCTCCAGGCTCCGAGCTGTCGGCACAGAGCCCGACGCGGGGCTTGAACTCATGAACCACAAGATCACGACCTGAGCCGAAGTCGGACGCTTAACCGACTGAGCCACCCGGGCGCCCCTAAGTTTTCTTTTCCAATTTTGCTCAGTGTAGTTCTCAATGAAAAGGTCTCGCACACGTTTCGTTATTACGTTTGCCTGTAGATATTCGGCGTGCCGGGATGCTACTGTCGCTGTGTAAATGGGAACGGCAGGAGAGGCCCTGTGTCCAAGGCTCCCCGGATCCCCAGCCCACAAAGCCACAAAGAACTCTGTCAGCTCGTCTTCCCCCTGAGACAGCCCAGCCCACCCCAGGGTTCTCACCTCCCCCTAACCTCAGCCCACCTCCCTGACCTCCCTGGTTGCTTGCCTCACCCACTGATGCCCCACCGTGGCCAGTTGCCACAAAGAGGGAGTGCTGGCTCGCGGCACCCCTGCGTCCTTCCCGGAAGGGCAAACTCTGCACCCCTGGATTTTAACTTGTTGAAGACAGTTCCTCCACCCACAGGCTTTGTGGGGCCCCGGGAACCCCCCAGGGCACGGGAAACACTTGTGGCAGAATCTCCCATCAAAGAGCGGAGGGGGCGCGGTGGAGGGAAGGTGCTGTCGGAGGTCCAGGAAGCGAGGTGGGCACAGCGATGGAGTCGGGCCACAGCCTCTGAGCAGAGGGAGGGCAGTGTGGTGTCCTAGTTCTGGTGCCGGCTCAGTCGTCGGTTGCCTGTGCCTCAGTGTCCTCATCTGTATAATGCGGTGAGACAGACGGTCTCTGGGGCTCCCCAGAACCTGAGAGGGCCCACCCACAGGTCAGGAGCTGGGATGGTTCCAGAGCACCATGGTGTGGCAAGGCCAGTCACTTACCAGGAGCCGAGCCCTGTGCTGTCCCCAAGCAAACCAGGGACAGCGGCACCGGCCCATCTCCAAATCGTCCATCCGTTCGCCCTGCCACAGCCAAGGCCACAGCAGACCTGGTCAGATCAGCCGGCTGGGCCAGTCAGATGGGCCACAGGTCCTCATTCAGAAACACCGCTTTCCCCACCGCCACCCTAGGGGTCAGGGGGACTGTGGCTCCCCATCCCTCAAGGGGGCATTCAAGGCCTTTGTGGCTTCCTCTCCTGCCTTGTTGCCCCAGCCCCTCACAGACTCTGAGAAGCCACCCCACTGCCTCTGCCTGCACCCTTCCCTCCGCCAGGACACCTGACCCGGGCTCCCTCTGGCTGTTGGACTCTTACTTATTCCCCAAGGTCCAGCTCACCTGCCACCTCCTCCAGAAGTCGGTGTGGGCACGGGGGGCACAGGAACCATAACATCAACAGGCTCCTTGCCCTTCCCGGAGCTCTTTGATATGAGTCATTTTGTCGTTAGTGATTCATACCTTGGGCTGGGCTTTCAGTCACTCCTGTACTGCCCTGTGTCTGGTTGATGCGAAGCATTGATCGCGCTGGGGGCTCAGGGTGGGGGCACGGAGAGGAATGATAGGTCCTGCCCCTCACTCCCAAATGCCTCGTTCAACACCTGGCCTGGATCTCCCACTTACTATGAGTTGAGGACCAAAGTGCCAGCCATAGGAAGCATGCCCCTGCTCCTGGGGTGACGCCCAGGGCCCTAGAGGGCTCAGACGCACAGACATCTGCACCGAGCGGGGCTAAGACACAGCACGTCAGGGGCCAGGTGTTAGCCCAGACACAGAGAAGCTCTTTTTCCTACGGAAATGGAGCCTGGCAGGCCAGCGCCCTGGCCAGGGCTCCCCCCGCAGCAGGCCAAGCCACGGAAACATGGCAAGCAGACGTCCGGTAGCTGGACTTGGCTGCAGGCTCTGTCCTCAGACGTGTTCTTCAAGCTGTGCCCGCTCCTGGCGAGGGCCAGCGCCCGCCACCTACGGATGCAGGAAGGCCTGTGGGAGTGCCCGGTGCGGAGAGGCTTGGGGCCGCGCGGGCGTTGGGAAGGTGCTGGGACCCACGGGCTCAGGGCCTGAGCGTGAATGACCTTGAGTGGGCCCCCGGCTTCCTCACGTGGTGGAGGCGAGACGCTGGCCTCTCAGGGCACGGTCAGGGGCGCACACACGTCTGCTAGGAAATCCTCAGCGGTGACCGCCCAGCCCCGCCTCACTGGTGCGGGCTCACCGCTGTCACTTACCTCTCGGCGGGCGGGTGCCCGGCCCTGCACCCTTCCCCTCCCCTGCAGCCCAGCCTCCTGCAGAGCCCCCGGCGGCCACACGGCGGCACTGTGGGAGCTCGGCCGCCAGACCCCGGGGCTGGCCAGTCCACCGCGCACAGGGGCCCGGCCGGCTCCTGCACTCCAGCTGGTCACTCGGCCTGCTCCTGCCCCGGGAGGCTGCGGCCTGAGACCCGGTTGAGTTGGGCGCTTCCACTGGACGCTGTCTCTCCCAGGGTGACGTTAATCCGCGCTTCTGGTGCCACTGGGCTCGTTGAACCCACCCTGGTCCATCCAAGGGTCTCCCTGACTTGGGTCTGGGGGAGCCTCATCTTCTTCCATCTAGAAGACGCCAGGTTCCTCTTGCGAATCCTTCCTTCTCTCCCCCTGGGTGACAGGCTGTCTGTCTGCCCATGCCCCCTAGCAGCCTGGACGTTCAGAGGGAGCCACTCGGGGACTTTCTGATGCTGGTCACCAGCAAGAGGAAGTGATGAAATTGCTGTGTGATTTCCATTTCTGACCTACAACACCCCCTGCCCTCCCCAGCCTCCTCCTGACCCACAGACTCCACACCCCACCCTCACAGAACTGTAGCCCCCCGGGGCTCTGGGATGCCCCCTCCCATTTCCCAGATGAGGACCTGAGGCCGTTGACGCCCAGGGTCACGCGGCGCACCGGCCGTGGGGGAACAGGGACCCATTCTCCTAACGGGGAGTCCTGCTCTGATCCAGGGGTGGGGGTAGATAGGTGAGCCCACGGTTCCCCCATCCCCACAGCCACAACGGGGAGGGTGACAGTGATGAAGCAGTGACTACCCCCCTTAGGGCCGAGATCTGCTCCCATGGGCGGTGCCACGCAGGGGCTGTGACCTTGCAGAGGCCCTTAGCCAAGGTTGAGCAGAGCAGGGCACTGGGGGCAGGAGGAAAGGACACGGCTGGGTTCAACTACGAGTCTGAGGTCTTCTGTTAACCAGTGTCCAGCCCTCCGACGGGCTGAGAGTCCCGGGGGGGGAGGCAGGCTTCTGGAAGTCTCCCTGTGCACTGGCCGGACACGCGGACGTCCACCCCCACCCCCACCCCAGGGCCCGGCCACAAATGGCCGGCCAGGAAGGAGGGCCCCTCCGGCCCACAGAGGAGGCCACCCGCGGGGACCTGCAGGGCCGCAGGTGCGGGCCAGGGGTTGCAGACAGGAAGGTCTTGCGGCGGGAAGGGAGGACCTCTCCGGGCCAGACTCAGGCCGGCCGGGAACGGGCAGCGGGCGCCGGTGTCCAGCCCGCACGTCCGCGAGGCCCCGAGAAGCATCCGGGCTGGAGACCAGGCCTCTCCTCCCGGCCCCGCCCCCTCCCGTTCCCCTCCCCCTGCCGCGCCCGCCCCCTCCCTGCCTCCTCCCCTTCCCTTCCCCCTGCTGGGCCTGCCCCTTTCCCTCCCTAGGTTTCCAGGGGGGCGGGGCTGCCCCCCCCACCGCACGGCCCCTCCCCTCCACGCGCCCCCCGCCGCGCCCCCTCCGCTCCAGCTGGGCCTCGGCCCATCGCCGGCACCCGGCCACAGCTGGAACCCATTACGCCCCCAGCGCCTCTCGGGACGTCTCGGCTAATAAGTGACCCTCTGTGAATGTTAGGAATGAGTCAAGTTTATGCCTCGCTGCTGCCTTCCCGTTAGCGGGTGGCGCCTCGGATGCCCGAGGGAGCGGGGGAGGGCGGGGGAGGGCGAAGGGGCAGAGTCGTTCCTGGCCTCGGAGGGAGAGCTTCCTGGAGTTCATGCTCCTTGCAGCGGGAGGGGGGGGGGGCCGGGGCCGGGTCTCGCTACCCCGCTGAGCCTCAGTTTCCCCGCGTGCAAATAAAGGCTTCGGGGCAGACAACGGCTGAGCCCTTTCGGCCGCCTTTCCTCCCAGGAGGACAGGAGGGGCCATTGATGGTCTTGGCACCCTTTCCTTGCTTGGCCCGGAACGGGAAGCAGGCACATCGTCCCCTGCCCCCAAAGCAGGCTTCTCACCTCCCACCCAGAGCAATACTGGAGGGGGTCATCTGGGGGCAACGGTGGGTAAGGGGGCCTCCCCAAGACCCCCCAGCTGACTCAGATTCAAGCACCCCTGAGAAGTAAGGCTCCAGCCTGAAGAAGGGCTGGGCCCCGGGTGAACCAGAAGTGGGGCCCTCACTCCAGCCAGAGGGCATGGAGGTCAGTCCCCGGCATTTGCTCAGCGGCTGCCCAGCAACTGGGCTGCTGTTGGGGATCAGAGCGGGGACTTACCAGGTGTCACTCCGGAGGCCGGGTCTTGGGGTGACTCTTGGCGACCTGGTCCTGATTGAAGAGGCCTCGCGTCTGGGGAGAATTTGAGGTCGTGTGTGCAGAAGAGACCAGACTCTGATCTCAGGAAGAAGGAACGTGGGGGTTGTGGGGGGGAATGTACCAAGGCAGCGGGCTGGGCAGGGCAGGGGTGCACCCAGGAAGCCCTCCAGCCAGGCCCTGAGGTTCAGAGCCAGGTAGACAAGTCTGAACCTGGAGAAGGTCTTCAGGGAGAGCTGGGGGGAGCTCAGAGGAGGGAGGGGACAGGCGGAAGGAGGCTGTTTGGTGGTCATTCACCAGGACCCCGGGCTGGGAGGGAGAGATGGGGAGTCAGGGGGCCAGGAGCAGGGGTCCTGGGAAGCTGGAGGAAGGATGAGTCTGGGCACACGGTGATGAGTTCGAGAGGCCTGGGAATGGGGCAGGGAGTGATAGGAGGACCTGGTTGGCAGCCCTGGAGAGTCGTGGGGAGCAGACATCTGTCTCCAGAACTCCCGGGAAGCATCCGGTGACCTTGTCACATCAAGACCTCTCATGTCCATAGTGAAGTGCTGTTTCACAGGCCCCTGAACATCCTTCCCATGGGCGGTGCCACAATCAGACATGGCAAGAAGGGCACCCCCAGGCCCTCCCCCAGCTCTGCCCACCTCACGATGCAACGAATCCCCAGGGCCGAGGCAGTGTGCCAGCTCAGAGCCCAAGACCTCCCAACACCAGCCTCTGGGCATCCGGGACCCTGGGATTTCCTGCCCACTGCCAGGCCTCTTCAGACCTCTCCCACGGCAGTCAGCGGCTCTGGACTGGCCAGGGGGGAAGGCCGTCCTCACTACCCTCCCACAGCCCACCCCTCGGTTCCCATCCTGCCCTCTCCCAGGGCCCACCCGCGCCCTTCCCGGCGGGCAGGGTGAAGCCCCAGGCAGCTGGCCATGCCCTAAAGGGAGGCGGGTGGGTGGTCTCAGGTCCTTACCAGTCCTCCCAGCAACCCAGGCCGTGAAGGTGGAGACTGTGTGGGCAGCTGGGTGGGTCGTTGTGTCCCGTGGGCCAGAGCAAGGGCGCCTGCCTGCCAGCGCCCTGCAGAGGCCCACTGGGGACACCCAGCCCTGCCCTCACAGAGGGGGAGCAGGGCCAGAGGGCAGCGCACAGTGGCCACCGAGGCCAGGTGCTGTCCTGGTCACCGGTGCTCAGGGCACTACCAGGACAGGCAGGTGCCCTCCCACCTTACAGGTAGAGAAACCAGGGCGTGTGCTCTGGATGACAGCCTCACCCAGGCCTCAGGGGCACTTTGCTGCCGCCCTGGGGGAGCTCTGCGGTACCCCCCACTAACTCCGATGGGCGCGTGGGGCTATTTGGCGGCTGTCCAGGAAACTGCCAGCCCCCGGTGTCTCTCTGGACGGCTGTTTTTCAGAGGCTGGAGGACACCGTCTTGAGTCCCATGGCCAGCAGAGAAGACCGGGCACTGACCGTGCGTGGGGAAGGCTGGCCGGCTTTGCCCACCCCTGTGCCCGCCCGAATCCGTGAGATCGTAGCTGGCAGCCTGAAGGACGAACCACACCAAGGTGACGGGAGGTGGTAGGGGTGACGGTGGGGGTGGGGGTGGGCACCGGGGGAGCCACAGAGCCCTGAGCTGGAGGCTGGCTGGGTGTACCAAGCCCCCGCTCAGCTGGCCCCTCCCGGCCTGTCATCATCTTCCAGTGCGATGGGGCACAGAGCCACACCCTCCCACGGGGTCAGCCACGGGGGTCGTGTGTCCGTGCCCACCGTGTGTTTTACGGCTAGCCCGCAAGGACTGTCCGGTGCTGCATTTGTGTTTGTGGCACATTCGCGACCGCCAGTCTGGACTTCGTCCGTATTTGTTCTTCATTTGATGAGTGAAAATCCTGAAGGCTGACACTCGGGAGGCACAGGTGCTGAGCAGCCCCCCCACCCCCGACCTCTGCTCACCCAGCCCGAGGGCCCCCTAGGGCCAGCGCTTTGCAGGGACTGGCTCCAGGCTGGGTCCCCGTGTCACGGCCGCCCAACTGGCCAGGCCACTTGGCCCTACCTAGTGCTTGTGACTCCCTCACGTGTGGGTCCCAAGACCCCTCGCCATAGTGAGGGTCTGTCCCGCCCCCCGAGGGAACCAGTGGTTCACCGGGTATATGGTAAGGAAAAGGAAACTCCACTGTGCACTTAGAAAAGCAACTTCCTACTCGGATGAGATCCGGTTACCCCAGATCAGCAGTTGTCACTGCTTCACAGGGCGTGGGGGGACCCGCCGTGCAGGCCTCGCCCACACCCTCGCTTGAATTGGCTTGGGGCGGTACTGGGGTCAAAGGCAGGAGGTCAGTAGCACGTCCACCAACAGGAGAGGGAGGGAGGCCTCGAGCACGAAGTCCACGTCCCCCACACCGGGGGTCTCCCGGGTCAGAACTGGGACCCCCGCTGGAAGATGGGGGCAGGCCGGCAGCGAGAGCCCAGTGGCCGGCCCACGGCCCCACCGTGGAGAGACAGTGCGCCGTGGCTGAGCAGGTGGGGGGCCCCGGTCCGGCCCCCCGGGCTGACCCTGGGGCCGCACCTGCGCAGGGCTGCAGGAGCCGCCGGCCGTGTCAGCAGGGGTGCAGGAGGAGAACGAGCGTCTGCAGGGGGAGCTGTCCAGGCTGGGGGAGCTGCTGGCCCAGGCAGACGCAGAGCAGGACCAACTGGCCGGCAGGTACCACGCGGTCAGTGCGCGGGTAAGTGCGTGCGCCAGGCACGCGGCGGACGGGGGTGGCGGACCGGCCTGTGGCGAGGCGGTCACCTGTTGGGACTGGCGGCCAGACCGGTGGGACCATCGCCAAGTCTCGGGACACAGAAGGACAGTTCGTCGGCCACGGACACAAACGGCAGACGGGAAAACAGGCTGGAGGCGGGAGGGCGAGAATAGGAGGGGCGTCCAGGCCCCGCTGCCCCCGAAAGTCCCCCCTAGATCTCACAGCCCGGCTGAGGACATTGACTCGTGCCCTGGCCACCTGGGGGATTTGTGGGGGCAGCCTGGTCAGTCCTGAGCCCTCAGCTCCGGCACCTCACCTTTGGGGTCTGCTGACGAATTGGCCCCAACACTCAGACAGAGCTTCTAGAGGATTGGCTCCCCCCCCCACCCCCGACCTCTACCTTTTCCTGACAGCCGAGGCCAGCACAGACCTCAGAGGACACCTGTGACCCCCTGGGTCCTCCACCTTGGCCCCCTGGGCATCCACAATGCCTGCGGCCACAGCAAGAGACCATTTGGTTGTAAGGTGTGGAGGTGGGGAGGGCCCCCTATTGTGTGGACGGGGAAACCGTGGCGGCTAGGTGAAGAAACTTGCCAGGCCAGACCCTCCTCCCGGTGTCTGCGGCTTCTGAGGCAGGACTGGGCTAGGGATGCTCCGTGTGGGGTGCTCAGAGACCCTGGCATGTCTGGCTCGGCCCCCACCCCTGCAGTTTTCGGAGTCCTCCTTGCCCTACGTGGCGGGATAGATGACCCCACTTTCCAGATGTGGAAACTGAGGCTCAGAGCAGGCCAGAGTTGCCCAGGGCCGTGCTGCCAGTGTTGGAGCTGAGACCTGAACCAGGGTCCCGCCCTTTCTCCAGCACGACCAGTGACCGGTGCCAACTGCCCAAGGGCCCTAGGCTGGCCTCGTGTCCCCTGGGATGCCCGGGGCTGCCAGAAATAGGTGGCATCCGCAGCCCCCAGACTAAACACCTGCTCCCACTGCTGCCCCCACCCCTAGCGAGGCCCTCAGGGCAGGACCACGAGGGCCCTCCTCGCCCCCCGTCAGGGCCAGGAGTACATCAGTGAGCTCGCCTGCCCTCCCTGGCGGTCTGTGGCCTCGGCCCAGTCGTGGGGGTGGGGGGCCTTCCTAGCACAGGGTGGGGAGATGTTGGGAACCAGCGGTGGGAATAGAAGCCAGAAATCCTGCGGACAGATTAGTAAGCCTCATGAGTCAGAACTGAACTCCCAGACCCCGCAGCTCGGCGGACATGTCAGGCTCCCGCGGGCATCTCAGCCTCCCCTTGGGCAGGCGCCAGCAGGGGCCAGGCCCCCCTCCGCGTTACCCCCAAGCAGATGGCGGGGTGGGGTGGGGGTCAGGGTGGCGGTGGCACTGCTTGGTGGGCATCTCCATCCCAGTTGGCATCCCCACAGCCCCTGCCCCGGCCTCTTGGCTCCGCTGGGCTCTCCGGCCCGCCCTCCCTCGTCCTACTGGTGGCCTCCAGGCTCTCCCGGCCTTCCCGTAGCTCGGCCCCCCACCAGCCTGCCTGCTCGGCCCGACGGCCCCTCCCCGGACACCCCCAGTGTGCTCTGGGTCAGCACATCTAGGGGCAGCCCCCAGCACCTCTGTTCCCCTTGGAGCTCTAGGGTCCCCGTGTGCTTGGGCTCCAGCAGGGAGCCAAGAAGGATGCAGACTCTGGGCAGGCCTGGTCCAGCTTAGAGGACTCCCCTCCCCACCAGGCCGCTCAGGGTGGGCGTGGTCCCTGCCACGTGCCGGAGGAGGCACTGGCAACACATTCCAGCACAGGCGGTGGGCACGGCTGGAGGGGCGGGACCCCACACGCACTCTCTGTTAGGGGGCTGACCCCAGGCCTGCTCTGCAATTCAGCCATGCTGCCTGCCCTTTATGAACCGGGCCCCGAGGCCCCCTTCTCAGCCAGCCACGGGCCCTGGGCACGTGGTCAGGTGTGAACGCCCGCCCATCGGACCCACTATGGCAGGGGGGGGGGGGCCTGAGCTTCAGCAGACCCAGCCGTACCTGGACCCCAACCCCGCTGGGGCCTGAGGGGAGCCGTCTCTGCCACCTGTGGGAGGGCTCGGTGCCACAGCCGCCCTGCCTGCTGGCGAGGTGGGTCACAGTCGCTCTCCAGCTACAGGCCCGTCTGGAGACCACCGAGGCTCGGCTGCGGAGGTCGGAGCTGGAGCACAGCGCGGACCTGGAGGAGGCCCTGGGCCGTTTGGAGGCCGCTGAGCAGAGGTGAGCTGGGTGGATGCGGCAGCCGGGGCCACAGGGAACTCGGCCATCACCCCCAGAGGCGGCAGACCCCGCTGTGCCTTGGGGCTGTTGGCCAGTCTCTTCCCAGAGTGACTCCAGGTCAAATTTGCCCGTGGGAGGTGGCCACAGGCTTGGGTGGACAGGGCAGGGTGGGCAGAGGGCCGGCCTGCTGTGGGCCTCGGGCGTGGGGTGCAGGCCCCCCAGGTCTGAGGGTCCCCCCGGCCCTGCTCCCCCACGTCTGCCTCCTCCCGGCCCCGACGCCTGCCGAGGCTGCCACTCTGGCGGGTCCCCTGAGCTGACTGTGGCCCGTGGTTGGCACAGCCAGTCCGGGGTCCCTGGGGGTGCTGCCCTCAACCCCAGCCTTCTTCACACTCTGGCCCTGACTCCCAGGCCCCTTAGGTGCCAAGCCACTCTGACGTCATGGTCAGGGGCTCATCCGTTCACTGTCGGCAAGCATGGGTCATGGCCCGGCACCCCCAGGGGTAACCTCAGCCCTCCAGAGGTGGCCCCCGAACCCCCAGGCTCCAGGACACCATCCCTGGAAAGGGAGAACATGTCTCCACACTGCAGGGAGGGCAGCCAGTGGGGCTGAGCCCCTGAGCACGGCTGCGTCTCCAGACCTGGGGGAGGTTAGGACACGTGTGGACTACTTCCCGTTACTTGCTCTGTCCTCGGGGACTCTGGAAAAAGAAGGAAAGTGCTGGGAAGCGTTTGGAAAACCAGTTTTCCAAAAACAGCGGGGGGGGGGGGGGTTGGGGGGGAGGGACGGGGGGGGGGGGGGGCGGAGGTGGGAGGTAATAACCCAGGAGGAGGGTGATGCCTGAGTTGCAAAGAGGAACAGAGAAGGTCTTTTCTGTGGCCCCGAAGCCTGGCTGGGAGGGCTGGCTCTTGGATACCGGCTCCACCCAGCTCGGCTGCTTTCATGGAGAAAGGCCTCCAGGGTAACAGGGGGGCTGCCGCCTTCGGGGGATGGGGGGGCATGCCTGACTCCCTCTCTGCATTGCCCTGCCCCTTCCCCCCAGGCCCGTCCCTCAGCTCCCAGCGCTGCCCCTCTGAGCAGTCTGTCTGAGGGCTCCCCTCGGCACGAGGGACGGAGACGGCCGAGGTGGTACGCTTGTGGACGCGGCCAGGAGAGTCCGTGTTGCGGGGGAGGGAGAGCAGGCATCCCAGAGAAGGAGGAGGGGGCCAGGGTGGCACTCAGAAATTGGCCCCGGTTTGGGGAGCCATCGGGGACTCATTGCAGGTGGCCAGTGCCGCTCAGGAGCGGTTGCGGCCTTCGGGCCTGAGCTGGGTCGGCTGGGTCTCAGGGAGCCTTTCTAGAAGCCCCGGGCCGTGGCCGAGCTGCTGTGGTGTCTGCCCGTCCAGGAGCACGGGGCTCTCCCAGGTGAACACCCTTCTGCGGGAACAGCTGGGGCACATGAAGAAGGCCAACGACAGGCTGGCCGAGGAGCTGGCCAGGACGACGGACGGCGTACTCCATCTTCGGAGCCAGCTGGAGCTGAGGGAGGCACGGCGCCGGGCGGAGACACAGGTGCTTTGCCCGCTTCTGCCCGTCGGCGGGGGACACCTGATCTGGTGCTTTGGCTGGCGGTAGGGGTAGGCAGTGGGGACCAGGACAGGGCGAATTGGCTCCCACTGTGGTTCCCCTCCCACCCCTCCCCCGGGGGCAAGGCCGCCGACCTCCTGCCGCACCATGTTCGGCCTTCGGCTGGGCCCCTGCAGTCTACTTTGTGGGGGGCGCTAGGGTAAGGAGACCCTTCCTTGAGAAAAGGCGAGCAGGACCCCAAGAACAGACTTGGAAAGTAGAACAAGGTCACAGGGCCACGTCCTGCCCCATTTTTGAGAGAGGTGGTCTCCGGGGGCCCGACTCCTTGCCGTGTCCGGACTGCAAGGGCGGGGGCCACACCATTGCTCCCAGCCCGTGGCCAGGGCCAGCAGGGCCCCCTGCTGTGACCTTGCCCCCTGTCAGTTTTCTGAATCCCTAAGTCCTTCCGGGGGCTCAGGGCACAGTGCTCCAGGCACAGCCTCAGCCGGTGGTCACCAATGGCAAGACCCCTGGCGGGAGCCGGGGCAGATGCCTGACACAGATGATGCCCCCCCCAGGTCTCCCCACAATAGGCTGGTGAGCACTGAGTGAAAAGAGACCTTCGTGCGCTGATGTGTCACTGGACCCCGGCCCTGGAAAGGGGCGTGGCCGGGGGCAAGGCAGGCCTCTGTAGCTGCAGCCATCCCTAAAGGGGCGCCGGTGTCCCCACGGCCTTCCCCCTGTCCTCTGCAGGCAGGCACCACTGGCAGGATTCCTCCCAGACGCTGCCTGGAAAACGGCCTCCTCCAGGGAAAGGAGGCCGAGATGGCCCCTGCGGGCCTGGGCCTCAGGCCGACCCTACACAGACATCCCTCCGCAAGCCCCCCGGTCACTGCACCTCCCACCAGGGAGCAGGTGGGGGGCCCCTGTGCCCAGCCCTCTGTGGCTGCTGTTGCCATCAGAGGCTGGGGGTGCCCCCTGCTGCACAGAAGGGGAGGGCGCCAGGCAGGCCGCCCCAGGCGTAATCAAGGGTGTGTGTCACTCAGAGGGCCACGTCCATCATCACATCACAGGGAGGAGCTAATGGCAGGACCCCACCCCCACCCATGAGGCAGGGGGCGTGTTCGAGGCAGCCCCTCCTCCTCCTCTCGCTGCCAGCTTGTGACCGCTGAGTGGAAACAAGGCCCCTGGGTCTCAAGTTGGGTTTGTCGAGGGTCTTCATCTCCCCCTCCTCCTCGTCCTTGAAAGGACGTCCCGCTGGTCAGCGGGTGTTTTCTCCCAGTGCTTTAAAGACCCTTTGTCTCTGTCTCCTCCCCCGTCGCCGCCCAGCGCTCAGCTCCAGGCGCCTGTGACTCCGTGGGACTCCTCGCACAGGCGATCTGTCCTCTCCCCTGGCTGCCGGAAGATCCCGCTTTGACTTTGCTGCTCTGCAGTTTTTACTAGCGTGTGTCTATGTGCAGCTTTCTGTTTGCTTATCCTGCCTCGGATTCACCAGGGTTCTGTGTCTTCTGTTATTTTTGGAAAGTAGCGCTTCCCCCTCTGAGCCCTGCCCGTGCTCACGCTCTCTCCTCCCCGACTTGGTGGCTCCGCCCACAGCCATCTGAACCTTCGTGTCTGCTTTCTTTGTGTCACCCTGGCTTATATTCTAGATAATTTCTTCAAATATACCTACTTGGTCAGTAATTTTGTCTTTGGCGTCCAATTTCTGTTAAACCTGCCTGCTTTGCTTAAATCCCAAATACTGTGTTTTTCATCTTTAAGGATTCTGGTTGATTCTTTTCCAAATATCTTACACTTAACTCATGGTCAAGCTCCTGGTTTACTTGCTGATGCAAATTAAGTAGTTATGTTCCAAGCTGTGCCTGATGTTCTGACGTCCAAGTTCTTTAAGGTTAGTGCTGTTTCCTTGTGTCTTTGGTGATTTAAAAAAAAATTTCTTAAACCAAAAGCTGCTTATTTTTCTCGCAACTTTGTGAAAGTTCTTCGAAACCTAGAGTGGATGTGGCATCTTCCAGAAAGGATTTCCGTTTACTTCTGACAAGTACCCGGGGCTCTAACGGTCTTTGGACCTGTTAGAATTGAAGCAAATTTTCAACCTGAGTTTTTTTTTAAACCGCCCAGGTTATGTGAATCCAGGTGGCATAAAGGCTGATGTGTGGTTCCAAATCCAGAGGGGAGATTTTTTTCCTTCCTGTCTTACCATTCAGGCTGCTGTCACAGAACACCACAGACCGGGGGTTGGAGAGGGGTGCTATGTTACGCTAACGTTTATCTCTCACGGTTCCGGAAGCAGGAAAGCCACGATCAAGGTGGGGGACTGTTCAGTGTGTGATGCTCCCCGGGTCGGAGACAGCACCTTCTCCCCGTAACCACACACGGTGGAGGGGGCGAGGGAGCGCTCTGGGGCCCTTTCATAAGGGCACTAACTCCATCATGAGGACGGAGCCTGAAAGCCCCACCTCCAAATACAGTCCCACCGGGGATTAGGTTTCCGCATAGGACTTTCAGGGGACACAAACATTCTGTGTCCCCTGTGCCTTCTCGCAGTGCCCTGTGGGCAGGGCTGTGAGCACGTGTGAGTGCGGACGTGTGCACCTGTGTGTCCTGCTCAGTCAGCTCCGGCACACCCTCCAGAGAGATCTCATTCACGAGCGTGGGCAGACTCCACCTCTGGATGGGCGCCACGCTTTCCTCTGCATCCCGAGCCCCTGTGGTCAAGGAGGCACGTTCAAGTTGCTCAATTTGGCAAGAGGCTGGCTGCCGATGTTCCTCTCAAGTTCCTGACCTCGCCGGTTTCTGGCCTCAGTGCTCCCTAGCGTGTGGGTCAGGGGTCCCTGCCCGAGCGCTCCCTACCACGAGGGCCAGCCCAGCCTGCACTCAGGGAGCTGCGAAGCCTGGAATCTGATGTAGCTAATCGCTGTTATTGGACAGGCCCGTCCAGGCATCCGGTACTGCAAGGCATGTCTGATCCCTGCTCTTTGCTGATCACAATGGGGTTTGGGAGGTGCAGTGCGAGTGCACAGAGGACCCCGGCCCCGGGCACGAAGGGGCTTTCCCTACAGAAGGCATACAGGGCTTGGGTGGGGGGGACCTCAGATGTGGGGTCAGGACAGGGGTTGCAGCAGAGGCTCTGTGAAGGTTGGGGAGTGTGTGGGTCTTGAGAGCTGGGAAAGGTGAGGTCACTCTGTGTCAGGAAGCAGCCAGGCTGCGCTGTGACAGGCAGGGGACAGAGGAGTGTGGGAAAGCACTGGGCATGCGGTGAGCCCTCTGGGGGTCCCGGAAGTCAGCACTCAGGACGCAGCCCAGGGACCAGGGACAGGGAAGGTGGCATGGAGACTCAGGACGCCGGGGCTTCAGCTCAGTTCTCTGAAAGGCTGGTGCCACTGGCCACACATGGCTCTGTCCGGTTCCCGCTTCCACTCTCCCCTCTTCCCCCGCCCCCCCGCAGTCCTGCTGTAGCCTCCTCCTCCGCCATTACTCCCCATTCACTCTGCCCCGTCTTAGCGGGCGGCTTCCCCACTGCCTCGCCGTGCGCTCTGAGTGGTAGAGGCTTCTGTGTCCCTGGACGTGTTGGGGACCCCCGAGAGGGACAGCTGCTGTCCTGGTGCTGGAGGAAGGGGGGAAACCTGGCCTCCCCGCCCCCCCTCATGCTGGGAGTGGGGTGGCTGCTGAGGGTCGCCAAGTACCTCCCACCCCGGCGGGGAGACCAGGCTGGGTGAGTCCCAGGTCGGGGCAGGAGCTGGATGCGACCCCCTCCCCAGGTCCGCGAGGTGGGGGAGTGAGCACTGCCCCCTGGAGCAGGGGATCTGCACCTTTTGGGAAGACGAGCCCCTGGGAAAGGGGGCTGCAGAGCCACAGGTGATATGGGTGTGCTCCCCACAGAGGATCCGGGAGAGGCGGTGTGGAGAGGCCGGTGGGGTTGCAGGCTGCACTCGCCTCGCACGCCTGAGCAGACTAGGCCTCTTGCTCGCAGATCCGGCGCACACGCTCGGGGGGGTCCCAGGACTTCCTCCTCCTGTGGAGACAGGTCACCGCACTCCGCGTACAGCTGGCCGAGCTGCGCACAACCGCAGAGAGGTAACGCCATAGGGTCCACCGGGCGGTGGGGGAGATGGGGCGTCCGGACCCGTCTGGACCTCGCACTGGCCCCACAGGTGCGGTGAACAGGCAGGAGGGGCGGGTGGCGGGGGGAGAAGCAAGAATGGACAGACCAAGATGGACAAGGGTGCAGGGGAGAGAGGCCAGCGGGGGGGCCGCCGCAGAGGGGGGAGCCTCAGGGGCCCTGGGATCCCTCCGGCACCTCACACAGGTCTGACCTGGGAGCCTCGGGGTACAAGTCGGCACCCCCATTCGCACAGGGGGAGGCTGAGGGTCAGAGGGCCGGCGTCCTGATGGAGGCAGACAGCCCGCCCGGTCTGGCCTGGCCCGGCCCCCGCTCGCCGTCCCTGGCTGTGACGAGGGGACGGTGCACACCTGGTGGTGGGGGCTTCTCCTGAGGATGGCCGGGGAGGGGGCTGCCGTGGTAGAGGGCGGGCCGATGTGACCGGATCCTGCCCTCCCCCCGGACGGTCCCGAGGCTCAGCAGGGGGTGCTGCTCTGGTCTCCCAGGGCTCTCACCGACATGCGCGCGGAGATGGCCAGGACAGCCGGGCGCCTGCAAACGGCCTGCCTGGCCCTGGGCTCCAGGCTGCGGCTGGCGGCCAGCAGTGCGGCGGGCGCCCTGGAGCAGCGGCTGCGGGACCAGGTGCGGGAGACGCTGCAGCTGCAGGGCCGCTGGGACGCAGAGAAGGTGGCGCTCCAGGCCAGGTGGGTGCTGGGGGCCCGAGGGTGGACGGAGGCGGGGGAAGGGCCACCCCGCCCTGTCCTGTCTCCCGGGCGGCTGCCGGTTCTGAGACTCAGGCCCGTGGCCCGTGCACAGCTTTGCCTCCTGATCTGCACCCAGCATCCTGCTTCTCCCACCCTGCTGGCAGCCCAGGGACGGTCCCCAGGTCACTGGGCTCACGCGACCCTAACCCACCCCCCCGAGGCCAAGGTACAGCTCCCGACATCCGAGGGCTTCCGTGAACACTGCAGCGGGCATGTCTCTGCTGTTCCCAGAAGGGAAACTTTCAGGCCTAAGAGCACCTTCCTGCAAAGGGGGGACGCCTGCTTTGAGACAGACCATTTAAGAAGCTGAGGCAGGTGGAGGTGGAGTCTGTGAGTAAGCACAGAAGGTTCTGGACACAGAACCCACGTCTGCAGCTCAGAAATCTCTTGAGAGCAGCTTCAGCAGGAAATGGGGGGACAGCTCCCTGGGGAGGCCTCACCTACCGGCCCCAGGGCACAGTTCCACAGAACCGAGGGGTCTGGGGCTCCCTTGGCCACAAACACCTGCCAGGCTGAGGGGAAGAAAGCTGTCCCGCCCTCAGGGGGTGAGTTGAGTGAAACGAACCCTAACTAGCCCCAAAGGAGCATGATTGCAGGGCCCGGGGATGCCAGATGGCCCAGCTCAGCCTGCAGGGGCAGCTCTGCCGGGCCTGAGCGGAACACCCCAGGACTACAGGAAGGGAGACCCCAGGGCCACAGGAAGGGAGACCCCGGGGCCACAGGAAGTGAGAGCCAGGGACCACAGGAGGTGAGAGCCGGGGGGCCACAGGAAGGGAGACCCCGGGGCCAAGGAAGGGAGAGCCAGGGGCCACAGGAAGGGAGACCCCGGGGCCACAGGAAGGGAGACCCCAGGGCCACAGGAAAGGAGAGCCGGGGGCCACAGAGGGGAGACCCAGGGGCCACAGAGGGGAGACCCAGGTCTTTGAGAAGAAGGTGGCTCCCGGGCAGGAAGGGACAGTAACGTCACCTGCTGTTAGACTTACAGCACTGGACGTGATCCAGGCAGAGGAAGCCGCTGGGCCAAGGGCCCAGAAGTGGCTGCTTGCATCTGTTGTCCCCTATGGACAGGGCAAGGCCTCAGGAAGCCACTGGCCATGAAGCTGGAGGGCAGAGTCAGGGTCAGGGTGAGGGTCTTGAATGCTGAACTCTCATTCTGCACTTGGCTCCAGAGACAGAGGGGGCCACCGAAGGCTCTAGAGCAGAAGAGAAGCGTCTGATCAGACAAGGGACTAAGGCCCACTCAGACAGAGGCGGCCACAGCACAGGAGGGATCTGGACACCGCCTGGACATCTTCGGGGCCCACGTATGCTCTGGGCTTTGTTCTCTGCTCTGACAACCCCTCCCCCAACGCCTGACTTTTCTCCAGACTCTCTGAGCAGACGCTGCTGGTGGAGAAGCTCATAGAACAAAACTCGGAGAAGGAGAGAACCATCTCTTCCCTCAAAATGGATGTCCAGAAACTGGTGCGTGGGGCTGAGAAGAGGCAGGTGCAGGGCGGGGGTCCACCTGCCGGCCCCGCTGAGGAGTCTGCTCCGGCCGCAGGAGTCCCGGCGCAGCGGAGGCCAGCGGGCAGCGGACACTTTGGAGGACCACGTTGAAGCCCTACAGCGTGTCTTGAAGAGCATCACAGAGGTGCTGGCCCATCTTGGTCCTTCCCGCGGTAAAGCAGAGCATGAACCGTAGGATCCCGATGGTCCCAGCTGAGCCCTGACGTCGTGATCTGGAAGGTCCCCATGTGGCCACAGCCCTGAGCTCTCTCCCCTCCGTCCCTTCCTCTCTGAACCCTGAAGGTGGCCCAGGAAGACGCAGGGTGCCGGGAGCGGGCGTGCAGCGGCGGTCCCGAAGCTCAGGAGGCACAGGGCCAAGTGCGGAGGCCCGGGAGCTCTGCGTCCCCCCAGCGCGGGGTGTCCCCACTGCGGGCCCACGCCCTGGACGCCCTGCACCCCGCACTGCAGGCTGTGCACGCGGCTCTCGAGAGGTGGCGGCTGCTAGAGCAGGTTGGCGGCCTCGGTCCACAGGGGCCCCGGAGGCGAAGCAGTGGCCTGGTCTCCACCAGGGGCAGCTTTGAAACCCAGGCCGGAAGTGCCATTACAGGGCCTGCTGGTGGCTCGCCCTGGGGCCACGGGAAGGGGGACCTGGGTGCCCCGGACGGGAGCCGGGGGTCTGTGAGAGGAAGGGTCTCCGCGTGGCCTGCCCCCAAGCCCTACAGTCCCAGGGAGGGGGTCCCCGTCTTAAGTGCATCTTTTCTGGGGGAGTCTGTGGTCAAGGCCTACGCAGGCCAGAGTGACTCACGCCGCACCCCCTCCTCGGGGCAGGAGCTGCGCCTGCAGCTGGGGTCCTCCCAGGCGGAGGCAGCCAGGCTCCGGGAGCAGCTGTCGGAGGCCCAGCGGGAGCCGCAGGCCGCAAGGAGGCTCCTACAGGAGCGGGCGCAGGAGCAGGTGTGGGAGCCCGAGGACCTCCTGCGCGAGCTGGAGGCGCAGAGCCGCGAGGCACAGCGCTGCAGGGCGTCCAGCGAGCTCTTGCAAAGGTGACCGGAGGGCTGAGCAGGGCGGGCCGGGCAGTGCCAGCCTGGGGGGCCTTCCCCCATAAGGCCTGCCCACAGGCCACAAAGAGGGTCCCATCCCCAGGACAGAAACTGCTCCTGGCAAGGCCACCTCCCTTGGCCTGGCCTTGTCCCCGCAGCCCTGGGCCTGCTCTGAGTCCGCTTCCCCTCGTCCGGGGCCGTCTGGGCCCTGCCGCTGCCCAGGACGCAGCTTCCCGCAGCCCAGGCTGAGCGCGTGCCCTGCCCGTGCTGCTGCCAAAGTGCAGCCTGGCTCCACTTCCACGCGCTCTGCCCCCCCCCCCCCGTTCCCCCCTGGCCCGCGGGACTCCTGCCAGGGGTCCCACCCGCCCTTCAGAGATGGTCCCTACATCCCTGACCCCCTTCTCTCCGCATCGTTGGGGTGGTCTAAGGGCCCCCCTGGCGTGTCCTGTGGATCCGGTGGCCTATGGTGCGGTGGGCTGCGAGGCTTTCCGGATGCTTCCGGGCACATCTTACTGCCCTGGGGTTGGTGGGAGTGGGGAGGCGTGGGACAGGAATCCCTCGGGGCCTCGTAGTCCTGAGTGAGGGGCTAGATGGGGCTTCCCAAATCCACACTCTGCATGAGCTGGGCTGTGGGAGGCCAGCAGCCTCTGGCTGGAGGAGCTGGGGGGCTTCCAAAGGAGCAGGACAGGGAGCAGGTAAGGCTGCTTCCACTCTTCACCCCTGGGGGAGCGGGACACCTCCCCGGGGAGGCCCCTTCTCTGTGCGGCCTGACCGCCCTCAGTGCTGGGACAGGAGGTCTGAGGAAAACAGAGCCCCAGCCTTCCTCCAGAGGCACCCAGGGAAAGACCACCAGAGGAGCTGGCCTGGCGGGGGCATGGCGCCACAGGGGGCTGTGGAGGGCTCCCTGGAGGGTGGACGCCTTCCCAGGGGCAGACGGGAGCAGAGGTGGGGAGAGCGGAACCATGCGAGGAGGGTGAGGTTGATGTGGGCCATCAACCCAAGGAGCAGAGCGCTGTGGGGCCCTGGGGGCATTTAGCAGGGGCACAGCCTTCTAAACCCATGGCTTGAAAGGGCTGGTCTGGCTGCTGGGGGCCAAGCTGCAGCATCCGGGGACAGGTGGGCAGGCCAGGGTGGGGCCCCCTGTGTAGGGAGGAGGAGGGGCCAGATCCAAGGGGCACTCGGGAAATGGAAGCTTCAGGGGCCAGGGCCCCGAGGGGGAGCAGCTAAGATTCAGATTCCCGGATGATGGGTGGCAGCGGAGAGGGCTCAGGGATGGGTCAGCCAGCGAGCACAGCTTTGCACAGGTGCTAGATCTCAAGGGCCGGGGGCCCCCGTCAGGGCGAGGTGAACAGGACCAGCCGATGTGGAATTTGGGGAGATACCAGGCAGAGGAGGGGTCCCTTCCTTCCAGCTGAGTTCTGCAAGGACTAGCTGAGCTTGGACCGTGGTGGCTGAGGGCTGAGCACAGGACGCACCAGGCAGCGAGACCCCTGATTGCTTTCGGGCCCGCACAACCTCCAGGAGGGGAGAGGCCCACCAGGGGCCACCCCAGCATGGCAGGCTGGCTGGGGCTGGAGGCGCTGGGGTCTCTCTCGCTCCCCACCTCACTTCCCCAGGCTGCTGCCCTGAGCGGCCCCCGGGGTCAGGTGCCCACCTTGCCCTGTCCGTGCTCCTGGCACCCGGCCAAGGCTTGACTATGCCCAGTGAGGGTCCCTCGGCTCCCCTTCCCTGGACCCATGTCCTGGGGCTGCCCCAACCTCTGCCTCCCCTGCTCCCAGAGAGAAAAGGGCTCTGGAAACGGCGGTGGAGGAGATGAGAGGGAAGGCGGCCTGTGCAGACGCAGAGAAGCAGAGGCTGGAAGCCGAGAACACGGAGCTGCACAGGAGCCTCCTGCTGTGGGCAGAACAAAAGGAAGAGCTGGTGCAGCAGGGCGAGCGGGGCCGCCGGGAGCTGGAGACCAGGTGGGCGGGGCCGCGGGGAGCTGGGGACCAGGTGGGCGGGGCCGCGGGGAGCTGGGGACCAGGTGGGCGGGGCCGCGGGGAGCTGGGGACCAGGTGGGCGGGGCCGCGGGGAGCTGGGGACCAGGTGGGCGGGGCCGCGGGGAGCTGGGGACCAGGTGGGCGGGGCCGCGGGGAGCTGGGGACCAGGTGGGCGGGGCCGCGGGGAGCTGGAGACCAGGTGGGCGGGGCCGCGGGGAGCTGGGGACCAGGTGGGCGGGGCCGCGGGGAGCTGGAGACCAGGTGGGCGGGGCCGCGGGGAGCTGGAGACCAGGTGGGCTGGGGCGGGTGAGGGGGGGCGCATCACGCCCCTCAGCCTCAGTGTCCCCCACCACCAACAGGGCCACCCCTTTCCCAGGCTCATCTACAGGAGAGGGGGTGCCTGATGGGGCAGCAGGGGCAAAGTGTTCTCCAGACTCCTCCAGGCTGGGCCATCACCCCACACCCACACACCTGCCCCGACGTCCTGCCCCAGGCGCACTCCCCACCCCTCGGGGGCAGATCTACCACCCTGGGCCCAGCAGAGATGGGTGCCATGAGCCGTGCGTGCACCCGCACGCACACTCCTCACCCTGGGTGTCAGGGTATGGACCAAGAACACCACCACACCCCCAGCCCTGAAGCAGGACCCACGAACCCCCTGGCCCTGCAGGGGCTCCTGGGCTGCGAGGGAGCTGCAGGTCATCACCCCGCCCATTGTGCCCCCTCCATCTTGCCCTGAAGTGACCTCACACTCTCTGCCCTCTGGTTTCCGGACCTCAGTCAAGGGCGCCTGGAGCAGCTGGAGGAGAAGGTCTCAGGGCTCAAGAAGGAGCTGGTGTCCGCCCAGGAGGCGCTGAACTCGGCCCGGCTGCAGAGGGACGTTCTGGAGAGCGAGAGGGAGGGTCTGCACAGAGCCCTGGCCCGGGTACACTTCCATGCCTGGCCCTCTGCCACCATCCGCTGGGGCCCACCTCCCCCCACTCACTTGTCTCCTCCCGCTCCTGCGCCCTCAGTCCATCCCCAGAGCTCCCAAAGCCACCCGGGGTGGGGGTGGGGGGGCTCCTGGGCCTCCAGGCAGTGGGCACCGGCCTACCCTCCCTGACCCCTAGCCACACCCGCCTCTCTGTGCCCTCTCCCTTGGTCACCCTGCCACCTCTCCTGGATGCAGCCTGACTGCCCAGGGGCGCATCGTGTGTCTCAGAGGCCCCCCCACCCTGCCCCACCCAGAGCTTCGGCTCGCACGTCTCCCTCCACAACGCGGGGCTCGCTCCCTCCCCAGCACCGACAGCTCTGACGTCGTCGGGGTGACAGCCGCCCCCCACCCCCACCCCGCCCTAGGCCGAGTCCAGCAACACTGACCTGGAGCTGCTGGTGACCCGGCTGAAGTCGGAGGGTGTGGAGCAAAGGGACTCCCTGGCCAAGATGGCTGCCCTGACGGAGGGGCTGGCTCGGGACAAAGGCGCCCTGGGCCACCGGGTCCTGCAGGTGAGGCGAGGGGCCCGGGCTGGCCGTGTGGCTGAGCCCAGGTCCCCCTGGCGACCCCGCGTCTCCACTCCTCCGTTCCTGCGCGGAGAGCGGGTGTGGGGGAGAGGCCCAGGGGCACAGCGGTGCCTGCCAGGCCCGCGGGACTGAGGGTGCGCGTGGCGCACGGGCCTGGACGCGGACCCCTCCCTGTCCCCACCCGCGGCAGCTGGAGCAGGAGCGGGAGCAGCTGCGGGAGCGGCAGAAGGCTCTGGAGCAGGAGCGGGCGGGTGCCCTGGAGCGGCTGGGGCCGGTGCGGCAGGCCTGCGGGCGCCTGGAGGAGCGGCTGCGGGGGCGGGAGGCCGCCTTCGAGCGCCAGAGGGCCCGGCTGCAGGAGCAGGTGGGCCAGGTGAGGCGTCCGCGGGGCTGCCCCTGCCCCCCTGGGGTGTGGAGGGTCACGGGGCCCCTTCAGAAGTCCGGCGGGCTCGGGGCACCAGGGACTTCCGGCTGCAAAGCTAACAGACTTGGCTAGACTCGAAGCCGGCGTCGAAGAGGGCTCCCCGGAGGTGGTGGCAGCGGTGGCGGAATTGGGGGGGGGGTTGGTAGAGGGTAGAGACGGCGGGGGGTGGGGGGAGCTGCAGAGGACGCTTACATAGGGCCTGCCCCTGGCCCCTGGTTTCCACACGCTTGGGGGTCAAGGGCTTCACGGCTTCCCTCTTTGTGTCGTTTCTCTCCTCCCGGACCACGTCCCCACTTGCCGTGGGCTCGTTCACCGACGCGGCATTCTCGGACCTTCTGTGGACGCCAGGCTCTGGCCCAGCACGGGCTCCGGGGAGCGCCACTGAGCGGGGTTGCTTTCTTCTAGTCCCAGGTGTTGCCCCGCGTGGAGCCCTGTGCTGGCAGCCTTGTGCCCCCGGCGGCATTCAGACCGCATGTCCCCTGCCTCCTCTGGGACTCGGCTCAGCCTCCCTCAGTGTCTCAGGCTCTGTCCCATCTCTTCCGGTGGGTCGCGGGTTCCCCCTTCTTTCACTGAAGTGGGATTTACACTCGGGGAGCCAGTGCACGGTTCAGCGAGTTGTGACGGTTGTGTGCATCGTGTAGCAAGCACCCAGGAGACGTGGACGGCCTCCCCTGGCCCTGGGGTCAGCACCGTCCCAGGCAGCCTCTATTCTGACGTGCCCCCCCCCACCCCCCGCAGCCTCCCGCACTGGCTTCACCTGTAGCAGAACCGTAGGTTTTGTGTCCACCTTCTCTCTGGGGGGGATGTCTTTGCAAGTTCTGACATTGTTAGGTGTATCAAGCGGGGGTGGGGGGGGGCGCTGACGACACAGTAATATTCCGTTGTACAAATAAACCACATTCACTCACCCATTTACTTGCTGCTGGACATTTGGGTTGTTTCCAGTTTGGGGCTGTAATGGACAAGACTGCTGTGAACATTGGTGCACAAGTTATGTACATATTTGGGAGTGAAACTGTCCGGTGCTAGGTGTGCGTTGAACTTAATAAGAAACTGCTGAACAACTTCCAAAGCGATTGTATTACTTTATTCTACTGCCAGCAGCACAGCGTGGGGGGGACGAGGGGGTTCCAGGTGCTCCTCAGACTTGTCAACGTTTGGCATCATCAGTTTTTGCTTTTTAGCTGTTCTGTGTGTGTGAAGCTAGGTACCGTTGTGGTTTTAATTCTCATTTCCTGGATAACAAATGATGTTGAGCACATTTGCATATGCTTATTGGAAACTCGTATACCTTATTTTGTCAAGTGTCTGTTCGAGTCTTTTGCCCATTTTTTAGTGTGTGTGTGTGTGTGTTTGTGTGTGTTTTGGCTCCGGACGTATAGGAAGTCTTCATATATCCTGAACACGCGTACTCTGTCAGATGGATGTACTTAGAAGAGTTTGCTCAAGTTCGTGACTTGCCTATGCATTTTCTTAGTGCTGTTTTTGATGGACAGAAAATTTTAACTTTGGCGAAATCCAACTTGCCAAGTTTTAAAAAAATGTATGGCTAGTATTTTCTAGGTGCTGCTGGGACATTTCTGTGTAGGACAAGGAGAAGAAAAGACCCTCCAGTGTTTTCACCTGGTTCTTACATGTAGGTCTGTGATCACTTCATGTTGATTTTTCCGTATGGCAGTGGCTCTAAAAGTGTGTTCCCTAGACCAGCGGCATCAGCATCACCCGGGAACTAGATAGAAATGCAGATTCTTAAAATTCCCCACTCAGAACCTACTGAATCAGTCAGTTAAGCGTCCAACTTCAGCTCAGGTCACGATCTCACAGTTTGTGAGTTCAGGCCCCACATCGGGCTCTGTGCTGACCGCTCAGAGCCTGGAGCCTGCTTCAGATTCTGTTTCCTTTTCTCTCTGCCTCTTCCCTCCTCAAGCTCTGTCTCTCTCTCTCAAAAATAAATAAACATTAAAAAAAAAATTTTAAAAACCCCAACCGAATCAGAAACTCCAGGATGGGTGGCAGAAATCTGGATTTTCAGAAACCCTCCAGGTGATTCTGATGCATACAAAAGTGTGAGGACCGCAGGTACGTCGTGTGAAGTAGGCATTGAAGTCTGTTATTTTCCAGATGAATATCCAATTGTTCCAGCACCAGTTTTTACAGACTGTCCTTTCTCCCTTGAATTACCTGAGTAATTACGTGACTTGTTGAAAGTAAATCGATCATATATATGTGTGTATGTGCACAGATCAGCTTGTCGATCGGTACAAATCAATCTGTTCCTTCTTTCCCCAAAACCACACTGTCTTGGTTACTGTAGCTTTTCGGTAAGTCTTGAAATTAAGTAGTGTGACTCCCCCAGTCTTATTCTTCCTTTTCAAATGGTTTTCACTGCTCTATTTTTTTTTACATATCCATACATTTCAGAATCAGCTTGTGAATTTTTGTCCCCCGCAAAACCCTCCTAGGTCCTTGATTGGGATTGTGTTGACTCCATAGGTCAGTTTTAGAAGACTGGACACCTTCACGACATTGAGGTGTCCATCCAAGAAAACGTGGAATATCTCTCTTTCTTTACTTAGTTCCCTCAGCTGTGTTTTGTGCTCAGTGTAGGGGTCTTGCACACATTTGATTACATTAATTCTTGAGTTTGATATTGTGAATTGCCTTGTTGTTTTAATTTTATTTTCCTGGTGTTCATTACTAGTGTATGGGATACAGTCTCATCTAGGAACTTTAAGTCATGCGACCTTGACAAAGTCACTCATGAGTGCCAGGCTTTTACATGCTCATAATCATGGCATTTGTGGATAGCCAAAAAAAGAATAGTTTTACTTTCTTTCTGATCTTGGTGACTTTTATTTCTTTTTCTCTTGATGCACTGACTAAAGAGCCACAGCACAAAGTTGAAAAGAAACGGTGAGAGTGGCCATGTTTTCACCGATCCCAGTCACGGTGAAGGAATTCAGTCTTTCACCGTCTTGGATGATGTTCTCTGTAGGCTTTTCACAGATCCCCCTTAATACACTAAGGATGTTCCCTTTCATTTCTAGTGTGATGACAGGATTGTTTTTTTAATCTTAGATGAGTTTTGAATTTTTTTAACATCTTTTAAAAAATACTTATTCATTTTTGAGAGAGAGAGCGAATCCAAAGCAGACTCCAGACTCTGAGCTGTCAGCACAGAGCCCGACGTGGGGCTCAAGCCCACGAACCATGAGATCATGACCCGAGCTGAAGTTGGACGCCCAACTGACTGAGCCACCAAGATGCCCTGAATCTTGAATTCCTTTAACTGCTTTTATTTTATAAAGTGATAATATCATTGTTCTCCTCATTCTGTTAATGTGGTGGATTATAGGGGCTCATGTTTTTAATGTCACAACAACCTTGCATACCTGAGATAAAGCCTACTTGGCCATAAGTTAATAGCCTTTTTATATATTTTTGGATTCAGTTTAATAACATTTTGTGAAGGATTTTTGCATTGATATTCACGAGAGCTATTCATCTGTGATTTTCTTTTCTCATAGTGTTTTTCTCAGTTTTGGAACCAGGGACTCATAAAAGAAGTTGGGAAATTTATTTACTTCTTGAATGTGTTTTGACATTGGTGTTGTTTCTTCCCTAAATGTTAGTAGAATTTGCTAGTGAAGTCATTTCAGTCTGACATTTCCCTTGTGAGAAAAGTTTTGATAAGGAATTCAAGTTCTGAAACAAATGTAGCATTCCTCTGCTCTCTGTACCTTCACTACCGTGCGGTTCAAGCTATCTTCTCATTCCCCGTGTGACTTCTCTTTTGGCCTGTGGCTTATTGATGTACATTGCCTAACTCCCAAACACGGGGATTTTCCTGTGTTTGGAAATACCTACTTGTTACCCATTTCTAACATAATTCCATTGTGGTCAGAAAACATACTCCATGTTATCTGAATAGATCTAAAGGTACTGAGGCACGTTTTATGGCCCATCGTATCTTGTTGAGCATCCCATGCTCATGTGAGAAGGGTGTGCACCATGCCACTGGTGGATGGAGAGTCCGTGAATATCAATTAGGTCAAGTATTCTTTAAAACTTCCATGTCCTCACTGTTTTGGGGTTTGTTTGTCTTATATGTTTTACTTGGCTGGTTGTTTTGTCCCCTTGTTCTAATCATTAGGGCTGGAAGGGCATTAAAATCTCCATCTATGATTGTAGGATTGTCTCTTTCAGCCTTTAGTCCTGTCCATTTTTGCCTCATGTTTTGAATTCCTATTATTAGGTGGATACACATTAAGTAGTTCATGTCTTCATGATGCGTTAACTTTTCATTGTTATAAAACATTCCCTCATCTCTTTTTCTAGATACCTACTTTTTGTGATATTGATTTAGCCATACCAGTTTTGTTGTGCTAAGTGTTTTCATTGTATATGTTTCCATACGTTTACTTTCAATTTGTCTGTTTCTGTGTATTTAAAGTGTGTTTCTTATAAAAAGCATATTATTGGGTCTTGCTTTTATTGTTACTCTGACAGTCTCTACCAATTAGTAGAGTGATTGTACCATTTACATTTAGTGTAACCATTGATATGTTGGGTTGAAACATCTTTGTATTTGTTTTCTTGGTATTTGTTTTCTATTTGTCTCATTAAAAAAAAAAACATTTTATTTTCCTCCCTTCTGGCCTTTTTTGAGTTAGTTACATATTTATGTAGAATTGCATTTTGTGTTGTCTGTTGATGTTTCTAAGCTATAGTTCTTTTCCTTATTATTTTAGTAATCACTCTAAAATTATGATATGCATTGTTCATATTTAAATAATATTTTACTACTTCAAAAACAATTTAAGACCCTTCCAGCAATGTATTACGTTCACCCCTCTCATCCTTTGTGCTCTTCACGCTATGTATTTTGTTTCTACATGTGCTATTATAAACCCTACCATATATTATTAAAATTTTTGCTTTAAACAGTCACACACACACACAAACATACACACACACACACACACACACACACACACTCCAGTTATCTGGCAAAATTCTTTATCTGCATAGGTATATTAAGTGTAATCTTTTTCAAGTCTTTTTCTGATAACTCCATCATCTAGATCCCCTAATGGCTCTCTTTCTATTATCTTTCATCTCTTGGCTTTCAGTCATTTGTCTTGCCTGCTGATATCCATAATAGAATATATTGAATAAGACTTTATGTTTTTGTAGGGATAACTTGAGGCTCTGAATGATACCAACTTTTTCCAGAGGGAATTTGTTTTGATCTTGGGAAATCAAAGCAGGGGCAGATCAGTTTTATCCAGTCCTGGATCAAGCTGGTTTGTAACTGGGGTTCAGTCTTTTGTGAGGAGCAATCTATTTCCCGTGCACCCCGGAATATAACATAGCTCTCCTGTCTCCTAGCTGGAAGTGTGGGGTGTTGACCAGGGCCTCCATATTTTGGTGAGCCCTAACTGCAGATTTTGTTTCTCAGTTCTGTAAGACTGCCCAAAGTTCTACCTGACTTCTCAGACTCTCACCTACCATTTCTCATTCACATTCATGGTCCCTTGACCCTGTACTTCTTGGGAGTTATTTAAAAAAAAAAAAAAAGCAATAAAAAAACCAATATAGAATCTGAGTCTCCCCTCCTTTCTGATGTTTTCTGTTTTCTCCTCTCAAACCCCAGCTGCTTTGGTAGCTTTGAATGACACGTTAGGTCTTCCTGATCTTATAAGCCCATTGAAACCATAAGCCAAGTTCCCAGACTTTTAGCCAAGGCTTTATGCATGGCTGCTAAGGTTCTGGGCCTTGCACGACTTGGGATCTGGAGAATACCTCAAGGAAGATATGTGATGAAGCGCTGGGCTCAGCTGGATACATGTCTCCTTGGCTCTTGGCTACTTGGCATCTCTTATGCCCTCAGTTATATTAGACATACATCGTATAGATTTTCTATCTGTTCCAGGTGGGAGGGTGGGTCTTTAACAACCTCCCTCATCATTACAGAAGCAGGAAGTTCTGGTCTTTATGTTTGAAGAATATTTTTACCGGCCATGGAATACTAGGATGGCCATTATTTCCTTCAGCATTTTGATGAATTCATCCACCATCTTCTGACTTTCATTGTTGCTGTTTAGAAGTCAAATGTCAGTCTTATTGTTGCTCATTTTAAGGCAATGTGTGTTTTCCCCTGATTGTAACAGATCTATTTCTTCATCTTTGGTATTCAGAAAGTTTAGTATACTCTATGTGCTGTTTTCTTTGTACTTATCCTATTGGAGGATTGAGGCTCATTTTAAATCTGTGGCTTGATGTAGTTTATTAGATTTGGGAAATTCTTGTGCAGTGTCTGTTCAAATATTCTCTCTCCTTTCTTTCTGTGACTCTAATTGTACATATGTTGGACCTTTTTACTTTGTCCCATAAGTCTATTACACTCTCTTCTGTGTTCTTCCTCCTTTTTTCTCTTCATGATTCAGTCTGAACACATTCTTTTGTCTATCTTCCAGATTATTAGTTCTCTTTTCCATCTAAGCTGGCATTGAACTCATACATTTATTAATTTTGCTTATTGTATTTTTAAATTATATTGTTTATATTTAGTTTCTAGTTCTGTTGTGAAGTTCTGCATCTTGCCATCCATCATCTTGAACACTTAGTCACAGCTATTTTAAACTCTGTGTCTGACAACTCCAATATCTGGGTACCCAAGGGGTCAGGGAGGCATCCGTGTTTATATTATTACTTTTTTTTCCTGCCATATCATCTTATCTCCTGATATGCCTGGTAATGTTGATTAAATGCTAAATATCTTAGGTAAAAAAACCTGTAGAAATAACTTCAGGATCTTGATGACACTGTTCTTCTTGCTCTGGTCCTGGCAAGAAGTGAAGGTAGATGACCACCATAGTCCCTGGTTGAAGGGCTTCAAACCGAGCTTCAGACTTTATGAGAGATGGTCTACTTCCGATTCACCACCACTACCAGGGTGAAGTCCTGCAGCGAATACAACTCAGAGCTGCAGTGTTTGTTCGGGCCCCTCTGCTAGGATGGCTCTGAGCTTGAGTTTTTTGTTCCCCTAAGACCAGAGTGCTGTCAGAAGCTCTCCTTGGCTTCTCAACTTCTCAGCCAAAACTTTTAAATCAAATTCTGAGCAGAGAAGAGGTACCTCGTTCCTCTGTGTCCCTTCCTCTGAGGTCCCAGCTGCCTCGGCAGCTCTCAGAAGCTCTGTGCAGATTCCTGTGTTATGTTCCGTCCAGGTTCCTGTGATGCTCTTGATGGAAGTGTCGGTCTGCAGCAACCAGGTCCCCTGCCACTTTCTATGGCCATCACTGTGTGATGTTTCCTGCCCCCTGGACCCTTGTGGGCTGACCCGGGTTGCCATTTAGATTGGCAGCTGGCTCCTCCCTGGGAGTGCTCAGTTCAGGGATGCCTCCATCGTGGCTACAGGCACCAGGGCCCCTCTGCTGTGAACACACACGTACTTCTGAGGTCCAATTCGTCTTATGCCCACCACCCTCCTCCCCACCCTTCCCTCCTTGCCATTCTGCACGAAATCGCTTCTTTTCCCTGAGCGGGCCCCCCTCACCCTCCCACTCCCTGCTGGACTGTCCCTTCCCCCTCCTCTAGGTCACGTGCAAGAAGCAGGCCCTGGAGGAGCAGCTCGCCCAGAGCCTGCAGGACCAGGAGGCCCAGCGGGACACGCTGCAGAGGACCCTGCAGGAGAAGGAGGCTCTGTCTGAGGAGCGGGCCCAGCTGCTGGCCAAGCAGGAGGCCCTGGAGAGGCAGGTCCGGCTCACGGCTGAGGAGGCGGCCGAGCTCAGGTACCTGGGGCCCTACCAGCAGGTTCTGTCCACACGGCCTCGCCCTCGAAGAGCCCGCAGTGCGGCAGGGGACAGGCACTCACTCGGCGACTGTAGGGCAGGGCAATGTTATGTCTACATGGGAGAGAGGCTGTGAATGAAGGGCAGACACAGAGCCTGGCTGAGACGAGCAACTAGAAGAATTGAATCCAGTGAGAGTCCCAGGATGGCCCTCCTGAGAGAGGTGGCCACACTGGCCAGATAGCAAGTGCCAGAAACCCAGTCCAGACCAGCAGAAGGAAGGCATGGGATGTCCTGCTCAAGGAGTCTAGGTTCAGGATACGCATGGCTTCAGGCAAGGCTGGATCCAGGTGTTCCCACAGTGCTGTCAGAATCCTGCCTCTCCCTGCTCAGTGCTACTTAACTCAGGAGACTTTGTTCTCAGGCAGAGTCGGGGTGCGAGGTGGCAAATGGTCAGTGGCCACCCCAGGCTCCCTCCTCCAGCAGACACAGTGTCCTCCTCCCCCCAGAAACCCAAAAGCTGCTGCCATTGGCCATATTGAGCCATTTGATATCCCTGAACCAGTCCTGGGAGTCGTAAGGCTCAGACTGGCAGGCTGGGGTCACACGCCCATCCCTGAAGCCAGGCACAGTGTCAACCCCAGGGAACCATGAGGCTGAGGGCAGGGCCAGAGCGAGCTTCAAAAATCAGCAGGGGCCACTTCCAGAAGACGTGAAATAGGCACTTGTAGGTAAGAACGGGGGTGCCCTTCAGGCTGTCACCTGGTAAGCTGAGCTGGTCCCATGGCCTCTGCAGCAATCCAAAAGCTGGTTGCTTTCTGTCACCAAACTTGTGGGCTCTCTTGAGAACATCTAAGTATTTTTGTAGAAAAGGTTTCCTCCTGGAACTCCAGAACCTGGGGGTCACCAGAACCCTTGAGTCCCAGGTCCTTGAACATCCTCACAGACAAACCTCTTTTGCAAATGAAAGTTCGCACAGAAACAGGAACGGAAAACCTAACAAAGGCCTGCTCCGGGTCAGCAGGAGCAGAGGGTCCCTGCCTGTCGCCCCCTTCCAGGCCCCACGGGTGCTCAGACAAGCAGGGGTTGGAGGGCCCCTGTCACCTGTCAGTATTTGCTGCCCAGATCACGGACAGAGGCTGGGCAGAGGCCGTGGCAGCCCAGGGTCCTCCCCGTAGGCTCTGCCCCGATCACTGGGCAGCCCTGTGGCCCCAGACAGTCACCTGCTCATTAAACAGCACTTTACGGTGACCGGTCTGAGCTTCCGGTGACAAGGCTGCTGGGGGCTTGTCCTGAAATCACATATGCTGGCACAGGGTGCCGCCTAGCTCCCACGGTAGGTGTTTGTCTGGCTGGCTCCATGGGCCGGAGGGTCTGGCCACTGCGGTTTTAATGAGCTCCCGGGTAATGTGGATAACCACCAGGTGCGAGAAGTCCTGCGGCAGCTCTTTGCCTCTCCGTGGCGGGCTGATGACAGAGGACCCCGGGTTTCAAGCTCCTCCAGCCCCCACATCCAGGCCCTGACCAGGCTGCAGCGCTAGGGGCGCATGCCCGGTTGAGGGGTTGCTGGCTCGCTCGGCACCCGGAGAGGTGGATGGAGGGTGTCTGCCTGCATCCTGCCTGCGCCCTCGCTGGTCACGCCGGGCCTCTGCTCCAGGAGGCTGAGGTGCTCTTGGGCTCCCAAGGAAGGAGAGACCGGACACACCCTTAGATTCCCAGGCTTTGGGGTGAAAGAAGATTCTGGTGTCTGAGCGGCAGAGACCGCTTCTCCCAGAGGGGACCAGGCTGCTGTCTGGGAGGAGGTGGGTTCGAGGTGCTGGGGAGGGCATCCGAGGCAGCCCCTGCTGCCTTCTGTTCACACAGAAGCGGGGAGCAGGGAACGTGAGGTGCTTACTAGGATGGGGACTGGAAGGGGGCACTGGGGACATCGGAGGAGTGAAGTTTCTGGGTTCTGCAGGCAAGAGCGAGCCCTGGACGGTGTCGACACGCCCAACCCCCCCACCAAGGTGGCAGCGGTGAGCAGGGTCCCCCGGGGCCCGCGGCCCTCCCCGACCCATCGATTTGTGTGGGGATGTGTGTCTGCCGTTTGTGTGCTCATGTGCATATTTTTGTGTGTCTGTGGTGTGTGCACGTGTGCTGTTTGGTTGGCAGATGTTTTCACCGTAAAACACCTCGCGTGGGGCCAAGCACAGTATCGGTTACAACGTGCTCGCTGGCTGGTCGACGACCGGTGGGCTGATTGGTTGTCTTCTGACAACTCCTTCAAGCCACTTCACCCCCCTCCCCGGGAATGAACGCTGCTCTGAGTTGCAGGTATTTTCTGCACATTTGTGTCTGCGTGCACAGAGACACCGCGGCAGCTTTCGTACGCGGTGGACGCTGGGCGTGCCCTTCCGCTCTGACACGTTGCTTCTCAGAGATCAGAGAAGAGAGTTTCCTCGTCCTCGATAACAACTCACTAGATGCACCGTCATTTCTAGAACATTCTACCACTTAGCATTTCTAGAACATTCTGCCACTTAGCATGGAAGCCACATCCAGTTAGTGCGCGATATAAGGCTGCAGTGAGCATCCTTGTACGTGTGTAGTTGGTTCATGTGTATTTCTAAAGAACCGACACTTGGGAGTGGAATCGCTGGCTCCAGGATAGGCACGCTTTAAATCTTGAAGTTTCCTAGCCTCCCCTCCACAAAGAAAATGGTCCTCGCACCCTTGCCAACATTGAATATAAACATTGTTTAAAGTTGTGTCAATCTGGTGCTTGGTCAATGACACCACATGGTTGTCATTTGAATCTCCTTGAGTACCAGTAGGGTGAGCAAACTTTATATGTTCATTCCCCCTTTGCATTTTCTTTGTGAATAACAGTCATTTTTCTCATTTTTCTGTAGGATCAGCTGACCTTCTGTCATTGATTCGTAGGAGCTCTTTGCATATGATGGATATTAACTCTTTGTCCCTTGTTTTTAAGTTGGTTTGTGAAATCTTTCTGCATGAGCCCCCAACCCCTTTAAGTGTATTCAGATCTGCTGGCCTCTTTATTTTTGTCTTCTCGGTTTTGTGTTTTGCTTACAAACTTTATAAAATACCTTTCTCTATTTTTTCTATGGTTTTTATAGTTCTGAGTTGTTTATTTGTTGTTGTGCTTTGTTTTGTTTTGTTTTTCATTTAGCTTTTTAATCCACCTGAAAGATTATTTTGCGCAGGGCCTAATTTGGTTTTAGAGATTTCAAATGAATGATGGGCCATGCCTGGCTGGCTCTTGGTAGATCCCACGACTCTTGATCCAAGGGTCGTGAGGTTAAGCCCACATTCAGCGTGGACCCTACCTAAAAAAAAAAGAGTTAAAAAAAAAGGAATGAGATGTTCATTCTGTTTATCTTCTGATTGATGAGCCCAGCCTCGGTGGGCACTGTTCCGTTATCTAGCTAAAGGACTCTGCACCGTCCCTCATCAGCAGGACCGCCTGGGTGACCTGCTCCACTGTCTGATGACTCTGCAGGGCTGAGAGGGACTCTCTGGAGAGAAGCCTCTTTGAGACCCAGCAGCTGGTGATGCAGCTCCAGGCACAGCGGGAGCAGCTGGAGGGACAGGCCCGGAGCATGCGGCTCGCTCGGCAGGCCCTGCAAGGTGCTCCTCGGGCAGGCTCTCTCTGCTCCGCTCTCCCCTCAGTGGAGCTCAGTCCCCAGATGTGCTGCTCACCCTCCCCAGTCCCCTGAAGGGACACGAACACAGGCCTGGAGCTCACGTGGCTGATCGGGTCATGCCACTGTTGTCTAGGAGGGCCGGCCACCTGCACAGCCTGCTCTCAGTGCCGGGCCCAGGCGCAGAACTGGGCTGCGGCCACGGGGTCAGCATGGTGGCTCCCTACCCAGCTCCCGTGCTCCCTTCCCAGGCCCCGTGCTCCCTGCCCAGCGCCCCTGCCTTGTGTGGGCCCGGCCAGAGCCAATACAAGGTGACAATTAGGACATACACTGCAGTGGGGCACGGAGTGCATTCATTGTCCCACTGGCTCTGGCAGCCTCCTCAAAGCAGGTGGCTGTCACCCCATGGGGCCATCACTCCACAGGGAGTCTGTGAGGGCCACAGGGGTTCCATGCTGTGGGGGCCCTGTGGCCGGTCCCTGATGCCTCTGTCACTTTCACAGTGGAAATGCAGCAGCTGAGAAGCGCCTGGGAGGTCCAGGAGACAAAGCTGCAGTGGGACGTGGGGAGGCTTCAGCGGCAGGTGGCACAGCAGGAGCAGGACTTGCAGCTGGCCCTGGAGAGCCAGGCGCTGGCCCACCACGAGGACCTGGCTCGGCTCCAGAGGGAGAAGGTCTGCTTCCGTTGGGCCGCTGCTGTGTGGTCACTTCCCAGGAGACTGCCATGTCCCAGAAGCCAGCAGACACATGGGGGAGGGAAGCTTAGGAGACCAGCCAGGCGAGAGGTGCCCCAGCCATACCGGGGCCGCACCCAGAGGAGTCGAATAGTTCACGTGGGCGGTCCAGGGCCTGGAGCATTGTGCAGGGGGGGTCTTCTCCCCCACAGAAGAGGCCAGACCTCGGGTTGGCTGGCCTGGCTGCAGTCTGAGGCCCGGTAGCCGGAGGGAGCTCCCTCCTCCCGCTAAGCTGTCCCACTGGCCACAGGCCCCTGCGAGGTCTTGTTTAACATGTTACACATCTTCTGAATGTGGGGGCTGGGAGAGGTAGATGGGCCACTACATAGGGACGGCAGGTGGCGAGACCCAGCTCTTGCTTTAATGTCATTGTGTGAGACAAAGGGTGTTTAGCTGACTGGAGTGGCCATTCCTGGGGTCCTGTCCTGTCCTGACGTCCCATGAACCGGGTCTCACTCGGGACTACAGGTACCTGCTGGCCTCACATGTCCCGACTTATGCAGTCTTCATAGCCTGTTCCTTTGCATTGGCCCAGGAGTCCCTGAGTCTGTCTCTGACAGAGGAGAAGGAAGTGGCAGCTCACCGGTTGGAACAGGAGAAGAAGCTGGTAGCAAAGAATGCGGCCAAGAGGGAGGCTCTGAAGGAGGAAATTCAGAGCCTAAAGCATGAGCGGGATGAGAGTCTCCTCCAATTGGAAAATGAGATGCAAGAGGTGATGGGGGACTTTCAGGCAGTGGGGAACCCTCACATTCCACCTCACCATGCTTTCTCTGACCCACAAAGAGGGCTGACCTTTCCAGATCACTGCTATTGAAGCTTCAGTCTTCACAGCAGTCCCAGTCGACAGACATCCACCCACCTACTTATCCATTCATCCATCCATCCATCCACCAATCCATTTATCCATCCATTCATCCACCAATCCATCCATTCACCAATCCATCCATCCACCAATCCATCCACCAATCCATCCATCCACCAATCCATCCATCCATTCACCCATCCATCCATCCATCCATCCATCCATCCACCAATCCATCCATCCATCCATTCACCCACCCATCCATCCATCCATCCATCCACCAATCCATTTATCCATCCATTCATCCACCAATCCATCCATTCACCAATCCATCCATCCACTAATCCATCCACCAATCCATCCATCCACCAATCCATCCATCCATCCATCCATCCATCCATCCACCAATCCATCCATCCATTCACCCATCCATCCATCCATCCATCCATCCACCAATCCATCCACCAATCCATCCATCCATCCATCCATCCATCCATCCATCCATCTATCCACCAATCCATCCACCAATCCATCCATCCATCCATCCATCCATCCATCGATCCATCATCCATCCATTCACCAATCCATCCATCCATCCATCCATCCATCCATCCATCCATCTATCCACCAATCCATCCACCAATCCATCCATCCATTCACCCATCCATCCATCCATCCATCTATCCACCAATCCATCCACCAATCCATCCATCCATCCATCCATCCATCCATCCATCCATCATCCATCCATTCACCAATCCATCCATCCATCCATCCATCCATCCATCTATCCACCAATCCATCCACCAATCCATCCATTCATCCATCCATCCATCCATCCATCCATCCACCAATCCATCCACCAATCCATCCATCCATCCATCCATCCATCCATCTATCCACCAATCCATCCACCAATCCATCCATCCATCCATCCATCCATCCATCCATCCATCCACCAATCCATCCATCCATCCATCCATCCATCCATCCATCTATCCACCAATCCACCAATCCATCCATTCACCAATCCATCCATCCATCCATCTATCCATCCATGCACTTGACTGTCCTTCCATTTGTCATCATCAATCCATTTATTTGAATATCCATCCTTCTATGTATACACTTAGCTCTCCTCCCACATACATGGCCATCTATCCACATACCCGATTTTCCATTCACACACCTAACCATACATCTATCCATCAATTTCCTTAAGCATCCATCAATGATCCACGCACTCAACCATTCATGCATTCATATGACCATCCATCTATGCAACCACTCACTTGACCATCTGTCCATCCATTCACTTAAACATCCTTCCCTCTATCCACACACTCAGCTGTCCATCCATATCCACCATCCATCTCTGTGTCTGACCATCCCCCCACCTGATCATCCAGCTAGTGTGTAGAGAACTGAGCACGGGCATGGAAGCTGGACCAATGCAGACAGAGTAAAAAGGCCCCACTGACCCGACTCGGGACAAGGGCTGCCTCTGGAGTGATGCCCCTCCCTGAGCAGGGATGTGGAATCAAGAACACAACACATCCTGGCAGAGGCTTTAGCACCCAGCATTCTGCTGCAGCCTCCCCTTGTGGAGGCCCCCTGACCCTCACAAGCATGCCCCCCCCCCAAATCCTGCCAGGCCCTGTCACTGAAAGAAGAAGAGAGGAGGCTGCTCAGGGAAGAACTCTTCAGAGCCATGCAGGAGCTGGGACAGGTGCGGCAGGAGGCCCAGAGCCAACAAAAGCAAGCCGAGGTGAGCCCTGTGTGCCCAAACCAGACACTGGGTACCCAGCCTGGCCACCTGCATTGCCCAGCAGGCTCAGGCAGACCCTCAGATGCACCCCCTTCCTTCCTGGTCCCAGGGACACAGCCCTGTCTACCCTCCAGGAAATGTCCAGGTCTCCTGCTGGGAGGGGGCACTGTCTTAATGGCAAGGAAAGGCCCAGTGAACCAAAGCCGGCTGGGGGGTGGGGGCTTCCAAGAGCCAGTCCCTACTCGCCAGCAGCGGGCCTGGCCAGAAAGGGCCCAGAGAGGAGGGCCTGGGGCCGCAGGTGAGCCAGCAGCAGAGGCGGGCAGGACCCAGCCCTGTGCCCCGCCCAGCCCCATGTACATCCAGCCTTGCCTGTCTGTGCACTTGAGATCCACTTGGCAAAACGGAACTGCAGGAAATGCAGCCTCTTGGGGCTGGCTCATTAGAGACGTGCGTCCAAAGGAGAAACCAAACTGGGAAAGGCCAGCACTGTGCCTGAGGCAGACCCTCGCTGGAAAGGACACCACAGAGAGTCTCCAGCTGAGCCAGGAGAAAGGCATCCCCGAGGGACGAGGGACAGGAGAGACCCCCCGTGGGTAGCCGCCCACAGGTACACTGAGGCTGCCTCAGGCAACGAGCTGGGGCCACCCAGGGCTCCAGACTCCATCAGGAGCCCGTGTCCAGGGAACAGGGCAGGCAGCGACCCTGGGGACCCTGTGTCCCCACCCCATGTGTGGAGCTGGGCCCCCACTGCTCTCTCCAGTGGGGGAGGCTCAGCCTATTATGAAATGCAGTGCAGTCCCACCAGTGTAGGCAAGGTGGGGATGACCCCTGCCCCCGCTGGGGGAGGTGGCCAGAGCTAGGTGAAAGGACCACGGCGAGCTCAGGGGAGGGCTGTCTGCAGCGGGGTCAGGACCCCGGGGGCGGGCACTGAGCAGAGGCAGGCAGGGAGCAGCCCAGAGACCCACGGGGCATTTCTCGCACCCCACAGACTGCAGGGAGCCAGCGTGGTCCAGGGCAAGGCCAGGCCAGCACCTTGTCCCTTCTGCCTCCTGCCTGTGTCCTTCCAGCTCCTGTCACCTTCGTTTTTATTCTAGGAGACCCTTTTTCACGCTTGTCCCTGGTGTGTCCCAGCCCCCAGGTCAAAGGGTGAGATGCTCCCCTGGTGCTGAGTGAATGACTCAGCGAGTCAGGGACCGAGCGTGTGGACAGAACACCGGCTGCAGTGCCCGGCCCAGAACTGGTGTCGGAGCAGGAGCCACTGTCTCAGCGTCACTGACTCTGCACCTGCTCGAGCAGCAGCGGGCACTGAGAAGGCTGCCCGGCGGGGGCAGATGCAGAGCCAGCGGGGCCTTGGGGAGGCAGGGACACGCAGTCCTGTCCCAGGGGCACAGTCAGTAGGAAAGGGGGCTGCGGTTAGGAGCCGGCTGCCTTTCACCCCCTCCCCCCCCACCGCCAGACAGGGTCACTCTGAGCACCGCCACCCGGAGGGGCTCACGGCACCCAGAAAAGTCTTGTCCAAGAGCTCCTCTCCCTGGAGCCCCCGCCCTGCTCTGTCACGGGCTGGCCGGTGCTTCCGTGGGCACAGCTGGGAGGCGTGGGGGGGCCCACGGGGTGGTGCCCTCCTTCCTCCCGTTCCCACCGAGCTGCCCCGCCCATCCCACTCTCGTCAGGGAACCAGGGACTGCCCCCCCCCAGACCCTGGGAGCTGACCCCCCAACTCAGAGGGGCTGCTAGGGAGCCTTCCCCCTCTGTGCTGGCTGAGTCTCTGCCTGGACTGGGGATAGCCGGCCAGCCAGCGGGCGGGCACTTCAGCGAGCTCGTTAAGGGTCGTTTTGCCCCCTTGGCAAGGAACGTGGAAATTAAAACCCACTGAGGACGGAAGGAGAGGAGAAATGCCTGCTGAGGAAAACCAGTTGTGGGGTGACGTGAGAAAAGCCCCCTGGCAGGTGGAGGGGCTCCTGGGCTGTATCCTGTCACCCACAGCCTCTGCAGGGCCTTCCTAGCCAGGCCGCCACAGCAACGCTGGGTCCGCCCCGAGGGCACGGCCAAACGGGCCACCCAGGGTGATACCTGTCAGTGCAGGAGGACGGGAGGGTGGTGGGGGGTAATGCAGAAGGACGGCAGGGGCAAGGGGAGGAGGCACCAGTGAGGCTCCTTCACCAAGAGCAGGAGGCCAGGCCTCAGAGGGCCCCAGCCCACTAGCGCCCTGGGGCAGCGGCCTACAGAATCTGGGTGGGCGGGGGTGGGGCTCCAGTGCGGGGGCACCAGCACAGGCACCTGTGCCTCCCTGGGACACGAAGCCGGCTCCACTCCCCCCAGCCCCCCCGTGGGGGCCTAGACCACCCTGGGGCCAAGGCAGAGGCGAGGGGGAGCATACAGGCCGGGAAGCCAGGCGGGCCTCGGGCCCCAGGTGAGCAGGCAGCATCCTTGTTCATGGACAAGGAAAGCTCGGGCACTGCTTCCTAGCCTGGGGCCCAGGGGACCCCTCCTCCTCCAAGTGCCCACCGGGTAGTGCTGGAGAGGAGGGTCCAGGAGAGCAGATCCAGGCCAAGCTGAGTCCGATGAATGTCTGTGCTGCCTGAGTGTCTCTGCAGGGGGGCCTCCGTCTAGGGGGGGGTGTAGGCTGAGCCCCGTGGCCCCATTCCGGGCATGTCTGTGGGTGCTCGCGTGTTTAGGCTGGCAGGGACCGTGGGCATCCCCGAATGCCACCTGCCTATTTGAAAGTTCGGGAAACCAAGGGCCGGACTGACTGAGGGGCTCCTGTGTTCGCCTGGACTCGGGGACAGGGCTGTCCTGGGACCCACCTCCCCCCTTCCCTGCCACCACCATGTCTTCTGAGCTGGGGTCCACCTTTCTGGCCCTCCACCGATGGGCAGGGTCCCAGAGAGGGGGACTAGAGGCACGCCTCGGAAGGGCGAGCCCCCCGTGCACTGACCGCAGTGGACGTCCCAGACTACAGGACCACGGGACCCGGGCTGCCTCTCCCATGCCCACGTCCTGGGCACGAATGCCGAGCACACTGCCCAGCTGAGGGGGTCTCAAAGTCAGCCTCCTCTGAGGGCAGGGCCTGTCTCATTCGCCAAGTGGCTGTTCTTGGCCCCTCAGCTGAACGGCCCAACAGCAACATTTTAGGCTTGAAAGAGGTCAGCACCTGAGTCCCTGACTGGGTCCCCGCCCCCAAGCTGCCCTGGCCTGGTGGCCTGGAGACCCGAAAGGAAAGGCATGGGGGAAAGGGCCAGCCCCTCCGCGCGGGGAGACCCCCCCCCCATCACCACGTCCCCTCGGGGCCGGCAGCGGTGGCACGGGCAGTGGGCGGCATGGGAAGGCTGGCCCGGGGCTCTGCTCTGCCCGCCTTGTGCGGCCCGAGCGAGCCTCCGCCCGGCCCCGGGACAGCAGATGGCTGTCCACCGGCCGCTCAAGCCTTGGGCTGCCCCTGGATGCCGCGGCCAGCTTGCCGCTCTCTGCAGGCCACCGTCAGCGCCACGGCTGCGGAGCTGAAGGCCCTGCAGGCCCAGTTCGAGGACGCCATCTCGGCCCATCAGAGAGAGGCCGCGGCTCTGAGAGACAGTCTCCGGGAGATGGCGGCAGAGAGAAGCAACGCCGGGAGAGAAGTGAGGGGGTGCCAGGGGAGGGGTGCCGGGAGAAGGGGGGAGAGGTGCCGGGGAGGGGGAGGGGTGCCCGGAGACCCATCCGTCCCACCAGCCCTGGGCAGAGCCTGCGTGCGGTGGGTCTGGCCAGGCTCTGCCCACATGCAGCACGACGCACGGAGCCCAGGGGACTGGGCACTGGGTGGGGTGGAGCTGCCCTGGGGGTGCCCGGGGTGGGGCGGGTAGAGGGGCAGAGGTGTGGGGGGTTTGTGGTGTTTCCGGGGCCGACCGTGCGTGGACCCGGCCGCGGTCTCAAGGCTGCCGCAGGGGCCCCCGGGAGCCATGGGCCGGTGTCCTGCGGTGGGGGACAGTCTCGGGCAGGGCAGGCCAGGCCAGGCTGCGGCCCAGCAGGCAAGCAAGACTGAGGAGGTGTTCCTGAGGGAGACGTGACAGCACCTGGGGAGCCTGGGAGAGGGGAGGGCAGGAGGGCACGGGGATCTGGGCTGGGGGAGGGTGAGCCTGCGCCCAGGTGGGGCCGCGAGGACTGGGGGACCCGTGCCCTCCCCGGGCCAGGCGCCGAGGCCGGCAGGCAGCGCGCTGACCCAGAGCTCGGGGCGGGGGGGCACAAGCAGGCACCGGCTGCTGAGGCAGCAGCAGAGAGAGGGGGGCTCCTCAGCCCTCCCCCAGCGCCCCCAGGGGCAGGCCCCGTGGTGGAGGGAGAGGGAGGGAGAGAGCATGATTTAACATGACAAGCTGTTTACTTTGGCCCCCAAAGAGAAAGGTCTCCTTTCAACAGATTTCAAAGTCAGGCCCGGTCAGCGACCACACGGGGAAGCAAAATGAGATTTTAAAACTGGGGGCTGCAGGGGAGGGGCCAGGAGACTGGGGGCACATTTGTTCTGGAGAGGTGAAAGAGGAGAGAGCACAGGCCTCCCGAGAAGCTCAGGTTCCCAGAGAGGGGCCCCCGGAAAGGAAAGGGGGCCCCCGGGAAGGAGAGGAAACCCCTAGAAAGGAAAGGGCCCCAGGAAGGAGAGGGGGGCCCCCGGGAAGGAGAGGGGAGACCTGGAAAGGAGAGGAAACCCCCGGCAAGGAGAGGGGCCCCCAAAAGGAGAGGGAACCCCAGAAAGGGGAGGGAACCCCCAGAAAGGAGAGGGAACCCCTACAAAGGAAAGGGCCCCAGGAAGGAGAGGGGGCCCCCGGGAAGGAGAGGGGAGTCCTGGAAAGGAGAGGAAACCCCCGGCAAGGAGAGGGCCCCCAAAAGGAGAGGGAACCCCAGAAAGGGGAGGGAACCCCCAGAAAGGAGAGGGGCCCCAGCAAGCAGTGGGGGAGCAGGAGGCTGAGGCGGGGGCAGGAGGAGCAAGCCGGGAACAGCAGCACTGAAGAGCCTCCCAGGCGCCAGGCTGGCCCGGTCGCCATGGAAACCATAACGTTTTCACAGCCTTTAAACTGAAGGAACGTCCAGGCTTCTCTCGGCGCTGCCTGGAGTCCACACGTGTGTGCCTGCACACACACGTGAACCCGCTGCACCGTTCACACCCCTGCCCACACGTGCACACGCATGCACACAAGTGACAGCGTGCCTGTGCATGCCCCCACACACACTCACATGCGGACACAACACTCACAGGGAAACCCGCGGCACACAGCTCTACATGCACTTACACGCACATACGTCACGCATGTGCGTGGGCACATGGGCACGCGTGTTCCTGCATACGCGTGTGCAGGTGCACACGCCACACTCACACACGTCGCTTGCAGACGCGCACGCTGACCACGCATGTGTGTGCTCACACGCACGGGCGAGAGCCCCTTGCCGGCCCCTCCCCTGCCTTCCCTCAGGCGGTGCAGAGCCCTGGAACCACCTCCCTGCAGGAGATTTCAAAAGATGCTGTTTATACAATTTCTAGTAAAGAAATAATTATTATAATCACATTAAGTGATTTGGCTGTAAAATTCCTGTAAAGAGGATGGCTGTTCTCATGAGGCAGAGGGAAGCGGGTGGGGGTGCAGGGGTGAGGGGGGCCCTTCTCCAGCTTTGTTGTGCTCGTTTTCATCTCCTCTGCCCTGGGAAATGAAAACAGTTCCTTTTATGATGGATAGGGCCCTTTGCTGGTCCTTGACCTTCTCGGTGGATTTTTGCTGAGCTCGGCGGAAACTGCCCTGCACAGTTGTGGCTCCCATATGTGGGGGGTGGAAGGGGAGTGGGGCGGGGGGGGGGGGGCCTCAGGCCCTTCCCAAAAACAGAACAACAATAACAGCGGGCGGACACGGGAGCCAGGCTGGCCAGGGGCCTGGACAATGTCCCGCTGAAACGGCCAGCAAAGTGGGGTTTGCTCTTGGCAAACCAGCGCCTTGACACGGCTCAGAGTTTTTGCGGCTTCCCCTCTGTCGGCACGCCGCCGGCCCCCTCCACCTCCTCTCCACCTCCTCCTCGGGACACCCGAGCCTGAACGGAGCCCTCTCTAGAGTGCCCCGGTCAGGGCTGGAGCGCAGGCCTGGGAGGCGGGAGACCAGAGGTCCCGGCCGAGCCTGGAGATCTCCCTCACCAAAGTGCGGGCGCTGGGAGGTGGGCCGCCCCTGCCCTGGGTCTGCACTCGCCTCCAGACCCTCCCTCCAAGGGTCGAGGGGGAGGTGGTGCTGGGGCGAGGAGTGAGGAGGACCCCCGACCCCACCCTGACCCAGCTCTGGCCCTCGCTCAGGCCCTGAGCTTCACACAACCACAGAACCAGCAAGCCCTGCCTAGAAGCCCCCAGAGGGCGTGGGGGTCCCGCTGTAGGGAGGACGGCGTGACGGGTGTCCCATTCTGGGCCTGGAACACATCTGGTAGGGGCAGGGCACGGGACTCACACCTACAGCCTCTCCCCGTCCTCCGGTCAGCTTTTCAGAGCTTTCAAAGCGGCCCGAGGCAGGAGTCTAGGCTGCTGAGCCCTGAGACCAGGGTGGCCCCCACTGGCTCCAGAGCCTGCCCAGCCGGGGGCCTCTGCTGCCCCCCACCCGTTGGGTTTAGGGTGTCCATGCTTCTGCGGAGCACTCTGTCCAGGGCCCTGGTGACAGTGAGAACCCGCCGCCCAAGCAAACTGGACAGCCTGGCCCGAGCCGGCCTTCGTGCTGCCAGAGGATTCTGAGGGCACCATCGCCCAGAGACCCACCCTCCCCTGCCTCCCACGTGATAGGGAGATGAGGGCCACGGAGCAGGGGTCTCGAGCCAGGGCCACCCGCACGGCTACCCACCCCAGGGCGGGCAGCAGCCCCAGTGCCACGGCATCACTGAAGGCCAGCGGGCAGCAGCGGGGGTGGGGGGCCGTCAAGCGGAGGCATCTGGACCCGGGAGGGGGCAGTACGGATGTGTGGGCACAGCCAGGTGCCACGCTGTCCCTGCTGTCTGGCAAGCAGCATCCCCGGGGGCCAGGGAGGGAGCAAGGGCCCAGGGCCAGCAGGGCCAGACCGTCACCTCCCCGGTTCTGGGACCAGCCCTCGTGAGGCACCCTGCACCCCCAGGTGGGCGGAGCCAGGTTGTCTGCTTTTCTCTCAAGCACCTGGGCACACAGGGCTGGGGGCACCTGGGCGCTGCCGGACCAGAGCCAGAGGCCGATCGGCAGCTCCTACCCGCCCCCCCCCCCACCTGCCCATGGCGCCCCGGCCCCCGGCGGCCCCGACAGCCTCGTGCCCCTTCCCCAGGCGGAGGGGCTGCGGGCACAGCTGGACGAGGCCCAGGAGGCACTGGCCGTGCTGCGCGGGGAGCTGCAGGGCAGCGAGGAGAGCCGCGAGGGGCTTCGCAGGGAGGCCCAGGAGGCCCGCCGGGCGCTGGGCGAGGAGGCCCGCGAGAAGGCTGTGCTGCAGAGCTCCAACACCGAGCTGCGGGCCGCTCTCCGCAGGGCAGAGCAGGACAAGGCCAGGTATGAGCCCGTGCAGCATCCGTCAGGGGGCCCTCCGGCCCCGAAATCCACCGGAGGGGCAAAGTGTGCGGGACGCGGGGTGTTCTGCTGAGGTGGGCCAGAGGATGGTGGGTGGACTCACTAAGCTCACGGTGCCAGCTGTCCATCAGAAGGCTCTACGGTGCCCGCACACGGGCGGGGACCTGTCCCTGCCCTCGGAGCATTCCCGTCCGGCGGGCCACACAAGCCCCAAGTGGCGGGCAAGAGACGGCCAAGGGCTGGGGAGTGGAGGGAGGAAGAGAGGCCTGTGCCAGGACTCTGGGAGGCCCCCCATGGGAGGGACCGGGAGGCCGGGACCGCAGGCCTCGCAGAGGGGCATTAGAGGTGCGGGCCTGGCGCTGGACACCGGGTCTCTGGGAGTGTGGCTGGAGCACGGAGAAGGGTGGAGGGAAGGTCTAGGGACGTGGAGAGGGGCAGATCCGGCTGGGCACCCGGACCTAGTATGCCCGAGGGGACCGGCCCCAGGCAGCCCCAAGGAGGCTGGGCCCTGGGACACCGTAGAGCCGGGATACGGGGCAGGCATCCGGCCGGAGTGAGGTGGGCAGCGGAAAGGTCTCTGCGGGACCTGCTGGAGCCCCAGCCTGTGACACTCTGCTCAGTTTTCAGAGGTCCAAGGAAGAAAGGGAACGGAAGGTGCTGGTCCTGGAGGAGGAGCGAGCAGCGGCCCAGAAGGAGGCCTGTGAGCTGCGGGCCAGCCTACGGGAGGTGCAGCAGGCTCGCGCCGACGCCTGCCGGGAGCTCCAGGAGCTGGGCACACAGGTGAGGGCAGCCGTCCTGGAGCCCCGCCCCCACAGAGATGTCCCCTCCCCCCTCTGTCCGGCTCCCCCAGGTGCCTCCAGGGCACCCACCGGACCGCGGAGCCCGAGCTCCAAGACATGGCCTCGCTGTCTGTGCCTTTGGAACATTCTGTCCCCACACTTGCAGCCTCAGCTGGAGGGCCCTGCTCAGACTCGTGGGGCTTCCGGCTGGGTCTGCCCCATGGGGTACGGATGACAAGCCTCAAGATTAATGGCTGAAAACGACCACTTGGACGCCCGTGGCCCCTGAGATCAGGAATGCGGCGAGGGCACAGAGGGGCGCCTTGGCTCTGCCCGACGGTGCACGTGCCAAGAAGACTCCACAGCGGGGGGCCTGATGGCAGGGCTGGGCTCACGGGCAGGCGGCCCTGCTCTCGGGGTCGGTGGCCGTACCGGCTGCCGGCTGGGCACCTCCCGGCCCGGCTGCCTCGGGGCTCAGAGACCACCTGCACGGCTTCATCCATCTGCTTCGGTCTCCAGAGTCAAGGGCCACTCACACCGAGTTCGCTCGGTTTCGGGACCGCTCAGAGGAGGGGCCTAGATACCCCTCCAGGTGGGAGGCCGGTCCAAACATCCGCAGCCGTTGTGAGTGGGCCGTGAGGTGCACGGGGAGGAGAAACCCGGGGTCCAGTGCTCCCTCCAGGCCAGGCGTGTGCTGCACCGCCCTCCCTCCTCCCTCCCCCACCACCGACCCCCCCGTGAGGAAGGTCTAGCGCCTTCCTTTTCAGATGAGGACGTCGAGCCACAGAGACATGTGTCGGACCAGGGTCCCCGAGGGTGACAGCCAGCGAGGGGCCCAGCCCGCTCCTTGCCCACGGGGTGTCCTGGCCTCAGACAAAAACGGCTTCAGGAGTCCATCAGCTACAAGGGCGTGGTCTCGGAGGGCACCCCCAGCACCCACATCCCCCATCGCCCAGAACTGGGCTTGGCCAGAGTGGGGGGCGGCGCTGCCCAGGAGGAAGGCTCCCTCCCCAGCACGTGTGAGCAGAGGCAGGGGCCCAGGAGGGGCCCGGCGAGCCCCTCGGTGCCACCCCACACTCGCAGGTGAACATGCTGCGGGCTGAGAGCCGGAGAAAGAACGTGGGGCCTGGGTGCCACCAGGGCCGAGGGACAGGGGTGCTGACTGAACGAATGCAGCCAAAGTGGGGACCCCCTGCATCTCCTAAGGTTCTCGTGTTTTAGAAAGGGACAGTCTCGCCCAGGGGACATGCGAGTTCTGAGCCAGGGGACAGGCAAGAGCCCCCAAATGCCCAATTGTCAAAGAGCCTCTGGGTTTGGAGTGACACCTACACCCACGCCTGCACGTGTGTTCCCACAGCCCGGCCCGCGTGGGACCCCCTGGTCCGGACCCAAAATCACGCACACGGCGGCTGCACTGAGCACCCACCGTGCACAGAGAACCTGGACTCTCCTCCCACGACCTATGTGACCCTTGTGTGACCTCACGGCTCCTCACTTCTACCCGTGAATGGGGTCGTTAACACTGTGGCCACCCGGAGAGGAAACGGGGTGGGGCCCGGCCCTGCCCCCTGTGCCAGGGCTTACGGTCTGGCAGAGGCTCTGTGGCCTCGAGCCGGGAGCCTGGCTGCCTCCCCCAAGCCTGTCACTGCCCTAGGGGTGACGTGACCCTGTCTATTCCGTCGTTCACTCACAGGTATTTAGGGGGCACCTTGTGTGAGCGGAGGCCCCGTCCCAGGGGCTAAGCGGCACAGGTCAGGCTGTGACCAGGGTCCGCAGAGGCAGACAGGGTGGCCTCATTGGAGACGACGGGACGGGCGGCTACGGAGGGGCAGGTGGTCAGGTAGGGCCCCTCCGCACCCAGGCCAGGCCGCCAGAGAAGAGAGGGGCCTGGGGCCCAGCGGACCCGAGGGGTGATCGTGGAAGGGTAGAAGGAGTGACCCAGGTACAAGAGCCCAGGACCGGCCTCCCGGAGGCCAGGCCTCTCCTCTCGGCCCATAGGTGCTGTGTGCCGGGGAGGCTGGTTTACCCCCGTGCCACCCCGCGGAAGCCCGTGGTGTTGCATCGGGCCCCCTGAGGCTCCCCGGCCCTGGTCTCAGGACGATGCTGACCCAGCCTTTGCTACCACGGGCCAAGAGCAGCCACGGACGAGCATGGGGCTGGCTCGAGGCAGCCGGTCCCCTGCCACAGGAGGGGACAGCCTAGGGCCAACAGCTGGCTGGGGGGTTCACGAGTCTGAGAGGACGCCTGCCGGGATGTGCTCTGTGGTCCTGAGGTGCCCCTCCCCACCTGGGCTCAGGGGCCCCCAGCGCCAGACACGGGCTGGGAGGCAGGTCCGAGGTGCCCCTGGCCGTGACGTGCCAAGCAGGGAGTGAGGACAAGAGGCCTGGGGGCGAGGTGCGGAGGGCAGGTGGCTCTGGGACAAAGGGCTTCTACGTGAGCCCTCGTGACCCTCCCACAGGTCCTGAGGCTGCGGCGGGAGCTGGAAGAGGCGGAGGCCGGAGCTGAGGCCCGGAAGCAGCAGCTGGAGGAGGGCCTCCGCCAGAGCCGGGGGGCCGAGCGGACCCTCCGGGCCGAGCTGCACGTGGTCACGGGGAAGCTGCAGCGGGCCGGTAGCGTGGCCGACGGCCTCCAGGCGCGCCTGGACGAGGCCGGCCGCCGGATCCACAGCCTGGAAGGGGAGCTGGCCCGGGCCGAAGGTGCCGGGCGGCACGCGGAGGCCCAGCTGGGCCGGCTGTGGTCCACCCTGTGCCGCGGCCTGGGGCTGCGGGGACGAGGCCCCTCGGGCGCCCCCGAGTGGCCCGGCCTCCCCGGTACAGGTCAGTGTCCTCAGTGGCTCCGGGTAGGCTCCTGTCCCGGCGCTGGCACCCACCCAGGACACCTCCTCCCCCCCCCCCCCCCGGGCCTCACGGCCCACACAGTGAGGGGCCCCCGCAAGCTCCCTGGGGGCGGGGACAAGCAGAGAAAGGGGGGGCAGGGCACCTGCATGCCTGTCACCAAGTCTCCGCCACGTCCCCGCCGCATCCCCTCCGCTGCCACTCTCCTGCAGGCTCAGATAGCGTCCAGAGCGCCGGCCCCCCGACCGGGTCCGGCTCACCGCTCCGATGGCCGTCACCGGCACCTGGGGACCCCTGCCCAGATGTGGACGTGGACTCTGTGCGAGACGCCCTGACGGACTTGGTGCAGAAACTGCGGGTTGCCCAGAGGGAACGGGTAAGGGGGGTGGAGAGGACATGGCCCGGGGGCTCCCAGAAACACGGAGATGCTGCCCGTCACTCTGCTGTCCATCCGTCCATCCACCCCAGATCCGCTGAGGCCCTGGCGGGCCCTGGGGTCACCGGGCGCCTCAGCGCTCAGACTGTCCTTTGTTGGGCGTGACAGATAGCAACAAACACCACGGTCCCTCAAAACTCAGCTGCCGCCCCAACGGCTCAGGGCCTCCTCCCTTACTCCCGATTAGCAGCAGGGCCCCTGGCGCCGGGCGCCGCTACGATGCCCACCGGGGTCCAGGTCAGCGTGCCCGAGCCCCCCAAACCTCCAGCCGGACACCTCGGCCCCCGCTCACCCACCGGGCTGCCCCCTGACCTGGGTCCTTCCGCCCAGGACGACTGGCACCTCCGGGTGGTGAGCCTGAGCGGCCGGCTGAGCGAGGCAGAGCGCGAGCGTGCCCAAGCCCAGAGCCGCGCGACACGGCTGCAGGAGGCACTGGCAGAGGCGGAGGAAGGTGACCCCCTTCCCTCGCCCCGTCCCCGAACACCGCTGACAGGGCCGCCTCCCGGGCTTCCCCCCAAGCGCCCCACCCTGGCGGCCGGGAGGGTGCAGTCCCGGAAGCTGCTCGGGCGTGGGCCAGCGTGTCCCCCGGGTGTGCCCGGCCCTCTCACAGTGGCTCCCCGTCACCAGGGGATGCGGTCCAGAGCCCTTGCAGGGTCCGCAGACCCTCCTCCCACCACGCTGACCTCCCGGAACCCGATTCCACAGCCCTGAGGCCCATCTCTCCGTCAGGTCTCTGACCCCTGTCACCACCGAGAGCGCCCCTGGCCTGCTGGTCGCCCCATTGCATCACGTGCCCTCCTCCCTCCGTTAGTGGGTCTGCCCAGGAGGTGTCTGGAAGGAGGGATGTCTGTGGAAGGACAGAACCTGGGAGAGAAGGAGCAGGCAGAGGGAGCCAGGACCCCAGACCCGCCCCCGGGGACCCTCAAGCGGCAGGGAATTGTCAGACGGGCGGGGGGGGGGGGGGGGAGGACTCCAGCCCCCGCCGTCTAGCTCCCAGTCACTTAGCCAGCCTGTGAAATGGGCAGGGGCGACCCCCACGTGGCGGCCGCACTGACCTTGGGAGCCAGGCAAGCAAGCACCCTGCTCGCCCCGCAGCCCGGCGCCAGGCGGAGAGTGAGAGGCGCAGGGCCCAGGCAGCGCGTGCCCTGCAGGAGGAGGCGCTCCGGAGCCTGGAGGAGCAGCACCGGGCTGGCAGGCGGGCGGCCAGCTGGGAGAAGCGGAGGCTCCAGGTGGGGCACGCAGCTGGCGGGGACCTGGGGACGGGGGGGGGGGGGTGAGGGGGTGGCTTCTGGGGGGGCGGAGGTTTGGGGTCCCCACGGGCAGAAGCACAACTGGGCTGGAGCAGGTGGCCTCGAGGGACATGGTGGCCCCACGGCGCTCATCGGGGGCATCCCCTGGCAGAGCTGCCTTGGAGGTGGTCCCAGCCCTTATTTGACAGATTAGGAAAACCGAGTCTTAGGGAGCGCCCTGCATGACAGAGCTGGCGAGGCCCGGAGCCAGGGGCAGACCCCCAGGGCAGGAGGGGCGGGCCGCGCCCCATTTTACGTGCGTTCACGTGTGTGTGTTCTGTGCGTGCTTGAAAATAAGGCTTTCCGTTTGCAGGTTACACATTTTGAAATGTATGTATTAATTAAGTCAACCTTTACAACCACGTCAGTCACATACTCCAGGTGGGATCTGTCTCTCGAGTTTATGAAAACCGGGAGTGAAGTGCTGAATTTTGCCATCACGGTGGGGGCAGGGAGGGCAATACCTCCTTTTGTCTGTAAGGGTCTTTGGTTTATACATTTCTAGGACACGTTCTTCACAACTTGAAGCTTCTTGGCCGCTCTGCCTCTTACCAGCCTAGAGCTCCCGGTGCCTGTTCCGTGCCATTTGTCCTGAGTCTGCTGTGCCTGACACGTGCAGTGGCCACCCCCCATCCCCGGTCCCGGCCCCGCGCTCCCGCCCCGTATGTTTTCAGTCACCGTTTATTTCATCCGCCTGGCCTTGGTTTCAAGCCCACCTCGGAGCGTGTGCCTTTTCCAAAGGAATTTATCCCGCTTACAAGTTTTGCAATAATTTATTTGCTCTGGTTTTCTTTGGTTGCTGACAGGATCCTTGCTGATTTAATGCTTCCTCACGACTTCCATGCCAGCCTTTTATTTCAGGGTTATTTGCTCCCCCTGCCCCCTTCCATGGCGGTGGGAGTGTGGCAACAGTGAGCACGGCAGCCGACGTGTCACCGCGCCGTGCACAGGGGACGCCTCTGGCTCCCCGCCCCTCCCCCCGCAAGGGCTCTGCACCTGTGTCCAGGGGCTCTCCCCTGGGCCCCTCCCCTGCCCCAGATGGCCCTGCCTCCACCTTTCTTCTGGTGCCCGGCGGGGGTCCATGAAGCGCCCGCCCCTGAGTTGGAACCCCTCCTCCTGTCTGCAGGAGGCTCTGTACTCACAGCAGCCCACACTGTGTTCCTTTCTGACCGCTACGCAGCCATTGCTGCAGACTGATGACTGAACCCCGGGCAGCGGGCAGCGTGAGCTGCCAGCCCCACGGGGGGCGGGGTCCCACCTGGCACAGCGGGGGGCTCTTGGGAGGGGGTGGGGAGCCGCTTCCTTACCTGAGGCAGACTCTTCGCAGCCCATTTCCTGGCTGAGGAGCCAGCGGCTTCTGGGGGCTTCTCCGGCTCCCGGCTTGGGCCTTCCCGTCGGCCCTCGCGACAGCGCGGCGGCGACGGCAGGACCCCCACACGGCCCCCTTCGCACTCGAACCCCACGGCCGCTGCTCTGCCGCCAGCCCGCCGGGCCCGTGGGAGTCACCAGGCCCACCTGGGTCATCCCCCTTTGGTTAACTCAGAGCCACTGAGGAGTCACCTGAATCACGTCTGCAACAGGCCCTAACGTGGTCACAGGGTGACCCTGGGGCAACCCTGGGGCTGCGGGGCACAGGCCAGGTCAGAACTCTGCCCGCCACTCCCGGTGTCAGCAGTGGGCCCAGCGGGTCGGTGGGGACGCGGTGAGCGAGGCTCGCGACCCATCTCCCCGGGAGGGGCCTGTTTCTACTCGGACTTCTTTTCTTGTTTGCCCCGTGACCCCAGGCTCAGACAGTTCCAGAAAGGTAATGTCTAGGTGGTTTGAATCGTTCCTTCCAGAGAGGAAGCCAGAAGGTCCGTTTATCTTGGAAATTCAAAAACGTTCCCCAAACGTGGACTCGTTCCCTCTGTTATCTTAGCCTGTGCATCATCTCCGCTTGCAGAGTCGAATCTGTCTTCGGTCGACGCACGTTATTTCCACCTAAAGACCACCGCTTCTCCCCCACCCTCTTCCCACTCTTTTGTCCTGAAATTCGCTGCAGCCCAGCCTTGCTCTCTGGGCCTTTTCCTCCTTGTTCATCTTGAATGTCACCTCTTGTCACTGGCTCCCTGCCACGTCCCAGAGAACTTCAGGTCTTTATCTAGGTTAGTTCATCTGACTGCCGCGTCTAACCTAGTCCCTGTCCTCATGCCTGGATTGGTCCTCGTGGGGTTTGGGGGGGTTTGTTTTGTTTTTTTTTGAGAGAGAGTGCTTGCAAGTGTGGGGACGGGGGCAGAGGGGGACAGAGAGAGAGAGAGAGAGAGAGAGAGAGAGAGAATCCCAAAGCAGGCTCCACGACTGGTGCAGAGCCTGATGCAGGGCTGAATCCCACAACCCTGGGATCATGACCTGAGCTGAAATCGGGAGTCGGACACTCACCCGACTGAGCCACCCAGGCACCCCGGTCCTTGTGTTTTTAATCTCAACTGTTCCCACTCTGGCTCCCCTTCATGAGAGCGTCGGTGAACCTTTCCTGACACCTGTTCCCATTTCTTGCAATAACTCTGTTCTCTTTTAACTCAATACCCTCAGATCTGATCCCTCGGACTGACTTTGTCTCTTGAACCACAGTTGATTGCTGCTGTCGAGATTTTCCTCCTCTGCACGTCTTCAAAGAAGGGGGTCTGGTCTTGTTCAAAGTCAGGAGTGGAGAGAAACCCACCTGGGACTTCACATGTCCCTGTCCAGATATTTCAGGCCCAAAGTGAAAGGCAGAGAGAAAGGGGGAGCCATGGGGACCCACGGGGACCTTGGGGGTTGTGGGGAGCGGGCAGGGCAGCAGGGGCAGCATGGGGGGCACCAGGGACAGGGAGGGTGAAGGCCCTGTTCTCAGGGGCACGGCTGGCTGTGGTGGCTGTGGTGGCTGGGGTCCCCTCCTCTCCAGCACTTGCCTGCCAGGGGATTGGGGGCCTTCGTGACCTGGTCCTTATTAGCCTGCCCTCCAGCCCCCAGCCCAGGCCCTGAGTCAGCGTCCCCAAGGTTCTGTGAGGTTTCCACGCATGGGTGCAGAAGGCTCTTCTGGATATTGTTCAAACCTTCTCTACCCCTGTTCGTTTTCCTGCTTGATTAAGAATTTCCTCAACTTTTCAGCAAAGTCTATGAGCTGAAATCTATCCGTTGTTCTTAGAACCCTAGCAATTCTCCTATTTTTAGGCCACTTGGTTCTGTGTGCCTCGACCTCGCGGGAACCCTCAAAATCTCTGATCTCCAGGTCTGAGGAAGGTCTTTCCCAATGTTTGAATGTTTATTTATTTATTTTGAAAGAGAGAGTGTGTGAAAGGGGGAGGGGCAGGGAGAGAGGGAGACGGAGGACCCAAAGCAGCTCCGCACTGTCAGCACAGAGCCCGACGTGGGGGTCGAGCCCAGAAACCGTCATGACCTGACTGAAGTCGGATGCTCGACCGACTGAGCCACCCAGGCGCCCCTTACCCAATGTTTTAACCTGTCGGCCACTGAGGTGGGCACCTGGGAGGGGGATTCAGACGCACCTAAGGCGCAGAGGCCCCAGGCCCTTTTGACGAACAGCAGATCCCAGCTGCAGCGTTTGCAGCCAGCGAGGGGCTCGGGTCGCGGGGCCACACTCCCCACCGCCCACGCCCCCACCGTCGGTCACGTGGCCAAGCCGCCAGCCTGTGCCAGAGCGAGGTCTGCGTCTGACGCGGCTGCTTTCACTTTCACGGCTGGGTTTTCCCCCCGGTTCACATGAGCCAATGTGTTTGTCAAGAGAAAGTCAATTAAAAACATGTTTTCCTAATTAAATGGGAGGCTGTGCTATGCAAACAGTAAGATTCTTGTTTGAGAGCAAATCCCTCCCCGTTTCCAGGGCCACCCTGGGAATTCAAGAGATCAACAGGGCAGAACCGAGCACAGAGCGCTGGGACACGCGCCCAACACCGCACCTGGGGGTCGTCCTCAGAGCAAGCGGGGGTGCGGGCCCACACACGCTCCCAGGGAGAAGGGGTGTCCCCCCATCAGAGCCGGGTCACAGCCTGCCGGGCATCCGACCTGCCCCAGCCCCCCAGGGCCCTGCACACGCCCTCTTCTCCCGAGCGAGCGCGCTCCTCCGGGCCCCAAACAGCGTCGGTCAGGTTCCAGAAGCAAAGCCGGGAGCCGCTCGGCCTCGTGGACTGGCAGGCCGTGCCGTGCGGGTCGGCGGGCCCACCCAAGCCCGGAGCGGCCGCCCGCCGTTTAGGGACGACTGTCTGCATCTGTACCCCCTCAGGGCGCCGCACTTGCCAGAGTTTGGGCGCAAAGATTATTTTCTCCTCATGCGGTCAATGGGTGAGCTTCCACCGCCACCTGCCAGACACGGAGCGGCCGAGGTCAGGTTCCCGAGACGCACGGGACTTGCCCGCAGACGCTCCGCACCTCACTCACTCCATACGCCGCTCGCTGCCTCTCCCCTGCTCCTCCCGCGGCGATGCGGGGGCCGCCGGGGGCCGCCTCTCCCCTTGGGGCGGCTGTTGTCGTCTGGACCTCCGTCCACCTTGTGTTTTTTAAACGCCAAGGACCCGCACACGCTATTTGACATTTTATTACACATGTAGCTAGGTCTCTGGTTGGACCCGTTTTGTACCTGAGGCTCTATCTTATTTATACCTGTGGCTGTGTCTGTCTCTCGGCCTCGAAGCTTTCTAGCTGCTTCTCTTAATCTGACCTGCCAACAGTGCCCCCTGTTTGGCTGGTCTTTTCAAAAGAACCGACTTGACCTCTTCTCGCATTTTTGCCTACAATTATTCATTTCAGCTTATATTAACATCCTCTCTTGTGTTTTTGTAATTGGCCTCATTTCTTAAACTGAGTAAGTGATGTATTTATGTTTGAGTTTCCTCCCTCAATAGAGCATTCCGCGTTATCACAGTTTCCTTCCTTGTGGGCCCGTGTGCACCACGGGTTTCTGACATGAATTCTTTTTCTTTTTACCACTTTTCTAAGACTTTCAGTTTTTACTTCTCAAAAGAATGATGACACATCTGTCTCTCTTTTGGTTGCCGTGTCCGGTCGCACCGCTGAGGGGCCGAGGCTCAAGGGCCGTTAGGAGCTTTTGAGCAGCTTCCGGATGGATCTGCGTTTATGGTCCTGCTTTGTAGGTTGTCGGTTGTTTGCTCTCTTGGTTTGGTTTCGTCTGTTTGTTTATGGTATGTTTGGAGGGAAACTGGGCAACGTTTACAGGGAAGAATGAACGTTTGGGATTTTTAAAGGAAATGTTGAAAAACAATAGTGAAACTGACGATAAGGCTCGGCCGGTCAGAGCGGGAGAGCAGAGCGAGAGGCAGGCAGGCAGCGCGGAGTCCAGAGGTGTCTGCCACCGGGCCCTGGGCTCCTGTGCAGGCCGGGTCCCCTCTACGTCTGAGCGCTTCCCGGTGCCGGTGTGTTCCTGGGCCGGGCCCCGGGGGGATCTGGGCTCCGAGGCTCTCAGAGGGCAGGGCCGTGTGCCCAGCTTCCTGCAGCTACCTGGACCCTCCAACCGAACCTGGGTTTGCGAGGCTCGCTTGCCCAGCCCACAGCTTGTACAGCATCAGGACTCGGAACTAATGCGACACCAGAAATGAGAATAACCGAGTGGTGCACCGGCTGACCTTCCTAAAGGGCGCACCGTTCATTACGGTTCGTTTGAATTCCAGAAATGTTGAGTCATTACAACAGGAGCACAATCCTTCACAGAAGTGGTTCGGACCTCTTTAAAATGCCACGAAATATTTAAGCCATATTTGAAGGAAACCTCTGCTTTTCTGCCGGAAACGTGCACAAGCAGAAAACAGTAGGTTTCAAGTGTGCAGGGGAGGGTGAGTCACTGGCTTTAGGCACAGGCACGGTCCCCACTGTCCGTTTCTAAAGTACTGGGCGTCAGACAAAAAGGAGGATGTCCAGGGTCAGCCCTGCAGCCCCTCCCCCAGGCAGGCACTCCCCTCCCTCCTCTGAATCAGCCTCCGCCACAAGCAGGGCAAGTTCACGCCAGCATTTGTGACAACCGAGTGAGCGAGCGAACGGATGGGAAGGCCTTGCAGACACACACGCGGGACACGGCCGCGTGAGCGCTCCTGGCTGGCCCGGGACCCTGTGGCTGCAGGGCTGGCACCCGCGTGGCTCATCAGGGGGTCCCTGCGCCTTCCGGCCTTCCCTCTCTGGCTCCGTGCCCAGTCTCCCTCTTCCTGAACGAGCACCCCATTCGCCTGTCTGCAGCCCTGTCTCCCCTCCCCCAGCCAGGCTGCTGGGAACGGCTGCCCCCCTCCACCCTCAGCCCCAGCTCCCCCCACCTTCACACACGTGCAAAGGTCACAAGCAACATCTGGTCCCATCCAAAGGGTCCCTTATGGGTCTGCGTCCGCCTGACCTCTCGGGACATTCCACACGGGGGACCAACCTCTCCCTCCCTCTGGTCCTCCTGGGCTGCCGTCTCCGCCTCCTCCCCTCTGCTTTCACATCTCCTTGGCCCAGGACCTGTTCCCTGCCCCTCTCCCCTCTCCCCAGGACAGCCCTCCCCTCCCTGGGCCATCAGAGCCCTGGGCCTCCAGAGCCACCTGGTTCTGTGACACTGGCCCCACATCCAGTGACTCCTGGGAGGCTCCTCAAGACTGAACTCTGAACCTTCACCCCCAAAGGCGCCCCCTTCCCATCTTGGTAAGTGGGTCCTGGACCACCCAGCAGTACAGGCCCGGGAGCCCTTGGGACACCAACGGCTCTTCAGCCCCCACATGACACCCCCAGCCGTCTCTGGAGTCAAGTCATGTTCTTCAACTTCTTGCCCCCTTGAGTCCAAGTTACCACGGGCTCCCGCGTGGACAGCTGTGGGACTCCCAGACTCCCCCAGCGCCACACCTCTGCCTTCCCGCTCAGCCCCCAAAGCACTACAGGTGTGACTCCTGATTTTCTGGAGTCTGAGGTACCAGAAGGCACAGGCCACCTCCCCCACGGAACACTCAGGAAGATTCAAATGCAGGAGACTGGCCTGGCACGGCGGGCAGGACGGCGGCTTTGCCGGGCAGACTCGAGTAGGCTTGGGTGTGTTTGTTTGCTCACAAGAGCTCTCCAGGCCCTCTGTGTGCCCGCCCTGGGGCCCGAGAGACACAACGGCGCTGTTCTGGGGACGGCTCCGAGCAGGGGGTGACAGGGACGATGGCTAACAGACGGCCAAGCGGTGCTGCAGGGAACCCAGTGCCGCGGGGCCAGGGGGCCACGGGGCCAAGAGGACACCGGGCAGAGCTCAGGCAAGGGGCAGCAAGAGGCTCTCACTCGAGAGTGAGCAGGGTGGGCGGGTTTGACGAGTGGCCGTGTTCCCTCCGCAGTTTTCATCCTGAGGGCAGTGGGGAGCCACTGCAGGCTCAGAGCAACCACACGGCCCAACTCAATGTACGGACTGAGACGCGTGGTCGGCCACCCCGTGGAGCATGCCTGGAGACAGCAAAGCGAAGGCGTCACGGGCGCCCAGGCAGACGATGACGGTCTGGGCAGGCTGAAGCCAGAGGGGCCAAGGACTGGGCAGGGTGGGTGAGTGGGTGTCGGGGGAGGGGAAAGGGCCACGTACCGGGGCTCGGTTTGAGTCCGATGTGTCCAGGGTGCCCGTGGGGCAGGGAGTAGTGTCCTAGGACAGATGCTTCTGTGCACACAGCAGGGTCAGAAGTGCTGACGGGGGCGTGGGGGGGGGGGGGCGACGACACACGGGGGCAGATCTCAGAGGCAGAAGGGGGGGCACACAGGCTGAGCCCACCAGGCTCGGTGAGCTGGGGAGGACTACCGTAGCCCGTTACAAGGGCTGGAAGCCCTGGAGGGATGCCACGCGTCTTCTGAGGCCACCCCCGGCCACAGCAGAGAGCCCGCCCACTGCAGCGGCGCCCTTCCCACCACGGCTCCAAGGGAACTCCAAGCGCACGGGTACTCGACCTGTTCTTGCCTTTTTACAACACAGCGACCTGCAGCACCGTGCAGGCAGATGCCCTGTGCTCCTGCCCCGGGAGCACACCCCAGGCCGTGTTTCCAGGAGGCCTCACGATCCTTTCCGCAGGAGCAAGTGGACGCACTGCACGGGGCCCTGGATGAGAGCAGAAGGCACAGCCAGGGCCTGGCCCAGAGGGGGACGCGGCTGGAGGCGCAGGTCGCCTGCCTGGGGCGCAGATGCCAGGAGGCAGAGGGCACGATGGAGCCCGCGCAGGTGAGCGGCTCCAGAGGGCAGGGCCCCCCGCATTCCCTTTACAGAATCATCGTCCCCCCCCCGCCCCCCGACAGGAAAGGAGATGCCCGAGGCGAGCGTTCACACCTGGAGCCCCAGATGCCCAGACACCACAGCGGACAGACGGGGAAACTGAGGCGGGAGGGAGTCAGAGGCCCTAGGCCTCTCCCCGGGTTTCCGGCTCCACAGCACGCGCCCCTAGGACAGAGGGCCGGCTGTGGACGCGCAGCTCAGGGGAAGAGAGCGGGTGAGCCGTGGGCCAGGCCCGGCTCAGCGCTCAGCAGCAACAGCGCAGGGGAGGCGCTTCCCGCGGGAGGAGACGCCGCGCGCAGGCGGGACCGCCTGCAGGGGGAGCTCGCGGTGCTGCGCGCGCGCAGGGATGGTGGGCGGGCCTTGGCCGCAGGGGCCGGCGGTGGGGCGGGGGTCCGTGGAGGGGCGGGTGGAGGCGGGGAAAAGGGAGCATCCCGTGGGGGTCCAAGCAGGGCCAGGCTGCCGGAGGCGCCTCCCTGGGTGGGCACCTGTTCTGCACCTGCCCACCCCTCTCCAAGCTCAGGGCCGCCCTGTAGACCTCCGTAACCCCATGCCTGGTGGTGACGCCCCCGCTACTTTTCCTCTCCTCTGGTATGGCACCCCGGGGCCATAGCAAATCGCCGGCTTTGTCCCCAGTGTCTGGGCCACAACCCTGCATGGAGCTGTGTGGCCTGGCACACGGCCTACCCCGGGAGCCCCAGATTTTGCCGTCCACGTTGGAAATGACCCCAGGCCCGGGGAGTGCCCAACAGACAGGACCAGGGCAACAGCTGGGGAATGCACAGGGCTACACAGTGGGAGACCAGGAAGGCTCAAGGGAGAAGCCGATCTAGTCACCCCAGCAGTCTCCACACAGGGCAGGGTGCGCGACAGGGCCCCAACTAAAGCCCTCGAACAAAGGCAGACAGCGACGTCCGGGGCAAGGCAGGGCAGCGCGCCGGCCCCCAGTGTGCAGACAGAATGGGGAGGCAGTGAGGCCGAGGGGCCCACTGGCCAGTAATTCTGTGAGTGGATCCAGTCTCCATGTGAGAAACAGGTCGAAGTGGAGCTATTCGGGTTGAAATTAGGGGTGGGGGTCACCAGAGCATCGTCCTGGGGCCCAGGTTGACTGAGGAGGAAACTGGGGCCCGGAGAAAGGGAACCAGGCGGAACATCACCCAGGCCGCGTGCCCGCTCGTGGCTCTGTGGGTCCACCCGGCGGGTGCCCGCTGTGGGGGGGCCCTTCCCCCTCACATCACCTGAGACGGACGGGGCTGTGTGGCAGACCCACCCGGCTGCCTGTGACGGAGTTACACCCTCACAGCCCCCTCTGGGGGCAGACAGGATGGGGACTCGAGCAGGGAATACGGAGGAATCAGGCCATAGGGGAGGTTGGGGACAGCCTTTGCCGGGCTGATGACCTGGCGTCTGAGGCACCTGACCCTTCGTGTTCCATGACCCCATCTACAAAGTGAGGAAAGCAAGAGTCCTGGCATTGACAGGGGTGCTGAGGGCCTCGGCCACGGTCCCCAGGGTAGGGTGGGCTTCCTAAGGCTTCACGGGGATGAGGATATAGAGGTGTCCTGCTGGCCTAATGGCCTGGTTCTCGTGACCGAGAACCTCCATGAGCATGCCTGGGCCCCATCTGGGCAGAAACCCTCGTGGCCTGTCCCCCAGAACAGTGGCCCGAAGCAGTGTGGGCACAGAGGAGGAGCACGGGGACACGGCCCTGCCGGCTCAAGCCCTTCCCGCTGCAGCGCTGGCCTGGGCAGAGGTGTGGGAGGCGTGTGCCAACGGGGGCTCATCTGCACACGCGAAACAGGGGACCGGGCCCCGAGGGGAGGGCATTTGTTACGGTTGCTCGAGGCAGCGGCACCCAGCCAGGGTCTCCCAGGGGACGGTGGGGAGGGTCCATGTTAAACGACACGGCCTCACAGATCTGCAGGGGCCGCCTCAGGTCCAGGAGACCCCTGCTCACCCAGACCTGCGGACCAGATTTACGCGGAGCAGGCTGGGCTGGGCGGTGCGGCCTGAGGGCAGAAGGGCCAGGGGACCGTACAGGCCGGGCTTGGCCTCACCAGAACCGAGTCCTTGCCCGTGGAATGGATGACAAAACGGTGGGTGTCCAGAACTCGCAAACTTTGGAGGACAGAGGGGCTGGCGCAGGACATGGGCACCAGCAAGGAGCGGAAGAAAGACAGAGGCCACCAGCCACAGCAGGAGCAGGACAGAGGGTGCGGAGTTGTGCCACAAACCAGGAGCAGCGGGGTCCCTCTGGGAGCGACGTCTGCCTTCGAAGGCCTCCCCGCGCCCAGCTGGCCCCCAGCCTCTCTGACAAGGAGGGCCCGCTGCAGTGCCCGCGGAGCAGCAGGCCCCGAAGGAGAGCAGTGAGGCCCCACCAGGCGAGGGCGCTGCTGGGCCTGGACCCTCCAGCACAGAGTCTGCCCAAGCACGTGTGAACAGCTGTCCCAGGGCAGGTTCTGGCCACCAGACCACACTGCCCAGCTGACGTGGACTCGGGGACAAGTGGGTTTTCCAGAGGGGAGTGGCCAGGTCAGCGGGGTGGCAGTCAGGGGCAGGGCCCCTGGGAACGGGATGCAGGCACAGGGGCCAGCAGGTCAGGACAGTCACTGAAAGCCACTGGCCAGCTTGTCCATGCAGGGCCACCTGCCCTCCCAGGAAGGTGGGTCGGCCCACCCTTACGGTCACGGTCACGGGAGTCCTGCTTCTCCTGAAAGGCGGGCCCGACACTGAGCTGCTGAGCGGGGGGGGGGGGGAGCCGAGGCCTCTAGGGCCTCTCCTGGCAGCACGGGCCCGGCCGCGGTGGCATTGCCCAGGGCCGCGGAGCCAGTTGTGGGCCCCTGCAGCCCAGGTCGGGGAGGGGAGGAACAGCTAATGAGTTCCAGGAGGTCAGCTGCGAGGGGCCCCCAAACCCATAAACCCTTTATTGGTGTCTCAGGAGGGGAAACCCGGATGTGGCCGTTTATTTATTTTGGATTTCACTTTTCTCTTCCCTTTTTAACATGCACTTCCAGGAGTGTGACTGGATTTTTAGACAAACAGGACCTTCCTTCTTCAGTGGAAGCGGATCCGTTGTTTTCCGCACCCCTGAAGAAGAAAGAAGCCCTTATTTTTGTAACGGACCCTTTGTTTTCCGCACCCCTGGAAGTCCTTATTTTTGTAAGCTGTTCTCCTATCACTGACCGAATAACTTTACCAGCAAGACAGAGCCACCACATCTCCGGGCCTCTGTGACACCAGCCCCAAGGCCTTGGGCACAGGGCAAGAAGACACCGAACGGAGGAGTGCCCAGGGGCCCCATCCGCCCCCCGCCGGGCACAGGGACTGGCCCGGAGCCAGCAGGACCCACCAGGCAGGCGGGCAGAGCAGGGTAGTGGAGGGGGGCCCGTTTGGAGAGCCCCAACTGCTGACAGGCCCAGCGCCCACCCATGGGCTTCCAGAAGGAGGTTGTCCACATCCAGCACCCACGAGGCATGACCTGAGGTGTCCGTGCCTTCCTCCAAAAGGATCACCCACAAGGGACAAAAGGAGGCCCGCCAAACTTCCCGTTGAAAATGTTTGCTCTCTCAGTCCCCTGCCATTAGCCCCCTGCTTGTGACCAGCATGCCGGAGAAGGCCACCGAGAAGGGGGCTCTGTTGGGGGCAGCTTGCAGCCCCCTGAAGACAGATGGTGGGGACATAGGCTTTTTGGGCCTGGGTCAGAGTGGGCAGGGCCCTGAGTGCAGGGGGTCGGGGCTCCATGAGGCCAGGGCAATGCCGGGAGGGCCCCTGGGCGGCAGGCCCCGGAGGCCACCCAAAAGATGGAGCCGTTCCCCTCCCCCACCAGCCTGAAGCAGGCTGGCACCGGGAGCCCGTGCTCCTCCTTCAGCCCGCTCCCTGGCTGCAGGGCCCTCCCTCTACCCAGCCTGCTCTCAGGGGACCCAGAGCCCTTTCCAGAACCTCCTTTCCAGAGGGGAAGGCTGGCCTGACCCCACCTCCCCCCCACCCCCACCGCCAGAGGGCCTCTACAGTCTCCGACGCCTGGGCTCTTACAGACGGAGCAGGAGACGCTGAGGAAAGAAGGGGACACGGCAAGGCGGGGGGCCCGGAAGGAGCAAGTGCCCCAGCCCGTGGGCGGCCTGCACCAGGAAGGGGACAGCGCGCCGAGGCACCACCAGCGGCGGCAGGTCGGCCGGGCCAGCCTCGGGGGTGCACCCAGGGGCAGGGAGTGTCCGGCGGGTCTCACGCCGCACAGCCCACGTGGAGGCGCGCACACAGCCCGGAAGGACGGGGTGGACCGCTCCCACACCGACCGATGCGGAGACCCGGCCCCAGACGACAGTGGGGTCTACCAGGCTCACACCGCAAGGCGCAGGCAGGGGTGGAACCAGGGCTCGGGGCTCTGTGGGCCCCTCCTGGTCTCCTCCCCAGGCCCCGCAGGAGTGGCCACACGGCCGAGGGGGCTTGTGCAGAACAGAGCAGGTCGGGGAGGAGTGTGGGAAGCGCGGGGTCAGGCAGGCCTGTGGGCAAGTCCAGGGGCTGCTCCTGTGTGTGTGGGGGGCATCTCCCCTCCCACCGCTGGCCAGACCCCTACCTCCACACAAGGACTTGGCAAGAGGGGCAGGGGCGAGAGTGAGTCTGTGACGCCCACACGAAACCCCCCTCCACCCGACGCCTCCCCCAGTCCAGCCAAGCAGAAACTGGGATGCCAGTAAAACAGCTGTGAGGCCTAGCCTGGAGGCCCGTGGGTGGGGCTCTAGGCCAGACAAGGCCCAGGGGCTGAATGTGCTTGAACCCCTGGGTCGGCCTGCCAGTCCTGGGCCGGGCCTGTGCCCAGCAGAGGGCGGCAGAGCCAGCTGGGGGCTGGAGGGAGGAATAGTAGCCCTAGGGGGAGGGCTGGACGCCCTACCCTGGACTCTGTGCAGCTCTCAGGTCGGTGGGCAGCAGGGAGGAGCCCAGGTTCTCACCTCGGGCCCGGAGAGCGGAGCAGGCCCAGGCACAGGCCCAGCGGTCGGGAGCTGGTCGCAGGGCCCGGCTGCAGGCTGTGCAGGCCCTGGAGAGCCGGGAGCAGACCCACCGGTAGCGGCGGCCGAAGTTCCCGGAGGAGGAAGTGGGGCCTGGACCTCAGTGCCCCAGGCAGAGGGAGGGGTGGGGAGGGACGGGCACCCTGTAGCAGCACACCGCAGGGGTGCCTGCCTGGCCTCGGCCTGAAATCCTGCGGCAGGGGGGTCCCAGCCACCCCCAGGGGCTCTCACACTCCATCCGACCACCCCCACCACGCACCGAGGGGCGGAGCGAGTGTTCTGAGACAGGCCACCGGCCTCTCTGTGCCTCCATCATTGGGCCCCTAGGAGGAAGGTGAGGACAGTTCTTGGGCCGGAGGTCACCGCGGGTAAAGTGTCCAACTGCACCTAGCACATGGCAGTCGGAGCAGAGGTGACCCCCGCACCTGTCTGTCAGAGTCAGGAAGGGAGAACAGTGGTGTACGTGGGGACAAGGCAGTGACGAAACATGGCAGTGACCCTCCCCCCGCCGGCACCCCGCCCCCCCCCCCCCCCCCGCACACCAACGCACACCTGCTGGGGCTCACCCTTGGGCTCCTGGGGGCCATCTGGTCCAAACTCTCATCTTATAGCTGAAACCCAGAAGGGTAAAGTGACCACCCGGTGTCACCCCCAAGTTAGTGTCCCTAACCCACCAAGTCACATTTGCCAAATTTATAAGCTGAGCAGCATGCATTTCCTTATCACTCCGAGTGCGTTCACGGCCTGAATGGAAGGGGGTCCATCCACTGCGGGTGTGCAGTGGCCTCAGTTCCTAGGACCCCTGGGATGGGTGTCCCTGAAGAGCATGGCTCCACATACCCCCATGTGACAGCCAGCGAGTCCCCCGCCTGCCTGATGTCTCTCTCCCAGGCACCTGCCTCTCCTCAGGACCCCCAGAGCTCTCCACAACCACGGCCCGGGAGCCCTGGCTACAGGCCCTGCCCACCCCCCGCCACCACCCACCCACCTGAGCTCCTGCCCTGTCCCCAGGTGGCCAGTCTGAAGAAGCAGCCGGACCAGGAAGCGCCTCGGCATCAACAGGCCCGCCTCGGCCAGGCCTTGCGGGCCAAGAAGTGAGCCCTGCTTGCCAAAGCCCCCAGGGTGGCCCGACAGCCACAGTGCCGACCCGACAGCGCATCAGAGCCGCCATGGGGAAAACGGACGTCTCACGCTGCTCAGAGGACCGTGGTGCCACGGCCCAGAGCCCACCACGCCTCCCCCGGGGTCCTATACCAGCAGGCGCCCTGCGATTCCACAGAGCACCGAGCTCCCCCCGGCCCTTGGGACCTCCACCTCTGCGCACCCTGGACCAGCCTCCAGGACACTCCTCGCAGGCGCCGCCCTGCCCCTGGCCCGCACCCGGCCTGGCACTCTGTCTCCACTTGGGACGCACTGATCTGGCCAGACCCTGGTCACCAGGCCCCATCAGGCCGGCTCCCGCGGCCACAGGCTGCGTTCCATGCCTTCAGCTCTATAAACATGGGGAAACACGTGGAAAATATTTCCACCAACTAGAGCCAAAAACATAATGTCCTGCGAGGCCCAGCCACCACTTCCCTACGTCCAGAGGCCGCGGAACCTTCTGTATCCAGGAAGTGCAGGTCCGTCACAGTGGCAGGTGGCTGGAAATGACTCAGAACCAAGTCCCTGTGACTCGCCGGCCACGGGAAGCACTGGCCGTGAGAGCTGAAGCTGTTACAGAATCCCCCACTTTTCCAGCCTATAAACTCTGGGAAAATTCCTGGGGGAACCGGCCCCAGTTGCTAGGGAGACCGAGGTGGCCATCTCGGGCCTCTGTGGGGTTCACCTGTCAGCATTTTTACTCATTTCCCCCATGAACGTCGGCCAGAGTGATTTGTTTTCCTCCCCAAATGGCCTCCCCTGTTTTGCAAGCGGCACGTTTACGATACGCAGGGCACCGGCCAGCCCGGTAAATTCCTGCGGGCACAGGTGCTGGCTGCCCTCCAGGACTCCTGGGGGCGGGCAGGGCCGAGAGCACACAGCCCACCTCACTGCTGTCCCTGCACCTTGCTGCCCGAATGTGCGATCACCGTATGTCTGTTTCAAGATCGATCCAGGGCTTAAAATAGGCTATCCTGTCAAGACCTTGCTTTCCGCTTGAATTTAGCAATGTATTCCCACAGGCGGTCATGTGTACGAAAGCAGCGGCTAGAAGGATGGGAGCAGACAGGTTTCATTCCGCCCTCAACTCAGCCTGCTCACCGGTGGCTGTGTGGCTCTGAAGCCCAGCCCAGGCTCGGAGGGAAGCGCCGGGTGACCCATTGGCAGTGGCTGCCTTGGGCCCAGGAGGCCGTACTGGTGCTACCTGCGGCCCGATCCGTGCCACCGGTGGAGGCTAGCGGGCAGGTGCACCCCTACTTCAGAAGCGTGCTCTGCAGAATGGGAGAGGCTGGGGCCCTGACAGGGGACGCGTGGCCCTCGGGGCCTGGCTTTTAGTAGACAGACGCCCCCCAGCAGAAGGACCCCAGGGCCGGGCCGGGCGGGGGTGTGAGGAGGAAGGAACAAGCAGCTGGAGACCGGAGTCTGTGCGTGTCTGCGGCACCCGCTGGCGTCGTAGGTGCTCCCAGCACAGAAGAAGCAAGTGCACGCTCACGGGTGAAAGGGGAAAATGTATCTCAGGTGCGGAAGGGGTCGGGTGACTTCTCATTAGTAAAATGAAAGCCCCCATGTTTTGACCAACATCCTGGTGATTTGGTGTTTTCCTTGCCCCCGGTTGCACATGCGGGACTTTCACAGCACCTGTGAGACCTCTCGATTTTTGTATGTTAATAGTTCAATCCACGTAGGAGATGCTAGTTTTTACTTACTCAACATAAAGTCATACACTTAGGAAAAAGAGGATTTTTCTAGCGGAAGTAAATTGGTGTTTCCTTGAGCATCTCCAGCACAAGGGCCTGTGCGTCTGACAACTACCCCGGAACCTGGAGGAGCCTGGCTCCGTCCTCCCAACAGCGCCCTGGGACACCTGTTGACAGGGGACTTCACGGGGGCTTCCCTGACCGGGCTTCCACGAGGTCTTGCTTCTGGACCAAGGCCACAAGGCAGTCCGCAAGAGGTCAGAGTCAAACCCAGAGGCCAGCGAGGCTGCAGGCACAGCGTCCTGCCGACTGGAGGACAGAGACGGACTGGGGGTGCCGAGCAGGGTGGGTCCCAGTGCCCAGGGTGCTGGAACCCTGCCGGGCATCCATACCTGTCCTCACACGCACCACCCGCCCCACACTCCCGGAGGTGAGGTCAAGGCAGGAGGGCCTGGGGCGGGGCCAGGCCGAGAGGACAGGCTGTACCGCTGCCCATGCCCTCCCTGTGGCCCGAGGGGAAAGGCTCACGGCTTCTTCCTTGACCACCCCGCACGGAGGCCTCCGGCCTGTAAGAGGCCCGGCAGCCCCCACATCAGTTTGGGACTCATCAGCCTTGGAGGAATCCTAGCTCCGCCCCTTCCAGCTGTGTGGTTCTGGACAGGCTCTCTAGCCTCAGTTTCCTCATCTGTGAAATGGGCGAGCCCACCCCCGAGGGGCACGGTGAGCCCTCTATGAGGTATCGCCCACACTGACCCCGGGCCCATCATGAACCCTCAGCGACAGGGGTGGGGGCACCATCATCACCCTGTAGCCCCTGCGGGTGGGGTGTACGAAGGAGGAGAGCAGGGATGCCACAGAGAAAGGGCCCCCCGGGAGCCCAGGGAAGGCCGTGATTCCCACCAGACAGACGAGGCGGCGGAGGGAGAAAGAACACCCTGAGGACACAGGCCCCAGCCCCCCGCAGCACCCCAGCTCTCGAGGGAGGCAGGGGCTTCACCTGGGCCACAGCCGGAGCAGGAAATGGGCCAGCTGGAACCAGGGTCACTGATATTCCGGCTTCCAAAACATTAATTTGTTCACATAACTGCAAAGAAAACCTGTGACGACGAAGCCTATGAAAAAGAAACCCGCCACCGCCCGTACTCCGTGACAGCAGATCCTCGGGCAAAACTGGAACATTCCCCATGGTGGGGGGCTGCTGCACGTGCCACGCTGAATACTCTTCTGAAAAACTTTTACTTGATATTTTATCATGAGGCTTTTCCCCACGTCATGAAAAATGCCACAGAAGCTTGATTTTATCAGCTGCCAACCCTCTCGGCAAAGGGTCTTGCGGGGGCCACCTGAGAGCCCTTCTGTCGCACCTGTCCCTGGCGCTTGTGGAACACTCGGGAAGCCGAGTCTCTGCCCTGTGCCCTGGGGGACAGCGGCGGGGCGGGGGCGGGGCAGGGCCGGGGAGGGGGTGGGGGGGTGGGGGAGGATGCCCGTGGACGGCAGAAGGCGTCGTTCCTCACCCCAACCACGGAGAGAGGCCCAACCTGAGCTCACCCGTAACCATCTTTGGCCTCTCCCTGCAGATTCTCCAGCTCGAAGGGTTTCTAATTCCTCTCTAGTTTTTTCAAAGAAGAAAGCAGCAGTGAACTTCCCAGGAAGTAAACGTTGAACCCTATTCTGATCATTTCTCTCTGATAGATAGCAGGACACCCGTCAGGTGTCCAGGTGTGGGGGGGCTCCCTGGAGGCTGTGCCCCCTTGCTGCACACAGGGGCGCGGAGCCGAGTGGGCCCAGGACCCAAGGACCGTCCCTTCCGCTCATCCTGAACCAGGCGTTCCCACCTGTGACAAGACCCCGTCCAGCCTCACAGTGAAACAACCAGGTAGGGTGGGCTTCCGCAAGGGCGCAACCCAGCCTGAGCCTCGGGCCCTGTAACTTCCTAGCCTTGCTCCTGGGGCAGGTGAGGGTTACCTGGGGCAGGGGCTTCTGGCTGCTCTGGGGAGATCTGTGCTCAGCTAGCTGCCTCTGGAGAGAAAGTGGTGGGAGGCACAGCCAGCCCGGCCCTCTAGGGCCCCGGCCGGAGCCCTGCTCAGGGAGCCCCACCCAGCCCTGTAGGGACAAGCCCACCAGGCCAGGTGCGCTGTGGGGAAGGACGCACCACCTTGCCCCAACAGAGCCCCAGGTCCTGGGGTGTCCCGAGGTCCCCCATCTAAATTGCACACATACTCAGGCCCCAAACTAAAATGTCACAGGCCTGTTGGGGAGGCTCAGGTTTCCTGGCCGCAGAACATGAGCTTGCTTGATAAAACGATTTTGGTGTTGATAAATGTGGACTTTCTGTGGCAGAGACAAAGGCGCCCTTGAGTCCAGAGGGGAACCTAAAACGGCACATTGCTGAAAAGTATTTCCTGATAATATTTTTAGCACCTGAAAAAAAAAAAAAACACTTTTTTCCTCTTTTTTGCTGCCTGTGGAGTTGTGTGTGTGTGTGTGTGTGTGTGTGTGTGTGTTTGAAATGTAATGCCCAGCAGTGGTGGGGCCTCATGTTAACCCCCAGTCTCCCAGACCAGGCTGCAAATAGGCAGCAAGGCCTGGACCCCAGGTAAGCGTGGCCTCACTGGGGCCGTGGCCGAAGAGTCGGCCTGTGGCTGGCTCCAGCCTAGACCCACAAGCACCTGCCGTCCAGGGTGGAGCCCAGGCCTGAGCACCTCACAGATCCACCCAGGGGATTCAGTTGAGTGCCCTGGTTGGGACCCCCTGTCTAGGCCAACCACTCCCACCGTGTCTAGAGAAACAGCCCTTCTCTGGGGCAGCCCTACTGCCTACAAGCCCCTAGGTGGACCCATAACCTAGCCCGGACGTGGGCCTTTACTAGGATCCCTTGGGGCAGAAGGTCAGCCGTGAAGAGGGGCACATAGGAATGTTACACATAGCAGTGTTGTATGTGGGAGCACATGTGACTGAGTGTGGGTGCGGAAGTGTGAGTGTTGTCTCCATGTGTGAGCGTGCACGTGGAAATGGGAGTGTGTGTGCGAGTGGGGATGTGCACGTGTGAGTGGAGGGGAGCAAGCGGGGACGTGCCCCTCCTCCCCAGGTTCCCGCTGACAACACCGCGAAGATTCTGCTCCCAGCACAGCCCCGGAATTCGATGTCCTCTCTGACCTTTCCTAGAGACGGGAGGCCTTGCCCTTTCTCGTCCTTCCCTGGAACCACACGGTTGTCCTGCCGTCCAGGGTTTTCTGAGGCAGGAGCCCGGCCCCAGGGCTGGCCTTCTCACAGTTGAGCACAGGGGAACCAGAGAGAAGTTGAAGGGGAACCTCTCTCGGGCCAGTGCCCCACAGGGGCTGCCTCCTTGAACGGCGAGGCCGCCAGGATACTGGCCGAACGGGACCCGTGTAAACCTTTGGCCCCCAGAGTCACACTCAGAGGACCTTTCCACTACTTCCTCAAAGTCACATTTACTATTTCTTGCTGACCACAGAGCAACACCTGTTCACTGAAGACGTTTTAGGACACACAGAAAAAACACGGAGCCCAGCGTAAAAGCGCCCAGAAACTCAGTGGCAGCTGCTGCTATCGTGCTGGCTGTTTCTGCTGATCTCTGACGGGAACACCGCTGTCTCCAGGGGCTCCGGGCTGGGCCTGCACTCACACATCCCCTAACACCGGGATTCTGAGAGCAAGGGGGGTGGGGGAGGGCCTCAACCCCAGGAGTCAGGCCCTGCACCTAGGGAGGGACCAGGTGTGCGGTCAGTGGTCTCAGAGACGGGAGAAGCGCTGGGATGGCCACAGCTGGGGATACGGAATCTGAATTTGGGCTCTGGAGGCCCTACTGCGGTCCGCCAGGCCCACTAACATCCGTCCACTTGCCCCTCCCCCCCCCGCCCGGCCCAAGAGGACCAGCCTTCCCTTAGAGCCCTCCTTACCCTGGAGTCTGCTAGAGACTCTCTTGCTGTGAAGTTCCCTTAGGGCCCCGAACCCATCAGAAAACCTCCCGGGGGATTTCTCCCTGATGGGTCAGTGCACCTGTTTAGTGCCCTGAATTCCCCCAGGCCAGGGGTCCTCACATAAAATCAGACCAGGAGCACCCCCCCCCAACAAGTGTCCACAGGCTCAGATCTTGGGGAGCAACACGGGGCTGGCCCCTGGCCACTTCCATAAGGGTATCAAGGCACTGCTAAGCCAGGGTGGCCCCGACCAACATCTCAGGCAGGCAGGCAGGCCTTAGGGTCTGTCTCAGAACTGCGCCGTGTGAGCAACGCGCCTCCTCTGGGCTCGCTCCAGTCTGGCAGCTGAGAACCCACGGAGGAGGAGGACGGTCCCCGCCGCAGGAGCGCTCCCGCGAAGCGCTCACCTCGCCAAAGCCTGGGCCAGGGAGCTCCTCCCCGCCATCGCGGGGCGGCCCCAGGCGCGCAGCGAGCGCCCTCGCCCTCCCGCGGGGCCTGGCGCTTTAAGAGCGGCCTTATTTGCATGGCCCCGCCCAGGCCCCGCCCAGGCCCGGGGACCGCCCGGCCGGGTATTTAAGCCGCGGCCCCTGGGGCGGGGCCGGCCCTGAACGCGGTCCCGCCCGGCGCCTTCCTTCGCGGAGCGGCGACCCGAGCGCGGCCCGGCCGAGCGCGCCGGAGCTCCCCGACGGCGCGCCGCGCCGCCCGCACCGCACCCGGCCCCGCCGGCTCCGGCCCCACACGGACCGCGAGGCCCCTCGGTCCCCGCTCTGTGCCCGCTGCATCCGGCTCGGTCCCGCTCCGTCCCCGCTGCGCCCCCCGCTGTCCCCACTGCGCCCCACTCTGCCTCCACTGCGTCCCCCGCTCCGTCCCCGCTCGGTTCCGGCAGTGTCCCCGCTCTGTCCCCCGCTCGGTCCCCGCAGTGTCCCCCGCTCGGTCCCCGCAGTGTCCTGCTGCGTCCCGCCAGCCGATCCCCGGCGATGCTGCGCGGCGCCGCCTGGGCGCTGCTCCTGGCCGCCGCCCTGGGGCTCGGGGTGCGCGGGGTGCGCGGCGCGGTGGCCCTCGCCGACTTCTACCCGTTCGGCACGGAGCGCGGCGACGCTGTCACCCCAAAGCAGGACGACGGCGGCTCGGGGCTGCAGCCGCTCTCCGTGCCCTTCCCGTTCTTCGGCGCCGAGCACTCCGGACTCTACGTGAGTAACCTCGGGCCGCGGGGGCGCCGGGGCGGGCGCTGCGCCCCCGCCGCTGCCCGCCGCCCCGACTCGCGCCGCCGCCGCCAGCAACTTGGCACCGCGGCGGCCAGAGGTGGAATGAGGACAGCGCTTCCTCCCTGCGGCGGCCAAGGCCGGACAGCGGCCCGCGGGAGAGGCGGGCGGGGGGTGGGGTTCGAGCTGCGGCCCGGCCACCTGGGCGAGCGGAGCGCGGGCCCGGCCTCACCGGCCCCCGGGGCTTGGGCAGCTTGCGCACACCGCGTCAGCCCGGCCATTGGCCCCCCGCAGAGTCCTGGCCCCGTCCTGGTCCCAGACGTCAGTGTGACGGCAGCCACGTGCTCCCTGGGGCCTCAGTCTCCCGAGCGGGACACCTGGCCTGTTCAGTTCTGCACCTGGCCTGCAAGTACCCTCTGGCAGCCACCTAGACCCCGCCCCGCCCTCCTTGACGCCTGAGGCCCGCTGGCAGGAGGCTGGGACCCCTGGCCAGGTGGTCAGGGCAGGGCCTGCTTCTGGGCAGAAGCCCCCCTGGGTGTGGCAGCAGCTGGGCGGAGTGTCCCCTCCGAGCCTTTCCCTCCCTTTCTCCCTTCCTCCTGAGTCCAGGAGCCACTTACTCAGGCCAGTGCCTCCCGAAGGGACTCCCAGAAGGAGCTCTGGGGCCAGGCACTCAGGACAGCAGGAGACCTCAGGGCGAGGGGCAAGGGCGAGGGTTCTGTGTCTGGTGCTCCCGGTGTGGGAGCCATTTGTGGGCCACAGAAGGAATGAAACGCGATGGCTCGTCACCGCATTGCTCTGTGGGTGGGCCACTGGGCACCTGCCGTCCCCTGAATAGAAAAGAGTTAGGCCGGCCGGATGCATTGTTACCTCTAACCCCGCCGCCCCAACCACGACCTCAGCCACTTTCAACTCCATCCACTGCCACTTGCACCACCTGCGCTGCCATCGACCCGCCCGAGCAACCCCCGCTGGGCCGCCACCTCCCCCTTCACCACTGTCACCCACTCCATCGGCCCCTCCTGACATGACCAGCACCCTCCCCACCACCTTCAAGGCCACCCGCACCACCACTCCCATGTTTTGCACTATTGACACCCTCGCCGGGCCCTGTCCGAGTGGCCACCACCAGCCCCTCCACCACCGTGGCCACCGTCACGTGCTCTCTCCCCCGGCGACCACGGCACTCCCCATGCCGATGCGGGAAGCTTCCGCACCTTGGCAGCAGCATTTGGTGACGTGACAGTGGTAGGAGGGGGCCACTGTCCTCTCTGTAGGCCAGGACTGACTTCCAGAAGTGCATGGTGGACAGCGCAGAGCTGTGCTCAGGGTCTGCAGGGGCCGGAGCAGGCCCGCGCACCTTGGAAATGGGAAAACTCACGTTGGCACCATTTGGACAGAACACCGTCAAAATGCTCCTAAAGCATCTGGGCCAGGCTCAGCTTTCCCCCTCACAGTCACGGGTGAAAATATTCTTAAAACGGTTGACCTTCTTAATAGCCTCACCAAAAACATCTACTCTTACCAAAACAACTGGGAGAAATGGTTCTAAAGTGGAAAGATCTACTAGGAAAACAAACAGTTTCATCAGAAATGAACATTATGGCCGCTAACAAAACATATATCTCCGTGAGAGCTTTTTCCGGAAACAAAGATAATATTGGAAAAACAAGTGTCCATGTGGACATAGTAGCATGCTGTGCCTTCTCTTCCTTCAGCGACAAAGACCGTGGGATTCCTGAGGGTGCCATGCCCGGACAGCTTGCCTGACGGCACCGGGAGGGCGCGGGGGTCCCGCACGGGCAGGCCGGTGGGTGGCTACGATTAAAGCTAAGTGAGAGAAGGGAAGGTGTTTATTCCAAAGCAGGTGACCTGGCCAGTGCCTCCCATGCCTACCTGGTGGCCACGCCTGGATATCAGAGGGCAGATGGGGAAACTGAGGCTCAGAATGCAGACTCAGGGGCCTTTAGACCACCCTGTCCAGCTGCCTCCTTAGCATTCCATCTCAAACTTAGCAGGACCCAGACAGAGGTCCTGCTTCCTCCCTAGGCCCACCGTAGCCTTTTGATGCCTCCCTCCTTTCCCTTGTCCCCTCCTTGCTGGAGACTTAGAAATACATCCCACCCCTCAGCGCCTGCATGGCCACAGCCCTGGGCAGGACCACCATTCCCACCCGCCTGGATGCATGTAGGTGCCTCCTCGCTGGCCTTTGTCTCCCGGTCCTGCCCCTCGAGCCTGTGCATCAGGCGGCTGAAGCAGCATTGCCAAATGTGAATGAGATCCTGGCTCTCCTTCCAGCCCTTACCTGCTCCTGGCCCTGAGGCTGGGTGGTCTGGCCCCCTTGTCCCCACCACACCCTCCAGCTCTGCCTCCTGTGCTGGCCCCTGACCCCACCTCAGTCGTTCCCATTTGGCGTCCACTTCCTGCATGCGGACGTGTGCCCTGCGAGCCACGGAGGTATGACCTCACAGTACATATGTCCGTATGTCTACGTTCATATCTTATGGCAGCCGGCTGTGGACACAGGCCCTTGCACATGTGTCTATGCACACAGCTCACTCGTTTCCTGGCTCTGTCCACTGAGGGAGAGCAACGCTGCGATACCCCCGTAGTGCCAAGCACTCCTAGTGCTCAGATCCTGCTTGCCAAACATCAGTTCTCCCTGGAAGGAACCAGGACTCTCTGGAGATGATAGAGCCCTGGCAGGGAAAGTGCAAAATGCGCCTGGAAATCAGTCACACGCAGGAGGAAGAAGAGTGCTCCAAGAATGGCTGGGATGTGTCCAGAGGACACAGAGGCCATCAAACAGGCTCCCTGGCCATACGGGGGGCAATCTGAGCATGAAAATAATGGTAGTAATAGGTTTTAATCCATTGGATAAAGGGGGAGCCAGTGAGCTCGCGCTGGTAAAAGGAAATAAATGATTAAGTGTGTAAATGGGAGGAAGTAGTGTGGACAGCCTCACATCAGTCTCTAGCTTCCCGACCTGGGTCCTGCGTGTGTGCTTCCAGCAGAGAGCGTTCTTGTCTGCCCTTCACTCTCCAACAGCTCAGGAAACATTGCATAGGGACAGACGGACAGACAGACAGAGGGGGAGAGCGAGTGCACGGGGCAAATCCGAGCAGTGGGAGCGTGTGGATTAAGAGTGGGAGGACATTCCTTGCTGCGACCTTGCAGTAATGCTGTCAGCTTGACCTTACGTCAAAACTGAGCGAATGCCTCCTGGTGAGAACACCCTTGTGTCTGTGCCCAGAGCACCTGGCCACACACCCGGCCAGCCCCACTGGGAGGCAAGCCTAGCCAGCTGGGAATGAGTCCGGGGCCCCCACTCCTTAGCTCTCGGTGACTGTATGAACTGCGGAGCCAGAAGCGACCAGCTCGCCAAACCCTGTCCTTCCAGAAAACTCACCACGGAAACCTCGTGCACTCCTTCACCAGTGACTCGTTCCCTCGTTCATTTATTCATTCACTCGTTCATTCATTCCAAAAGCTTGACTGAGCCCTTGCTCGGAATCAAGGAGTTCAGATGCACTAGCAGCAGTGTTTTGGTTTAAGTATCACCATCATCCTTGTCTATTTTGTTCACCGCGCTATCCTGGCTTCCGGAAGAGAGCTAGCTCCTAGAAGCTTCTAGGTCAATGTTGTTGTTCATCTTCTGATCAGTGGGATGGTACGGGCATAATCCCACCATCCAAAAACAACACTTTTAACATTTCGGTGAAATTCTTCTTGATCTGTTTGCAAACATACCTAGGGGCCCACGAGACAAACCTGGGGCTCCCATTTCGTGCAAGTTTCTATTTTGCATATTTCTTTCAGTACTTTAGGCTGTGAGCATTTCCCATGCCTTAAATTTATAGAGACATGCTTTTAGGTGACAGTGTAATATTCCTTCCTGTGGCTGCATCATAATTATTTAAGTCGACTGCTCTGTTGACTGTTGCCCCTGTGGCTGGTTTCAGTGTCTCCCATGAACTGACGGTGCGCTGGTGCGCGTGCACCCTATACACGCCTTGTTACGGGTCTCTCGTCCTTTCCTCACAATAAATTCCCCCAAGTGGGCTGACTGCGTCCGAAGGAATGTCTCCTTACTGCCCCGGCCATTCAGAAGGGCATCCTCTTCGCCACCTTCCTCTGCTGGGTCAGGTGGCCGCCTCACCTGGCCTGGCTCAGCCCGGGGGCAACTGCTCCGCCACCGCCCCCCCCACCTCCCTCGGCTCCAGCAGCCATCAGGAGCTGTGTGCACCTGCAGGGCACGACCCCAGCACGTGGTGCTGCCGGTCGCCAGGGGGCATGGTAGAAATGTAGATCCCCGGGCCCTCCCAGAGGGTCTGACTCCAGAGGCTCGCATGGGCCCGACTCCGCATTTTGACCAGGGGGTCCCGGTGCCCGTCCAGAGTTCCATCTGAGAAACGCTGCTCTTCCTGAGGACACCCACTGACCTGCCCTCCTGCTCACGGCTGGCCCCGGACACTCCTAGCCCCGCAGGCTCGGGTGTTCACTGCCTCCCATTTACTGGTACGGGGCGGCCAGGACAAGCCGCCCCAACGGGGCCCTGGGCACGGGTGCTCCTTGTGATCCGTGATGGGGGTGGGGCAGTGAGTGGGCCCCAGGACAGAACAATCTGGGAGAGCCTGAGCCCCAGGGATTCTGCTGCTATGGGTCTGTGAGCAGGCAGCTGGGGGAGGGCACCCGGCTGGTTTCTCCCCATACTTGGTCTCCAGGAAGACCCAGCCTTAGGGCCTCAACATCCAAAAACTGGTTCTTTACAAAGTGGGGCAAGTTGTTCATTAAACACCTGCTGTGTGCTTAGCCACTGCCCTGCTCCCCAGGCCCGAGGGGACTCAATAGGTCCAGAAGTCTGAGCTGCACAGGCCGAGTGCGGGAAGGAGGAGTGAGAACAGGACGGGGTCCGGGCTCGGGTCCCTGACCCCAGCCCCTCCACACCGGGGGGCAGCCCAGGACCACACTGTCCCCTGAGCTGGCCTCGGGGTGGGCCAAAGCCAAACGCAGTCCCTCGAGCCTTGCTGGCTACTCTGGGCAGAGGGGGCATGGGCAGAGGCAGCTTCAGAAGCTTGCTGGGGATGGGGTCTGGGGTGGAGCTGGGGTCCCGAAGGAGCAACTGCTGTCCCCAGAAGTGAGTGTGAGTGGAGGGCAGGGACACAGCAGCTGCATCCCCAGCTGTGGTGGCTGCAGGATGACAGTGGACCCCGTGGTGGTCACAGAGATGCAGGGTGGCCCAGGGGTGCAGGGTGTCCAAAAGGAGGGCCCCGGTATCTGAGGAGTGGACCAGGCTGAAAGGCAACATGGTCTCCAGAGAGACGGGGAGGCAGCGGCTCGGGCTGGTAATGGATGCCGAGGGAGGGCGAGGGTGCCCAGATGCTGTGGGACTGTATTCCACAGGCAGGCGTGTCCAGGAGCCACTGGGGAGCTGGGCTCTTGCCCTGGGGGGGCACCTGGTCCTGGTGTACCAGAGGAGAGGCGGGGGGAGGCTTTGCCGGGGAGGGGGAGGCGGGAGCTGCCATCTACACAAGGATAAAGGAAGGACAGTTGCTGGGACACCCGGAGAGGCAGCCTCTGTTGGTGGGGGAACAAGGGCCTGGACTGTGGGGCCCCCCAGGAGACCAGAGGGTGGCCACAGGGCGGCCCTGGAGGAGGACAGAGGAAAGGGAGAACACGGCAGGAAGCCCAGTCCCGGGCCCCGAGATCCAGGCAGGCTGGGCCTGTGGGGGCAGAAGGGACTACTCCTCCAACACCAAACTCTGCTGTCCCAGCCTCGGGGGGACTCCCTCCTGCCCCAGTTCTGGTGGGGGCACTTCCCCCGGAAGTGGGCCCTGGGGCCGCTCCCTTGAGTCTGCCTGTTTGCCGAGGCTCAGCCCGGGGCGGGACTCCCCTCCTTCCTGGGTTGGGCGTGCGGCAAGTTCTGGGTCTCCGGGGCTCAGATCTGACCTTGCCCGGGAGCCCCAGGGGCCCTGCCCACTTGCTGCCCTGCAAGCCGGACTCCAGCCCCCAACTGTGCCGTGGGAGGAATCCTAATTACCCAGAAAGCTGCCAGGAAATAAAAAACATGCCTACATTTTTCAAAACAAGCTTATAAAAGGCCTCAGGGGCTTTATTGTTTTATTTTTGGCAGAGAAGTCAAAGCAGGAACCAGGGCCCCGCCCGTTTGGATCTGATGTTTGCAGAGCAGGGGTGCTATGGCCTCGGGGGTCTCTGGCTCCCCTCCAGGCCTGCCTGGCCCGCTCAGAGCAGCCCCTCCACCCAGCAAGGGTGGCACTGGCGAGCCCTCAAACTCCCGGCTCAGGGACCCGCCAAACACACGTCACATACTTTGGGCTGCAGGTCGCCTCCGAGAGGCTCTCCAGGACATTTCCGCTCTTTCCTGGTTTTATCCAAGTCGGAAATGCCACCGGTGCTGTCCTTCTGTGCTTCTCAACAGGCGGCGTGGGGGAGGGAGGGGGCTGGTCCTGCAGAAAAGGCATGGGCGCCCTCTGGCCAGCCCCCACACCGCACTGCACACCCAGGCACACACACACGCTCATGTGCATATACACACTCGTACACACTCATCACCTACACACAGCCACACACTCATGCACGTACACACACATGCTCATATGCATATACACACTCATACACTCATCACATACACGCTCATATATGTACACACTCATACACACATACGCACACTCATTATATACACACTGTCATACATACATAGTCACAATACACACTCATAAACATGCAAACACTCATGCACATGTACAGTCATACACACACTCATCTCATATACATCCTCGTACATACACGCTCATTCACACATACACACACTCATACACACATATACACAATTATACACTCATACACACCCATACACACGTACATATTGATACACATGTACACACAGGTACACACTCATATACACAATCACCACACGCCCTCACACACACACATTCACACACAAATACACATCCTCATACACACATACAGACTCATCACATACACATTCATACATATACACACTCATACACACATATGCCCTCATACACATGAACACACTCATACACACTTGTACACATACACTCACACATACTCATTACATACACACACTCATACACACACATACTCATACATACTCATATACATGCACACACTCTTATACATATATACACATACATATTCATACACACAAGCACACTCTTACACATACATATACTCATATACATACACACTCACACACATCATATATACACACACATACACACTCATCACATACATATGATCACCCATTCACCCTCATAAACGTACACTCATACACACATACACACACATGCATATTCATACACACATATACACCCTCATATATACACACTCATACACATACTCATTACATATCCACCCTCATACACACACACTCATACACAATGTACACACTCATACGCACACTCATCACATACACACTCACACACTTATCACATGCACACACACATACACACATTCATCACATACACATTCATACATGCACACATATATGCTCATACATACACAGTTATACACACACTCATATACACTCATCACATACACTCATGCACATACGCACATTCATATATATATATACACATACTCATACACACGTGTACATTCGTACACATACACACTTATACACACACTCATACACATACATATTCACACACACTCATACACACGTACACTCACACACACAATACACGCATGCACACAGACACATGCCCTTCCCCCAGGTCAAAGAGGGGCCTCCCCACCCCAGGGCCACCTTGCAGTTCACAGAGTCACTGCGGTTTCCTGTTACATGTGGCCTCGGGGCCTCCCTAAGAGCGACCACCAGCAATTCCTTCCCTAGGACCACTAGCCAGCTCAGAGGGGATTGAAACACCCCCTCCCCCTCCGCTGACTGACCGCAGGCCTCCTGCACCTGCCTGGGACAGGAGAGTGCAGGGGGATGGCGTGGAGGGTGCAACTGCCAGTCACCCACCCCTGCACTCGGTTCTGTGCTCCACGCAGGCCTCACAAGGTAGCCCGTGTGCAAGTCCCACCCAGGTCCCAGGGCCGGGACCCCCAGGGGCAGCCTTGTTCTCAGCAGCAGGTGCCTGGACACCAGAGAGACAGCCGCTGTGTGGGAGAGGAGAACTGACCCCAAGGCCTGGCTTAGGGACACCACAGGGTGGCTGCAGGGAGGCCTGGCCGGCGGGGTCTGCAGGGAGGGGCTGGGAGCAACAGGTCCTGCAGACCAGTGCAAGCAGGTCCCCTGTCCCCACTGCTCCTGGGGTCTCCCTGTGTCTCTGTGAGAGTGCCAGTGAGCTGGGCAGTCCCCTCATCTGGCCCCAGATCCTCATGGCCAGCCAGTGGGGGGTGGCCGTTCCAGGCCCCGGGCTCCAGCAAACACCCAGGCCCGTGGCCACGTTTCTGGGGATTCAGTGGCTCAATAGTGCTGGTGGTCCCCCTTCTCTAAGTCACAGGTGCGGATCAGACCTAAATGATTCATCTAGGACATTCATGTGGCGACAGGGGGGCATCTGAGGGGGAGTCTGGGCCTAATCCTTTCTCCTCAGTTTCCATGTCTGCATCGCATGTTTCATAAAGTACTACTGCACGTAGCAAAATAATAATAAAATTGGAATTTTGTGGGAAGCGGCATTTGCCCCACCCTGAAGGAGGGGAGGGACCCCGGTGTGGGGTGGAAAGCGGCGGCCACACGGCTCCCCGCACCCCTCAGCTCCCTGCTCTGTTCCGCCACACCCAGCCCTCTGGTCCAGCTTGCCCACTCCCCAAACCCTCACCGGACGAGCAGATGCTCTCATCTGGGGAAAGGAAGTCCAACAAGGTTCCTGTCCAGGTGACAGCGCCTGCCAGCAGCCCGCTTGCTCAGCCCCTGGGCCCCCACCGCCTTCTCGGCTGTGGTCCTGGCCCGGCCCTGCCCTGGCAGGGAAACAGGGCCGGCTTGTTCTGCCTCCTTCCTGGACCCCTGGGCTCCAGGCCCACACCCGGGGGGTGGGGGGGGGGGGAGGCGGGCAGCGTCAGTGTGGGATGGGGGCACACAACACACACACCTGGGGGCTGGACTTGGACTTCAAAGACAGGAGGAAACTCAGTGGTCTGTCTGTAGGAGCCACAGTGGGGAGCAGACCAGCTAAGGGATGCAGGGAGGGAGGTGCAGGCCAGTCCCACCCCGGCAGGTGGCCCATAGCTGCCCGCAGCTCCAACCCGACCCAGGGTCCCCCGGTGCCTGCTGCAGTGGCCTCTGTCCCATCCGCAGTCACCTTGCCCACCTGTGACTTCTCACCCTTAGCTCTCTTCCTAAACGCGTGTGCCACAAAGGCACAAATGCAGCGCAAGCCCCTAGCCCCGGCCCCTCGTGACGATGCCCTCACCTTCCTCCCCCCCCACCCCGCCACCATGCACCCCTAAGACCGTGTGCAGACTCGGTCTGACGGAGGCACGCGGAGCCCGTTCTCTTGCACCTGTCTCCTTTGCTCCAAACCGTGCGGACGTTCGCCCACCCACGTTTGGCAGAGCGTCTTGGTTTGTCACTGCCGGTAATTACGTGAAGAGATCACAAGTGGTTTATCTGCTGCACCGTGGGGGACATTTGGGGTTCCTACTTTTAGACTATTTTTAACAAGGCTGTTTATGAAACTCTGGAACATGTACCCGGGTGTCCACAAGGGCACGTCTCACACGAGAGCGAGAGCGTTGAGCCGGGGGACGCGCCCGTCTTCAGCTTCATTAGATGTGGCGGCGACAGGCGTCCCCACCGCATGACACCCTAGCCGACGCTTTTACCCATCTGGCAGCTGTGCACTGGTGCGTTAATGCGGTTTTAATTTCCTTTCTCTTCCACGAGGCTGAACGCATCTTGTGCGTGTTCGCCGACTGTTGGATTTCCTCATCTGTAAAGTCCTTCCCCTCTTTTCTACACAGTTGCCTTTTTCCTGTTGATTTGGGGGAGTGCTTGACAAACCCAGGTCCCAAGTATCGTAAATCTCTCCTCCCATTCTGCGCCTTATTTCACCCTCGTTAATGGCGTCTTTGCGTGAGTAGACGTTCTTAATTTTAATGTAATAAAATGTGTCCAGGTTTCTTTTTATGGTTAGAAGTTTTTGTGCCGGATTTTAAAAACCACCCTCAGAAGTCAGGAATATATTCTCCAACAGTGTTATTGCCGGATTGTTTTGTTGTTCACACTGAGGCGTCTAACGCACCTGGAGCTGGGCTCCGTGTGTGGCACGAGATCGAAGGTACACGGGTTCCCATCTTACAAAAGAGGAACCACCCTGTCCCCCTTCCCAGGGCTCCACCGCGCCCCCTCTGTCCAAACGGATTGTCCTGCGTGTGGGGTTGCCTCCTGACTCTCTGTCCCTGAGCCAGCATCGCCAGGTTACCGCGGTGTTGTGGGAGACCTCAGTGTCTGTCACAGCAAGCACCTGCCTCGTTCTTGAGAGAGTCATGGTCACTCTCGGCGTCGCATTTTCATTTACAGTTTAGAATTGGCTTATCAAGTTACACGAACACACACATACTCGCTGGGATTTTTTGACACTGCCTTGAGTATATAAATCCGCGTGGGAGAACTGGTATCTTTACAGTATTGAGTCATACGGTTCAGGAACACGGTGTGCTTTTATATTTATCTAAGTTGTCGTGAATGTTTTCAATCCAGTTTTAGAAGTGATTGCGGACAAGTCTTGTGCATCTCCCGTTAAACTTATTCTTAAGCGCTTTATATTTTTACTAGTGTAAATGGTGCATTTTCTTTCATTTCTTTTCTGCTTATTGCCGGTGTGTAGAACCACAGTTGACTTTTTTACATTTTCTAATTTTATATTTAACAACCGAACCAAGCCTCTTATCAGTTTTACTAAACTATTTGGGGATTCTTTCAGATTTTCTACAACCATCTTCGTATCCTACACAACTCATAGCAGCTGTGTTCCTCCCTGTCTGATCTCTTTACTTTTTGATTCCTTTTTTTTTTTTTTTTTTTTTTTTTTTTTTTGCCTTGCTGTGTTGGCTCGGGTCTCCAATGTGGAAATGGTGTTAGAAGGCTCCTTGTCTCGTTCCCAGTCTCAGAAACCAAGTCTGTATGTCACCACTAAACATGATGTTTGTTCTTGTTTATTGTGAAGACACTCTTTATCAGATGAAGGGTGTTCTCTTACGTTCCTCGTGTTCTGAGAAGTTTGATCCCAGATGGATGCTGACTTTTATTAACTGCCATCTCTATACCTAGTAAGGTGATTATAGGACTTTCTCCCTTACTCTGCTAAGTGGATCATTTAAATTACTTAAATTAGTTGGTTTTCTAATGTAAAGCCAAGCTTGTACTCCTCACAAAAATCCAACTTGCTAATGATGAACTGTTTATCCTATTCATACATCACTGGATTCAGTTTGCTAATTTATTGAAGATTTTGGCAACGTTTTCGGTGAGTGGAACTGGCCTGGTTGCTGTTCCTGCACGAACTGGCCCTGTTAATCTCAGTGTCATGATCGTGCCCGTCTCATGAAGTGATTCTTCTGTTTAGAAGGGCGGGTGTGTTTCTGGAGTTACCCCCTACATGTCAGCTGGAACTGACTGGGGCTGCCGTCTGGAGCAAGCTTTCCTGGGAGAAAGTTTTGTGCCGATTCAAATTTCTTTAACGATTATATTTTTAAAAGTTTTCTATTTCTCCTCGCATTTGGTAGGTTGTGTTTTTCTAGGAAAATTTCCATTTTATGTACAATTTCAAGGTTGTTAACGTGAAGTTGTCAAGGCCTAGGATTTGCTGTGCCCTCCTTACTGGCTCATGTTAGCCTGTTTCACATGGGGGGGGGGGGGTGCTGGCAGGACCCTAGACTCCTGGGTCAGAAGCACAGACCCAGGGTGCAGCGGACAGCACAGAGCAGTCATCCGCATCAGGGTCCCTTGCTCCCCGAGTCCCACGGGGCAACACAGGGGTCTAGGTACATGCTCCCCCCACTGTGGGTTTGTGTCACGGCCAAGAAACACTGAGCTTGGGGAAGCCTGCCCTCTGTGCACAAGGGAGACACTTCATCCCTCAAGCTGATCTCTGCAAACACAACCCCGAGCCGCAGCCCGGGGACGGCAGATGGAGCCTTGCGTTCTTGGCATACCCAACAAAAACACGAAGGCGCTGAGGACCCGTGGCAGATTGCCTCTCTCCACAGTCCGCCTCCTCGGCCCCACACGTTCTTGGCCCAACTCAGATTTTCACATGAGTCTGCCATTCCAACAGTCAATCTGATCAGTCGGACCACAGAGGCCGGGACCGATTCTGTGTGATTTGCCTCATGACGCATTTCCCGCGGGCTGCCCCCCACGGGGCTCCCAGCAGCAGCGTGAAGCCCTGTGGCGTGGACTGCACCTCGCCGCCGGGTTGCAGGTGCAGCCGGCTGTGCGTGAGTCCCGGAGAGGCTGGCAGGGGCTACTTCGGCCAGGGTGCGGCCTGAGACCAGGCTACTCCCCCTTACGACCCACACGAGGAGCTCGGACCGCTGACCTCTGGTGCCACCACCATAATTACAGGGGCAGCAAATGGGCCAAAAAGGTGATTCCCCTTAGGGCGACCATCTCATCCTGCTTTACCGGAACCTTCCAGGTCTCGGCACTGGAAGGCCCAGGAACCCCCTCGGTCTCAGGCCGATGGGGCACGGTTGGCCCCCTCATCTCCACCCCCGTGGAGGGACATTCCGTGGCTCACCCTCCCCCGAGGGGCACAGCCACCACGGTTTGGGATCTGATGCTAACCTGATCTAGATCTCTGCCTGAGGTCTGTGGGCCGTGTCCCCAAGCTCTTGTGGCCTTGCTCGCCACACACAACATAACCCAAGGCCAAGTGTGAGCTTGTGTCTGAAGGGCCTAGACAAGGTCGTACGACATGTGTGGTAGCCTGTGAGAGGCAGGGGCCCACGTTGGGAGTCAGGCCCAGCAGAATAGTTTGTGACTGGCTATGTCCACTGTTTCTGCTGCAAGCAGGGGTGCAAACCCAGCACAGGTCACGGTGCTCCCTGCCTTGCCAGGTGCCGGATCCAGGGGGAAAGAATCGTCACTGCTTCTGACCCCCGAGCCCCCAGGCCTGAGGTGGCCCCTGCTGGTGCCCAGGTGGGTCTCCGCCTGCACAGTGTGCCCATCTCAGTATCTCGTGCCTTCTCTCCACCCATCACCTGCTCGCACACAGACCTTTCACCTGCAGGCTTTAGGAGAAAAAAAGCAATGGGGGCATCTGAGTGAAATTTATATAGACTCATCACACCCCTACTTCGGCCCCCGTGGACCACCACAGATGACAGTGAGGGGGTACGCAACCAAGTGACCTGGGTCTCCAGGACCTAGGGACGTGTTGGTCCACCAAGAAAATCCAGGTGGCTGCACCAGAGTTCAGTTTGAACCCTGAGCCCCTTTCGGCCCGGCTGCACCCGGCAGGCACCCCCAGGGGCTGGCCTGTCCTGCTATTGGTAGGGGGAGCTGCACCATCGTGTCCGGGAGCAGTGTGGGCGTAGGCCCCAATTTTCAAAATAGGCCCGCACAACCCCCTATCAGTCTCCTCCCGTCCCGGTCATTACCCAAGGGCAACCAAGAGGAAGCAAATCCTGGCGGGGGACGGCCACATTCAGTGAGCAAGCTGCCCAGACCAGGGCCACGGGGTGTCAGAGGCGGAGGTCTTTGGGGTGGGGTCTGGGGAGGCTGATCCAGAGCTCGGCAAGGCCCGATGCCAGTGGATGGTGGGAAGCATAGAATGGTCCCCGGACAGTTCTGCTGTTCAGTGGCCTGTGACACAGAGGGAGCATCTCTGTCGGGCACAAATGGCCCAGGAAGTTGACAGTGATGTGGCCGGAGCAGGTGGTTGGGCTGCCACAGCAGCATTGTCCCCTAGATGCTGGGCCTGGGGGCCCACGGTCCTTCTCGGCAAGATGGAAAGTGGGCCAGCTTCCATGGGGACAAACCCGGTGTGTGGGAGGGGCTTCTGCACCAGCAACACAGAGGCCTTTCCTTTCACTGGGTCCCTGCCGTGGCCGTGGTGCCATTTCCGGTATAAGGAGGGATCTCGGGGGCAGTGTCGGCCGGCGAGAGGCCTCCATCGGCAGCTTGGTCCCCATCAGCGCCATCAGAGAACGCTCCTCCCTGTGGACCCCTCTGAGAGTGACCCAGACTGAATCCAGTGGCCGCACCGTGCGCCCACGTTAGTAGGCCCCAAAGGTGGGCGTCTTTCGTCTGCCAGGCCCGGCCCTTCCGAGCAGCAGGCCCGATGAGAGATGGCAGGCTTTCTCAGCGGAGGGCCACGAGCGAGTATGTGGGGCTTTCGGGCCGAAGGGCTCTGTCTGGATACTGAACTCTGAGCGGCCATAGGCGGAGTGGGGGTGAGCGGCGCCCCGGCGTTCCGGCAGAGCTTTGTTTACAAGACCAGACTAGGGGTCTGCAAAGGACAGCCTAGGGACTGGCCCATCGTCTGCGGATGGCCTGTGAGCTAAGAATGCTGTTTATATTTTTAAAGGGCTATAAAAACAAAAGCACAGAACAAAGAAAAATATGTGATAGAGACCGTATGTGGTCCACAAAGCCAAAGACATTTACTATCTGGCCCTTCGCGGGACAGCGTGCTGACCCCCAGCTAGACCATTTGCAGCAACTCAAAGGTCAGTAAAAATCTGGCGTGCCTGGTCAAGAGTCCCTCCTCAGCCAGGGTGACCGCGTCCGATCCCACCCGAAGCACCAGCCGACCTTCCCACAGGCTGCCCTGCCAGAGCTGGGGCTCCGGGGCGGTTCCCCAGGCTGCTGCCCCCCAGGGCACACCATCGGGCCCCAGCTCGGCCAGAGCAGTGGCAAGCCAGGCAGGCTTTCTGGGGACCCTGGGTGACTCGAGGGCCCACTGAGCCAGCACCTTTGCTTTGGGCACCGGCGTGAAAGACGAGGTCCCCCAGGGGTAGCTGCCATTTTTTCACGTAAAACCGAGATGCGTTAGCCTCTGTGCAATTTCCCCTTGGCCGCCCAGCTCGTCGGGCCCTTCCCGAGCTCGTGGGCACGTTCAGAGTCATGAGCCCCCATGGGTCACCTTGGCTTCTGCAAGCTCCCAGCTGGGCCCTGCCTCGGGCAGGGGGAGCTGCTGCATGGAAGCGCCTCTTGGGCCCGCCACGCCCGGACTCCACCAGCTTCTGCACAAGAGCCTGCAAGACAGGGCTCTGCGGTGTCCTCTTATCTCCCAGCTACAGCGGCCCCTGAAAGGAGAAGCCCCAACCCTTCCCGGCGGAACGGCAGGCAGCAACTACACACTCAGACACAGAGGCCGTGGGACTTGAATCCCGGCCATGGGGTTCCCTTAAGCTTCCTGTCTCCACTGCAAGTTTGTCTTCCCCTGAGTCAGAGGCCCATGCTCTGCCTCTAGAAGCCCGGTGGGAGGGTGGGGGGTGGGGAGGGGGTGGCGTGCACAGGGGAAGCTGCTCGCTTGTGTGGCCTTTAGCTTCGGGTGATGCCCAAGCCCCAACCCCTGCCCACCTCCCTCCCTTCCTCCCTCCTTCCTTCCACTTTATTGAGATATACTTCACATACCATACCTTTCACTCTCTTACAATGCAATGGGTTTTCATATATTTCAAGTATTTGTTCGGCCATCACCACAATTTTAGAGCATTCTCCTTACCTCCAAAAGAAACCCTGACCCCGCACTTGTCACTCTCCAGCCCCTCAATTCTGCCCTGACCTAGGCAATCACAAATCTGCTTTCGGTTTCTTTTGATTTGCCTCTTCCATACATTTCATAGAAGGGGAATCATACAGTTTAGTTTGTCTGGCTTCTTTCACTTAATATAATGTTGACAAAGTTCATTCGTGTTGTGGCAAGGGTATTTCATTCCTTTTTATGGCCAAATAATATTCCATTTATCTTTATCCATTCATTAGTTGATGGATACATGCGTTGGCTCCACTGTTTGGCTATCGTGAACAATGCCGTTATGAACATTTGCGTATAGATTTCTGTGTAGATGTGTTCTCGGTTCTCCTGGATATACATGCATATATACCTGGCATGGAATTGTTGACGTGCGTAGTTATGTTCTGTTTAACCATCTGAGGAACTGCCAGACTCTTCCAAAGTGGCTGTACTATTTTACATTCCACTAACAGTGTATGAGGGTTCCACTTTCTTTACACCCTCACCAACACTTGTTATTGTCTCTTTGTTTTCGTTACGGCCATCCTAGTGGGTGTGCAGTGCTGTCCCATTGTGGTTTTGACTTGCATTTCCCTGATGGTTAATGATGCTGAGCGTGTTTTACACTATTTGTGTACCTTCTTTGAAGAAATGCCTGTTCACTATTCAAGTCTTTTGCCCATTTTTTATTGGGTTGTCTTTTTTCTAAGACTTTATTTTTTTCAGAAGAATTTGAAATTCACAGCAAAATTGAGAGGAAGATAGAGATTTCCCATATATACTCTGCCTCCATACATGCACAGCCTCCCCATTATTAACATCCCCACCCCAGTGCTAGCTTTGTTATAACTGACGAACCTACACTAATACACCCCAGAGTTATAAAAGTATAAGTCCTTCCCCTCTCTGAAGTCTCCTGCCATATGTGGCTTTTTCCTTAAAGCAGCTGAAGTCAGGATAGAGGAGGAAGCAAGGATCCAGGGACACAGCAGAAGACAGTGACTCTGCCCCAATAAGCAAGGCTTTACAGTTGTCAGTCACGCAGCTCAACCAAATGGACTTTCAATGTTTCGGGTCCCCTCAAAATTCTAAATCCTTAAAAAAAAATTCTCTAAATCCTCATTGTTAAAACCATTTATCTCAGCTTTGGGAATCTTTACTCAGTCATCAGGGCCCTTCTGCTTTTTCATTGGGGCGTTAGAGGGTTGCTACCCCATTGTCATGGTAACAACCAAAGTTCTGATCTGATGGCTTATTTCAAGCCTAGCTCTCACTGCTCTGCTTTATTACAGGTAAGACAGTGGGCACCCTCACTTTCCACCCCCGACTCACACTACACCTCACTTGTGGAGAACACTATCTGCTGGGATCCTGGGGCATCTTCTCAGTTTCTCCTGTCCCAGTCCACGGAGGCCCTTGTCCGTCCTCTTCCAGAAAGTCAGTTCTCTGTTATGCTAACATCCTTCCTCCTTTATTTCTTCTTAACCCAGTTCTTTAGAAATTTTTTTCGTTTCATCTAAAAATTTAAATGTATTGTTATTATAAAGGTATTTACAATATCTTCTTGTTATCTTTTTTGAGAGTGTCAGAGTATGAAGCCATATTTTCTTTTTCAGTCCTGATACTGGCCATCAGCACCTTTTTTTTTACTTAACCAATTCCAACAGAAGTTTATCCATTTTACTGGTAGTTGAAACAAACCAAATTTTGGCTTTGTTGGTTCTCTTTTTCAGTGTTTGTTTTCTAGTTTATTAACTTGTGCTCTTAATTGTTTGTTTTTCTCTTCCCCTGTTTTGTTGTTGTTGTCGTTTCTTTCCTGTATGTGGATTATTTACTAAATGTTTGGTTTCTTCACTACGTATACACACTGAGATAAGCATGCAAGGGTATAAATTCCCCTCTTAAGTTTGGTGGCACCTCACCCTCATGAGTCTTTTTTTTATTTAAAAAAATTTTTTTTAATGTTTATTTATTTTTGAGAGAGAGACAGAGCATGAGTGGGGGAGGAGCAAAGAGAGAGGAAGACACAGAATCCGAAACAGGCTCCAGGCTCTGAGCTGTCAGCACAGAGCCCGACGGGGGCTCGAACTCACAAACCACGAGATCATGACCTGAGCCAGAGCTGAAGCCGAAGCTCAGCTGACTGAGCCGCCCAGGCGCCCCACACCCTCACGGGTTTTTTCTAAATAGCACTTTTGTTATCTTTCGCTCCCAAGTTATTTATAACTATATTTCTTAATTTCCATATACATAGAAATTTCCTACCTTTTGGGGGTTAATATTTTGAGTGTAATTGCGCTGTGGCCAGAGAACAAACTATTTTTTGCAATCCCTTGAAATTTGTTGACACTTGCTATGTGATCAGTATATAGTAAATTTTTAAAAAGATATTTGTATTATCTATTAGGTCACTTACTATTTTCATTGCTCAAATCTTCCGTATTCTGCCAGATAATTTTGTCTGCCTAGTCCATTTTGCTAAGGAATGTATGTTGAAATGTTCCACAGTGGTTATGAATTGACCTATTTCCTTTTGTCAGTTTTTCACTTATGTGATAACTAACGTTGTTATTAGGCATGTAAAAATGCAAACTTGTTATATCTTCCTTTATTATCAAGAAGTGGCCCTTTTGGTTTCTAGCTATACTTTTTGCCTTATGGTCTACACCAGGTTTCCTTTGGTTAGCATTTGGATAGTATGTATTTTAACCGGAACATCTAATTCATTTTTATTTAAACTGTTACTGATGGAGCTGGGTTCAATCTAAGATCTTCTGTGCTGTCTGTCCCACTTGCTTTATATTTCCTTCTCTCTCCTTTCTTGCCATCTTATACATCAAGTATTTTAATCATTCAGTCACATCCCCTCTCTCGGTTAGGATGATATACACTGTTTCTATTCTTTTGGTGATTATCCATATTCATTTTTACTTACCAATATTCACTAATAAGTGAATGCCTTTACCCTTCTGGAAAATACAGTGACCTTCAAACACTTATGTATTCTCCCAATTTATAAGCTATTATCATTAATCTTAATTCTACAGATTTTTTTTTCACACAACTACACAAAGCTTTATTTATATTATTTCTTTATATGGTCAATGTTCATTTAGATTTATTCTCATGCCTTCTGGTTTAATCTGTTCTGGCTGCTATGATAAATCTGTTATCATATTATGATATGATTATGATATGATATGATATGATATATGGTGATATGATATATGATTATGAATATCATGATATATGATTATGAATAGAAACAGTGATTATGATATATGATATGATATATGGTGATATGATATATGATTATGATATGATATATGATGTCATATTATGACATATGATTAATCTGTTCTGGCTGCTATGATTTAATCTGTTCTGGCTGCCCACAGACTGGGCAGTTTAAATTTTTTTTAATGTCTTTTTGTGAGAGAGAGCTAGAGCATGAGGAGGGGGAGAGACAGAGAGAGAGGGAGATACAGAATCTGAAGCAGGCTCCAGGCTCCGAGCCGTCAGCACAAAGCCCGACCCGAGGCTTGAACCTGCAGGCAGTGAAATCATGACCTGAGCTGAAGTCGGACGCTTAACTGACTGAGCCCCCCAGGCGCCCCTAGACTGGGTAGTTTAAACAACAAACACTATTTCTCACAGTTCTGAAGGCTGAGAAGTCAAGATCAAGGGGCTGGAAGATTTAGTGTCTGGTGAGGACCCACTTCCTGGTTAATAGCATCTTCTCATCGTGTCCTCACATGTCAGAAAAACAGAGACAGCTCTTTGGGGTCTCTTTTATAAGGACACTAATCTCCTTCATGGGGGATCCACCCTCATACCTAGTCTCCTCCAACAGGCCTCACCTCCTAACACCATCACAGTGGGGGCCAGGTTTCAACATAAGAATTTGGGGGAGATACATTCAGTTCATAGCACCTTCTTTCACCTTCTTTGCCCTTTTCCCCTCCTTGCATCTCTGACTTTACATTTCCCTTTGACTTGGCTTTGTTTATGTGGGTCTGCTATTTAGTTCCTACTTATTTATTATTTATTTATTTCAATTATCTTTCTTTTGCCTTCAGTAATGAAGGATATTTTATCTGGGTATAAAACTGCAAGCAGATTATTTTCTTCCAGCGTATTCAAGACACAATCCCACCATTTTCTAGTCCCCATTGTTGCTTATGAGAAATCAGCTGCCACTCTACGGGAAAGACCCTTGATGATAATTCATATATTTCTCCTTTTATAACTGTCTCCTTATCGTCGATGTGCATTTACAGCAGTCATTTGTTGTTGCTATATTTTAATTCTTCCAGCTAGGGAATCACTGGGATTATTGAATATGAGGCCTGATGTCTTTCATCAGTTCTGGAAATTCTCAGCCATTGCCTTTATACCTCCTTACCCTCTGGTGCTCCAAACCATACCTGTATTTGACCATCCTCCTGCTTCACATAAATTTTCTTTTCTTTTCTTTTCTTTTCTCTACTCTCCATGTCTTTGTCTCTGTTCTAAATTCCAGATGGTTTCTTCTGACCTGTCTTCTAGGTCCAGCTCACTAATTCTTCCTTTAATTGTGCTCTTAAATTATCTATTTAAATCTGCTTTTAAATTATCTACTTAGTTCTTAATTTGTTATTTACTTAGTTTTAGTCCTAGAATTTCTATTTAGTTCTTTAAAATGGTTTATTAAAGGGGCGCCTGGGTGGCTCAGTCGGTTAAGCGTCTGACTTCGGCTCAGGTCATGATCTCACAGTCTGTGAGTTCGAGCCCCGCGTCAGGCTCTGTGCTGACAGCTCAGAGCCTGGAGCCTGTTTCAGATTCTGTGTCCCCCCCTCTCTCTGCCCCTCCCCTGTTCACACTCTGTCTCTCTCTGTCTCAAAAATAAATAAACGATTAAAAAATTTAAAAAATAAAATGGTTTATTAAAAAGAGAATTTCCATTCCTGATTATTTTTTTTGTCCCAGACTTTGCTTTAGTCAATTTTTTATATTGTGGACAATACACATAATATAAAACTTAGCATCTTGACCTTTTTTTTTAACATTTATTTATTTTTGAGAAGAGAGAGACAGAGCATGAGCAGGGGAGGAAAGAGAAACATGGAGACACAGAATCTGAAACAGGCTCCAGGCTCTGAGCTGTCAGCACAGAGCCTGACGCGGGGCTCGAACTCATGGACTGCAAGATCATGACCTGAGCTGAAGTTGGATGCTTAACTGACTGAGCCACCCAGGTGCCCCTACATCTTGACCATTTTTAAGTGTACAGTTCAGTGGCATTAAGGACATGTTGTTCAGTCATCACTACCTTCACCTCCAGACTCTTTTCATTTTATAAAACTGAAATTCTGTCTCCACTAGACACGCCCCCACCCCCGTCTCCTCCAGCCCCTGGACACCCCCATTCTATTTTCTATGAATGTGACTACTCTAGATCCCTCACATAAGTGAAATCATAGCATTTGTCTCTTTGTGACTGGCTTATTTCATTGAGCATAAGGTCCTCAAAGTTCATCCATTTTGCAGCACATGTCAGAATTTCCTTCCTTTTTAAGACTGAATCATATTCCATCGTATGGATGGACCACATTGGCTTATTCATCCATGCATTGGTGAACCTTGGGTTGCTTCCACCTTTGGGCTGTCGTGCAGAATGCTGCTATGAACACGGGTGTACAAAGATCTCCTGAAGACCCTGCTTTCAATTATTTTTGAGTATCATTGTGGATGAATTGTGTCCCACCCAAAATTCTTATGTTGAATTCTTACCCCCCAAGGTGATTGTACTTGGAGATAGAGCCTTCAGGAAGGTAAATTGAGGTTGTATGGGTAGGGTCCCAATCTGATAATAAGAGGGACAGACACCAGAGAGCTCTCTCCCTTCTCGTGTGCACACAGAGGAAAGGCAGTGTGGGGACACAGTAAGGAGGGAGCCATCTACGAGCCAGGAAGAGGAGCCTCACTAGAAACCAATTCTGACGACGCCTTCATCTCGGATGTCTAGCTCCAGAACTACAAGAAAACAAATTTCTGTCGTTCCAGCCACTCAGTCTGGTATTTTGTTATGGCAGCCACAGCCGACTAATACAGATATATACCCAGAAGTAGAATTTCCGGATCATATGGTATATCTATTTGCAATTTTTTGAGAAACTGCCAACTGTTCTCCACAGCGACTGTGCCATTTTACATTTCTGTCAGCAGTGCACAAGGGTTCCAGCTTTTCCGTGTCCCTGACCGCACTTGTTCTTTTCTAGGTTTTTTGATGGGAACCACGCTAATGGGTGTGAGGTGTTAGCTCATTGTGGCTTAGGTTTGTATTTCCCTAACGATAGTTATGTTGAGCATCTTTTCATGGGATTATTGGCCATTGGTAGATCCTCTCTGGAGACATGTTTATTGAAGTCTTATGCCCATTTTTTAATCAGGTTGTTTGTATTTGTTGTTGTTACTGAGTTGTAGGAGCTCTCCATATGTTTAAGATATTAAGCCCTTATTAGATACATGATTTGCAAATATTTTCTCCCATTCTGTGGGTTGCCTTTTCATTCTGCTGATAGAAACAAATATTTTTAATTTTGATGAACTCCAGTTTGTCTGGTTTTTTTTCTTTTGTGGCCGGTGCCTTTGGTGTCGTATCCAAGAAATCATTACCAAAGCCAATGCTGTGATGCTTTTATCCTATGTTTTCTTCTAACCTTTATATGTTTAGCCCTCACGGTTAGGTCTTTGATCCATTTTAAGTTAATTTTTGTATCTGGGGTGAGGTAAGAGTCCAACTTTGTTCTTTTGCATGTGGACGTCCAATAGTCCCAGCTCCATTTGTTGAAAAGACTGCCCTTTCTGTTGCCCCCCCTTGATGAAAATCATTTGCCCATATATGTGAGGGCTTATTTCTGGGCTCTCTATTCTCTTCTATTTGTCTATATTTCTGTCTTTAAGCCAAGACCTCACTGTTTTGACTGCTACAGCTTTGCAGTCCGTTTTGAAAGCAGAAAGTATAAGTCCTCCAACTTCGTTCTTTTTTGAAGATTGTTTTGGCCATTCTCTTGAAGAAACTTAAAGCTTGCACTTGGAACACAGTAAACTTAGTCATTTTATAGTCTCTGGTCTGATAATTCTGATATCCGATGTTTCTTGCATTTCTGCTGATTCTTGTGAGTGGTACCTTGTTTCCTTATGTGCCCAATTATCTTTGTGACCTGGGTTTTGTACTTGAACAATTATTTACAGGAATAGCTTGAGGCCTAAGGTGACGCCAGCTTCCACCAGAGAGGGTTTTCTTTGCTTCTGGAACCTCAGGATGCTATCCATTGGGAACCGAGAATCTGAGCCTTGATCCGAGTCCCAGTTCGAGGGGCCCTGGGTCGCTTGGGTGAGGGGACGGCAGAGCGTGAGGCCGCATGAGGACTGTGTACTTCAAGTTCACCCAGCTTAGTGTGGGGGCTTACCCCCAGCCCCGAGTGAGCGCCGAGCTTTGACGTCTCTCTCTCTGTTCTTCCACGAGGCTGCAAAACTTTAGGTCTTGTTTGCAGCCACTGCTCCTCAGTGTGCAGGTGCACTCACTTGGGCGGGAAGGAGCTCTGAGAGCCGGGCTCACCTTCGGTCCCTCCCTGTCCTCAATTTGGAATCCAAGCCCTGAAATACTTCACTTGCTCGATCGCTCTCGGTGCCTTTAAGAAGAGAGCTGTGCTTCTCTGGGTTACCGGGCCACCCTCACCTAAAGGGCAAGTCCAGAGTCTTTTCTGAAAGCATAGTTCTGACCACGATCCTCCCAGGAGCAAATCCTGACAGTCTAGGGCCCAGCTCTGTGCTCACTAACTCGTTCCAGGCTGCCAGCATCCCGGAGGCAATAGCTAGTGTTATCCCCATGTCACAGGTGAAAACCCAGGGCACAGAGAGGTGAAGGCTGAACTGCCTCCTGGTTGCACGGCTAACTGCACTGGGACCAGTTGCGTCTTACCGCACAGACGCTGCCTGCCGCCCCCCACCCCCCCTTCTGCTCAGGAGCCTTCTGCAGCTCCCTACTGTCTGGAGTCCTGAGCACAGACCCTCCCCGCCAACCAGACATCCAGGCCTTTCCGGCCTCCCCTCAGCCCACCTCACACGGCTCCAGCTCACCTGTCCGGACCTGGATCCAAGGCTGGCAGCCTACTGCGCCTCCCAAGGTGCCTGGTTAGAGTGGGACCCAGGACCCTGAGCGCCCCAATTGCCCAAGGCCAGGGCCCACAGTGGGAGCTCCCTGACCCCACAGCAGCAGCCCAGGTCTGGGCGCCGTGCGGCACATCAGGTAGAGCAGACAGGCCAGAGCCTGTGCCTGAGCGCGCAGCCTGTCCGCAAGGGGATGGGACAGGCCGAGGGGTCCCATATCAGGGACCAGGAACTGTCAGGCCGTCCTAGGGTTGCCCGGTTCAAGGCCGGCTCCCCCTTGGAGGGCGCGTGGCGGGTGAGGCAGGGGAGGCCGCCGGGCCCGCCCACCTGTCCCCAGGTGCCCACTGGCCCCCCGTCTGGCTTCCTGACAGGTGAACAATAACGGAGTCGTCTCCTTCCTGAAGGAGGTCTCTCAGTTCACCCCCGCGGCCTTCCCCATCGCCAAGGACCGCTGCGTGGTGGCAGCCTTCTGGGCAGACGTGGACAATCGGCGTGCAGGTGACGTGTACTACAGGGAGGCCACTGACCCTGCCACGCTGCGCAGAGCCACAGAGGATGTCAGGCGCTACTTCCCCGAGCTCCAGGACTTCTCCGCCACCTGGGTCTTCATAGCCACCTGGCACCGTGTGACCTTCTTTGGAGGCAGCTCCTCTTCCCCCGTGAGTTTTTTGTCCTGGGGGAGGGAGGGCGTCGGTCTGGGGTCCAGGCTCTCCCTCCAGGGACCCTGCCTTGCTGAGGTGGGTCAGACATAATCACTGGTGCACGGCCGAGAGGGGAAAACTGGGCTCAGGGATGGAAGTTACTCTCCCAGGGTCGCAGAGTCAGGTTGGAGGAGGGCAGAGCCCTGACCTTCCCCAGCCCCCACCCCCCTGGAACCCATCTGCCTCTAGGAAAATGCCAAATGCCCCGATACAGGAGTTCACACGCTAGGGAGATACCGATCATGTGTTAGAAGAGTCTCCTCTTGGAATGGTTTGAAACTCAACAGGTTATGCAGGAAGTTTATTCTGTTTTATCCTTTATTCTGCGATAATGCCAAACGACGAAGGCACTGGGGACCCGTGTCTCCTATGCGGCACATTCTAGACGCCAAGGGCCGAGAAGCACTCAGCCAGCACAGCCCGTGGGACTGCTGTGCCAGGCAAAAGGTGGCAGCTTAGCCACAGGAGGCTCCGGGGCTCGAGGGACGGGAAGGCTCAGAGCAGCCCCGAGGGATAGATGTGTCTGCACAGTGGACCGCAGGGGACAGGCACGGGCACAGCAGTCAAGGGCAGGGCCTGGTTTCCCGTCACACACACACACACACACACACACACACACACGAGTGGGTGGGCAGAGGGTGGGAACAGGTGAGGTCTTCACTCGGCATGGCGGTGCGGGGTCCCCAGTAGCGGCGGCTCGGAACACAGCGCAGGTGGAGAGCGCTGGCCGAGTTCTCCAGCAGCGGGGGGACCGAGCACGCCCGGAGCGAGGCAGCCGCTGAGCAACGCAGCCGCTGAGCGACTGCGGCGCTCGCTTCCTAAAAGGAGGACAGTCAACAGGGAAAGATGGGCTTTTTCTGTAAATATTACTACGGATGAGCGTTCACGCTGGTGAACTTCATTCATGCAGAGCCCACTCATCTTTCGCTACGTTTTACTTGTTTTTTCTTATCACCAATTTGTAAGAAAAACATCTGTGCAACAAAAAGAAAAAAAGAACCAGAGATTCCACCACCAAGAGGTAACTCCCAGTAAACACTTCCTATTGTATACTGACACCCACTTGAAGAAATAAATAGAGCCACGGAGAACACGCCGTTTTGTGGTTTTGTTCGCTCAACAGCGTCCGCCTTCCCCACGGCATCGCGGAAACCGTGATGTCACCCGTGCCCTCTGTTTCCTGAGCCCCTCCTGTGTTGCCAGAGGAAACCTTACTGCTCTCCGGTGTCCGGGCCCAGGGGTGCGAATGTCTGGGCAACACAAGAATTCTTATAAGGGCTCAGAGTTCTGAGTTGGGGCTGGGAGCGGGGCCGGGCGCTGGCGGACCCGGAAAGCCCTCCTCTGGGAACAGGCCGCATGACAGGAAGGGAGGAAGGGACGTAAGCCCCACGCCCGGCCTCGCTCTCCTCGCACGCCGGGCCTCAGCAGCTCGCGAAGCCCCGCCGCTGGCCTTGCTGGCCGTAGTCTCGCCCTCCGTCCCCCCTCGGCTTTCCCGCCTTCGTGGCCGCGGCGTCCTGCTCGTATTAGCCCCGGGTCTGCCATCCCGAAGGGGAGCACTCGGTCTCCCTCTTGCTCATTCTTACGGAAGTAAGAAGATGGACCATATGAGGCCCCACCGTGTCGGGCGGCACCTGTGCCCCGAGGCGGGCACCGTGCGGCCCCGCTAGATCGGGGACCGTCTCCCGGCACGAGGCTCCAGCAGGGAGGCCGCTGCCCGCAGAGCTCTGACGCGCCTCTCAGACTCGTGGCCTCAGACATGCGAGTGAGCCACGTGTGGCCGCGCGGTCTCCCTGGGCCCAGCAGGACGCCCGTGGCTCCCCTCCCTCGCCAGCGTCACGGGCAAGCGGGGAAGGCCTTTTCCTTTTCCTCCCAGGCCTTTGGCGTCCAGGGCTGGCGAATCTGTTCAGTGTGACCGGGCGGTCACGCTCTGCTGTAACACATCTGCTCACGAGACCCTTGCCAATTCGGTCACCTTTCTCGTCTTTTTCTTACTGGCCCGTACAAGTTGTGCTTGAATTAAAGACACCCACAGTTTCGCCGGCCACCTATGTTGTAGAAACATCTTCCACTTTGCCGTTTGCTATTCAGTGTGATTTTACGGCACTCTTTATACACAGAAGTTTCTGTAGTCAAACATATAAATCTCCTTTCTGGTTTTCACGGTCGACAAACGTTATGCTTCAAGTCCTTCCCCGACGCAGCTCTGCAGACTCGAGTGCCCATATTTTCCTCTAGGGCTTTGATGGTTCCATCCATAACCTTACTTGACGTGGGCTTTATTAAAGTGATGTAAAGATGTAAAGCTCTAATTTTATCCTCTTTCAGAGAGTTTCCTACTAGTCCCGAGATCACTTTTTAAACAGCCCCCCTCCCTGCCCGATCTGAAATAACGTCTCCTACACATGCTGCTCAATCAGTTTCATGGAAGAGAATTCCATGGAAAACAAGAATTACTAAGACCACTTTTTCTTGTTTCCTTTTTTTATCTCCCTCCCGCCACCCCCCTTTACATTTTTTTGTTTCACACAAGGCAGTGGTGCGGATCTGGCCCAGTCAACGCTCACCCTTGTGCCCCAGCCACCACAGGGCGCAGCGGCTGCTCCTGGCGTCCGTGGGCCCTCATGACCCCTCGGTGTGTCTCACTCACCGGGCGACAGATATTGGGGGTCTGGCCCGTGCCGGGGCCTCAGACGCTGGGGACACGGTGGAGGATGGGGACGAGGCCATCAGCTTGACGGCAGATGGCTGACCACCTAGTCGGGAACACAGCCGGTGGATGATGACAGTGCGCGAAGGGATGCCGGAGGGGGGCAGGGCCTTGCGGCGTGGACACTGGGGTGCAGAGCCCTGTTCAGACCTCCCTCCTCGGCAGGTCAACACGTTCCAGACCGTGCTCATCACTGACGGCAAGTTCTCCTTCACCATCTTCAACTACGAGTCCATCACGTGGACCACAGGCACACACGCCAGCAGCGGGGGTGACACCACTGGCCTGGGAGGGATCGCGGCCCAGGTAGGGGCCCGGCTCCCCACCGCCACGCCTGTCACAGCTGACAAGGCGGGCAGACCCTCCCTGCACACAGCCAGTACCGTGAAGAGGCCAGTGGTCCTCCGTGCACTGACTGTCCTAGGGGCTGGCCCGTGGCCCACAGAACTGTGGCCAGCAGGAAGTCTTAAGTGTGGAGGGCGTGGTCAAGTGCAAGTCCCCAAGGCCAGCCAGTGCTCCTGCACTGTGTGAAGGCCCCCACCTCCTCCCGGGCCACCTACTTTCTCCTGAGCTCACACTTGCCCCTGGCCCCTGGTCCTTATGGGAGCTGAGACTCCAAGGGAGTGAGCCCCGCAGGTGTGTGTGTGGGGAGCACGCCAGTGCTCAAGGTTGGTGGCTGGAGGGACTGGCGGCTGGGGTCAGGATCTGGCTGGGAGGTTGCTGATCGGGACAAGGACGACATGGGGGGCGGTAGGGGTACCCCTAAACCTGTAAAGCTCCAGGGTTACAAAGCTGCCTTCCACGTGATTTCTTTGACCCTGGCCACTGGGGGGGCAGGGGGGAGGCGTTACGTGGGTCTCAGGAGCTTCAGGGGGACCTGGGGACCCAACTGGCGCCTGCCCCCCACTCTCCCCACCCCAGGCTGGCTTCAATGCGGGTGACGGGCGGCGCTACTTCAGCATCCCCGGCTCGCGCACCGCGGACATGGTCGAGGTGGAGACCACCACCAACGTGGGCGTGCCCGGGCGCTGGGCGTTCAGAATCGATGATGCCCAGGTGCGCGTGGGGGGCTGCGGCCATACAAGTAAGAGGATGGAAACAGCGGCTCAGGGCTGTGGGGGCTGGGATGGCTCAGGGAGTCGGTGGGGGGTGACAGGAGGGGACCAGAGCAGGGAGGAAGGGATTGGGATGCTGGGGACAGGGAGGAGGGGGCAAGAAGAAGGGGGCTGGATGCTTGACGGGGGAAGGGCAGGATGGGAGAGGGGGCGGGGAGGACGAGGCTGGATGAAGGGGGTGCTGGACGCTGGGGACAAGCAGGCTGCTGGAGGGCATGGCTTTGCCCACCCCCTCCCCCAGCCAGGAACCTGGGCTGGTACCGGCTCGCCCCTTGAGCCCCATCTTTTCCTGGGGAGGCTTTCCTATCCCTGCTCTGGGCGCCGCATGGGGGAATATGCTGGAGACCACGGAGAAGCCGGGGTGGCCCGTCCTGGGTCCAGGAGCTGGCACTCTCCCCTCATTCTCCCCCAGCCTGTGTCCTGGGCTGGGGAGGGGCACCTGTCCCCAGGATCGCCTGGAAGGCAGGCGCCCTTTTCACTCATCTCCCCATGTTTGCCAAGGACTTGATGCTTGGTGGGATTTGCTGCCTGTTTCACACCCCCCGCATCTGCCTGACCAGAGGGATCTCCCCGACACCCAGGGGGCCTTCAGGCAATGACCACGCATCAGACGGGGCGGGGTGGCGGGTAGGGTCCACCTTAGGGCAGACAGTCGGGACTGGCCGAGGAAGGATTTGTCCCAGCCCCTTCCCCTGTGTGGTGCCGGCCGAGGTGCAGACTTTCCTGGAACGTGCTTAGAAATGGAGAGGGTGTGTAAACGATTGATGTGGCCACTCTGAGGGGAGGACTAACCACAGGCCTGCAAAGGCTGAGGCCACAATGACGCCCACGTGGGGACCGCCTTCGCGGACTCACCTCCCACCCACAAGGAGACCGAGGCCACAGAGAGGACCCTCTTCCCACTTCTCCCAACCCCATAGCTCGGCGAGCGAACCCAGCGCGGGTGGATCCCACCCAGACCTTCCAGGGCAACAGGCGCGCACTTTGCAGGGACAGGGGCAGGAGCCGGGGAGGGCGGGTGTGCGCCCCGGCGGGCAGGAAGACTCACCAAGGCCTGAGGATGGTGCCCCGGTGAGAGATGCCTGGGGAAGCCGAGCCCACCCGCTCACCGGAGCACCAAATAGGCCCCAGCCAGAGCCTGAGCTCAGAGGATGGGGAACCCACAGGCCAGGGAGCCCAGGAGCCAATAATTTTGCCCCTTCCCCAAAGTGGCAAGCGGGGCACCCAAGAACGCAAGCCCTCCTGCAGCCCCAGGGCGGGCCCGGCCAAGCCCGCGGCCTACTCTGCCCATCTGGGCTCTGGGCGGTGGAGTTTCAGGGGTGGGGACACCGCTGCGTCTCTGATGGCAGGGAGGTCTGTTGCTTGTCACCCGCCAGTAGCCAGGGGCTTAGGCTGTGGTTAGGGATCGAAGTACGGGTGCAGGTGTGGGCTGCCGTGAGCGGTGCGGCGTGGACGCGAGTGTGGGAGCAGGTGTGAGAGCAGGCGTGTGTCTAGGTGTGGCCAGGCCCATGCTCCCCACAAAGGCTGCAGGCTGTGACCCTGAGAAATGATCTTCAGAAGAGGGTCTGGCCAGTCCCTCGGGGATCCTTTTCCCACGGTGACGTGCTTCCCTCCACGATCCCAGGCTCCTGGGGGAGTAGACGGAGGAGGCAGGGCTGGGCCTTCCGAACTAGTGTGCACAGAGGCCCACGGGAGCCCCCTTGCTTCCCCGCGGCCACGCTGCAGGCCCAGGAGAGGGAGCCCGTGCGTGTCAGTCCGGGCTGCCTACACACGGGCCGTGCCGGGACGGGAGGGTCAGTTCACACGCGAGAGGCAGCGCCTCCACCGTTGGAAGGCTCACTCCTGAGGAAGGCCGGTCCAGAAACGGCTGGTGGACACAGCCGCCACACAACGGCCGGCAGAGTGACAGTGTGACCGAGTGAACGGAGGAGGGGTACGGGTGAGGGGCGGGGGCCGTCCGAAAGATACCCTTAGCTCTGATGGTGTTCTGGGCCACGAGGTCCTTCCGGGAGTGTCCCCCGCTTGCTGTCCTTCATACCACGCCAGATCTCCCGGGGCCCTCCTAGTAACGGGAGATCCGAGACCTGGGGGTGCTCTAGTTACCTGCCAAGCTGTGCTTCTTCATCGCAGATTTCAGTGGCCCTACTTCTCCAGAGGGGTACGGCCCCCTGAGCTGAGCTCTGTGGGCTGCGCGTCCTGCGAGGCCCAGGCATGGGGTTGGGTGGCCCTCGGGGACGGCTGGAGACCCCCTGGCCAGGAGGCCATGATGTGAGAAACCCTGACTTCAACCCTGAGTGTGGCCCTCCTGTTTCACGCGGGGAGACCCGGAGGGCAGCTGGGCGTGCGTTTCCGTAACTATCACGGGCGCCCCTGGGAGCAGACTGCATCCCCTCAGAAAGGCCCGAGGGACCCCCGCCCACCGCCTCTGGCTCCCACAGGGGTGGGTCCCCCTCGTCCACACCTGCAGACGTCCTTCTCATCAGGCTCACTCATGCCCGCACACCTTCCTGTGTCGCTAGGCACCCTTGGGTCTTGAACCTTGTTAGTTCCTCAGACAAGTTGATGCATTAAAGAGGTAGGAAGTGCTGTGGGTTTAAAGGATTCTGGGAAAGCCTGGCCTCCAGGGAAAGCCAGAGTCGCGGCGTAGGAATCTAAATGTCAGCAGGACACACGGCAGGTGCACTGGGCACCCTGGGAGACCTGGGAAGTGAATCGTGGATGCTGGGTGGCCAGCAGACCACCGGCGATCCTTCAGAGACGGGCCCTTTGGGTCAGGGGAGGGAAGGGACGGCTCGGCTCCCTCCTGTGTCCACAGCCTCCGTGTGCCTGGCCCTGCGTCCCTGCCTCAACGGCGGCAAGTGCATTGACGACTGCATCACGGGCAACCCCTCCTACAGCTGCTCCTGCCTCTCAGGCTTCACCGGGAGGCGGTGTCACCTGGGTGAGTTTGCACTGCAGCACAGCCAGGGGCCCCAAGAGCCCAAGGTCAGGGTGTCTGTCCCCACAGTGTGGGCGATGGAGGGGGGCACACAGAGGCTCCCCGGCAGAGAGCATGGCAGGCGGGGCTACGGCTGCCCCGTCTGAGCCGACCCCCCCTGAAGCGAGGCCGGGAGGGCGTCCGGGCAGAGTCTCCCCAACCCGGCTTCGTCCACTGAGGCCCCAGCCGGCCCTGTTTTTCAGATGTTAACGAATGTGCTTCCCATCCATGTCAGAACGGCGGGACCTGCACACACGGCATCAACAGCTTCAGCTGCCGATGCCCAGCCGGCTTCGGGGGGCCCACCTGTGAGACAGGTGAGAGGAACGCCAGCGGCTGCAGGGCACCCCGTCCAGGGACACGTGGTCAGCCCGGTGGGGGCACCGGGTCGGCATCCGCGGAGGGCTCGGCGGTAGACTCGGGCAGCCCCGAGGCTCGTGGGGGCAGGAGCGGAGACTCGAGAGGAGAATCCAGAGCGCCTCCTGGGCCCTGGTGCGCACACCGGGGATGACACGTTGGAGCGGTCGGTGCCCGGTTCCAGCCGGGCCACGGGGCCTGCACGAGGGCCGCCCCAGGTGCTACGGGCCATCACTTCCCTCTCGGCTCTGGACTGGCTTGGGGGGAATGTGGGGGCTCCTGAGGTCGGACAGGCGACCCCCCACCCTCTTCCTCTCTGTACCCCCGGGACCCCAAACCCCAACAGCCCCCAACAGAAGGGGAGGCCCCCAGGTCTCACGGGCGAGGGTTGGGGTCCTTCTTGAGACCTCCTTGTTGCTGCACCCCACCTGCCTCCCTCCTTCCAGACACCACCCCCTGCCCTTCCTCCAGCACCTCTCTGGGGTCCCTTCACCCTGCCTTTGCCCACCTGGTGCCGGAAGGGGGGCCCCCACTTCCACCCCCAGTCTCACTGTGGGAAGCTGCTAGGGGAGCCCAAGGAAAAGAGCCTCTTAAGATCAAAGCACCGTGATCCCCAACGCCCCTGGGTGGGCCACACACCCATTCCCCTAAAGACACTTACTGATGTTCAACCGTGATTTAGAGACACATAACACGTCGTTACATCAAGTGTGTACAAATAGCAACTGTACAAGAAGCTTCGATCTTAGAAGAACCATTTTTCAGGGAGACTTATAGCCACAAGGAATGTTTCAAGGTCTGTGACTCCAGTGCACATACACGTGTCTGGGCCCAGGGAGGCCCCTCGGAGGGCCTGGGGCTGGAGCCGGTGGCCCCGTGCCTCAGATTCCTCACGGCCAAGACAGTGACACCGACGAGTCCCAGGTCCCCACCGACGCTCGCTGGTCTCAGGACCCACCTCAGCCACCAGGGCACACGACAGCAGGGACACCCAGCAGCGTCCAGACAGGGACACCTGCGCTGTTCACCATGAGCCTCCCCTCCCCACGGGTGCCCAGCCCTGCTCTCTGGTGGAGTCAGGGTCCGGGAGACGGGGGTCACCTGGTGCCGTCAGCCAGCAGAGCCCCTCCACACCGCCGTCTCCTTCCTCCCACTGTCCCCCACGAGGCCCGGGAGGGCCACGTGCTCCCGATGCATTTGGCGCCCACACTGAGTCATTTGGGGAATGCGCTGTCATCAGGACATGTGTCATGGCTGAGGGAAGGCAGTGTCCCCCCACCCCCGGCTCAGCCACCGGAGCTCAGGGGCCAGCAGCCACCAGGGAGTCTGAGAGGCCAGCACGCTGGGTGGAGGTGGCCAGGCACAGGCACCACCTCAGCCCGCCCCCACCTGGTGGGGGCTGACAGCCTCTGCGCCCAGCCCTGCGGCAAGACATGCCTCCTCCCCCCCCTCGCCCCTTCCCCTAAGGGCCATTCTCCTCCTGCACCCCTGCCCGCTGCACCCCTTCAAGGCTCTGGCCCAGAGGAATCCCTCCAGCCAGTGCCCCAGGATCCCACTCTGTGCTGGCAACTGAGAAGAAGAACCACAGGGAGGGTGGAACCTGGGCCCACTCACCCCTGCGCCCCCCACCAGCGCGCACAGCCCCCTTCCACCCCAGATCTGCTGCCACCACCCCGGCGGGGACGAGCTCGAGGCCGATGGGTGGGGACCGTCCGGGCCAGGCCCCCCACAGCCAACACCCTCCAGAGCCGCCCGCAGAGTGGGGCTCCACGGGACTCCCCCCCGCCCCCGCGGCCACAGCGAGGGGTCCAACACCTTCCCCCCTCTGCACGTGCAGCACTGTCTCCGTGTGACACCAGAGAGTGTGAGAACGGCGGCCGGTGCCAGGCGGAGAGCGGCTCGGCGGTGTGCCTGTGCCAGGCCGGCTACACGGGCACGGCCTGCGAGACGGGTGAGTGGCCTGCCCGGGGGAAGGGAGAGGCTCCCGCCCGGCCAGACCAGGCGCCAGGGAGCCAAAGGCCGGCTCGAGCAAGCTCCCACCTCCTCTGCCCGCAGACGTGGACGAATGTGCCTCGGGCCCGTGCCTGAATGGAGGCTCGTGTGTGGACCTCGTGGGGAATTTCACCTGCCTGTGCTCAGAGCCGTTCGCAGGACCTCGCTGCGAGACAGGTAACGGCACGTGCCCACAGCCCCCGGGCCCCACAGCGACGGCGGTCCAGCGCGGGCACCCGGCCCCTTTACCTCACTGTCCAGATCGGCTCCACTGCGGTCTGGGGTGGGGAGGGTCACCTCCCCAGCCTGCCTGTGCCAGCCTGTCCCCAGAGCTGCCATTGTGGCCCCGACTCTGCCGCCCACGTGCCGTGCGGGGTCCTCTCCAGTCCCCATGTCCATCTGTAACATGCAGGGAAAGACGGCCACACTCTCAAGGCCCCTCCTCCAGCTCAGGAGATTCTTGGCTTTTTAACATCCTTCTTTCCGACTCCAGACCGCTCACCGTGCAAGGGAATGAGCGACGGGAGTTGGAAAGAAAACTGATCTTTACTACATGTGATGAAATTTGCTGGTTTCTATTTCCCATTGTTTTAAATGCTGATTACGACTCGGTAGATCAATGTAAAAAACAACCAGATTTTACAACCCACAGAACAAATCCAGGCTGTCAGCGTCTGACATTGCTCTGACCTCCAAAGGTCTTGCTCGGCCCCTGTGCCAACGAGAGCAGTGTGCACGGCATGGGCAGCTGCTCCCCAGGGGGCCCAAGACAAGCTCGTCAGGTTTACTTGGAGTCTAAAAACTTAAGAAGGAAATGACATTTTGCCCACAAGTAAGATGTGGGTGGTTGCTATGCCCTCCATCAGTCTTTGGTCAGACGGCCACACAGGACGGGCCACGTCCTGAGGACAGGGTGAGGCTCTGCAGTGCAGAGGGGAGGAGGGGAAGGCAGCAATCTTATCGGTCTGGTTGCTTAAAATCACTGTGAAGGGTCACAGCTCACCTTGCCCAGATTATTATCTAAATATCTGTGTATTTAACTAAACTCATGTCAGAAAACAGATTAATGATTTTAAAAGATTTTGCAAAGAAACCACATTCGGTATGGGAAGAATAACGCAAATACAAGCAAATAATAAGGAAGGACAGAACCGACACCTCCATCCCTAATGTACGCTCATCAGTCACGTTGCAAGATGCCAGCCTTGACATCCTAATCAGATTCAACAGGAAGGTGACCAAAAGGTGGAGGTAATTTTAAAAAACAGTATCCACTCTTCTGCTTCTGGCCGAGGGAATTTCCCTCGCCGTCAACGACTGGAAAACCGGACAAGATACACGAAACAACTATTTTTGGCCTCTGGACAACAGACGTCCTGGGACTGTTCCCCTGCGAGGAGGGACTGCAGGGCAGTACACCCCACAACTGCCCCGAGTCTGCCTGCGGGAAGCCCCCCCGGCCCCTTGCAGCAAGGGATCCAGGCTCCAGCAGTTCCCCGGAGTCTCGGGGTCTCGGAGACTGGGACTCGAGTTCGGTGGTTGCAGTTTGTGGGGAGAATTCCAAAAGGGACGGGGCTACTAAGCAGGAGCTTGGAGGAGATGTGAGAAGCAGCTCTGAGGATGAGCAGAGGGGACCCCGACTCTGCTCAGCACAGTCCAGGTGGGGTGAGGTCCACAGGCCGGGAAGGAGCCCCCAGAAGTGTGAGTCAGACAATCTTCGGAACTCTACAAGGCTCAGAATAACCCGCTTCTCTACAGCCAGGGTGCAGAGAGCTCTTCACAGCCGGGGCCAACACTGAGGAGGGTCGTCGGTGGGGATCATCTTGCTGGTGTGGATACATAGATGCTAGAGTAAAGGCTAATCTGACCTGTCCTAACAAACACTGAAAGAAAGTCTGAAAGGCTCAAACCAATCACAAGTAGTTTAACCACATGCCAGAATCAAATCCTATACTCCTTAAAGGAATGTAACAGAATCCAGGACCCCAACAATGCCCAGCCAAAAACTACCAGGCATACTAAGCATCAAGAATATATGACCCACAGGCTCAGTCGGTTGAGCCTCTGACTTCGGCTCAGGTCAGGATCTCTCGGTTCGTGAGTTCGAGCCCCACGTCGGGCTCTGTGCTGACAGTTCGGAGCCTGGAGCCTGCTTCGGATTCTGCATCCCCCTCTCTCTTTCTGTCCCTCCTCTGCTCGTGCTTTGTCTTTCTCTCTCAAAAATAAATAAACATTTAAACAATTGTTAATTAAGTAAATTAGAAAAAAAAAAAAGAATATTATGACCCATAGCCAGAAGGAAAATAGATCAACAGGAGCAGACGGCAGAGACGCTGAAATTAGCAGATGTGCACGTTTAATCGTCTCATGTGAACATGCTCTGTGTGCTCAAGGCTGTGGAGGGGAAAAGACACAGTGAGAAGAAGATACAAGGAACTTCTAGAGATACAAAACGTAAAATCTCTGTATTAAAAACACACTGGACCTATTAACCACAGGTTAGACACTGCAGAAGGAAAGATCCGTGCACTGGAAGAAACGACCCAACAGGCAGCACAGGAAGGAGAGAGACTGCGACCAAGGCCGAGTCTTCAGGGACCCGTGTGACACACACCAGGCAGTTTAGGGTCTACACACGTGGGGCCCAGAAAGATGGAGGGGCTGCAGGGGCACAGAAAAAGATTGAGGAAATAATAGCCACGTATTTTCTAAGTTGGATGAAAATTAAAACCCACGTATCCAAGAAAAGCGGGAAGAAAATCACACAAAGCACATCATAATCAAATTGCTGAAAACAAGTAACAGAGAAAATCTGAAATGCAGCCAGAGGACAAAGACCAGACACAGGACAAAGAGAAACAAGAATGGTAAAGACTTCTCATCAGAAGCAGTGCCAGCCTCAAGACAGCGGGCGGTCCCCCTCGCAGTGTATACACAGAAAAACTGTCTCTCAAACACGAAGTAAAGACCTGTCAGACAGCAAAAACAGAGAATTCAGCACCGGCGTATCTGATCTATAACAAATGGGTTTTTTTTTTTAAGTGTATTTATTTATTTTGAAAGAGGTGGGGAGGGGCAGAGAAGGGGAGAGAGGTCCGGGGGAAGAGAGAGAATCCCAAGCGGGCTCTGTGGGGTCAGCATGGAGCCCGACACAGGGCTCAAACTCATGAACCGCAAGATCATGACCCGAGCCGAAACCAAGAGTCAGATGTTTAAGCGACCGAGCCGCGTAGGCACCCCGCCTGACACCCATTTTAAAAAATAAAGTTTTATTGGAACACAGCCATGCCCATTCATTCATGTATGTCTATGGCTGGCTGCTTTTACATTACACTGGCGAGTTGAATATCTGTGGTCACATGGCTCTTAAAGCCAAAAATTCTAGTAGCCGGTGCTTCACAGGAAAAGCTTGCACACTCTGCTTTAAGCTATTAAGGTCATACATTTATTTCTATAAATGCTACAAAGCCCAAAACATACTTTTATTTTTTGTGTTAAAATTATCTTTAAAGAGATTAAAAAGAAGAGAAGTATTTTACAATTATACCTTGGAGATACTGTGGGTTCAGTTCCAGACCACTATAATAACATGGATATGGCAATAAAAGGAGTCAAATGAATTTTCTGGTTTCCCAGTGCCTATAAAAGTTATGTTAACACTATACTGCAGTCTGTTAAGTGCGTAATAGCATCACATCTAAGAAAATATACACACCTTGATTAAAAACTACTTTGCTAGGGGTGCCTGGGGGGTTCAGTCGGTTAAGCATCTGACTTTGGCTCAGGTCATGATCTCGCAGTTTGTGGGTTCGAGCCCCACGTCGGGCTCTGTGCCGACAGCTCAGAGCCTGGAGCCTGCTTCGGATTCTGTGTCTCCCTCTCTCTCTGTCTCTCCCCTGCTCACACTCTGTCTCTCTCTCTCTCAAAAATAAATAAACATTAAAAATATTTTTTAAAAAACCTACTTTGCTAAAAAATGGTAACCATCATCTGAGCTTTTAGTGAGTTATAAGCACTGATCACAGATCACCATAACAAATATAATCACAGTTTAAAATTTTGAAATACTGCAAACTTACCAAAATGTGGCACAGAGACATAAAGTGAACAAATGCGATTAGAAAAATGGCCCCAGGGACCTGCTTGGTGCAGGGTTGCTACAAACCTTCAATTTGCAAAGAACACAGGATCAGTGAAGCCCAGTAAAATGAGGTATGCTTGTACATTTACCCACAGAGTTAGCGTTTCCAGAGCCCTTCATTCATTTGTGTAGATCCGGATGTTCATCCGGTACCGTTTTTCTTTAATCTAAGCAATTTCCTTTAACATTTCTGCCTGTGCAGACCCTGCTTGGGATTCTCTCTCTCTCCCTCTCTCTCTGCCTCTCCCCCCTCAAAATAAATAAACTTTAAAAAAATAAATAAATAAAACAGTGGTGGAAATAAAACGGAATCCTAAAAATACTCAATCCAGAAGGCAGGAAAAGAAGAAAAAAAGGAGTAAGAAATACATGGAATGAGTCACAACCACCAGCACGATGGCAGGTTTGATCACACTGCTAGTTCTGTTAACATGTGACATGGGTACACACACCACTTAAAAAGCAGATGTTGTAAAACTGCATTGAAAAGCAAGACCCGACTAGATACTGTCTACAAGAAACCTACTACAAATATAAAGACACAGATAATTTGAAAGTAGTGGAGTGGGTTTCTGGTTTGGGGTAAGATGGAGTAAGCGTGCTGTGCCCTGTTTCTCCCACTGGATGCAGCCATAAATCCTGGACAGAAAGCGTGGAGTAGCTCTCTGAGGGCTTGGAAAAATAAGTAGTAGCAGGCGGACCGGGGAAGAGGACCAAGCTTCAAAACACCACAGAACCAGTGGTGAATTTACCATTTTTTTCCTCTGGTGCCTCCCCTGCCTGGACTCAAAGCATCTCCCGGGCCACAAATGAGCATCAGATGGACAGAAAGAGCTCCAGGAGTAGCCACTAGTCGGGCACGAGAAGCAGGGCCAACAATAGCAGCAATGGGTGGGGCGGGGGGGCCCTCAGGGGTCCAAACTGACAGGAGGAAACTTCCTCTCCACCTGGAGGTCCTATGACTCCACAAGGATGGGCAACTTCCATTGCTTTTCTTTTTCCCTGTCCACCCACCACTTGGCCCAGACTTGAGAGCGCACTCACAGGATGGAAGTAGCAGAATGGGGTCAATAAAAGCCCCAGATTTCTTGCCAGAGGACTCAGGGGTCGCCCCAGAGCACTGGGAACTATGGGGAGATTGCAGAGAGGGGGATCTGGGTTCAGCAACCCCATAATCACTTCTGAATTCCAGAGCTCCTTAAGTTGGGCAATCCGATCAAAAATGTTAAAAACAATACCATTTATAATAGCTTCTCCCAAATTGAAAGACTTAGGCATAAATCTGACAAAACACGTACAGGACTTGTATGCTGAACACCACAAAATTCTGGTGAGAGAAACTGAAGATCTAAGGAAATGGAGGGACATCCCATGTTCATGGACTGGGAGACTCAACATAGTAAATATGTCAGTCCTCCCCAAGGTGATCTATAGATTTAACATGATTCCAACCAAAGTCTCAGCAGAGTTTTGTAGCTATGCATAAGCTGGTCCTAAAATTTATATGAAAAGACAAAGGAATTAAGACAGCCAAAACAATTTTGGAAAAGAATAAATGTTGAAGAATCACACTACCTAGTGTTAAGACTTAACTATAAAGCTACAGTGATTAAGACCCTGTGGTATTGGCAAAGGGATTGACACATACATCCCTGGAATGGAAGACAGGATCCAGAAGACCCACACATATATGGCCAAGTTTTTTAAAAGGTATGAAAGCAATTCAGTGGAGAAAGGATTATCTTTTCAACACACGGTATCGGAACAATTAGACATTCTTGTGCAAAAAATGAACTTCAGCTTCAACCTCACACCTTATACAAGATTAGGTCAGAATGAATCATAGACCTGAATGGAAAACCTGAAACCATTATATTCCTAGAAGAAAACATAGGACGAAAATCTCTGTGACCTAGGGTTAGATGAAGGTTCTTAGGTAAGACAGCAAAAGCATATCCCAGCAGAGAAAGACAGAAACAGTGGTCTTCATCAGAATGAAACACACTTCTCTGTGAAAGACACGGTCCAGAGAATGAGGAGACAAGCTGCATGCTTCAAGAAGTCCTGTCTGACAAAGGAGTGGTGTCTGGAACACATAAAGAACTCTCCATGCTCATCTGTGACCAAACAGCCAACCAATCACAAAATGGGCAAAAGACCTGAACAAGACATTTAACCATAAAGGATTCCCAGAAGGCAAAGAAGCACATGAACAAACGTGGTGATCTGTCATTATCGTTAGCCATTGGTGAATTGCAAATTAAAGCCACGATGAGGTACCACCACAAAGCTATCAGAATGGCTACGAGAAAAAGTGCTGACTGGTGAGGACACAGAACTATAGGAACTCCTGCGTATGTTGGGTGGTGATGCCAAATGGTTTAGCCACTGTGGAAACAGCCTCGCAGTGTTTCATAAAGTTAAACGTGCACTTGTAGTATGACCCAGCAATCCCATTCCTAGCTATTAACCCTAAAGAAATAACAACTATGTTCACACAAAATACACAAACGTTCATAGCGTGTCTATTTATAATCACAAAAACCTAGGAATCCAAATGTCCTTCCCCGTTCATGGAATACATGATTGCTGATCATACAACTGAGACAGATCTTGGAGGCCTGATGCTGAGTGAAAGATGCCAGTCTCAAAAGATCACATACTGTTCATACGTAATCTTCCACTTCTCTCATTCTTAGACAAAACTGTGGTGATGAACAGATCAGTAGTTGCCAGGGGCTCGGGAAGGGAGGGAGTCTGTGACCCTGAAAAGACAGAACAAGGAAGTACTTGAGATGACGGAGTGCTCAGTGTCCTCATTGTGGTGGGGGCAACACAGATCTGTACATGTGTTAAAAGTCTACATCGAGCAAAAGCCAATTGTACCATATATTACTTAAAAGATAAATTCTGAACCACATGAAGAAATCAAACATCTAAACAATGAAAAGGAACAGGTTGGCAAACACTGATCGAGAGAAGCTGGAGTGGCTATCTTCATATCAAACAGATTAAGCTCTAGAGTAAGGAATACTGCCGGAGACGGATGGCTCTTTTATGCCAAAGGTGTCAACCCATCAAAAAGGCAGAGCATCTGTAATGTACTTGCACCCGTGAACACTGAACACGTATCAGGACAAAGGAAGCGAAAGCAAGGAGAAATAGATCCATGACTACCGGGGTGGCTCCAATACGCCACTCTCAGTGATTCACAGAAATCAGTATGGACCTCAAAGATGTGAAAAGCACCGTCGGACCACCTGACCTAAGTGACATTTACAAACCCTCGCATCCTTTCCAAGTGCTCATGGAGCACTCACTATGACAGACCATCCCGTAGGACACAAAATAAATCTCACCCCATAATCCAGCAAATGCACTACTAGGTATTTGCCCAAAGGATACAAAAATGCTGACTGGAAGGGGCACATGTACCCCAATGTTTATAGCAGCACCATCAACAATACCCAAGCTATGGAGAGAGCCCAAATGTCCATCGACTGATGACTAGGTAAAGAAGATACGGTATATGTAGACAATGGAATATTACTCAGCCATCAAAAAGAAGGAAATTTTGCCATTTGCAAAGACATGGATGGAGCTAGAGTGTATTGTGCTAAGTGAAATAAGTCAATCAGAGAAAGACAAATACCAAGTGATTTCACTCATCTGGAATTTAAGAAACAAAACAGATGAATGTACAGGAAGAGGGGGGGAAGAGAAGAGAGGGAAACAAACCACAACAGACTCTTACCGATAGAGAACAAACTGAGGGCTGATGGAAGGAGATGGGTGGGGAGTGGGCTAGATGGCAGATGGGTACTAAGGAGGGCTTGTAATAAGCACTGGGTGTTGTATGCAAGGGATGAATCACTAGGTTCTACTCCTGAAACAAATATTGCACTGCTTGTCAACTAAAATTTAAATAAAAATTTAAAAAAAATAAAGTTCAGTCATTTGGAAAGGACTGTGTTCTCTGATTACAGTAGTTAAACTAGAAATCAACAAAAACTGTATGTGGAAAATCCCAACCATGTTACTAACAGAAATGTGTGATTAGAAACATTTGTTTAGAGCCTCTGGCCTTAGCTGTGCACTCCATGGGGCGCTTACTCTTGCTTCCCCTTCTGCTCCCCACAGAGGGGGCTCAGACGGTGACAGGCAGCTAGAAAGCAGTTTCCAGAAAGTGAGCCTCAGACTCAAATCCCACTTGCACTGAGACCTGAGCACTGTGGGGCCCGAGCAAGGAGGCCCTTGGCCTCACTCCCCACCCCACCCCACCCCGCCCCGTGCTCTCCGTGTGGCCTCTGGTGACCTCTGTCTTTCTTGCAGGAAGCCACCCAGTGCCCGACCCCTGCCTCTCAGCCCCTTGCCAGAACGGGGGCACCTGTGTGGATGCAGAGGAGGGCTACGTGTGCGAATGCCCCCAGGGCTTCACTGGCCTCGACTGCAGGGAGAGTGAGTCTGGGCTGGGGCTGCCGGGGCTGTGGTTCGGGGCAAGGTCCTCCTGTGGTAGTGTATGCAGGGAGTCAGGTAAGTGTGCATGCAAACACCCACGAGGGGGTGGGGGAGGGAAAAGAGAGAGAGGGAGAGAGAGAGAAAGAGTGTGTGTGTGTGTGTGTGTGTGTGTGTGTGTGTGTGTACACAGCAGCACTCATGGGAACAGGGGAGGGTCAGGCGTAGGAGGGGGTCAGGCGCAGGGGAGGGTCAGGAGCAGGGGGAGTCAAGTACAGGGGTGGGTCAGGCTTAGGAGAGAGTCAGGTGCACAGGTGTGTCAGGCACAGGGGAGGGTCAGGCGCAGGAGGGAGTCAGGTGCAGGAGCAGGTCAGGCGCAGGGGAGGGTCAGGCGCAGGAGGGAGTCAGGTGCAGGAGAGGGTCAGGCGCAGGGGAGGGTCAGGAGCAGGGGGAGTCAAGTGCAGGGGTGGGTCAGGCTTAGGAGAGAGTCAGTTGCCCAGGTGTGTCAGGCGCAGGAGGGAGTCAGGTGCAGGAGAGGGTCGGGCTCAGGGGAGGGTGAGGTGCAGGGGAGGGGGGAGGGTCAAGAGCAGGAGGGAGTCAGGCGCAGGGGAGGGTCAGGCACACAGGTGTTGTCAGGCGCAGGGGAGGCTCAGGCGCAGGAGGGAGGCAGGTGCAGGGGAGGCCTCTGCCTTCCAGCACTCCCACATCGGAGGCTCTTCCCTCCCTTTGTCTACGGCAGGAACCCCTGAGCACTGTGGGTGCCGCAATGGTGGCAGATGCCTAGAGGCCAACACCACCCTCTGCCAGTGTCCGCCAGGGTTCTTCGGGCTCCTCTGTGAATTTGGTAAGTGCCCACGGCTGTGGCGGGGGCACCCTTTCCGCCTTGCCCCTAAAAATCCCCCAAACCGGAGGATAGGTGGTAGCTTGGGTCTGGGCCCAAAGCATAGACCCAGACCCTTAACTAGGGGTCCCGTGATCCCCCGCTCCCACCCCAGGGTGTGGGGCTGGCCACCTGCTCCTTCCCAAGGACTCCAAGTCCCCAGGGAAACACACGGGCCTCTTCCTTCCCTGCAGAAGTCACAGCCACGCCCTGCAACATGAACACGCAGTGCCCGGACGGGGGCTACTGCATGGAGTACGGGGGGAGCTACCTCTGCGTCTGCCACACTGACCACAACGTCAGCCACTGTGAGCTGGGGGCGGGGCACGGGGCGGGGGCGGTGTTAGGAGGAGGAGTGGGGGCACAGCAAGCGGAGGCCGGGGCTTCCCTACAGGCCACCAGAGGCCCTGTGTGTGACGCCACCCCCTACCGTGTCACCTTCTGTAGTCTGGGCCAGGCGTCCACCCCCTGCACCGCCAGAAGTTCACAGCTGGAAAGTCATGTCTAGATGCTTGCGAGCTCTTCCCTGAGCCCCTGGCTCGGCTATGAAAATCCTTCACGCGAGCCTAATTCAGGATGTGCGATTGAATACTTACTCCTGTGTATGTGTTGGTATGCAGAGAAGTAACGGCTTACGTACGTAACGTATAATTACACGTGATGACGATGGTGGTGCTCGTATAGAAACATCTACGTACCACAACTCGTCCTAGCTCATACAAGAGGTAGGATGAATTCTGGAAAATTTGAGAATAAAAGACATTTCCAGGGAAGGGCCTTAGAGCCTGGTGTAAAGACTTAAGACCCCCACCCCACAATCCCACAAATTGTATATTTTAAGTGGCCTCGGTTCCAGCTGGGAAGTCAGGGTGACCACTCTCTGTCCCCCCAGCACTGCCATCACCCTGTGACTCGGACCCCTGCTTCAACGGAGGCTCCTGTGACGCCCATGAGGACTCCTACACTTGCGAGTGCCCCCGAGGGTTCCATGGCCGGCACTGCGAGAAAGGTGGGGAGGGCAGGGATAGGAGGGCAGGGGAGGGGTGGAAGGGCAGGGTGAGGAGGAAAGGGGAGGGGCGGGAGGGCAGGGGATAGGAGGGCAGGGGAGGGGCCGGAGGGCAGGGGATAGGAGGGCAGGGGAGGGGCCGGAGGGCAGGACAAGGCAGAGGCCCTGCTCACCCTGAATCATCTTGGTCACTCACGCTCAGTGTTTCATGCCAACACCATCTCCCCACCCAAGTGTTGCTTATCTGGTTAGTAGTTCTACTCCGTGGCCTCCTGGCCACTACCTTCGTTTTCCTCGGAATAGGCTTCATTTCCTGCTCGGCATTTTTTTTAATGGATTTTAGAATCCTTGAGTTTTTTAATTTAATTAGGACTTTATTAAATCTAACTGAACTTGGGAAATGTCAACATTTAGCCACTTAAGAGCGCACAAGAACACATAAGAGTTGTATAAGAACGTGGTGGGTGGGGCACCTGGGTGGCTCAGTCGGTTGAGTGTGGGACTCTTGATTTCGGCTCAGGCCATGATCTCACGGTTCATGAGTTCAAGCCCCATGTTGGGCTCTGTGCTGGCGGCACGGAGCCTGCTTGGGATCCTCTCTGGCCCTCTCCCCTGCTCGTTCTCTCTCTCCCTCTCTCTCTCCCTCACAATAAACAAACAAAAAAGAACGTGGCAGGCATCGCTGTCCTCGCCCGTGCCCAACCTGGACTGTCCTTTCCGTGCAGGCAGAAGCCAAGCTCAGGACTGTACAGCGGCACCCCTCGGTCAGAGCCGGGCCGGCCCGGGGCCTCTGTCCTGGTGCTCAGTGCTTGGGCCACACACAGCCCTCTAGGCCTCCTGCTGCCCTCAACTGTCCAAACAGAGGCCTCGGTGGCTTTACCTGGAAGTCTCTTCCGCTCTCAAGGGGGCCCCGAGGGCAGGTCCTTGCCACTCTGACCCAGGGAACCCCCACAGCTTTGGCCACCCCTGTAGGAGGAGGAGGGAATTTCCAAAGAGAAGCCCCCGGGCTCAGCCCTCTGCACGTGCAGTTGAGGTCCTGTGCCTTTGACAAAGGCGCCCCAAAGTGGGGACGCGGGGTGGCTGCTCTCAGGGGTGGGGTGGCTGGAATCTGGGCATGCAGCCTGTGAGGCCGTGCAAGGTGTGGGGTGGTGGGGAGAGAAGGGCTGAGTGCGGCGGGCAGGCCCCCCTCCTGCTGCACACTTTTCCCAAAAAAGTGAAGGACGCTGAGGCTCTAACTCCTCCCAGGGCCTGTGAAGGTGCCATTCCTCAGGGTGGAGGGACCGACGTGCCATTCGATTCACATCTGTAAATCGTGGACGCCTCAAGCACAGGCATGGGCATGTGAGCCCCTCGGGGCCCTGGGAAGCTGTTGGGACCCAGAGAACATGCGTCCGTGCCAGAACAGGCACAGAAAACAAAAACCAAAATGGACTGCTGTGATTCAGGCCTATCTCAAGAAGTGAGAAAGGTTCCAAATACACAAGCAAAACTTACACCTAGAGGAACTAGAAAAGGAGGAGCAAATAAAGCCCACAACCAGCAGAAGAAGGGAAATAATAAAGATTAGAGCAGAAGTAAACAATATAGAAACAAACAAAACAGTAGAACAGATCAATGAAACCAAGAGCTGGTTCTCTGAAAGAATAAACAAAGTTAATAAACCCCTGTCCAGACTGGACCCAAATAGATAAAATCATGAATGAAAGGGGAGAGATTACAACCGACACCACAGAAATACAAACAATTGTAAGAGAATACTATGAAAAATTATATGCCAACAAACTGGGCAATCTGGAAGAAATGGGCAAATTCCTAGAAACTCACAACTACTAAAACTCAAACAAGAAGAAATGGAATATTTGAACAGGCCCATAACCAGCAAAGAAATTGAATCTATAATCAAAAATCTCCAAACAAACAAACAAAAAATCTCCAAACAAACAAAAGTCCTGGGCTAGAGGGCTTCCCAGGGAATTTTCCTAGACATTTAAATTATTTTAATGTGTATTTATTTTTGAGAGGGAGAAGGAGACACAGAATCTGAAGCAGGCTCCAGGCTCTGAGCTGTCAGCACAGAGCCAGACACGGGCTCAAACCCACAAACCACGAGATCATGACCTGAGCCGAAGTCGGATACTTAACCAACTGACCCACCCAGCCGTCCCACTAACAGACACTTAAAGAAGAATTAATACCTACTCTTCACAAACTGTTCCAAAAAATACAAATGGAAGGAAAGCCTCCAAACTCATTCCCTGAAGCCAGTATTACCTTGATTCCAAAACCAAAGACTCCACTAAAAAGGAGAATTATAGGCCAATATTTCTGATGACCATGGATGCAAAAATTCTCAACAAGATACTGGCAAACTGAATTTAACAGTACATTAAAAGAATTATTCACCATGATCAAATGGGATTTATTCCTGGGCTGCAGCATTGGTGCAATATCTACAAATATCATGTTGGTGCAACATGATACACCACGTTAATAAAAGAAAGGATAAGAACCATATGATCCTGTCAATAGATGCAGAAAAAGCATCTGACAAAACATAGCCTCCATTCTTGATAAAAACTCTCAACAAAGTAGGGGGAGAAGGAATATACCTCAAACACCATAAAGGCCACATACAAAAGACCCACAGATAATATCATCCTCGGTGGGGAACAACTGAGAGCCTTTCCCCTACCGCCAGGAACAAGACAGGGTTGTCCAGTCTCACCAGTACTATTTAACATTGTACTGGAAAGCTTCGCCTCAGCAATCAGACAACAGAAAGAAACAAAAGGCATCCAAATCAGCAAGGAAGAAATCAAACTTTCACTATTTTGCAGATGTCATGATACTCTACGTAGAAAACTCGAAAGACTATCAAAAAATTGCTAGAACTAATACATGAATTCAGCAAAGTTGCAGGATATAAAATCGACAGACAGAGATTGGTTGCGTTTCTATACACCAAGTAGCAAAGCAGCAGAAAAAGAAATCATGAAATTGATCCTATTTATAATTGCACCAAAACCAATTAGACACATAGGAGTAAACCTAACCGAGAAGGTAAAGGATCCATACCCTAAAAACTATAGGACACTTATGAAAGGAATTGAAGAAGACACAAAGAAATGGGAAAGTATTCCATGCTTATGGATTAGAAGAACGAACATTGTTAAAATGTCTATACTACCCAAAGCAATCTACACATTTAATGCAATCCCTGTCAAAATACCCTCAGCATTTTTTGCAGAGCTAGAACAAACAATCCTAAAATTTGCATGGAACCAAAAGAGCCGAATAGGCAAAGCAATTCTGAAAAAGAAAAACAAAACTAGAGGCATTATAATTGGTGTATTACAAAGCTGTAGTCATCAAGACAGTATGGTACTGGCATAAAAACAGACACATAGATCAATGGAACAGAGTATGGATCCACAACTGTATGGTCAACTCATCTTCGACAAAGCAGGAAAGAATATCCAATGGGAAAAAGGCAGTCTCTTCAACAAACGGTGTTGGGAAAACTGGACAGTGACACACAGAAGAATGAAACTGGACCACTTTTTTACACCATACACAAAAATAAATTCAAAGTGGATGAAAGACCTAAATGTGAGACAGAAAACCATCAAAATCCTAGAGGAGAACACAGGCAGCAACCTCTTTGACCTTGGCCAGAGCAACTTCTTGCTAGGCACATCACCAGAGGCAAGGGAAATAAAAGGAAACATGAACTGTTGGAACCTGGTCAAGATAAAAAGCTTCTGCACAGCAAAGGAAATAGTCAACAAAACTAAAAGGCAGCCTATGGAATGGGGGAATATATTTACAAATTACATATCTGATAAAGGGTTAATATCCAAAATCTATAAAGAACTTCAAACTCAACACCCAAAAAACAACCCAGTTAAGAAATGGGCAGAAGACATGAACAGACACTTTCCCAAAGAAGACATCCGGATGGCCAACAGACACGTGAAAAGATGCTCAACATCACTCATCGTCAGGGAAATACAAATCAAAACCACAATGAGATACCACCTCACACCTATAAGAATGGCTAAAATTAACAACACAAGAAACAACAGGTGTTGGTGAGGATGCAGTGAAAGGGAAACCCTCTTGCGCTGCTGGTGGGAATGCAAACTGGTGCAGCCACTCTGGAAAACAATGTGGAGGTTCCTCAAAAAACTAAAACTAGAACTACCCTACAACCTAGCAATTACACTATTAGGTACTCACCCAAAGGATACACGAATACGAATTCGAAGGGGTGCATGCACCCCAATGTTTTATAGCAGCATTATCAACAATAGCCGATAGCCGAACTATAGAAAGAATGCAAATGTCCATTGACAAACGGATGAAGAACATGTGATATATATATACACATACACAATAGAACATTGTGTATGTGTCTATACATAGAACAGCCATCAAAAAGAATGAAATCTTGCCCTTTGCAACAATGTGGATGGATCTAGATGGTATTACGCTAAGTGAAATAAGTCAATCAGAGAAAGACAAATATCATATGCTTTCACTCCTATGTGGAATTTTAGAAACAGATGAACACAGGGGAAGTGGGGGAAGAGAAAAGAGGGAAATAAACCGCAAGAGACCCTTTTTTTTGCAATATAATTTATTGTCAAATTGGCTAGCATACAGCGTGTAAAGCGTGCTCTTGGTTTTGGGGGTAGATTCCCGTGGCTCATCGCTTACATACAACACCCAGTGCTCATCCCAACAAGTGCCCCCCTCGATGCCCATCACCCATCTCCCCTCTCCCCCACCCCCCGTCCACCCTCAGTCTGTTCTCTGTATTTAAGAGGCAACCATAAGAGACTCTTAACGATAGAGAACAGACTGAGGGTTATGGAGGAGGAGGGTGGGGGGAGGGGCTAGATGGCTGATGGGCATTAGGAGACCACTTGGGATGAGTCCTGGATGTGGTACGAAGGGATGAATCACCGAATTCTCCTCATGAAACCAGTATTGCACTGTATCTTAACTAACTAAAATTTAAATTAAAAAAAAAAGAAATTAGAAAAAAGTGGACTGCTGTGGATCCCAGTGTCGTATCAGCTGCAACCGGGCTCCTTGCTGGCCGTCACTCACCTGCCGTGCAGGAAGCAGGGCTGCAGTGTCTGCTGCACTGTGGGGCCAGATCTCCACCAGGAAGGGCCCAGTGGGCCCCAGAACCTGGGCAGGAAGAGAGGAAGGGTGGGCAGAGGGCCCCCAAGGGCCTGGGCCTTCTGGGCCCCTGGGGCCCGCAGGCCAAGAAGAGGGGAGCGGGGCATCACGGGTGCCGCAGGGCTGGAGGCTGGCCCCTGTTCACCCACTTCTGTGTGTGTGTGTGTGTGTGTGTCTCTCTCTCTCCCCCACCCCACGCAGCCCGGCCACGCCTGTGCAGCTCGGGGCCCTGCCGGAACGGGGGCACGTGCAAGGAGGCAGGCAGCGAGTACCACTGCAGCTGCCCCTACCGCTTCACCGGGAGGCACTGCGAGATCGGTGCGCTCCTGCCAGCTGGAGTCAGCCTGGAAGGGCCGGGGGGGCCCAAGGCCCACCAGCTCTGGGGTGTGGGAGGGTCAGGGGAGGGGCACTGGGCGGTGGGTGCAGGACACCCGACACCTGACTCTGATGGGGCCCCTTTGTTTCCAGGGAAGCCAGACTCATGTGCCTCGGGCCCCTGTCACAATGGCGGCACCTGCTTTCACTACATCGGCAAATACAAGTGCGACTGTCCCCCAGGCTTCTCCGGGCGGCACTGCGAGATAGGTAAGGCGGGTAGAGGCCAGCGGGCCAGGGCACCTGGGGCAGCATGTCCTCCCAGTGGGCAGGGGTGGCCCCGCTCTGGAGGAGTGGGAGGCAGAGCTCCCGTGGAGCCCAGAGGCCGTCGGGGAGGTCCCAGTGACGGTGACCCCTTGTGTCCTTGCAGCCCCGTCCCCCTGCTTCCGGAGCCCCTGCTCGAATGGGGGTACCTGTGAGGACCTAGGCACAGATTTCTCCTGCCGCTGCCGAGCAGGGTACATGGGACGCCGGTGCCAGGCGGGTGAGAGGGCTGGGGGTTGGGGTGGAGGGACGGGATCTCTTCCTAATCCCGAAAGAGCAGAGGAGGGGAGGGGGAAGAAGGAAAATCCGACGGGCAGCCAGCCCTGGAAGTCAAGGCGCTTCCACCTGGAAGGGCTGTGCAGGGAGAAGGGTCCTAGGCCCTGTGGCCCAGCGGGGCAGAGGGCAGAGTGGCGGGGCAGAGGGCAGAGGGGAGGGGAGAAGGGTCCCAGGCCCTGAGGCCCGGTGGGGCAGAGGCCAGGGCAGGCGGAGCGGCCTCCGGCAGACGAATCTCAGTGCAGGACAGGGCCGCTGTGTCCTTACAGAGGTGGACTGCGGCCCCCCAGCGGAGGTGAAGCATGCCACGCTGCGTTTTAACGGCACTCGGCTGGGCTCGGTGGCCCTGTACAAGTGTGACCACGGCTACAGCCTGAGCTCCCCCAACCACGTCCGAGTCTGCCAGCCACAGGGCGTCTGGAGCGAACCTCCACAGTGCCACGGTGACCCGCGGGCCCTCCGGGGCAGGGTGGGCGGGTGGGTGGGCACAACCGGTGAGGTCCACAACCCCCTCGTCGGGGCCACCCAGAGGAGCACAGGAGCCACAGTTCTGACCCCGGTCCTCCCCTTCCTCCCTGCAAAGTCAGGTCACGACCCTGGTGGAGGCGGTGATGACTGTTCGCTAAGGGCCTCCCTGTCCTCAAAGCGAGGTGTCCAACTCATATGCCTACTGTGCAGATGAAGCAGCTCAGACCAGGAGGTGGCCCCAGGGCAGGGTTCTCAAGGGGCAGACTGGGGATTCAGGGCCTATCTCCTGCCTCTGGCCCTGGCCTCCCCCCTGGAAGCAGACCCTCCTTTGAACAAGGCCCCCAGGACACCCACAGCTGTTGGAGGAGGTCCGCTCCAGACAGCGTCACCTCCAGGCTCCCAGAGTGCGCCAGGTGCACGGCCTGGGGCGGCCCCCGTCTACCCGACGCCCCTGCAGGCATGGGGTCACTTACACAACTGCATGTGTATTCCACTGCATCCCTAACTCTGTCCATCAGAAAATCTGCGTGATGTTAACACATCTTCACAAAGCAAGGAGTTTCAAACAAAGTAGCTCAGGGACCATGACAGCACCCAGAGATGGGGCGGGGGCGGGGGGGGGGGGGAGCGGCACACAGTGCCGCTCTCTCCCAGCACCCTGCAAAGCCCATGCCATGCGACCCCACACAGGTGAAGAATTCTGGACGATGGATGGAGCTGCCTAGCCCCACGTGTCTATACTTTCCTCCTATCCTTCCAAGCGCACGGGGCTGGTGGTTACTGTCTGGGAGAACACCCCTCTCCAACAATAATAGCAATAAAGTCCAGACAACAAACATTTAGGAGCAAAAGAAAGAAGGTGGACGAGCATAGAAATAGGCACGGCAGATAGACAGAAGAGAACGTGGCACTGGTCGTAAAAAAACAGGGTCGATAAATCATTTTTAACAAAAGAAAGTGGAAAAAAGAAGACTGAAGAACCCTAATAGTTGAAACAACAGTCACAATTTACAAATAGATACAGATGAAGTTTTAATGAGTTGATAGGTCCATTTGAGGAATTTTCCCCCAGAGAAGCAGGGAGGCATGTGCAGATCAGAGAGAAAATGCAGGCTCTGTGGAGGGTGGAAGCAGATGTGCCAGCACTGAGGCAACGGGAGTCCAAGATGAGAGAAAAATAAAAACACAAGGAAACGTTTGACCAGCTGTGGAGCTCAGTTTCCAGAATGACAGGTGAGCCCCACGGCCTGACGGGCCTGGAACATCAAACAGGAGAAAAGAGGAACATTAGCGCATCACAGCCAAATTTAAGATTATCAGAGACAAACAGAAAAAGTCCTTAAGATAATGACTACGTGAGCAAGCATGATGGGCTGGCATCAGGGGTCGCAGATGCAGGGCAAGTGCTCGGCACCCGCCAATTCTCCCCCACGGCACTTATTACTAAGTGCATGGGAAGCCAGGAGATGGTCTGGAAAGCAAAGAGAGATTTCACACTCTCCCAAGGCTGAGGTCTCCAGTCTAGCTGGAGGGAGAGGCTGTTCCAACCCTCAAGCATCTAAAGCCAATCGGGGACTGGCACTAACGAGCACAGTGCACCAGGCCCGGCCCAGCTCACTTCCTGACGATATCAGAGATCAGCTCCTCAGCCTAGCCGCCCAGCGCAGAGTGGAGCAAGCCCATGCTTGGTACGGGGTAGGTATTTTCTGCTTCGGGCTGTCTGGTCTTGTACACAGTATGTGTAAGAAGCAAGAGATTATGACGTATCACCTCAAGAAGAAACAGGCCTGCGGATGACCCACACGTCCGCATTAGCAGACAAGGACTTTAAAAAAGCCATTATAAATACGTTCAAGAGAAGCAAAAGAGTGAGAGAACAGCACATTTGAGCAGAATAAAGAAAACTTCTTAAAGTAACAAAATTAAAAGGGCAACATCTAACGTGAAGACTGATTGGGTACGCTCACCCACAGGATGGATACAACGGGAGAGAATCATGGACCTCAAGGACAAGTCAACAAAATGATTAAAACTAAAGATCAGAAGAAAAGAAGAACTACGAATTACTTATAAATGAATTTTCAGCATTTTTTAATGCTTATTTATTTTTGAGAGACACAAGAGCGCGAGCAGGGGAGGGGCAGAGAGAGGGAGACACGGATTCTGAGGCAGCTCCAGGCTCCGGCTGTCAGCACAGAGCCCGACGTGGGGCTCGAACTCATGAACGCCACGATCACGACCTGAGCCGAAGTCAGACGCTTAACTGACTGAGCCACCAATAAATGGTGCCCCCCATAAATGAATTTTAAAAAAAAACAACAGAGCATAAGAAATCTCTGATTTGGAAATATCGAGCAAACAAGCACATAATTGGAGTCCCGGAAAGAGAGGGCAGAAGAGGCAAAAGAAACATTTGAGGAGAGAATGACTGAGTATTTTCTAAAAATGAAGAAATATGTCGACCCACAAATCCAAGAAGCTCAGCAAATACCACAAGATAAATATTGACATAAATAAACTTAAGACCTAAAAATTTTTATCTAGTCAAATTATTCAAATGTGAGGGCATAATAAAAAATATCCTCTTACAAAAACAGCTTCAGAGGCTGACCAAAAAAGAGTATTGGGGGGTGGGGGGGATAGTTATTCAAAAAGTAAGATAAACCTAGAATATTCTGTAAGCAATATGAGAAGGGAGAATTATCACATACTATAGTAAAGTCTGTCACTATCTAAAAGGAGATAGAAAAAAAAGCAGAAAAAAGTGACAGTTAAGATCATGATAGAAAAAATACAAGTCAATATGAATGAGCTAAATTTGCCATGTAAGAGATTGCCAGATCTTTTACAGAACAAAACGAAACAAGCTATACTTTCATAGATGAGACACTCCTAAATCAGAAGAACAAAAAAGTAAAAGTATGGAAAAAATATCACGTAAATACACATAGAGAAATAAAGCTGGTTTAGCTACACTACTATCAGCCACAATAGACTGTAAGACGGAAAGCATCTTTAAGAATAAGAGGGTCTCCTCCAATAATTGGTTCAACTCACCAAGAAGATCGTTCTAAACATTCCAGCGTCTAATGCAATAGTCTCGATACATATAAAGCAAACATTAACAGACTGACTGCACGAAGAAACTGACAGATTTACCTTAACACTGGGAAATTCTGAACCACCTCTCTCAATTAGTTCGGGTTAAGAAGCCAAAAAAACAATAAGCAAAAAGAAGATCTGAATAATACAGCTAACAATTTGAACTAATTCATTCCCTGAACACACAGAAAATATTACATTATTAAGAAGAAGAAGAAGAAGATAAATTTTAAATCTCCATGTTTAGATATTTTTAAAGATACTTTGAACTAACTTATCGGTAGAGGAAATATGGACAGTTACAAATTTTAAGTGAATATTAACGATCATTTTCTATATAGAAACTTGTGTGATGTACCAAAAGCAGTGCTTCGTGGGAAATGTGCAGCTTTATTTTTTTTACAATTTTATTTTTAAGTAATCTCTACACCCAGTGTGGGGGCTCAAACCCACAACCCCAAGATCAAGAGGTACGCACTCTACTGACTGAGCCAGCCAGGCACCCCTAGAAATTTACAGCTTTAAATCCACAATAAGAAAAGTTCAAAAATTAATGAATTAAATGTCTGAGTTTAGAAGTTAGGAAAAGGACAACAAATGATACAAACAAAGTAGAAAGAAAAAGGTAACACAAGAGCCATAATTAACGAAACGTAAGTCAAAAGTACAGAGAACACCAAAATCAGTTCTTTGAAAAGCCTATGAAAATGGACAAACTTCTATCAACTGATCAAGAAAAACAAAGAGCACAAATAAAAATCCTTATAAATGAAAAAAATTACATAGCCACAGATATACCAGAGATTAAAAAGATAATGAGAATGCTATCAACTAGTCTATACAAATAAATTTGAAACCTTAGCAGAAATGGACATAATATTCATAGAAAAATATAACTTACCAAAAAGGACTCAAGGAAATGTAGAAAGCCTACATAATTCTATAAAGGTCTAAAGGTATTGAAGCAGCAGTTAAAGCATTTTCTCACAAAGAAACTCCAGGACCAAACAATGTTATAGGTAAATTCTACCAAATTGCCAACCAATAGATCATCACATCATTATATAGGCTCTCTGGAGAGTAGAATATAAAGCATAAGTGCCAACCTATTCTATGAGGCCAGTATAGTCTTGTTGCCAACACCAGATACGGACAGTGGGAAAAAGTAAGCCGTGAGTCTGTTAAACATATGGACATAGATGCAGAAACTCGATGGCCTAAGAAGACTATACATACCATTATCAAGCTGGGTCGTTGCCATGAATAGTTCGATATTAGGAAAACCTGCTCTATCAACCAGCTGAAGGAGAAAAAGCATGTAAGTCTCTAAATAAGTGCATGATAAACATTTGGCAAAATTTATACCCATTCATGAAATAAATTCTTACCAAATAAAGAATAAAAATGTACTTCCTTACCAGATAAAAATAACACACACACACACACACACACACACACACACACCTGTAGTGCCATGTGGTATAAAATATATAGGGTTTGCTGGAGGAAAAGCTTAAAAGAGAGAAGGAGCAGAATCCACATAACCCCAAAGTGTGCATCGTCCCATAGAGAGGTGTGCTTAGGCTGGGCACAGCCAGACTGGTCATACTGTGTGTAACCAAGCTATAAGACTTCACACCTTTACAGAGGAAGGACTACTGGTTACATCGAGAGAGCTGTGGAACAATGGGTGTCCTGACCCTTGTCATACAGAGGTAGGATCTGGAATTGAAAAGCCGTGCTTCTGTTGATCTGACTCAAACACACAGAGCGGCCAACAGGGGGAAGGAAATTAGCTTCTGAAGCAGTTTTACTATGCTTCTCCTCAAACCCCAAGTAAACATTATCCTAAATAGACATTCCTCTTAAAACTGGGGACAAGGATGCCCACTGTCACTAAGCCTCATCAAAATTATATTTCAAGTATTAGCCAGTGCGATAAAGAAAAAGAAACTAAAGTCATGAGAATACTAAATAGAGAGTTAAAATGTCAGTATTTGTAGCTGATAAGGTTGTCTTTAACCTGCAGGCAAACCACTGAAAATGACAGGAAACATAGTATGTTTAGTGGATATAGATTATTATAACACAATTACATTTTAACATCTCAACAATCGAAAACGTAATTATAAAAAACCTATGCAGAGAAAACCAATGAAACGGAAAGGTGGTTCATTGAAAGGCTTAATAAAATTGACAAACCTCTAGCTATACTGATCAAGAAATAAAAACGAAAAATTAGCAATATCAGAATTAAAGAAGTGTCATCACTAAGGATCCTACCAGCATTTAAAGGACAACAAAGAGATATTGTGAACAACAGTAGGCCGATGTATCTGGCAAGGGAAAGAAAAGGGACTACCTTGAAAGACACAAATTACTAGAAATGACAGAAAAATAAATAAAAAATACGAATAGCTCTGTATCTACTAAAGAAATTTAATTCATAATTAAAAACCTTTGTGCAAGAAAATGGCAAGACTGGATTGCTTCATAGATGAATTCTAACAAACACTGAAGGAAAGAATAATACCCTACACAAGCTTTTTTAGAAAATACAGGAGAAAGAGTACTTCTCAATTCATTTTGTGAGACCAGTATTGCCTTGATAGCAAAAGCAGACAGAAAGGTTATTTTAAAAAATGAAATCAGAGACTAATATTCCTTATCAACATGAGCATAAATATCTTAGCAAAGTCTTACTAAATCAAACCCAGTGTTACATAAAAAGTATGATATATCATGACCAAGTGGGAGTTATCTCAAGAACACAGGTTGTCTTAATACTTGAAAAATGTAATTCACCATATTAGGATAGGAAGAAGAAAACCATATAGTCATTTCAATAGAAGCAGAAAAATCATTTCAAAATATTCAACTACTGTTTAAGACTCTTACTAAGCTAAGAGTGGAAGGGAAGATCTTGAACCTGATGAGGGCATCCATGAAACACCAACCGCTAACAAAGGACTTCACGGTGGGAGACCTGTGGCTGCAATCAGTAACAAGGCAACTGTGTCCATCTCACCAATTCCTTCCAGCATTGCCCAGGAGTTCCCAGACGGTGCCACAGCCAAGGAAAGGAAATAAAAGTCACATCTACTGGAAAGGAAGGGGACATGATCGTGCACATAGGAAATCCCAGGAAATTCTACAAAAGAAGCTATAGGATAAATAAGCAAATTCAAGTGGGTCACAGGACACAGGACGACATTTCAGAACCTTGATATTTTCATATTCTGGCAGTGAACACTTGGAAAATAAAATAAAATGAACAATATTGTGTGTAACAGCACCAAAAACATGATACATTTTTACATGTGTGAAATGAATTGTAGACATAAATGTAAAAGCTAAAACCATAAACTTCTTTATTTTTTTTTTTCAACGTTTTTTATTTATTTTTGGGACAGAGAGAGACAGAGCATGAACGGGGGAGGGGCAGAGAGAGAGGGAGACACAGAATCTGAAACAGGCTCCAGGCTCCGAGCCATCAGCCCAGAGCCTGACGCGGGGCTCGAACTCACAGACCGCAAGATCGTGACCTGGCTGAAGTCGGACGCTTAACCGACTGCGCCACCCAGGCGCCCCTAAAACCATAAACTTCTAAAAGAGCATCGGAGACAGTCTTCTTGACAGCCGGAGTAAAATGGTTATGCATTTGGAAAGATATTACATTGTCCCCTGCTTTTCACCACACACAAGAATTCCTTCCAGATTAAGGACTTAAATGTTTTGCTAAAACTATAAAATTTTATGTGGAAAGTATAGGTATCTTTTGGCCTTGGGATTAGGAAAGTTTTCTTAAGCCACAAAAAAGCACTATCAAAGGGGCACCTGGGTGGCTCAGTCAGTTGAGCGTCTGACTTTGACTCAGGTCACGATCTCGCGGTCTGTGAGTTCGAGCCCCGCATCGGGCTCTGTGCTGACAGCTCGGAGCCTGAAGCCTGCTTCGGATTCTGTGTCTCCCTCGCTCTCGCTCTCTCTCTCTTTCTCTCTCTCTCTCTCGCTCTCTGCCCCTCCCCCACTCATGCTCTGTCTCTCTCTCTCTGTCAAAAATAAACATTGAAAAAAAGCACTATCAAAGAAAAAATGGACAAATTTGACTATATAAATATGAATTTAAAATCATCAGCCCTAAGGAAGAAAGTGAAATATAAGCGACAAACCGGGAAAAGATGTATTTATACAAAACTGGTTTCAAGAATATATAAAGAACTCTGTGAATGAATAAGAAAAGAATAATCAACCCAATAGGAAAACTGGCAAAACACCTGAGTAAGCCCTTCATGGAAGAGGAGATACTGAAAGCCAACAAAAACAAGGAGAAATATTAGTAATCAGTGAGCTGCACATCAAAAGCTCACGGAGGCAGTTGACAAACCTAAGAAGCCATCTGCTGGTGAAAACGTGGATGGGCAGGATTTCCTAGCAACGGCTGGAGGGAGTGTAAGTAGGGGAAACACTTTGAAAAGGGTCGAACAGTCTGCCTGTCCAGCTGACCATAAGCTGTGTGCCCGTGATTCCACCTGTAGGCTTAGCACACTTATACCAGGAGCTAGGAAAGGAAAAAAAAAAGAAAAACAGAAGCAGGTTTCTATCATAACAAAAAGTCCACAACCAACCCAAAGGCCCAGCAAACGACACCGGACAAAGTGTGGTGTGGTCACACCACGGATCCCACCGCCGCCCCCATGTTCACGCAGCAGAAAGCAGAGACCCCGGAGATGCGGAGGCCCCTCGCGCCTTCCAAGAGAAGAGTCCCTATACCCCAATACCTTATCAGTAAAGTTCATATGTAGCACAAACAAACCATACATGTTTAGGTGATTCATAAAAATCGAAACACGGAAGAGGTAACGAGATCGTGGCCCTGAAAATTCCATCCCCGGGGGTGGGGAGGGGCACGTGCCGGTGAGCCGGTGGACATTGTAGCTCCCGGGCGTCATTACTTACTCATCTGCATTTTGAGCAGGAACAGTAAACTTTTAGAAGTTGAAAATTTTGAATTCGGAAGTACACTTCCCAGTTTAAAAGAAAAAGTGAGCCTGTGGCCAATACTTCAAAGGGAGGGCCCCGTCCCCATTGCGCCGGTTTCATATGGGATTGCTGTGTATCGAAAGAACAAGATGGGGCCTGGCCACCCGAGAGCCACTGGGGTGAAGTCCCACACCACCTCTGCGAGCCCTCGGGTCATCATGAGTGCCCGCTGTCCCCGGGCCTGCTGCCGCTGCTTCCTCTCCAGGGTGTCCCCCGCTGCCTGGTTTCTGGCCTCTCCAGGCACTGAGAGGTGCTGGACACTTCTGTCTGTCTCCTCGAACAAAGCTGATTTATGTCCATCTTATTCGGCTTCAAGCCACTGCCTCCAATCGCAACACTGCTTTATTCTTGGGGTCTCTCCTGGTGCCCGTGCACCTGGGCGCCCCTCCCTCGGAAGCTGGTAGAGCTGCGCGGGGGCTCCTGCCAGGTACCTGTGTGTCTGCAGCACAGGGCGCAAAGGAGCCCACTGTGAGCTGAGTAAGACTGCGGGGCACAGCTCCAGCCCCTCCTGCCCAGGCTGCCGGGCCCACCACTGCCTGCCCTCAGACCCCTGCCTCTCCGACTTCTAGAAAGACAGAGGTTTACAAACATCTCTGCCTCCGCCTCCCCAGGGAGACGGACAGCGCAGCTGAACAAGCTGACCTTGATCTCCTCTTGCAGCCCCTCCTTCTGCAGCCTCCGCCTCAGGGGTAGAGGAGGTGGGGTGGAGAGAGTCCCACCCTGACCACCCCTGGCCCTGTGCTCCGAGCCAGCAGAGGGAGGGGAGAGGCCTTTGGGGTACACTGACGGACGAGCCCTGTGCCCTCCACACTTAGGTAGGACTCTGATGCCGCCCCAGGGAGGGCCAGGCCCAGGATGCCTCCGGGCCCCTGAGAAGCCTGGAAGGGAAATGCTGGAGTGACCTGGGGGTGAGCCTTTGCTGGGCAGACAGTGGAGAGGGTGGGTGTCAGGCTGAAGCCGCAGGGCACACGTGGAACCCTGGGTGTGGTGGAGGCCCGTGTAGAGCCCACGCAGGGCTGTGTCATCCCGTGCAGGGCCCATGTAGGGCCACGCAGCCTCCTATCCTGTCTCTGCAGAGACAGACAAGTGCCCCTGTCTCTGCAGAGACAGATGAGTGCCAAATGCAGCCTTGCAGAAATGGAGGCTCCTGCAGGGACCTCCCGGGGGCCTTTGTCTGCCAGTGCCCCGCAGGCTTCACTGGAGTCCACTGCGAGACAGGTAGGGGCTGCGCTTGGGTGGGTCCCCTGAGCGGCTGGGCCCTCACCCACGATCGCGATGCCCCGGACACCCCGGGCAAACCTGTTTTCAACAAGCCTAGACCCTGGACCGCTGAGAGGGCAGAGGGAAGGGGCTGGGGCCCATGGCCCAGCTGGACAGGCCCCCTGGTGGGAGGGACCCCAGGGCTGAGGGGGGTTTGCCCAGCCCCCCCACCTGGCATCTCTCCTCGGTTCCCCTTCCCTTCTTCCCGCTGTCCTCTCCTCCCTCCCCCAGACACCCCCTTGCGGCTCTGGCCGACTCTCTGGGTATTCTCCAGAGGTGGATGCCTGCGACTCCAGCCCCTGCCAGCACGGAGGCCGGTGTGAGAACGGTGGCGGGGCCTACCTGTGCGTCTGCCCAGAGGGCTTCTTCGGCTACCACTGCGAGACAGGTAGGGAGGTGGGGGCAAGTCCCTGCTCCCTCTCCAGCGGCCCCAGCTCCCCCCGGGAGACTCGGGCTGGCCCCTTGTCCAGCCTGGACGGGCGGAGCTCACCACAGCCCCAGAGTCCTCACGGCTCCTCAAGGCTGGAGACGCTCCCCGCCTTTTCCCCCTTTATAGGACTTGCCACCGTCTGGAGCCGCCTCTTCGATATAACCCCAACTTGCTGACCTCAGCTCTCCTCCTGGGATGGGTGTGTCCTGGGGGCACATCCTGGCCTATCCTGTTCTAGGCCCCAAGCCAGGCCCGGCCGGCGGCACCGCACTGTGTAGGGTGCACGCTGCAGGGCAGCAAGGGCTGTGCTGGGGAGGAGGTGTGCCATCCACGCACTGCAGGGCGGCGGTGGGGAGGGGGCCCGGGCGGAAGCATGGCGGGACCGTTTGCGGCCAGGGGATCTCACCGCGCAGGCTTGGGGTGGGCGGGGGCACACCCGGAAGACCAAGGTTAGTGGCCGTGACGGTGATAAGGGGACACGTTGGTTGTTTGCCACTGTTTCCTGAGGCTCCACTGGGAACCTGCTGACCCTGGCCCTGGCCCGGGAAGCCCAGGTCTGCTCGGTGCCCGCAGCCCTGGCGCAGAGGGAGGTTGCAGAGGGCTGGGGCCCTTGGATGCCCGGCTGCCAGCTGCCGCCCCCCCCCCCAGGAGGGGCCAGCACCGCGCTCGCCCCCGAGTCACCACCTGCCAGCCCACCTTGGCTTGGAGCAGCAGTGGGACAGCCCGGCTCAGGAGGAAAGACACACTTGCCCAGCCCCTCAGTGGGACCTCCAGCAACAGCCAGCCCTGCAGCCCCCGTCAGACAATGTCCCCTCCTTCACTTCCTAAATCCCTGCCTGTGATGGTACCAGCCACCTCCACCCCACAAACACACCCACACAGGAAGGACAAGGGTCCCGCTGGCGGAGCTGCTAAAACCCCAGTGTTCACCAATACTTTCCCCTCTCCCAGTGAGCGACCCCTGCTTCTCCAGCCCCTGTGGGGGCCGCGGCTACTGCCTGGCCAGCAACGGGTCCCACAGCTGCACCTGCAAAGTGGGCTACACGGGCAAGGATTGCGCCAAAGGTGAGGTGGCAGAGGCACCAGTGTGGGGGGCGGGGCCTCCCTCACCCCTCAGAGGGCACAGGCGCCCCCGGGGACAGGCCACAGTGCTGAGCGGCCCCCCAGAGCAGAGCGTCTAGGCAGCTGCTTACCCAGGCTCTGCCCAAGAAGCAGGGAGGGTTATAAGAATACTCCGGGAGGCATAAATGCAGTCACAGGTGCGCACACACCTGAGACCTGGGAGGCACTGGCCAGAGGCTGAGAGAAGAGGTCCATCGCAGGCAACAGGAGCTGGCTCCCCACCCCCAGCAGCTGCCCCACGTCCACCCCCCAGGGTAGCAGGCCCAAGAGCCGCCAGGTGAGATATCTGACCGGGGGCCAGGGCTTCCGTGGCCGCCAGCTGACCACCCCCTTCCCTTGTTCTCCACCGAAACCCTGAAGAGCTCTTCCCGCCAACGGCCCTCAAGGTGGAGCGAGTGGAGGAGAGTGGGGTGTCCATCTCCTGGCGTCCACCTGAAGGTCAGGCCGCCAGGCAGATGCTTGACGGCTACGCGGTCACCTACGCCTCCTCGGACGGTGCCTACCGCCGCACAGATTTCGTGGACCGGAGCCGCTCCTCGCACCAGCTCCGGGCCCTGGCAGCCGGCAGAGCCTACAACATCTCCGTGTTCTCCGTCAAGCGCAACGCCAACAACAAGAATGACATCAGCAGGCCGGTGCTGCTCCTCACCCGCACACGTGAGTGCCCGCCTGGACGTGCCTGCTGCCACCTGGAGAGGCACACTGGCCAGGCACCCCGAGGCACCACGGGGACCCTTAACCTGTTCCCCGGGCAGTGGCGAACAGAGATAAGAGCCGGTGGCTTAGGAGTGAGGCTAGGGGAGAAGTGCGGGTCTCCCTGAGAAGGCACCTGTGACGAGCCAGTGCATGTTGGGGCGTCCAGGAGGCCACCCCAACACGCTGAGGGGGGAGACGGCAGCTCGGAGGGGCCGGGGAGGGAGCCTGCTGGTGGCAGGTCTAGAGAAGGGGGGTGGGGCAGAGAGGGTGCCTCTAGTGCTGTTGCAGAGTAGCTGGAAACCTAGCCGAGGGAGACCTCGGGGCCTTAACTGGCTTGCCTGTTTCTGGGCTCTACGGGGGAGGAGCCAATGGTGGGCAGGGACCCTGGGGACTTTGGAAGGGGGTGCTGGAGGCTGGAGGAAGGAGTATGGATCAGGCAATGGTCCCTTGGGCAGCACTGAGGGGCCGTGGGGGCAGCCAGTAGGGGTTCAGAGTGTGGCCAGCACACAAGGGGCTCCGCGCCCGCCACACCAGGTGCTGGCACAGGTCAAAGCAGGCAGGCGGGGCCGGCCACAGGAGCGCCGTGAGGCCAGACAGCCATGGCCCACCGGTGGGGACTCGGGCTGGGTAAGGAGGGAGGTGAGGACGCTCAGAGGCATGGAGAGGAACTTAGCGGGAGAAGGGAGGGTGCCCTAACATCACCTGCCAGCCCGAGCCAGACACTAACCCTGAGGACATTGAGGGCCAAGTGAGAGATGAGATAAGAAACTCAGGACAGGTGTGTCGTGGGAAAGCACAGCCAAGAGGCACCTACAGCGAACTTGGGCAGCAGGTAGGCCGAGCGAGCTTGCGGGGTGGAGTGGGCTCAGCCTGAGCTTGGCTTCAGGAAGAAGTGGCACCCCTCCCCCTCCACCATCAGAGTGGGGTCTCCCCAGGAGATCACGGTGGGCAGAGCCAGCACTGCCCGCCAGACCGGGCACCGCACCTACCCAGGGAGCCAAGGGCTCCCCTCCCAGCTCCCATGCTGAACCCAGACCCTTCCCTGCGGCAGCCCAGAATTTTCCCAGCTTCTATGCCCGCTGGCCCAAGCGTCACCCAAACGTTCACTGTCAGTGTGACCAAATCAGACAGACACAGGGGAAGGGGATTCCCAGGGTCCGTGCACGTCCAAACGTGTCTAAATAGGCAAGACTGCAGGCCTCCGGTGGAGCTGACTGCACCGCCCACCCCAGGCTGGAGTCCGGGGCCTGACTTCCCCTAGTCCCACTGTGGCCAAGGGGTGCACTCAGCAAGCCCAGGTGGGCCCGCACCTCACTTGGGCCACCTCTGTGACCCCCAGCACACTTCCTGAGCCTTGTCTCATTGTCTCAAGCCCCTGCCCTCCCCTGGAGACGAGGAGGTGCCAGCATCAGCTGAGGGGCCCATTGCCCCCCAGGACCCCGCCCCGTTGAGGGCCTTGAGGTCACCAACGTGACAGCCAGCACCATCTCAGTGCGGTGGGCTCTGCACAGGATCCGTCACGCAACTGTCAGCGGCGTTCGTGTGTCCATCCGGCATCCCGAGGCCCAGGAGGACCAGTCCACCGATATGGACAAGAGCGTGGACAAGTTCACGTTCGGGTGAGAGCACAGGGCCAGCCTTCCCTTCCCTCGGGGCCCCAGAGCTTCCTCCTCTCTCCCTCTGTGTCCTTACCCTGCCATTCCCCAGCTGCCCAGCCTGCCGTGAGAAGCAGGGATGTGTGTGTGTGCGCTCCCCCCGCCCCGGGTCCCCCAGGCACCTGCCCGCCCTGCCTCATCACGGGGCTGCAGAGACTCTCGAAAACTCTGGGAGGTGCTGCCTCCCGCACAGATAAGGAGGGAGACTGGGCCGCCTGGAGGGCAGCACGGCCCGAGTCACACAGGCCCCTCTGAAAGGGAGACGCAGGGCACCCCTGCGGTTGCTTTACGTTTTTATGCTGTTTAAATAATATGGTCACACCTTAAACTGGGCACAGAACCATCTTATGCTGAATGATTACAAATCAGATGCAAACGGAATTACAAAGTAGCTCCGAGCGGCTGAGGACTGAAGTGTGCTTGGACAGCACGCAGCGAAGGCTCACACTCCCCGGCCTCAGCCCCCAGCGGCCCCGTGGGCCTTCACCAGCCAGAGGGGCTTCCGAGACCTGCTGGGGATGGTGCTGGAAGACAGGAGGGTGGGAAGGAAGACTAGCTGGCCGCGGCCTGGGGTCCCTGTGCCTGCAGCGTGCACACGGCTCTGGTAGAGGACAGGCCCACCTAACTGCCCACACCCGACAGCAGCGGGCCATGTCGCCAGATCAGCAGCATCCTGCCCAGAGCAGCCACGGGCCACGGCCATGGGGAGGGCTGTCCGGAAGGCAGGCGCTGCAGGGGTCGGGGCAGGCGAGCCGGGCACAGCACTCAGTCCCCTCTGCACCACCGAGCCGCGTTGCTTCTAGTTGGCGGACTTCCCAACACCGTATTTCCCATGCCTGCTGTGCCGGAGACAAGACTCTGCTCTCTTTGTCTCTTAAGTGTCGCTGTGACCTTGCTTGATGTACATCCTGCCCACTTCCGAAGAACAGTGTCACAAAAACACACGTGGGGCCCCGGGTGGGCACTTGGTGAGTCAGGGTCCCCAAGACCACCTGGCTCGGTGAGTCACTGGGGGCCCCCCCCCCAGACTCAGCACAGGCCGCGCTCCCAGCTGGGATTCACAACACAGAAATGGTAGGGCGCGCAGGAAGGGAGAAGTCGGGGGAGCAGGCCCAAGCTCCCGGGCGCCCTCCCTGTGCGCTCACACAGGCCACCACCAGGTGCCTGTGAGAGACGCAGCGCCCGGGGTTTTAATCGGGGGCTGGGCACGGGGCCCCCCGGGCCTGGCGTAGATCCCGGATGCCCGGGCGGAAGCGGGTGCTCAGCTCGAACCACGCCGCACAGACCGCACAGACGTCAGGGGGCAGCGAGGTCCTCTTATCCATGAGTTCCAGCCGCGGGCCACCTGGCGGGCAGGCGTTCCCGAGGAGGGCAGCGGGGCCTGCTTGTCAACCCTTTCTGCACAATGACCTCCAAGGGCCCTCCCTTTTCTGGCCTCTCCTGTCTGAACACCAGCCTGGGCACTACAGCCACCGCAGGCAGGCGTGGGCTCTTCTCGACCCTTGCCCTGTACTAGACAGACCAGGGAGGAACTCCCACCTGAGGAGCACACAGGTCTCAGCCCACAGATCTGGTCCTTGTGGAGGCCCCCCGGGCCACCTGCAGGACCACTCACACCTCTTCCCCCACCTGTGTGGGAGGAGTCACAGTCTGTAATGGAGTCTCTCCCCCTCCCCTCCCCTCCCGCAGGGCCCTGCTGCCAGGAAGGAGATACACCATCCACGCGACTGCCCTCAGTGGGCTCGGGGGACAGGAGCCTCCCACCGAGAGCCTGGCCTCGGCCCCGCTGCACGTGTGGACGCGTGAGTACAGGGGCATGAGCTCAGCTCTTAAGGGAACTTTGCCAGCCATCACCTCCCTCCAGCCCCAGTCCTACCAAAGTGGCCCTGGTGCCCCAGAGGTCTCTTCCCCTCCAGTGCCAGGGAAGGCGGCCTTCCCGGGAAGCCCCCCGCTTGCGCATTCACCCGGCACCCGGATGCTCCTGGGCTCCTAGCGGATGGGAGTCACGAGCCAAAGGCCAGAGGGGCACACCGGTGAATGCACACGCTGTCCCCTCCTGATCTCCATGGTGTCTCACGGGCAGGAGACCTGGCCCTCACCAGCCCTCCCAGCCCAACGTGTGGGAGGGGGCTAGAGTGCCGTGCGGTCCACGCACAAGGGGACCAGTGAACACGGGGGATGCGTGGTGAGGACGGAAGGTCTAGGCAGGGCCTTGCCCAGCGGGGAGGCATACGGATGGCCCATGGGGCAAGGGTGATCACAGGCTCAAGTCCTGGCACTGACCCTGAGGCTGGGACCCTGGCCCATTATTCCCTGCCTGTCTAGCCCAGCCCCTCTTATGTGTCCCAGGAGGAGGTGCATATGGCCAGGCTTAGGGGATCAAAAGGAGGACACGCTGACAGGCCGCGCAGGCATGGGGGCCTCCGTGGGTGCACCGGGCAGCATCCTGGGGTGCATCTCGGGCAGGAGGACGTGCTGCTACAGACACCCCTCCACACCATCCTTCAGGACCACAAGGTTGTCCGTAATGACCAGACTTGGCTTCGCACGAGGCTTCGGCAATCCACGTCAGATCTGTAAACGTGGCGGTGGCAGGAGACCCCGCCGGCCCCCGTCACCTCCCTCCCCTGCTCTGTGCCTATCAGGGCCCCTGCCACCAGCAAACCTGACCGCCGCCAGAGTCACGGCCACCTCTGCCCACGTGGTCTGGGACACCCCCACTCCAAGTACCTTGCTGGAGGCATACGTCATCAACGTGACCACCAACCAGAGCACCAAAAGCCGCTACGTTCCCAACGGAAGGCTGACGTCCTACACGGTGAGGGACCTGCTGCCAGGGCGGCGGTACCAGCTCTCGGTGACAGCCGTGCAGAGCGCAGAGGGCGACCAACTGCACAGCGAGCCTGCTCACCTCTACATCATCACCTGTGAGTGCAGCCCTACCAGGGCTGGGGGGAGGGGACGGCCACACACACGAGGCCCCGTGGTCTCCTCAGGACCCATGGGGCCATGGTGAGTGCAGGCTGGCCCCTGGTGCTCCCCGTGGGCCACCAGCAGGGCAGCGGCCTGGGCTGCCATCCCTGGGGAGTGGCGTCCTGGCCCAGGAGACGGCTCAGCCCCAGGACCCTCTCCCAGCACAGACCACAACTGACCCACGGACATCAGACAGACAACCTCAAAACAGGACTGTGTTAACGCAGGAGAATTGGGGCTGTGAAAATCGGTGGGGGAGGAAGGACTTGTGTGCGGTTGGCACAAGGTCAGTACACTAGGAATTTGGAGACACAAGCATCTTGCTCCTCACCTTGTCCCCGGGGCGTGGCCGTGCAGCCAGGCCTCACCCATGAGGAGCCGATGGACAGAATGGGAGAGAGAGAGGCCCAGGATGGCCACAGGAAGGGGAGCCTGGGGGAGGCCCAGACAGATGGACGGTGGGAAGAGCTCAGGAACGCAGAGTCTCAGAGAGGCCACATGGAGGACGTGGCCCGCAGGGTCGCCCAGGTCCCTCACCACCCTGCTCACGTTCTCAAGCTGTAGGAAGACGGTACATCCGGACAGGTGCTGCAGTGAGGGCAACGAAGGGAGAAGAAAGAACAGTGGGGTGGACAGTGGCTGAGGCAGAACAGAGCCCCAGAGAGCAGACACGCGGGCACCACGCAGGTGGTGGACGCTTGCTCCGAGAGGTTCAGACCCAGCACGGCTGCGTGCACCTGCCCAAGGGAGGGCCGAAGGGCACAGTCAGGCGACAAGGACCCACGGAGGCGCCTCGTCCTCCCGCTCTGGGCGCGTGCAGGGTGGGGGCCTCACTGAGGTGTCCCGTCAGGTCTGAGTGGCTGGCCGTGCCCTGCAGAGCGAGAGCCTGGGCCCAAGGTGGGCCAGGACAGCTTGTCCCGCGAGCCCTGGGATGGGAAGCGGGTGGAGGCGGGGGTGGGCGTGGACAGGGCCCAGGGCTTCTCGGAAAGCCGTGAGCCTGCCTCGAGATCTCGGGCATGCACACACCCCTCCTCAGTCCTCCCCCTCCGAGGGGCCGGGAGGGTCAGGCCTTGTGCAGCCACCCGCTCCTCCCACCCACCTGCAGCCCCAAGGGACGGCGCTGACAGACGCTGGCACAGGGAGGGACTCCATCCACGGGTGCTCAGAAACAGACCGCCCCCCGTGCGCCTGCCGGAGCACCTGCTCAGTGACCGTGACGACCCCGAAGCTCAGACCCCGGCCCCCAGGTGCAGCCTCAGCCGCCCCCACCCGGAGCGCGCGGCCCCAGCCACAAGCCCCACAGTGGTGACGCATGGTGACTCCCTTGGCAGGTTCTCGGAGCTTGTGGACGGCAGAGGGCGAGTGAGTGCCAAGTTCGGTGGCTCACCTGGCAAATCGGTCACCGTGAGATCACGTGAGTGCCTCAGCCAGCCCCTGTAGCCTCACTGCCACCTCATCCGGCCCTTGTCCCCAGCACCCTGAGAGCTTAAGGACAACCCTCCCCACCCAACCCCCAACCCGGACACCTGACACCACCTTCAGCAGGGACCTGGCACAAGGCCAGGCCCTCACACCTGCACAGGCTCACAGGAGCCTTCCTGACCCGGAGCTGAAGTGCAGGTTGCTGGCAGGGCTCGGGGGCACAAGTCGGTCTGAGGCACAGAAGCTGGCCTTGCTTCAGGAGTCCCCACGTGGCTTGCGACACTAAGCAGGAGAGTGTGACGCCATCTAACTCGTTGCTGCTCCCAGCACACCAGCCTCGCCTGGGGGCTTCTAGAAGTGCAGGGCCCCACCCAGAGCTGTGCAGCTGGAGTCTTTTAACAAGGAGCCAGGTGACGGCAGGCACATTACAGTCAGCAGACTGCACCTCTCCGCCACAGTAAGAGATCGTGTCCCGTGTTCCAGGCAGAGCCTTGGGTTCAGATCCTGCTCGGCCTGGGTGGGTGGGATCACCCGTGGCAGGCCGGCAGGCCTCTCTGCAGGGCCCCAGCAGCACAGGGCGTGGGCGATGGGCCCCGATGGCCTGGCCCCTTCTCACGTGCTTCAGCAGGAGCAGGTGGCCAGGAACCTGTCTGCAACAGGTCCTCCCCAAGACTGTGGCACAGCAGGCCAGGAGCCACACGCCCACTGGCTGCCCTGCCCCGAAGGCCCTCAGGACGCTGTAAACCAGGGCCCGTCCTCATGGATTCCCCGGCAGAGAACCTGATTACCAGTTTAGTGAGGATTTTCAACCAACACAGACATTCCTGGGCCAGGGAACAAAAGGGAGAGTGATGAGCGGGTGGTGTCGCAGCCCTGGCGGCCAGCAGAGGAGCAGCCGAATGGCTCGCTGCACACAGCAACCAGGAGCAGGAAGGGCCCGGGCAGGTGTCTGGGCAGCTGTGCAGGCTGGGCTGCGTCTGGACACCCTCCTAAAGCCATTAAGCACACAGGCAGGGACCCCTCAGAAAAGCAGACTTGCACACAGGGGTGGCCAAGTACAAGGTCCGCCTGAAGGTGGATGGGGGTGGAGAAGGCACCACAGCCCTCCAGAAGCAGGGGCGGAGAGAGAAGAGAGCAGAATTTGACCACAGAAGGACAGCACAGCATCAGCCACCTGGAGGGATGGGGCCACCGGGTTGGATAGGACATTCGGCCCAGCCTCAGGCCACCGGTGACCTTCACCAAAGCAGCTGTGAGGTTCAGCAGGACGGGGAGGAAAGCTCTCCTGCTGGAGGGAGCGCAGGGGCCCGTGGGACTCTGCCCAAGTGGGGGAGGGGGCAGCAGGGAAGTGGGCACCGAGCGCTCGCCACGGCCATCCCTGCACCCTGAGGGAGAGAAGCAGCTCAAGGACACCCAAGAACAATCCTGGGCACGAGGCAGCAGGCTGTGTGGTCAGCACGCCGGGGCGTTCTCGTTTCTCCTAGAACCCACGGCTCTGGCGCAGCTCGAGAACACGGAGGAGGCCCCCAAGCAGGAGCCTGAGCAGGTTGGCCTGGCCCTCCAGCTCCCTGAACGCAGCAGCGACAAGGACACGGAAAGTAAGTCAGCAGGAGTGGACTTTCAGAGCTGACCGCCTTAGGGGGCCTCAGGGCCGTAGGTGAGGAGGGGGCCGCCCACAGGGAAGAAGCGGGAGACACAGAGCTGCCCAAGGAGCAGCCAAACACCCCGTCCTGGAAAGGGTGGGCAAAGCTCACCACACGGGCCGCGGCGCCCACATCTCTGTGTCCAGAGAACAGGCTGGGAGCACACTCACCCAAACGACCCAGGCCTGCCCTGGAGGGACAGCCCCTTCCCCCGCAACAGAAAGCACAGCCCTTGCTTCTCCAGAGGACCGTGCTGAGCAGGGTGCAGAAGTCCCGGAGGGGCAGTCGGGACAGCTACGAGACACACGCCCGTCACCCAAACTCAGACCCCGGCCCCACCTTTCCTCCTCGCTCTAACCCCTGGGGCTGGGTCCCTCTGGGGACCGTTCCTGCAGGACCCAGTGGCCCTTTCTCCCAAGTCACACCACAGGCCCAGGCTGGGCCCTCCCACCAACCAGACCCCAAGGAAGGCGGGAACGGTGAGCCAAGTGCCTGAGACGCCGCCTCCGAGGGTGCGTCTCGCCTGCAGGCCTGCCCCGGGTGACCCAAGGACACCCGCACACATCAAGGGCATCTGCGCCAGAGGGTGTGTGTGCCTGGAGTTGCCCTCAGCCCGAGGAGCCCCGAGAGGGTGGTCTGCATGACCCCATTAGTTGAGGTGGGTCCACAGTAAAGTAAAAATTATGTTGCTGTTGTTTTGTAAGTGACATAAGCACCCGTGTCATCAGAGGGTCTGTGTTAGTCAGCCCTTTTCAATATCAGACGCTGTGTTTCATAAAACTCTGGAACCAGAGAGACGTGAATTACCGCTCCTTCTCAAGGCGGGGGTTCAAGCGGGCCCCGGATGTCACTGCAATCTGCAGTGTTTGCTAACGAGAGCCACGCAGGCAGGCGGGGGAGGGGCAAAAGGAGGTTTCAGGTGATCAACAGGAAAAAAAATCATTAACATCCCAAGGTGTGCAAAGTTAATTGTGGCTTTTGGTTCCTGTTACACCTATTTGGGGACCATGACAGCCCCTTTTATTTAGTTTAATAAGTTACCTTTTGCTAAGATAACGAGTGACCTTTAGATGTGGAACCCGATCCGTGAACTAGAACACGAACAGTAACCTGTATCTCGCTGTTGTACTCCCAGCTAACCATGCCCCTGGACTCCGTGTTAAGTCCCTTTGCTCTGCTGCAGGGTGGGCGGTGGGGAGGGGGCCTCACACATACCCATGTTTGCCTCAACAGTTGAGGTTTTTTAGTTACAAGGTGTCTGCCGTGCACATCCTCCCGGACTGTCAGTAAGGTCGGTCAGAGCTGTTGTTCGCGGCCACAGCTCATTCACGCACGAGTGAATTCGCCGCAGCCTTGTCCACTCTTTGCCCAGAGGGCACCTGGGTCGTGTTGGGCTGTCACTGGCAGCGTCACTATCAAGTTCCTACATGTATCCCCTGGCACACGTGCAAGAGTAGAAACGCTGGGCTTGGGATCTGTGAAAGCCCAAGTCACTCAAGAGTGCGAACCTGTTTTCTAAGTGGGGACGTGAGTTCATACTCCCTCCAGCTATGATCAAGAGTGTGGTTAAGCCAGTCTAAAACTGATCTGGCAGGGTTTCCAGATTCTGCCAGTGGAATGGGGATGAGGCACACCCCTTGGGATCTGGATTTGTGTCTTGAATGAGGATACGGTCAAGCGTCTTTTCACTGGTCTTGACCAAAGGCTCTGGGTCCACCGCTCTGTTCCACTGTTTTGCCTTCCTGAAGCCAACACCACGATTTTAATGGCGCTATCTTTGGTAAGGCATGCTATCCCTCAGGGCCCACCCACTCACTCCGACCTTCAGTGTTGGCTGTTCTTGGTCCTCTGTCTTTCTATAAAAGTTTATAACCAGGGGCACTTGGGTGGCTCAGTAGGTTGAGCGCCAGACTTCGGCTCAGGTCATGATCTCATGGTTTGTGGGTTCGAGCCCCGTGTCAGGCTTTGTGCTGAAACTCAGGGCCTGGAGCCTGCTTCGGTTTCTGTGTCTCCCTCTCTCTCTCTCTGCCCTTCCCCTGCTCGTGCTCTCTCTCTCTCTCTCTCCAAAATAAATAAACATTAAAAAAAAAAAATGTTTTTAAGTCTATAACCATCTTGTGGAGTCCCACAAAGCACTTGGGATTTGGCCCTACATGCCTGAAAATACTCTTAGTAGCTGTCACATTTGAAAGACAATTTGAGTGGGTATAAAATTCGAGGTTCAAAGGTTGTCTACCTTTCAGTTCTTCAAACATTAGTCCCCTGTCATCTGTCCAGCACTGCTGTCAATGGGTGTCAACCTTATTCCTGTTTCCTTGTAGGATATCTGCTCATTTTCTCCGGAAGCTCTTAGACTTTTCTTTCTCAAGGAAAGGAGGATCCCCAGAGAGCCCTAGACACCCAAAGACTACAATTAACACTCTTGATTGGTGTTTCTTCACCAGGCAGCTCTCCGGGTTAGGGGTGCACCTTTGAGCTCCCAGGGGAAGTTCATGGAGAGGAGGAGGATCCCCAAGATCATAACCTGCCCCTACAGAGGCCTGGAGTGGCCACTGAGGCTAGTCAAATTCTTCCTGTTTTCTCCAAATTCTCACCCCAGCAGGATTTGGGGGTTCTCCCGGTTTTATCCCCTGCATACCAGAGACAGGCAGGCAGTCTCCATCCTTGGGTGACAGCAGCAAGGGCAGAACTTACACCTCTTTACTCTGTGACTTATCATCACGTAGGAGCCTCCCACTGCCACCACCCCAGAGCGCAGCCATACCCATTCCCCACCCCGTTCAAAACAGCCACCTCTGTTAAAGGGTGCGTAGGTCACAATAAACTCGGGATTCAGTGGGCTGACTTCACAAGATGAGGCTACAGTGGGCAGTGCCCCGGTGAAAATCCCACTGCTGCATGAACTGCAGGCGTAGGGCCTCAGCTGCCCAAGAGAGGAGCGAACATCAGTCAGTCTCTGCAGCCTGGTGTCCCGATCACAAAGGGTGAGGGTAGCCGGCAGAGGCTCACGGGCTCCACACAGGCCTGTGTACTGCCATGTTCTGTAAGCTTGCCATAAAATACCTGTGGACATGGTGTATAGAGGCTAAATTCCATATGGAATTGGAAGGGACCCGGAATAACAAACACGATCTTTAAAAAGCAGAAAGACCCATACACCCCGTCGTCAAAACTTACCACAGAGCAACGGTAATAGGTCAGTGTGATACTGGCACAAGGACAGGCTTATAACCAACAGAACAGAACTGAAAGCCAAGAAATAAACCCATATGTCTGTGGTCAACTGATTTCAACAAGGAGGCCAAGACCATTCAATGGGGGAAAGAACAGCTTTTGACACATGGGAGCTGGGAACCCTGGACGTCCACATGCAGAAGAATGAAGTCAGACCTCAACTTCACACCATACACAAAATTAACCCGACAGACCAACTACTTAAATCTAAGAGCAAAAACTGTAAAACTCTCAGGAAAAAACACAGGGGTAAATCTTCATGACCTTGGATTTGGCAAAAGACTTTAGATAGACACCAACAGCCTGAGCAACAAAAGAAAAAAAGGCAGATTGGACTCATCAAAATGTAAAGCTTTTTGTGCTTCAAAGGACGTTATCAGGGAGAAGACAGCCCAGAGAATGAGAGACGATATCTGCAAACATATACCTGAAAGGCATTTGTATTCAAACTATATAAAGAATAACTTTGCCTGAATAAAAGATAACCCTATTAAGAAACAGACAAAAGGATCTAAACACTTATTTCTAGAAGGAAGATACACAAATGGCCAAGAAGCCCACGAAAAGATGTTTGACATCATTAGGCATCAGGGAAACGCTAGTCAAGACCACAGTGAGATGCCACCTCACACCTGCAGGATGGCTAGAACGAAAAGATGACAATGAGCACCGGTGAGGATGTGGAGAAACTGCTGGTGGGCACGTAGAGTGGTGCAGCATGACGGGGGAAGGCAGGTGCAGCACGCGGGGGGGGGGGGGGGGGGGGGGGGAGGGGAGGGCAGGTGCAGCGCGTGGGGGGAAGGCAGGTGCAGCGCGTGGGGGGAAGGCAGGTGCAGCGCGTGGGGGGAAGGCAGGTGCAGCGCGTGGGGGGAAGGCAGGTGCAGCGCGTGGGGGGAAGGCAGGTGCAGCGCGTGGGGGGAAGGCAGGTGCAGCGCGTGGGGGGAAGGCAGGTGCAGCGCGTGGGGGGAAGGCAGGTGCAGTGCGTCGGGGGAAGGCAGGTGCAGCAGGTTGAGGGAAGACAGGTGCAGCATGGCGGGGCTGGGGGGAACACGGCCTGGCAGTTCCTCAAAGCACTGAACAGAATTATATGACCCAGAAAATTCCACCACTCCTAGGTATGTACCCGAGAGAAATGAAAACAGATGCCCACACAGGGACTTGTGCACGAATGCTCATAAGAACATCATTCACCATCCCCAAAAGATGGAAACGACCCAAATGTCTACCAACTGGCGAACGGATACACGGAACGTGGTCCACACAGTGGAACATGATTCGGCCATAAAAAGGAATGAAGTACTGGCACAGGCCACAACGTAGGTAAACCTGGAAAACGTCATACTAAGTAAAAGAAGCTACTCACAGTAGACTCTATATAATATGGTTCCACTCACATGAAAGTGCGGAATAGGGAACTCGACAGTGACAGTAGAGTCAGCGGCTGCCTGGGACTGGGGGTGTGAGTAGAGGCGAGTAGAGGGGGTGACCGCCCGGGGGTACAAGCGTAGCGTGGGGGATGACAGCTAAGGGATGTGGGGTTTCTTTCTGAAATGACAAAAACATTCTAAAATTGACTGTCGCGATGGATGCACCTATCTCTGAATATGCTAAAAACTAATAAACTACACACTTAAAATGGGTGAACCGTATGGTATTTAAACTATATCTCAATAAAGCTATTATTAAAACGTAACGTGCAGACCAGTGTTTTCAGTATCTCTTTTGTGTAGAAAAGTGGGGAAGGGATATACGAATACACCTATTTTCTTATATTTAAAAAGAAATAAAACTAACAAAAATGGTTGTATGAGGAAGGAAATTAGAACAAGGAAGTAAAGGGATGGTGGTGGATGCTAGACTTCCCTGAATGTATCTTTATAGTTTTTATTTTAGAACGAAGAAAGTGTTTTTTTTCCAAATGACACACAGAAAAAGCAACACCTAAAAACTGAAAACAAACTGAAATAAATAAACCTATTTACCATGTTGATGGCATAACCAGACAGGAAAAAAGTATCATTTCAAGTGATTTTAAAAACAGCCTTCTGACTATTCATTCCTAGAAGGATATATTTAATAAGAAGAACTCTTATTACGAGAAGAATTGAGAGAAATTTAAGGCTGTACTCAATGGTCTCAATGTTAGTAGAAACAGTGGTACTATTTAGAATTGTTACATGTACACCGTGGGATAACGAAAATAATTATGTTAATGCCACCAAGATTTTCAGTGTAGAGAGAGACAATATAAAATCAAAGAAGTAAAATCCCTGTGTCTCCCTTCTTAACTAAATATTGATATAAACTCACAATTTGTTTACTTTTATTTTTAAATCTAAGTTCCTAGTTCCGTCCACTGAAAAGGCCTGAAGCACTGACACCCCAGGAGCAGTGAGCACCTTGGCCGCCCAGACCGTGGGTTCTAGACGCCACCCTCCAATTAAAGGAACCAGGGGTCTTTGGAGAAGCGGCTGATTCCAAGACTGAAGCAGAATATGGACAAAATATACCCAGGACATACTTGTAAAACAAGCAAGCTTTCAAAGACAACTGGGGTTTTATCTCCTGAGCACAAGAACAGACCTGAAAGGCTCCCACAGGCAGAGGACGGATAACCGGGACATCTGGATAACCAAAGACTCATGGCAGCTGCAGACTGAGTCCCATCAAATACAGAAGCATCTCTGAGTTGACGATGGCACTGAGAGCAAGCACCATGTGCTGGTCCCTTTTAGAGCTGGCTGGGGACCAATGCTTACTCTGCAAGTGTACAAATAAAGGGCAGGAATGAAGCCTCTGTCTGGCCTGGCCTATGTGGACTGTAGTTCAGGGTGACCAGATAGTGGGCAAGGGAAAGCAGGTCCTCACAGGAGGCCTTCCAGCCAAGGAACGCAGAAGAGTTACAGTTGGGGTTAGATGCGGCCCTAGTGAGATCACGGAACTGGGACTCGAGATCTCCTGACACTCAAGCCGTCAGGTGCAGAGCCTATCAGAACTTTCTCCTGGATTAATCAGGCTGCTGATGCTGAAGCAGTGAGCAATCCCCACATCGCTAAAACTGGAGACAGAGACATCACACGCCTCCTGGAGTAGCGAAGGGGGAAGGGGGAAGCAGTCCTGCAAAGACCACTTGAAACCGAACCCTATCAAGCCCTCTCTCTGATGATCAGCTTACAGGAAATGTGGGGATCGGAGATGAGTTCGTGCCACAAGAAAGCAAAAAGTCCAGGAGGGAGATTCTACAGGACAAATGACCTGGTTTCTTTAATAAATGCAGATGGGGGAAAGACGAAAAGTTACACATTAAAAGAGAGATACATCAAACTAAGGCAGTGTGTCCTTAGGACTCCTAATTAGATCAGACCAGCTGGAAATGACATTTTTAAGATGATCAGGGAAAACCTGAACAAGGACTGTGATTTCTTACAGTACTAAGGAGCTACTGCTGATTTCGCAGAAATAGCGTTGTGCTTACATAAAAATTTATAAAAATCTGTACATATCAGACACCTGCTATATTTATAGGTGAAATGGTTTCTGTGAACTGCTTCAAAATTCTTCAGTGAGAAATGGAAATAGATTAAATGAGATTGGCAAGATACCAAAGATCCCTGAAGCTGAGCGATGGCTCATGGGGCTCTTCATACTCGACATTTTATAGATTTCTGTTTTCAACAATAAAACTTTCTTGTAAAAGCTGACGACTCACCTTTAGCACACCAGGAAAGGCAAGAAGACAAGTCCCAGAGCAGAGTCAGGGGAGGAAGGAGGAAAAGTGGAGTAGATACAGTGAGGAATGAGAACCAGCCAGCACAGAGCCCCCAAGGGCCAGGAGGGCACAAGGGAGGTGTGAGGCCTGCGGTCAGCACCCAGCCGCGAGGAGGTCTTGAGAAGGGGGCGTGGGAGGAGATGCAGAGGGGACGGGCCTTCTGCTACTGGAAGTGGTTGTTGTGCACAGTTCTCACTCTTTCGTGTTCCTCGATTTTTTAAGTTAAAAAGGAAAACAGCAGGTATCTTGACAAAGCTAAAGAAAAAGAAAACAAAGGACAGGTCTAAGGGAAAAAGCCGGGCCTGGCCCTCCCGGGCAGCAGCACGGACCACCCTCTGCCTCCAGCCGCCAGCAGCGCGGTGAGGAGGCCGGGGAAGACACCGGCATGGAGGCCTGCAGAGGGCTGGCTGGGGACTTGGGGACAGGCACCGGAGGACAAGGAGGGGGCTCCAAGTGCAGGGTGGCAGCGGCGGGGACCGCAGGCCGGAGCGGGGCTGGAGTATCTCTGTACTGCGGGCCCCAGAGTCATCCCCCTCCCTGGAGGTGCAGGGTCAGGGACAAGCACACTGAGGCCAACCTTCCCACCTCTGCTCTGGGACCGCTTGAAAGCGGACCTCCCCCAGGGCCCAGGAGCGCTGCGGACAGCAGGAGGCAGCCACGGGGCAATGTTGGCAGCCCTTCCTCTGGGGTCCCGGCAACTAACTGCTCATGGCTTGTTCGCAGACACTCCTGGGAACTGTTCAGAAAACCCCTGTCAGAACGGAGGCACCTGCGTGCCAGGTGTGGACACCCACAGCTGTGACTGCAGCCCAGGGTTCAAAGGCAGACGCTGTGAGCTGGGTAAGTCGGGGGCTGCTCCCTCCTGTGGGGACCCAGGCCTCAAATCACCTGTCACAGCCAACTGTGATGGGAACCCTGGGCCCAGGGTGGGCTTGCCACAAGGACCCCCGACCTCCAGGTGCCAGGATGGGGGCCCAGCTTTGGTGCCCCAGACCCCGGTGCCCAGGTAGGGATATTGAGGCGCAGTTTGTTCCGAAGCACCAGGGTGAGGGGTGCTGCCCAGAGAACAGGGGAGGCTGGGGACAGTCAGAAAGCAAGGGACATGGAGCATCCCCAGAGCCAGAGGTGGGAGCAGGGGCCAGACATGGCAGCAGGAGGGAGAAGAGCCACAGGCCTCCCCCACTGAGAAGAATCTGGGACTGAAGGGGGGTGGTGGGTGGACGAAGTCTCCACAGCAGCTGCTCACCCCCATGGCCGGGCAGAGCCGACAGCCTGGGGCTGCCAGGGGCCAGGGCAACCCCGCACTTGTGGGAGGGGTGCGACCTCAGGGCCAAGCCTCGGCCCTCTCCCTCCCTCTGTGCCGGCAGCCTGCACCAAGGTGCCGCAGCCCTGCACTAGGCTCTTCTCCGAGACCAAGGCCGTGCCCGTCTGGGAAGGAGGAGCCTGCCACCACGTGTAAGTTTCTTTCCTGCTCTCACCACATTTGTGGAAAGTTCCCGGCTTCCAGAAGTGCTTTCACAAAGCCCAGCTCGCCCACCCTTAGAAGCCCCGAGGAGCTGTGGGGGTCGAGGTCACACAGGGGCTTGCACCCATTCCCTCCATGTAACACATCAGGAAGCTGAAGCAGACGGCTGAATAGCTTGTCGAGTCCGTGCAGGGAACCCTGGTCCCCTGGCTCCTGACCCCTCGGACCTTCCTCTCCCACACCCTTGAGTGGCATCACCCCACCCCCTCACTGGACGGCAGGGCAACATGTACATCCGTGTCAGGAAATGACGTCCCCTCCTCTCTGCCTCCGAGCCCCCAGGAAAGATAAGCAACTGCACAGGAGAACGCACGTCTCCGTCCTGCCATTAGGTCATGACGTTCACGCCTTGGCTTCCCCATCTGTAAAATGGGTTGCAGAGGGAGAGCTGGCCCGGCTCATCTCACAGGACCTTTCTTGCTAACACCCTGTGGCCCTTTGGGTCATACTTACAATGTATTTGGTTAACAAACAGACTCGGCACATGCCCGTGAGCAGAAGTGGCCAAAGTCCTGCCCTCGCCATCCTTCCACTTTCAATGAGACAGGACACCAGCAGCAGGAGCATGTTATGTAGGGCTGGGGAAAAGATGAACAGGTGGGGCCAGGAGAGCCAGGGTTGGGGGACGGGGAGGGGCCAGCTGTAGCATCACACAGGGTGTCACGGGAAGCCTCGTGGAAACACGACATTGAACAGACACGGAGGGGGTGAGGGATACCTGAGGGGAGAACATTCCAGAAAGTCAAAGTATCAGTCGCCAAGGCCCTAAACCAGGAACACGTCTGCCTGTCTGAGCACCGGCAAGGAGGCCAGTGGGGCTGGAGGGGAGCCAGGGGAAGTGGTGGTCAGGTGGGCCAGCAGGAACCCAGCAGGGTTCTGGAGGCCCTTGGAAGGACGCTGGCACGTGTTCTGAAACGGGAGCTACCGAGGATGCCGAGCAGAGGAGTGACCTGTTTGGTTACGTGTCTAAAGATCACTCTGGATGGGATGCGGGAAGGCCAGGTAGGTTTGCTCTGAACGTGGACCGGAAGCCAGGCCTCGCACACGGCAGGAGCACACAGGCGTGCTGAGCTGCACTGGCGCGCGTGGCTCCATGTGCACAGACCATCTGAGTTTGGTTCTGTGGAACGGCAGCCCTAACCTGCAGCGTCCCCCGTCTCCCAACTGAGCCAGAGACACCGGTGCCTGCTAGGCCCACCCACCCGTCAACAGCTCTCCATCCTCTCACCCTAACCACGTGTCCGGAAGTGACTTTCTTGTGTTCAGCACGTGGGGGTCTTGCTTTACATCCAGTCTGACGCCTCTGGTTTTTACTGGGGTGTTTACACCAGCTACATGTTGCGGTGATGACAGGCGTGACTGGGTGTAAATCCACCGTATTGCTGTGCGTTTTCTATCTGTCCCATCTGATCGCTGTTCCTTTTTCTCTCTTTTCCTGCCTACGTTCGGACCAATTACTTCCTAGGATTCTGTTTTACCACTGCGGTTGGTTCACTGATAATACTTGCTTGGTCGAATGTTCTGTGGTGACTACGCCTATGGGACTCACAATATGCATTTTCAGCTCAGCACAACCAACATACCTTTAACCGCTGCCACACAAGCTCAGGATAATGGAAGGCTCCCGCTACCGCAGGCTCACTTCCCCTCGGGCTGTCAACGACCGTAGCCGGACGTTTTACTTCCAGTCGGAACCATACAGTATGGTGTGCCGGCTCTCAAAGGACAGTTGCCTTTTGAAAAACCGTTGAGAGTCAAGTCTTTTGTGCTCCCTCCCATGCTCATCCCCAGCGCCTGGTGTTCCTTCCTACAGACCCAAGACGCCCTCAGGCACCATTTGCCTGAACAACTTCCTGTGGCCCTTCTTACAGTGCAGGCCTGCTGGCGGTGAACTCTCTCTGCTTTTGTCTGGAAAGGGTTATTTCGCCTTCATTTTTGAAGGATGTATTTGCTGAATGTAGAATTCCTGGCTGACAGTTGTGTTTTTCCTTTTGGCGCTTTAGAGCGGCCCCTCCTTGTACTGTGACTTGCGTGGTCTCAGGAAGACTGCACTCATTTTTTTTTTTTAATGCTTATTTATTTTTGAGACAGAGAGACAGAACTCAAGTGGGAGAGGGCAGACAGAGAGAGAGAGAGAGAGACAGAGAGACAGAGACAGAATCTGAAGCAGCTCCAGGCTCTGGGCTGTCTGCACAGAGCCCAACACGGGGCTCGAACTCACAAACCAGGAGATCGTGACCTGAGCCGAAGTCGGACATTTACCAGACTGAGCCACCCAAGCGCCCCAGGCTGCACTCACTCTTCTCCCCCAGTGTGACGTGACCCCCCCCCCCCACCCGCCATGGCTGCTTTTATGTCTCTTCTACCGTCTCTGGGAAACCTGAGTGTGCTGCATTTGGACGTGCTCGTGTACATGGTTTGCTCTCAGGAGTTTGTTGGGCTTCTTGTATCTCTGGGGTTCGGGCCCTTATTCTTCAGGTATCCTTACCGTCCCTCCATTTCTCTCCTGTCCCGTGACTCCAATCATGCAGGTGCTAGACTGACATAGTCCCTTCAGCTCCCCAAGGTGCTTTTCATCATTTCCAGCCTTTCTTCTACTTCACTGTAGATCGATTCCACGGCTGTGCCTTTGAGCTCCATGATCTTTCCTTCTGCACGGTCTCACCTGCCATCAATCCCACTCACTCAGCAAAATCTTCACTTCGTCATCTCTGGAAATCCAGTCTAGTCTTTTCGCACGTCTTTCCTCTCCACCCTCACTGCTTCTGTTTTCCTTCGGATCACAGAACGTATGGGAGCAAATCTGTGACACGTTTTATGGTCCTTGTCTGGTCTTCCTGCCATTGCGCTCCCGTCTGAGTGTCTTTCTATTCAATTATTGTTTGTTGTTCACGGGTCACATTTTCTTGATACTTTGTATGAGTCTTTGAATGTCTTGTAATTTTTTGTTGGATGCTGGACATTGTGAACTTTATGTTACTGAGTGCTAAGTTTTTTTTGTGTGTATTTCCAAGAACCTTTAGTTATGTTCTACAAGGCAGCTGATTTTAGTTTGATCTTTTTGAAGGCTGTTTTAGGGTGATTTGTCTTCATTTTCCCTCCTTCTAAACCATGGTCTTTCTGGAGCTTCTATCTTATGGATAGAAGATTGCTCTAGCTCAGTTGTTCAGCTTCTCGGTAGTTCCCCCTGCCCAGCCTCAGGGGACTCTACCACACGTGTGCACAGCTTAATTTTCAAAGGGACCCTTCTCCAGGCTTCAGCTCGTCCTCTACATAGCTCCCTCCTCCCCAGTGCTCTGCCCCACAGACCACAGCTGCCTCTACCTCCTCAATTCTCACCTCTGTTCCCTCAACTCAGTGTGACCACTGCTTGGCTCCCGCGCGCCTCCCCCCCCCCCCCCCCCCGCCACCACCCTGCAGTGCACCACCCCTCCCCCCCGCCACCCTGCAGTGCAGTCCAAAACATGCCTCCAGACTGAATTCAGGGATTACAGGGCTCATTTCATGTGTCCCTTGTCTCAAGGATCACAGTCTTGTACTGTATGTTTTCTAACATCTGAAAACTGCTGCTTACATTTTGTCGTGTTCTCCAGTTGTTCGTATTAGGGGGTTAACTTCAGATCTTGTTACTCCCTGGTGGCCACAAGTGTAAGACTTAACCAAAGGCTTTAAGTCCCAAGGGCTCTCCTAGACTGAACATGAGTTGGAGGTCTGCCCATCAAATTCCCTGGATCTCCCTTTCCAACAGCTCTGACATTTGAGAGCTTTAACAACAAACACTTTCCTGTTCATTACTGTCTACAAATCTGTGAGAGGTAACACGAATAATTCCCGTTTCACACAAAACTGAGGCCTAAGTTCCAGACACACACTCCAAGTAGACTAGTTAATAAATGGGAGGCAGGGCTGGAGTCTACACTGTCCGTGGCAAGCACCTGCATCTTCAAGGCTCTCAAACTTCTCCAAGAACTTCCCCTAAGACAGAAAAGTCGTACTGTATCAAGGCTTCAGCAAAACACGTGCTTGAAATTTCTCCTCTCACGTCTTAATATCATTATTTTGCCCACATTTCTCAAAATGCACATTTAAAATGGGTGTATCTTATGTAAATTATGCCTCAGGGCAGTCAATCTTTTTTTAATTATATGACTTTTATGTTGGACACTTTATTACATCCACGTGAGATAAAGTTTTATTTAGAAAATAATGACCTGTCCCTCGAACATGTGCACGGTCAGTCACTGTGGGCCCGTGAAGCCTAGGTGAGGCAGCTGGGCAACATCCTGCTCTAGTTTCTGGCTTCACAGAACTTTCTTGTGACACAGGTATAAGAGAGTCTACAAGGTGCACCAGGACATCTGCTTCAAAGAGAGCTGTGAAAGCACGAGCGTCAAGAAAACCCCGAACAGGTGCCATCTCAGGGAGGAGGCCCACACGGTGTTCTGCGTATAGCTCACAGGGTAACGGGGCAAAGGCGGCCCTGGGGGCTGAGCCCTGTGGGGTGCCACAGCCCTGTGGGCTGAGCCAGGCTGTCTCGTGTGTTTGTCCAAATGTCCAGCCCCGTACGGACACTCCACTTAGAAACTGTGCACGTACGTGTGCACCTGAACACGCACAGACTGGTCAAGCCAGGCATGGTGGGTGCAGGGGAGACCATACAGTGGGTGCTGGGGGTCACACGGTGGGTGCTTAGAGGGTCTCTGGTTATGCATGTTCACACAGTACGTGTGGTTCACACAGCACCTGTGAATTGGGAAGCAGGGGACATCAATGACAGGTGCACATATGTAACTGCAAATATAGTAAATCTCTACTTTTTATTTACTCACAGCCAGGTTCTTTCCCCAAAGGGCCCAAGGGACTCACAGGAGTTATCACATAATGTACTGCCCGAGTACATTATACGCTTTCCAAACAGAAGAGTCCTCACCCCAGTCGCTCCGATAGACCAACCAGTAACCACACACCTTAGCTTTTGCATTACTGACTGCCAGGGAAAGACCGCGGTGTGCAATTCGACACCTGCTTGGCCAAACACGTACCTGTCCCTTCCACTCTCCTTCTCCTCCCCGTGACTCACAGTCGGTCAAGTGGGTGCACAGACACTAAAATGCTAGTCTCCGCATCAGCGCCTCGCTAGCGGTGTTCCCCAAAATGGAATATACCTGAGCCAAAGAAGGGACCCCAGCAGGCAGCCTGGGCTCCGGGTACACAGTTTCTTTTCTGTTAAACCGCCTTTTCCTATTTCAGGAAACAAAGTAACAACAGTCCGACACTGAAGAAATCTTAGGTACAGGTATGTCTCCCACCACGGCTGGGTGGCTGGTGGAGCCGCTGGGAGGTCGGAGGGGCTGGCGCGGCAGGCCGGCTCCGGGAGGGCTGCCATCTCCTTGGGGCCCAGCTGTACCCTATTACAAACCCCCAGACCAGGGGGTTCAGAACTCTCTGAGGGGGCTACAACGAGAGAGAAAAAACAAATACCCAAGGCCTCCGAATAGACATAAACCGGGTAAGATGCACCTGGGGGTGAGCACGAGTCTCACTCCACCTCCAGCAAATGGAGAAACCCCTCCCAGCCCCCCAGCAGCAGCAGCAGCAGCAGGGGGCAGGACTGACGGGGGCTGCCGGGAGGGGTGGTGGCAGGGGGGGAGCTGGGAAGGGAGGGTGGTCGGAGGGGCCTGGGGAGACGCAGACCCAGGGGCGCAGGGGTTCAAGGGAGAGCTCCCAGACTCCGTGAATGGCGATACGTTGAAAGAAAAAATGGGGTGAGGGACCTTGATCACGTAACTTTGGGGAAGTCCTGACGACTCCCTCACTGGGCAATTCCCAATGGACGCAGAAATCCTGAGCATTCGGAATCCTGGAATGAAAGAAACTCTCTAGCCCTATTCTTGTTTGATCTGGCATTTCCCAAACCCCCCTGGAAACTCCACGCCACCCGGCTTACTCGCCACCCATAAACTCTGTCCAAGTCTTCCTAACAGTCAGGGACGTATTGGGTTGAACCACGAAGACCCGTCTACAGCCCAGAATCAGTCCCACGCTGAGCGTCACCGGGAATAAGGTGGCACACCGCCCCCCACCCCCACCCCCACCCAGGGCAGCTCACTCCTCCTGCTCCATAAATGAGCCTCCCGAGTCCATCCTCCTGGTGTTGAGAGGAAAGTGAGGCACCTCAGGGAACAGGCAGCTTCAGCACAGGCTATACCGTCTTACGGACCGAGGAGATGAAGGAGGAATGTTTCTCAGAGCCTTTCCAGACAAGCAGAAGCAAAAGAGCCTCGCAGGGGAGGCGCCACCACAGGAAGCGTGTTCACCCCAGCCAAGGGGGGAAAGCCGAGGCCGGGGTCTGCACAGCGCGGCCTTGGCAGCCGTCCCCGGGCCGACTGCTCAAAAAGCCTCTGCGTTCAGCTCGTCTACTCAAAGGCATCATTCCCCTCCCATTTCATACCCCACAGACACACAATGCAACACACGCCCCACGGCTCGCGAGCAATTTGCTACCAGGACAAGAACCCGCAAGTATAGCTTGGGTCTGAAACCTTTGTATCACAATAAGTCACCTGAAAGAATAATACCTTTCTCTAAAACTCAACAAGTCCATTAGTATAAGAACAAATCAGAAACCCTCAATTAACTCCCAGATCATCAAATACTAGCTTCCAGGACACCCATTCTTCAAACAATGGAGAAAACACCACCGAGAGCAGTTCATTTCAATCCAGAGCAACAAGGGACAGCCTGTGTCTTCAGAGCCAAGGTCCAAGGGCATCGCCTAACGGAAGGGAGCCGCCCGAACGCCCCTACCGCGGGGTCGCGCAGCCAGGGCTCCTCGGCACACCTGCCCTCCCCCTGCTGCGTGTTGGAGAGCTCAGCGAGGCTCTGATGCGACAGGAACACGGGGCCACCTGGGGGCGGGGACCGAGCACCGCCAAGGGAACAGGAAGCTGCGTTTTAAAGAGGTATGGGTATCACTCTCCTCACGCCCCGTTCTCTTTCTCCTTCAAAGGATTCAGGACGTCCTTGTTACACTCCTTCAACCTCGCGAGCTTCCAGAGCCCAGAAAGACGGGGCTAAAAGTGGACTGAGACGGGCACCTGAGACATCAGGTCCTGGCTAGCGCCCGTCGCCTCTGCAGCTTCCCTCCCCCGCCTCTACGAGACAGACGGCCAAGGCCACGCCAGGGACGCCCTCTGGGCTGAGTCACCTCCAGGCTCCGCGACGCTTCTAGCAGCCCGTGCTGTAAGCCCGGCTGCCGTTTCCTACTGCCGTTTCCTACGGGGACAGCCCAGGCATCGGCCTGGATAAGCGAGGCAGCCAGCCAGGAACGCTCCTGCGACATCCAGACACCGGCTCTGGGACTCCGAGGTTGGGGGGGGGGGGGGGCAGTTCTCCCCCGGAGACCTCACAGTCACGCTGAGGACGAGCCGCTCTCAAGCCCCCCAGGCAGAGCCGGCGGCGCCGGGAAGGGGCCGCGAAGAGGCGCCACGGCGAGGGAAGCCGAGGGTTGGGCGCCCGCCGGACCCTCCTCCACCATCGCCCCCGCTCGTCTGCTGCAGGCGCGACCCGGCACCCGGTCCAGCAGATTGGAAAGAGAAAGTACAATAAATACGAAGATGGGGTTTACACACTTCCAGCCTCCAACCCTTTCCCAAACAGTGACTATTTTTGGCTCCGTGGACCAGACGGTCTCCGCGGCAACGACTCAGCTCCGCGTTCACAGCAGCGCTGCCACAGACGTGTGACCGGACGGGTGTGGCTGTGATCCAGTAAGACCTCATCTACCCACTTGGCTAAGCCCCGCTCGATCGGGTCACCCAGGCCTCAGCCTCGCGCAGAGAAAGCCACGCCCCGATGACGCACCTCGGCAGCAAAGACCCCGGAGCTGCACGGAAGCCCCGTGCGAGCCCCCCAACTCGGGAAGCCGAGGGGGTACCCACGGCGCACAGCAGGGGCTCCTTCCTCCTCTCGGGGCCGGGTGCCACGGAGGCCCGACCGTGCCGGAGATGCTCAGCCCGTGCCTTGAGCGACACTGCTGTAGGCGGTCGGCTCGCGGCTGTTCACACACTTCCGCCTCTGCAAGCAGGGGGCCGCGCAGCCTCGCCACGTATGCCTTCCAGAGTCTTCTACCAGCAGTCTTCTCCCTGCGGAGGCCCAAACCAAGCAAGCCAACCCACCTCGAGTCGCATACATTTTAGGAGCCGACCCAACCTGAACTGGAGCCCCTGGGCGCCTCCCACGGACACTGCCCCAAGTCAGCATTCCAGCACAGAGAGGGCTCCTTCCTGTCGTCTTTTCTAAACACACTTTTTTGAAGAGTTAGAGTATATTTTAGGCTTTTTGTTTTCATTAAAATTTTGTGTGCATATGTCTGTGTATTATGCGATTTGTCCTTTTCAGAAAGGAAAGACGGTCATTTCAAGAGCGTCCCCAGTGACCCAGGCCCGCCTGGAGAAGACGGGGGAGCTCACTGCGGGCTCCGGCACTGGGGGAGTGAGAGGAGACCACGTACAGACACGCGTACTGCTGACTTCTGCTGTGTCCCTGGGACCTGTCGCTGTGTGCCTACGGAAAGCTACAGCATCACCAGCAAGTGGCGAGATCAAGTGATATCACTGGAAAAGTAGATGAAACTTTCTACTGCGATGCTAATGACCTCAAGCCCCTCAGCCGTGAGGCGAACACTAGCGTGTTTCAGTTTTTAACTCAGAAACGTTTGTTTCTACAAGAAACAATCTACTGAATCCTGAGCTTGGTGCCGTCTTATGATTAACTCATCGTGATGTTTTACAAATCTAGTAAATCTAGTAAAAACATCTCCTGATGCTAAAGGAATCACAATTCATCCTGGAAACATTCTAAATGAGACACTGCTTTTTTCACACAGTTCTTTCACAAAACTGTAGCGTCTTCCTCGAACATACACTCAAACTCCACCTGAAGAAATTAGTAATAATGCAAATCAGAAAACTATCAGGTGCGTAGAAATTTATTTCTGCATCAAAATGCAAGGAGCAATCATGAATTGCCAGGTTAGCCATTCCAGTCATAGAAATTTGTAATTCTACTTAGTCCCCCGACTGGACACAAGAGCCCATCTGAGGGAGAGTACTGGTCACTCGGACGCCACAAAACAGAAACGTGAAAACGCCAGCAGAGTGAAATGCTCTCGTTTTCACATAACCTTGCCCACGGCCGAGAACCCAGGGAAGACAAAACCTTCCTTCCCCCGCCGCATGTGGGCTGCCACAGAAGCAATCCCTCACCCATCCTGCTGCTCTCCCTCCGGCAAACCCAGGGCCAGCCACCTCCAGCACCTGCCTTGGCAGGGACTCTCCTGCCGGCCAGCTACTGCCACGACGCTGGCCTCCGACACCACACAGGGACTCACTGAGCTACTTTCCTTCCGCCGAACATGGCTCTGTGTGGTCACGCTCACACGTGAGCCCGGAGGAAACAGAAGTACCTTGGTGCTGAGTCCCCACAGCAAACAGAGCTCAGACTACAGGAACATTCCAGTGCATGGAGGAACGGAACGCAAACACGCAGCTACTGACTTTTCTCTTAAATACAAGAAACGTAACAAACATAAGCCTGCTTACAATCCACCGGACCAGGCTTTAGAGCAGCTCCTTGGCCACGGCCCCGCTGACACCCCAGCTGGATGGTTCTGCAGTGAGGCCGTCACGGGCGTGGCAGGATGTTGAACGGTGGCGCTCGCCTCCACTAGATCCCAACGGCACCCTCCCTCGGTCCTAACAACCGAGGCCTTTTTCAGATGTTCTCAGATGTTGCCAGACGTTCCCTGGGGTCGAGATCGCCACAGGCGGGAAGCGCTGCCCCACAGGATCCCTGCACAGTCTCTGCTGGACAAATAAGGCCGAGCACCAGAACTTTCACATGGTTGTTAAAATGCTGCCAAGACCTGGATTTTGGCTGCATCACCAAAAACGTCTTCTGCGTCACCAACCCCGTGCCGGCTCCCCCGAAGGGAGGGACACCAGGACGTTCTGAGGTGCACCAGCCCTCCCTCGCGGAGCCCAGACCATCAGGGCCGGGCCTCTACCTCAGAGATGACTTCTATCACATTCCGCTCTTTAAATCACCCCTGAGGCCCACCGGGTTCCCCGAGGGGACTCCCAGCGCCATGCTGTCGTGGGGCCTCCTGAAGGAGACCAGGTCCCGCCCCGCCAAAGACCCCGTGTGACTCCGCTTCTCCTCTGGTCTCAGGAGCCACCTGTGTGAAACGGGCGATAGGGAGAGGACAGATCAGACCGCCCCAGCCCCTTCGTGTTCTGGCGCACTCCACGCCACATTCCTGTGGCCGCCAGAGCCTTCAGGCCTGGATGTGGCCCACCGGCCGTGAGCTCGCTCGCAGGGAAGCCAACTTTCCTGAGAGGTCAGAGCCAGGGCCTAGGCCTCACAGACATAGAGAGCAGCCCCCCAACCCTCCACTGGCATCAAGAAGCTGTGCGAGATGAAAACACACATCACTAACAACTCCCTTTACGCTGCCGGATGCTGAATGCAGTTAGGAAGCAGTATGTGTGGATGGAAAACACGAGTGTTTCTGTGGGAAACCGGCTACTTGTTTTCATAGAATAAAGTGCTGTGGTGTACAAAAGCCTCCCTGCCTGCTCATAATTGTATCTTTATCACTAGAAGGAAGTATATAATGACTCGAACCAGAGGGAGGAACCCCATTCCCCACAATCATGGAATCATCACCCACGTATGTAACAGAGAAAAAAACAAAACCGGATGTTGAGATACTCAGTCCCCCTGAGTTTAACAGCTCAGAGTAACTCTCATTCAGGATGGAACAGGGCCCTCCCCACAGAGATCCGACGACAGATCAAACTAATGCAGCTCCTTCTTAGTCTGACCTGCTTCTCAGGTGATTTATAACAATGTTTTCGCTAGAAGACCAGTTTTAGAAGGAAAAATAACCTGAGAAGATCCAAGTGAAGCTCTCAAGAGCTCTGAGAAAATTAAAACATTCTTGGATATCTATGCGCTCTTCACTCCTGTCCTTCCATCACTCCTCCTCCTCTTCCTCCTCCTCCTCCTCCTCTTCCTCGTCCAGACTTAAGCTTTTATTGTCAGGCACGGGGCTCTCGGACTTCTCTTCCTCCTCCCGAGCCAAGAGCTTCTTAAAAACTTCAAACTCCTCAGCAGAAGAATAGGCTGTCCTGGCCAGAAACTCAGCTTCTGACACTCTGAGGATGTCCTTGAGTAAAGGATTGGGGACCTGGGTCTGGCCCTTCTTATCAGGGGTTTGGTACCGTCCTAGGCGCTCGAGGAACACATGTCTCTGCTTGATCTTGGTGATGGAATACTGCAGCAAGTCAGTCCTCACCACGTCCGCGTGCTTAACCCCCATCCTGAAATAGGCATACTGGAGACACAGACACAGTTAGGAGGCCCAGGCACAGGGACCTACACCCGGCCCTTCTACGGTCCATAATCGCCTCAAGCTGTCCAAACGCACTCACAAAGAGCCACCCAACTAACAGTGGCAGGACACTCCCTGACGCCCGGCAATTGTGTGACGGCTGAGTTTTCGAAACATTTTCAAATTCATATTGAGAAAAATTTAGCAGAAAATAAAGGGGCAAGGGAGAGAAATTCAGTTCTGTTTTTCTCAGGGAAATAACCGTGAGTATGGAAAGAACAGGCAAAAAATTCAGAAAACATCTAACAATTTGACCTAAGTTGTCATAATTGGTACCCAAAAGTTGGGACAACTGTCACAATTACACTTCTAAAATCAACATGCAGAATAGGTTCTAAAGAAAGGAAGATTTTCAGCTCTTTTGAAATTAGCTATTTCAAGCAGAGGCCCCGTCTGGCCCCCAGGAGTGAGACTGGGTGACCCCCTATCAATGGCAGAAAAACTGCAGAACAGGTCCTACGTAAAGGGGTGAAAGACCAGAGGCCGATTCTCTCTGGCTCCTGCAAAGAGGATCTAAGCCCTCACCTCATCCACTCATCCTCAGGGCGCCTGAGGCCTCCCTCGGTGGAGTGGCCCCTCCCTACAGCTGAAGCACTGGCTGTCCCTTCCCGAACCCCCGACCAGGCACCCTCACCTGGAACTTGTACTCCAGTTCACCGGGGTCCTCCTGAAGAACATACGGGCACCTGTGCAAAATCTTGGTCACCTGCTGTACCGTGAAAAGACATTTCTCCTTGAGAACTCCGACAATGCTGTCGATGTCCCTCTGGTGCATGGTGAAGATTTCAGGGCAGCAGAGAAGCACCGTCTTGAGTTTCCCTGCAGAACATAAAAAAGGGCAAGTGCATAATTTCAGGATAGTCCAGAAAACCAAGGGCTCGCTACACCCGAGCCAGCATTTAAAACACGGACCAGGGTGCTCTCCTCCACGAGTGACAGCGTCCGCTGCCTGCCCAGGAGCACCAGAACGACACATCTCCTCACCGACTCTCTCTCACTTCTGAGACTCACCAACCTTCCCTCCCTGATAGAAAGAGGGGGCCTCTTGCTGGCCTCCCGGCTGAAAGCCGCTAACCTCACATTCTCGGCTTCCTCCTCTTGCCCCCTTCCTCTAAAGAACTTCACGGTGGGGGAGTGGGGGGTTAGTGCGCCTGGGTGGCTCATCTGGCTGAGTGTCGGACTCTTGATTTTGGCTCAGGTCATGAGCCTATGAGATACAGCCCCACGTCGGGCTCTGTGCTGAGCGTGGAGCCTGCTTCAGGTTCTCTCCCTCTGCCCCTCCCCTGCTCATGCACAATCTCTCTCCAAAAGGGGACTTACGGAAAGATCAGACAGTAATATGAGACAGTAGTATCCCCCACACTGGGGCTTTGGATTGATGTTTCCTTCCATAATAAAATAGAAGCACTGACAAGCAACGTTCCTAAGATCTGGGAGCCTAAACTCAATGAAAAGGACTTCCATGATAATAATTAATGTAATAGTAAGAATACTCATGATGTGTAGCCATGAACACTGATGTCCTAGTTAGTGAAATGACCATATATTATATCCAAATTAGGGCAATTCTGAGTGAAAGAGGCCCTATTAACAAATGTATTAGGGTAACTGGTAACTGAGATTACCCTACGCAAACTGGGGCATATGGTCTTTTTTTTCTTTTCTTTGACGGGGGAGGAGTGGGGAGGGGCAGATAGAGAGGAAGAAAATCTTTTTTTTTATATTTAAAGTTTATTTATTTTGAGAGAGAGAAAGAGAAAAAGGAGGGAGGGGCAGAGAGGGACAGAGAGAGAGAGAGAGAGAGAGAGAGAGAGAGAGAGAGAATCTCAAGCAGGCTCCAAGCTGTCAGCACAGAGCCTGACGTGGGGTTCGAACTCACAAACCACGAGGTCATGACCTGAGCTAAAGGTGGACACTTAACCGACTGAACCATCCAGGCACCTCTGAGCTTTGTAATTTATAATCATAACATACAAAGTGTTAAGTTTAGCCTTTTAGATTATACCACAACAGGTAATCCAGTAAGAGAAACAGAGAAGACTACCTTCTTCCTTATCTTCTAGAGGAGGTCCGTAGAGATCCTCTGAAATAGTAGATCCCTAAACCTTCTGTCGCCCTCAACAATATATTACCAGTAACGGTCAAAAATGAAAAAAAAGAACAGTGGCCCTCCGCTGGTCAAAGTAGATAAAGATCCTTGGAGACGCTCATGGACCCCTAACCCCCTTCTCCTAAAGGCCCATAAAGAGATCCAAGGAAATTCTAGAATCCTTGGGGCACCTGGGTGGCTCAGTCAGTTAAGTGTCCAACCTCAGTTCAGGTCATGGTCTCGAGGTCTGTGACTTCGAGCCCTGTGTCAGGCTCTGTGCTGACAGTTGGGAGCCTGGAGCCTGCTTCAGATTCTGTGTCTTCCTCTTTCTCCGCACCTCCCCTGCTTGCGCTCTCTTTCTCACTCTCTCTAAAATAAATAAACCAAAAAAAAAAAAAAAAGAGAGAAAGGAATTCTAGAATCCTTGAGGTGTGAATCCTGTTGGGGACAGGGGAGGGGGTGGGGGACGTGGTGGAGGGACAGACACTCCTCAGTTTCCTAGGAGTTTGGGGAGATCTCGTCTTCCACAGCAAATCAAGACACCTTGTTGGAATGCACGTCTTTACCAGGGACTCTGTAAGCCTTTGGCTCTACGTCATACAGACACAAAGCACTAAGACCGCTTCGCGTTAAGCATCAAAAGTGCCGTATACACACATGTATCAGTATCACACACTGACATCTATCTGCTGGGCATGAGCATGTAGTACGTGCTCTAGATGCCAGGGGCCCCACAGTGAGCACACCAGACAAGAGTCCTGGCCTGTCCCCCCTTCCCTCCGGCAGTGCCATCCAGAGGTCACTCCTCTTTCTCACCTCCGAACCAAATCACGTGTTATTCTCAAGGACGCTCCCCAGAAGCCCCCCTAGTCCATCCCACCTGGGCTACTCGTCCCCCAAGCCCGAGTCCTCGGCGTCGTCCACGAAATCAGCACTTCCTGTACCTTCTCCAAGCCCAAGCTTCCGCAGGTAACTGGAGCGTTTCCTCATCTGCATTATAGGCAGCTTCAGCAGCTCAGGGCTTTTCTTTAGGGCCACATACAGAGGCTCTGGGTTCAAACCCAAGAGTATTAATTCTGAAATGATGTCCAGCAACTGTTGGGGGGGCACACTTGGCCACATACTGAGCAATTCATTAACGTGGATGTCACTGAAACCCATGTCCAGGAGGGCACTGATGACGTTCTCTCGCTCTAAGAACCCTCCAGCCACAGGAGTCCTCTGCTTCTCAAGGGGGTCCGGGGTGAGATGTGTCCTGCACTCTGGTTCCCGCACACACTTTTTGGGTTCCACGCAGGATACCTTCTGGAGGCCCCCTCCATTGGAGGCTGTGGTCAGTGGACACAACAAAGATACAGACGTCCTTTTCTGTTCTCCGAGAGGAGTCTGCCTAGCAACATGCGCCCAGGTGAGGGGGATCAGGCGGTGCCAGTCAAAGACCTACGAGACAGAGTACCAATAGGGAATAAATTCCTCCCTACCCCAATGTAACAGACATCACGGGGCTCCCGAGCCAGGTTACCTAGTGCCTTGGTCCCACATAAGCACAGCAGCCTTTGTAAGCAATCTGCAGAATCGTATCCGAACCTAAAAAAGCCTGCAGAGAAGGAAGTTCACATACAGAGAGCAGAGTACTGCAAGGGCACAGAGGTCAGAGAGCCAAGCAAGTGTCCGCCGGCTTTTGTCGGCTTTTGTCACTGTAACTGAGGGGGCAGGGAGGAACAGAACTAGAAAGGGTGTCTGTGCGTGGGGTACTTTGGCTCTACCCCTAAGGTTCAGTGCTTTGGGGGGGGGGGTGCAAATTTAACTGAAAACAGACGAAGGGGAAGCTAAAAACCAAAGTTTATTCATAGGCATGGAGCCGCTCACAGAAGGGGTAGCTCTCTATACGGTAAAATTAGGGCCTAACTTAAGGAGGAGGCAGCGTCTGTGGGAAGAACAAATGGGGGATAAGCAAGTTTGTAACAATGTTTGTTTACGCAGATGCAAGTGGTCTCTCTTTTTCTTCCTGGCCCTAAAACTACCCAGGAGAGAAAAACATGAAGCCTGTCTTACCAGTGAGATAAGGGAATCTCCCAGAAACCCTTCTGCAGCTGCTGTGTCCTAAATACAATAGTTGAAAACAACTTCCGTGCCACCCCTGGGGGTCTGAGTTGGCGTCCACACCTCAAAGATGTGGACCTCACGCTAGTGTGCAGATTCATCGACCTAAGTCCACTCCGCAGAAACAATCCTGTTCCACAGAATCAGCCTGACGGCCAAGGTGCACACACACAACTCCCGCCCGCCTCGAACGGCTCGGCGGCGCGCGCCCACGCGAGGCAGACCCCGCAGTCGCCGCCCGCGCACTCAGCACCCTCCCCACCCCGACCCGCAGGGCTCGCAGGCGTCCACTGCGGTCGCCGCCCGGCCGCCCGCCCTCCCCTCCGCCGGGTTCGGCCCCGGATCCCACCCCGCGCGACAGCGCGCCGCGGCCCACGCGGGGCACGGGCCCCCGAGTAGGGCTCCACCCGGCGGCGGCTCGTCTGCCACCGCGCGGATCCCCGGCACCAGGCGCCACCTCACCTGCCTGCCGAGCGCCGCCATAGCGCGGAGGCGGCAGCGACCCTGGCGCCGGAAACCGGCCCTCACGGGTCCGCGCTTCCGCCCTCGCGAGCCCTCCCTTCCGCCCTCCCCCTGGCAAGCGCGGGCGCGCGAGAGGCGCGTTCCGCCGCGAAGGTTCCCAGTCCCCCGGCCTGCCCTCCTCCAGCGGGGACGCCCGGTCGTGCGGACACGGAGCCCCGGTGTCTTTCAGGGCATCCTCCGCCCTCCCGAGCCCCGAACCTTCGCTTGTACGAGCTTCCTCTTTTTTTACCTAGCACTGGCTTCTGGACTGAGAAGGGCTTGGAGCACCTGCTCCGTGCCCGGCACTGGGCTGGGCGCCGCCACAGGTCATGTGACGAAGGACGTTGTCAAAGAGAAGGTTGTAATCTGTGTAGAACCAAGGCATTGGTTGTTTGTTTTTTTTTTTTTTTTTTTTTACTCCAGTTTTCTTGCAAAACTATCCAAGTGTCGCCTCTCAGGATAAAGTAATGCTTTTACACCCAAAGCCTAAGAAAATCCCCGTGTGCTGCCGCCACTCCCTAGAGGGAATCAGTCAACGAGCCCCAACAGGTAATCCGGCTGGAGAGAGAAAGTCCTGGCCGAGATGCAGGCCTCGCTCTAGGAAGCCAACAGCACCTTCAGTCCTCTGAAAATGCTGCTCTCTGGAATCGCACCGGGAACACAGAGAGAAAGATCTGCCAGCCTCAGTCTCAGCCTCAGCCTCTCTCTGCAAAGAACGCTCTCAAAGCGTCAGACCTCCTACTGCCATCCAGAAGGATGAGTTTTATTTTTCCTCAGAAGTAACAGTCCTGGGAGAGCTAGGACTTTACCCTCTTAGTCCATTGCACCCGGGTCTGAAAAGAACATTCTGTAACCTCTTACGTGTTGTAAGTATCATGTCTACTACAAGCAAAAACGTGGGGTTTTTTTTTTTCACTCTGGAAAAGAGTTATCAAGAAACTCATTCAAACTCAGAAGAGTAAACATCACTTTTTGTTACACACTTTAAAAAAAATACACACCTAAAAACCAGGCCTTTGTGGTCCCTGATGGAGGAGGGCGTGTCCCCCTCCCCCTGTCAGTCTCTGGTGACAGCAGGGACTCAGGCAGCACTTTGTAAAGGAAGGGGGATAGCAATATCCCATATCCCCACAGTTGAGAACGAACCACTGCTCTCTGGGTGTCCCTAGATGCTGGAAGACAGTTGAGTGCTCCCTAACGAGCCCAGGGCTTCACCAGAGCTGTGTGACCCCTGAGCATCTTCCGGAGGACAAGGCAGAGGAACCGTCAACCTGCAGAAAGGGGTGACGTGCTGGAAGAAGGGTGGGGGGGGCCTCGGGGTTTTTCGTTTTCTTCTCGCCATCTTAGCAAAGAGAAGAATGAAAGAGTTTCCCCTTACTCCCAACCGCTCCCTCCCCTCCAACACAGATAAAAAAGAAAGGCTGCTTTTCACGAGCTCCGTGAGCATCTGGATTCCGCTCCGGAGGGGGATGGGTCGGAGCCATCGGAGTGTGTGAGAGACACCCTGGCATGTGAACCGGATGGGAAGTAAGACAGGCTGGACGCCCCGGCCGAGGTGGGGCCTGGGCTGGACGCAGGCTGTCTGGGGGAGTGCTGGCAGGGCGTCTGGGTGGACAGCAGGTCCCAGGTGGGCTGCAGTGCTGGGGGGGGGGGAGGGAGGGGAGAAAGAAGTGCTTGAGCATCAGTGCCCACCCGGCCTCCTTAGACTGAGCAAGCTGCAGGGCTCCCGGCTCACCCGGGGGAGGCACCCCCAAACAGACAGAGGCTGAGCCCCTCTCCAGCTGCAGCAAGTGGGTGTGCACAGACATAAAAATAAGGAAAGGAAACACTTCCCACACTGGCGTTGTGGAAGAATTCAGACAGTCCAAGTCAGGATAACTTTACTACAAAATTGCTTTAATTTGGAAAATGTTCAAGAAAATAAGTTAATGAAATAGTCTGGTCAGTTGCTAACCAGTTCTACAAACTCCACACATCCGATGGGCACTTGTCCAGTCAGAGGAGACAAAAACACATGTGTATATACAAAAGCAGAAAGACTAAAAAACTTTACGCCTTTCCGAAGTCCACAAGTGAAAGCCCTTTAACAGTACAAACTCAACCCGGCACTAGAACGCTTTCCCGAGGTCGTGACAAAAGTGAATTCCAAGTCTATTTATAAACCTAAAATCTTACAGCATCACTGGCTTTTGTTCTAGCATTTTTTTAAACTTGCATGTGAGCTTTTAGAACGTGAACTGGGCCTAGTTCTTGAGAGTTTACTTTCTCTGAATGGAAGAGGCCCGAAAACAATTCAGTCCCCCAGAGTGATACAGAGGAGCAGGGAGCTGGTGTCCGCTCAGCAGGGGCCGCCCCTAGGGCACAAGGCCCCGCATGGCTCTGGGGCTACTTCCCTCACGCACCTGCTCTCCATCTCCAGACTCAGCTCCGACAGACCTCCGCTTTCTGAAGAAAGAAGAAGACATTGTATCATTAACACAAGATTCTAAGACACTTGCTTCTCGCTGGGAGAATCCCTAGCCGCAGAGACATCAGGGGCCTTCAGAACCGGCCTGGCACTGCCCGAGTCCCGGCCCCTGCCGAGCTGCTGCGCGGATTCTAAGCCTGGGGCCGCCAGCACCAGCTTGGTCCGCCAACGTTGAGCACTGGTGACCAGACACGCTGGCTGCTGCCCAGCTGTGCGGCCAGAAGCCTTATCTGAAGAGCCAGGGCTCCTGGGTCCCCTCAGAGCATCCCAATCCCACCATCTACAGCCTTACCCTTTCCTTTAGCTGGCTCAGGCCACCACCAGCCCTTTGCCCCCAATCCTTCTGTGGGCGCCTCCTTGTCAGGGGCTCCCCTGGGTGCTCACCCACCTTCTAAGGCCCCGGTGGTGTTCAGGGGCCTCTGGAACAGAATCAAGCTCCACTTTTTCCACAGGTGACAAGCCAGCTACAAGGCCTGACATTTGTGTCCAGGACAGCATGGAAGAGGGAGCGTCCTCCTCAGACCCAGGAAGGCAGCCTGGGGAACCTCCTTGCCTTCCTGGCACACCGACCATGCCTCTCACCTGGCTTGTTCACTCGACACACCTCATCCCAGGTGTAGTCAGCAAGGTTCACAGGCTGTGTCACCCAGGGGTCTGTCACCAGCTTCTCCAAGGTGGTGCGCTGCTCGGGGATAGGCTGCAGCAGCCCAGACAGGAGGTTCATGAGATCTGGGGACAGAGAGACCCACCCCACGCGTGTGGGTGGATCCAGGCCAGGCTCAAGTAGAATATGTCTCAAAACTACAGGTCCTGGGTGTGTCTGCCATGAGCACCTCTGAGCCCCGGAACCTCCATTTCTGACAAGAACCTGGGGTCCCTGGCACACGGGCCCAGCTATGCCCCAGACAGGCTGCAGGAGACGCTTGTCCCTCTGAAATGGAAGCATGGAGCTCAGGGTCCCGCCTCGCTCACCTAACCAATGTGCGGAGCTTCGTAAACTCGACCCGTTCTTGGGGCTCTGGCTGTGCAGAGCTTTGAACGACACAGGGTTTGTGGGACAAGAGGAGAGGGACGTGGCCAGAGCAAGCCCTGCGTTGTCCCCCCCCCCCCCCCAAAGGAAGCACAGGCTCTGGGAAGAGCCCCAGCCTTGGGTCTGGATTTGGGCCCCATTTCCTGTAAGAACAGGGGGTCCCCTCAGCCAGGGCTACTCTGAGCCTCACCGTCCCAGAGGGTATCCTGAGAACCTGGTGAGTGAGCGTGTGGAATAGGCGTTGTGGGTGGAACAGAATGTGCTGCAAGCGGCGTGGTTCGTGGGAATCCGGGACTTCAGCAAAGCTCTCGGTGTCCCCACGCCTCCCCCCATCCCTGTCCCCCACTGGGACAGTGTTAGGAGGTGGAGCCCTCGGGAGGTGACGGGGGCGGGGGGTGTTATATGACGTCTTTCATCTGAGTGTGCGGCCCTGTGGTAGGGTTAGTGTCCTCGCAAGAAGAGAGACCGAGCGTGGCGTGTGGGTACTCTCTCTCATCAGGAACCGAATCCGCGGGCACCCTGATCTTGGCCTCTCAGCCTCCAGACAGAAATGGATGTCTGTCTGTTGTGTAAGCCCCAATCTGTGGCGTGTTTTCGTGGCAGTGCTGACACTGGCTGCCAACCTAAGCGCAGTTAGGCTGGACTCCAAGCTGGTTCCAAACGGACTCTGTGCACGAGATGTTCATGCTCGTCACCCCGCTACTTGTAAGGATAAACGAGTGCTGTAGAGTCACAGGATGCCAAGCCTGGAAGGGACCCCGGAGCCCACGGGCCAGCAGTGCCCGTGAAACTCTTACCAGCCCCCTCCCTGGGGCTCCTCCACTTGGGGTGCCAAAGGGGCCGACTCCAGGCACAGGAAGTCATTTCCAGGCCACTGAGCCCACTGGTCCTTCCCCCAAACGCGCACCACCCCTTTCCCCCCGTGGCCCCGACAGGAGCCGGAGGTGCAACAGAAACCCGCAGGCTTCCCAACAGCTGCTAGGGGGCCAAGTCCCACCATTGCCCCCAAGTGATGAATGTCTGACCCAAGTGCTGACCTTACAGTCACTGCCACAGCCAGGTTCCCAGGCTGCCAGCGTCTGTCTCAGAAGCGGGCCCCCCGGGACCCAAGGGGGATTCTCCTGCACGTAACTTTATCGTGACGGTTCAGTCATGGTCACATTACCCTTCTGTCCACATCGGCATTAGAGGCACAGAAAGAGCAATGAGGTCACCAGCACGGACAAAGGGGCGCTGTGCCCGAGGCAGGGGACTGAGCCGTCTCCGCGGCACCTGCAGCACAGGCTCACCTTCTGACACCAGGTATGGCGGGTGGATCACGGCCTCCATGGTCTCCTCCAGCTCGCAGAAAGGGTTCTCCTCAAAGATCAGCGTGTACAGCGTGACCCCCAGTGACCACATCTCCAGCTCCGGCCCCTTGTACCTGCAAGGAGGTGGCGGCCACATTCGGGGCACGCCCGGGCTCAGCCCAGAGCCACAGGCCCGCCCCACAGGACGCCCCCGGCGCGTCCTGCAGCCCTCCTCAACTACGCCCTCAACTCCGGCTCCAGCCACGCGCTGGGGAGGGAGAGAAAAGCAAACCTTCGCGCTCAGGCAGCTGAGAGACGCCCACTGCCAAACGGGAGGGTGTGCGGCATGTGAGGGTGGAGCACCTCCTGATGGGAGGGCTTCCTGGAGGAGGTGCAGAGAAGGCACAGCAGAGTAGAGGCTCTAAGCTGCGCGGGAGCAGGAGGAGGGCCAAGGTAACAGCAGCGACCCAGAGGAGGGGGCGGGGGGAGGGGGCGGAACAGGGACAGTGCTTTGTCGCCATGTTTCATCATCGTGAGGACCTAACCTGGCTTCCACTCGTCGGCACCTGTGAGGTGCCAACACTCCGCCAGGCATTTTATGTGACCCTGGCCTAAGCCCCACAGCTGGCCCGAGAAGCAGCGCCTCCACCTGACACAGAAGGTGGGGAGCTGCCGCTGAGCTGGCCCCAGAGCCGCGTGGTCACGGGGGTCTGGCCCTCGGGAGCGGTCCGGCCCGGAGAACAGAGACGGAGTCAGTCACACAACGTGGCCGAGAGACACTGGTGAGCGGTAAGAGGGTCCAGGACGTCAGGGGGCAGGAGAGCGAGCTGGGGGGCCCTGGACGCCGACAGGTGCCGGGAGGACAGACCTCAGGCAAGTGCGGGGTGAGAGACTGCACAAGCCAGAGCGAGGAAAGCAGGTTCGACACTTTTTGTTTTGTGCTGTTTTGCAAAGAAAGATTTCGAGAATACTGGAGACTGAAGACAAAAATCCAACAGGGTACCACAGGTGGCAGCGAACGTTTTCTGTAAAGGGCCAAACACAAACATTTCCGGCTTGTGGGCCACCCAGCCTCTGTCACCGGCACTACACTCTGCCACAGCAGCGTGAAAGCTGCCACAGACACTGCGTAAGCAATAAAAGTCTACGTATAAAACCCAGTGCCGGGCCGGTTTGGCGGAGAAGGATACAGAAACAATGAGGAAGGAAGCGGAGTCCCTGAGGACGGGATCTAGAATCAGAGCTCAGCAAACCCCCGGTGAGGTGAGATGGGGGAGCACGCAGGAGGGCGCCTGCAGGCCCGAGAGGAGGGCGCAGGCACGGTGCAGGGCCGGGGCTCCTGGAGAAGGCGGGACCGCCCTCGGGCGGGCACTGAGGTGCAGCACCACCCTGCGCTTCCCTGTGGGAGCTTCCCAGCCCGGGTGCCGGGGGTGGGGTGGGGGGCAGACAAACCGCAGAGCGCATGCCGTGATCCCACGGACAGGACGTGTAGCCCCCCGCTACAACTCTGACGACCCGGTGGCCACCACAGGACGAGACAGCAGCCAAGGGCACGCTTGGGGGCACCGGGTGCTCAAATTACATCTTCAGAGAAACTCCAAGGCCCTCTTAGACTATCCCCCTTCAATCTCCCCTCCCGTCCGGTGGCTCTGAGTGTGCCGGATGACAGGGGAAGGGCTCAGTGAGCACTGGCTGGAGCCCCCTGGGGCCCGCAGGCTCCGGGGCAGGAGCGGGAGGCCTGGCCAGGCCCCAGGCCACTCGGTCCTCTGCACCGGTACCTCCCATTGCTCGATCCCCAACAGTGGTTACTGGAATAGCCGTTATTCCTGTCGTCACAAGAAGTAAACCCAACTGAGGAGAAACCCTCTTCATTCTTGTGCTTATCTTGATCTTTCGTGTTTTCTAAAACTCCGGACCTACACACAAGTTGAGAAAATACCACAACAGATCCTGCAGCCACCGCCCAGCATCCCGTAACCAGCCTTACTTTGCCTGCCTGCCCACGGACCACAAAACGCTCATAATCAGTCGGCGGCCCTGTCACCAAGAGGCGCAAACTGAAACAGTTTCCCACCTAAAGTCCCGCGGGTGGCAGGGCCCCGACGGAAGGCGCGAGGCCGGGCTGCCGCGCAGCACGTACGTACGGGTTTCCCAGGAGCACCTCGGGCGCACAGTACTCGATGGTCCCACAGAACGTGTGAAACAGCCTGCCCTTCTCCAGGTAGGCAGCAGAGCCGAAGTCGATCAGCTTGATGGTGAAGTCCTCCGCGATCACGATGTTCTCGTCCTTGATGTCCCGGTGAATGATGCTCTTGGAGCGCAGGTAGGCCACTGCCGACACCAGCTGCAATCGGGGCCACAGGGACTTTTTAAAAAAGCAAGTCAAGTAAAACATGCATTTAAAATAAGGATTAACTGCAAAGAAAGAAACAGTAACGAAGCTAAGAGCCTACTGTCTGGTTTATCACGCGTGGGTGACAAGAAAGAAGGCTGGATGCTGCAGACGCCGCCCAGCTCAGCGTAGGCAAAGCAGGTCCAGGTGGGGTGCTTGGCGTGGCCGGCCTGTCCCACCGCCGGCAGGAGCACCAGCACCTGATTCTTCTTTAAAATTTCGGAGCACCTGGGCGGCTGGGCGGCTGAGCTGGTTAAGTGTCCGACTTCGGCTCAGGCCATGATCTCACGGTTCGTGAGTTCGAGCCCCACATCGGACTCTGTGCTGACAGCCCAGAACCTGGAGCCTACTTCAGATTCTGTGTGTGTGTCTCTCTCTCTCTGCCCCTCCCCCAGTTGTGCTCTGTTCTCTCTCTCTCTCTCTCTCTCAAAAATAAATGTTAAAAAAAATTAAAAAGCAGGCGGCTGGGTAGCTCAGTCAGTTGAGCGTCTGACTTCGGCTCAGGTCATGATCTCACGGCTCATGAGCTCGAGCCCTGCATCGGGCTCTGTGCTGACAGCTCGGAGCCTGGAGCCTGCTTCTGATTCTGTGTCTCCTTCTCTCTCTGCCCCTCCCCCACTCGTGCTCTGTTTCTCAGGCTCTCAAAAATAAAATATAAAAACGTTAAAAAAAAGTTAAAAAAAATAAATGAAAAAAATAAAATTTCATTATTATTATTTGCGATAAGGACACTCAACATAAGATCTACACTAAGCCAATTTCTGAGTCTGCACTACAGTATTATTAGCTATGAAACAGGACTTAGTCATCTTGTGTAGCTGACACTTTGTGCCCCCACCAGACAAACACTGATTCTCAAGTTCTCTCCACGCTGAGAAGCCTTCCCAGCAGACATTCACTCACCCCTCAATACACATCGTGACAATCTCAGGAGGAAAGACAGACCACAAGCAGAAGCTACAAAGACACACAGTGGGCACCTTACTGAGGGTGGTCTGGGCGTTCAACGGGAGGAGGCCCTGGAGAAAGATGGAGTCTGACACCGTCGGTTCACAGGGAAGGAAAGGACCCTGCCCGGAGTTCACACAGTGCACGGGGGCAGAGCTGGGAGCGGAGGCCAAGTCTCCAAACTCCTACTTCTGGGCTCTAGCAGCTTCTCAGAGAGCAGCACCAAGCATCAGCCACACTGTGTGGGGCTCCCACGGAGGCAGATGTAAAGTAAGTCCACTGGAAGTGGGCTTCATTCCAACAAGCCTCATGCAATAGTTCCCGCTCTGAAAGGGTACGGTTGTGACAATATACTGTAGGTCCTCCCTCCCCCTCGCTGCATAGGAGAGCTGGCCGCTGAGTGGGCCCTTGGTGGATTTGGAGCTGAGAAGCAATTCACTGATAACTGGCACTCTACATACATATGCTAATATATAATGGTATTTCTCTATAAAATCATGAATCCATACGCACCTACATATATAGCACTTACGCATGTAAATTTACAGAAGGGCTATAGATACTTCTTGAAAAATTATAAAGTAGAGGACACTATATTTATCTATGTCAGTTGCCCCAGAATTAACAACTGAGAGACACCAGCTATTAACAAGTGACTCCTGTTGCCATAGGACTGCCTGCCATGAAGATTTCAAAAACAAATCTTTGCTATGCATTAAGGTAGATGGGTATGTAATCTTGCAAAACAGGAAGAGGGAAAAAGGGGACGACGGTCTTTGAGCAGAATCATGATGCCTGAAATTTATAAGTAGGTGCCTGAGAAAGTTAATTTCAGAAATCCAACAGCTTCTGGGATTTTACAGCTCTGGGTACAAAATGTCAATTTATGGAAGCTGTCATTAGAAATTAAGTCATCACCAGGAAACAATCAGAGAGCAAACCTGGGACTTGTTCACTCCCCTCTGCCCCCGGCCTTCCAGATTATTTCTCCACTCTTTCCAGTGTGCTTGGAACAGTCTAAAATGAAATCACCACCGTCTCCTCAAAACAAGAATTACTGTCTCCTCTCCACCCCCTCTCCAACCTCTCTATCTCCCAGCATGCCTTCCTATTTCGCTGATCAGTCTCCTGTTCCAGTAAAAGAATAAACGGACAAGGTCAATACATAAACAGATATAAAGAGACCAAAACAAACACTGTAAAATGAGATTGCTAGAATCTCAACCTTTACTGATTACTTTAACTGACTGGACAGCTACTATTGATCGAGCATTTACAATGTGCGGGACACCGTGCCGCACAGGTGCCTTAGAGGCTCTGAGCTAACCCTCCTAGCCTTCCCACGCCAGCACTATCATGATCCCTGCTGCACAGATTAGCAATGGTTTCCTGCTGGGAGACGAGGATTCAGATCAGAGGCACAGGCCTCAACCCTTAATCCAACAGCTTTGCTGGCCAAGTTTTGCAATTGGCGTGGGTACCGTAGGAATATTTCTGGCTAAGTTTGCAATTGGCACGGGTGCTGTAGGAATATAAATAAGCTTCCATCTCCGAATGGTCCAGGACGGCATCTGGCCTCCAATGTGTATCTTATTATGTATCTTGCTCCGTCAAATCCAAAATCTAAAGGCTAGACCCCAGCTTGTGAGAGAAGTGCGTGTGAAGCCACATCTGCGCGGCCTCAGAGCCCCGTGCCCAAGCCCGTCACCTCCCCAGCACGGCGCCAGCCTGCTCACCTGTCGGAAGATGTAGCTCGCCAGGGGCTCGTCCAGGCCGGGGTGGCGGTCGATGAACGCAAAGAGGTCCAGGCCGGAGCCGTGCTTCTCCATCACCAGCTGAAAGAACTCTTGGTTTTCAAATACGTCCACCACCTGCAAAAAGACAAAGTCAGGTCTGGGCCTGCCGAGACACCTTCCAGACCACGTATTTAAGAGCTTCTCACACAAGCAACGTCGGGACACCGCTAAGTGAGAAGCAGCACTCCACCTTGATGATGTTGGCGTGCTCCACCCTGGACAGAATCGCAATCTCCAAAGTAACTTTTCCAAGTTTGGGATCCTCAATCCAACAATCCTCCAACACCTTCTCCTTCTTAATAAACTTCACCACCACCTGCGAGGAAGACAGAGGGGAGAAGCGACCGCCAGCGTGCCTCTGCGTCCCCTCAAGCCTGGTGCCCACTGCTGCATCGCAGTGCAGGGGAGGGTAACCTCCACGCGTACCTCCCCTGAATCCAGGGACGGGAGAGAGGAACCTAGTAGTGACCCCCACCCGGCACGAGGAACACACAGGCACACCAGCAGCTGGCCAGCAGGTCTGAGGACACCTGCCCACTTAAGGTGGATGCGAGGGCATGATGGAGGGGCCCGGGAGCTGAGGAGCCACAGCCTAGGCCAGAGACCTTGCAGCAGGTACCCCTCAGAAGCCCCAGCACCCCCAATTCTCAAGTGAGGACAGGTGCCCCGACCCAGGAGACGAACGAGGAGGCCTGAGGACTGGGAACACGAAGGCCACCACTCACATCAGCTGGAGCCCAGTGGAGTCCAGCAAGCCTGACGGACACAGGCCAACACAAGGGAAACAGCATCACTGCCCAGGACGATGGCAAAGGTCACGGGGAGGAGACGAGCACCGTGCCGGTGAGGGCCGGGCACGTGGCCGAGGGGCCAAGCGGGGAGCAGAGACGGCCGGCGGGAGACCCCACAAGATGGCCCCCGAGCCCCACCTCACCGGCTCATCGGCTGCGGGGGGCACGGCCAACACACAGCGTGCCCAGTGCACCGGGTGAGCAGGGAAGCAGGTAGGGAGGCTCCCCGAGAAGGGACAGCTGAGGGGACCCGCCGGAGGGGCAGCGAGCGGGAGGGGAGCACGCAGAGGCAGGAGGGACAGCAAGGAGCACGTGCAGCACCCGGTCAGCCCTCACGTGACCTCGAGGAAAAGGTGATGGGTTAGTGCTGGCCATCAGTGGTGACAAGTGGTCAGATCCTAAGGATCCCGTGGAGAGAGGGCCCTGTGATTCAATAGGCTGGAGGAGACACGTGAGGGAAGGCAAGAAAATGAGGGAAGCAAGGCTGAAGCCCTGCGCACCCAGGGGCGCGGCCAGCGGGGGTGGGGGGGCACGCAGAGGCTGTGGCCGTCCCACCACAGGGTTCGAGCAGACCAGCAGGAAGTCTGCTGCCATGGGCTGCAACACACACGCGAGAGGGGCTTCAGGGGAAAGTACAGAGCGAAAAAGAAGGAAAAGAAAGAATTAACAGAACAAAGGAATACATTCTCTCAAGGTAAAGAAAGCTTTAAACATTCAGATCAAAGTCTCACCAAGCATCAAGCAAGAATAAACAACACACATGCACGCGTGCACACACACACACACACACACACACACACACACATGCAGAAATACATCCTGGTGAAACGTATGAAGTCCAAAGGTTAAAAGAAAAAATTCCGGGGGCGCCTGGGTAGCTCCGTTAAGCATCTGACTCTTGGTTTCAGCTCAGGTCATGATCTAAGTTCAAGCCCCGCATCGGGTTCTGTGCTGTCGGGCTCTGTGTTGACAGGCTCCAGCACGGAGCCTGCTTGGGATCCTCTCTCCCTCTCCCTCTGTCCCTCTCCTGCTCGCTCACGTGCTCTTTCTCTCTCTCTCTCAAAATAAGTAAACTTTAAAGAGAATTTTTAAGTAAATTAAAAAAATCAGAAAGGAAAAACATCAGATGGCTCTTCAAATAAATGCTAGATGACAGCAGATGTGGGCTCACACGTTCGGAGAGGGATAGGGAGGGCGCATCGCCCCTGAAATGGAAGGGAAACAAATCAGAAAACATGTAAGAACTCAAAGTGTCCTTCCTAGGAAATTAGTAACGCACATTCCAGCAAAAGAAAACTAGACACAAGAAAGAGACTGGATATAGAAGTGACACCAATTTAAGAAAAGGAGGACAGGATTTGCACATGGAAAACCACGGCACGCGGCTGAAAGAAACATGCTGGTCTGAACACGCGGAGAGACACCGCGGGTCCTGGGTCACAAGAGCCACTGTGTCGGGATGGCAGTCCTCCCGTCCTGTCCCGTGGACTGAGACTGCAGAGCAGCGCTTGGCCCTCAAACGGGCACCTCACCCGTGCAGGGCTGTTTTCTGATTGGCTGTTTGCTGGCCTAGTAATATTTAGGCTGACATCTGTGTTCTGGAAGGTGAAACTACTCATGTGTTTCTTTTCAAACCACGAGAAGGACTCTCGGCAGCTTCTTTCCTCTTCCTTTAGGCAGAGCGGTCCAAAGAAAGCCCTGTGGTCTGTCGGGTCACTGACCCGACCAAGAGCGAGACCCGCCTCACGAGGACTAGAGAATGAAGCCCCTGCAAACACAGGTGGCAAGAGCGGCCCGCGCCACCACCAACCGCTCTGCAGGGGCCTTGTCACTCAGTAATGGCTCCGCGAGACACCTCCAATCCGATGAGCTAGAAATACAGCACAATTAACTCCCAGAAGGTACAAGAAGACAAGTTCAAAGACAACAAAACAAATATCTGGTTAACAAAACAGACACTTCTTTGGCAAGTCTCGCAAAGACGAGAGAGGGCAAACACAAGAACTAGGATGGCCGAGCGAGCAGACGCAGCTGCACGTCACCTGCACACGGATTTGCACATGGAAAACCACAGCATGCGGCTGAAAGAAACATGCAGGTCTGAACAGGCGGGCAGACACCCCGCTGACACGAAAGCGCTAACTCCACAGGCCTCGCGTCACGCTGATGTCAGAAGAGAGAGAAAACTCATGGATGAAATATAAATGAAAAAGAATCCCAAGTAGCAATATCAGCAAGCCAAATTCAGCAACGCGGTAAGAGAATATTGTAACAGAACCAAGGGCTGATTCTGGAAAACACAAGCTGATCGGTGTTACTGAACAGAGAAACCAAGGGTGTGATCATGTCAACCACTCACTACCAGACAGAACTCAGCACTCATTCTTCAAGCCAAGTCTCAGCGAGCTGCAAACCAATGAAACACCCTCCCCAGAAGGATCCATCGAGAAGGGAACGGAGTGGCCGCGATGGCAGGGACGCAGCAAGCGGCAGCCTGCTCCTGAGCCGCTCACCTGGAGCTCTGGGGGACCCACGAAAACACGTCGGGACCGCAAGGGTCTCGCACAGACACACAATGTGTCAACCCCAACATGTGCTGGTAACAGCCAACAGGTCAAAGGACCCCCTGAGTACACGGTCTCCCAGAAACCAGTAGGTGGCACGGGGACACCTGGGCAGTGTCACGGTGTTCACAGGGACTGGCAGGACGGTCACCATGTCGATTCCCTCAAATCACAAAACGCTGGGCAGCTATACCCGCAGTCTCAACAGGATGTGGGAGGAGGGGCAGCGAGGCCTCGGCTCAGGTGGACGAGGAATAAGTAAGAATGGCCACGCCCACTGAGACCACAGAAGGAAGCCTGGCGTGTCCCAACCTGAAAATCAATAGATATCAGCCCCCGAGGGAGAGGCACGCGCGAAGCCCACATGGCCCCAAAGCGGCGGGCAGGATGGCCAAGGGGGGGAACGTGCGCGCTGCCTTGGGTGCCCTCCGGGCCAGCCGGTGTGCTCAGTGCTTTCCACGGAGGACGCCTCCTGCCCCGTGCCACAGCACTGAGGCCACGGACGCACCGGAGCGGCCCCGTTGCTGCGCACGGCCCAGGAGCCACAGTACCTCCTTATTCTCCTCTCTGTCCACCGCGGTCCACACGAAGCCGAAGGCCCCGCTGCCCAGTGGGCTTAGCGTGCTGTACTTGCGGGAGTACGCGCCCTCGCAGGCGGCCAGCCCCTCCACCTCCAGAGCCGTCGGAGGCTCCTCAAACCAGGGCTTGCTCCTGAGCATCTGTGAATGAAACGGGACGCCCGAGGGGCCACGTGTGACCAGCAGCAGGCAGGCTCGCGTCATCCGGTCCCCTGTCCCCCCTCCTCCCGTGTCCTGGGGCTACCTGGCCTGAGGAGTGCTCTCCCGGTTGGCCCAGATGGGCACACACACCCGAGCGTGTTTACGCCCCGCCCTGCACACGGGGCAAACTCAGGTCTAAGATTCCACGTCTGGCTTCCGACTTACCCACGAACTTAGAAGACAGGCCCAAAAAGGCACACCTGGACCTCCCTCCCGTCGCAGAGGAAGCGGAGAGAAAGAGAGAAAAGCCGGGCGGCACCGGTTCCCACACCACGCGGCGGGTGCAAGGTGGGAGCTGACCGCAGACACCCACCTCCCCTGCGCTGGGTCCAGAAAGCTCGCACATGGAGTGGCTGGAGCTGGGCAGGCTGGCCAGGAGCAGGCGGGTCCGCGCGGCCGAGTCCCGGTGGCTGCGTAGCAGGTCTTTCACGAGCCAGCAGCAGAACAGGGTCGCGGAGCCCTGGAGCTCCACCCGCTTCACCTCAAACTGCACACCTGGAGGGGAGGGAGGGTCACCACGACAGCTCCACCGTGCACCGGGCGGGGCGGGCAGGGGCACCCACACTCGGACGAGGGGGGAAGCCCGGAGACAGCTGCCAGGAACGTGAGCGGCCTCAGTGGAACGCGTACGTGCCTATGGCGCTTCCTGCGACCACACGTGCGCGTACGTGCAAAGCCCACGTGGTTTGGATACACGTCTGCGCGTTTTTACACGGCCTCCAAGGTACGCGCCAAAACAAACGGGGTCATCTTGGGGGAGGCATTTACAGGTGGCTTTATTATCTTTTTGTGTTTTCTAGTACATCTACGGATAACACATATTACTTGTAGAACCTTTTTAAGGTTAGGGAAAAAGCCTTAGCGATCGACACTGTGAAGTCAGCAGCAAGGAAACGACTGGTGAAAATGATGTGGATCTGCTAAGAAATCAGGAGATAATCTGCTAAGAAATCACAGACATAATCGACTCCCAGGGGCAAGTGAAGGGGCCCGACAAGAACACTGCCTCCCAGCGCACAGCGCGTCAGGCGCCAGAGCCCCAGCAGCACACGCGGGGCCACAGAGCACCTCGCTGCCCAGGGTGACCGTGGAGGTCGGGGCCGGCAGAACCCGTCCCCTGGCGCACGGAGCAGCTCCCAGGAAGGGACCGCAGGCTCCACCCTTCCCTAGCACGTGCACTCGTCACCCTACTTTTCAAGGGATAAGCTCTCACTGCAGATCCTTTAGTGCATCGTTTCTGCCCCAACTATTCAGGGGGCGCAGCCACATCAGACACCGGGACGGGGGAGTCCCTGCACCGGCCATGCCGTGCTCCCACAGCAGCCGCCCGCCACATACTCAGCCACGAGCCGTCTCGGTGGTAACAGCTGCCGGAATAGGTGCCCTCCTGGATCTCATGCTGCAGAGGGGCCCCGGGCATCGCCGGGCTGTCCCCTTTCACAGGCGTGGAGGTGACCTGGAAGCTCAGCCTGGGCTCCTCCAACGGGCACACCTCCACGGAGCCAGCTCTCGGCGTGGGAAGGACGCAGGTGGGGTTCTCTCTGCCACTCGCTGTGTACGGTCCTGAGGACACCAGACGGGTCTCAGAGGGCTCGGCCGGGCCGCGCCCCAGACAGCTCTCGCGAGGCTGCTGAACTTCACCAAGACGCAAGCAGGTGCCCGTCAGGAGCAACAGCTCTCTGTCGTCCAGAACTTGTGACCCGGGCCCGTGCGGACCACTCAGGTCTGCGTCAGAGCCCGCCAGCGAAGGAGAGGCCATCTCCACAAGCTCCGACGCGGTACAGGAACGGTTCGAGGACGTTCGGTCTGTCCGTTCACCGAAAAAGAGTTCCTTGAGATTCCAGGAAAATGAATTTCCATCGGCCTCCCGGGCCTGCACCGCATCCAGGACCCCGGGGAGGTCTGTGGCCAGTGCGTAGTAAGCCGCGGAGCTGCCCACACGGCTGCGCGGGCCTCCACCTCCCGGGTCACACAGCGACACAGGGGCAGAGAAGAGGGGGTGCTCTGTGTGAGAGACGCCCGGTGGCCCCACGACGCTCCACTTGGACAGCTGCTCCTTAATTAGGCAAGTCTGCAGCTCATCTCGGTCACTCTCCCCTGCCCGCGGCTCATCTAGCACAGGCTTCCAGAATGAGGGTGGCGCTGCCCTGGGGGGGCTTCCGGGCTGCGTGTTCTGCTCACCCCCACACCTGGGGTAGCACGGCAGGAGGTGCTGTCCCGCCGGCTGGCCTGCAGCATGGGGCACGGGCATGACAGAATCAGCCCGATGGTTTGAACCACCGGCACCGCTCACACCTGCCCCCTCCAGCTGTGCCTCCTGGTGCGGGCCACACACCCCCGGGTTTCTGCTCCCACCCTCTGCTGGAGCCGGGCCTTCAGAGTCTTCACGTGAAGCAAACGTCCACGTGTCCCCGGGGCCAGACCCACTTTTTCCCTCAAGGTCCCGTATGAGGCTCTCTGGGGTTGCACGCTCCTCCTTCTCCAAGACAGTGTCCTGCTGGGCCTCGGGTAAGGACCACTGGCTATGCGCTGGCGGGCATCCTTCTGGGAGGTTCTGCTGGTCCTGGGACAATGAGTATTCCTGGATTGTCGGGCTTCTTTCCAGGGTGTTCTGCTGGTCCTTGGACAATGACTTTTCTCTGAGGGCTGCCAGGCTTCCTTCTGGAGTGTTCTGCTGCTGGCCCTCAGGAAATAACCACTTACTGAAGGCTGGTGAGCTTCCTTCTGGGATGTTCCGCTGGTCCTCAGGCAAGGACTGTTCCTGGGATGGTGGGCATCCTTCTGGGATGTTCCGCTGGTCCTCAGGCAATGAGTATTCCTGGGATGGTGGGCATCCTTCTGGGATCTTCTGCTGGTCCTCAGGCAGTGACTGTTCCTGGGATGGTGGGCATCCTTCTGCGATGTTCCACTGGCCCTCAGACAATGACTGTTCCTGGGATGGTGGGCATCCTTCTGGGATGTTCTGCTGGTCCTTGGGCAATGACCGTTCCTGGGCTGGCAGGCTTCCTTCTGGGATGTTGTCCCCTCTGAGGATTGTAACACGGATGATGTAATTACTTAAGAGCCACAGAAGAACCAAAAGTCAAGAGCACACGGATCCTCCTCTATTAAAGACAAGTATAAAGCAGTCACCACCGTAAGCTATGAGCAGCTCATGCATTCTCTAAATAAATCCTCATTTAACAATGATTTAGCAAAGACAGCCCTGAATACCCAGGACCCTACGTTCAGGGCTCCGGTCAGCATCGTCGCTTCGCGGGGAGGGAGCCTCCCTGTAGCCGTGCGGCCCTGTACGATGTTGACCTGTGATCGGCTATGAATGCTATCAGATGTCACAGCCAAAGACAGACAGCTCTGAGAGGCTGGCACAAGGAGGGGCCGTGAGAGCAGGGCCTCACAGGGGTGGGAAGAGCTGGGACACAAGCCCAGGAACTTCGCATGGAGGCCACCCAGGGAGGGGCCGCCTCCAGGCAGGGGGGCGATCACAGAGCCAAAGGCCCCAGGTGAGGAACCCCGCCCCCACAGCTGGCCCGGCCACTGTGACCCCACGTGACCGATGACGCTGAGCTCCTGCCCGGGGCCAGCCGAAGCCTGACGCCAGCACCGAGATGCACAGAAGGTGGCCGTGGCCGGCCTCGCCGGGGCGTGTGCGCCGGTGATCTGGCGAGCGTCGCCACAGAGGTTTGTAAAGAGGCACAGGTTAGGAAGGAACCGACACAAAAGGGCAGGTCCCACAGAGGAGGGAACCGTGAGTGGGGTTCTGGGAACAGCAGCAGTTTTCTGGGGATAATGAGGGCACGGACAAGGGTGTGCAGAGGCCAGGCAAAAATCATCTGCGTCTCTGGCTATATCTCTCTATCTCTGTCCATTCACCCAGGTCAAGAGACCAGCCTGGAGCTGGCCCCCAGGAACCGGCACGTCCTCTGCAAGGTCCAAAAAGGAGGCAGAAGGTCTCAATCCCCTTTCTAAGCAGTGCGGGTACCCTCGGAGGGCACGAGGGTCAGGCCCCAGGGCAGGGTAGGGCACCCTCCCATGTGGGCACGCGGGGCGAGGCCAGGGCCAGCACTGTACCCATGTCCCACCACCACAGCTCCCGGCAGCCAGGTTTCATAGTGTCACTGCATTCCAGCCAGGGTAAACTGAGGAAGTGATAAGGAGGTTTCTGGGAGAGCCTTTAAGTACAGAGAGGCTCCCGTCCCCCTCCCACCTCCCCTCCACCCCGCTGCCCCAGCTGGCACTCGGCAGGGCCCGCACCAGTGCCTCCGGGCGGTTCACGCAGGGTCACAGGCTGGTCTCCAACACAACAATCCACTTGGTTGTGTTAGCAACTGCCTCCGGGGCTCCTGGGAGAGCTGGGAGAATGAGGAGCAGGCACGACCCTTGGTCCCCAGGCACCGAACACTCCCAAAGTCATGCTGCACCTGCCTTCCCAGTTCCCAGTCTCACCGTGTGTCTCACCGTGTTTGCTGATTTAGCCCATTTTCTGCTACAAAGTATTTCTTGGGGATGATCCTTCAAGTCTTTTGCAATGCTTATTTACGGAGAGAGTGATGAGTGACTGAGGGAGCGATGAAGGAGTGAATGACAGAGTGAATGAAGGAGGGAGCAAGGGAAGGAGTACGGGAGGGAGGGAAGGAGGGAGGGAGAGAGGAAGGAAGGAAGGAGTGAGAGGAAGGAAGGAAGGAAGGAGGGAATGAAGGAGGGAAGGAGTGAAGGAAGGAGGGAAGGAAGGAAGAAAGGAGGGAGGGAGGAAGGAAGGAGGGAGGGAGGGAGGGAAGGAGGGAAGGAGGGAAGGAGGGAAGGAAGGAAGGAAGGAAGGAAGCAAGCAAGCAAGCAAGCAAGCCAGGGGCAGTGACAAGGACAAGCACACCTACAGGGCCTCTAGGAGGGACGTTGATCTAGCACTACAACTTGAGCTCAGCACATCCAACCCGAGAGAAGCATCAGAAGCGGCTCATCTGGCGGGACTTGCTTGTCGCACAACCTCGTCCCAGAAAACGGAGCGTGCGGGGCCCAGACGGGAGCTTGGGGCAGAGCAGATGAGAGCCACCGCCAGGGTCCCCCACCCCGGGACTCGCAGGCCAGGAGCCCAGCGGCTTGTAGCAGCGACCACCCCTGGGGCCAGGGGGTCACGCCTCAGGCGGCCCCGCCGGGGGAGAGTCCCCCCGTCCACAGATGGGCACGTGGCACAGAGACCATCCAAAGCGGACCCGAGTGAAGTAGCGGCAGGCCAGGGAATCCAAGCCAACGGCAGGAAAGCAGCGAGACCGCAGAGCTCCACGGGAGGTGACACGTGGAAAGGGCTCGGACGCACACGTCTCACACACACACGTCCAGGACAACACGCACGGGGTGACCCGGTCTGTGCCACAGGGGCAAGAGAGGCTGCCCACGAGCACCCGCGGACGCGGAGGACACGCCAGGAAGGTGCCCCGCTCCGAGGACGGGGACGTGGCGGGGCAGCCCCAACGGCTGGCGGCGGCTCCCGCGGGGAGAAAACTAGTTGAGAAACTCCAAAACGCTGTGTACCGTGGGACCACGATAACTAAGCAGGGATGACCGGTGAGTTTCTCTCTCTGCCTTTCTACATTTTCCACGTGTTCTAACGTGGACTTGACCACTCTACATACAGTATTTCGTTATTTAAAAGAGAGCAGACGCAAATGGTTTTTTAAATGAGGAAATCCTGCTATGCTAACTCCCTGGAACCCCACCCACACAACGGCCGGGTCTCAAGGCCACCACCGGGGACCACGCCAGGGACCACGCCCAAAGGCGGACTCCGGTGCTCGAGCCAGCACTCGGTGGCCAGGAGCTAGCGCCACCGCTGCTGCGGGCACCTGTCTCCCCGCAGCACGGTCGCAGCACGCTCGTCGACCGCGCCCGCCTACCGCAGCCCCACCCCACCTCCAGGGGACTCACCGAGGAACAGGCGGAGGCGGGAGGGCAGGAGGGAGGTGGCCTCCGGGGTCTGCCTGGCCCCTGGTCCCTGCGAAGGCTTCTCGGCTTCCCGCTACCTCTAGGGTCTCACCTTGTGGCAGCTCGTGGTCTCCGACAAGCGAGCCGTTAACCCTGGAATCTGGCAGCAACAGAACAGACCGTTTCCCACCTGCTGACCGAGTCTCCCCCCCAAGGGACTCGTGAGCAGGGGGGGCCCCGACCGGATCTCGGAAGCTGTGGCGAGCCTACGTCCGCAGCGTGTCCCAGACCACCCCCTCGCCACTCCGCAGGTGCCCCGTCGGGGCCAGCGGCCCCCACTCTCCCTGCTGCAGTGTCCCAGGCCCTGCCCTCAGCCGGCAGGATCCCACTACCACCCCCGGGGCTGCAGCGCGTCCCTCCATCTGCCGAGAGCCCCCCGAGGGCTCTGCTCTGACTCCAGGTAAAAGCCCAAATCCGTGCTGTGACCCCCACGGCCCTGCGGCCCGCCTCCCGACGCTCTGCCCAGGGCCTCTGGCCCCCGTCCCTGGAACGCCACTCCTGCCGCCTTCGGTGCTTCACCAAAAGCCACCATCCCAAGGGTCCCTCCCAGGCTCACGGACCCTGAGACTGTACGTCCTCCCCCTGCCTCGCTCTTCCTCCTGAGGGCTGGTCACCTACGCGTCAAGCCTATACTTGTGTGTCACAGCCTCCCCACCAGCTCCCCGGCCCGGCGCCTGTCCACCCACATAGGGCCGAGCACACAGCAGGGGGGGTGGGCGCAGGCGGGCTGTCCCTGTAAATGGCAGTCTGGATCGGGGCTGTGGGGAAGAAGCCCGGCCCCCGGCGGTGGAAGTGGACGGGCCGGCACCATCTTTCCAGTGGACATTCGGACAACAGCCGGCAAAAGCGAGCATCCCCACGTGCCCAGAAATGCCACTTCCGAGAGTTCATCTTGAGGAGGCACAGGGAGAGGGGCAGAAGCGACCCCCGCCCCCTGACCTTCCACAAAGAACGTGCGTTAGACACACACACGGGAGAGACGGTGGAATGGTGGGAAAGGGAAGACTCGGAACTAGCGACAGAAACTGGAAAAGGGCCGTCTGTGTAGACAGAACGCAGATGCGACGAAGGGAGCCGGCGTGGGAACAGTGGAGACCCCAGCAGAGCCAGCAGGCCGACAAAGCACCTTGTGAAACAAAATGCCACGAGGTCACCTCTAGTGCCTGGAAAGCAACCCTCAGGGTACGCACCCCACTCCCAGCCTCGGGTCCGAGCCACGCGCTGCAGAAACCCCCACTGGGGTTCAGCGCCCAGAACACAGAGCGCTGCCCCACGACACAGCGGCTCCCACGTGGCCCCTCCACCCCCTTGGTGACTGTGTTAAACCCCCGTATATGAGCGCTCAGACAGCAAGTCGGGCCACAGGCGGCAGCACGGGGACAACGTGTTCCAAGGTACCCTGAGCCTGCCCCGTGCGCACGGCATCACTACCACGCCACCCTCCAAGACGGCCACGGAGCCCTGGACACATGCGGCCGCCTGAAGCCTGCCGCTCCCCAGCAGCCCTCTCGTTTCATTTCCGGTGTCCCCTCCCACGGGACGGCAGAGACCAGGGAACGTGAGGACCGCACCCTGTCAGCGGGCAGTGAGGGAGCAGGTACTTGCGGAGTGGGGCCCTGTGGGCTGGGAGCAGAACGGGGCGCAGCTGCTCCTCGCTCCTTGTCAACGGAAAGGTGAGCACTGAGGAGGCTGCCGGGCAGTCTCGTGCTCTGTGGTCCCTGCTCCTGGTGCCCCGAAGCCAGAGAGGAGCCCTGCCAGGGCGGGAGCCGTGCTCCCAGCCTGTCCTCACACACCACGGCACCTAAGATGTTCACGTCTTGGGGACTTGGGATATTTGCTGAAATAATACTAAACGCTAAACTAAAAGTACAGAGGAGAAACACAACGAGCAAATATGCCTAGAACTACTTAACTTAGGGGTCAACGCGATAGGCTACGTTAACACTGTCGTAGGCTATGTGAGGCTCCACAGATCTACTCGTAAAATACCACCAACAAGCTACCCCCGGGACCCTCTCTACGCTCACGGCTGTCAGACTCACGACACGTCCCATCCCCCGGGAACACAGAAGGCCCACGACAGACAGGGTCTCCACGAATGCCTGGCGGCCACTGGCTTACACTCTCCATCCCGCCCAGCACGCCCGTGCCCCCTCCCTCCGAGGTGTAGGGCTGTGTGTGGCTGGGCAGCCACGGACGCACCTGGGAGGAAGAGGCTGGGCCGACCCTTGGCCTCGCCGGCCGGGTCCCAGCCCTGGTGGGGGTCCACAGCACTCTCCCCAGGCTCACTCTGGTTGCCAACGTCCAAGCAGTTGGTCAGGTTTGGCCGTGGTAAGGAACTGTCATATGCGAGCTCCATGTAGTCGTAGAAACCGGGAATCAGAAAAGTGATATTCTAGAAAAGAAACCATGACATTTCAGATCTGTTGAGGATCCACCCTGACCCACGGGGCCGGCGCACCATCCGGTCTGCATACAAAATGAACGCGACGCGAGCACATCTCCGGGCAAGGTGAGCAAAGACCCCAGGTCGTATTCCTTTCAACAGACCCACAAAGCCCCTCTGACACTCAACATGGAATTCGTGACTTTTTCTCCCTTTTCTTACGAAAAAACAAAATCAACAACTGAAGCTACCAATACCAACACCTCCACGTCTCCCGGGCAGATGTTCGCCCCATGTTTTCCTTAGGCATGAAAGCCACGTGTGCAAATCTCACGTGTGCAAACGTGGCTCTCAGGGAGCGATGGGTGCCCAGGATAAGACAAAGGACCTGGGGTGCCTCTGGTGTGCTGGCCAGCGCCTCAGCATGAGGGTCCCAGGCCCCGGAGCTGCAAGGACACGTGCCCTCTCTGAACCCGTGTGCGCCCCCTACTCACAGCCGTGTGAATCCGGAACACGGTCTAATCCAGAGGCAGGTCCATCCACCCCACACGCGGTCCCTACAAAGACGGGACGCCCTCGATGTTCCTGCGGGAACCCCTGGTCCAGAACTCACACTGACTGTGTTTTCATTAACTTCAAACTAAGTTTACCTTCATTTAACTAAGTTTCAGCTCACTTGCTCCTTAATATTTCTAATTAGAAAACAAAAAGGGACCTGTGTTTGGACCTTGTCACTGGGTCTGAGAATGACAAGAGGGAACAACGTTCCCTTCCTCTGCGGCAGCGCGTGGTGAACAAGGTGCTCCGTGAAGGGCTGCAGGCACCCAAGGGCCGAGCCGGCCGGGCGCACCGGCACAGGGACCACTCGACGTCAAAAGCGATGCGTCAGCCGACAGCCTCTCCCTCCCCTGTGACCCTCCTCCCACTGAGCAGAGGGTCCGTGTCCCCTTTCCAGGACCCAGGAGGACCCTGGGACCATGTGAGGAGCATGCTGTGGCCGCCTGAGATGCTCACCTGCCCTTGGAGCCCGGCCACCACACGACACACAGGGGCTCTCGACACCAGCCCCAGCCACAGACCCAGGCAGCCCCAGCCACGGACCCAGGGAGCCAGGCCCACAGGTAGGCGCGCCTGGGGACGACGCCAGCCCCGGCTGACACTACATCAAAGAGAATAGGCCATCCCGCCGAGCCCAGCCCAAAGGGCCCATCTGTGACCTAAATATGAGATTGTCATGTTTTAGGCACCAAGCTTACAATGGTTTGCAGCAACAGATACAGACTCTCAGCACGGTCTTAGATAGAAACAGGCAGTTGGCATCCCAGCTGGGCCTGGCTCTTGGTGTGTGGAGATTTCCGCCTCCCCGTGTTCAAGAAATTCAGAGAAAGCTCCATCCAAGGAAGAAGTTCATGAACACTTTCCTCTGACTCTGACCGCACAACAGACCCCCCAAGATGGCCCCCAGGGCACAGGAGGTGAGACAAGCCCCGAGCTCCACACGCAGAGAAAATCCCCACAGGTGGGACAGACGCTCTGCTCGGGACAGGTCTCAGGGTGACAGCCCCTCCCTCTCCCAGGGCGGCACCTCGAGACAGCCCAGGGGGTCACGGAGGGCTCGGCGCGGGGTCCGGAGAAATGAGTGCAGACAGAGAGCGCGCTGCCCGGCACCCCCCAGGGGCAGCCAGGGGGCCGGCCCAGCAGACAGGGAGGTACGAGGCCTGTGGCAAGCTCAGGTCCTCACTGTGGAAACGGACCAGCCCCCTGCAGGGGCACGCAGGCTGGCCACCCACGCAAGGCCCACCTTGCCCAGGAGCTCCGTCTTCCCGTAACCGAACAGCATCAGGGCAAAGCTGTGGTTGATGCCATAGATGGTCCCGTCGGGCAGGAGGGTGATGAGGCCGCTGATGGTGGAGAACACCCAGACTGACGCCGAGTAACCCGGCTCAGGCACTGCCCTGCCGTCTTCCACCACCTCGCTTCTGGGCTCCGATTTCAGCTTTAAGCTCAGAGGGAAGGTGGTGCCATCTTTGGCTCTCCCGACAGACCTCTGAATCTTGAGATTCTGGAAGGAACACGCACCACTGAGCTGACAGCGGCATCGCACCCAGCCCCAGCTTTGAGTCTTTGCAGCTTGAGAAGCGAACCCACCCGCGTGTGCTGGGGAGCACCCCCAAACATCACACTCCCCACACCGGTCCTCCTTCCCTGAGCTCCCCGCACCCCGCCTTTGCCCCAGGGAAAGCGGAAGCTGGCCAGGAGCTGTGACCGGGGGCAAGGGCACCCCAGCACGGCAGCCGCTCACCACTCCAGAAAGGCCCGAGGGCAGCAGACACCAGGGCAGCCGAGACGCGCGCGAGGGCTGGCGTCTGGGAGGGAGGCCCAGCGTTCCTCCCCGCTCTCCACCTCGGACCGCCAGTATCCTCAGGGTGCCCCCTCTGCGGGCGGCCCCACCCCTCACTCCGTCCCCCATCCTTCGGCCTGAGGGGCAGTGGCTCCCTGCTGTTGCTGACTACTGGGTGGCCACGCCCCATCTGCCTCGTCGGCACCTCCATCACCCACGAGAGCACATCCTTGCTTTACGTTTCCCTTCTTGAAGACTTGGAATGTATCCAGTTTTAAGTAAACCTCGACCAAGGCAGCATCCTCACCAGGGGCTTTGAGAGTGTGCGCCCTTTCAGGTTTCAAGATGAGGCCCAGGCTTTTGTGCCCACCCCTCGCCCTATCCCACCCACCCCTTTGAGGGGCCACCTGGGAGACAGAAGATGTGAAGGGGCCCATGTTGTGGGCACCGCCCTGCACGCAGGAGGGGAGCTTCACTCAGCGGCACTGCACCCTCCACAGGGTCGGGACTCCACACGCCAGGCTCCCTGTGCCAAGGCCGTAGGCCAGGCGCCAGGTCCCAGGGGGCCCCACAAGGAATGAGGGGTGCAGCACCTGTCTCCACTCGCTGCCGGGGAGTCGGGGACTCTAGTTCGAGGCTATTACAAACGTGCCTTCTAGAACATACTTCTCTTGGATGCGTGCCTGCGTTCAGACTGAGCAGGTGCTGACACGCGAGCTCCCAGCGGGGCTGGGCCAACAGGCGCCCCCCACCCCCCGGCCTTGGGGCAGGGGAGAGGACACAGAGACAATAAGGACTAGGGATGGGGGCAGGGGGTTCCCATTGAGCTGGAAAGCTGAAAAATAGCCGATGACTGCTCAGGGGGTTCTTGGCCTGAGGCCAGCCAGAGAACCAGTGAGTGCCTATGGGTGGCCCGAAACCATCTCTGATTTCTTACAGCGGCAGAGGTGACTTTAGGCAAAAATCAACCGTCCAGTCTGATCCTGCAGGTCACTGGGGTGTGACGTGAGGTGAACTCACTGTAGTGTGGGTCACTGGTGTGGAGGCTGCACACTAGTAGGAAACGGGGCTCCTGGGAACTGGGAGGATTCGGTCGGCATCAGAACCTCCCCCCGACCCCAGACCGCCACTGACCCCAAAGCTGCCGGCCCTCCCCCATCTGACTGCCATCCTGCCTTGAGGGGACACCTGCCATCAGCCCGTTCTCCCTGTCCCTCAAGACCCTAGACCTGTCAGTAAAGAGAGGCAGCGGGCGTTCCCCACCCCAGGCTCCAGGGAGAGGACCGAGGGGACAGGGCAGTCAGTTGGAGAGCCACACGGGCCCTGACCGGGTCAAGGCTTCTGAGCCCAGAGAGCAACAGGGGAACGGGTGCCATCGAGCACAGGTCCCAGCCTGTGTGGCCAGGTCACGGATTCCAGTCTGGGAGATGAACGGTCACCAGTCACTGGATAGACAGACTCCCTGCGGCGGCCAGAGGTCCCCGGGGTCCTTCCTACCTGTGGGACGAGCTCGCCGGGCGGAGGCAGCTGCACAGAAGGGATGAGGTCTGCCATGTGCTGCCCGAGCACCTCCTCCCCGGACGCGTACCCGTACAGGAGAGGGAAGAGACTGTCGCACGACGTTATGGTTCCCTAGGAGGAAATACCAGCATTTTTAAGCCTTAGGATAAAACTCCTGGCACCTCAGCTTCAAGCTCCACCAAACACCAAGTCTCGAGCTTGAAAGTTCGCACCGTGCGCGGCAGAAGTGTGCGAGGCGCGCACAAACACTCCTGAGGCCCAAATTCCTGACTTCTCGAGATGTTCCGCAGAAGCCGGCACAAACCACACCCACAGCTCACAGCCCAGGGCTGTGTACCCCACACGGTGCGGAAACAGTCCTGTGAGTGGTTCTGATCATATCCCAGTAGTACACGAGGAAACTGAGGCACAGGGAGATTGGATTCCTTGCCCAAGTGCACACAGTGGGGGTGCAGCGGGGCCTCCCACAGGCCCCAAAGGCACACAGCAGGCCACAAGGTGAGCCCGAGCTCCGGGAGCAGCGCCACAGGGTCAAGTTACGCGCAGCTGAGACGCCGCGGGCACACTCACATCGCTCTGGAAAGTGACCCAGGCCGAGACGCGCTCCACGGGCTCCAGCATGACCACACAGCAGAGGCTGCGTTCCCGCTTCACCTTCTTCATCCACACAGAAACTGGAACCTTCTCCCCACTGCGGCTCACGATGTCCACCTGTGGGGACAGACGGGCCTGCACCTGGCCCTCCCTGGACCCCAGGCCCGTGGACGTCTGCGGCCTCTGCTCACCTGCCCCACATCTCGGAAACGAACCAAAGTATAAACAAGGTTTCGGACACTTAACCTAACATTCTCTGAGCCAACGTTCTATGGGAAGAGAAGGGTTTTTGGCAGCTTCGTTCAACACCGCAGGGGAAACAACATCCATAACTTCTCGAGGAAACAGACACCAATGCGTGGTGAACATGCCAACTTTTTCTTCACGACAGCCAGGTGGCCTTTCAGAAGTAGCGGACCACATCTCACTCCCCGCGGTGCCCGGGGCAAGGGCTCAGCATCTAACATGCAGTTCAGCCCGTCAACTGCCAGCTGATGCGCCACACGGGGAGGACCGAAGCCCCCGGGAAACCTTGCCAGCCCCGCCAACGAACACCGACACACAGAGCTGGAGATTTAGGGGTGGGGACCCTGAGATGAGAGCATCCGCGCCGCATGCTGCAGGCCCGCAAACCCCTGACTGGCCTCCTCCCCCATCAGGTGGTACCGCCCTCACGCCAGCCCAGCTGTCCCCCGCACCAGCACCGACGGGGGGACAGCGGCCGCGGTGGCCAGTGACCGGCCGTGTTTGCACGGCCCCGGCGGCACACGCCGGGCACTCACCACCGTGCCAAACACAACGGCGGCGTGGCCGTCAGCCTCCACATGCTCTTCGCTGAGGGCCTTCACCACGTCGGAATCTGGCTTCAGGAAGAATTGCGTGAGCTTCTGGCCGATCAGGTCATGGCTGCTGTACCCCAGGAGCTGGCAAGCCTTGTCGTTGGCGACCAGGATCTGGGGGTCACGGAGAGGAGAGGGCACGAGCGTCACCGGCGGCACCTCTAACCCCCCGGGAACAGCAGACGAGGCGGCATGGTCCAGCGTCCTCCTCCCAGTGTCCTGCCCTGGCGGTTCACAGCAGTGATGCCTTGGGTCCTCGGGGGCCTTGGCCACAGAGGGGGACACAAGAAATGGCAGCGCCACGACCGGGCGCCTCACGTCATCAAGACTACGTGGACGTGTGGGGACTTAGGCCATACTCCTGCCCACCGAACAATTTCAGTTCTCTGTGCCCCTGAGCGCTCTGCTCTCACGCTGGGAATGCGTTCTCACTCTCGGGCGGCCAGTGCCTTAGACAGCACGAGCGCGCGCCTCGCCCCCTCCCTGGGGTCTCCACCTTGGTGAGAGGACTGTTTGGTGTGGTTGAGTCTTGTTTATGTCGCTCCTGCAACTACACAGGTGAAACCCAACGCTTTTCTGATCGCACTTAACGCAAACGCCTCTGTTTGAGGCCACGGGTTGAACACACGGGCTACACGCTCATGGCAGGGTCACAAACCGAAGCAAATACCTCTGTGGTCTTGGCGTCCACGGTGAAAACAGCCTTGTTCGGGTTGGACACGGGGGCCGGGAGCAGGGGCGTGGACCGCCCCGAAGACAAGCCCCGCAGCAGGGAACAGCAGGACGCGCCCCCCAGGGACCCGGCCGCATCCGACCGCTCCGGTGCGGCCAGGCAGTGCGGCTTGCTCGCGCACATATTCTGGGCAGCCAGCGAGGACAGACAGTAGGAACTCCATCTGCCTTCTGGAAAGAGAAGGAAAGGAAGCCTTAGACCTGCCAGGAGCGTGCTCCTCAAACACACCGCTACACACAGCCCCTGCTCTCAGTTCCTGCCAAAGGCTCCAAGGGCTGGTTTGCACCCCAGGGTGCGTCTCAAACGTCCCCAGAGCCCAACAGAACAACACCCGGGTGTGTCTAGCCATGCGGAGTCGCACCTATGGGGAGCAGGCCCAGCCTCAGCGATTCTGTGTAAACACACTCTGAGGTCCCTTTCCACCCAGCCCCCCAAGTGGTGCCCTCCTGGGTCTGTCCTAACGGCCCTCGATCCCAGAAAGTCTCCCAAATCCAAGAGCTGCCTGGCTGTCCCGGCCCCTTCCTCCCTCCCTCATTCATTGGTCAGGTTCACTCACGACCCCTCCAGAAAACCCCCTCCCGGTAACAGGTCCAGTGGCTCCCAAGATGCTCAACCCCGTGGCCAGTTCTCAGGGCTCACCCACCCCCACCATCAGCAGCCCTGGGCCAGGGGGCAGCTCCCCAGCTCTTAAACCTCTGCCCTTGGCAGAGCTCCCTCCCCCCTCCACCTGCCTGAGCTCTCATCACCCTGGAACCCTGGGGATCAAGCTCACCGCCTCCGCTCCGTCCCAGCCACTCCTTGGTGGCTTTAAATACACTTCACCTAGGAATGTGCTGCGAGGCCCCTGCTTACACCCCTGCCCTGCCTCTCCTTTCCCATCTCAGTAAATGTCAGCTCCATCCTTCAAACAGCTCAAAAACCAGGCAAAGACAAGTCTTCCCCCCTTTCCCCTCCTTAGCTCATGGGCCCACCCCAGACCATTCTAGGAGCCTGGAAACTGCACGGCCCAGAGCCTCGGCCCTCCTCTTCCAGGCTGCCCCAGGCCCGGCCTGATCTCCTTACAGCACCAGACAGGTGCTGTGGCCCCAGCTCCGCCCCCTGCTCCCCAAGCAGACACCCACCCATGCTCCCTCCCAAGGCCGAGGGCGAGGGCGGCTACCTGCCTGCCTCACAGACCTGCCCAGCCCACCCCACAGAACCTCCAGCCCTCACCTGGAGGACCTAGCCTCTGCTCCCCTCTGAACAGCCCCACCCTGTGCCTCCAGGCCAGCATGTGAGCCCTCTTCTTGGGCTCCCACCCTCCTCCTCCGTGGGACTGTTCCTCACCTCCACCTTTCCTCCAGCACCAGCCCTTCTATCAACCTAACAGACTCCCCGTGTCCTAGCCCCCTGGGCTCCAGCCCTTCTACAATCCTAACAGACTCCCTGTGTCCTAGCCCCCCGGGCTCCAGCCCTTCCTACAATCCTAACAGACTCCCCGTGTCCTAGCCCCGGGCTGCAGGCATGCACCTCTGTCTCCCAAAGCGCCCCCTCCGACAACGAGCCCCTCGGGGGTGTCTGGGCTCTGGAGGCACCAGTTAACTTGGGGAAACATGAGCGAGCGGGTAGCAGGTGCCTCGACCTCCTGCCCCCTCCCCCCACCACACTGGGCACCATCTTCTGCACTGGAAAGCTAGCTGCCCTCAAGCCCGTGTTACTCGTCTGTACCTGGGAAGAAAGCATGAGCCTGCAGCCCAGCAGCTGGTAAATATTTACCGAACTAAAGCCGCAAAACTGTATCTTACTTGCAAGGCAGCCCAGCCCAGGGTCGCGCTCACACACACTCCGCAGGACAGGCTCATGCCTAAGAATCACGGCGGCGCAGGAGAGGCTTCAGCCAGCACCGCCGCCCGCACACAGAGCGCGTCCTCTCAGCAAGAAGAGAGAGTGGCCAGAGCCCAGAGCGCCCCCTCGCCTGCGTTTTCGACACCGCCACCCACGATGCCCAGAAGGGGCGGGTACCGGAGAGGGCCATCCTGCTCTGGCACAGCTTCGCCAGCCCATTCCTTCTGCTCAGGTGTCTGTGCGCCGAGGACGAGGACCTGCGGGGCTCGGAGGTGGTCCGCACGGCAGGGCTCTCGGCGGGGCCTCCGCCCTCCATCGGGGAGCTGGCAGGCCAGGAGAACAACTGGAAAACAAAGCGAAGGCCATCAGCATCTGCAGCACAAGAAGCAAGAGGCAACTGATCCCCCCGCGAGGCTGAGAGCAGCTCAGCCCCACGGCCTCCCCCAGCTTACAACGCGAGCCCAGAAGGACCAAAGTCCTGCTAAAAGAAGTCCTTTGGGAGAAACGCGGGGGAAGAGATGGGAAAGAAAGAAGAAAATGAGGAGAGAGCAGAGCAGGGCAGGAGGGACCTCCAAGGAAGGCCCAGGCTGCAGCGGCACACCGACTACAGATGGCCCCAGGCCAAGGGCGTCCCCGACGACAGGAGCACCTGCCAGCATGTGAGGCTCTGGGTGGCCCCAGCTTTCCCCAAATCCACTGCATCTGACCAGCCACACCCAGAATCATCCATGGGGCTTCCAACAAAATAGCAACGCAAAGCCAACATACAGAGTCTGGAGATGGGCCTGGCGCCAGACATTTGTGTTGTTAACTTCTTATTTTTAAATACTTGCAAGCAGTTATAAGGAAAGCAAATACAGAAAAATCTCCTGCGTCCTTCACCATTTCCTCCAATGGTGACATCTTGCAGAACCACTGTCTGGAGGTCCGGGCCAGGGTATGCGGAATCTGCTTCCAAGACCCTCGTGGGCCTCTGCCCCCACCACTGCTCCCTCGTGGGCACACACAGGCCCAAGGACTGGCTGAGGGGCTTCCTTTCCAAGGAAGACCAGGCTTCAATAAGCAGGCGGGGGTGCCCCACAGGACGGACCTGCTATGGAAAGGGAAGGCAGTTGCCCCCCCCACCACCACATTGCAGCTCCAAACTCCAAGGAGGCCCCGCCCACCCGTTCTATTCTGGCTTGAAGGCCTTCATGAAGATTCACCACCAGGAGAGGAGGGCAGTGACTTTCATAGTTAACGGCTTTGAGCCCAATCTGTAATTTTGCATACAGTGGTAACAGCATGGCATCTCCAGTATGTTCACGTTCCAGGCCCCTCAGGTGTTAGGGCCCGGCCAATGCTCACCTCAGCTGCCAGCTCCTGAGCACGGTGGGGCAGGGGCCCCCTAGACAGACAGAAAACTGAAGGCCCTCCTACCACCAGCATGGAAGGCTGCTGACATCAAAACATGCCAGCGAGCCACAGAAATGGAGGTCGGGACAGCAGAGGAACAAAAAAGACGACAAAACAATCAATTTCACAAACAGACTGATGTTGTGATTGATGTCGGCACCCGGTGAAGATCGGTGGGGGGTGAACGCTGCTCCCCGGCCCAGCCCCCTGGCCTGCCAGCATCAGCCCCTTCTGTGCACAATGTGAGCAACGATAATGCACAACTCTCAGCACGCTTGTGACGACCCAAGGGTCTCAGCTGCTACCGCGAATTAGAAATGCCTAATAGCCGTGAGCTGTCAGTTTGGGAGTTGGCGTAATTAGGGGCAAAGTGGCACCTCTATGACTTGCCATGTACAAAAACTAGTTCCAGGTGAATTTAAAAACAAAACATAAAAGCTCTAGGGAAAAAAAAAGATGAAGCATACAGTGGCCTGGGTAACTTGAGCAGGCCCTGTATCCCAGACCAGCTAGAGCTCATTAAGAATGCTGGTGCTGGGGCGCCTGGGTGGCTCAGTCGGTTAAGCGTCCGACTTCGGCTCAGGTCACGATCTCGCGGTCCGTGAGTTCGAGCCCCGCGTCGGGCTCTGTGCTGACTGCTCAGAGCCTGGAGCCCGTTTCAGATTCTGTGTCTCCCTCTCTCTCTGACCCTCCCCCGTTCATGCTCTGTCTCTCTCTGTCTCAAAAATAAATAAATGTTGGGGCGCCTGGGTGGCGCAGTCGGTTAAGCGTCCGACTTCAGCCAGGTCACGATCTCGCGGTCCGTGAGTTCGAGCCCCGCGTCAGGCTCTGGGCTGATGGCTCGGAGCCTGGAGCCTGTTTCCGATTCTGTGTCTCCCTCTCTCTCTGCCCCTCCCCCGTTCATGCTCTGTCTCTCTCTGTCCCAAAAATAAATAAAAAACGTTGAAAAAAAAATTAAAAAAAAAAAAAAATAAAATAAATAAATAAATGTTAAAAAAAAAAAAAAAAAAAAAGAATGCTGGTGCTGCGGCATCTCAGAGCTACCCAGAAAGACACGACCTTTGAAAGATGCACATGAGCTGTACAGAGCTGTAAGCAGGTCACCCTAATGAGGCAGGGGCTCCCCGAAGAGACGCCGGGGCCCCAACAAGGGACAGTGTGGCCCTAGCTCAGGAGCCTGGGCCCTGGCAAAAGCAATCTTCCTGATTGCTTCCAAGATCAAGAACAAGCAAATACATTCTCTTCCAACAAAAAAGACAGGGAAACAGGTACCTTCGGTGAGAGTCTACAGAACAATCAAACAGATCCAGACCCACAAGAACATCAGATGTTAGAAGTACCCAGGTATATGTTTAAAACGTAAAAGATGTGAGTCAAAAAGTGAGAACAAGAGTTTCTCAAAAATAACTACATACTGAAAGAATCGATTTCAGCATTATACAAATGAAGATGTAATTTAAAAACTTTCCCACAAAGATCTCTAAGCCCAGATGGCTTCACTGGTGAATTCTATCAAACGTTTAAGAAGGAAATAACAATACTATACAAACTCCTCCAGAAATTAAAAACCAGTGGAGCACATCCAGCCCAGTGTTTGAGAGCAGCATTACCCTGATACCAAAACTGGATAAAAACATCGATAGAAAAGAAACCACAGGGACACCTGGGTGGTTCAGTCGGGTGAGTGTCTGACTTTGGCTCAGGTCATGATCTCACGGTCCATGGGTTCAAGCCCCATGTGGGGCTCTGTGCTGACAGCTCAGAGCCTGCAGCCTGCTTTGGATTCTGTGTCTACTTCTCTCTCTGTCCCTCCCTGGCCTGTGTGTACTCGCGCGCGCGCTCTCTCTCTCTCTCTCAAATAAATAAATATTAAAAAAAAAAAAAAAAAGAAAAGGAAAGGAAACCACAGACCAAAAACTCTTGTGAACAAAGATGCAAAAATCCTCAACAAAGTGTTAGCAAATCCACCAGGCAATAGGTAGAAAGGAGAATACGTGACATTCAGGCGGCGTTTATCACAGGAACAAAAGGCCAGTTTAACATTTGGACATCAGTCCGTGTAATTCATCATATCAACAGGCTAAAAAAGGAAAAAAAAAAAAGGAAGAAAAATCACACAATCATATCATATCAACAGATGTTGAAAAAGCATTTGACAAAATCTAACACCCCTTTATGGGAAAAAACACTCAACAGTTAGGAGGTGAGAATGTCCTCTACCTGATCCAGAGCATACATGAAGAACCCATAGCTAGCGATATGCTTGCCTTCCAAGGTCAGGAGCAGGGTAAAAACGTCCATTCTAGCCTCTTCTCCGGCGCTGTCCTGGAGGTCATAGCCAGGACACAATGGCAGAAAAAGAAATAAAAGGCACAGATACTGGAAAGCAGAGCATAAAGCTGTCTCGATTCACAGAGGACATGAGAACATACATAGAAAATCCTAAGGATTCATAAAACTAATAACCTGATTATTTTTAAAGAGGGTGGAGGATGCAGGTTTTCAATGGACACTTCACCAAGGGAGGCACGTGAATCACAAAGAAGCACATGAGAAAAACATTCACCATCATTAGTTACCAGGGAAACGCAAGTGAAGCCCTTAAGGAGCTACCATACACAAGCACCAGGCACTAGCACAGACAGGCCCCACCGGTAGGGGCAGCAGGCCAAGCAGGGGCTGTGGGGGGCCAGGGGTGGGAAGGGCAGGGAGGGACTCAGCACAAAGGGGATTCTGAGGGTGACGGAAAGGCCCTCAGACTCAACCGTGGCTGTGACTGTGAGGTTGGGTAAGCCTCCCGACATTCCTGAACTATGTACTTAACATCAGCACGTTTTATTGTCTGTAAACTATCTCAATAATGTTAATTTTTAATGTCATTGGATGAGTAAGACAGGTAGGTAGTCACAGCTGAAAAGAAAATCCGAGGATTGGAAGATCTATGTGAATAAATAACCCAGAATGCAAGGACATAAAATCATGAGAGAGAAGTTAAGAGATTCAGGCTGAGATGATCTAACTGGAGGGAGAGTGGAGAGGAAGAAGCATCAGAAGAGGTAAGAGCGAGTGAGCTTCAATAACAAAGAAATAAATGTACAGGTCCACACCCCTGAGGGGGCAACTGGGCCTGCCAGGTGTGAAAGATCGACAGGAAGCTGTGCTCACCGGGCGGGTGTGTCTGGGCAGGAATAACCAAACCCATCAAAGGAGCAGGCGGGTGCCCAGCCGCAGGCCTGCGCGGGCCCGAGCCCCGGACCCTTGTCCCAGACCCGTGCCTGCGGGAGGGCCCGTGGCTGGAAGAACCCAGCCACCAGCACACGGGGAGGCCGAAGTGGCTCCACCTCCAGACCAGGACGGTCACAGCAGAGCTGGCCACACGCCAAATGTGCAAAGCGGTGTCCAGGATGTGAAAGACTTAACTTGTCAAAGTCAAAACACTAGGCTTTTAGAAGACAATTAGAAAGACCGTCTGTAAGTTTTGGGCAAGGAGAGTTTTCCTTAACAAGACACAAAAAGCTCTACCTGCAACATAAGATTGAAAATTTAGCATTAAAGTTGAGAACACCTGTTCACATACATACACACACATATAGACACACACACACACACACACACACACACACACGAACCAAATGATAGAAATAAACCACAGGTTGGGAGAACATATTTGCCACACATATATCACCAGAAAATATCCAGTATAGTTTAAAAGGTCAATCATTTAAAATTTAAAAAATTCTAGGGCAGCTGGGTGGCTCAGTCAATTAAGCATCCGACTTCGGCTCAGGCCATGATCTCATGGTTCGTGAGTTCGAGTCCCAAGTCCGGCTCTGGGCTGACAGCTCAGAGCCTGCTTCAGATTCTGTGTCTCCCTCTCTCTCTGCCCCTCCTCCCCTCTCAAAAATAAACATTTTTTAAAAATTTACGAAATTCTAAAAGACACACCCAGTTCTATAGAAAAATGAAAACAAGGATTTCATTCAACAAGAAGAGGAAGCCCTAATGGCCAATAAACCCATAACAAAAGGTTTAATTTTATAAGCATAATCATGACAATTGTACACCGACTACATCAGCAAAACGTAATAATTCTAACATAGAGATGCCGTCCTCTGAGAGCACACGACCTGGCTTCATCAACCTTCAAACGCTCCTGTTTTCACAGGTTTAACTCAAATGCCAACCAGAAACACCTGCAAGTCCAGCCCTATGTTTTCAGGATCATTTTTTGGGGTTTTGCCTTTTCCTCTGTACCTGCTCTGAGCAGAAGATACAGGAAGTTGAACGACAGAGCACCTGACGGTGTCTAAGAGTAATTGCATTGCTGTTGCTAGTTTTGATTTCAGAAGGCATGAGTGCCCCCCTCCACCCCGGACCCCCGAGACCAAACAGAAGCAAGAAGAGATTTGCAGGGAGCTTCTGGGAAAGTACCCTTTGCTCTTACGGGTGAACCTTTGGAAACAACCATCTGTCTCCCACTAGAACACAGGCTAGGAAGCAAACAGCTCCAACTGGTCCCACCCCTGCTGTACAACCAGGTGCAGAACCGGCCTCAGGGAGAAGCCAACATGATGGAGAGCAAAGCAGAGGATGCCAAGGACGCCATTTTGAGCCACTGGATAAACCCCCCCTAAAATCCTCCTGCCTCTGGACTTCAGGTGTGGGGCCAAAAACTACTCAGAGCCTTTCCAAGACCATCTGTGTCTCTCCCCTGGAGGCGTCCTAAAGAATATCTAGGGTGACAGCTGCTGCGATGAGACGGGGAGGGGGAAGCAAAAGGCACTTCCCAGACCTGAAAGGGCAATAAAGGCTTCCTGCAGGAGGCACCAGCAGAGCTGAGCACTGAAAACTGGGATGAAGACGCCTTCCAGGCAGACAGAGGCACCTTAAGACAAAGATTCCCACAGTACCCTGGGGAGTTTGGAACACAGGAAAGTAGGTGGAGATGGCCTGGAAAAGTCAGGCATAACTCCCAGGGCTTCCTAAGCCTGCCCGAGCAGTCTGGACTTCTTACCAAAGATTGTCTACACTTGGGAGTAACAGGACCAGATTGGCAGTTTACAAACATCACTCCAGGAGCAAAGGAGGTGGGGGATGGTGGGGAGGCAAGAAATACAGGCAAGAAATACAAGGTCTTACATTAAAGCAGTGGCAGAAAGCATACAGGAGCCCCCAAATATATAAAACAATTACTCACAAACATAAGCAACCTTATTGATAAGAATGTGGTAATTGCAGGGGATTTTAACACTCCACTTACAGAAATGGATAGATCATCTAGACACACGGTCAATAAAGAAACAAGGGCCCTGAATGATACATTGGATCAGATGGACTTGACAGATATATTTAGAACTCTGCATCCCAAAGCAACAGGATATACTTTCTTCTCGAGTGCACATGGAACATTCTCCAAGATAGATCACATACTGGGTCACAAAACAGCCCTTCATAAGTATACGAGAATTGAAATCATACCATGCATACTTTCAGACCACAATGCTGTGAAGCTTGAAATCAACCACAGGAAAATGTCTGGAAAACCTCCAAAAGCATGGAGGTTAAAGAACACCCTACTAAAGAATGAGTGGGTCAACCAGGCAATTACAGAAGAAATTAAAAAATATATGGAAACAAACGAAAATGAAAATACAACAATCCAAACGTTTTGGGATGCAGCGAAGGCAGTCCTGAGAGGAAAATACATTGCAATCCAGGCCTACCTCAAGAAACAAGAAAAATCCCAAATACAAAATCTAACAGCACACCTAAAGGAAATAGAAGCAGAACAGCAAAGACAGCCCAAACCCAGCAGAAGAAGAGAAATAATAAAGATCAAAGCAGAAATAAACAATATAGAATCTAAAAAAAATGTAGAGCAGATCAACGAAATCAAGAGTTGGTGTTTTGAAAAAATAAACAAAATTGACAAACCTCTAGCCAGGCTTCTCAAAAAGAAAAGGGAGATGACCCAAATAGAGAAAATCATGAATGAAAATGGAATTATTACAACCAATCCCTCAGAGATACAAGCAATTATCACGGAATACTATGAAAAATTATATGCCAACAAACTAGACAACCTGGAAGAAATGGACAAATTCCTAAACACCCACATGCTTCCAAAACTCAATTAGGAGGAAATAGAAAGCTTGAACAGACCCATAACCAGCGAAGAAATTGAATCAGTCATCAAAAATCTCCCAACAAATAAGAGTCCAGGACCAGATGGCTTCCCAGGGGAGTTCTACCAGACGTTTAAAGCAGAGATAATACCTATCCTTCTCAAGCTATTCCAAGAAATAGAAAGGGAAGGAAAACTTCCAGACTCATTCTACGAAGCCGGTATTACTTTGATTCCTAAACCAGACAGAGACCCATTAAAAAAAGAGAACTACAGGCCAGTATCCCTGATGAATATGGATGCAAAAATTCTCAATAAGATACTAGCAAATCGAATTCAACAGCATATAAAAAGAATTATTCACCATGATCAAGTGGGATTCATTCCTGGGATGCAGGGCTGGTTCAACATTAGCAAATCAATCAATGTGATACATCACATTAATAAAAGAAAAGAACCATATGATCCTGTCAATCGATGCAGAAAAGGCATTTGACAAAATTCAGCAACCTTTCTTAATAAAAACCCTCGATAAAGTCGGGATAGAAGGAACATACTTAAACATCATAAAAGCCATTTATGAAAAGCCCACAGCTAACATCATCCTCAATGGGGAACAACTGAGAGCTTTTTCCCTGAGATCAGGAACACGACAGGGATGTCCACTCTCACCGCTGTTGTTTAACATAGTGTTGGAAGTTCTAGCATCAGCAATCAGACAACAAAAGGAAATCAAAGGCATCAAAATTGGCAAAGATGAAATCAAGCTTTCACTTTTTGCAGATGACATGATATTATACATGGAAAATCCGATAGACTCCACCAAAAGTCTGCTAGAACCGATACATGAATTTAGCAAAGTTGCAGGATACAAAATCAATGTACAGAAATCAGTTGCATTCTCATACACTAATAATGAAGCAACAGAAAGACAAATAAAGAAACTGATCCCATTCACAATTGCACCAAGAAGCATAAAATACCTAGGGATAAATCTAACCAAAGATATAAAAGATCTGTATGCTGAAAACTATAGAAAGCTTATGAAGGAAATTGAAGAAGATATAAAGAAATGGAAAAACATTCCATGCTCATGGATTGGAAGAATAAATATTGTCAAAATGTCAATACTACCCAAAGCTATCTACACATTCAATGCAATCCCAATCAAAATTGTACCAGCATTCTTCTCGAAACTAGAACAAGCAATCCTAAAATTCATATGGAACCACAAAAGGCCCCGAATAGCCAAAGTAATTTTGAAGAAGACCAAAGCAGGAGGCATCACAATCCCAGACTTTAGCCTCTACTACAAAGCTGTAATCATCAAGACAGCATGGTACTGGCACAAAAACAGACACACAGACCAATGGAATAGAATAGAAACCCCAGAACTAAGACCCACAAACGTATGGCCAACTAATCTTTGACAAAGCAGGAAAGAACATCCAATGGAAAAAAGACAGTCTCTTTAACAAATGGTGCTGGGAGAACTGGACAGCAACATGCAGAAGGCTGAAACTAGACCACTTTCTCACACCATTCACAAAAATAAACTCAAAATGGATAAAGGACCTGAATGTGAGACAGGAAACCATCAAAACCCTAGAGGAGAAAGCAGGAAAAGACCTCTCTGACCTCAGCCGTAGCAATTTCTTACTTGACACATCCCCAAAGGCAAGGGAATTAAAAGCAAAAATGAACTACTGGGACCTTATGAAGATAAAAAGCTTCTGCACAGCAAAGGAAACAACCAACAAAACTAAAAGGCAACCAACGGAATGGGAAAAGATATTTGCAAATGACATAGCGGACAAAGGGCTAGTATCCAAAATCTATAAAGAGCTCACCAAACTCCACACCCGAAAAACAAATAACCCAGTGAAAAAATGGGCAGAAAACATGAATAAACACTTCTTTAAAGAAGACATCCGGATGGCCAACAGGCACACAAAAAGATGCTCAACGTCGCTCCTCATCACGGAAATACAAATCAAAACCACACTCAGATATCACCTCACGCCAGTCAGAGTGGCCAAAATGAACAAATCAGGAGACTATAGATGCTGGAGAGGATGTGGAGAAACAGGAACCCTCTTTCACTGTTGGTGGGAATGCAAACTGGTACAGCCACTCTGGAAAACAGTGTGGAGTTTCCTCAAAAAATTAAAAATAGACCTACCCTATGACCCAGCAATAGCACTGCTAGGAATTTACCCAAGGGATACAGGAGTACTGATGCATAGGGGCCCTTGTACCCCAATGTTTATAGCAACACTCTCAACAATAGCCAAATTGTGGAAAGAGCCTAAATGTCCATCAACTGATGAATGGATACAGAAATTGTGGTTTATATACACAATGGAGTACTACGTGGCAATGAGAAAGAATGAAATATGGCCATTTGTAGCAACGTGGATGGAACTGGAGAGTGTGATGCTAAGTGAAATAAGCCATACAGAGAAAGACAGATACCATATGTTTTCACTCTTATGTGGATCCTGAGAAACTTAACAGAAACCCATGGGGGAGGGGAAGGAAAAAAAAAAGGGGGGGGGGGTTAGAGTGGAAGAGAGCCAAAGCATAAGAGACTCTTAAAAACTGAGAACAAACTGAGGGTTGATGGGGGGTGGGAGGGAGGGGAGGGTGGGTGATGGGTATCGAGGAGGGCACCTTTTGGGACGAGCACTGGGTGTTGTATGGAAACCAATTTGACAATAAATTTCATATATTGAAAAAAAAGAAAGTTGCATATGTAAAGTGAAAAAATAAAAAAATAAAATAAATAAAATAAAGCAGTGGCAGAAAGATGGAGACAGGAACACACAGACAAAACTTGGCACAGAACTGACCTAGATACACTGGGTGATGAGCACGGAAGGAAAGGCATCAAGACGGCATCCCAAGTTTCCCGCTCAGGCCGCTGCCATGCTCTGGGAGAAGAAAAGCCGGTGAAGACAAGGTTCAGGATAAAGCCAGGTTTGTATGCGACACCCAAATGGAGATGGGGGAAGCAGTGGGCGTTCATGCCACAAATACCCGCTGGCAGGCACCGTTCTCGACGCTGGAGAGCAGCCGAGAGCAGGAGGCGGCCCCTGTTCTCCCGGACTCGCCATCCAGAAGGGGGAACAGGCAACACGAGGTAAACAAAACACTCGCGGCCAACTCCGGGGTGGACGGCGCGCCGGTGGGGTTAGGCCCCGGCCGGGTCCCAGGGCCCTAGCGCGCCGCAAACGGCGGCAAGGCGGCAGCGGGCCACCACCAGCCGCAGCCACGCGAAGGGGACGCAGGGCTCGGGTGCGGCTCGTCCACGGGCCGCGCCAGGAGCCAGCGGGTCGCGGGCCGGCTCTCTCCAGTGCAGGCATCTCACCTGGGGCCTGCCAGGGTCTCCCAGCCAAGTTCGCTTCACCCGCCGGGAAGGAGCGCATCCTCGCCTCCGGCCCCACCGGCCAATCGCAGAACGACCCGTGCCGATTGACAGGCCCTACGAGCCAACCACGAGTGCTTGTGGGCGGGACTCGGCGAACTTGCGCGGGGAAGCGGGCGCTAACGGTTGCTAGGGACGCACCGGACTCCCTTTACGGCGCCTCGGAGGAACCAAAAAAGACGGCGCCTCGGCCCGCGGGGTCTGACCGACACCGTTTCCTCGGGTCTCCGAATCCGGAAGGGTGAGCAGTGCGCAGCTCGCCTCTCTGCGGCCTCGGAGGTGGGGGGCGCGGAGGGGATCCCTCACGGGCCACGCACGCCCGAGGGGCCGAGGGACCGAGGGACCGACAGAGGCTGAGGCTCACAGTGGGCTGGGTCGACGTCCTGGACCCCCGAGAGGCTGTCCCCGCACCTGCGGGTGGAGCTGGCCCCCGGTGCTCGGGCCCCGGCCCCTGGCCTCGGCTCCGACTCCGGCACGAGAGCGGGCGCCCTGCGCTGAGCGTTAACTGGAGGCCATCCCTTCACACGGACTAAATCCGCGCGGCGACATCGGGACGAAATTGGCCACTGTACAGACGCAACCTCTGAGCCCCGGAGGGGCCGGCACGCCCTCGACTGGCCCGCACTTTGCAGCCCCACGCAGAGACCCTCGATGAGCCCCAAGCATTTCCCAGGTTCTTCTCTCCGCTCGCCTGCAGCCACGCCTCCGTGCATGAGGCCCCGACCGCCCCTGTCTTCTTCCCCGCTCCTCGCCTCCAGAAGCCTCCGGTGCGCTCTCAGATTACCTGTCCCTGGGAGGTGAGGCTGGCTACTCCTGGGGCTGAGGCCCGCTTGGCCTCGCGAGTGGACTACAACTCCCATGAGGCGCGGAGGCTGCGCAGGCGCGTCGCGGGTTCAAACCTGGGGTGGGATTCCATTGGCTGAGCAGCACTGAGTCGGGAGCCCTGATTGGCTGAGGAGCCTGAGGCGACAGATTCCGGAAAGGGGAAGAGCAGCCAACATGGCGGCGGAACGCGGCGCGGGCCAGCAACAGTCGCAGGAGATGATGGAGGGTGAGTGGCTTCGTGGGGCGGCGGCCCAAGGGCCCCGCGGGCGGGGAGGCAGCGGCCCGCGCCGGTCCTGCCTGAGAAAAACGGGACTTCCCGCCTCTAGCCGTGGCCTGGGCCCCGCCGCGCGCCCTGACAGCTGCCAGCCGGCTCCGCGGGGCAGGGGCGGCCCGGGACCCCGGGACCCCGGGCCGAGACTGCGGCAGTCAGGAAGGCGCTGGCGGCCAGGAGGCGCCGGACCCACGGCCGGTGGGAGGGGAGAGCGGCGGCGCAGTAGAGTGGGTGGGGACTGACGACGCGGTGGTTCGACAGCCCTGGCGTCCACCAGCTGGCGGGAGCCTCGTACCGAACCTCTCTCTGAGCCTGGCCCACGGGGTCGGTCCCTTGGGCAGCTACCTGGAAAAGTAAGGCGCACGGCCCCATGGGACCTGCTCCAGTCGGCTCGTGGGTGAACGTGGTGGAGGTGGAGAAGAGTCCTCTGTTAAGCAAATGTGTTGTGGGGAACGGGTGGCAAGGAGCCGAGAGGTTGAGTTCTGCAGAGGGGATGCCTGGTTTAAAAACTATTCTAGTTCCAAAAAGACTAAATTCAACTCTTTAGCTTTGTTGAAAAAAATCACATGCATATTGTGTGTGCATATAGTTATATACACACAGCAGTTGGAGAGCCAGTCATGTTTTCCTAGTGCTTATATGCTTTGGGCTCTGCTGGTTTGGAGGGGAAGTGGGGATGAGGTCAGAGCTCCAGAAGAGCAGCTACTGTCTGATGTGTAAACGACTAGGTAAGAAGGGAGGCGGGGTGCGAAGAGGAGCTGGCCTGTTTGGAGCGATGGCTGCCCAGCCAAAGCCACCTCTGAGCTGAGCCTTGACAGATAACTACAAATCACCAGGTTGGGGAAAGATCAAAGATCATTTCAGGAGAGAGAAAGACAAAGGCAAAGAGCTGTGAAAAGAATGCGGTCTGCCTGGAAGAAAATTTGACCAAGAATAACAGTCCTGTTGGAGGAGGGTGGCAAGAGAGGGTCATGGTGGACCTTGGTGAAGGGTCTTGGATCCTTTTAAGCAAGAAAGTGCCTCTTCCTGTCTGCTCTCCTCGACTCCCCGCGTCCCAGTCTACTCCTTCCTCTTCAACTGTTTCCATGTCTTGGTGAAAGGAAAATACAAAACCTAGGTGATCCTCTCTCTCCCACTCCCAGCCATCCAATTAATCAGTTCTGGTGACTCTATATCCTTAATATCTCTTAAGTCTTCAGTACCTCTTCCGTTCCCTCTGCCAAGACTTTGAACCACCCCATTTCCCAGTGTCCCAAAGTCACCTTATATTCTGATCTGCTGTCCCATGCTCCAGACCCTTTGCTGCCTTCAGGATAGAGTCCCAGGTTTCATTAGCTAGGTCCCTGCCACCCTGGTCTCAGCCACGCCACCCCATCTCCCAGTAGAACTTGCTCTCCCTTCGCCATGACCACAGAGTGCCCTGTGCTTGGTGATCACTAGTTTACTTAGTGTTGACTGCGTGTCACACACATGCTGACTGCTGCTTTTGTGCCTTTTCAACTTTAGCCCTGACAGCGCCTCTGGTAAATGGGTCCTAAACTAGCCTTCTACAGATGAGGAGAGTGAGGCTGGAAAAGGAAAGAGCCTGCCAACGCTATGTCTCTAAGGGCAAGTTGAAATCTCAGCTGGAGCCAGAAACATTCCAGAAACTTGGAGTCAAAGATCAGATTTGGATTTTAGAATCAAATCAGATTCTCTGGCAATGCAGAATGGATTCGACAGAGCCAGAAAAGCCACCGAGAGACCAGTCGGGAGGCCTGGCAGTTGCCAGGGTGGGGAAGAAGGAATGGATTTGGAGGTTTGGGAGGTGGGTTTCGTAAGGACTTGGTTTTATCCAGCAGTCCTTTCCTGGGTACTGTTTTCCTAGGCCCAGGAGGAGACAGAAAGGGGAAGTAGGACTCCTGTCCTCAAAGAGCACACCCCTCTGTGGATAAGCCGTAGGCAGGAAAGAAAATGCCTTCAGTATGGTTGATAACTCCCAGTAATTCATTAGTGTTTCAGCTCTTCCAGATTCCAGGACAGGTCATGGAAAATGTTGGAGAAAGGAAAATGATGTGACAGTCCCCCCAAAGAATTTTTATCAGTCTGCTATACTTAGTCATTGCCTTATGCGTTAATTCAAAAAATATTTATTTACCAGCCTTTCAAAACTCTCGGCTGGTATCACTGTGTGCTGGTGTTTGGCATCAGTGACCTCTATGTGGGGCAGTTGGCACTACTGGCTGTCTTCTCCTTTGTCATTACAGCCCCACCCCCCTCCCGCCCACAGTCTGGTTTGAGTTAGTCTTGATTTCTTTCAGAACATGGGCCTGTGACGGGGCTGGTTTTCTTGGCCAAATGGATAGTGGAGCGTGGATGAAGGTATGTGGTGGGAGGGTCACACGGTCCCCTGTACACGGATGTCCAGGCTGAAAGTGAGCCGCGCAGGAGGTACTTCATTGCGTCGCTGTCAGTACGTTCGGTCACAGATGACCCAGGGCCTTCAGAACACCTGGTAATTCTTCAGTCTTCTCGAGGGCAGGAACAGTATGTTACTCATCTTCGGACCCCTGTGTCCTCCCTGCTCTGCCTTCCCCCACTCAAGTCGTCCCCACCTCTGTGCGCTGCAGGTGGCGCCCAAGAAATGGAATACAGGTGTTTGTTGAACTGAATTCAACGAACGATTCTGAATGAAGTCTTTTTGAGTTACAACTGGATATCAGTCTATTCTGTGTTCTTCAGAAAGTCACATAAAGTGGCTGTGAATTCTTACTGATGTGTGTGCATTCAGTTGACAGGCGAGTCGAGTCTGAAGAGTCTGGCGACGAAGAGGGGAAGAAGCAGAGCGGCGGTATAGTGGCAGACCTCAGCGAGCACAGCCTGAAGGACGGAGAGGAGCAGGGGGAGGAAGTCCCAGAAGGTACCAGGCCGAGTTAAGAGCTTTTCACTCACTAAGGGCGGGAGGCGGGGTGGGTGCGGCCGTGTTGCACGCGATCCACCCAACACCCACCCCACGGTGGGTGTCGGGGAGGCAAGGGCGGCGGGAGGACTGCTGTGCGAGAGGGGGTTCGTTTGGCGAGCTCTCGTTCCGCTGATGCAGCGTCGGAGGCCCTCTGGGGGCTGGTGGCCGTGTGCTCTGGGGGCGGGCGCCCTCTGTGGTACTCCCTTAGTGAGCTGACTCGTGGACGGCATCCGCGGGCAGGATGCATCTCTTTGGAATTGCACTGAAGGCAAACACGACTAATGTTACTGGTGCTAGCGTGACATCTGGAGCAGGATCGGAAAATCGCGTGATTAACCGTATATTCGGAAAGCGAGATGTGAAATAAATATTTTGGCCGATGACGCTTTTGTTTCCTATCGTAGTAACGTACACTAATTTCAGAATAGCACTCTTAGTATTTTGGAGAAGTCGTTTGAGTCCTGCTTCACCATACTTCCAGGCAAGGATTGACTCCTAAGATACCTAGATGTTTGAAAAATTGTCTTAGGTGGAGACTGTCTCCATAGCCTCCTATTGTTTTAGTGATTAACAGCAACAAAATTAACTTACAGATGAGAAAAGTAAATTCTCAGTCCATAATGGGTGGTCTTTCACCCTACCAACCATGATCTTTGGTTAGAAAATAGACTTACATTGAAAAGAAGTGAGACGGGCGCCCGGGTGGCTCAGTCGGTTGAGCGTCTGACTTCGGCTCTGGTATGATCTCAGATTGTGAGTTCAAGCCCCGCGTCGGGCTCTGTGCTGACAGCTCAGAGCCCGGAGCCTGCTTCGGATTCTGTGTCTCCCTTGCTCTCTGCCCCTCGCCTGTTCGCACCCTGTCGCTCTCTCCCAAGACTACGTAAGCATTAAAAGAAAAAAGGAAGTGAGACAGAGCATAGGAGCAGACAGAAAGATGTCCAAGGTATGTTATTAGGTGAGAGTAGCAAATTTCAAAACAGTATGCACGTTAAAATTTTATTGTTAAAAATATTAGTAATATGTGAGTTTTAACATACTTAACAGAGAAAACACATCAAGTTTCAGTTGAGGGTCTCCGAACAGCAGGTGTGAGAGGGTCTTGTACTTTCTGCGTTTTCGAGATTTATATACAGTGTGTGGACTTCTAAGGTGTTGATAGTCACGTACTACCCTTATGATAAAAAGAAAACACAAATTTATAAGAAAACGAGACTAATTTTTGAAATAACATTGTGCTCTGTGCCAGTGAGGATGATTGGTAACTATGGCAACCTAATTTTAAGGCAAAAGGAGATTACCACGAAAGTATCAGCCACGTTTACTTTGGAATGCCAGAGTCGATATTCTGGAAGTGATGTGGGTGGGATAAGTACACGGGAATGATGGATGAGAGCTTTCGTTACTGTCTTAACTGAGTCACAGACGACCAAGAGAGTGGGAGCGTCGCCTGCTCTCGGCGTCTGAACACCTGGCGCTCGTGGAGAACCGGAGAGGCGGTGGGGCCCTGTCATGGGGCTTCTCTCCCTGGGTGGTGAGACCTGCTCCCTTGGCCTGCCCAAGGGCTCGTGGTGACAGAGTAGAGGGGCTGGACTTGAGCGCAGCTTGTCAAATCCAGAGTTCCTTCCTCCAGACCGCTGGCTGATCAGAAGCGCTCTGGGAATATACATTTTTATAAGTCCTTAAGAGAAACCAGGACTCACTCCCACTTGTATTTGTTTAAGTGCTAAGTTCAAATAAAACAAATTCAAACCTGTCGACTGTTACCTTTCACTTATTTTCCCTAGCTTTTTTTTTTTTTTTCCCCCCTCAAAAGATCAATACGTGGTACATTTGGGAAAACATTCTAGGCTGGCGACTGTTTCAGAGGTGAAGCTGATGTTTTGAGGGGCCTGCCCTATGTGCTGGATGGACAGACAGAAGCATTTTACGCTGTGTGAGCACCTGTCCTGAGGAGAGCCCGGGCCCGGTTTCCACCCACGGGCCCTACTCCATTGTCTGCACCTGCCCTGGACTCTCCTGGCGCCCTGCTTTGGACACTGGGTGGCCTGGACACCTGCCTTCATTGCAGCTTCCTGAGTTCATGGACACTGCATTTGTGCTGCCTTGGGCTGAGGGGTAATTTGGCTATTTCTCTTGGTTTTGCCCAACTCCTTTCACTTCGTTCCTAGGTTGGTTGATATCCTCTAAAGTTACAGCAAATGACTCTGGCTCCACTTGCCCCCTGTGCTGCTGTCTTTTCTCACGTTCTGCTCTGCCACACCCTGCACTGAGGTGACATACGCACCATCTCCCCCAGCAAGCGGGCTCGGCCTGTGGAGGACACCGCGAGGCTCTGCTTCGTCCTGCCCTCGGAGCACGCCACCGCTTTGACCGAGGGGTCTGTGCGGGCTGCGGGCTACGACCTACGACCTTTGCAATGCCCGTGATTATACAGTACCACCTATGGAGAAAACCCTTGTGGAAACACTCTTGCTTCCGGGTGCCGTGGAAGGGTAGCTCGCCATTTTGCTTAGCTGCGAAGCACTTCATAGATGTAGAAGCTGGCGTCACGGGTGAAGATTATAGAGGAAACGTGGCTGTTGTACGATTTAATTTTGGCAAAGAAAAGTTCAAAGTCAAAAAGGGTGATCGGATTGCACGGCTCATTTGTGAATGGATTTTTTTATCCAGACATGGAGGAAGTTCAGGTTTTGGATGACTCTGAAAGGAGTTCAAGACGTTTGAGTTCTACTGGGAAGAATTAAAATTTGTGCTAAGAATAGAAAATGAAAAGACATTTTTTTCCTTACAGAGTTTTTGCTAAAAGTGAAAAAAAAACTCTAGTAAATGACAAACCATAGTAAACGACATACTTTTGAACTGGCCGTTGTGGATTGTTGTGGAACAGGCACAGTTAGGAACCTGAACTCAGCCGGTGCCAGCCGGTGCTTACGCTGCTGGGTCCGGTCCGAGTGGCGTGCGCCTCTCTGCTGCCTCCAGTCAAGGGGCCACTGAGCAGCAGACGGCCCTCCGGCCTTGGTCCTTGGGAGGCCTGAGGGCTACAGCCGTGAGCCACCACAGAAGCCAGCACAGCTCTCCCACAGGGCAGAGGCGGTGGTAGGAGCCGGGCAGGACAGCACTGGGAACGACCGATTTGCGGGAGATCTGGGAGAGCGGAGGTTACACACTCCCACGGGAGCGTCACAGCCAGGCGGCCCAGTTTCTTCAACCAAAAATTGCAAGAGCAGAAAGGAACATTAGAGAAATGCCATCCAGTCACAATATATGCCCTTATTCAGATCCTAATAAAAGCAGACGGGGTGCGGGGGGGGGGGGGGGGAATGGGGGGAATCGTAAGACAATTGATGAAATCAAAGAACGACTGTTACTTTTTTAAAGCATCGAATCCTTTCAGACACGCATGCTTCTGCAGTTCAGAGGAAATGAAGAGGGCTTCTTGGGGCTCTCCTCGGGCACCAGGGTGGGCTGGCCTTCTGCTGGGCCGGGCCCCCAGTGGGGGAAAAGCGTGTTTCCCTTGTTAGGGCTCTGCGGTCCGTCTGTTGAGCTGTGCTCTGTTGTGTTTTCCTCTTGGCAGACAAGCATTTAGAGATACCAGGCCACTTTCCAAAGCAATAAAAGGCACATCCTAGCACATCTGACATGCCCAGCATGATCCATATTCAGATGGTCTGACATGTGGCCACAGACGAGAAAGGAAAGGTCAGGGAAGAGCAGGCTGCTGCCAGCTGTGCAGCTCTGGGCAGCCACCACCCCCACCCCCGTCCCCCCGCCACCGTCCTCCCTGCAAGCAGCTTCAGACTACATTTCCTTCCCTGGCAAATTCACTGGCACAGATGGAAATTTGGAGACTTTTGCCAGTCACCTAATTCGGGAAAGTCAGAATGCTTGAATGGTGACCATTATCGGAACTGTGTTAAGCCGGCCACACCATCCAGGGCCCCCGCGCCACCCATTGGCGTCTCCTCTGCACTGATTCAGCTCTGTGAGCCAGGCAGCCTGAGTCCCAGCTCCACTGACATTCGGGCTCTGAATGGGCTATTTTCCTTATTTTTTCAGAAGGACAAGAGCTGCCCGTGGATATGGAAACCATTAACCTGGACAGAGATGCAGAGGTAATGCCACCTGCTGGAGCCAGCCTCAGGGGGCATGGTGACGGACCACTCTGGCCGTCAGGGTATCTTCTATGGAGGTGCTGGTTTAGTAAGTGATTACCCCAGGCGAGGTCGTCTGAGGCCCCTTGGTTGGGTCAGATTCTTTCTGTCCTTGTTTTTAATACCCGTGACTGAAACCCATTTCTGTGTGACCAGAGGGCTGGGCAGCAGACGAAACGCCCTTGGCTCCTAAATGCCACCAGTGGGTCAGGTGATGACTTTGTAAGTCGTGGGGGTCCTGGCCATCCCGGCATCTGAAACACACTGAGCGTCAACAGCTCAGTGTGCAGGAGACCGCCAGGGAGGGCAGACTCACTGGCTGCCCTCAGCAGCTCACAGCTCCTGCCCATGGGGCTGCTGCGGGGTGAGAGAGGGGCTTTAGGTGAGAGAGGGGCTTTACGTACTGCTCATTGTTTTGTAAAACTGCTGAGGAATGTCTCACAGTGCTCCTGCATGTTGCTGTGGCCGGTCCGCTGCAGGCTCACCAACCCTTCCTTGCCCACCCCTCCGCCCGCCAGGCCGGCCTCCTTTGGTCCTAGTCCAGGACACGGGTCTTCAGGCAACTGAGCCGGATTTCTTCTTCGTTTCAGGACGTTGATCTGAACCACTACCGCATTGGGAAAATCGAGGGATTTGAGGTGCTGAAGAAAGTAAAGGTATGAGGGGCTCTGTCCTTTGTCTCCTGGGGACACACGCACCCCGGAGCCTGTCCTACCCAAGGGACACAGGCACGTGCATCACTGAGACTCGGTTCTGCAGAAGGGGCTAGCCTCTGTCCAGAACTGACATCAGCACTTGTATCCTAAGCGTGGCCGGGTTTCCAGAGGCCGATGGGCTCTTCCTGATGCCTGGCAGTGGTCCAGGGCAGGGCCTGCCTGCCGTTCAGCACACCCCAGCCTGTGTAGTCCTCAACTCATTTCAGTTAAGTTTGTTCAAATTCAGGCCCTCCAGAGGTTGGCCAATGCAATCCCTGGCCAACGACCCCCTCACCGAGGAGGTGCACTCCATGCGGGGCCTGCCTCCAGCCTCCCTTTGGGTATCTGCCCATCCTCTCCAAGGTGGGCACATTTCTAGAAAACAACAGAAGGATGAAAACCGCATTCCCTGTCCCATGGAAGGTTTGTCCTGTAACACAGTTGGCACTTCCTCGTGACCTCCCTGCTGCCTATGTCACCTGTCCTTTTTCATCCCTCAGAGTCTCTGCCTCCGTCAAAATTTAATTAAATGCATTGAAAATCTGGAGGAGTTACAGAGTCTTCGAGAGCTGGACCTTTATGACAACCAAATCAAGAAGATTGAGAATCTGGAGGCGCTAACACAGTTGGAGTGAGTCATGAGTCCAGGGGACAGCTGAGGGGTCTGTCCATTCTCCCCAGAGCTGCCCTGGGCCCCACGCTCAGTCCTGGAGGGCCACCTTTGCCACAGGGTCCCACCCAGCGCCTGTCTCCATGGGTGGCGTTGGCTTGCCCACAGTCCCAGCCTGCAGGTTAAACCTTTGATTGCGGACTCCAGGCCGGTCCATTTAGGGGCCGGCACGATTGCTGCCGTCGGGGCGCCTGGAGAGTCGGGGTGGGCCGCTGGGTGGTGCCTGGCCCACCGGGTGGGGCGGTGCCTTTAGGTTGGTTGCATTCAGAGCTCTATTCCACCTGTTCTTATGAAAAAATTAACGCTTTGCTTGTCCCAGGATTCTAGATATTTCTTTTAATCTGCTGAGGAACATTGAAGGAGTCGACAAGCTGACACGACTGAAGAAGCTCTTCCTGGTTAACAACAAAATCAGTAAAATCGAGAACATAAGCAGCTTACACCAGCTGCAGATGCTGGAGCTGGGGTCCAACCGCATCCGGGTAGGTGTGGGGTGCGGCTGGCGGTGGCAGTTTCGAGATGTGTGTTTGGCTGTGGGTTTCATATCATATGGTTTTATTTTCCAGGAGAAAAGTGCCAACTGCAGGTCAGTGTTCACAAGAGCGTGCGCTCACACCACTCGGTCTGGCCCTTCTGTGCGTGTCTCTCACTTGCTCTGCATCCAGGTCACGACCTAACCTTAGCAAAGCGTCCCTGTGACGTTCTGCCCCAGGTGAACCGGTCAGCCCCAAACACTTTGCTTTTGAGTTGCTGAGGCTGTGTTCTTTGGTGGGCCTCTCTGAGGTGACAGTGCCCCAAGCACAGCAGAGTGGTGGCCTGCGGTGACCTGACCTCCACACGGGGGCCGTAGGAGGCACATTGCACCTTCGGGTGCTTGGCCGGCCCATCCTCCCTGGACAGCCGCGTACCAGCGGAACACGCCCCATGGCAGCCTAACATCGTGCCATTTACCGGGCCCTGACTTCTGGGAGCACTGGGCAGAGCAGGCAGGAGACGCTTTGGGAAAACGGTCTGGGGTGCTATAGGAGCAGTCCTTTACCCACCTGACTCATGGGTGCTGGGCACTCCCCGTGGTGGGAGCCACAGATGGGGTCACAGAAGGACTGACATGGTGGGGGGGGGGGGAGGCTGCCAGCAGAGAAGGGGAAGGGTCACCAGGACGTGATGAGGGTACCTGCCAGCCAGAAGACCCCTCAGTCCTCACCCCACATCCCAGTGAAGCCATGCTACCGAGCCCGGGGCTTCCCGCTGGCCTTGTTGAGCAACCAAGAGCCAGTGTTTCCAAGCACTTCTTCACCTGCCTCTGTGTTGGGAGTAGCCGTGTGCCTGGCTTTGTGTCTGCGGCACACCGTGATCCATCCCACTTGGCCCTGGAGAGCTGGGCAGGATGCAAACCAAGGAGGGCCTCTTGTGACGGTTGTTAGCAGGGACATGGCCCACATATCAGAGCACCATGTTCAAAACTAAAGAGTGGCCCAGACGTCAGCCCCTTCTGTCAAGTATATCTCTGTAGAATGTTTGTAGGCGGCACGGTGGCCCAGGAGCCAGGAGCAGCTGGCAGGATCCTCCTGCTCTGTGCAGGCAGGAGCAGCTAAGGATCCATCCCCCTGGATCCTCCCCCCTCATAAGCACCCCCTAAGCCCCCCAAGTCCCGCTGTGAGGTGCAAGGGGGGATGCGGTCTGCACCCACTGCTCATTCAGTGTCTAAGGAAAAAGCTGACAGTGAACTCAGGAGGAGGGAAACCGGTCCAGGCAGTCAGTGCTTGCTATGCCTGCTCTCCGCAGGGCCCTGGAATTTACAGTGAATAGAGGAGCACAGCATGCTGGCAAGGGGGGAGGGTTGTGGAAACTGAGGTAGGGGACAGAAAGCCATGGAACAGAGGCTCCTGCTCTCAGGAATCCTGGTTGGCATCCCAAGGTCAGAGCTGCTTCTGGGGAGACCTAAGCTCTTGGAATGCATCGTAAGGAACCCTACGTGGGATGACAATAACGTATCGACTCAACTTCAGCACTGAGAGGGACTTGAGAAATGTCCTCGTCTGTGGGTTTCAAACTGTGTCCCCTGACCTTGAGCTCTGGGGGTGGGGGGCACCCAGGAGACAAGGCCTTGGACTAGCCACCTTTTCGCATTCTGTACTTTCAAGTGAGACTTCATGGGAGAATTTCCCGAGTGGATAAGTAAATTGACCCCGTCCCAGGGCTCAAGTCCAGATAGCTGTATCTCCTCGCCCGGCACCTTTCCCTCTCCAGTCTCGCTGGTCAGCCACACAGTGCTAACTGCTTCTCTGTCTTTTTCGTAGGCAATTGAAAATATTGACACGTTAACCAGTTTGGAGAGTTTGTTTTTGGGGAAGAACAAGATCACTAAACTTCAGAACCTGGACGCACTTACCAACCTGACGGTCCTCAGTATGCAGGTACTGACCCACCTTTGCTCCCATCTGGCCAAGCCCCGGCCGGCGCACCGCTGCCGAACAGCCTTCACCTTTGTCTGCCACCGCGTCCGGGATCGACGCTACTTTTACCACCAGTGAGCAACCGAAATGTTAGGTTTCAGAGACTTAGACGTACGTGTGTGTTATATGCACACACAGCACAGCTAAAAGTTCCCTCCCTGGGCGGTCTCTAGCCAAGGGGGCTTCTTGAGAAGGCTGCGTGTGCATGCTCTCAAGCCTCCCGGAGCGTCGGGCTCAGTGGTGGGAGCACTCCTTGCACACCCGCACAGAGAGCACAGGCCTGGGAGGGACTGGCAAGCACGCCCAGGTTCAGGTTCAGGCCGCCTCTTCTGCTAGAAGCGAATGAGTGGAACCGGACCCTCGAGGTGAGGTGCAGGAGGGCATTCTGGCTGCGGCAGGTCCGCCAAAACCACCTGTGCCTTTTGTGAAGCAGACGTTCTGCAGACTCTTAAAAAAAGAGGGCCTTGTACTTGAATTTGAGTTACAGTATGTCCTGAAAGAAATGATAAGTGATTTATTTTACAGCATTCGGTATATTTGACATTTTTGAATTACTGAATTAACTGGGGTAGGCCTTCCCCGGGCACACCTAAAAGAGTGAATTCCTCGCCTAAAAGCCCCCGGCCTTCACACACGCATTCTAGCCAGTGCAACAGCCTCGAAATGTTGATCTCTTTCTCTATGTGAGTTCCCACCCAGCGCACTTAAAGTGTCAGCTCCTCAAGAGGAGAGCCCTCCTTTCCTAAAAGCCGTTTTTTCCATGCCCTCCGTGCTATCCTGATGGTTGTTGCTCTCCCTGTCACAGAGCAACCGGCTGACCAAGATGGAAGGTCTGCAGAGCCTGGTGAACCTTCGAGAGCTGTACCTGAGCCACAACGGCATCGAGGTCATCGAGGGCCTGGAGAACAATGTAAGACATCCGCTGGTCCGGGGCGGTATGGGCATGGGGACCGGGCAGCCGCCAGCCTAGGCCTGGTCGGAAGAAGACTCGCTGCCTCGAGGGGCTCGTGGTAGAGACCTTCCCAAGTCTGAAAACAGAGAGCCCCGTCTTCACACTAGCACGTGCGTAAAACACACACAGTGCTCCCCCTCCCCTTGGGGGAGCACGGAGCTGTTGCTGCATGCCGTGCGCACCATACGGTCACCAGCGGCACCGCAGCCATTTGGGAAGAATTTTGGAACACAGACCCCGCGCGTTCCTAGGTGCCCCGTGCTGCAGAGGGCTGGCAGGTGCTGGCTGCCGTCTCCCCCCCTCCATTCTGGCCGCCGCACTCCGTGGCAGCAGCCTTTCGGCACTCGGGGGCCACGGGGGCCACGGGGGCCTCCAGGTCTCAGCTGCTCTGAGCTGAGCTCCTGCGCGTTTCCTGCTCCTCCCTGCTTTTCACCAGCCCTCGTGAGGCTAGGGAGGGCCTGTCCGCCTCCCACAGATGGCCCCGTTCTCACTCAGCACAGGACAGCCTTAGATGCGCTGAGCGGGGAGGCGGGCCAGCGCTGGCCCGGGCCCCTTTCAGCTGCCTGCGGGCAAGCCTGCTTTTCCTCACTGCGATACTCAAGACAAATAAAATACTTTTTCTCATTCAGTTTTACTGAGCTTTTTTTTTTTTCTGTTTTATTTTTAGCAAAGGTAACCATATTGGTCACTTTTGTTACCGTAAACACAGCGTTTCAATCTTAGTAAAGGCTCCGTTGGCCTCAGCCCCTGGGCCTGGTCACCGTTAGTAACGTTTTAGAGGGAAAACCACATTCTGAATCTCCTTTTACCAAATTTTAGACAAGGCAGAATGGGCCTCTGGTAAGTTTAGTTGTCTTCCTCCGCCTCGCAGTCAAATTCAGAGTTGACCAACCTGGCGTGTAGACGGGTGTACACTCAGGCAGCGCAGGGCGGTGGCTGGAGGCCCGGTTCCGAGACACGGGACTGTGTGCGGAGGCCATGGCGTCAGAGCTGGCAGGGTGTGCCGACCCCATGCGATGACCAGCCTGCGGGGCCCGCGATCGTGGAGAGCTGAGGGTCTCCCCAACTCCCAGGTCTCCCCAGGGTGGGGGAAGTGTGTCTACAACAGGGCCGACAGAGGGGCAGGTCCCTGGGCCAGCAGGAGAGAAGCTAGAGCTTAGAATTTTACCAGCGGGAGTGGGCACCGTGGTCAGGGTTGAACTCCAGATCATTCTTGGGCCTCTGCAACAAAACAGAAAAAAAACAAAAACGGTTGTGGTTTTGAAGGTAATTATGTAATTAGAATATTTATCAAGGTCCAGTATGACAGTCTGCTCGGGCTTCATTCAGTTGGAGATCAAATACTCGTCTGTATTTTCTCTCTCAGTTTATCTGGAAGTTATTTTTGTTGTGGGAAGTGAAGAATTGATGTTTTCCCAAATGTTTTTCCCAAATGGCAAATCCCCCGTCCCAGCACCACAGACGCCTTGCCCAGCATTCGGGCGCTCCCCGACCTCTGTGTCTGCTCCTGAGCGCTGGGTTTTCGGGCGCTGGCGACCTCGCACCCGCTGCTCTCTGGCGCTGTGACCGCGGCACTGTGTGTGGCCCCATGTGCTGTGCTCGCTCCCACCCTGCCCGGTTCCTCTCTTTATTTTTTTAAGTAGCTCTTACTGGTTTGCTTTTAGATGAGCTTTCAAAACACTGTCCAGCTCCCCAGAAAAAACAAGACAGTGTCGAGCACATAGCTGAGTCCCTGCGCCAGTGCTGTGCACCGTGATGCCCCTGGTGCTACGGCCTTGGACGGGGCCCACGCCGTCATCGGCCTGTCGTGTGTCTCCTCGTGTGCACCCCGTGACACCGAGCACTGCAGGATGGGGTCAGAGAGCCAGAGACCACCGCCATGGAGGACCCGGCCCTCTTCTGCCGAGTTCTCCTAAGTCCCCGCTTGCTGCGGTCCCACCGACCGCCCCCCAGCTCCCATAGGCAGGAGCCTCCTGGCACACTGCAGTCGCGTGGCAGTCTGAGCACACACGACGTGCCCAACACAAGCTACTCAGAGGAGCTGCTCATCTGCGTGCCCGTGCCCAGCTTGCATGTGACCTGATGTGGCACCATGTAGCTTCCTGGAAACTGACTGGCCAGTGCTCTTACGGGGTGACGTGGGTGCGGGATGGGTGGCGGGCCCTCGAGGAACCCGAGACCAGGACCAGAGCGCTTCTGAGTCAGCACCGCCGCTGGCTGGGGGCTTCTGTGTGTGTTCGTGGATTTCTTTTTCTTTTATTGAGACGGTTTTTAACCTTCCCTTAAAACTTGGGAGGACCAGGACTCAGAATCCCATGAATACAGTAGAAAATGTAGGAAGGAATCCACAGTGAGAAATGGGCAGACGAGAAGGGAATGGACTTCTTTGGGCGGCTGTGAACCAACTTCTAAATGTTTCCTTTTTGATTTTAGAAAAACTTCGCCAACTGGTTTGATTCAACATACTTCAGCAAGCGGCGGGAGCTTTAACAGACTTCGTTTTTACTACAATGTTATTCAACTCTGTTAAATCTTTAAACCCTGAACTTTAAAAAAATGTTACTCAGGCTTAGCTCATATGCGTTAGAAAAACCGTATCTGCTGGGCATTCTTCGGATAGGGGGTTGTGGGGTACGCGCTAAAGCAGATGTTGTTAGAAACAAAAATACTGTTCTGAGGATTCCTTTTGATATATCGTGCGTGTCCTCAACAGAAACTAAATAAGTGTTGCTACAGTGGTTACCCCTTCTTCGGGGCCCACACCAGATGCCCCCATGCGGCCTCCCAGAGCCCCAGGCCTCCCCTGCTTCTAGGGAGGTGTCACTCTGCCCTTCCTAGGACTACACAGCCCACTGGGACACCGATCCTTGTAGACGGGGATCTGGGAGCCTGTGGTGGAGACTGTCAGATGCCAGTGTTAACGGGGGCGCTGCCGAGGTGGTGGTGAGGGTCTGTGTGCGAGTAGCACGGGTGGGCCGCAGGGAGTGGCGGGTGACCCCGTCCTGATAGCCTGCTCCTGTTCCTTGAGGGTAGGGAGGGTGGCTCGCCCCACAGCCGTGAGCACGGCGCCCGACGGCATGTGTGTGGTCACACGGTCATTATTGAACTGAGGTAATCCAGGAACAATCTTATTTCCTTATTTTAGAACAAACTCACGATGTTGGACATTGCATCAAACAGAATCAAAAAGATTGAAAACGTCAGCCATCTGACAGAGCTGCAGGAATTCTGGGTAAGTGGAATGACCGCCGGGATTGGTTCTGCCTCCGCTGAAGTGGCGCCACCGAGCGTAGCACTGAGTGCGTGCGGAGCGCCAGCCCCGGGCGCCTCCTATGCAGTGAGGTGGGGGGCGCTGTCGCAGAGTTTACTCTTGGCTGTGTGCGCCGGCATCACCCAGGAGCGGAACTCGGGCCCCACGTCATCCCAGACGCACAGACGCGGGCTGTAGCGGCATCCGCGTTTTCACAGATTCTGGGGATCGCAGCGCACAAGAAGATGTGAGAGGCCCGGGTCTGTAGGGTGAGAGTTGCCTGTGACCGAGAGCTTTCCAGATCCGGCCCGGGAGCTAGTGCGTTCAGTGCAGATAGACCGCAGCAGCAAAGAAGGAGAAGCCGGAAGGCTCTCTGCACTCGGTCCTCCCGGGCTCTGCCTCGTGTTTTCTGAGGCTAACAGGTGTGGGTTGGGGAGTGGTATCCCAGAGCCGGGAGGAAGAAGTAGGAAGAGAAGCAGCACGTCGCAGGTCCTAACTTCTTGACTCCTCTAAAGCGTTGCACGACGGTCACCGAGCTGAGGGCCACAGTGTCGGGCTCTGTGGCATGCTCTCCTGACGTGTGTGCGCTGCCTGTCCCCGGGCTGGAGGCCCGTGCACGGATCGTGGCACACGTTTCACCCTGAGATCCTTTGAAGCGAGCGTTGTCCTGGGTGTGCTCAGCTGACCAGGCTGTGCGTGGAGTCTGAGACATGACTCTTCCTTCCATAGCCGTGCTGCTGACCCTGCTTACGTCATCTTAAAAACTCCTCCAGGCTCCAGGTAGCCTGCTGTGAAAACGAACTTTGCCCCTTACCGATAGCGCTGGGTCTTGGGTCGTGTCAGGTTGTGGTGCCAGAGCAAATCTGGGGAGACCAGAACCAGAAGTAGAAAGGTGGGAAAAGGGTGTCAGGCTGGAGGCACCGGTGAGCTGCCACGAGCCTGGTGGGTCTAGCGTGCAGCCCACCCCCGAAGGAAAGTGAGGCTGCGGATAGGCTGGTTGGATCAGAGCAAAGAGTTTTGGCTCTGGAGAGGTGGGGGAACCACACAGAGAAACCAAACAACCAAACGAGTCCAGTGGCACGGGACCTGGGTGACAGGGAAAGGGCTCCTGGCAGAACATTTCAGGAGGCTTGGGAAACCAGCTGATACTGAAGCAGTGTTTCTGAGATGTGTGATTGCTTCTACATGCCCTGCCAAGGGACAAGAGCATGGGACATGGGGTGCTGAGACCACAGGTAGAGGCCAGCTGGGCACCCTGGCCATCGGGAAGGCAGGCAGGCAGGCTGGCACTTGCCGGAAGGTGGGTAGTGCCCTGCCCTGTAACACACAAAGCAGATGAAGACAGTCAAATGAGGCAGAGCCTACAGTGCTTGATGGTGCCCAGACTGCTTCCTCTTCTGATCTGCTGATCATAGCAACCCTGCGAAGCAGGCGGTATTATGCCATTTTACCACTGAGGAATTGCATTTCAGGAAGGGAGGTTGCAAACTGGGAGCTCTCAAACTCTTCTGTGCTCCTATCACATGTAGGGTTTGCTTAGCTATGAGCTGGTCTCTGAGAGAGAAATAGGAAGCCAGGCTTAATAAAATTTTAATCACCCGAATCCTATGTTTATTGATGTTCTGCTTGTCCTGCCAGTTACTGAGAGAAGGATGTTGGAATATCCCAAACATAACCGTGGGTTTGCTTTCTCCGTTCAGTTCCCCAGCTTTTGCTCCTTGTATCTTTAAGGTTTTTATTGGTTGCATACACATTTAGGATTATAGTGTCTTCTTGAGGCATTGTCTTTTCATCATATGGAATGTCCCTTTTCCGCGCTGCCCTCTTTGTTCTTGTCCTGAATTCTACCTCTCCGTGTTAATCTGGCCGTTCTATCTTTCTCCTGTTACTGTTTCCATGGGTCTCTTTCTCCATCCGTTTACTCAACCTCTGTCTTCATGATAGGTAAAATACGTCTCTCGTAGACAGCACATCGGTTTTGCTTTTTTATCCAGTCTGACCGTCTCTGCCTTTTAAGGGCAGTATTTACCCTGCTCACGTTTAGTACAATTACATTCACTTCCACTTTGTGCAATGGTTGGGTTTAGGTCTGCCAGCTTGCTATTCGGTTTTTATTTGTCCCCTGTGTTCTTTGTTCCTTTTTTTCTCTTTTCTTGCCTTCTTTTCGGATTAGAAAAACATTGTTTTTGGTAGTCTATTTTATTTTCACTATTGACGTAATTTGCTTATATCTGTATGCTGTATTTTAGGAATCACAAAATATATCTTCAATTTATCACAGTCTGCCTTCAAATGATATATCACGTCACAAATAATGTGAGTCCCTTACAGGAGTGTGCTTCCATTCCTCTCCAACAGCTGACATTGTCCTGTGTTTTACTTTTCATAGATTTAAGCCTTTTTGTAGATTTAAGATCAGTTATCTTTTAAGGAAATTTAATAACAAAATCCACTTATTTTACCATTTCTGGCATTTTTTAATTATTTTATGTGGTTTCCATTGTGCCATTTCCCTTCCACCTGAAGAATTTTAATAATTTTTTATTGTGCAGCCTGTTGTAAACCAATTGTTTCAGCTTTGATTTGTCTGGAAAAGTCTCTTTATTTTGCTTTCATTTTTGAAGTATGGGATTACAGCTCTACAATTCTAGTTTGCCAGTTTGGGGGGTTTGTCTACAGCACTTCATACGTGTTTCCATTGTGCTCCGGCCTGCACTGTTCCTGATGAGAAATTGTTAGTCATTTTCGCCCCTTCTGTGTGACATGTCTCTCTCCCTCCAGCTGCTTTTTTTTAATATATAATTTTTTTAATGTTTATTTTTGAGAGAGACAGCGTGAGTGGGGGAGGGGCAGAGAGAGAGAGGGAGACACAGAATCCGAAGCAGGCTTCAGGCTCCGAGCTGTCAGCACAGAGCCCGATATGGGGCTTAAACCCACGAACCATGAGATCATAACCTGAGCTGAAGTCGGATGTTCAACCGACTGAGCCCCCCAGGCACCCCTGTCTCTCTCCAGCTGCTTATTTATGTTCTATCGTCACTTCTGTTTCTTGCAACTTGAAGGTCACGTGCTGTTGAGCTTTTGGGATCTGTGAATTTATAGTTTTCAAAATCAGATGCAGCAAACTTCTGAAAATAATTTCCTCCAAAATTTATTCTGCTCCCCTTCCCCCAGTTTCTTCCTAAAACTCCAATTATGCATATGTTGTCCAGTGCTTGGTCACTGGGTCACTGGCTTTTATGTTGTGTGCTCGCGTTTGTATGATTTCTGTTCCTATGTCTGTAAGGTCATGATCGTCTGCAATGTTCATATGCTGTTAAGCTCTTAGAGTCAGTTTTTTAGCTCAGATGTTATATTTTTCAACTCTAAAAAAAAGTTTGGTTCTCTTTTTATAGATTCTGTTTCTCTCCTTAATGTTTGTGTTTCCCTTGAAGCCTTCCTTTTTCACATGGCTAGTAATTTTTGTATTAGGTGCTGGCCATTAGGATGTTAAGTTATTGGGGCACCTGGCTGGCTCAGTCAGTAGAGCATGCAATTCTTGGTCTCAGGGCTGTGAGTTCAAGCCCCACACTAGGTATAGAGATTACTTAAAAATAAAATCTTTTTTTAAAAAGATGTGAAGTTATTGACTCTGGATTTTTTTTTTTTTTTTTTTTTTTTTTTTTTTTTTTTTTTTTTTTTTTTTTTTTTTTTTTTTTGGCTTTCCTTTAAAGTGTATTGGCCTGTATATCTGGCAGACAGTGAACCTGATCCTTTTGAGGCTCACTTTCAGCTTTATCAGCGTGAATCTACGAAGCCTGTCCTCTAAGGCTACTCTGCTCTGTTTCTAGGCTGTGACCCTTCTTGGGTCTCTAGTGAATGCCCTGGGCATTTAACGAGGTCTCTGCCTCTGGTTGGTGACGGCACAAACATGTCCTTTCTGTGCATGAGCTCTGGCCTTGCCCAGTTCATTGCGTCTGGCGCCTCATGGCTTCTATGCTGTGGCCAGTCCTGTAATTTCACGCCACCATCCACACTCGGTTGTCAGTCCAAGATTCAAGGGGACACTGGGTGCCCTTCTGGAGCTTTTTTCCTATACAGCTCACTCCTCTCCAGAAATCCCAGCTGCCTCTGCCTTCCCAAACCAGATTCACTGTCTCAACTCAGTGTGGCCTCCAGGCTCTACTTGGGTTCCCCTGTGGTCCACAGCGTGCCTGCAGACAGAAGGCCAGATGCACACAGAGCTCACCTCCCTCGTTTCCCTGCTCTCTGGAGTCACTGTCCTGTGTCACCTGTTGTCCAGTGTATGCGAACAGCAGTTTCACGTTACTTGTCCTGTCTTCCAGTTTACGACAGAAAAGTGGAGTCCCGCTCCAGTCCTTCCCTCGCTTGAAGTGGAGGTCCTGTGACTTCATGTAATTTTTCACTTTTCTCTCTCACTCCTCCACGGCACACCGTGAGCTTCGCGGGGCAGAGGAGTCTCTCTGTTTTGCTCAGTCTTGCCTCACCAACCCCTAGAACAGTGCCTGGCACACGCTCGGTTGAATGAGAGGCAGGAATTTAGGAGAGGAAGCTTGGGTAGCTGGGTGGAGACCAGCTGTGGATAACATTGAAAATGACCCCGTGCAGGTACGTGAGCTGAGGGTTACTGTATTAAAAACGGCTCCTAGAGGGGCGCCATTTGAAAACGGGAGGTGGGGGACAGAGCACGAATAGGCATGTCACAGAATAAGAAGTAACAGTTGCTCGTAGATACATAAAGCGTTTCCTACTTATTAATTTTTAGAATACACTGAAACAGTGAGATGTGGTGTTTTGATGGTCAGGTTGACAAAGCCTTTGCTAGAATGAGGCGTGCGTTGTGGCAAGCACTCCCTTGGGCGCCGGCAGGACTCTGGTGGACACATGTTCTGTGGGGCATTCAGAGCCTTGGAACTTTCACATCTAAGACCTAACAAAATGATGAGAAAGTCAAAGATTATGTACAAAAATACATAGACATCAGGATCTGGGTTTGTTGTTTTTTTTACAGTGGAAATAGCTTTGTTGTATTTTCTAACGATAAAAGTATTTGTGTTCGTTGTAAAAAAGAAAAAGATCAGATTACAAAGAAGAACGAGAAATCTGTTTTTTCCTTGGTTTTCAGCGTTTAGTGTCAGTTTAGAAAAGGTCATAAACTCAAAACTTATAAAAACAATTGTCCAGATTTTCTTCTGAAACTTTAAATTTGTATCATTCATATGTTCTCTCCAACTTAGGGAATAATAAATTATGATATGGCCACATGATGAAATATTATGCTACTATAAAGCAAGGCTTTCAAATGACGTTTGTAAAGGGGATTTAATTCCAGGAAAATGCCCATAATGTTGATGGGAAAAAAGGAAGGGGCCAAGTATTTGGGGGTAGATCCGGGTGTTGGTGAACTCAGTACACGTGGACGCTCGCACACAGAGAAAGGCCAGAGGAACGTGTGTAGAAACGAGAAACCCTGCTCTCTGGATTGCACACATACAGCGGTTTCCTTTTTCTCTTTCTACTCTGCGGTTCCTCCAAGTTTTCCATGGTGAGCACTTACGTCTCTCGTGATTGAAAACCAAAGCATGGAAAAGTACATTCGAAGAGAGCAGAGGTGAAGCTGACGCCAGTGCCTCCCGCCAAGATAGGCTCTGTGGCTCACAGAGAAGGCCGAAGAAGACAGAACAGAACATTAACAGCGGTCTTCCTTTTGTGGCGAGACCGCGCATGATTTTTATCTTTTTCTTTTCCTCCCTTGCTGTATTTCCCACTCCTCGGCAATGAACATTTTTATCTTGGGAAGAAAAAGAGAAGGAGGTGTATTTCCACGCATGCTTGTCAGCAGGGGCCGAGCAGGTGAGCCACATGGCCGCCTTGTGTGCTCCATACTGGCGGGAGTGCAGGGGCCAGTGGAGGCCAGCGGAGGCCGAGACCCTTCTCCTGCTGCCCCACAGGTGACTGAGGCCACGTGAGCAGACCTGGCAGGTCGCGGCGGGGTGAGAAAGAAGGGAGTGAGTTCCAAGTGAAACATCGATGGTGAGTCAGCAGAAACTGGTCACCAGCTGAGGGAAAGGCGAAGGTCATGGGCAGGGAGATGTGTGGGGCCGAGCAAGAAGGCAGCAGTTGAGCTGGGAGCTGTCTAGACAGCCTCCCCTTCACCAGATCATCCCGGCTCCCAGAAGTCGGCGTGGACGAGCCCAGATACATAGCGTGCTGCGCAGAAGTTAGTGCGTGCGTGTGTAAAGTGTATAAATAAGAGCGGGTACACGTGTCCCTCCTTTCTGCAGAGAGAAACCCCAGAAGCATCAACCTGCAGAAACGGTCGCCCGTGGGGCCCGAGGGGAAGGTGGAGGGTGTAACAGCAGACCGTGTCTTCTCCAAACACATCATTTTGCAGAGTTTTGGTTTTTGAAAATGCTTTATGCATTTTTTTAAACATTTTTAATTTACAATTCTAAGTGGACTGAAACGACTCAATATTTCAAATTCCTACAATAATGACACAGAAGACAGTGACGCAGGAAAGAGTTCTCTGACCATACGGCCTTTGGGAGCTGCATCCTAAGCACAGAGAGAACTCCTAAAGGATCTTGAATGTCCCTTGGTGGTTTTATTAGTGATAATATTGGTGTTATGATTTTGAAACTATTTTAAATATGTTACAGGATAAATATACTAACGTGAGTAGGATCCTTCCGAATACTCCACATACAAGAAAATAGGCACAAATACAAAGTCACACTAGTGTGGCCTGTCGTGTTGGGTTTGGATCTGGGGCCAGGTTTAGGCATGGAGGAAAGGCCGTCAGTCTTCCCATCTCGCACAAACAGCTGTCACATGGGCAGGCATAGGCAGTAGCTGTTTCCAGGCCATGGGCTCGGGGCGACCACCGTGTCCACACCGCGGCCCTCAGCCAAGCGTGCTCGCCACACACAGGTGGGCCCAGACACAGAGCTGCGGTTTCCCCAAGCAAAGGAAGCAGAAATCGGAGCTTGGGTTCCTGGGGCTGAAATTTTCAGGGCAGGCTCGCAGCGGGGCGATGGCCACACGGAGACAAAGCCAGAGAAATCAGCCTGAGGATCCCTCAGCCGAAGAATAAGCTGCACATGGGCAGCAGGCCTGGCAGAGGACAGCTGAGGACGTCGGGCCGGGCGGAGATTCCGGATGCCACGCAGCGTGTTGGAGGCACCGCGTTCCAACCTGCCAGGGCCGGACGGCTGGCCCGACACCCCAGAAAGCGCATCGACAGCCCAGCACAGCCACACGTGAGAGGCACATACGGCACTCTCCCGGAGCCTGCGGCCAGGCCTTCACGGGACCAGGAGGCTTCGCAGAACACCGCTCTTTAGAGGAGGACAGCAAAACGCAGGCTGCAAGAAGTGTGGCATCCACAGCAGCCAGTGTGCAGAGAGGCAGGAAAGTGCCACCCAGAACAAGGAGAAAACATCCATGGAAACCACAGGAGATGACCGATGATGTGTCCCCCTCACTGAGGTCCTGGCATTCGTGCCCACGTGACCCCTGCCCACAAGTGTGTGTGGGCCTTACCGACTCATTTCCAACAAAACATGGCAGAGGCCACAGGAGCTCACCCCTGTGCTTGGGCTATGAAGAGGCTGCCCTCGGTCCCAGGGACTCTGTCTTGCTCTCCCTCTTGAATCCGTACCTGAATACGAAGTAACAGACACCTCTTCTGACGCCAGCAGCACACAAGGCACACATCCCCTTTCTTGAAATGCCCTACAGATTGTCCACAAATAGGCGATTGTGATATTCTACCAGTGATTTACAAGATGTACTTTGAGAATTCTTCCACACCGCTGTTTGTAAGATGTCACTGAGTTTAGGGGAAATTAAATGTAAATCTTCCATATAAATATCAGCCACAAAAAACCATCGTAATGGGAAATACATCCTGTGAAGTTAGGGTCTCAAAAACCACACGCAGTCTGCTGGGAAGATGTCGAGCAGGGAGACTGTCAAAAGCAGAATTCCAGTCGTGGACTCAGGCCACCTCATCCCTGGATGCTAAAATCACTGAAGAGCTGGATGTCTGCCGTGTGTCGCCCCACGTAGAATTTGCTAACTGCAAAGGGCAACTTCATCCATAGGACCAAATTTACCGTCCCTGACAGCAACAGCCTGATGCTGTGTCCCCCCGCCCCCCGTGTGAGTCATCTATAAAGCATACTTGCCAAAAATGTTTATTTGCTCTAACCAAGCATTCAGACCTAACTTTGAGTTTACAGGAAACACGGGGGCTAGAAGAACATGCTAGATGACACCAAAAGAGAGCCAGAGGGTACATCCGAATGAGGGGCATTCCACAGGAAAGTTAACTGAGTTTCTTCACAAAGTCAATTTCATTTAACAGAAGAAAATAAAATGTGAGTAGAAGGTGGGAAATGTTCTAGAGTAAGAGACCTCGTACCTTCTGGGGAGATACTCTCTAAGGGTCGCACCCCACCCTGTTCCTTTACGCCCCGGTTGTAAAGAACATAACGGGGGACAGGAGGTGCCGTGTTTTCCCTCAGTGAGTATAACATCTTTGCCCCGGCCTGGGCTCAGGAGACTCTGAACTGTGTGTGGAAACAATACAAGGGAATGGTTTTGCGCTCCATTTTGGAAACATGAAGATAAGACTCTAAAAGTTATCTGTATCCAAGACATCATTCCAGTGTTCCAGTGGGGAGGAGTGAAATCTCCAGTTCCGCACTGATGGGATCCTGGAGGAAATTGCCCGGAGGCCGACTGGATCACCCGAAATGCTGGAATCTGGACTTTATAGAGATAGTCTCCCTCCCAGAACTGGCGGCATGCTGGTGTCCGCGGGCACCGTGACGTGCAGGACGGCAAGCGTGCGGTGGGCAGATAGGAGAAAACGTGTATTTTGAACCAGAAGAGGACCGGGCGCTGTGCGGCCGCCTGTGCCAGAGCTGACAGCCTGAGTCCACCACTGTGATGTTATGAAAAGGTTTTTAAGCAATGTTGCAAAAAACCTTCTTTCTTCCAAAGAATGCTGTACTGCTACTTTTATTTTGCTGTGTTAAGGTCAAAGCGTAGGTACGTGTGTGCACCGTTTCAGTGGCTGTCCACTTTGGTGGTGGATGGACTGCTTCCTCGGCACTTCGAATCGTGCCCACTTTGCATTTGGCCGTGTGAGCGGCTCACAGGTGGGTAGATTTATGCTTCATCGAATAACACTTGAGAATGCGTCCTGAAGGAGCTGTTCTCCAGCGTCCCCTCCAGGGGATGCACCACTCAGGCCGACGGCAGAGCGCCTTCTCAGCGCCCGGGCCCTCTTGCAGGTTTCCGTCCCTTCGCGGGGCCAAGACCTGGGTTTTGGAAACCTAGACTTTCCGAAGCAGGTGGCACCCTCGGCCCACAAGAAGTCATGTGAAAAGAGGGTTCCTCGCCCAAGGAGGTCTGGGAGTGCGCGGGCTCACGGGGAATTAGTGCAGACGTTCTGGCCGTGGCCGCTGAGCGGGTAGCGGACTGGCCTCCAGCCATGAGCAAGTACAAGATGTGGTTTGGCTCTACCCGGGCAGAGCACGAGGCTGTGGCCCTGGGGAGGCGTGGCAACTGTGGAGCGAAGAACAGAACCCGCGGTCAAAGTTTATGGCAAGACAAGGCATGAGGCACTGCAGAGGGGGTAGCCGTGCAGAGAAGGGGCCCAGCACACCGTGGCCGAGGCCCGAGCCGTCTGGGCCCAAGGCCGCCCCACTCAAGGCTCACGCGGTAGCAATGCCGGGGTGCGGTGCCCACGTAGAGAGAGCTTGCCGACACCCTCAGCATCCAGGCTGGACTCCACAGAGGCCCTTCCTGACGGAAGGACCCCAGGCTCAGATTCACCCTACCGCAGACCCACCCTAAATAAAGCCTAAACCAAGCTCAAACTATCTCCAGAGGTGGAGTTTGAAGGTTGGTCCCACCGAGTCAGGGGGACCCTGACAAAGGGTGAAACCAGGTTCACTCAGGGCGTGCTGATCAGCTGGTATTAGAACAAAAAATCCATTCTCTTCAAAGAATCCAGTGTCGATAGCACGTTATCCACAATGTCTAGCGTTTGGTCTAAAATCACAGATCTGTAAATAGGAAAATATGATCTGTGCTTAAAAAGAAGTTGTCATAAGAAACCAAACGCTTGGTGCCAATTAATCTCTGGGCCTGGAGGGGGGTTGTGGTGTCTTGTTCTCATGCCCACCTCCGGACGGTTCTTCCTCCTCCCTGAAGACCTCCCACCACGCAGCCTGGTGTGCTCACTCCACCCCGGGGGCCTCACCCCTCCCTTCCTTGAAGATGTCGGGACTCACTCCCACCCAGCACTGCCCCTGCCACGCGCGGTCCTTGCTGCTCTCCGAGTCCGTGTAGGTGTCCCAGGGGCCTGGCGCCTCCTCACCCCCCCGAAAGTCACGGTTGCTGACACCCCCCCTGACGGACCCCGAGCCCTGTGGTTGCCACTCCACGCGGTCCGCTCCATCCGCCAGCATTCCCATCTGCTTGCTGCCCCATCGAGACCATCACCAGGGACCCCGGCCCCCTCTCCGTCTCTCGCCTTCTTGGGTGCTCACCCCCGCACCACTCCTACATCAGGAGGCTGCTATCGTCACCCCCTTCGGCTCGACCGGCTCACCCTGCAGAAGGTGTTAACTTCGCCTTGGCTGAGCCCACCATGCTCCCCACGGTGCCTTCCTGCCTTTTGAGCCAAGCTTAGCCCATCTTCTCCGGGTCAGCTTCCTCCGCCCTCGCCGGACATCCTTGCGTGGAGAGAACCTCACTCTCAGCCCCCCATCACGGCGGGTGTAGGCGGTTCTCTGCGGCCACCTCCTCTTCGTTCAAGGACGCCCACCAGTGACGCCCCTGCCCCAGCCCATAAAAGCGTTTCCACCCGTGCACAGACGGGCTGCAGCCTCTCCTGTCCTGAAGGCTGCCCTCTCTCCTTGACCATGACCCCCTCCCCCCCCCACCCCCCTCCGCCATCCCTGCCCTCCTTTGCAGGCAGCCTGCTCAGGAGACCTCTCGTCTGGCTGGCTTGTCACTCACCTCCACCCTCCACTCTGGGACTCGCTCAGCAGCAAGCTCTCCCCGTGGCCTAGGACGGGCACGCACCCCCAGCCACGGTGTGGCCCGCCAGCCAAGATGGTCTAGCGGTCGGGGCCTGTGCTACACCTGGCGTGTTGGAAGCTTCCCTCCACCAGCAGACACGTGGCTGGATTCAGTGTCCCTCGCACCCCTCACTCTACGCCGGAGTGCCTGCCCGGGGTCCAGTCTTGGGCCTTCTCTCTGCCTAATGAGCCTCTCCAGTCCAAGTACCCCCGTCTGCTCCCAGCACCCACATTTATATTCCCAGCCCGGGTCTGTCCTGGGCTCCGGATTTGCAGCAACAACTGTGTGCCCAGCGCAGGACGTCGTTGGCTGACTACCCACCCCCAAACCCAGCAGCACGTCCTGAGCCCGTGAGCCTCCCTCCCCAAGCTGTCCTTCCTCCATTTTGTTCAACAGCCTCCCAGTTCTTCGGGCCAAAGATCTCAGAATCTTCCTTTGTTTCTCCTTATCTTTTACACATCACATGCAAGACGACGCCTTCCCTCCCCCTTCTACCCAGAATCCAGCCTCTCTGCACCTCTGCCATCAACACCGTGCCACAAAGCCACCATCATCCCTGACCGGCACCATTAACACCACTTCCTAACGTGCAGCACTCTCCACACGACCATGACCAGATTCAAGTCCACAACCCTTCCAGGGCCGCCATCTCAGTCCTTCAGAGTCCCCACCGCCACCCCCATGTCATGTCGCTGCTGAACCCCAGCTCCTAGAACAGAGCCTGGTACGTGGGAGGTTCCCACGCGTTCGCCCAGATGCTGAGCCGCTGTGTCAGTGTTTCAGACCCGAAGGCAAGGCAGTGTCCCAGAATTCCATGCCGACTAACGCGCTCTTGGCTCGCAGCGCTTGAACTCCCCTGGCGCTCCTGCGGAGGGGCCACAGGTGGGTTCCTGGAAAGGCTCCGCCTCCTTCCCATTGCGTGCGTGTGGGTCGCTTCTCTGTATGCAGAGGTGAAGATGAAAGGGGCCACGCTGTCGCCTCCACCCACCCCGGCTCCCGCTGCAGGTTCACAGAGGACGGACCTGCCCCTGTCCTTCGGGAGGAGCGCACCTGCCCTCGGCCTGTGTGCGCTTGGAACTGGGGGCGGGGGGGGGGGGGGGTCAGACCAGCAGGCCGTGAGGCTGGTGTGGCACCCCCCTGTTCGTGATGCCTACGCTCCCAGCGGCTTTCCGGCTTGTGCCTCGCTTAAACTTGGTCATCGGGGGCACCCGGCTGGCTCAGTCGGTGGAGCATGCGACTCTTGACCTTGGGGTCATGAGTGTGAGCCCCACATGGGCTGCAGAGATCACTTAAATAAAAATAAAACTTTAAAGTTCCTGTCATCCCAAACCCTCCAATGATCTGCTGGAGTCGGGTTGCCCTGCTTGTCAGAGCCAGCTGTGCCTCACCCCGACGCCGTGGTCTGGGACGTGGCATGGGTAGCATGAGATCGGCCACGGCGGGGTGTTTACACCACAGAATCCGGCAGACAGTACCAATCGGGGCTCTTTGAAATCTCTTGGAGCTGGTTGCTGAGGGCGCCTGCAGGACCGCCCGGCCTACGCCCTGGCCTCCGCACCCCCCGGGGCGGATGGCTGTATCTAGCCTTCAGAGACTGTCCCGCCATCTGTGTTCACGTGGTCCTCTGCCAGATTCTTGGGGAACTGGCAGAAGCCAGGGTGGCTCACCCTCTGAGCCTCCTGTCTCGCCCCCCACGGAGGAGCCACCACCATCCACAGGACAGGTGTGGACTGAGCGCCATGAGCACATGCTGTGACGGGCACTCTAAATCCAGAGGCCCACCATGCCCTCGTCTTGACGGTGGTTCAAAGAGAGAATTCTCCCTGGCTCTGGTGGGTCCTGTCCAGGTGGGCCTTGGCAGGATCGGGAGGGTGAAATCTAACCTGCTTTGAGCCTGTAACTCAGACTTCTGAGCCCCTCCTCCAGGTTCATATCCTGGGGCCATCATGTCAGCCATGTAAGGTGAGCGGTGGCAGGGCATTTACGTCACAGACCCCAGCAAGGGGCATCCCAGTGGGACAAGCCAGAGGCAACTTCGGGGACAGATGGACGTTTAGTCAGCGTGGCTGCTGCCCTGCTGACCATGTCACAGGCAGAGCGTGCCGTCAGGCCGTGGGGATGACTGAATGGGTCTGAAACAGAAACCGAACCTACTGTGACACGTTGCCAGGAGATGGGGCGGGGTTGTCCTCGGTGTTGCTCTGATCGCTTCTCCGCTGATCTTAACTTGGATTAGCCCCTTTCGTGGTGATGTGGCCCAAGTCCTGGGCATGAGCAAGAGCATTTCCCTTGGGACACTGCTGGAAGGTGGCCGAGTGGTACCGAGCGGTGACAGGGTTCCATGAGGGCACCAGGAAGACTTAATACCAAGTCACACTGTCTTCAGAGTGGGGAGGACGGGAGCGCGTCTGTGGCCTCGTGCCCAGGTGTGGGGGTGGGAGGCTCGGGCCCTTCAGTCCTACAAGCTTTTCTAACGCACTTGTGTGTGTGTGTGTGTGTGTCCTCCAGATGAACGACAATCTCCTCGAGAGCTGGAGCGACCTCGACGAGCTGAAGGCGGCCAAGAGCCTGGAGACGGTGTACCTGGAGCGGAACCCCCTGCAGAAGGACCCCCAGTACAGGCGGAAGATCATGCTGGCCCTGCCCACCGTGCGGCAGATCGATGCCACCTTCGTCCGGTTCTGAGTCCTCCCGGCTCCTCGCCCGGGCCCTCTCTTCACAAGAACTTCCCAGCCACGGTTTTTATCCGCCCGTTGCTCCTCGAGCCGTCACTCTCAACAGTCACAAACCCAATGGCAATAAAAAGGCACTGAGTGATAACCGCCGTGTGTGACGCCCGCGCCGCTCCGGGACGCCGCCACGCGGTGTTCTGGTTAGACGGTCATGGTCCCACCTGTGGTGTTCCCGCCACGTCCGTCTCCTCCTTCCTCTCCGGGAGGTCTCGGCCCTCCTGAGAAGGGCGGGCCGGTGGGTATGAGGGCGCTGCCCAGGGTGGGGGCACTCGGTGGCCGGCCTGGCCGCCAAAGCTCTTTGGTCTTAGACACCAGGCGATGCCTCAGTTTTTCTAATTGCATGTATTTAAAAAACAAAACTGGGCACAGGATGGCTCAGCCCTGCGTGCTGCGACCCTCCCGGCTCCTAGATGGTCGCAGCCACGCACCGGGCCCCTGCTGACCGCTGCCTGGGCTGGCCCTGCCGACCCAACCTCAGCTCTTCGGGGCCCGGACCGCCCGCAAGAGGAGACGCTTCCCACGTGCACGGCTGCCCGTGCCGCTGGCAGTGCGGACCCGCCCAAGTCTCTGTTCAAGACTTTCTCCAAAGAGCCCACCTCCTGGCAGATTCTGACATCACTTCCCGGTCTTTCCCCGTCATGTTGGCTTGTTTCTTAGAACATTTACGTCAACACTCACCCAGGGTCTCTCGGGGTCTCAGATTTCCCTTCCGCAGAAAGAGCACTGAATCATGGTCACCATGGTCCCTTCTCCAAGGTTCTAGAGCTGCCCTGTCCAGTATGGGGGCCACTTGCCATCACGTGTGGTTGCTTCAACATAAACTTAAATTTGTTAAAATGAAATAAAAGATTCGGTTCCTCAGTTGGACTTGGCACATTCCAGGTGCTCAGTAGCCACGTCTCACTAGGGGGACCCGTTCCCGTCGTCACAGAGAGTTCTGGAAGGTCCTGCTCTAGATCCTGATGAGTAGCCTGCACAGGCCACTCTTGAGAGCCAGGGAGCAGGTCAGAGGTCTCCCAGCGAACAGGTGACCCCTGCCAACAGTCATGGACCTGCCAGTTGTTGGCCTGAAGTTTAAGGTCACGTCTAGTTCCCAACTCCCCTTCACCAGGATAAATCGTGTGGCCTGTCCCTGTGAGCACCTGCCCACTGGAAGCAAATTTCCGGGAAGGGGTCGGGAGGGCGCGGCCCCAGAAAGGGTCTTCAGATTACAGGCCTAGAAGTAAGAAGAAAGAGAGTCTAGACACAAGCATTCGGGACTTGACTGCCACTGCTGGGAGCATTATTCACAGGCATCATTCACCCAAATACAACCCCGTCAGATGAACCACAGAACGGTGGAGGTATCATTCCGGAGCAGAAGGCCACACCCGGCGGGACCTTCATTCATGAGCACACAGCTGACAAAGAGCCTTCTGTGAAGCAGAGACCGCATTCTCACGCGCGTCACGAGACGCGCCCTGAAAAGTGGGCCATGTGAGCCACGAGGTCACCGCTTTTTAATCTGGGAGCTAGAGCGTCGCAGGTAGCGGCAGACGGCACATGCGTTCACCGAGGCGTGGAAGAAAAGGAGCAGTCATTTATAAACACGTGCATGGGGAGCCACGTGCTGAAAGTAGCTGCGAACAGGATAGGTTTGTCCTCATGGGTAGGAAAAGAAACCCAGAGAGCCTCGGGCAAACAGGACAGTAAGGAGAGAGGCCTCAGCCTCTGGTGTGGATGAGGTGGGGACATGTGCCCAGAGCCGGTCCCAGTCCCACTAACATCCGGCCTCTGTGTTTTAACAGACCCAGGAAATGTACTGGGGGGAAGGGGGGAAGGGTGTGCAGAACCGGCAGTCCCAGACCAAGCGTCACTTGAATATTTGAGAAGCTCGTTAAACTGAAGAGCCACACTGAACCATGAAACTTTGACCAAGGGTCAAAGGAGGCAGCTTCCTGCCGGATCCTGAAAGCTACAGACCAGGCTGGTGGGGTCCCGGCCCCGGACGGTGCCGAGCAGCATTGCTGTGTACGGGACGCCCCCTGCATGGCCCGGGGTCAGAAACCTCGGAGTGACCGGGAAAACGGGTGTCGGGAGGAAGTGCGGGAACAACTCTGTGAGCCGCAGCGCAGCCACAGACACGGTTTTGATGGGTTCGTCTACGCAAAAATAAAATCCCTGTAGAGCACGGAACACCACGGTAGACCACAGACAGCAGGTGAAGAGACATGCTCCCAGTGTTTACAACTGGCAGAGGCCTGATCAAAGAGCCCACTAGAAACCCGCCGAAGGCGACAGCAGGCAATCCAGGGAAGCCAGAGGGCCCGGCGACCACCCCCGGCGCGCCGGTCTTCGGAGAGGCACACACGGGATGGGCCGCTGCTGTGCCCCTACCCAAAATTAGCCGGGTCGAGAGCTCCCGGCGTGGGGTGTCCAGGAGGGCACCGCACGTGGGCCCTGGGCGCAGTGCCGTCGCGGCCCAGGCAGAGGGACCCCAGGGGCACCCTGAACCTCAAAAGCGCAGCCAAGCTGGGTCTTTGGCTACGGTAAATGTTCCTCGGCCGGAAGCAGCTCGCGGCGCCCGCTGGGCAACCCGAGGAGGCCGCGGCCCGGAAACCACGTGGCCGCGAAGGAGCGCCGTGCGGGGGCGGGCGCGCGCGCGGGCAGGACGGCCTGCGGGGGCGCGCGCGGACTGGAGGGCTCTCAGGTGGAGGGAACGGCGGGAACAGCCGGGAGTGAGGAGCAGCCGGGAACCCCTCCTCCTCACGCGCGTGGTCCGAAACAGCCCCAAGCAAAGACACCTACTAGGAGGCAAGTTTGGAGCGAGAGGGAGGGAGGTGAGGAGACAGCACAGACACCGGCAGACGTGGTCATACTGCTGATCCCACGGGGGGGGGGGGGGGGGGGGGGGGGGGGAGCGTGGCTGCAGGGAACAGACGCGACCGTGCGCCCTCGACGCCTCGGCCCTTGTCCGTCGGCCTTCCCTCTTTCAGGTACTCGGGATCATACAACGGTGAGCCAGACAACCCTTTGTTTCTTCTCATAAGATTTTTAAAAACCCGCCCTTGGGAACTTCCCGGGGAGCGGGCGTAGGTTAAACAGCAACCAGAAGACAATTGTATGGTTAGAAGGTGACTCCACGTTTGGGAGAAACGTGCCTTTGGCCAGGCTCCCTGGCGGCAGGGGTGGGGTGACCTCGCTGAGGGGCAGAACCGGGCCAGAGCCACACTGGGGGGTGGGGGGAAGCAGGCCGAGGGGGCAGCGGAGAGGAGGAGGCAGAGCGGAGGGAGGGGAGAGTGAAGCCTCGGGCAGAGCATTCCGGAACCCCAACCCCCGGGCTCGGGGCGCTTGGCGGGAAGAGCCTGGATGGGGAGTAAGCGCTGGCAGGACCCCAGCAGGCTGCAAGGGAGAGGCACAGAGGGAGGGGGGAGCAGGGAGGGGCAGGGGAGGTACCCTGAGGCCAGGGAGGGGCAGGGCAGGGGGACGGGCAGACAGACACGCTGGACACAAGGGTGGCGTCCTACTGCAGCAGGAGGCGAGCAGAGAGGGCGGTGGCCACCTGGGGGAGGGGGTGCTTGCTCTGTGCGGAGGGAATGTTTGGGAGAGAGGTGGAATCTGGGAAGGCTCTTGAGGGGCAGGGATGAGTCCTGGAGGGGACAGAAGGGTCCTGGGGAGCAAGAGAGGGTCCTGGGGGACAGGGGGGAGTCCTGGGGAGGAGAGAAGGGTTCTGGGGGCAGGGGTGAGTCCTAGGGGGGCCAGGAGAGGGTCCTGGGGCAGGTATGAGTCCTGGGGGAGGGGGGCAGGAGAGGGTCCTGGGGGTCAAGAGAGGGTCCTGGGGTCAGGAGTGAGTCCTGGGGACAAGAGAGGGTCCTGGGGGACGGGGGGGGGGGGGAGTCCTGGGGAGGAGAGAAGGGTTCTGGGGGCAAGGGTGAGTCCTGGGGGCAGGGATGAGTCCTGGAGGGCAGGGGTTGAGTGAGCGGATAACGCATAGGATACGGGAAGACTGTGAACCGTTCATGGCCCACCCCTCAGACTGTGTGCAGGACGGGTGACTGAGGAGAACAGAAGAGTCACCCAGCTGGCAGTCACTCCAAGGGCCATCAGCCCAGTGATTTTGTTCAGAGCAGCAGTGTGCCCACCCCAGGGAGGAGGCACATTTGGTTGCAGACCAGCTGTCAGAGCTGCTCCCTTTCCAGGCTGCCCCACGGCGGCGGTGGGGGGCGGGGGGGGGGGTGGGGTGGTGGAGGGGCTGGGACTCGTGCTTAGCCGGTGGCACCTGCCGTCTGGAGGGGAAGGACAGGTGCAGATGGCACAGGCTGGAGTCTGGGCCCGCAGGTGCCCCACCTCCCCGTTCTTGTGAGGTGACGAAGATCCTTTTTAAGCCACAGTTGGAGGTCTTTCCCCCCTGCTTCCACCGATGTATTTCTAAATGTTCAACAGATGAATATAAAAGGTTACCGTCAAAAAAGGCCAGGGTGCAGTGTGGCAGATCCGGGCCCTGGGCTCTTCCTGGCACCTGGGACCCAACAAAACACCTGCGCTCGTTGCTTGCTTGCTTTTTTTTCCTTCTTAATTTTTAAAACCTGCCAGAATAACGCAACTTGGAAAAATGTCAAACCATGAAACATCGTGCAAAGTAAAAATCTAAGCTATCCGCTCTTGAAGGTGTCCTGCGTGCATGTGTCCCTCCAGGGCTCCAGCCGTGGGGCGCGGTGGCCCCCCGCGACCTGTCCCCGCTGCCCTCCTCAGGTAGACATCCCTGAGGCCCCAAGAGCAGAGAGCCGGGAGCCCCTGACAGCTGGCCTCCTCCCGGGATGCTCCTCTGCAGTGTCTGGCCGGAGCACAGGGCAAAGTTGTCTCAGGCTGGGAAAACTCTGGGCCACACCAGACAGAGGCCCTGGGGGTTCAAGCCGAGCTCCCCACCCCCCGGGTGTTCCTCCTGTCTCCGCCCGCCTCACCCCTTTCCTGGGCTCTGGGGCATCCCATCTCGGCGTCTGTGTGGGAAGCGCTTGACCCTCAGGCTCAGGGGGTCCCAGCTGTGGCTGGGCCCTGCCTGTGGGAGCTTGACCCGCTGAGCAGGGTCTCCCTGGGAGCAGAGTGGGGGTCAGAGATGCAGCCAGGACGAGGGTGCGACTCGGGGGTTTCAACAGGTGTCTGGTGAGGAGGGCTGAGCGCGGGTGAGCGGGATCCTGGGAGAAAGGCCCAGAGCAGAGAGGGCCCGGGGGGGGGGGGGGTGCCCAGGGCCCTCCTCCCTGCACTGAAGTGGGCCCTGAGCTGATGTGGTAGCCTGAGGCCACACCCAGGAAGTGGCAGAACGGGCTCTACCACCTGGGTCCCCCATGTCCCACACGGGCACCCTGCCAGGCAGAGACGACAGCCCACATCTGTGGCCACCCCCGCCGGATGCCACCTCTCCCTAATGTCCCACAGCAACGGCCCGACAGCTGACATGGGCCCTGGCATCCCTGAGTACAAAGGGGAGCACAGTGGCATTTGCATGTGTGCTGGGTGAGGGCCCTAGGAAAATAGGCTGCCTCTGTTTGCAGACTCAGAGCCCCACACCCCCTCTTCAAACAGAGGCAGATCCCATTCCAGGAGCTGGGGGGGTGGGGGGGGGGGTGGGGGAACTTGCCCCAGCCACTCTGCTTCCGGGCCCATTTGCCAGGCGAGGGAAGATATGTGAGTGGCCATCGCCCACCCCCACGCCGGACAGGGTCCCTCCCAGTTCTCTGCCTACGGGACTGGCCCGGACTCAGCTGCCCAGACCAGGCTTGTGCTGAAAAGCTGGCCATGACCTCGGAGGCCTCTTCTGGAAGCCGCCGTCCCAGGTGGGAGCCTTTTCTGATGCAAGGGCCATGGGGAGGAGGGGGGAGAGGGACTCCAGGGAGGCTGGGTGAGCACCCCCGGACCATCAGGGCTCCAAATGGCCCTGAACTATGGGTTAAGCTCCAACGTCCCCCTGCTACCCAGAGGCCTGACCGGGCCTCGGGGGTGAGAAGAGCCAAGGCTCGGTGTGGCTCTGGGCAGGGCGCCTCCAATCGGAGGGACAGCCAGTGGAGCCACCACGGAGGAGGTCACTGCTGTGGCCTCATCCCCCGTCCTCTCTGCACCGAGCGCTCACCACAGTGGGGAAGGCTGCCAGCTGGCTTAAGATCCCTGAGACTTCTCCTCCAGGAGGGCCTCGTGGCCCACATTGTCACAATGCCAGGCCCTGGCTCAGGGCCGTCTGGCACCTCAAAGACTCCGGGCTGCGGGCTCACACCTCCGCCTCCCCCAGGTTATGTGGCCCAGACGAGCTCTCCCCAAAGCCCCCCGCGGCTTCTCCACCTCAGCCCTCCCCGCCTCCACGGGCCTGGTGGTGGCCGTCGGTGCCTCACCCGCGCTGGGGCAGATGACTGGCCCCACTCAGAACCACCCCTTCTGGGCCACAGGGTTCCTCTTGCTCTTTGCCAACCTGTCAACTGGGAGAGTGGCATCTGTCCTCCCCACGGAGGGCTCCTGAGGCCAGATGGGGAACACACAGGGTCAGCGTGGCCGGGCCAGCCTCCCCAACGGGTCCAGGACCCTCCCCCCACCCCCCCGCCACTGGGAGGAGCTGAGGCCTCGAGCCTATTAAAGGGTATCACCCACTCCTCCTGCTGGGGAGCAGAGCTGAGCCCACCCCACAGGGCCTCCTCCGGCCCCCACCACCCCGGGCATTGCTGGGAGGGAGGGAGGCACACGCTGGACAGGTGCACAGACGGACAGCTGCTGGGCCAGGCCCCTGCCCCCTCCCTCCTCCTCCCTGGTCGGCCCCTGGGGAACCTGCCTGTGGTCTCAGGAGGGACAGTGCAGCCTGGCGCCGGCCCTGGCTCCTGCCCCAGCCTGTGCCCTTGCCTGTGAAGTGGGTTCACATGGGCCGTGCAGTGGTATGGGAACCGAGCCTCATGTGCCCGCTCTGTCCCATCCCCACCCGGTGCTGTGAGGTGCAGGAGTGGGATGCTGCGGAGACAGTCCCCGGAGGAGGACAGTACCGTCCTGATTGACGTGGCCCCCGAGGCCGAGAAGGGCCACACTTACGGGAGCACAGCCCCCACCTCAGAGGTAAACCTCGAGAGGCAGCGTCCTGCGTCCCCTCCCTGGGACCCAGGCCCGCGGTCTGCTGTAGATTTAGGAGGTCTCTCCCTGCCTGGGCCTGAGCCCCCAGCCCCTGGTTGGACTCAAGGACCCTGAGGACAGTGGCTACAGCCGGAGCCCCGAGCCTGTGGGCAGACGTGGCACCCACAGCCCACCTCGACGCCCGGACCTCCTGCGCCCTCGAGCTGCCCCAGTGCTCGTGGTCAGGTCACCGCCCAGGTCACCGGTCCTCGGGGATGTGCAGACGACCCGGGGGACAGGCTGGGCTCGGGCTGGACTGGGCGGGGACTCAGCAGCGGGAAGGACAGCGAGAGGGAAGCATCGGGCATCCTGCAGGTAAACCAGAGACGCTACTGAAAATGCCGTGGAGTGCGCCCCGTCCGCTCGGATGTACACGCAGCGTTGGGGAGCAGCCCGGAAGCAGGCACGCTCCCGACAGCCCTTGCCCCACGGCAGGGTCGAGGACGGCAGCTGTGTCCACGCTGTTTCGTCACCTAAAAACGTAGACTGGGCACATCGAAGGTTATCAGTGCTCGCTCTGGCGGGGGGCCGGGGTGGGGGGCGGGGGGAGGGAGTGGCTTGTGGGTGCGTGTGGCAGCACGTCTGCACGCGAGGATGGTCAGAACCCAGAAGTGACCCTGGAGGAGCCACAGCAGCCCGAGGGCAGACGCGCTGTAGAATTCAGCTCAGGTCAGCATTGCTGTTAGCGCAGGGTTCAGCGTCAGCGAAGGTTACGTTCTGCTGGATCCCAGGCTAAGGTTAAGCTTGCGTTAGTCAAGGTCGATGATTGGGGTCTCCTGGGGCTAGTGAGTGTAGGTGCCTCTTACCAAGGGCTCTGGTCCCTGGCAACTTCGAGAAACCCAAGCTGATTCCACTCTCTGGGTGCCATGACTGCCTCTGGGCGGTGCACAGAGCACTTCCAGCCCCCGGAGGCCCTCGGTCGCGGGCACCCCTGGGTCGTGCCCAGGTCACCTACAAGCCTGACCGTTGCCCACAGCCCAGCCAGGTGCTTGGAGGCCCGTGTGGTCTGCGGGAGGCTGGAGGGGACGTGGGGCCGGCCTCCCCCGCCGGACATGCCAGCGCCTGTCCACACTCTGCCCACACTCGGTGGCTGCGTTCTCGCTCGTCCTCCTGTGTCCCGGAGGAGGAGGGTGCGGGGTGGGGTGGGGGGGGCGAAGTGCCAGCAGTTGTCAGATGCCGCCATCTGTCTTCCTTTCCTTCCAGCCGAGTGGACACCGGGAGGCCGCCGGCAGGGTGGGGAGCCCCTCCAAGCCCCGAGTAGGTGAGCCCCTCCCAGTGTCTGCCAGCTGTTCCCGTGTTGGTCCTGGGGGTGGGGACGCAGACGGGATGCCCACGGGTGGTGGCAGGTCACCGTCCTCAGCAACCAGGCCGCCGCTCCCTCACCCGGCACTATCTCCTGAGCCGACTCGGTGCCAGCCGCCGTGCTGGGGGTGTGGGGAGGGCCTCGTGGCGAGCAGAGCACAGCCAGGGAGATGGTAGGGAAGTGGGGGGAGTCCTCCCTGAAGGGGGGCGGGCTGAGAGGCTCTGGAGGGCCGGGGGGGGGCGGCCCGCCTCTCTCCTGCTCTGGCCTCAAGACAGACGCAGACTGTCTCGTAGCCCACACCTTTTCTAACCTCAAAGTCCATTAAGCTCCACTTATCCTCACCCCCCGCCCCCGCGGTACCATCTGCCCTGAGCCCAGAGTGCCGACCACCCCCTGCCTGGGCTCCCTGCTGCCACCTCGCTCTCCCTGCGGCCCAGAAAGTAGACACCCACCAGGACAGCTATTATTAAAAATAATAAAACAGAAAATAACCAGCATCGGCAAGGATGTGAGGAGATTGGAACCCTGTGCACAGCTGGAGACTCAGCGGGTTGAGCATCTGACTCTTGGTTTCAGCTCAGGTCGTGATCTCACAGCTGGTGGGATGGAGCCCCGCGTCGGGCTCTGTGCTGACGGTGCGGAGCCTGCTTGGGATTCTCTCCCTCCCTCTCGCTCTGCCCCTCCCCCGCTCATTCTCTCTCTTCTCTCTCCCTCCCTCAAAAGAAATAGATAGACTTTTAAAAAAAATTGAAAGAAAAAAAGAAATACCATATAATCCAGCAATCCGACTTCTATGTGTATCCCTGAAAGAATCGATGACAGGTGTTTTGCTTGTTCCCCCTTTGTGGCTTTTGTGAGGACCGCAGCAACAGTGGCCATTCGTGCACAGGGTTTCACGTGGATGTGCTTGATTTTCTTGGCCATGGACACTTGAGCAGAATCACAAGGTCAGATAGTAACTCAACATTAAACTTTTTTTTAGTGTTTATAAATTAGAGAGAGAGAGCACATGCACGAGCAGGGGAAGGGGCAGAGAGAGAGGGGGACGCGGAATCGGAAGTAGGCTCTGGGCTCTGAGCCGTCAGCACAGGGCCCGACGCGGGGCTCGAACCCACGAACCGCGAGATCGTGACCTGAGCTGAAGTCGGACGCTCAACCGACTGAGCCACCCAGGCGCTTCAAAGTGGAACATTTTTGAGAAACCACCAAACTATTTTCCAGAGTAGCTACCACCTTACAAAGCACAGCCGTTGCGCGACGTCCATCCTAACCTGCCTGTTGTCTGTCTGTGTGCCGACTGCCCTGGTGAGGATGAAATGGCATCTATCTCGTTGTTTTGACTGGAAAGTCCCTAAGGGCTGAATGATATTGAGCATCACTTCAGGGCCTTATTGGCCGTGTATACGCCTTCTTTAGAAAAATGTCTATTCAAAACCATTGCCCATTTTTAAATTGGGCTATTTGTCTCTTTAATGTTGAGTTAGAAAAGTTCTCCCTTGCCAGATATATGATTCCTAATATTTTCTCCCATTCTGTGGGGTATTTTTCACTTTCCTGGTGATGCTTCTGAAGCATATGTGTTTTTAATTTTGATGAAGTCCAATTTATCAGTATTCTCTCTTATCGCTATGCTTTTGGTGTCATGTCTGAGACATCGTCACCTACACCAGGTCATGAAGATGTACCGCTGTTTCCTCATCAGGGCTCTATCGTTTTGGTTCTTATACTTAGGTCCACCATCTTTCTCTGGTTATCTTAACTGCACTTTGTATATGGTGTGAGGTAAGGGACCAAATCATTCTTTTCAATCTAGGTATCCACTTGTCCCAGCACCATTTGCGGAAAACACTTTTTTTCCTATTGAATTGTAACGTCCCCTTTGTAAAAAATGGATTGACCATAAATATGTGGGTTTTTCAGAATCTCAAATATACCCATTCATCTATATGTCTGTCCATATACTGGTACCACGCTGTCTTGGTTATTCTAGCTTCATAGACAGTTTTGAAGTCAAAAAGCGTGAGCCCGACAGCTTTGTTCTTCTTTTTCAACAGCGTTTTGTTCATTCGGGGTCTCCTCTTATTTCCAAATAAATTTTAATCTTGTCAATTTCTGCAAAAAAAGAAACCATTAATAATAAGCCAGCTAGGATTTTGATAAGGATTGTGTTGACTCTGTAGATTAACTTTGGGAGTGCTGCCATCATGGTAATATTAATCTTCTGATTCATGCACATGGAATGTCTTTGCATTTATCTGCTCTTTAATTTGTTTCAACCATATTTGGTGGCTTTCAATGTCTAAATCTTGCACATCGTTTGTTACATGTGTTTGTAAGTATTTTGTGTTTGGTGCCGTTCTACACGGAAGTGGTTTTCCTCATTTCATTCTTAGCTGGTTTATTGCTAGTGTATTGAAACCCGGTTGATTTCCATATGTTGATCTTGCATCCTGGAGCTTTGCCAAACCTGTTATTAGTTCTAATAGTTTGGGACTTTGGATTTCCTGTATACAAGATGGTGTCGTCTCTACATAGAGACAGTTGCGCTCTCATATTTTCCTGTGTGTTTCCATTTGGGTTCCCTCCTTGCACATCAGCACTTCCGTCCAAGATGATCTTGTGCAGACGGAAGAATTTCCTTCAGTAATTTAGAGCAGGTGTGCCGGAACTAAGTCTCTGATTTGTGCTGTTGCAGAACGTTTTCGTGAGCCTTCGTTTCTGAAGGACATTTCCGCTGGATCAGGAATTCTGGCGTGTGGCATCTGTCCCTCAGCACGTCAAAGATGCCATCCCGTTGTCTCTTTGTTCCTGTTGAGAGATCAAGTGTATATATCACTCTTGTCCCCCTGAAAAACAGTGTGTTCTCTTTACTCTTGCTGCTTGGAAGATTCATCTTTGTCTTTAGTTACAGCAGAGGGTGCGCTGTATCTTGATTTTCCTAAGTGTAGCTGCTTGATCCTGTTTGGGAATCACTTTGGAGTCAGTTCTTTCATCAGCTCTGGAGATTCTTGACCGTTTTTCTTCAAGGACTGCCGCTCTCCTACCCTCTCCTGGTCCTCGGCTTGCAGCGCATTGGGCCTCTTGACCGGGACCCCACCCTTCAGGTACCATGTTCCATTCTTTCCGTTCTTTTTACTCCGAGTTCAGTTGGGATGTTTTCTGTTCTTGCTGAAGGACCGGTCTGTCCTTCAGTCTGCCAGAGCCGTCTTCCGTTGTGTCAGGTGCTGCGCATGCTGTTCTCGAACGTCTGCTTGATTCCTTTTCTTAGATCCGAAGTCTCCCTTGACGTAATTCCACTCTCCAACCATTGCCCGTCCTGGACTCCTTTCTCGGCTTTACCTCCATCACTGTTCCTCCTCTCGCCCCGTTCTGCGAGTTCCACCATGTGGCTCGTCTCCGGGTCTGTTTCTGCTGATTTTATCAACTCTGCCCCCCCGCCCCGGTGCGCCCCTTAACTCCTGTGGTGGAGTCCCGGCTCCTGGGGTAGGACCCGGAGTGTCACCTGGAAAGCCAGGGCCCTCACCCGCTGCCCCCATTCTGCCGCTGGAGCCCTAGCGCCGTGCCTCCTCTGGGGTCTCTGCGCCTCAGCGGCTCCGGAGCCACAAGGGCTCTGTCCTCTCTGTCCTCTCCACATGACACCCCTCAGGCCCCAGACCCCCCTCCGCAGCCCCCAGTCCTGACCTCACTCATCGCTCAGCAATGCCTCTTGGGCTCTGTTGCCCCGCCCCGCAGTTTAGAAACAGCTCTTAGGGAGAACCCCCAAGTGAGTCTGGGCTCACCCCTGTGCTCCCCTACCCTCAGATCTCAGAGGCCCTAGCCCTGCACCCGTGGCTGTCTGGTGCCAGAAGAGCAGGGACTTCCCACATTGTGTCCAGCCTTTACGGTCTCTGTGGCCGGGAGGAAATTCTGTGGTGGCTTACACGTGAAGTCCTTAAAGCCCCCTGTGGGGGTTTGGGACTTACCTGCGGGAGTGGGAGCCACACAGGGATCTCAGGAGCAGGGCCCAGCCCGTCTCCGGCCCGTCCCACCAGCCGGTGCTCCCAGCGCTCCCAGCCCTGAGCGGGACCAGAGTGAGGGCCCGGAGGGAGACACCCAGGAGCAGGGCGAGTGTCCGAGAGCTCGGGTCCCACTTCCCACTTGGAGCCTGGGGGTCCTGGCCGGAATGCCAGCCCTGCCTCCGTCCCTGTGGTTTCTGGCAGACTTCGTCCTCGTTTGGGAGGAAGACCTGAGGCCGGGTCGGCAGCAGGGTGGCGCCGGCCGGGACGAGACAGACACGCGCGGTGCCTGGAGGGAGACCTTTCTGGATAACCTCCGCGCCGCTGGGCTGCACGTGGACCAGGTACTTGGGGTCCGTTCTGGGCCCTGCATCCGTTCAGTGATCCACCACCTTCCCGACAAAGCCCGAGGGCGTGGGGTCCAGAGCCCCGGGACGAAGCAAGAGCCCAGTTCCTGCTGGGAGCCCGGCCCCTGTGCGAGCCCCCGGTGCCTATGGGACCACCTAGCACAGGCCGGCCCAGCACCTGCCCCGGTCCCGCCCCACGCTCGCTCGTGGGAGCCAGAGCCCTTCAGACCCACCGGCCTGACCCACCTCCACCGAAGTGTCCCGGTGTCACGCTTGTGATGATGACTGTGTGTTTCGAGAACTGAGCAGCTAAAGCAGCCCCTCCCTCACTGTGTCGCCTGTGCCGGTGACCCCACTTAGACCCCCTCCAGCAGTGGCAGGGCACCCTCTCGTCGTCTCGTCCCCGAACCCTGGCTGGGCTCGCTGCACGTGTGTCCCCCGCCCTCTGCCGTCCCCAGGAACGGACTCAGCCATCAGGTGCCCTCTCCCCGCCCAGAGCAAAGCAGCCCCGAATTTTACATCCGTCACATTTTCGTGTGTTTCTCATCATGTTAGCGCTACCTTTATGTTGCAAACAGTACAGCTTGGTTTTGTTTGAACTCGATGGAACGCACTCGGGCTCGATGTAACCCCTCCTGACACCATGCTTGTGAGCTGCACCCATGTACTCGCTGCGGGGCTGCTGCCCTTGCCCAGAGAACCCCGCGTGAATGTGCCCCCGCTTACCTCTCCGTTCCTGTGGGAGGACGTGTCGGATTTGCTGACCTTCCCCGCCCCTGAGGCCCCTCCAGAGGGCCGTAGCTGTTGGCACACATACCCACAGCGGGATGGTGGGGGGACAAGAACAACACCCTCTCCCCTTCGAGTTTGGATCCACCTGACAGTCTGGTGAGTGGGGAGGAAAGGTGTCCCCCCCCTTATCTTGGAGAAAGCTTTGGCTCATGGGTGTGGCCACATGAGATTGCAAGACCTTCACCCAGAATGGGTGGTCTTACCTTCTAGTGGGTCACCGGAGGACAGTCGTAGTGGGGGTCACAGGAGGACAGCCACAGGGGACAGCAGTGGGCGGCTGCCCCACCACGGTGACTGACGTGCCCCGAGTCTTCAGTCTAGGTGGCAGCTCCCGGCGCACAGCACAGCCAGCCGGTCGCCCGAAGCACCGCCGAGCCCATCCCGCCCCGGGGCGTGTCTGCTCCACTGGGCCCTGGGCGGAGGCTGACCATTGGCATTCAGGGAACCCTAAAGGCTGTGACGCAGGGAGGGCTGAGAGCACCTGAACTAGGCAAGGTTCTGGAAACCAGGCCCCAGACCGTGTGCACCGGACCGGGATGCCCCAAGTCCCCTCTCAGAGCCCCAAGAGCGCCTGTGACGTGTCTCCACGTGTGCGCACGCATATGACAGTCACGCCCATGCACTAAACACGTGTGCACACATGTGCATGCATAACATAGAGGCCCAGAGGCCTGTCAAAGGACAAGAGCATCGTTCAGTCTCTGCAAACCGAAAGCTGACTCTATTGCCTGCTGACGTCAGGAGAGTGGGGCGGGTCAGCCACAGTCTCTGGACGAGGCAGGCTTTGGGGGAGGGTGTGTTTGGTCCTGCCAGTCCCAGGGGGCGTGGCTGACGCAGGCTGGGTGCCGTCCCTCCGTGGCCGCTGGGCTGGTTGCTGAATGGGGGCGGGCACTGCCCGGTCAGCTCTCGGAGGCACATTCAACAGGCAAGTTGTCATTTATGGAACAGACTTAAAACCGGTGCTGCTTACTTGTTACCATGGCTCCAGAAGCATCTGTCTTTCCCAGGAGTGTAAGTGGACACACGGGCACGCACTCCGAGCGTGCACACACACGCATAGGTGCACACGCCCCTCAGGCTCTCATGGAGCCCTTGGTCTCCGCAGCGTGCTGTCCAGGGTCAGAACGGAGCAGTGCAGTACGTCCTCCTCAGGGCCCCCTGGGCCGTGCTGTGCTACTACGCCGAGGACCTGCGTCTGAAGCTGCCCCTGCAGGTGCCCGGGTGTGCCCGGGGCGGGGGGAGGGGGTCCTCCGCAAGCGAAGGTCGCTCGTGATGGTGCCCTCATACCACGGCCAATACCAACACCCCTGGAGGCTCCCGCTCGGTGTCCGTGAGGGTCCCTCCCACCCCCATCACTGTGCCCCAAGAAGCCTTGGTGGGCAGAGAGGGTCGAGGTAGCGGGCTCGGGGGGTAGGGAGTGTGCATAGGAGCCAAGGCTCTGAACTGGCCACCTGGACTCCTCCAGGCCCAGACCCCAGAGCCCCCCCCCACCAGAAACCACCCACTGGGGGCCAGCCCCAGCCTGGGGGACACGGGGCGAGGGGCAGCACTTTCCAGGTGACCTCCGGATGATATGCCTGGGGGCTGCTCCCGCTGCCCACCATGGCCCAAGGCCCAGAGAGCGCCGGGAGCTAGCCCGGTCAATCCCCGCAGGCTCCAGAGCCAGGGGAGGGCGGGCAGGCTCCCTCTGCCCACTTTCTAAACCCACGCACCCCCACCCCACACGTGGTGCCCGCCTCTGCGTCCGAATCCGCTCAGGAGTGCAACCGTGCCCTCCAGGAGCTGCCCAACCAGGCCTCCAACTGGTCGGCGGGCCTGCTGGCGTGGCTGGGGCTCCCCAACATCCTGCTGGAGGACGTGCCCGACGTGCCCCCCGAGTATTACTCCTGCCCGTTCAAAGTGAGCAAGCTGTCAAGGTGAGACAAACGTCCCCCAAACCCGCTGGGCGCTTAGGTCCGTTTCCCTCTCAGCTATTGGTCTGTGGTGGGTGGGCAGGTCCCTGCTCTGCACGGTCTTCAGGGCTCAGGCTCCTTGCTTCTGAGGCAGAGACAGGAGGCGCTGTCTCGGCTCGGGAGGCGCTGTCCGCATGCACGGGACAGCCCAGCCGCACGGCCACCCCAGCCACAGAAGAGGGGAGTGTCCAGGGGCGGTGGGGACCCCTGTCGGTGACCAGCACCGAAGCTTCGCAGGTGGTCTTCCTGCCCGTGCCGAGCACGCCTCCTTTCGGGGGGAAGCCAGCAGTCCTGGGGCTTCCCAGGATTCCGGGGGCCCAGGGAGGGCCCCTGGCCGATCGTCCATCCGCACAGGCCACCACCAGGCACCACCCACGAGGCCACTGACCCCCTGCTTAGAGTCTCAGGGGGAGCGTGGAAGGCTACGGGGCTCCTTGGTGAGCCTGGTGCTCCCACACGGGCTGTCGGGGGGTGCGTCCGTGCTGTCCGGGGACCCGGCTGTGACCTCCTGCCCCCAGACTGGAAAAGGCAAAGCAGGAGTTGATTGTGCTCCCAGGTTAGGGGTTGTCTTCCCAGCTGCGGGATGAGGCTGTGCGTGTGCGCCCGTGTGCACCATGTGTACTCGTGTGTGTCCCGTGTCACGTGCCCGTGTGTGCTCTCCTGCATGTGCGCAGGTTCTCGAGTTCTGCCCTTTTCCCGCGCCCTCAGGTTCCTCGGCAGTGACAACCGAGAAAACTTCTTTACCAGCACCGAGCGGCACCAGATTGTGAGTGTGTGGCTGTGGGCCTCAGACCTCCCGGCCCCGAGCCGGGAACAGAGGGGAGCCGAGCCGTGGACGCAGGAAGACTGTCCCGTGACCGGGGCTACCCCCCACCTCACGGCACAGCGGGGGCCCCGCTCGGCACCCCTCGGGGCCCCCAGGACCCTGAATGGACGCCACAACTGTGGCTTGCGGGGCAGACGGCCAGAGGCACCAGGCCCGGGGGAGGCGGGGTGGTGGTGTGGGTCCTGCTGGCTGGTGAGGAGGGGCCGAGGGCCAGAGCACCGGCACAGCCACAGCACCCCCGAGAGATGCCCTCCAGGAGGCCTGTTCCGGTGGCCTGTGGTGGGGAAGACGCCAGGACAGGCCTGCCCCGCGAGTCCCCCGCTGACCACCAAAGAGCAGGAGGCCATGTGGGCTGCCCGGGGGCCAGGGGCGGTGCCCACCCCTGACACGGGCACCCGGGTGGAGGCTGTGACCCTGAGTTGGGGCCTGGGTTCAGATCCAGACTGGACTCCTGTGATTCCAGTGACTGTGGCCAAAGTAAAGTGGGGCGTCGGGGACGGTGGTATGTGTGAGCCAGCCACGTGCGGAAGAGCTGGACCCACAAGGCCTCGTCACTGCTTGTCAGCAGAGGGCTCGGCCGGGGATCAGCGGGCCGGGATGGTCCTGCCCTGCTGGCACGTGACAGGTAACCGGCACTGTTCCCACCGCCCCTAGCTGTTTGCGATCCTGGCCAAGACCCCATATGGCCACGAGAGGAAAGGCCTGTGCGGGATCGACCAGCTGCTGGCGGAGGGTGTCTTTAGCGCGGCCTTCCCCCTGCATGATGTGAGACCAGGGGCTTGATGGGGTGGGGTGGGGCCCTGGCCTGGGCATTAGGGTGGGTTCCTGGTTGAGGAGGACCGCCGGGTCCTGCCGTCCACCTCCGGGCACGTGGGGCAGCGGCCCCCTCTGTGCTAGGCAGCTGTGGTCAGACGGGCGGCCCAGGCCACGCTCGCCACGCAACAGGGCCACACGAGGGCCCGTCTGAGGCTCTGGTGGCCAGATGCCACTCTCCTTGCCATGTGACGGGCCCAGTAGCCCTCCCTCCCTGGACAGCTTCGGTCTCGGGGAAGATGGGGAGGTCTCCTGTGCCCCTCTCGAAGCCAGGTAAACTAGGGCGGTACCAGGGAGTGGCGCCTGTTGGCCTGACCAGGGTCCTGGCAAAATGTCCACCAGGTAGGTCGGGAAGCTGTTTTCCGCCCGGCCCCCTGCGCAGTACCCACCGCGAGTCCTCAGAGCTGCACAAAGAGGGTGGGGCCTGCAGGGCTAGGGCAGGCCGGTACCCACAGCTGTGTGACCGTGGGGACTGTCCCTCCTCCCCAGACACTGCCTAGGGGTACATAAGGCAGCGGGCGGGATCGCAAGTGCTCCCCGGCTCTGGGAGGCACTGCTTTTCCGTAGGCACAGCCGGCCCCACTTGCCCTGAGGTTGCTGTGGGCTGCACATCTCTGGGTGGCAGGAGCCCCTACCCAGACATGCCTCCTGGTGTCTTCCAGACCCTTCCCTGCCCTGGTCCCAGGCCCCAGGAGCCCTGGCTGAGGGGCTCAAGGCACACAGCCCTTCCTCAGAGGCCTTCTTGGCCCCTTGGCCCCCCCACACCCCTCTTTCCTTCCTCAGGCAGCCCTCCTGAGCCCCACACCTACAACAGCGCCCGGTCGGCCAGCCTGGGTCTCCCCGCCCGACAGCTTCTTGTCCACAGGGCCCGTTCAGGACACCCCCAGAGGGCCCTCAGGCCCCAGGCCTCACCCAAAGGCAGGTTCTGTACCGGTACTGGGCTCGCTGGAGCCAGTGGAACAAGTACCAGCCTCTGGACCACGTGCGCAGATACTTCGGGGAGAAGGTGGCCTTCTACTTCGCCTGGCTTGGTGAGTCCTGCCCCCCAGAGGAGAGCCACGCTGGCCCCTCCTGGGGAAACCCTTCCCAATCCCCAGCCTTACCTGCCCAGCGACCACCAGCCCCAGTAATATTCCTGTGGCTCTTCTGGGCCCTAACACCCCAGCAAGGGACTAGGAACACCCCTCTGCAGGTAGGGCCCTCCTGACTCAGCCCCCAGTGTCCCCAGCCCACCAGATGCAGCCCACGAGGCCCCGGGCCACTCCAGGAACTCCCGACCAGCTGAGGTCACCCCTGCCTGGCCAGGGTCCAGGGCCAGCCACCCTCTCAACACCTGCAGGCAGACTGGCACCTTTGGAACGACCCTCTTCCCTGGGCAGCCTGGGCTCCTCTGCCCCCTCACAGGCTCACCCCCATGAGCATGGCCCTCTCCCCACTGTTCTGTGCCCCAAAACTTCTGAAGTCCTTTCTCATCCCTAAACACAGTACCCGAGCCCTCCAGCCCCGGGCATGGGCAGCCCTTCAGTCGTGCTTGCGTGCATCTGTTCAGGCCTCAAGCCACGCTGGGGATGCTGTGCGGCACGCAGGGACTCTGCTCTCATGGAAGGCACCAGCCGTGGGTGACACAGAAGGAGAGGCCACCCACAGCCTCTGTGGCCCCAGAGAGGGCTGGGAGGGTGGAAGGGGGCACCAGGCCCAGGCATGCAGCCCAAGGCATAGCACGTGTGCGAGGACCCCAACGGGGCCGGGGGGAGCGGGGGCCATGGGACAGCAAAGCCAGGTTGGAGGGCCGCAGACGGCACGAGGACAGGGTCTTCATCTGGGTTCCAGACAGGCCGGCCTTCTACGGAAGTCCCTCTGCCCATGCAGGATGGGGCTGGAGGCAGACCCATGGGAGACAGTGGGGTGACCCCTCGAGGGATTGGGGGTAACAGGAATCTGGCCACAGTGGGTGGGCTGAGGCAGAGGGAAGCATCCAGAATGGACCGCCATCGGTCTCCCAGGGTGGAGTGCAGTGAGCCGTGTGCTGCCCACGATGGGGACGTCCATCCCAGGCATGGTGCTTAGAGACCAATTGGACTCGGGAAAGGGGTGTCCGGGAGGTGTCGCCACACTGGGCTGGGGCTCTGGGGGAGTCGAGTGCCGAGGCCAGGAGCGGGGGGCTCTGCTCAGAGCTGCCGGCAGAAGGTCTGACTCTGCTGGCGGAGCATGGGTTCCCCGGGGACAAGTGTGGCTGTGCAGACCCCACCCACTGCTTCGCTCTGCGCTGGGTATACGGGCCCACTCGGGGCACCGACGGCGGACTCCCAGGGTCCCTCCGCCCAGTCCCGGAGGGCCAACTCCAGTGTTGCCCTGCAGGGTTCTACACAGGCTGGCTCCTGCCGGCAGCGGCAGTGGGCACTCTGGTGTTCCTGGCGGGCTGTTTCCTGGTGTCCTCGGACATACCCACGTAAGTGTCATCTCTCAGCCCCCGAGCCTTGCCCTGTGTCTCCTGAGGCAGGCGTGTGGTTCAGGGACCCGCAGGTGCCAGGCCCTGTGCAGAGCTGGGGATGGAGGTGAGCACTGAGCATAACCGTGCCCTCCTGTCGTAGAGGACACCGTGGGCCTGGCTGCAAGGCTGACCGGTTCACGGGTGTGCTCCCGGACCGACACAGGTGCACGGTGTGCTCCTGGATCGATTTTATTGGTACCTTCGCTTCTTGTAATAGTATAAGCTTTTCTTATCAATAAACGGCCTTCGGTTTTACTTCGTTACGGAGCTAAAATTTCAAAAAGTTACCTCAAAAATTACCATTGCATAGGAGCACCTGGGTGGCTCAGTTGGTTAAGCGTCCAACTTTGGCTCAGGTCACGATCTCACCGTCCATGAGTTCGAGCCCCGCGTCGGGCTCTGTGCTGACAGCTCGGAGCCTGGAGCTGCTTCGGATTCTGTGTCTCCCTCGCTCTTTGCCCCTCCTCTGCTTACTCTGTCTCAAAAATAAACGTTAAAAATATTTTTAAAAATTTGCATTGCTTATATCTTAAAGCAGTTTTTTATTATTTTTTAATGTTTATTTTTGAGGGGGGATGGGGTAGGGGCACAGAGAGGGGAACCGAGGATCCAAAGGGGGCTCCGTGCTGACAGCACAGAGCCCGACACGGGGCTCAGACCCACGAACCGTGAGATCGTGACCTGAGCCAAAGTGGGATGCTTATCCGACCGAACCACCCAGGTGCCCCTTAAAGCTGCTTTTTAAAGAAATGCTGAGCCTGGCAAAGGCAGCTGGGGGGAGGCAGAGGGCAAGGGCTGGGGCCGGCGCGAGCCTGCTCCCCTAGGGCTCCTGCAGCCTGTCCTTGTGCCCGGAAGGCAGGAGTTGTGTAGCAGCACCGATCACTTTGAGATGTGCCCGCTCTGCCTGGACTGCCCCTTCTGGCTGCTCTCCAGTGCCTGCACCCTGGTCCAGGTACGAGGGTGATGGGGGAGGAGAGGGTCCCGCCTGTCGGTAACACCAGCTCTGGCACCGTTGAAGGCAGGCCCACTGTGGCGACGCCCCAGCTGGAGCCGTGCCAGCTTCAGCTGCGTTGTGTTGTTGTGCATAAGTAGCCAAGGTCGCCTGGGAGACTCCCCGCGGCAGACAAACCCCGAAACTTTTGGGGCACAGACAGCCTGAGTGGGAGGCGGGAGGAGGGAGGCTCCGTGGGTCCCGGACCCTGTCCGCCCACACGTCAGCACCGCGCACCGCCTGGGCCCATGGGCTTTTCCACGGGGACGGCGGCCCTGTGGCCTTGCCTGCACGCCACCCACATTGGACCGGGCGCCCTGGTGCCCAGGATGGACCCGCAGACCAGACACACTTTTGATATACTCCTGGGACCCCGTCGGAATCAGCTTCCTAGGGCCGCTGGCACAGGTGATCATGCCGAGGGGCTCAAAACACCAGAACTGTTTTCTCACAGCTCTGGGGGCCCCAAGTCCGAGATCAGCGGCCGCAGGGTTTGGTTTCTTCTGGGGCATCTGCTCCATGGCCCTCTCCTAGTGTGTGGGGCCGCAGGAGTCTTCGGTGTTGGTTGGCTTGCGTCCCCCAACCTCTGCCCCCGTCTTTCCTGTTTCCCCTTCTTTTCTAAAGCTGTCACGGGGCTTAGGGGCCGTCCCGAGTGCTCCCACCCAGAGGTCCTTACCTTAACTATATGCGCGAAGGCCCTCATTCCAAATGAGGTTACGATCCGTGGTTCCGGGGGGACGTCACAGTTCAACCTATCACCATCCGCCCTCTGGCCCCCAAAACTTCACATCCATCCCGTGTGCCAAATCCACTCGCCCCAACCCAACGTCCCCCAAAGTCTCAGCCCGTAGCAGCGTTGAGGCGGGAGTTGGACGTCCCGAGTCCCATTCCCTAAATCGCGGCGATCAGGGGCCACCCCGGGGCGACGCCCTCCCCGTCCGTGGGCCTGCGCGCGGAGACACGAGCAGGGCGATGGGCAGGCGCAGGAGAGGTGTCGCCTTCCAAAAGGGAGCACTCGGCGGGACGAAGGGGCCACGGGTCCCACGCGAGTCACAGCCGCGCCCGCCCGCGCCCGCAGGCCGGCCGGCTCTTCGACCACGGCGGCACCGTGTTCTTCAGCCTGTTCATGGCGCTGTGGGCCGTGCTGCTGCTGGAGTACTGGAAGCGCCAGAGCGCCACGCTGGCCTACCGCTGGGGCTGCTCGGACTACGAGGACATCGAGGTGGGTCCCCGGGACCGGGGCCGCTCCTCCCCACGCGCGCGGGCCGCCGCTGAACGCGGGCTCCCTTCCAGGAGAGGCCGCGGCCCCAGTTCGCCGCCTCGGCCCCCACGACGGCCCTGAACCCCGTCACCGGGGAGGACGAGCCCTACTTCCCGGAGAGGAGCCGCGTGCGCCGCGTGCTGGCCGGCTCCACGGTGGTCGTGATGATGGTGAGGGAGCCCCTGCCACCCTGCCCTCCCCTCCCCATCGTGAGCCCTGTGGGGCACCTTTCGTCACCGCTTCTCCCCTCGAGGCTGGGAGCCCGAGGCTGCTTCTGGCCCCCACGAGACTCTCGCGGCTCCCCGAAGGCCCCAGAAGGCCTTTGTGTGCCCGGGCTCCAGACAGGGGACCGCACACGGGGCCACGCTCGGGGGTCCGGGCTGTAGGAGGCGGTGTGTGCCAGGTGGGGGCTCTGGGAAGGTTTCCCGTGGACGCAGGCCTGGGGCAGCCTTCAAGCGTCCACGGGAAACCTTCCAGGACAGGGGAGCATCCAGCACAGGGGCCCACCCACCCCTGCTCTCCAGCCAGAGGGGCTTCCAGACAGGACCACCTCCCTCTCCCTCCCCTTCCAAGACATTAGCGATCCCCGACGTTCGGTTGCTGAGGGCGCAGGGTGGGGGCAGGAGGGACGGCTCCGTAGCATCGAGTGCCCAGAGCAACGCACGGCGGCCTCTGGCCATCCACGTGGTGCCCACCCTCCATTCTGAATGACCTTCCTCCCCACCCTCCCCCTCTGCCCCCCAACTAAGACGGGCGGGGACCACAGCCAGCTCTAGAGGGCCCTGCAGTGCCAGGCCGCTGCACGGGGGCTCACGCACTTGCCTTGCCCCACAGGTGGCCGTGGTGGTCATGCGCCTGGTGTGCATCATCCTGTACCGGGCCATCATGCCCATCCTCGTGTCCAGGTCGAACAACACCCTCCTCGCAGCCTGGGTGAGCCTCCACCGCCCGCTCCTGCTGGGTGGGGTGGAAGGCTCTGGACCACCCCTCCCGCGCGCCACTCTGACCCGCCAGCTCCCCTCAGGCCTCGCGCACGGGGTCGGTGGTGAACCTGGTCTTCATCCTCGTCCTCTCCAAGATCTACGTGGCCCTGGCCCGCATCCTGACGAGATGGGGTGAGTGGCCAAGGACGCTGGGCGCTGACCCTGGGACCCGCCCAGCCCTGCCGGCCAGAACTCGACTTTCCGTCCTACCTATGGGCCCTTCTGTCTGAGTGAGGCAACGACGGGGCATGTGGGACCCTGCCCAGGGGCCTCACACATAGCACTGAGTGGGGCCTCCGTGGGCGGAGAAGGGGAGACCCTCACAGCTGAGCTACCCCCCCGGGGCCCGGCACATACCCAGCCCCCTCCACTTTCCTGAGCCCCTTCCCTCTGCTCTGCCCTTCCTGCCCCTCTCTCCATCCCCTCTCTGCCAGCCTCTCTCCTCCTTTCCCTGACCCCCATCTCCTAAGGACAAACGCTAATGAACCAGTCTGTCCGTTCCACACAAACTGCTTACCTGTTACCAGCCTGGTCTAAGAGAGGGACAGAGGACTCACCTGGGGACGGTGGTGTGGGGACAGCAGTGGGCAGGTGTCCAAGGAGAGGCTCCAGGTGTGGGGACAGCAGGGACGGGCTCTGTTGCCCCGAGTGTTTCTGCAACAGCAGGCTTCGTGCGTCCCCCTTTTCCAGCCACGGGTGTCCCCCTCAATTAACATTGTGTGTCCCCAGCCCCGGACACCTCCACCGCCCAGCCCCCAGGCTCTCTTCTGTCGCTCCAACCCCTTGTGCCCACCTGTGCGCACCGTGGTAACTCAGCGTCGGTACCACCTCCCTTCCCTTCCCCCAGCTCCTCCTCTACCAATGCAATGTTTGTAAGTGACTTTGAAAATGGAAATCTAGGAGTGCCATACTCCACCCCATTCTTGAGTGAGTTTCCTTAAAACATCCGGCAATGCGACCTTCTCCTCCCTCCCTGGCTGGCCTCACGTGGGGGACTGAGCGAGCCCCCCTGTGCCGCAGAAATGCACCGCACGCAGACCAAGTTCGAGGACGCCTTCACCCTCAAGGTGTTCATCTTCCAGTTTGTCAACTTCTACTCCTCCCCCATCTACATCGCCTTCTTCAAGGGCAGGTCAGCACCGCTCCCTCCACTCTACCCTCCTGTTCCCCCCGGTGGCCACTGGGACGCCGTCCAGACGCCCAGGGAAGGGGGCTGTTGGCACAGGAGCCGAGGGTGGGACCGGGGCCAGTCCTGGCCTCGGGCCTCTGAGCAGACTCGGCTTCGGGCCCACCTGGTGTTCCTCCTGTCAGGCGGGCGAGGGGGCAGCAGCCCCTCCTCACTCATGGCCTCCGGGCCCCAATTCCCCTCCAGGTTTGTGGGATACCCGGGCAACTATCACACCTTATTTGGGGTCCGCAACGAGGAGGTGAGTGTGTGGGGAGGCCAGCACCCGCCAACGGAGGCGGAGACCCTGGGGCGCGCCTCCTGAGTCTCCAGGGCCTCGGGCCTTCCTGCCCCGCACGACCCCGCACGACCCCACACCGCTTGCACACCTAGTCACGGGTCCTGCTCGTGCCTCCTGTTCCCGTGTGGCTCGGTGCACACCTGAGCCGGGTTCCAGCCCTGGTGAAGGACCCGAACCACCGTGGGGGAGCGGGTGCAGGGGCTGCACTCCCTCAGGGGCCCGGTGCCCGTGGCCAGGGCGGCCCTGGCTTCTCCCCGCGGCCAGCCCCAACCCCATTAGCACAGGCTGCTGCGAGAGCCAGGCGTGAACCTGGTGGACGTGGGTTTGGTGCAGGATGAAGCACCGCTATAGTGTGGGGTCCCCCAAGCGGACCCCAAGATAAAAACTCAGGTGCAAGCAATTGTGGGCGTTACCCCAGCAAGCATGTGAGGGGTGGGGGCGGGGCAGGAGAAGGGAGCGTGCCTGTATTTGAGGGAGGGGTCACTGCTATGAGCCCCTGGGTGCGACTCTGTCCTGGACCTTCTGGGACATTGGAGGAAATCTCCAAATGGTCCTCGTGCATCCGGGTCCTCACCAGGGCAAGGCCAAGCACGCCCGAGCCCAGAGGTGCAGACAGCATGAGGGGTGTGCCTGGGACGGTCCGCAGGTAGCTTCCGAGCTGGGTCAGGGGACACGGGTGGGGGTCTGATAGCTCCTGCTGAGCTCATCACCTAAAAGACCTGCTTCTCCTTTCTGAGAAAAAGAGGGTCTCCTTCCTTCCCGCAGGTTCGGGCTGTGACCCAACCCAATAGGTGACTGCAAAGTTGCCACCTCTGAGGGACACCCTCCGTTTTCCATGAGATGGGAGGAGCTTCCTAGGGACAGGCAGCTGGGACCCCGACCTGGGGGCACGACTGTGCACGACACGCCGTATCAGTGAAGCAGCATTCAGTTGTCAGTGGGAGAAGTTCCCAACTCAAACTGGCTTAAGCAAAACAGGGAGTGCCACTGGCTCTGGTACCGAACACATTCAGGGCCCCGTGGGCTCAGGTATGGTTGGATCCAGGTGTCTAACCAGTGCCGAGCTGCTTTCCCCATCACTGGCGTGCGCTGAGGCAGGTTCTCCTTACCTGGTGGGGGAGACCCTGCAGTTGGCCTGACACCCTCGAGCTCAGTACCCCTGTGCCGCCTCAGGAGCCCCCGTAAGAGCCCCAGCCCAACTCTCACTTGACTCGGGTCACCGATTCGTGGGGCCTACATCTTGAGTCCTCCCTGGAGGCACAGGTTAGGGTCAGCCCCACATAACCCACCTTTGTGTGGGTCCCCAAAGGAAATCTGGGGTGCTATAGGGCAGCACCCCCATCATCTCTATGCACAGTCTGCCAGCTGGATCTGGGGGAGACTAGGGGGTGGTTGCATGAGGTCGAGGAGAGGGAGGGACAGTCTCTGCAGTCCCGGGTGTGCTGTGGCATGTCTGAAAGGGAGGGGACGGCGTGGGAGGGGACGCCTTCGAGGCACAGAGAAGGGTGGCGGAGATGAGGCCGGTCCCTCCCAGAGCTAACCTGAAGCCTTGCTGCCGTAGTGTGCGGCCGGAGGCTGCCTCATCGAGCTGGCACAGGAGCTCCTGGTCATCATGGTGGGCAAGCAGATCATCAACAACGTGCAGGAGATTCTCGTCCCGTGAGCCCCCCCACCCTGCCCTGGGCAGCAGCCAGGGGCCATGGGATTTGGGAGCGTCTGGGAGAGCAGCCCCTGGCCCAGCCCCAGCCCGGAAGAAGAGGTGGAGAAGGCGGGTCCGGGCCCCGCCGGACCTCGATGCCTCATCTGCAAGGGAGGGGGAGGGTGTGCCCCAGCCACCCGCCCCCGTGTGGTGTGTGCCTGCCGGGCAGGCTCACGAAGGCCTCTGGCCCTGGGCCCTCTAGCTGGGCCGGGGCATTCTTTAGCATCCCCAGCCTCGAGGCCAGCACCAGAGGGAGCAGCGAGAGGCCCCAGGCTTCAGGTGCCCTGACCAGGGACGACTGGGTTCCGTCTCCCCGGTGCCACCCCACTGGCACCACCGTGGCCCTCCTCAAGGCAACGGGGTGCCCCTCCCAGGCTGGAGCCGACCTGGACTCCCTCCCGTCGGCCCCTGCACACCTGATCTTCACCCACTAACTGACTCCCCTTAGCTGTGGGACTGTGACCAATCCACACCCCCCACACCCCTGGGTGTGGCCTTGCTTCTCTGGGCAGTTGGTGCCCTGAAGCTGAATGTGAGATTACAAGGGCAGCGTGTACCTCGGTGCCTGGCGGGGACAGGAGCTGGACACCTGACAGTGTGGCAAAGCAACAGACACACCCGCCCCCCCTCCCCGAATATGATAGAGCGACACACACGTTTGCCCCCACTGGCACCACGGTGTCCTTTGTCCCCTCCCGACCTTGACTTAGCGCTCGGAACCTCTCTGCAGTCCCCCAGGGCGCTGTGGGGTGGGGGGTGGGGGCGGTCGGGGGGGAGGTTGCCCCATGGAGGGGTGGGGGGGATGTAGATGCTCTCAGCCAGTGAGTTCCACAAGACCTTCACCCCTGCCCTCCCTATGGCCCAGGCCCTCCTCCCCCTGCTGCCCCTCACCCACAGAGCAAGCGTGGCCAGGCCTGGGAGAACAAGGGCCATTTTCCTGGATGTCTCCTCCTCTAGGAAGCTACAGGGCTCGTGGCAGAAGTTCCGGCTGCGCTCCAAGAAGAGGAAGGCGGGGGCTTCTGAGGCGGTTGGCCAGGCACCTTGGGAGGCCGACTACGAGCTTCTGCCCTGTGAGGGTCTGTTCAAAGAGTACCTCGAAATGGGTAGGAGCCATGTTAGCGGCCACGGCCGGCACCGGGGACCGGGGGGGGGGGTGAGGGGCAGCCATACCCCGAGAGGGGCTCCAGCCTGTGTTCCTCTGGGTACATCTACCTTGAAAGATGATGTGGACGTGGGGACAGAGGGTCCCTGGTGGAGCTGGGCCTGCAAAGGTTCCGGAAGGGAGATTGTGGGGTTTGGAGAGGGGAGATCTTGAAGAAGGATGGCCGAGGGTGGGAAGGGACAGTGCCCTGGGCACGGGGGTTAAGAAGAGGGCCTGGGGGCAGTGGGTGGGGTGCTCCTTAATCTCCCCCAACCCTGGGAAGCATGGGCCAGGGCACATGGAGGGAGTGAGGAGAGGTGCACAAGAGACCGGGCCCTGGGGGCGGGAGGTGGTGGGCTCGAGGAGTTGATTTTCTCGAGAGCTTCGCGACGCCCACACTCTTCACTGGACCCTCAACTGTGCCCTAGCCAGGTGGTGCCCATGCCTGCGGCTCATTCCCCACGTGGGGTGGAGCGCTTTTGGAGGGCAGGGGCTGTGTCTACTGTGGGTAGTGGTCCCCTGCCCGTCCAGGGTCTTACCCAGAGACAAGGGAGGGGAAGCCATCACCGCACACTCCTACTCTAAAGCATCTGAACCCAACACATTGCTCTGAGGTCTCCGGAAGCCAAAGCAAAACGAGTGACAGTGGTGACGTCGTTCTTTGCATAAAAGGGAGCAGGACAGTTCTTGGAGAGTCATGCTTTTTCATAGCATGTGAGTGGGGTTGATGGACCTCATGTGTCCCTATTTCACTGGACAACAGGAAATGGGACCCAATGCTGTCCTTCAGGATTTCACATAAGACCCAGGAACCCCTTTCAGGAACCTGTGGTGGGGGTGGGGGTTGCACCCGGCTGGCTCAGCCTGTGGACCGGCGACTCTTGATCTTGTGAGTTCGAGCCCCGGGTTGGATGCTGAGATTTCTGACAAATAAAAAACCTAAAAACAACAAAAGCCATTCCCTAAAGCTCCCGACCTCCAGAGGGGTGAATGGTGAAGTCGGCTCTGAAATCAGAAGGTTTGTTTCCATCGCTGCACGAGCCCTCAGGGTGTCAGAGCACCCAGGTTGGAGAGTTCCAGAGTCCCTGACCTCAGAGAGCCAGGGGAGGCCCAAGCTCAGCCAGAAAGGCCTGCAGCGCTGTGGGAGCAGTCAGGGGAGAATTCCCGGGGGCGGGGGCTCTGCAGCTGAGTCTCGGATGAGCCGAGCAGGAACAGGTGTCCCCAGAGCCTCCGGAGAGGAGGGCCTGCGAAAGGCTGGCGGGCGGGCAGTGGCCCCCACTGGTGGCAGGCGCGGGTGGCTCTGCTCACCGGCCTAAGCGGGCGGACAGGGCTCACACAGTGCGGGCCGGGGGCCCTCGCCCACAGTGCTGCAGTTCGGCTTCGTCACCATCTTCGTGGCCGCGTGTCCGCTCGCGCCGCTCTTCGCGCTGCTCAACAACTGGGTGGAGGTCCGCCTGGACGCGCGCAAGTTCGTCTGCGAGCACCGGCGCCCGGTGGCCGAGCGCGCGCAGGACATCGGCATCTGGTCCCACATCCTGGCTGGCATCGCGCACCTGGCGGTCGTCAGCAACGTGAGCGCGCGGGCGGGGCGGGGCGGGGCGGGGGCGCCGGGGCCGCGCGGACGGGCCCGCGCTGACCAGCCGCCCCGCGCCCAGGCCTTCCTGCTGGCCTTCTCGTCCGACTTCCTGCCGCGCGCCTACTACCGGTGGACCCGCGCCCCCGACCTGCGCGGCTTCGTCAACTTCACGCTGGCGCGCGCGCCGCCCGCCTTCGCCTCCGCGCACAACCGCACTTGCAGGTGGGGCCGGGGGCGGGGCCGGGGAGCCGGTGGGGGCGGGGCCCGGAGGCGCAGACCAGCGTCGGGGGGGCGGGGGCGGGGGCGGGGGAGGGGGAGGGGGGAGGGGGAGGGGTGGGGAGGAGGCGAGAGCGCAGGCCGGCGTCTGGGGACACGGGGACCCAGGCGGACTTGGTAGGCAACACTGGGCCCCTGGGGAGGCGCCTGTTACTTCCATTGCCATTCCTTCATGGGCATAGGTTTATTTCCCGTCTCTGTTTCTTCTCGGTTTGGGCAATTTCATTTGCAGAAAACTGTATCCCAGCTACTTATTTTATTTTTGTTATTTTTTAAAATGTTTATTATCTCTGAGAGAGGCAGAGCGCGAGCGGGGGAGGGAGATGCAGAATTCGAATGGGGCTCCAGGCTCTAAGCTGTCAGCACAGAGCCCGATGCGGGGTTGGAACTCATGAACCGCAAGGTCATGACCTGAGGCGAGGTTGGCACTTAACCCTGAGCCACCCAGGGGTCCCTATTCCAACTGCTTTTAAAAACGGAATGACACAAACTTGTTCATAGTATTCTATGATGATTTGCTTAAGCTCTGTTTTGGTGGTTATCTCATTTTCTTTCCAGATAGTTTTCTTTGCTCTTAAAAAGTCAATCTTCTGAACTTGACATCATAGCTCATTTGCTTTCAGTCTTTCATTAAAAAAAATTTTTTTAATGTTTATTTTTGAGAGAGAGAGAGAGAGAGAGAGAGAGAGACTGAGCATGAGCGGGGGAGGAGCAGAGAGAAGGGGAGACACAGAATCCAAAGCAGGCTCCAGTCCCTGAGTGGTCAGCACAGAGCCTGATGCGGGGCTTGAACCCACGAACCGTGAGATCATGACCTGAGCTGAAGTCGGACGCTTAACCAACTAAGCCACCCAAGCGCCCTTTTCTGTCTTTCATTTTAATAAACATATTTATGTCTGTAAGTTTACTTGACCCTACCCCTTAAAAGCCTCATTTCATTGATAATACCTGTCCCTTCACTTCTGAATCTCTTAACTGCAGTTGTTATCCCCCTACTTATCTATGAATTATTTAGAAAAGTTCCCCAGTGTGGAGGTTGGTTTTTGTTGTTGTTGTTCTTCTACTTATAAAAAACCATTCTGGTTTAACTGCTTGGTGATCGGAGAACCTGAAGAGTCCATATGATACAAATCTCTCACATTTGTTGTTTTCCTTTATGATCTGCTCACTTGATTTTTGCTGGTTCAAGTGAACTTGAATCTTGTATTATCTGTCTATAAACCTCTGAGGTAAGGCTTCTTGACTTTGTTTGGATTTTTTCTGCACCCCCCACCTCCCTGCGTTATCAGATTCTGATACAGGTGAAGTAAGAATATTTCCAGGAATGTAGAGTTATCAGTTTCTTCTTGTACTTCTGTCACATCTTGCTTTATGTATCGTGAGGTTCTTAGTTGCATAAGTTCTTATTTGTGATCTCTTCTTAGTGGATACTTAACTTACTTTTTCCATGCATTTTTTTTTTCCTTTTTCTTCTTCTCTTGCTTTCTGGAGGATGACTAGAATTTTTTTTCTTTATGCTCATTTAGAACTGATGGTGTACATTTTTATTCTTTTAGAGATTATCCTTACATTTTTAGCATACATTCTTAACTATATAAACTTTCCTATCAGACTAAAGGAATTCACATGCTTTATCGCCTATTTAGCACCCACCACTCCATCTTATTATTGTTATACAGAGTTTTAGTATTAAAAAGTAAAAACATTTCTAGTCATTTGTTAATCATGTCTATATGGTATGTTTTAGTAGCTTCTGTGGCTACAGGGGTTTCTTACGCTTTGCCTTCCCTCCGAATTCACTTTCATTCTTGCAGAAGTACATCCTTGACTAGCGCTTTGAGGAATGGTGTGTAGTTGGCAAACCGTTTTGTATGTTGCCTTTTATATCGGAAAATATCTCTTTGTCCTTCCAATAGCAGGTATACAATTCTCCATTGAGCTATCTTCCCTTAGCTCTTTGGGACTATTACTCTCTTGTGGAAAGCTTTGGTAAGCATAGAAGGTTTTCCTCATTTTCCTTGACTTGTGTTACTAATAGGTCTCTGCCGTCGTAGAGTTTATTTAAAAGTTTCTCACTGGAAATCAGTTATGTGCTTCTGATCTGAAAGGTGATGTCTTTCTTTCTTTAGTTCTGGAAACCTCTACATTTCGGTTTCTTTTTTTTTTTTCTTCTTTTAATGTTTATTTTTGAGAGAGAGAAAAGTGTGAGCTGTGGAGGGACAGAGAGAGAGGGAGACACAGGATCCGGAGCAGGCTCCAGGCTCCGAGCTGTCAGCATAGAGCCCAATGCGGGGTTCGAACTCATGAACCGCGAAACCATGACCTGAGCTGATCGGACACTTAACCGACCGAGCCACCCAGGCGCCCCATGGAAACCTCTCCATTTCATTTTTCAAACAGAGCTGCTCTAACTTTTCTTTGCATTCATTCTCCGCTTCTGGAACTGCTATGTTGGAGCACCTCTGTTCTCCCTTCACGTCCCAAGGGCACTGATATATTTTGCAATCTTTTGACTCTCTGTGTTGCATTCAGGGTGATTTCATATAATCGTCTCCAAGTTCCCAGTCTTTCTTCTGTTGTGTCTAGTTAGGCCACTTATAGTTTATTACATGCATTGAGGATTTTTCCTTCAGTACCTTTTTTTCAATGTTCAAGAATTGTTTCTTTTTCTACAAAGTTGGCCCTAATACTGCTTCCCATGGAGTGTAGCATGGCAGTTTATGCCAAAATGGAATGCCGAATCTAACCGGAAATACAGGAAGTTGTCGAAGGATGACAAGATGACAAATTGGAAATAGCAAGCGAAACTTAACACCAGCTTATTCTAGTCAGGGAGAGCCATGCTGGACAGGTGTCTGGGCACAGCTGACTGATCTCCGAATGGCAGGTTTTCACAGTGTTGACTAGGTTGACATCACCGGCGGAAGCAGATTCATCATATTATCACATCCATGACATTAACAGGGCATTTGCCACTCTGGGGCCCAGTGCAGGCTGTAGGGAATGGGACAATCCAGCCCATCCATCCCTTTGGAACCCCGGAACCCCAAGAATTAAAGCCGAAGGCACTGTTTAGTACCATTTAGGAATATTCCCTCCTTCAGGCACTCTCAGGCAAGCCGGGCCCAGAACTACACGATCAGGGAAGGAAAAAGTAGAGAAGCTAAGAAGGGCCCCTGCCAGCTCCTCAGCTGACCCTCAGCCCCAGCTCCCCACACTGAGTTCCGTGTCTCCTGCAGGTATCAGGCTTTCAGGGAAGATGATGGGCAGTATTCTCCAACATACTGGAATCTTCTGGCCATCCGCCTGGCCTTCGTCATAGTGTTTGAGGTTAGCCAACTTCCTAGTTCCCGTTGGCTCCCCCGACTGGCTCTCTTGGCCTTAGCAGGACACCCACCCCTCCCCCAGGATGCTTTGCCTAATCCCACCATGTGGGGTGTGTGTGTGTGTGTGTGTGTGTGTTGGTGGGGGTTGGGGTGGGGAGGTGTGCAACCAAGCTACTACCCAGTCACAGGGCCACTCTCCTGTGCACTGTCGTTTCCCCGTCTTGAAAACTTTGTCAACCCCTGCCTGGCCTAGGTTGTGTGGATACTGAACTGCTCTGGGCACTGCTGTGTCCGGGGAGGCTCCACAGGCCGTGAGACCTGGGGCAGGTCTCCGTAGCGGTGGCTTCTGCCTCCAGGGCTTTCCTTTCCTGCACTGCTCCCCTCCAGCTCAGCTCACACCTGGGGAGCAGGTGTGCACACCTGGCCCCATTAAGGCCACTGCTGGCGTCTGTTTTACCGAGGGGCGGGCGCCCTCCCACCGCTCGTACTATGTCCTGCCCCCAGCATGTGGTGTTCTCCATCGGCCGGATCCTCGACCTCCTGGTACCCGACATTCCCGAGTCCGTGGAGGTCAAGGTGAAGCGAGAGTACTACCTCGCCAAGCAGGCGCTGGCTGAGAATGAGGTGAGCCCTTCTGCTCCCCGCCCCCCGCTTTACCTTCCCTCATCCACCGGCGGCACGGTGCCCGGCCCAGCACTCTACCCTGGCCTGTGACAGGGTAGCCGGTCCAATCACCCCTCCTGTACCCTTCCCTGGAGACAGGCTCTCTCTGGAACAAATGGAGCAAAGGACAACTACTCCCAGAGCTCAGACAGGAGTTTGGGCCTACAGCCTACACTGCCGGGAGGTGGCCAGGCCTCTCAAGTCCCTTCTCTCTGAGGTCACGGGGGTCACCCCAAGCCAGCAGTCCCACCTGGAGGTGAGGGACTCTGCTGCCCCGGAGATGTCAAAGGCTCACTGCCCTCAGAGGCCACAGCCCACCTTCTGCCCCTTCTTGGCCCAGAGCTGTGATGCCCTCGGTGACCCCGGGCCTCTGCTCATGAGCCCTAGCCCCTCAGGTGCCGGCTGCCGCCCCCCCAACCCCCTGCCCGCAACAGCACCTGGAGCTTCCCTGCCACCTCCCTCCCAGCCCCCAGGGCAGGTGGCCCCGCACCAGAGAAGCTGGCCCCGACACTGTGGCTCAGGGCCCTCCCCACCCCCAGCTCTCTGCACGCAGGGCACAGCTCTATCTCCCATGTGCCACCGGGAGAATCGCACTGGAGACTAGAACTATCTATGGGTCTCTAGTTATCACTCAAAAGCCTGTTGAAGACACCCTTGGTTCCACAGGACCGAGAATCGACATGCCGCGTGATAAAACGAGTTCTAGCACACTACATCTGGTTTTGGGTTTTATTTTAGAATTTATAAAATTCCAGTGTCATCCATATTCATAAGCCTTTACACATGTTTGCATATAATCTCCAGATTCCAAAATTAAGGCCAAGGGACGGATCATAGCTATGGAAACACATAATATGGAAGACATTCAACAAAGAAAATGGACACGCACACCCCACCCTGCCCAGGGCTGCCCCAGCAGCAGGGGCGGCCACAGGAGACCAGGCCTGGGCAGGGCCACCAACAGTCTTTACCAACAACAACCAAAAACAGAGCACGCAAGATCCCAAACACAGTTCAGGGGAAGGGGGGATTCGTATCTACAACATTTAGCGATAAATGCAGATGTGCAAAAACTTGTGAAAATTTAAAATTTACGTTTGGGGAAGGGAGGGGGACGTCGAAGGATGCCGTAGAAAAGATGAAGGGAAAAGAGGGCTGGGCAGACGCCGAGGGAGCCAGAGGGGCAGGCAGAGGGAAACAAGACGGCCAACGGGAAAGGCTCCAAACCTCATGCAGGTGGAGACGCGGAGGGGCCCGCCCTTCCCAATCAGGCTCCCCGAGAGGGGAGGGGGTGCCTCCCCTTCCTCCGTCTCCTCACAGGCCTACTCTGGGGACACCCAGGCCGCCTGCTGAGGTGAGTGCTCTCTCCTACCCCCGTGGCTCGCTCCCACAGATGGGCACGCTGGAGGCTGCCGTGGCAGACGGAAAGCTGGCAGGGGCAGCCGAAGGTACACTTGGGTCGAGCAATTCTCAGTCTACTTAGAATTTCAGAGTCTGGAGATCACCGGGCTTGAGTTACTGAGTGGAGAGTGAAGGACGGGGGTGCAGGGGCGGCGCAGGGTGTGCGCCAGACACGAGCTGGCCCCCAGGAACTCCAGTATCCCAGGTGGGGTAACCCGACAGGGCCCCATCACCTCCGTGCGGGCAGAGGCAGAGATGGGGAGGCCAGGGGGCCGACACAAAGGGCCATCCTCGTTCCCTCACAATGCGACACACGGGCGCCTCTGTACCGCCCGGGGCCACCTCTCCTCTCCAGAGCTGACCTTCAATAGTCCGCTGGGGGGGCAGGGCACGTTGTGGTCAGGCCAAGGCCCGTGGTCCGACACCCACAGTCACCCAGCACACACCTGAGAAAGAGCGGACCCTCCCTCACCAGCACCGGGTCCTCCGGTCCAGGCCAAGTGACCACCTCTCTCTGCCCCAGGACCACGATGCCTGCCTCTCTGAGACAGCTCCCGGGGGCTCACACGCGGCATCCGAGCGTGCGTCAGAGCACAGCCTGGCTGAGCCCCAGCACCGGCTTCCCGCCCCCAGGGCTACAGCAGACACGCCACCACCAGAAACATCTACGCCGAGAGGCTGAGCGCCAGGGTGGCACCACCCTAAGCACGAGAGCAGCCACGCTGGCTCTGAGGTAGAAAGGAGGACGCTGGACACCTGGCCTGGGGCGAGGGGGGCCACAGAGGAGCGGCTAGTCTCTACTGCCACTCTGCGGGCCGCCCCTCTCCCTGTCCCCACGTCTCTCAGGCCACACCAGGCCACCACGACAGCCACGGCTGGCCCAGACGGAGACATGCGGCCCTGCCTTTGGGGTTTGCTCACCACGCTTGGGGGCGGAGACACTTGGGTGCTTTCGGACCCCAACATATGCGAGGCCAAGACAGCCCAAGCACCCAGTCACCCTGCTGCCACTCTGGTCCCCTCTGGCTCCACCACGGCTCTCCTTTGGGCCCAGGCACTCCCAGTGTGCAAACTGGGTCTCCCTCACCACCCTGTGGTCTGGGCCAAGTGGGCTTTTGGCAGCTGGAAGGTGGACTGCATTCTGTAAGGAGGGTCTGGATGGCAGGCAAAGGGAGGAAAGGAGGTGGGAAAGGAAGAGGGCAAACATTTTGGCTTTTATAAAGTCAAGGAAATTTATTTCCTGAGGTCATGACACAGGAAGTAGACTCCGCCACAGCTGTGGAGCTCTCCTAGCGGAGGCCAGAGCCTTACGGACATGCTGGATGAGCCAGGACGCTTACGGGGAAATGTCCAATTACCTCGGTTAGTGTTCACGACAGTGGAGAGCCGTCCCAGAGCGAAGGTGTCAGGGAGCAGATCCTGAGCGCACGCGGGGTGCTGGCGCGCCTGGCTTCACTGCGAGACCTCGGGGAGGGGGAAGCGTCAACAATTTATGGAGGCTCCAGCCGCCGGGTCAGATTGAGACAAACCATGTGTTGGTGGGGTTTGGGTCAGCAGGCTGGAGAGATTTCTGCTTTTCGATCATTATCGCTTGGGGCCCCATGGCAGGGTCTTGGGGGCCACCTGAGCCCCAAAACTGGGAAATTCTTCAGAGCTGCTCATGTCAGGAGCCTGTAGGGGGGAGAGGGCACAGCCTCAATAAGAGGTCCCGCGTGAGCCGCTTCCCAGCGAGAGGCGAGTGCCGGGGGCGCCCCCACCTCCAACGGCGGGCCTAACAGTGTCTGACCTTCTCGCTGCTGCTGGCGGTCCAGGGAGCGTCCCGCACCACAAAGCCCTTGGATGGCGCCTTGGACTCCTCGTGGGCTGGCGGCTTCATGTACACCTGCAACGCCTCGCTGTCGACCACGTCAGCCAGCTGTGGGCACAGGTGGGGGCGTCAGTCTGCAGCAGACACACACGACGACCACGCTTGCCTGGTCTCAAGTGTTCAGGGCTCGCTTAGGGGGACACCCTGCAACTGGCGTGCCTCTGGGAGCGGACGCACATACATGGCCTTGCTGCTGCCCCAGGCCGGTTAGTGGCAGGCAGGGTGCCCCAGGCACAGGCCTGCTGCCCACCCATGACTCACGTATTCCTCCTCTAGGTTGAGAATGTGGTCGATGGCCTCCTCCACGTTCTCTGGGAGCCCCGTCACAGTGACGCAGTTGGGATCTGGGGCCCCACTCTGCGGGAAACGAATGTCCACCTGGAAAAACAGCACATGCGGCCGCTGAGGCGTCCGAGGACACTCCATCTGGAGTCTCTGGACCAAAGGGTCATGGTCATGTGTGGCTGAGAATGGTGGACCTCTCGGGAAGTTTTCCCAAATTAACCTTGTGCTCAGGAGCCAAGGTCCTGTATGTCAGAGCTAACACATCACAACAGTGCAGGACCCTGCCGCACCGAGGGAATGACGTCTCCTCCAGGCCAGTGTGGGACGCTGACCGACGGTGTCGCGTATACGCAGCTGGGACCTCCACATGACCTCACCAACTCAGGGACAGGCACCAGAGCCTCAGAAGTCTCCCGTTCCAGACCCCAAGGGCGGTCAGCAGCCGAGGCAGGAGACCTGTGGTCCCAGGCACTCACTCCAGTGACAGCGTGGGAGCACCCACCCCGCTGCACCCACCATGCTTCCAGGACTACACGGCACCCTTCGTGGTGGCGCTGGGGACCCACCTTGAATTCATCCATTATTTTGCGGATGGCTTTTCCACGGGCACCGATGATGCGGGCGTGAACACGGTGGTCCAGCGGGACGTCCTCAGAAACCATCTGTTCAAGCTCACCCACGATTTTCAATATAGCGTCCCGGGCGGCTTCTGTATTCTTTTCATACCCTGTGATGGTTATTTGGTCCTGGGGCTAAGAAAGGAGAGCGCAGTCAGAAGAGGGGATGCCCCTAGAGACCCCAGGCTGGGAGCATCAAGCCAGCAGACGCAGCTCCACGAGGCGGCAAGAGGCAGTGCTGGCAGAGTGAGGCAGACCTCAGCTTGAGGGGAAACACTGACCCACTCAGGAGAGAAAGAAGATGGGGAAGACCGCCAGAAGCTGATTTAAAACAGGTCAACGATGCCCATTAGCTCCTGCGCCCCCGCCTCCCCCCAGACGTGTACGGGAAAAGAAAGGACACGTGGCCACAAGAGATGGCTGCAGGCGAGGAGGGTGCTGCGTCAGAGACCACACAGGGCACAGGGAAGGTCACCTCGGGCCCTGCATCTGGAGGCGTCTCGCTGGAGACAGACCCGCCTGGAGAGAAGGGGCGGGACGCTGCGGCCGCACTGCACAGCCCCAGCATGCCCCTGCGCAGGACTTCCCTCACAGCACACGTGGACGGGTGACAGCACCACGCATGCACAGTGCGAGCAGAGCCAACACAGGACTCAAAGCGAAACGATGACAAAAAAGAAGAAAAAAATCACACACGTAAGCTATATTCTTTAAGACAAAGGAAAAGTTACACCCACGAAAGAACGGAACAACAGAAAAGGACCAGAGAACAAAAACACCTGGAAACAAAAGAGCGGACACTTCGAGATCTGCCCAGAAGAGAGGCCAGAATGAGCCAGGCGGAGGCAGAGCAGCAGCAGGCCCCACGGTGGCAGTGGAGGGGTGGGGGGCAGCGGGCTGTGCCTAGAACCTGCCTGGCGGAGTCCAGGACCCACCAGCAGCCGCGAGCGCTGTGCCAAATGCAGACACAGAACAGACTGCAAACGGGAGCATAATTCTCACAGGAAAATGCTGCGTATCAAAATCACATGGCCACCCAATCCTACTTGGCTCTGAAACACTAGCCCGAGTGGTTTGAACCCTAAACAAGGACTAAAAAAGTCACGTTTCCTTGGGAAAATTAAAGAAAATAGAAGGTAGTGAAGGTGCAGAGTTTAAAGGAGCTCAATTCTCAGGATTCAACATCAAAAATTAAAGTTAAAGGGACGCCTGGCTGGCTCAGTCAGAATAGCAGGCAACTCTTGACCTCAGGGTCATGAGTTCAAGCCCCACGTTGGGCATAGAACTCACTGAAACAGAACAAAAATCACAAATTAGCGTTAAGAAAGATCAGGAGCATAAACATGTTTGTTAGAAACGCAGCGGGAACAGAAGGATGCACCCAGGGAAGGCCAGGACCAGGCAGGAGGCGCAGAGGAGAGGTGGGGGCTCCAGAGGGGGCCCTGCAGGCCTGCCTGCCTTTCTGAACTCAGGTTAAGTGTGTGGCTTATAGACTCGGGCTGAGCAGAGGAGGAAGGTGCAGAAACAGGCAGTCTGCCACAGCACGGGAACACGGGGCTGAAAAGGCCAGAGTCTGCAGAGGCATGTTGGGATTTGCTGACCAGAAGGTTCTAGAGAACCATTTCTGGGTGCCTGGCTATGTACCATGGCCAGAGATGCAGGCAGAGACCAAGGCTCCCACAGTGCGCAGTGCTATGCTGGAAGGGGGCCCTGATGGGAGCGGAGAGGAAGACGGGCTGGGGTGTGATAGGCAGGGGGAGGGTACCCTCTGAAGGACCGCACCTGTGGGTACAGATGCGAAGAAGGACTCAGCCGGAGCCAAAGCATGCCTACCACGAACAACCAGGCGGGCACGGGAGAAATGTTGCGCACTCACGCGGCAGCCAAGCACAGGGAGACCTTGCCCAGCTGGCACAGACCGAGATGGGGCCCCGAAGCCCAAGGCAAACTCAGACCCTCAGAGACCTGCCCCTCTGCGCTCCACCCTCCCCGCCCACCTGGGCAGGCCCTACGCTTGCCCGCTCACGGCTCCCAGGTCAGGGTGAGGGTACGAGAGTCCACCTGCCCCAAAGCGTTCCAGCCACAGAGTCTGACCCAAGCCGGCATTCTTACCTGGTTCCCGTCATCCTTATCGGGAAACTGGATGTTCACGTCATGTTCCAAGCGGATCTGAGTAATCACTGCCCCTTTCCTCCCAATAATTTTGGGATGGTATTTGGGGTCCACAGTGACGCTCAGCTTAAAGCTCCTTAAAGCCTGCAGGTGAGACAAGGGTGGAGTTCAGGCTTGACCTTCACCATGTGCAGCCACATGTCAACCCCACTCTGTCCTCGACCCCAAAGATCTCCTCAGTGACAAAAGCAAGATACGCTTTCCCGTTAGCCTCTGTGCACTGCCAGCTGGAGGGCTGACCCGGAACGAGTGTGTACACCCCTCACAAGAGGATCGTTCGGGCGCTGACAAGACTGGCTTCGTGCGTGGTGGGCTCTGAGCTGGCTCTCCAGTGAATTTCATGGGGACGTGATGAGGAAGCCTAAACACGTCCTGGGGTCTTTAAAGCCTGGGGTATGAGAGCAGGCCAGAAGGAAGAGGGGACACGAGAGTGCTGAAGGACGGCCGGCCTGGGACATCTACGGCCAGAGGCTAGACCACAGGAACCAGGCTCCAGAGGTCTGCGGACCCTTCGCATCGAGACTCCAGAAGTCCTCCTCCTCACGGGAAGCCCGTTCCCTACAGAATCTCTAGCAGGGCTTCAGAGCCTGTAACACCCAGCCTTGCCGTGCGCTTAGGAAGCCCTTCGAATGCCAGCTCTCCAAAGCAGGGAGATGGGTCCCCAAACCTACTCAAAGCAGGGCAGCTCCGGAGAGAAGGTCCGCATGGGCATGCTGACACCCACCCTGGACCACACCACTCACATTCGGGGTTCTTTTCTAGCAATAGCTCCCAGGCCTCTCCAACCTTACCTTACCTATCGGGTTGGAGACACCACACGTGGCAGGGTTACTTTGAAAAAAAAAAAAGTGCTAATTAATGGGAAATCTAACTCTGCCCCTGTTACATTGAAGAGAAAAGTGCCACGCTCATAACGCTGTGTCTGATGGAAGGCTCCCCGGGTGGCCAGGTCCCCCTGCAGCCATGTGGCTGAACCGCCTGCAGTGTGGCCGGGGACCGTGGCTCTGGAGGACACCCCTGCGGGCCCGGCTGACACCCACTCGGTCCTCCTGCTCAGCCTGCAGCTCCTTCACTCGCTCCAGCAGCCCAGCCTTGGCCCGGTCCAGATTCGCAGCGAGGCCAGTGATGGCGATGACGTCAGACTGTAGTTCTGGTGCCGGCACGTGGATGTTCACCTGCAGGGGACACAGATCTGATAAAGGCGGGGGTCCCGCACAAGAACCGGGGACGGGGCACTGCTACGGGGCACGACCAGGATGAGGCGCACTGCCGAGGGGCTGAGCTGCCAGGGGCCCGTGGGAGGGCTCGCTCCCAACACTGGCTCCTGGGGAAAGACTGCAAATCCCAGTACCTCAAACTCATCCATCATCTTCCGGATCCCGCTCCCCTTCTGCCCGATGATGTACCGGTGAAGGTCAAAGGGCACCTCCACTTCGATGGTGACGGGAACCAGTGCCTGCAGAGAAGACAGGGTCGGGCCTGAGAGCAGCTGGCAGGGAGCCAGTGACCCTGTGAGAATTACAGGGCGCTTCCTGGAACCTTCTATGATGTTCTGCCTCAACTGAGAACTTCACCCAGACTTTTAACTCAACAGAAAACACAGGAAGAGAATCCAGAATCCAGTTTTAAGGTTAACGCCACCAGAGCAAACTTTCTGGCCCTCACCCCAAGCCTATGCCCTTAACCGTGGCAAACCTCTTACAGAAACAAAACAAATCGAGGAAAAACAGAGCAACTGGAGAGAGACCGGTGGGGCTCAGGGACAGAAGCTGGCCTCACTGACATCAGGAACAGACTGTAGCCAAGCCTGTGTGGGTTGCTGGGTTAACAGCGGGGACACAGGCTCCCCTGCTCTCTCTCTACGCTAGCCCCTGACCACCTCTCCACAACCCCTTCACTTCCACATTCCACTGTTTTTAAGCACCACCTGACACATGACCTGTTTCTGCTTCTTGTCTGTCCACTCCACGTAAGCACTAATCTGCACACCGTGGAACACAGCATTTAGAGCAGCGCCCAACAGGGAGGTGGCTCTCAGGTAGGTGCCCCACACACAAAAGACTCCTCCTCACAAACCTGAGATGGCAGTGGTTATCACTAGGCCACAGAGGCTACAGATCACGTTGACCCTGCTGTCACTGAAACCTGCCGGTTCCACATACTTGCCCAGCCCCCAGTGCTGGGCTCTGTGCCCGGGTCCGGTCTAGCACAGCCCGCGGTGCAAGCCAAGGTGCTTGGGGCAGCCCCACCGGGACGAGGTCCAGTCACACACTGCATGAGGGCACACCCACCTCGAGGGCTTCCTTGGCGGCCTCGCACTTTTCCTTCCGGCCAGAGATGATGATGATGTCACATCTCCTTGGGGAGCCAGGGTCGGTGTCTTTGGTGTCCCTCCCGTCTCCAGCATCGTCACCGTTCTCCTGGACTTGCGGCTCCACGCTGTGAACTGGGGAGAAGGGCAGGGCAGCTCAGAGTCCTGGCGGGAGAGGCAGGGCAGACTGGCGCCAGCCTGGCTTGCAGCCCGGCCTGGGTGGCAACAAAGGCTCCACAGTGAGGCCGGGAGTGGAGCGCTCTTCCTTGGGGGCTGGAACGTGATGCCCGGTGAGCCCAAAGGGTACGGAGCCTAGAAACTGAGCCACGATGCTGGGACACGGCAGCGAGAGGCACGAGGGAAGCCTCCAGAGGCCTCGTATGTTAGGAGGCAGGCAAGCCTCAAGAGTGAAGGGACACGAACACAGGAGTGGGCTGGCGGGGGACAAGTGTGGACCCAACACAAAAGCAAGGTTCACGGAGCGGGATGGAACCCAGGAGTCTGTACGACATGAACAAGAGCAAGCGAGTGAGCATCAGGCAGGGCAGTGCCGCACAGACCAGGGTAAGAGGTGGACGCTGCAGAACTGCCGGCACCAGAAAGATGTGACCATGACCACGAATTCGGCACCAGTACACGGAGCGCCAGCTCCGCGGATTCTGGGGGATGGGCCACAGTTGTCTCTAATGACGTTAAGAAAACATCCTTATTCTCAGGAAGTAGCCACTACAGATAAGGGACGAGTCTGAAAATTACACTCCAGCGTCTCAGAAACAACTGTGTGTGTGCATAGAAGAAGAGGTGCAGAACAAAAGAGACCGAATTTCAATAATGAACATATAAAATATGTCTTTATCAGGTACGATGTTCCTTCAAATATACTCCAAACAGCCCATGTTCTAAGGAAACAAGAGCTTCAATGGCCACGAGAAGCTCCAGAGAGGACAGAGACGGGCGGGGAGGACCCAGGAGGCTGCAGGGTCGGTCATCGACCAGACGAGACCAGAGACGGCACAGTGGGCTGCAACCTAGCTGGGAGCCTGGTGTGACCAAGTGAGGTCTGAGACACAGGCAGGACGCTGCTCTCACTGACCCCACAAGCCAGTCACCTCCTGGCTGCCTAACCACCCTGCCCTGCTCCCGGGACACAGGCAGGACCAAGTGACAAGCAGGACACGGAGCTGGGGGAGGGGTGTCACAGAAGGGCAGCCAGTGGCCGCCTTTACTGGAGTCGCCTGCCTCACAAGGGACAAGACCCGCCAGGTAGGGGTGCTTGGGGGAGAGGCAGCTGCAGTGGACAGAGTGGGAGCAGCCCCGTCACACACATCACTTGGGAATCTGTAAGTAGCCTCAGAACCAAACCCCTGCATCAGAGGCCGCAGCTGCTTTGCCGTCCTTGGCCTTGTCACCCTGCCCGAAGGCCACCTGGTCACCCTGGGACCCGGGTGTTCCAGCAGCACGCCAGCATTGACACACGAGGCAGCACACGTGATGGCCACCTGACGCCCACCCTCCGTAGGTGAGGTCCATTCACACACCCCCGGCTCCCCACTTAGCACAGAGCTCACCGCTGAGACCCACCTGGGTTCTCCTCTCTGTCTGGGAATTTAATCTGAACGTTATAGTCCCGAGTAATCTGCTGGATTCTAGAACCTTTGGGGCCCATGACAGATCGATGGAACTTCTGGGGTATGGCACATTCTATGGTCACCTGGGCTTCCTGGGGGGGGGGGGGGGTGGGCAGGGGGACACAGCAAGAAAGAAAAAAATAAAGGCAAAGGTTAACTGCTTAGGCTCGACGCATATTTTCACCAGCTTCCGCTCAATCCTCTACAGAGACCCCCAAAAGCACAGATGCACGCCCCCCCCCACCCCTTTTCCAAGTGCTCAAAGTACAACAGGGTGGACAGAGGGAGGGTGGGGGCAGGACTGACAGGGAGGCCTCTTTCTGAGACATCTCCCAGTGACTAAGTACTGATGGCCTGTCTGTACAAAACGGCACCAGCACTCACTGCTGCCCAGAGCATGTGAGACCATCTCCTGTCTCCATGCACAGAGCCCCCGCCCCGAGCACAAAGCACGCGGCACTGTTAGCCACTGTCCCTGCAGGGTGACTGCACTAGCCAGGTGACATTCAGATGCTGTGGCTGTGACTCTGTGAGGAGGCATCGGGCTTAATGGTCAGGACAGTACTTCCAAGGCCCCAGCAGGGGAGGGCTGGGAGGAGCCCTGGAGGGGGGGTGAGGCTCTCTAAGAGCTGGTTTAGAAAACCCCACAAGTTTCCATGTGGATTCGCTGACACGCCCTCCCCCGCCATCTCTTTTCTTCCCGTTGGGAAGGAGAGGCAGAGAGAAGGAAGTCGGTTCCTCATACAGATTTCATTTCATAACGTGTTTTTAAAAGCTGCTGCTCAAGGGCAGTGTCCTGCCAAGAGTAAAGCCAGAGAGGCTGAGAGTCCAAGACTGAGAACCAAAGAGCCCCAGCCTGACTGGAGCCCTGCCACCCTCCCAGGCACCTACCAGGTCCTCGATGATCTCCTGAATGCGCTTCTTGGCGGCCTCCACACAGTCCTTGGCGCCCTTGAGGGTGACCTTATCACTCTGCGTGCCAGAACGTGGGAAGCTAACCATCACCCCACCATACTCTTCAGCAATCTCCCGCAAGACCTGGCCTCGTCGGATGACAAAGTGGCGGTGGTGCTTGGGGTCCACCAGCATGCAGTCCTCCACCACGTTATCCTGCAGCATTGGAGGAAAGGAAAGGGAGAGGACTCGTGTCAACCACACCGACAGGATGGACAACCAAGGGGGAGCTCCCACCGGGCCTTACCAGGTTCTGAATAAGGGCCTCCAGCTCCTTCTGTGCCTCCCTGACAGCATCCTCCTTCCCAATGATGGTGATCAGGTCCTGATCCTTGTCCTCAGCCGTTGGGAATATGATACGGGCTCCAGTGTTGTCACGCACCTTGCGTATTTTGCCACCCCCTTTGCCAATGAGGAACTTGTGGTATTCCGGCTTGGCGCGGATGTCAACAGTGAAACTCTTGGTTTGCTGTGGAAACCAACCGCAGATACATTGGTCTGATGCTACTCGCCTGGTCCCCTGGGCAAGTGAGAAAGAGGGCCTAGAGAACAACAGTGTGGGGCTAATTGAGCCTCACGGAAACTAATGGATGGACCCCCAGACGGGAAGTACTTACATGCCATCTACCATGACCACAGACACTCAGATAGCCGAGAGCATGTGGATTGAGAGCCCCAGTCCTGCTGCTTCCCCAAACTGACCGCACCCCCGCCAGTGCTCTCCATCTACAGAGGGGACTTGGTGAGTGTGGCCTCGGGGTGCTAGGCAAGTAGGAGGCAACTGCACAGCAAGTAAGCCCACAGCACTCTCGGTCCTCCCAAGTCGAGCAGAATGCTCCCTGTCTAGGTTTTTACCTGCTCTCGCCACAGGGGAGCCCTTCCCAACAGGAAGGCCCCATCTCAATCTCAGAGAGACCGAAGCCAACCAAGGCCCTAGTCTGACACCACGAAGCCAGGGCTCAGCAAAAGCCCCGACACGACGACCTTGTTGAGGATTCATCTGGAGCACACACTCTGCCTGGCTGACTCAGACCCATACAATGCTTCCCCCTTCTTCCTTGTATCCTGAAACCTGGCTCACAGGCATGAAGAAACACAAGAGGGGGGAAAAAAAAGAGGGTCTACCAGCATGCTAAACAGAGTAATAAACAAGTGAATTCTGTTATCTTTTAAATGCTGGTTTCACAAAACACCCCTGAGAAAATCTTCTATTCTTCAGACAACGACATTGGCAAATAGCACCATTATTAAAAAACCTATGAGCAGGGGTGCCTGGGTGGCTCCGTCAGTTAAGCATCCAACTCACTGTTCGTGAGTTCAAGCCCCACGTCGTGCTCTGTGCAGACGGCTCAGCTCCTGGAACCTGCTTCAGATTCTGGGTCTCCCCCTCTCTGCCTCTCCTACCTCCACCTGCACTCTGTCTCTCTGTCTCTCTCTCAAAAATAAACCAACGTTCAAAAAAAAAAAAAAAAAAAAAAAAAAAAGCTAATGAGCAAGGTGACCCCAGCTTAGCAACATGATAAAAGATGACATACTTAAACCAGTGGGGTCACCCAAAAACACAAGGTCAGTTAAACATTAAAACAAACAAAAAACCACCACTAGGGGCACCTGGGTGGCTCAGTGGGTTAAGCATTGACTCTTGATTTTGGCTACAGTAGTGACCTCACAGTTCATGAGCTCAAGCCCTGTGTGGGGCTTTCCACTGACAGTACAAAGCCTGCTTGGGATTCTCTCTCCCTCTCTCACTGTTTCCTCTCTCCGCAAATAAACATTAAAAGGAAAAAAAAAAAGGAAAAAGCTAACCAAAAAAATCTAATACATATGCTTAAAAAATGAAAAACCATGCTACCATGTCAACAGATGCAGAAAAATCTTCCTACAAAACCCAACACCTGTTCCCGCAACAACTCTGAGCAAATCGGTAACAGACGAGAACTTCCTCAACCTGATAAAGAGCAACTTTGGAAGACAGTGTAACTCCCACTTCATGGTGAAGGACTGAGCACTTTCCCCAAAGGCTGCCAACAAGGCAAGGCTGTCTGCCCTCCCCACTGCTACGCAACGCCATACTGGAGGCCCGCGTGGCGCATAGGACAAGACCTACGGGCGTACAGATCAGAAAGAAACCCAACTGTCTACGCAAAGACAACATGTTCTACACATAAAACTCACAAAAAAAGCTACTAATACTAGTAACTGAACTTTAAAGCAGATGCACAAAACAAAGCCAATACAAAAAAAAACATATTTCAATACATGACCCTAGCTGGAATCTGACACTGATTTATTTAATTAACAACAATGCTACAAAGCCAAATAGTGAGGATATGAATTGAACAAAACACGAAGGAGAACCCCATGCTGAACGTAAGAAAACACCAATTAAAAATCAAAGACTTAACACAGACTGGAAGACTGAATTCCCGGGAGGTCAGTTCTCCCCAATTTGGTCTACAGATTCAACACAGTCTCGGTCAAAATCTAAGCAGGATTTTCCCCTAGAAATTGGTAAGCAGTTTCCAAATGCAGAATGGCAAAGATCTAGAACAGCTAACGTGGTTCTACAAAAGCACAAAGCTAAAGGGCTCTCCCAGCCCCCCGACCCTATGGTGTCACTGGGACACACAGAGTCCAGCAACAGACCCACATGTGGGTTTTGACAAAGGGGCAAAGGTGATTCAATGCAGAGTTTAAGGTGATGGCCAAAACATTTTCACTGCAGTGGTGGTGATGTCAGTGTGTGTATGCTCGTCAAAACTCAGAAAAGTGGATTTTATAGTCTATGAATCCTACTTAAAAAAGCCAATACGCCAAACCACAACTTTTCTACATCGTACAGGTAGGCATTCGACCTGCCAAGGCCCTTTGTTCAGCAATGGCAAAACCAGAGACATAAAGGTGTAACGGAGCAGTTTTCTGACCTGCCACAAAAACAGGGCAAGGATTTCTAGCAAGGGACAGACACGGCACCATCACTCCTGGGCGTGGGGCTCACCTTCTCCTCTGCCAGGTGCAGGAGCTGCTTCTTGGCCTTCTCCACATCGGAGGCGGGGCCCCTGATGACAACTGTGTCACTCCCCGAGCCCTCCACAGGGAAGTGGATGTGCACCCCGCCGCACTCCTCCATGATGGAGCGGATCAGGCGGCCCTTCGTGCCGATGAGGGAGTTGTGCAGCCTGGCGGGGATGGAGACCTCCACTTCGGCAATGTTGGCCTGGAATCACACACAGTCCGTGAGGTGTGGGACACAGGACGGCACGCCCGCCGCCCAGGGACCCGGAGCCTGTGTGCATGAGTGGGTACATGAATATGGGTGTGGGATGGGGCGGGGGCAGTGGCTCACACAACGTGGAAGGGAAGCCTCCGGGTTACACGGTCAAAACAGTGCTTTCCTCCTTTGGTTCTCTTGGTGCCCAAGCAGAGATACACCGAAATGCCCGCGGGTCAGCACCTATCCTGCCTCTAGTCGAGGTGACACAAGGACCAGGTTTACCTCCCACAAGGACACAATGGTGTTCAAGACACTGGAGACAGGGAGGAAGGAAGGTGAGCCTGCTGACTGCCCCCTGGCCAAGTCCCGGCGTCAAGGACACAGGGCCGACAGGTCAGAGCCTGAGGGGAGGGGGCAGCGTGGAGGCAGAAGCCCCCGTGAACCGGACATTGCTCCCATACTGACGTGCGGAGGGAAATGGCCGAGGCTTGGGAAAGAGCCCCGGATCACTAGAGGGAGCAAACCACAGCACACAGCACTGTCCACGTGCCAGGACGTGGGCACAGGAAAGCCTCACTTCAGTAGTGGGAAGTAATGCCCCAGACTAGGCACTGCTGTGACGCCACCTCATGTGTCTCAAGAGCAAGTCCACAAAGGAGCAAAGTATTTCAAAGTACCTTAACGAAGCTGAAAGACACTTACAGGAATGCAAAACTATCCAGCATCCACCAAAGGAAACCTAAGTTCTGGCATCCAATGAAAAAATAGCAGATAAGCAAAGAAACAGGAGAAAACTACCTCACTGAGAAAAGCACAGAAAACAGCCCAGAAATGACACAGACACTAGAACCAGTGGGTTGAGGGGCGCCCGGGTGGTTCCGTTGAGCATCCCGCTGTGGCTTTCAGCTCAGGTCGTGACTTCACGGTCCTGATATCGAGCCCCACATTGGGCTCCACGCTGGGCGGTGGAGCCTGCCTGGGATTCTCGCTCTCTCCCTCTGCATCCACACCTCAGATAAAAAAAAACCATAAAAAAAAGAAGAACCGGAGGAGACCGATAACACTACAACAGGCATTTTCACGACCCTGCATGTGGTCAAAAAGGCAAAGAAAGACTGAAGGTGTCAATGTAAAACCTCCAATATTCCAAATGAACCCCTACAGGTGAAAACGTCCAAAATGACAAATACACTAGGTGGGATACAGACAGATTACACACTGCAGAAAATTAACAAATTTAAAGAAACTAATGGAGGAAAAAACACCACTTCACCTTTCCACTCAAATAAATAGCGTACGAATGAACCACAGGACAATCTGGCTGTCTATCACCAGGTAACTGGAGTCCCTGAAGGGGAGGACAGAAAAAAAATATTCAGAAATAGTGACCCCAATTTTTCCAAATTTGATGACAATGCTAAACTCACGTATCCAAGAAAGCTCAATGAACTCCAAGACACGCGAGGAAAAGGACCCCCAGACATGTCGTATGTCGCTCAAAGCCTACGAGACACTCCTAAAAACAAGAGCCAAAGAACGTGCGTGGAGGAGCAAAGTAAAGGAGGACCTCAGACGTGTCCTCACAGACACTGTGGGAGGTGCCAAAACAGAGTCAGGTGCAGAAAGAAAACCTCCAAGCCAAGGTTGCAGAGCCCCCGGATGCCCACCCTGCCACTGGGGCAGCCTCCTGGGAAGACGGGCTGGCACTTTCTTACAAAACTAAATACGTTCTTGCCACATGACCCACGTTAATACTAAGGGAAAGAAGCCAATGTGCAAACAAGAAGGTGCCGCGGGGCCGCAACGCAGACCAGGGAGGCCGGGCAGTAGCGCTGGGACGCGGGATTCTCAGCACCTCCAGCAACACTGCCATAGCGCGAAGGGACCCGGAGGAAGGAAGCGCACGTGGAACGTGTGCCCGGACAACTCTGAAACAACCACTAAAGTAAAAGCTAGAATATCCAGTAAGCCATAAAGGGAGATCAAAGGAAAAACAAAGTTCTATTAAATCCAAAAGCAGGCAGAAAAAGAGGACAAAGACGGGACACATAGAGAACAAGTTCAAGGCGGTGGACTGAAACGGAACTGCACAGAACGATCACATCAGGGGTGACTAGGGGCTGTGGAGGGCCAAAGGAACTTGTTTATGGGGACAGTTTGTTTGGGAAGATGGAAAGTTCTGGAGACACATGGTGGTCATGGCTGCACAGCAAGTGTGAATGCACTTACTGTCCTGGGGCTGTACACTAAGATGGCAAATCTTGTTTACATGAATTTTAACAGAATTTTAAAATTAAAAAAATTCACATTTCCTCACACTTACTAAAAATATGGATTAAAACATGGATTAAAACAGGGTATCTACAATTACTAATGTAATGAGATACAATCAAAAGGCAGAGATGGTCAAATTGAGTAGAAAAAAAAGCAAACTGCCTAAGAGAAACCTACTTTAACGAGAAAAAGTAGATTTCAGAGCAAAGACTACTACCAGGGTAAAGGAAGATGATTCTAGAATGACACGAATTACAGGCATCAGGAATGCAAAAGAGACCACCACAGTGAAAACACACTATGGGAATACTATGAAAAATTCTACGCTAAAAAATTTGACGACTTATTAGATAAAAAAAAACCCTTCAAAGAAAAACTACAGGTCTCAGACCAAAAGGAAAATCATCAGTGCATACAATGACAGTATTGCACGGCCATTAAACAAAACAAGGTGCTGACACACAGAGCGACACGGATGCTCGAGGTGAAAGCAGCTGCAGATGGGGGAGCAGACGCCAGGATTTCTTTTAGACGAAGATGCAGGAAACCCACTCTAATCCCCTGTGGCCGAAAGCAGATCAAGGGGATGGCTAGGCAGAGTAGGGGGCGGGGGCTGGCACGAAAGAGGGAGGGACTGAAAAGGGGCAGGAGGACATTTCTGGGGTGCCGGACACGCTCGGCATCCTGACTACGGAAAGGATTCCATGGATGTACACGTGTCATAACTCACCAAAGCGCACGCTTTAAACACGCAGTTTTTTACACATTAACTTTTCAGAAATTGAAAAAAATTATTGTAATGCCTTCACGACATGATTTCCAAGCACTCAAGTCCAGTGCTACTGCTCAGACCAGTGGGGCACACCGCCACAGCCAGGCGGCAGGTGGCTGCTCGGAGGCCAGCACTGCTGCGGGGAGGGCCGGCCTGCCTGACCCCGCGTGCCTGAACAGCAGGCTAGCGCCGTGGGGGCTGCTGAGACATGACCACAGGGAGCCTGGCTAGCGTCCTGTCACAAAACACCCCATTACCAGGTCTTTCTGGATGGACAGGATGCGGCTCCGGGCAGCCTCACAGTTGGCTCGCTTGCCTGTGATGATAATGGTCTCTGAATTGCTATTCTCTGCTGGAAGGTCGATCTTTGTGTTGCTTTCTTCTCGGATCTACAAGCAGATGGGACACCATGAAAAGCGGACGTCCCAGGTGAGACAGCTGCCGGAGCCCAGGGCTGGAAAGGAAGGCTCCCTCCTTCAAAGCTCAGCCGGAATGGCAGAGGGCTTTGGGGGTAGGCTGAGGAGAGCCAAGGTTCAGGGGACAAACTGGCTGGTCACCTTTTTAATGTTTGCGCCTCCTTTCCCAATGATGTTCTTGTGAAATTGTTTGAAGATCGGAACAGAAATTGAGTAACTATTTTCCACCTTAGAAACAAAAGGAGTGGCACAATTAGCCAGCACACTGGAGTGAGGTATCCCATCATCCATGAAAGAGTATGAAATGACAGGTCTCGTTATGGGAAAACACACACTTGGATCCTCCTGGTCTCCCGCTATCTGACCTCTGACCTTCAGAGGCTTGTCACAAGAATGGGGGATAACTTACTCAGCAATTAGCTAACTGGGCAAGCCACAGTTAACTGATGCAAAGCCACCTTTATAAAAAGTGGCTCGCAATACAACCTGCCATCTGTTCGATGCAAGTTCCACAATCCAGAAGCAACGGAGTGTGCCAAGGGTCCTCAACCGACACTCTGGGTACGAGGGGGTTCTGGCCACCTCCAGGACCAGAGCTGGCCGAGGGCCAGTGGAGACCAGGACACCGGGCTGGGAGAAGTAAGCCCAGAGCACACCTCAAGGTGACACACAGACCCTGCCACTCTTGGGAACCCCACCACTCCAGGGCAGCGTGAATGTGCTCAGGGCTGGGAGAGCCCCCATCAGTGACTGAGGCAGCTGTCAGCTCGGTCCAAGCCCCATGAAGGACCACAGAAAGCATGAGCCCACCTGGAGTCCTCCCATCAATAACGACCCTCGGCACTTTCCAAACTACCTGTTCCCATTCCAGCTCTCAAGAAGGTAACAAATCAGTAGCTGACTCCCCACACTATCTGCGCACGTCCCGCTCCTTACCATTCGGCACACGTTATCTAGATACCCCAAGGCCCCTCCAGGACACAAGGAACCTGGCACCCCACCTTAATTCCACGCAACACTGAGGCCCTAACAATTTCTGCCAGTCTAAGCACACGGGGTTACCAGGGATGGCATCACTATGGAGACGGCAGACCAATCCAGGGCCCAAGTGCGCTCCCCAAGCAGAGGTACTGATGGGCCAAGTCCCCCAGGCCTCTCCACCACCAGCAACACTGTATCTCAACCAAGGAGGGAAACCCCCCCTACCAGGTCTGCCACCATCTTCTGCATGTATTTTGTGCATTTTTCCACCTCATTCTTGGGCCCTCTGAGTTGGACGATATCACTCTTTTGTGCTGGGTCTGGGAAGTTGATGATAACCTGGACAAATCACCACAAATCCAAGTTCAGTTATTGGTAATGACTGGATTCCACAACAGTGCCAATCAATCCCTCCTAGAGGACTCAAGAATGCCTTTGGGAAACCCTTACCTCTGGGAATTTGTCACGAATTTCACGGATCCGTTCACCCTTCTGGCCAATGATGGTGCGATGGAATCTCTGCTCAATGATCAGATCCTTGGTACGCTCATTTTCCTAAAAACGTGGTTTGAGGAGATGATGTTAACAGCAGGAGGCCCCCCGGGGGCCTGGGGAGCTCCACACAGCCTCGTAGCACCGCAGGGAGTCGGCAGCCAGCAGAGTGCCCTGGAGAGGACACCCACTCTCTCTAACAACACGGGCTGGGTGTCATTTTCCTGAATGAAGTACGATTCCACAGCAGAGTTCAGGACCCCTCAACCAGAAGTGCCAGTGCAGTGGCCTCAACCCATGGGGACGAGAACAAGAGACCATGAGGCACAACGCCCCGCAGGCAGTGATCCTTCCAGAACACAGTGTGGTTCAACCACTGCCACATGTGGATAATTAAGAAAGGTTCAACACCAGGCAGTAAACCTGCATGGTTCTGGTTCTCACCTACCCCAGCATCTCACTAAAACACCAAAGAATAATACAAAAGAATAAACAGAGGTAGGATAAAGAAAAAATACTAGCAGCTAACCATTCAAAATCTTGGGGGAGATTCTGGATCAGACTGGCACCAGGCTGACAGAGAAACACGGGTTCAGTAATCCCACAGAAGCACCAGATACCCCAGACCAAGGGACCCCCCCCCCCTTCCCGGGCAACAAGAGAGCTGTCTGAGTAAGGGAAGAGCTGGAACCCTCTGCTGAGCTGTGAGCTCAGGGATGGCCAGAGAATGGCAGGAGGCCGCATGTGTCAGCTTGCAGCTGAGGAAAAGGAAAGGCCTACTGCCCAAAGGGGGCCTTGAGGGCAGGCTCCAGGCCTGGGCACCAGAGCCAGGCAGTGACAGGGTGACAACAGACATGCAGCTTACTCCCTATCCCGACGAGGCACGCACGCTGCCCTGCCCGAGGCTTCCTGACATTCTGCACGTGTTTACGCTGAACCGTAAACTCTCACTCAGCACGTGCCTCCTCTGGATGCTGAAAGGCATCCCAGTGACGCTTACGTGCAGCCCAAACCAACAATCACAGCTGCGTGGCTATCTGCATATGAATCACACAATCAAGATAGACACACCAGCGCTGACAGCTTAGACAGGGGAGTGCAGAACTTCAGTCTGGCAGCAGGAACAAGCCCCGCCAACCTTTAGAGTTGCAGATAACCACACAGCAGAAATTTTCAACCTTGGCTGCACATGGGAGTCCCCTGGGCGCTTCTAAGAATCCAGAAAATCCATCACAGTCCCTGGAGTCGGTACTCAAAGCATCCCAGACTCCGGGGTTTCCCCAAGGCCAAAAGCCCTGCTGCAGAGCCCCAGTGCCTCCAGCACAGCACCTGGGCCCCTGCAGCTCAGAGTCACTCCTAAACTGAGCGAGTCCCATTCTCCAGGACCACACATGAAAACAGAGGCACAGAGGGTACCCTGCAGAGTCACCCAGCAGGCACAGGCGCACCCCTCCCCAGCAGGGCCTGGCCGTAGGTCTCACCATCCGAGAGGCAAGCTCCAGCAGCTCCCGCTTTGCCTGCTGCACACCCTGCGGGTCCCCCTCGATACGGATCAGGTTGCTCTTCTCACTGTCAGGAGGGATGCGCACGGACACCTTGTACTGGTCTTTGATTCTGTTTACTTAATAATACAACAAGAAACGCGTTTTAGACTCAGAATCTATTATGTTCCACTAGTGATTAACCACCTAGCAGAACAGGACTAAAGCCCCCACTCACTGGTCACCCAACAAGTAAAGGGGGTGATTAAGCCTTCAGTGCAAGACCCTCCATTCTCTAAAATGTGTTGGGTATGGTCTTTACCTAGACGGACCATGCAGGTGTCACCCTGAGGATGTCACGTGACGGACAGCTGGGGCCTCTCAGTGGATGAGGTTTCCCTGGCCTGGGCTATGGCTGGGGCTTTAGAATACTTAAAAGATCCCAGGGGTTTCTAAGGTGGAAGCAAGTTTGGGAACCGAACCACTGTGTTCTCACGTCATAAAATTACTCTCAGAAAAACAAAAATAACAGAAGGGCACCTCCCAATGACCGCCCGAGGGCTCCACGGAGGTCAGGCTGCTGCCCAGAAAGACCCCACCATCAGCTGGGATCCAAATCAAGACTTCACTTCTTTGCAAAACAAGTTGAGTTGAAAACCCTCTGTCATCTTCTTTGAACAGAGACCCAAGCCCCCACACCCTGGAGAGACCTTATCCCAAGAAACAAGGCCTGCATTTTGCCCAAGATCCTTAGGGGTCACAGAGGAGGGCTGTGAGCACACACAGAGACAGCCAGGACATGTGCTATTCCAGGGTGAAACCACGTAGGACAACAAGAGCCAAGGACTCGGAAGCCAGGTGGGAGGTTTCAGATCATGAAAGAAAAGGAGGGGGGAAACAGAACCAGAAAGCGAAGAGAATTAACCTGAACCACATTGGGGGCCCCTCACTCCTGGGGAGCAGACACCGGCAATTTGTGTCAGAGCTACGAGTTCTTACGTGAAGACACCCCAGAGTTCATCCACACACACACACACACACAAATCGAGTTACAGCGTGCGCGAGGCTTCAGCAGTATGTGCAAGGGAGCTCCATCAGGAGGTGCTCTGTGTCTGTGGCCTCTCACTGGTGTTTAAAATACCCCAGAACACAAGACTGACACCAAACACGGCACAGCTGACAAGCTTACGTTACTATGAACAAAAACTGGACCGTATCAGGCAAAAACCAAAGAGGACACACTCACAGGGCATCCTGTCTACACGGCTGGGGTCCCTACAACCTAGGGATGGACCCAGGCTGGGACGTGTGCTGCCCTCTCACTTCCTACTACAGAGGAAACATAGGGACAAGGAAAGCACTGTAATGTGTCGGGTGGCCTCACAGTAAACCAGGCCAAGGAGTGGGTTTTAGGAAACATCCTTCATTTGGGCACAGCCCTCACTCAACACACTTCTGAGGAACCACGCTTGCGCTCCTGATCAGACAGAGCTCACCTGGGCTGCCGTGATATCGCTTGCCCAAAAGAACCCCTCCCTGTGCCCGTGAGCCCAGACATTTCCTGCTCCTTGGGGAGCCCTGCTAGGCACCCATTCGGTAGTGACTAGAAAACCAGTGATGTTACCCCATCAGGCTCGGTAGTCCTTCACCGTGACCTCTGACCAGGATGGTCATGGTTACCTCCAGACCGACCACAGCCCGAGGAGAAGAGGAGTTCGAAGCTGTGTGACCCACCCTCAACCCCAGCACCACCCCCGGCGCCATCAGCCGCACTCACTGTTGGCCCCGCTCTTCCCGATGAGGTGCCTGTGGAACTTGTGGTCCACGTTGATCTCCACATAGTCCATCCGGGTAATCTGCAGGAGAAGCACAGAATGGGTCCGGAGACAAACTCCTGAGGCCATGGGATGAGCCACCGTCTCAGACACCAGCAAGAACCAAAGTCCAAAAGCCGGTAGCTGTTGCCATGTTTTGTCACTCAACTGTCGGGCATTGTTCTAAGACTGTCCTTCCGGCCCACTTCAAAGACCCTTCTTCAAAACAAAGTCTCCTCCATCCATGAACCTCCTGGACTCGGCCAGGTTCTAACCGCTTCAGAACCCGTTACTCGCCCTGGGCTACCCCTGGGTAGCCAGGCCCACCCACGTGATGTCTGACTGGCAAGCGAGGACATTCCAGCCACGCCCCTACCTCACCAGCACCCACAACGTGCAGGGGGGCACCTTACCAGGTCTTTGACCATGGCTTCAATCTGTTCCTGGGCCACGTTTACATCCTCTGTGGGGCCTTCCAGAGTGATCTTGTCCTCACCTTCCGTGAACTCGATGTGAACCTACCACATCAAAATGAGGAAGGAGATGGCCAAGACGGCACGGCACAGCGGCAGCGCCCTGAGAACCTGCGAGTGCTTTCCTGAGGCAGCGGCCAACCCCACCTGCTTCATATAAACGCTCGTCCAGAGACACCACAGGCGGCTGAAGAGGGCAGCTGGGGGACACCCATTATTTCGGTACTCGATACCGCGATCTAATCATCTTTGCTTCAGTAAATACGGGAACTGTAAAATCCTCCACAATACGCCTACCACCCACACCGCAGACCTAGAGCACCTCAACACCACTTTCCCCACTGTTTCGCTGTGGCACTTTCCCCGTTACAGGCCTACTCCTCTTCACTCACACAAAGAATGAGACAGGAGACAAGTATTGGGGCCCCTGGGTGACTCAGTCGGTTGAGTGTCCGACTTCGGCTCAGGTCATGATCTCACGGCTCTTCAGTCTGAGCCCTGCGTGGGGCTCTGTGCTGACAGCTCGGAGCCTGGAACCTGCTTCAGATCCTGGGTCTCCCTCTCTCTCTGCCCCTCGCCCACTAGCATCCTGTTTCTCTCTCTCAAAAATAAACATTAAGAACACTTTTTTAAAAAAGCCAAACAATGAGGACAAGCATTAGGGAGGAAATCTGAACCCACGGAGAGCTGCCTGAAGGTGGTCCCCAGGCAGGGCCAGCCCTGTCCCCGCTTACGACACTCCGGGCAAGAGGGCAACGTGTGACGAGGGCATTAAGGGAGAGTGGCCCCAGGAAGCAGCTGCATTTGTGTGAACCAGGACCCTGAGCCTAAGGGAAACATGAGGAAGTCAACTGGAAACCCGCCGTGAGTAGGAGGGTGGTACGAAGGAGGTGTTCCTGCGCGAGTCCGCCGGGGTAAGTCCACGGGGAGCTGTGGTCCCCTCCGGAAGACCAGGGAGACGTCAAGGATGGGAGTGCAAAGCACGAAAAGGCTGTAACGCCACACTTCAAACAAACGGCGCGCGTGTGCTCTTCCAAGTTTACACACGTAACTATCGTGAAGTTACTACGCCCTAGTACAGGAGAGCTTTCCTAAGGTATCCACGACACCCGACGATACACACAGCTTCCGACTAAAAAGGTCAAAAGAATGACAGGTACATTAAAAACTTCATTACGTTCCTCCTCAGCCAACCATGTAAACGGACTGGCACAAACAGCAACTGACTTTTAAACACCGTGCCACGGTCTTCAGAGGCACGCCCAGAATAAACAACAAACGTCAGCAACGGGACGACAAGATCAAAAACTCAGAACTAACACATCCGCAAGGCCCCCTCACCTTAGGCATCTGCTGAGTGATCTTGGCCAGGTTCTGCCCTTTCTTGCCAATGATGAATCGGTGAAGCCAGGAAGGAGCGGAGACGGACGATACCGTAAAACTGTTGGCCTAGGAAACCAGGGGGCAGAGCAGCGGGTTTGCGGGGGCCAGCTCACGCGTGTTCACGCTCGCCAGAGCCAGGCGTGCGCTCCCCCGACACGGTCCCCGCAGCCAGCGCCCGGTGTCGTACGCGGCAGTTACCTTGGCATAGACTTCAGTCAGCGCCTGCCCCAGCTTTTCAGGCTCGCCTCGAAGTATCACAGTCTCGGAGATGCTGTCTGAGGGTGGGATCTCCACAGACACGCCTGTTCTTTCCAGGATCTCCTGTAAGGAGTTGCCCTTGGGCCCGATGACATACTTGTGCTGGGACTTCTTTACCTCCACAGCGATGGTTGTGGTCTTCTTTTTCTAAGAGCACCATGAGGGAGTCAGAAGGGAGGACTCAGGAGGAATAGGTGGGAACAGAACACTGTCATCAAAGAAGGGGGGAGCAAGACGCAGAGCCTTACATACTCGTGAGCCCTTGCAAGTGAAGACGGGGACCAGCCAACCCCCAGAACCTCCTCTGATCAAGGGCTGGGTTTCGTCCTCACAAGAATCACCTGAGAATTTAACTCGAGCCCGGACTGAAAAGTCCAAGTCCACGAGGTGAGGACACCAAGTCCTCCCCTACCTCAAGGAGTGAGTATGGGGACTCCATGACGGGGACTCACAGCAGACAGCTAGCTCCAACACTGGACTGGATCTGGGTGCTACGTCCAGCCCAGGCGTCTAGCTCCAAGCTCTGTCCACTCTTTCCCTGCCCAACAGCTCCACCCGCTAGCTAACTAGAAACTGAACTCATCTGGGCACAAGACGGTAAGAGGCAGGGGGCTAGACTTCAGCCACACCTCCAGATGACAGTCCCCACGTTCTCTGCCCAACCACTACCTTCTCCTCATAAATCTTCTTGATGCGAGCCACAGCCTGGGCCAACTGCTCCTTCTCTCCAGTGAAGACAATCTCTGTCCGGTTGACGCTGGGTGGGGGGATGTTGATGCGCGTCCCTGTCTCCTGCATGATCTCACCAACAAGTCGGTTATAAGGCCCAGCGATGAAGGGGTGGAACGCCTTCTCCACTTCCAGCCTCTCGACAGCACGTTTGTCCTGGAAAGGACAGAACAGAACCATGAAGGCACAGCTCTTGGGCTGAGGCCGATGCACACACACCAAGCCCTCACCTGGCCCCACCTGCTCAGCGGAGATGAGCAAGACTTCATGGCGAGCTTTCTCGATGCCTTCTTTGGTACCGGTGATCCTGATCTGATTGCTGGCGTCATCTGGGCGTGGGATCTGGATTTTGGTTGCAGTTTTGAGCTCTAAGTCTTGCAGTTTCTCTCCATTTTTGCCAATAACAAAGCGATGGTGTTCTTTGGGAATGGCGACAGTTGCTGAGGCCTGTAAGAGGAAGAGAGGCAGAGAAAACAATAGTATTTGCAGGTCCTGAAAAAGCATTATTTCTCCATGGATATCCTCTCCGCCTGAAACGCCATTCTTGCCTGCCAGTGCCAGCCCATCCCTCAGAACACTCCCAGGTTAAATAAACATCATGGTCTTGGGGACGCTTACCCTGACCCCAAGGCTAGGAAAAGTTCAAGTGCAATACACCCCCCCATGACCCCATGACACATGCTCTGCTGTCATAGTTAGTTAGAAGTACTGATTTGTTCAACGGCTTCTCGACGCAATGAGCCACCACGAGAACAGGAATATTCAAGAATGCTGTCTTGTTCTCCACTTCCATGACTGTCAACACCATCCTGGGACATGGTAGGAAAACGGGTACATAACTGACTAACCACATTAATTTTTGTTTCTGGAATACTAAGCGATTTTTATTTTCAGACGTAAGACCTATATCCCTAATAAACTCTTTTTCCTCTCTTTTACAACCACTTAAAACAGACGACTTATCTGAGAAAATAAAATAGAAATAGTCCAAAGCCTTCATCCAATGAGTCCAACTGCTAGAAATCAAGCAGGTTCCTGAAGTCCCAAAGAGCCAGGAGGACACAGGCTCCCAGTCTTCCCAACTCTGTGCAGAAAGTAGCCACTAAGACGACTTAAAAAAGAAACGTGTTAAAGCTCCCAACACTGGTGTAGCAGAAACTCCCGTATCAGCCACTTCCCCCTTCCCCCAAAATACCGTCTTATAGCAGACTACCTGACGTTCAAAACAAAAATGTCATAGAGACCATATAACAGGACCTCACTTCCCAACCAGCACAGAAAAAGACCACCAGCCTGTTACACATTCTGATCAGCTCACGTTTGCTCCAAAAACGGATCAATGAGGAAATCAGTTTATATAATTCATCATACCACTGACGTGTCATGACGTTGACGTAAGAAGAAAAATCAAACGATCACCTCCAGAAAATTTAAATCTATTTATGATTTAAAATGTGCAAGAACATGAACATCAATGGATGTGTTACTCCTGTAACATGACAAAAGGCATGCACCCTACTCAGCCTGTACTTAACGGGAGGTACCCACTGAGGTCTGCCCCCCCCAACCTCCACTGCAGGGGGTCACCACAAAAGGAAACCCAAGGAAGCAAAGCAGGCACAAAGATGAGACAGGGAAGAGGCACGGGCCTGTGCCTTCCGGAGCCCCGGGAAACTACAACTTTATTAAACGTCTAAGGTCTGTAACAGGGAGAAGAGCAGCACCAAAGCAGCTTTATCTCATGCTAACGGCAACTGGTTAGAAGACAGAATGCAAAAGAATGGCCATTTCTGACAGGCCAAAAAAGAAAAAAAAAAAGACAAAGTAGCTAAGTAGACACAACCCAACATAAGAGGTGGGGTCCCTGCACTAAAACTCACAGGACGGGGCGCCAAGGCAGCGCAGGGGGGATCCGAGCACTAGAACTCACAGGACGGGGTGCCCCGGTGGCACAGTCATTAAGCATCTGACTCAAGCTCAGGTCATGACCTCACGGTTCATGAGCCCGAGTCCCGCATCAGGTGAGCCCCACTTCTCTCTCTCCCTTTCACTCACTTGTGCCCTCTTGCAAAAAAAAAAAAAATCACAAAACACTCCTTTAAAGCTCTAATGCAATTCTGAGCAAAAGGTAGATCATAAAGTTTTGCATGGCAGAACAAAAGAGAAAGGCACAAGGAAAATCTTGAAAGAGGACAGTACAGGAAGGGTACCAGTAACTGTACTAAATATAAATAATATAAAACTACTACCCTTAAAACAGAATATTAGCACACAGAAAGACAGACCAACAGGTCAGAACGGAAAACCCACAAACAGAAACAAGTTAATACGGAAACGTAGGACTTCATAAAAACAGCCACTCAAATCACTGGGAAAAAACTCTTTTAAAACTGGTGTCGACAACCTAACAGCCGTATGGAGAAGGATGAAACTGGATGTGCCCCTCCCCCTGCTGGTAAGAAACTCCAAACATCCAGAACAAAAAGGGAAGAACACCCTTCCAGGCACCAGGAAAAGATGAAGTTTCTCATAATCCAGAAGTGAAACAGTTTCCTAGTGAGGACTCAAAATAACAATAGTAATGAACATGACTACACTTGAATAACCCGTCACACAGCAAAACACACCAAGGTCAAAAAACAAATGGCCAACTAGGAAGCGTTATTCATAAGGTGTATTACTGGTGCAGGTTTTTAAATTCTTTTTTTTAACGTTTATTTATTTTTGAGAGACAGAACACGAGCAGGGAAGGGGCAGAGACAGAGAGGGAGACACAGAATCCGAAACAGGCTCCAGGCTCTGAGCTGTCAGCACAGAGCCCGACGCCAGGCTCGAACTCATGAAACGAACCATGAGATCATGACCTGAGCCCAAGTCAGACACTCAACCAACTGAGCCACCCAGGTGCCCCTCTGGGGCAGGTTTTAAGAGCCCTAATACACTGAGCCAGGTAGACTCTTTAACTTGATAGCAAAGGCCAAAGAACAAAGAGCACACAGAGCAAATGCAAAGGGTCCTTCAGGATTAAACAGACACTCAATCCTGAGCGCCTGGGTGGCTGAGTTGGTTTAGTGTCAAACTCTTAATTTCGGCTCAGGTCATGATCTCAGCGTCGGTCGTAAGATCGAGCCCCACGCCAGGCTCTGCACTGACAGTGTGGAGGCTGCTTAAGATTCTCTCTCTCCCCTCCCCCACTCACACTTGCTTTCAAGTAAGTAAATAAAACAATTCTGCTCATCTGAAAAATCCAAATTAAAAGTACACTCAGCTACTCTCCAGAATGCCAAAAGCCCAAGCATCTGACAGGCGGGGCAAGCCTGTGGGGGAGGCCCCGGGTGCACCTGGGGGCCAGGGCTTGGCTGCTACAGAGAAATTAAGTATGCACTGCCCTCAGACCAGCCCAGACCAGCCACCTCACTGCTAGGAAACTCATCTTCAGACAGACAGGGTAAAACAGGAAATCCCATATGCACAAGGTTTTTAACCAGACACACTTATAACAGAAGTCAGGGAGGCACCCAAATGCCCATCAACAGGAATGCCTGAACAACTTCCAGCACACGCACAGAGCACCACGCACCCAAGTAAGAAAGGAGGAGAGCCACTGTTTGCTGATACGTATACATCTCCAAAAAAGACGCAGGAAAAAACAGGATGTAGGGCAAGGTCTATTACAGCAAGTTATCTTTTGCTTCTATTCTCACACCCAAACAAGGGAAGGATAAATCAAAGACTAAGAATGGTCACCTGGCGGGGGGGGGGGGGGGGGGGGGGGGGGGGGCGTGCGGAAGCTGTCTCCGACAGGATCTTATCACTCAGCTCTGACTCTGTCCCAACCTAACTGTATCTCAGGATGAGAGCATGAACTCCTTCAAGCAATTTTAAGACTCCATCACCTTTCATCTTAATTAGAACTACCAGTTTGCACTCATGCAACTTCCTACTAAAAAGGCACAGAAGGGCACCTGGGTGGCTCAGAGAGTTAATCGTTTGACATCACCTCAGGTCAGGATCTCGCGGTTCGTAGTTTCGAGCCCTGCGTCGGACTTTGTGCTGAGAGCTCAGAGCCTGGAGTCTGCTTCGGATTCTGTGTCTCTCTCTCTCTGTCCCTGCCCCCTCATGCTGTCTCTTCCCCTCTCTCAAAAATAAACTTCAAAAACAATTAAAAAAAAAAAAAAGGCACAGAGTTCCTGGATGAACAGTTGACTTTACGTCTGTGGCTACAGTTGGCCTGCATGTCTGTGTTCGAAATTAGGGCATGATGGACACGAATGATCACTCCAGAAGGCGGCAGGAGGCCACACCAAAGGGGGTCCCACTATCCAAAGGTGATGCAAACTTCACCATAAAGGACCAAATCAACACATCAAAAGTTCATAATGACAGTGAGAAGATTCCCGGGTCCCCCGTGAAGATGCCAGGGTGCCAACGTAGTCTGAACACTGACTCAACAGGTGGCAGAGGAAAGTTCTTCACAAGAAGACCAAGTTAATGGGGAGGGAGTTAGAAAACTGCCATCTGCACCCCACTGAATTTAAGCTGTCTGCAGATGATAACAGTACTAAGCAAAAGATCGGGAACTTTATTAATGGATGCATTTGCTGAAAACTGGAGTCTAGTCTTGGAATCAGTAACAACCACACAGGACCACCCACAAGTTTCCCTGCCAAACAAGTTGAACATCAAAGTAACCAACCCCTAGATCTCACCCCCAGTTTACAGGAAATAACAGTGGACGGTGGGACAAAGCAAATACCTGCTTATCCCAGAAAATCAAAGGCACCAAGAAGAGGAGGGGAGGGCACTACTGAGGAATCAAAGAGGGCATGAGCACAAGACGCCCAGCAGGCAGGCCTGGTGTGGATGCCGATTTGAACTCCAAAGACAACTGGAGAAAATTAACGTAAGAAGTCCACAGACTGGGCTTAGTATGTGTATATTATGAAATTACTATTACTTTTAGGGGTGCCTGAGCGGCTCAGTCCCTCAAGTGTCAGACTCTTGACCTCAGCTCAGGTCACGATCTCACAGTTTGTGGGATCAAGCCCCACATCAGGCTCTGCGCCAACAGCATGGAACCTGCTTGGGATTCTCTCTCTCCCTCTCCCACGCACACTCATGCGCTTTCACTCCGTCTCTCAAAATAAGTAACAAACTTAGGGGCGCCTGGGTGGCGCAGTCGGTTGAGCGTCCGACTTCAGCCAGGTCACGATCTCGCGGTCCGTGAGTTCGAGCCCCGCGTCAGGCTCTGGGCTGAGTTCGAGCCCCGCGTCAGGCTCTGGGCTGATGGCTCGGAGCCTGGAGCCTGTTTCCGATTCTGTGTCTCCCTCTCTCTCTGCCCCTCCCCCGTTCATGCTCTGTCTCTCTCTGTCCCAAAAATAAATAAAAAACGTTGAAAAAAAAAATTTAAAAAAAAAAAAAAAAAAAAATTACTGTTAACTTTAATGAGTAACAGCCTGGTAGATTATACTTTTAAAAAGGTGGGGGGCAGATTACAGATGAATGTATCTGGGATCTGCTTTAAAGTAAAGGGAGGTGTAGGGGGAGTGGAGTGGGTCAGGTCTTCTCCCGCCCAGTGCTCACTCACGAAATACTCAAATATTCACTGACCAGTAAACGGCAAGTCTGAGAACTGATTACACGTCAGCAGCAAGGTGAAGTGCTGCCTGTGTTTCGGGACTTCGGTCCCTGAAGCTAGTGGAGAGTTAGTGACTTTCCCATGGCCCACAGGACAGGGTGAGTGAGAGTGTGGACAGCACAGGGCAGTTCCCCTCCTCCCTGCTAAGTCCCTGCTCTTGCCCCACAGCCCCTCATCTTTTAGCCACAACATTCTAGAGCCAGCTCCCCCAGGAGTTTGCAGAAGATCAGTGGCAGGTGGGGAGAACCCCCATTTCTTTTTTTCTCTTTAAAGACTATATTTTTAAGTAATCTCTACAACCAATGTGGGGCTCGAAATTATAACCTGAGATCAAGAATTGGATGCTCTTCCAATCAAGCCAGCCAGGTGCTCCAGGCTGCCCCCCCCCCCAACCTTTTTGTTAGAGTGAGAGACATTGAGAGATTGAAAGTGAGAGAGTGAGAGTGAGAGAGAGAGAGAGAGAGAGAGAGAGAGAGAGAGAGCGAGAGAGCGAGCGAGCGAGCAGGGGGCAGGGGCAGAGGGAGAGAGAGAGAATCCCAAGCAGGCTCCACACTCAGCATAGAGCCTGATGCAGACCTCAATCCCATGAACCTCGAATCATGACCTGAGCCAAAATCATAAGTCAGACGCTCACTGAGCCACCCAGGCAGGCACCAACAGAACCCCCATTTCTTTTTTTTTAATTTTTTTTTAAAGTTTATTTATTTTTGACAGAGACAGAGTGTGAGCATGAGCTGCGGAGGGGCAGAAAGAGAGAGGGAGACACAGAATCCGAAGCAGGCTCCAGGCTGTCAGCACAAAGCCCAACGTGGGGCTCGAACTCACGAACTGTGAGATCGTGACCTGGGCTGAAGTCGGACACTTAACCGACTGAGCCACCCAGGAGCCCCTCTTTTTTTTTCTTTTTTAAAGTTTATTTGTTGTGAGAGAGACAAAGAGAGCATGAGTGGGGGAGTGGTAGAGAGAGAATCCCAAGCAGGCTCCGTGCTGCCAGTGCAGAGTCTGATATGATGTGGGACTTGAACCCACAAAGCTGTGAGATCATGACCTGAGCCAAAACCAAGAGTCGGACGGACGTTTAATAGACTGAGCCACCCAGGTACCCCAGGACCTCCATTTCTAAGTAAACCCACCTAACGCTGTCTCTGTCACAAGACATTTTAATTTTAATAAGATTCTCTGCATTGACCTTCACCTTTAAGTGACACCGCTAACGGAGAAACAAAAGGTATCGTAGATTTATTTATTGTAACAGTTCTCCCCAATCAATTCCAAGTAGTGGTATCAGACTACTAAGAACTATGAAACAGGTTCAAAACAACATCCGAACTTGTAACCTCCCAAGTTCAGGACCCAGAAACGTGTATTTAACCAGCAATGCGCAGACCCCCGAGCCAGGCCCTGGGGACGAGCGCCCTGTGGTGGTGTCTGCACTACACCATCCAGTGAGCCCAGCTTCTCCAAGTGTCTCCACCCTCGGGACAAGCCTTTACCTTTCAGTCCATCAGGTCAAATAGCAAAAACAGTAGGTGTCCCACTTCTATCCCCGATTTAGTGGTTTTTCAAATAAAAATGCCAGGAGGCTCCACATGTTGCTTCCCCAGTGGGGGAAGGGTCTGACGAAGCCAAAGCCGTATCTGCAGGAGCCAGCGGCACGGTCCAGGGCACACCTGCTCGGGAGAACTCAGCTGGGGACCCACCTGAGTCTGCAGTCTAGCAACGATGTCCTTCCGGGCTTTCATGACAGCATCCAGCTTCCCCGACACCATGATGGAGAGGCCCTGGTCTTTGGCGAGAGACAGCTCCAGATGGGCGCCGGTCCTCTGCATGATCTCCAAGCAGATTTTTGCTTGTTCACCTTCTCCAAACTGGTTCATGTCCTTGTATTTTCTCTCCTCCAGGGGCACATGGAACACCTGCTCAGGAAAAGACAAAAAAGGGAAGGTAAAGAGATTAAGAGACGGAGAACACTTAGGTGCGCAGGCACCGAATACAGAGTCAAGAGCCTGAGTCCGCAGACTCCTAAGTATCCCGCCTCCTCCCCTCCCTTGCTCTACAGCCAGAGAGGGGGTGCCGCAGAAAGCACCTCAGGGCAGGAGGCCGCCCTCCAGTGAAGACAACTATACCCCGATACAAATGGACAGCAAGGAAGCACCAGGTGAGAGCACAGCGAAGGAAACACACAGGGAGGTAAGAGGGGCTGAGGGACAAGGAGACAGAGAAAAGCCATACTCAGAGGGGAGAGTGAGCAAAAGGGAGAGGGCAATAAAAAGGGGGCACATAAGGGAGCAGCGTGAGCACGAGGGGATGTTGTCCAAGTAGGAGAAAGGAAGGAACCGGATCCCCCAGCCCACTCTGCAGCAAGATGAGGGCAACGAAGGGTTCGGGCAGAGGTAGGCACGTGGACTGATGACTCAGGACGCTCCGGCTGCCGGACGGAGAAGGCACTGAGCAGAGGCAAGAGTGGAAGTGGAAGGAACCAAAATGACTCTTGGTTTTGGGCCTGAACCCCTGAGTAAAACATGGTGCATTTAATAAGATTGGGAAGACTGGGGAGACACCAGGCCTGTGTCAGATAGCTGCCGGAAAGGTGGAAAGACCCAGGATGCAGTCGGTTAGGAGGTTCAGGCTCAGGGGACTTCTTGGCACATGGGTGGCAGGTAATCAACAAGCACGATCAGACAAGAGTTCACATGGGAGACGGGGTTCACCTCACCAATGTCCCAGGTCAGGAGAGCAGAGAGATGGACTAGTGAGATCAAAGAAAGCCACGGAAATGGGTGTCCCGGAGCCAAAAGGAGAAGACTTGCTTTGACATGGGGGGACAGAAGGCAGAAAAGACAGACAGGTTCCTGTTGGAGCTGGTGATGTGGAAAGCCACTTTCAGCAGTTAGGAGCAGAGACTGGATTGCAGCGGAGACTGAAGAGCCAAGGAACCTGCTCCTTCTGAGCGCCAGGGCTATGCGGTGGGCGTGAGGACAGCTGCCCCAGCAGTGGGGAATGATCTACCCTGAAAGCCCCCCCCCCCCGCCCCCGCATGCCCAAAGCATTCCCATTTCTGTGTGTTCAAAACCCACTCCCTCAGGTGCTACCACTTCCTACTTGGAATGGCAGAGGAAGAAAGAACGGAGTTTCTACCTGAGTGATGACGGAAGCTTTGATGGGCCGGATCTTGTTACTCCAGGCGCCAGCAGGCTCCTGGGCGTTTTCCAAGCAAGCCGATTTCTCAGGGAGTGGAGGGAAGGCATCTTTGTAGGTTGGAGGGTCGCTCTCCTCTTCTGAATTTAAAGTAGCAACTGGACCAGCCGACACAGATTAAAAGGAAGCACACCACTTTCAACATTAGACGAAAAAGACACTTGGAGAGTTTTAATGTCAAAATAAATCAATAAAAGAGAGCAACAAAACATTAATTGTGAGTGACACTCCACCCCCACCTCTTCATTTAGTGACGGTAAAGGGCCCTGTGAGCTCACCAGGCCCAGCACCCTCAGGTTCAGCATGTGGCCTGGAGGGGCCAACCCCGACAGCAGGTGCCTTACTCCTCCCTGAGTGGGGTGAGCCCCGTGAAAACAGGCCTTACCACAAAGAATTTAAGCCCAAGAGTCTTCTAATCCTTGCTTACAGAATCACAACTATGACATGACAACGCCTGGCACATAATCAACCCTTAAATACGCAGAACAGAATAATGTCAGTGCTCACTCAGCACTGCCCTCGAGACCCGCCTCCGCGGCAGACCCCGGCTGATCTCCCACCGCAGGGCACCGTGCTGACAATGACTTGTGCGGGAGCTGCCGTCTCTGACCACCCCCTCCCAACTGCACAGGAGCCAACAAGCCCGGTGGAAACCGGGCCCCGGAGCATTCATCACCTCCATCCCCCACAGAGCCCTAATCATTCACGGTTTTTTTGTCCCATTCACCAGAGCTCCGTGAAAGCAGGAGCGGGGCTGTTCCGGATCCCCCCGAGTGCCTCGGCAATGGTAGCGCCCCGCAAAAACCACTGTGAATGGATGTGCACACAGAGCAGGGAGATGACCTTTGGAATGAGACAGGCCTACGTGCCACTCCGGGCCCACCACTTCTGGCCACGTGGCTGTGCTATCCCAGGACGCCAAAAAGCCTCTGCGCTGACAAGCAGCCGGGTCCTGTCAGTGCCTGGCGTCCCTCATCTAGAGAGGGAAACAACCCTACGGGGCAGCTGGATGGCGCGTGGCAGCGCTTGGGTCTCCACTGCCCTAGCAATAAATGAGCACGCGAAACACGGCCAGTGGGACTTACAAAGTGAAATTTTAATTAAACTTAAGAACTGATAGTTGGTTCGGTTATTAGAAAACGTTTAAAGTTGAGAACGGGCTGGAATAGAAAACCCTACTCTCTCACCTGAAAATTTTATAGAATCTGCATACAGATGAAGGATTATAAATGAAAATTTAGCATTCAAATTAAATTATCCTGTTTATGTAAATACACACCAGATCTTGAAGGATTTTAGTTCAACACAACTGGGAAACAGCAATTCTGAAAAAGAATCCCGTTAATTACCAGTGACCATAATCACTGGCTTTCCAGAAAGCGGTCCACAGTTTGAGAGTTTCTGTATCCAGAAATACTGGCAGAAAGATTTGACAAAGATGCTGAAGGAGCGATGTCTCAGAGTGAAGAAGAAAGGCACAAAAGGGGCCGTCACCTTTGATCTGCTGCGGAACCAGCCCACTTCGGTGTTCAGCAAAGCTCTCTTGGGTCAAAACTGCAACGGAGCTCATGGTTGATCTCGCGCCCGCGCACAATCCGGGTGAGCCACTGGAGCAGGAAGGAGGGAGTCAGAGAGAAGAAAGTCAAGGCACGGCGAGACCGTTAAGCTTCGTGTTTCAGCCAAGGGCTTAATTGTTTCACCAGCAAACCACCCATTCTCCTCACAACCCGTGAGGTACCAGGACACTCAAACTTTCACCAAGCGATGAAAGGCAAAACGCAAGTGAAGGAGGGTCCGTGGACAACTCTCCCCTCCAAGTTTAGCCTCTAAGTGAGGAGGCGGAGGCTCCAACTGAGCGCCCCAGTCCCGTGAAGCCCAGGGGCGGCAAAAGCCTACAGACCGACACCTGGACAGCCATCCTCACATCTACCTCAGATATTCTGGGGACTGGTTCACCCACATGCCTCCTAATGCTCAAGAGATCACGTGACAGCTGCTACCAAAAGCCAATCAAACAGGGTCTGCGGGGATCTCAGGCACCACGGGCACTACAGGCAAGGCCCAGGGCACCGCACAGCTTGGCGATGCGGTCCGGTCCACGGCGGGGGATGGGGTGGGGATGGGGAGCAGCTTCTTCCACTGGAACAGCAAGAAGCAGGATGGGTAAGTGCCTCTGACAGGTGGGGGCTGGGGATTCTTTGAAGTCCTGTGTCTCAGGGGTCACAGGGGACCCGCAGGTATAGAGTTCCTCAGTCCAGGGAAAGAACCACGCAGTCTCTGCCTCCAGACCTGCTGCCTGAGCACCCCGTACTCAGCGGGATTCCAGGGCTCTAAAAGCCACAGCCCCTTATTTGGAAAAGGGGGCTCTTTCAGCACCGAAGCCGTGGTGTTTGCTTCCCCCTTTCGACTCCAGGCGAGCTCCACGCTGCTGTGAGAATGAAGAACCCACTTTTTTCACACAATTACGCACCAATCTGTATGTACCACTGTGGCAGAAAAGTAGTAAGAGAGCCAACTGATGTAAAAAAGTGAAGTTTTTGTGTAATTTTCACAACTCAGCACTCTTCCTAGATCCAAGAAAATTAAGCTCTACATTCCTAAAGAGAACACAACCCAAATTCAGACGATCCTGACTAAACACAAAACTTGAACACAGTCGTGGAAGCCAGACGACACACCTGCAGGGCACACGTGCATGCCGCCCGAGTCGCGATGTGGAGCCACAAGTCTCTCTGAACCACTAGAAACGTGTGCGCGCGCGGCTCCGGGACGGGAAACCTCTGGAAAAGATGGTCAAACTTACCAGCAAAGCGGTCAGTAGCCAGAGAGTCCGTCCCGAGGCCGCCTCTGTCAGCCTGCCAGTTTTTGCTGGTGTGGGACAGGAAGGGAGCGGGAGCGAGAAGAAAACCAGAGAGAAGTTACTTATCTGTATTCTACAACCCAGATCCTTTTACCTCCTAAACAGAAAAGGGCACGACATCATCTACACTTCGGTATTACTACCAACATTTAGACAAGTTTTTTGGGAAAAAAGGGGAAGCTCTCTGCCCTTGAGCTATCAGTTTCAAACAAAACCTATTACAGTAAAATGTAAACCATCTAGAACTTTTAGGGGCAATTTTTCCCTGGACCGGAGTGAGCCCTTAACACCGAAACTTTTCAATTGACCCGTTTTGAAGTAAAATCCTTACAAACTTGATGGTCTGTTCTCTTGCGTGGTTGACGAATTTCTCCTGCACCCCTCTTAATCTCTGACTGCTAACCCAGGAGGAAAAACATTCTGTGACACAAAACAGAACGTGGACGTGGGGGGGCTCCTCCTGAGCATCTCGGGGTGAACGAGAGCTGCTGTCCTCATGAGCTCGCTGTGCCTTGTGGTTACTCCGTTCCCGTTGTTATCCTGTAAAAGTCCTTTGGTCCCTTCTAATCCACTGGGGATTTAGAAACCAGGCCATAAAATAGCAGGGTTGGAAGGGACCTTCAGAGGCCATCTGGGGAGGACCGAGAACCACTCTGTGAAGTGAGAGGGTGTGGGTCACCTTGCCTTAGGGACTTTGGGAGAGTGAGGCTGCCAGGTAGGTTACCTGCCACTTTACGCAAACCAGCACACACACGGGGACAAGGTGCGATGAGGCGGACTTTCCAACAAAGGTTGGGTATGTGTCTGAGATGGGAGAATCGACAGCAATAATAAGAACATCCTGCTACCTAACTGTAGAATAACATCCCCAAATTCTTGCCTGTGATACGTTTAATTCAGGAGTTAGGAAGACAATTCATGGCAATCAGGGGTGCACCAATAGACTCAGGTCTCGTTGTCCTGAGCAGCATTTCAGAAATTAAAACAGAAACAAACAAAACAAAACAAAAAACAAAAAAAACAACAACTCTAAATGCAAGGCTTCAGTCACACGGGGAAAGTGCCACAAGCCAGAGGCCAGAGCCTCTCTGGGGCCCCAGTCCCACCAGATCCTGGTGTGCACCCTAAGGCAGAGGGAAAAAAGTGGAGACAAACTGACCAAGACAATTTTATTTAAGAACCTGTCTCCAATAATTCTAACCCGCAAGTCCTACTGAAGACTAAGGCTCTTCCATTAAATCAAAGTACCAGAGCAGCACGTTCACATGTTGATTTTGACAAGGTGCAGGAAGTCAGCACTCCTTGCAATCCCACATGTCTGGCCAGGGCACACTTAGCTAGTCCAGGCACAAGATGGAGGTGTTCTAAGTCAAAGCACCGACAGCGAAGCCAGGACCCAGGCATCCACCCTGCCTTTGTCGCTCAGAACTCCCACGTGGGTTGCACCTGCCCTTTTACCTGCCGACCTTGCATCTCAACAGCCTCCCTCCCACTCCAGGTCACGAGGAGTCCCTGTTACTTCCTAAAACCCTCAGACACCCCCCCTAGTAACTCAGGTTCCCCACATGATCGACTAGACCCACACCGTCTTCTCTGTGTACCTACTGACCGGTCCTCTTGCCTTCCTTGGCAGGACAAATCTTCCGTGCCGGGTGAAAGCCACACAGCAACCCTGCAAGGTACAGTCACTGTCCATATCCCCTCCAGCCACAGGTCTGTGACAAGCAATTCCCACTCTGCACCTAGAGTCACGTTACAGGACGAATTCCTGAAGGTCCCTTCTGAGATAACTCACACACCTTTCAAAAATCCATTCCAGCTCGCTCTTCCATGGGACCTTGTAGCGCGAGAAACACAAGAAAGGATCGCACACCTACTAACGTACCAGAGTGAGAGCCTGTCCCAGAGCCTCTAACACCCCCACGTGCGCACAGGCCCCCGGGGCAACAGAAGGACAAGTGGATCTCCAGAAAACTCCAGACTTGTTTGACAGGATACACTGGGTCTCGTCTCCAGACTTCCAATGGTAGTTTATCACAGCTGGAAATGAATGGATCACAACCAACAACAGAGTTAACATCTGGGGTTTTGATATCCTCAGAGAAGATGGCTTTTTTTCTTCTTTAAATAAACTTCTCAAAACCCTGTCTTAAGAATCCATTTTAAGCACATACCTGATGACCCTTCTCTTAAGGCTCTGCTCTAAGATCTTATAAAAAGGCTGATCTCAGCCCTCCTAACGTGCTCTCAGCATGACAGTCTACCTGCCTCTACGTCTACAAATCGGCACCAGGGAGACTGCCCCCCACAGCTCTATGCCCGCCCCAGCCTGCTCCCCGCAAGCCCTCACTCTGCCTTCACGGACAACACACAACAAGAGGACTCCCACTCCAGAGTCCTTGGACGACCGCACAGTGACCACTGCTATCTTAAGTTCGCAGGAGCCCTGACACAAGCCCCACCATCAAGGAGTACAGGCCAAACACATGCTATCGCAGGTCCCCGACTGATGTACTAACACCACTCAAATCAGGCTTGAAAGGGACCTTCAGCAACCTTTGAATACCACCGGGCGGGCCCCTGCACTGCCTTCCAAAGGAGCCTCGCTCCACCTCTACACAGCTATCAGAATAGCGTGCCGTATATAGTGGCAAGACCCACAACTTTATTCCCCCTTCTCACCACAAAGAACAAGCCCACTCTTTTCTGCAAGATCGCTTCAGACTCGTGGAGCGGTCTCCTCCGGGTTTCGCCCCAGACCCTACATCATTTTGCTAGTTCTCAACTACTTTCCCTGCAGGAAGCATTCAGATCCACTTAATGCAAATCTTCAACTATTCTCACCCTGGACTTTAACTCTTGTTTCCCAGAGTTTAAGTGTCCACAGGGGGGAAAAAGGCACCTCGCAAAATATAACTGTGCAGCAGCAGAGCTAGAACCAAAGGAAAGGGGACAGACAGAAGCAAAGAGAGAGAGAGAGAGAGTGTGTCCTCCGTGGCAGGGAGCCGCAAGCACTCCTGACTGCTGCGTGGGAGAAACACAGTCACAACGTCCGTGGATCACATCTGGAACTTGGTCCTAACAAATACACCACAGAAAATCTTTAAAGAGAGAATTTTACTTCCTTTGCTTCTGGACAAGTACATGTGCATTCCCTTGTGACCTTGTCAATTACATTTCCCCAGCGAGACGCCTATGCAGGGAGAACTCCCGAGGAACAGAACAGAAAAGTACGTCGGGGCCACCTAACAAGCTCCTGCTTCACGCGCCATGACAGGGCTCAATGTGCTTAGTACTAAACACCCGCAGTGCAAACTCAGACTTCTTTCCTCTTCTTCCAAGATTAAAACTATTTACTTTTATGCCTACAGCAAGCCTACAAGGAAAACCGATTTTTTCTCCAACATACTTCTCAAGACCCACACGCCGAGCTTGAGAACAAAAACGCGCTCCCCACGGGCCAAAAGTTCGAACGAGGGCCAGGTGAGCGGCTCCCCCAAGTTCTGAAGTCGGCACCCTTCCCGCAGGAGGAACTTTCGCAGATGCCACCTCAGCAGGCCCTCCCACAGGCCACGCGAGCCCGCGGGCGGGGACAGGCTTAAAGGGGCAGTAACGCGCTCGGCCTCCCCGCCTTTCATCCAAATTCGGTATTTTTCCGTAATGCACTTTTCGTGCGCCGACCCTGGGGTGCGTCCAAGTTGCACTGCAGCCCCCCAGGGCAGCAGACCCACCCGACCACGTAGGCAGGCAGCAGGTGAAGGTGCGGCTAGGCCTGCGCGGGGCCCTACCGCCCTGCTGGCCCCAACCCTGCCCTTCGGGACCCGAGCTGCACCCCCAGCCCTGCAAGCCTCCCCCCAACCCGAGCCGGGGGAGGGGCGCGCGGGGGGTGGTGGGAGGGGTCAACTCAGCGGCCGGACGCCCACGTCAGCGGCCCGGGCCCAGGTCGGCCTCCCCTCCCCCACGCTGGGCTAGGGGGCTGGGGGGGAGTGGGCGGCACGGAGAGAGAGGGACTTCGTGGGGGCGGGCGCCGCAGAAGGCGAGGGTTGGGGGTGGGGTGGGCGCGGGCCGGCATCGCGGACTCGGGAAAGTTTCTCACTCTTCCCAAGCCCGCGCTGCGGCCCATGCGCAGTGGTGACACGTAGCCGCCCCCCCCCGGGCCGGGCCGAGCGGCGGAAGGGGAGGGGGCGCCCGGGAAAAGGAGGGGGCGCCCGGTTGGCGGCGGGGGAAAGGGGGGAGGCGGCCGCGGCCCCTCCCCCGCCCGGCGCTCCACGTCGGCAGCCCGCGCCCCGCCCGCCCCGCGCCCCAACTTCCCTGCGCCGCCGACCCCCACCCCTGCTCGCGCCCGGCCCACCCTCCCCCCCGCCCCGGCCCGCGCTCACTCCTTGGGGTCGGCCCGTCCGTCCCGCCGTCCGCTCGCCGCCGCCGCGGAGTAGCCGGCCGCGCTCCGAGGCCGGCGCCCGGGCCCCCGCGGCTATATAGGGCGGCGGCTCCAATCCCGCCGAGACACGTCAGGCGGCGGCCGCCCCGCCCCGTCCCGCCCCCCCCCCGCCGCCGCCGCCGCCGCCGCCGCCGCCGCGCCCACGCCCCGCCCCCGCCGCCCCCCGTGGGGTCCCCACTCGCGGCCCCAGTCCCGCCGCGCAAGGCCGAGCAGCCTGCAGACCAGGCTCAACTCCGAAAGAGCTCTGCGGCCCTTGGGGCGGGGATGAAAGGGGGTCGGAGAGTTGAGAAATGCATCTGCCCACCCCACCCCCCACAACCGGCCAGCCGAGCCGCTCCAGAAGCGAGGTCACTAGCAATACTGCCTCCCCACCCAAGAATAAAACAAGGGACCTCGAAAGGCACCCCAAGGGAAACTGTTGCCCGCCGCCCCCGCCCCCAGCATTTACAACTCCCCACTCTGTCTTAACCAAACTCCATGCAAACACTGCCGGCCTGGCCCCAAAGTTCGGGCACAAACTTTCCTTCCCTCTCACTGCCGGGTGGTTCAGTTCCTTGCATCCCTACTCTATTCCCTGGCTACCAGTTAAATCCCCTTCACTGAAACTGGTAAGAATGGGTGTGCCTACTATGCGCGACCCTAGATCCAGCAGGAGAGAAGATCCCTGCCCTCAGGCAGACTTCCACCCTAGAGGGGGAGAATGGCAGGTCAGGTTTGCACTGTTTTAAATCAAGGGTACAGGTCTCCTGCAGGAGTTTGTATATACTAGTTTATATCTCTGATGGAAATGTCAGGAACAGACTCCTGCATCAATTATGGAAGTGCACCACAGATACCTGGGACCACAGGGGGGCAAGAGGCAGGGAGGGACATAGGAGGGATTGTGGGTACAGCCAGGTGGGCTTAAACAGGAACCAGGTCAGCACAGCCTATATTTCTGATACAGGTGTTGCTTAGGTTCCGAGGATGACTTACAGCGGCAGGTTTGACCAGATGTACTTTTTGAGTAGAATGCAGTCAAAAGTATGTGGTTGGGGGGCTGGGCTACTGCAGTGGTTCAGTCTGAAGATGACACCAGCTTTCCACTATGGTTGGCAAGGGTACATGAACTAGGTGGCCAAATTTGGAAGGCAGCACCAAGAAGTCCCTCATTGATTGGAGGCAGAGCACAACAGCGGTTAAGAATGGCAGGGAGGTTCTTGGCTGCCCTCACAGAGATGAGGAGACCAAACGAAGACTTGAATGGAGAGGGGGAGTGTGCTGCAAAAACTCACAATGGAGATGTGATGTGTGAGATGCCCACTGGTTGGTCAAGTAGGCAAAACTGTACATACAAGCTGAAGGCTAGGGAAGAAGCCAAGCCCAGCCCAGACACCGGGAACCCTTTAAGACATCACTGGGGGAGAGAAAACCATGGAAGGCAGACAAAAATCCACCACTTGGAGCCAAGGACTCACTGCCAAAGCAGTACCCAAACTCCGTAGAATAGGACATGGACAGGTGCCATGGCCTTAGACTTGGGAGAAGCTCTTAAGCACCAAGGAATTCTGTAGCGTCCCTTACTACATTATTAGCGTTTGTAAGGTAGGCCTTCTGTCCAGACCAATCCACCAGCAACTCAGACAAGTGTGTTGTGCTGTTGTTTTGCTTTGAAGTCTCAAGACTGGGTCAGCGGGGGGGGGGGGGGGGGGGGGGGGGGTAAAGGGGGAAAACAGAAGGGATTCGTGAGCAGCTGGCAGGTCCACTGTCCAGGAACTTCCAGTGAAGCTTGGAAGTCCCCACAGACAGAAGCTCATACAGTAGCTGGTGCATGGAAGGCCTTGAAAGAAGTTTAAAAACATACAGTTAACAAAAAAATATTACATAATACAATGTTGAATTTGTGCTACAAACCATCCCAGGGTGCTTCTTTGCTGATAATTATGACCAGCTTTTCTTCCCAGCAAGCTTCAGTGTATTGAAACTAAGTTTGTAGAGGCAAATTTTGAGAGGGTTGCGTCCAGCTACAGTCACGCCGGATAATGTGTGAACCCCCTATGGCTACATTAAGAAGTGAACATCAGTCTGTGACATTTGGGTTTTCAGCCCTCAAAGGGACATGGGAGATGTGGGCCAGTTCAAGGTAAAAAGAACAGAACTCTACCCTCCCACCCATTTAGAGCCATGATCCCCAAAAGGACTAACTCTCAGCAGGAGGTAGGCCATGGGGGGGTGGGGGTGGGGGGACAAGCCCACCAGCACAGATCCTTTCCAATCAGCTTGTATGAGAGGTGGGAACTCCCACTGAGCAGTAGCAACCATGAATAAAAGGCTCAGGGCTCAAATCCTTATAACCCCATTTTTCCAAGACCCCCTAGTCCAAACCTAGAAATCAGCAAATCAGAAACCAATCTCACTCAGCAGAAAAACCTCATACCAGGCTACAAAGGATATCCACAAATCTACCCACACTGTAGAGAGGCTCTAAGTCCAAAATTCAAAAAGTAATAAGACTGAAATTGGAGTGGACTCAAGAACATCAGATGACAGAACTATCCGATTGAGACTGTAAAAAAACAAACCAAAAACCCTAAAGTGATTAGAGATGTAAGACATAAAGATGGCTTAAAAAAAAAAAAGTCAAGAAATAGAATAAATGAAGGAGATTAAGAACTATAGATAAGAGGATGTGGAAGTCCAACATCTGTCCAATAGAAGTTCTTTTTTTTTTTTTTTTTTTTTTGATCTTCATTTATTTTTGAGACAGAGAAAGACAGCGTATGAGCAGGGGAGGAGCAGAGGGAGAGGGAGACTCAGAATCTGAAGCAGGCTCCAGCCTCTGAGCTGTCAGCACAGAGCCCGACGCAGGGCTTGAACTGTGAGATCATGACCTGAGCCGAAGTTGGACACAACTGACTGAGCCACCCAGGTGCCCCATAGAAGTTCTGAAAGAAACAGTTATAAAGAACAGAGCAATACTGAAAAAACAGCAGAGAATATTCTAGCATGCAAAGACACCCATCCAACCCCCATGTAAGAGAACAGGTAGCTAGCAGCACCATTTAATCCACACTGAAATGCACTACAGTGAAACCTCAGACCACAAAGACAAGAGTAGAACCTATAAGCAACTAGTGACAAGACAGGTTATCTAGAGGAACACCACAAAAGAGCACACTGCCCACCAGGGCACAATGAAATAAGACCTGAAAACTATGCTGAAGGAGGTACCTTCACTTCATTTCAGGACAAGAATGAAACGGGAGACACATGTACATGAAGAGAAAGCCATTACTATTAGTGGATAAAGTGCTGGAATAACTATTTGAGAACATATTCTAGCAAGAAGAGTATGAAAGCAGGAGGGAATACTGGGAAAGAAACCAATACCTAGCCAAAGTGAAACAAGCACTGACCATATACTAATAACAACAATACAATGTGGAAGAAATGAAAACACAAAATTCAATTAAAATTGTAAGCAGCAATAAGATAGGAGGTAGAAGGAGGAAACTGAAGTTGCTGTATTTCAAGATTATTTGAGAAGAGGTCAGAGATACTAATTTTAGCCCTTGTTGAATAAATGATGCAAACCTAAAGACAATCTAGTAAATGCACAATTTTTAACTTTCAAACCAAAAACCAAACTCTGATCCAAACAGAAGTTACCGGCAATGTTCTAGACCTTGAATTAGGTGGCAGGTACAGAGGTAGTCATTACAATATACATGATTGCCAGTTACATACTTTGTATCAATATTATTAACTAAAAGAGAGGAAAAAAGAAAGCAGAATAGGAAGCAGAAGAAGTAAAAGACAAGCAACGAAAAAGCAAGACAAAGGAAGCACAAAATATGATGAAGAATCGAATCCAAACGTGGTAAAAATGTAATATGAATACAAAATCCAGCTATAAGCTACCTAGCGACCTAAACCATGTGGACCAGAGGCTGAATAAAGGGTGGTTGAATACTCCCAGCAAATTCTAACTTGATGAAACCTGAGCTGGCCATACTAACTAAAATAGGCTGTAGGATAAGAAACACTATTAAGTTCAAGAATAAAACATCCCAATCAATTGATTATACATGTATCTAAAAACACAGCTACAAAATATATACAGTAAAAGCAGGAAGGTTACTAGAAGCTGACGTATGGAGGACTTACAGAGGAAGACAGACTCACTCTTTTGGTAATACAGATTATGAAGATTAAAAATGTATAGATAATTAAAACAATGCAGTTAATAAACCTACTTTCTTGGAAAAAATTTCAACAATTTTCCCAATTATTAGAAATAACATGTTCTTTTCAATCGTAATGAACTTTTATAAAAACTGGCCAGCAGCTAAGGCCAAACAAACACAAATGGCGAAGAATTAATAGCATAACCAACATTCTCTGACTACAACGCAATCAATTAGAGACAACTTAAAATTTTAAGAAGCCTAGAAATTTAAAAGCTTTCTTCGAAATAACTCATGGGACAAAGAAGAAATCTGAAAATATTTAGAACTGAACAATAAGCAGTTCTATATGCAAACTTGGGCATCAAGCCAGAGTGCTGCTTGGAGACAAGTTTATAGTCATAAGCCATCATACTAGTGAAGAGAAAAAAGTTAAAATTTAATCATCCTCTCCTGAAATTAGAAGAATAGAAAACCTAAAGAAAGTTGAAATAAATACAGTTAAGAAATTAATGAAATAAAAGACATACACGGGAGAGAATACAACTTCCGGCTGAGTCTTGAAAAAAAACAGACCAAAAAAAAAAAAAAATGACATGGAAAAGAATAAGAACAAGTATAAACAGCCAATACTAAGAATTCAAGGAGGTTGAAACTATAGCCACGGCACAGACTCTGAAAAATCATAGAAGAACTCTACAGAAGTCTGCAGAGTTCAAAAACTTGAACACACGTGCACACATGTACACCTTGAAAAACAGACTAAACAGGCAACTTCCAGAAAAACAAGTCACCCAAATTGAGTCTGTTAGAAACGGAAAGTTTACACAACCAATTCTCCCCCAATTTTCAAAGAAACAAATATAAAAACCTCAACACAGAGACAGGCCCAGATGCTTTTTTTTGCAAGGAAGCCCTGAGAAATTACCCTCCCAACTCAACTCACAAAGCTAGGGGACTTTAATACTTTCCCAGACAAGGCTAACATGAATGTATGAATTTTGTCTACTTAATAATCTAGCAAACTGATCTAGAAAGTCAAAACAAGTAATATATAATGATAATGCCAATTTTATTCCAACAATGCGAGGTGCCGCAGTATCAAAAAGATGAAGTAATTCCCCATGTTATTACACCAGGGCAAGAATGATTTCCTCCCCTCAAAACATGCCAATGAAGAATCTGAGAGAACGCGCCCGTTCCTGATAAAAAGGAGGAATACAAGGGCGCTTCCTTAACCAGATGCTAGTTCTGCTGTCTACCAGATGCCCTCATTAGAATCATTCACTTCAGGATCGTGACAACAACAGGTTGAAACAGAGCACTTTCTCTGTGCACATCTACACTTGAGATCCTAGTTAGGGCAGGAAGGCCAGAAAAAGAAACATAGGAGAACCGTAAACAACAAACTGCAGGTGCTCACGGGCAGTACAACTAAGTACAAGATCCAGGAGGATCTACAGACACACTATTAGAACTAAAAGTTTTCTGGAAATAAGATCAGTACGCAAAATCGATTAAGTTCCAAAACATCAGCACCAAACATCAGCAATAAGTCTAGTAAGAAAATAGTAAAATTTGTAGACAGTATTCTAAAAACCTCTGTCAAAATACAGAAAATACCTAACTAAATGGAGAAATGCCACATTTACCTATGTAGGAAGACTCAATTGTAAAGACTGTCCTTCTCCCCTAGTCAGACTGGAAACTCAGTGCGAATGCAACTTGTACCTGAAAAAGGGGTGTGCTGTGTGTGTGGAGTTTTGCAACTAGATTTTATGCAATTTTTATTTAGACAACAGTATTTCTACATACCATTTTTATAATACTGTATTTCTGTATATAATTTTTAAACTACTTACATATGCAATTGTATTTATGCAACAAATCTTCTACAAAAGATCAAAGGCCACGAACAGCCGATTACGGCTCGGAGATTTTACAGCTACAGTACTTCAGACAGTGTGGTGTTCGCGTAGGGACAGACACGGAGAACAATGACATAGACAAGAGGCACCGAGCCTGGCCACCTTAACAGCCAGCCATCACTTTTATCAGAGATGGCCTTGTGGATGAACTGACGATTGATGCCCCTGGGAACACTGGTTATCTAGATGAGGAAAAAGCACAGGCCCTTACTTTATATACCACTCACAAGGCCAACTAAGACCAAAGATGCAAATACCATGGGACACAACCCTACTGTCAGACTTCTACTTATGGAAAAAAGCTCTCCCACGTGAGTAAAGGAAGTGTATGCAAGGATGTTGGTCATCACAGCACACTGTTAGCAACAGCCAACAATTTTGAACGGCCTGTCAATGGATAAACACAGATAAACAAACTAAGGTGCATAATGTAGACTACTTACCCTCTTCGCTTTCACTAATTACCTGACAGGACCCAGTGAGGTGGGCCATGCTGATCAGGGTCAGGAAGAACAGTGGATGTCCTTGGAGTGGACATCTCCAAGGCTGTGGGAGCCGCTCAGGTTTGGTAACTTGTTCAGAGGCCCCGCAGTCCTGTAAGAAGTTGGCACTAAGGGATGGGAGTGTTCACAGTCTGCTCTCCCATAATGAGTGTGGTAGGTGGGCCAGGGCAAAGAAGAGTATGTTCTCATCCCCCTCGATAGCTGAAATATACTAAAAAAATCCTTGTACCATGAAGCTTCTTCATGCTCGGCTATAAACTGCAGTGTCAAGTTGACTGGTAGCATATTCTAATAACACATCAAAACTAGGTTCCTTTCTTTGGCTCGGAAATAATATTTATTACAATAAGTACATTCAACTTGGCGGCCTTGTTTCCCTAAAATAAAGTAGTCCAAGTTCAGACGACAGAGAAATACATAGCCACCATCCACGCTTTCCACTGCCCCCCTTCGTTCTCTCCCTACTAAATGCATCGGTGTCCTTTCTTTTCAGGAAGTGACAGAGAGGGTAACAATTGTCTTCAATGACAGTGGCACTAGATTTCATGTATTTCTCTTTAACCTACGTTTTAACTAAGTCATAATGGGCACCCACAGTGAAAACAGACTGTATAAAGAACACCAAGCTTGTTGTCAGGACGGAAGTTCAGAATCTTGCTCAGATCCTATTTGGGTCACCTTGACAAGTTGTTTAAGCTCTCAACATTTACAAGTTTCCCATTTATAAACCTCTGAGGCCTTTGTAAATTGCTGAAAAGATCAAGAAAGATAAACTCCCCTACAATAGGTATCTCACTGTATGGGAATATCCGCATTTAATTTCACTAAATGAAATCTACTACATTAATTTTATGAATACTGAAATGATCAGCATTTTTTTAAGTTTGTTTACTTATTTTGACAGAGAGAGCGAACATGCACACACAGGGGAGGGACAGAGAGACAGGGAAGGAGAGAGTCCCAAGCAGGTTCTGCGCCCAGCGTGGAGCCCTACGCAGGGCTCGATCTCACAACTGTGAGATCATAACCTAAGCCGAAATCAAGAGTCGGACACTTAACCGACACAGCAACCCAGGTGCCCACCAGCATATCTTTATACAGATGAGTAAAGAGTAGCATTTATTTAGAGTCTAATTTAAGAACATGTGTCAGATAAGCACACCTTATAACTCTTTAAAAAGCAGATGGGACAGGGGTGCCTGGGTAGCTTAGTCGGTTAAGCATCTGGACTCGATTTCGGCTCAGGTCATGGTCTCACAGTTTGAGAGATCAAGCACCACGTCAGGTTCTGTGCTAATAGCACGGAGCTTGCTTGGGATTCTCTCTCAAACTCTCTCTCTCTCTCTCTCTCCCCCTCTCTCTCTCTGCCCCTCCCCTGCTCGTGCATGCGCCCACACACTCTCTCTCTCTCAAAAAACAAACATTTAAAAAAAAAAAAAAGCGGACGGGACAAATGTTAGGTTCAAAAGAGTAAGTTAATGGATTTCCATAGAAATGAAATGAAAACTACTCTTTAGAGCCATGCTGGCCAGCATATACCGTTGACACGTGGCTACTGACACTTGAGACGTGGCTAGTTCAAACTGGTAAGCCCTCTACACCTCAAATACACCCTGGATTTGGAAGACTTCATGTGAAAAACGTAAAACACTTTACTGATAATGTTCTATCAGTTACATGAGGAAACAATGTTTTGGAGTGGGTTAAACAAAATACATTATTGACTTGATTTCACTTGTTTCTTTTTTGCATTTTTAAGGTGGACAATAGAAAACTTTAAATCCTATGTGAAACTCTTATTTGAATTACAGTGCTATAGAGCTGGCTTTCCAAACCAAAGCAGAAATGTAATCTGACAAAAAGTTTTTTCTTGCTAATAAACGTTATATCAGTCTTTTTTAAAAAGTCCCTAATCAATTTACTACAAATTTCTTGTTTAAAATAAATAGATGAGGGGAAGGAACACAAAATGGGTACTATGTCGTGTCTCCACGGCCACAAGCGCCCTGGGGTGTGTGGCACAGGGAGCGCTCTCAAGGACTTCCAGGGAAGACATGCCCAAGTTTAGTTCACAGCATCTCTCCTAAGGACTCCAAAAACCCATTAACAACCAAAAAAAGAGCAAAAGATACAACCATCTTTTACAGAAATGCAGAAAACTTTGATTTGCACAAAAGAAAACGCAAGTTCAAAGTAAGAAAAGAGGCTACATTACGCCTCTCGGTTTGGCAAAAATGGAGTTTCATGAGTGTCAGAAAAGGTACAGGAAACTGCTATGGCTGGAGGAGTAACTGACGGAAATCTCTTTGGAGAGCAATTTGATTATATATTGTAACTTAAAATACGAATATTCTTTGACCCCGCAATTCCTACTTCTTAGAATTTCTCCCACATATGCTCACATACGTGATAAAAAACAAATGTACTATAGCATTTCTGCAGGAGCAAAAGATTGGACGTTGGTGTTCTTTCTATTAGCAAGGGGCTGCATAAACAGATGACGGCGGGGCCCAAAGTCTACTCTAACTAACCTGCTGAGTGAGCCAGTCCCCACCGACCAGAAGACAGAGGAACGGACCACCCTCCAAGCACTGACGGCCTCCAGCACGCCCTGAAATCCAGCCCCCACCTGGGATGGTGTATGCTTGCTCCCAAAGCTGTATATGCCAGTCTTGACTGTTAACGTATGTAACCACATAATTTAAAAATAATACAATAAGGAAAGAAGAGTGAGATGGTTCTACGGATATTCAACTTATCACACTAAAGTTCTCAATGAGGGCAGGTTGAGTTAAAGAATTATGTCAGTTAGGTGAACAATTCTTAAAAACCTCAAGGAATGTGATATTCTAATTGCCCTGTGTCTTAAGTTCTTGATCCACTTAAAAGAAACTGATGCTGAATGTCCTAGGTAACACATTATGTTTGGTTTGTATAGACAGAGATTATGTAGAATCCAGTCAGCAGACCCTCGGATACTAGGTTGCAGCCCTGCAACCAATGATGGGGGGATGGGGTGGGGGGGGGGGGGGGAGGGACGCGCCCGGATGGCTCAGTAAGCATCTATGTGACTCTTAATTTCAGCTCGGGTCATGATCTCAGTTTGTGAGTTTGAGCCCCGTGTTGGGCTCTGCACAGACAGCTACAGAGCCTGCTTGGGATTGTCTCCCTCTCTCTCTGCCCCTCCCCCAGTCTCTCTCTCTCAAAAATAAATACACATTAAAAAAACAAAGACTGGTGAATGAGTAAGTGTCCTTCCCTCAACCGTAGGACCAGTGTCCGAGTCAACTCCGGAGAAAGGGGTAGCTCTGTATCCTATAGCTACATAGCCAGCAGTGTCATAGACAGAAACATGCTTGTATGTACATAAAATACCCACGAGCTACTTCTAGGGTAGCCGAGCCACCGAGGAGAACAGGGAGCACAGAGCCAGGCACCAGGGCACACGAGCATCAGAGCTGGATAGAGGAGAGGGGACGACACTTACTGACTTGAAAAAGGAGCCATTTTATGAAGTTGGGAGGTGAGCACACGTAAAAAGAGCATGTATTTCTTTTAGCACTTACCCAAAAAAGGTGTATTTTAAAAGGTTTAGAAATGATGGATGGACATATGCTAAGTGCTCATGTGGATTACCTGCAGGAGAAGCCTAGTTCTGTATCAGATGATGCTCCTTACTTTTTCCACAAAGACACTTCCATTTGGAGAGGGAAATAAAGAGGTATTATTAAGTAGCATTAGCTACCACAAATCAGTGAAAGACAGAGTCACAAGAATTATTTTCTTTGCTGTTTTATTAGACCGTGCTATCAGCAAGAAATCCGAAGTAAGACTTTTTTGTTGTTCGCTTCCTTGTGAGGGACTGCTGACTGCAGAGAGAGGAGGCCTTACACGAACTTATTAAAGCCCCCGGCAACTGGAAGATACCCAAGCCGGTCTTTACATATTCGAAGAGCAGGATAGAAGGGGTGAGTTCCGCCCAGCTCCCAGCACACACAGCTAGGAAAAGTGAGGGACAGGGAGAGACCGCAGAGACACGTCTCCCCTGGGCAGACAGAAAACCGCCCCTGAGAGTGAGCACAGTCACCGGAGCAGGCACGCCCGCCACGTGGCAACCGCTTGCTCAGACAGACCCCTCTTGAGGGTCGCCTCCATGTCTAAAACTCTTCGTTTCATTACAGCAACCAAGTACTTCCAGGTGGAAATGCATCCAGTGACCGTTGGGTCATTCGTGTCTCTGAATGCCACAGGTTTCACAGTGGTGACAGACTGGGGACCACGGCAAGCACCTCAAGGTAATGGTGGTTCTGGGAAGAGGACAGTAAGGGCATGACAGCGATGGAATGCCTATAGAGGAGGGCTCTGGCAGTATCCCCCCTCAGTCCTACGATTAAAAAAAATGCTTTTGATCTTCTGCCTGGAAAACCCATTAAAACTACAAGAAACAAAATAATTACAATTTGACCAAAGGCAACAATTTATACTTGAAAGATGTTTTTTCTTCCTCCAATCTACATAGAAAAGGTCTATGAGCGGGGCGCCTAGGTGGCTCAGTCGGTTAAGCGGCGGACTTCGGCTCAGGTCATGATCTCACGGTCCGTGAGTTCGAGCCCCGCGTCGGGCTCTGTGCTGACAGCTCGGAGCCTGGAGCCTGTTTCGGATTCTGTGTCTCCCTCTCTCTGATCCTCCCCCGTTCATGCTCTGTCTCTCTCTGTCTCAAAAATAAATAAACGTTAAAAAAAAAAAAATTAAAAAAAAAAAAAAGAAAAGGTCTATGAGCTAGAATGAACTTAGGTCATCCCTATACAACATTATGCTAGAGTAGAGATACCAAGTTAGCTAAAGCCATGGGTAAAATACCTAAACTGGAACCAGTCCTATCCAAATGGAAATGTAATGCCTCTCCACAAGGAAACAAGTATCAGAAAAAGCAAGTTTTTGGATTCTCCCCCCTTAGGGTATTAAGCCCTGGTGGACACTCAGCGTAGACATGTCACACCTCTTCACTTGGCCTGTTTTCTCACTTGTCAAATGAGGAGGTGGGACTCCATTATCTCTTCCAGTACCGTCTTTCTGAGTCTGCTCTAGGGAGCAAACCTCACTTTTAGATTTAAAGAATTCCTGGCATAGCTGTCGCCCTGAAGAATTCAACATAAAGGTGCACTAATACAAGTCCAATGCACAGACCAAAGCAGATACATCTTACTCTGTCCTGAGGCAGACACCTGATATCCTGGACTCCGAGCAGGCCACCATACCGTAAGGGCCTCTGGGGAGCAGGAACCGAGACATTTCACCTGTTGAGAAAGAATGGTGCACGGGGCAAGAGCACACTATTAACCCCGCTACTAGAAAATCAGCACCAACCAAAGAGGGATGTAGGGTGAAGACACAGGGAGTCAAGGGTAAGAAGCAGTAGGGCAGATCAGCATGGGGCGCCAGACTAGAGAGAACCGAGGCCAACTCCAAGCGGACATTAAGCAGCTATCTGGAATGGACTCTACCTATTGTGCGAAGGAAGGATTACACAGAAGGGCGGCAGCAGAAACAGCAAGAAACAAAAAGGCAACAAAGTCTGGAAACGACCAAAACTTCCATTAAGGAGGAGGCTGACTAAACAAATCATGCTATATCCATGCCATGAAATAACATGCAGCATATAAGGCACGGGAGAGATTTCCCACACTAGTATATGTGATCTCCAGGGTTTACAGTTAATAACAAAGGCAACAGAGGACAGCAAGCAGGTATAGAGGGTATGCTGCCTTCCTCTAAGAAAGAATCAGAAATACTGCCTCTGTACACACACACTTGGGTGTGCGCACACACACGTAGTATATACTTATCTGTTCGTGTTTTTAAAAAGAGAGGATGGAAGGAAACAATGTCCATGGAAGGGAGGGGAAAGGGATGGAGGCCGAATTCATCTGAATATAGCACAATTCATAGGTTTTTTTAGTCAGACAAATCAGAGACATACAAACTCTAGAAATAAAGTATGTCCTTCTTGATGCTGGTTACATGGATAGGCTCAGTGAGTAATAATTCACTACGTTCCTCTTCTCTGTCGGACTCGCCTACCCTTTTGCTATAGCTTGCACGTCTGCGATCGTAATTCTGTTATTCTTCAACGAAATCCATTTTTAACATGCTGCTTTATTTTTATGGTTAACACAACACAGTGGCAGCGAGCATCCCTACCTAGCATATGGACTGTGGCATCCAAACACCACATGCCACTAAAAGGAGCCAGGGCTCCTCAGAAAAACCTCAGGTCTGCTCAAGAATATGGACAAGGTGGGACACCTTGCTGTGACAGAAAGGAAGCAGTTACAGACTAACAGGGTCACATGCAAAGAACACAGAGCCAACTTGGGGAAATAACAAGAGCTTCAAAAAATGGCTGTAACGGGTTGACACACAACTATATACACATCCATAAGTTTATGAGACTAGAAGAAAAAAAGCCACAAAAATGCTCTGTCACATTGGAAGGTGCTAGTCCTGGTGCACACTAAACAGCGATAAAGACGAGAAGGAACTATACCACGGAGCAACCACAACTGAGGTGGGAAACCTTCTTTATAAGAGAATGCTAATAAGTGCAGAAATAGAAAAATCTTCATTTTGCACTTGCCAATTATAGGCTAAATCACTGTCCCCCGAGATACCCGTCATTACTCCTGAAGCCTGTGAATGTCACAGATGAATTAGCTTAAGAGCACTGAGATGGGGGGTAGGGGGGAGTACCTTGCATTGCACAGGTGGGACCTAAGTGTAATCACAAGCATCCTCAAAATCGTGTACTTTAACCGAGTCTCTCCTACAAGCCTGCAGAAGGAGACCCTGACGACACCACGACTTACCCCAGTGAGACGGACTTCAGCCGAGTCCGTGGTAATTTGTTACAGCGGCCAAAGGAAACTAATACACCAATGAAATAATAATGGACACAAGCAAAAAGGCAGTTAAACCCATTAGATCCCTGGTTGGTAAAGAACATAACGGAATCAGCCTGCTGACACGGTAACCACTGATCAATTTTAACATCACAAATGACAGACGTGATGCCTGCTGCTATAATGCAATATGGTCCACAGCACAGTGTAGGGTACACTCTCGACACCTCTCCTCCCTTCCACTTCACCCCCTCCTCCAGGGGGGCATCAAACCCGAAACAAATTAAGCATCTAGACATAGCCACTGGTTTATGGGAAATATGAGGGTCACAGAAACATACCACATACCACGATAGAATCAACCAAATCCAGAATATGGGAAATTCCACAGCACAAATGGCCCTGTTGCTTTTGTAAATAAATGGCATTTAAAAAGAAAATTGTGATATATTTTATTTTTTTTTTTCAACGTTTTTTATTTATTTTTGGGACAGAGAGAGACAGAGCATGAACGGGGGAGGGGCAGAGAGAGAGGGAGACACAGAATCGGAAACAGGCTCCAGGCTCCGAGCCATCAGCCCAGAGCCTGACGCGGGGCTCGAACTCACGGACCGCGAGATCGTGACCTGGCTGAAGTCGGACGCTTAACCGACTGCGCCACCCAGGCGCCCCAAAATTGTGATATATTTTAAAAGAGACAAAAGAGGCACCAACGAAATGCAGTGTGTGGAGAGACCTTCTTTAGGTTTTGATTCAAACCAACCCTAATATGACATTTGGAGAAAACCAAACACAATAGATACTGGATGATATTAACAACATACAGCTAATTTTGTCAGCTATGACTTCTTGAAGCCCTCCTCTACTAAAGATATATGCCAAAGTATTTATTTACAAGTAACACAAAATCTGAGATTTGCTTTAAAATAAAATACTCAAGGGGCGCCTGGGTGGCTCAGCCAGTTAATCATCCGACTTCAGCTCAGGTCATGATCTCACAGTTCATGAGTTCAAGCCCCATGTTGGGCTCTGTGCTGACAGCACAGAGCCTGGAGCCTGCTTTGGATTCTGCATCTCCCTCTCTCTGTCCCTCTTCTGCTTGCTTGTGTGCGTGTTCTCTTTCTCTCTCTCTCAAAAATGAATAAACATTAAAAAAAAAATTTTAATGAAATAAAATACTCAAAACTAAAAATGTTTTGGGGGGGGGGCAGAGGAAAACAAACCAAAAATGGCAAAACGTGACAATTGTTAGAGTTGGTTTATAGGTGGGGCGCCTCGGTGGCTCAGTAGGTTCAGTGTCTCACTCTTGGTTTCAGCTCAGGTCATAATCTTGTGGTTTGTGGGTTCGAGCCCCACATCCAATAGTACAGAGCCTGGTTGGGATTCTCTCTCCCTCTCTCTCTCTCTGCCCCTCCCCCACTCAAGTTTTTTCCCTCCCTCTCTCTCAAAATAAATAAACAAACTTTAAAAAGATGCTGCCAAAGCTGTACTCAGAGGGTGAATCAAACGTATAAGTTTTATTATAAGGAAAAATGAAGATAAATGAGCTAAGTATTCAAGTCAAATGTTAAGAGAAAATCAAAGAAAGTAGAAAAAATAAAAGAACTGGTGAGACAGAAAACAAAAACAAGAAATAGTTGACCTGATGGATCAAAACCAAAATCAGTTTTTCTGAAAATAGCAATGAAAGAGCAATTAACTCCTGCTAGTCTTACAAAGAAAAGAACACACAGAGAATACAATGTCACAATGATACAATACTATCCTTGCTTGGTTTTGAAATAAGAACCATTACAAATGGCAGTAATTACATCTTCTGGTAGCTCCCAAGGAAGTAAGAGCTTCTTTGCCCCATGGGGCCCCAACAAATTTATTTTTGTATCTCACTGGCATTAATTGGGTTCTAAGCCCACCAGGGGACCAATAACCATAGTCAAGGGACCAAGGGGATAGGATATGTCTATTAGCTGTGGCCAATCAGGGTCCACCCATGCAGCTGGGCCCTTTCATCCAAAACACACAGTTTGTACGTGGTGAAAAGGGTGGCCCCCAGAGGCAAATCAAGGCACTGTTTGCTTCCCCAATCAATGAGTGGGTGCTGCAGAGAAAAGATCTTAACTACAAACCAGTTTACAAACATGAAAAGTCAACAAAACACCAAACCAATAAATCCAGCACTTAGTTTATAAAATAAGACATCATGACTAACTAGGGTCTGTTCTAGGGATTCAGTAAGGATTCAATGTCAGGAAATGTATGCATCTCAAATTTATAGCTAAAAAGAGAACATATATACATATACGTACACATACATACATACACACACACACACACACACACACACACACACACCCTGATAGAGGGCCATTTAAAAAATGCTCAAAAGAATGTGGAAATTCAGTGTCTGTTCCTTGTTTCCTATTGAATTTAACATCAGCAATAGAAGGAAAAGGCTATATGAAGAATATTTCCAAGAGATAAAATATATCATGTTTGTGTAAAGCTAAAAGTATCCAAATGGCAAGGATGTCTACTATTGTCACAGACTGTCAAATATGCAACCTAAGTAGACGTAATTAAGCAGAGACAAATGTCACTATTTGCAGATGACCATCTTAGAAGTCCCCTCTATTATAACAAAAAGCTAGGAAAACTAAAGGAAAGTTTACTACATCAGCCATACAAAGCACACACAAGCACACACACAACACACGCTAAAGGCCCATATCACGGAGATGATGCCAGGTTTCAGTCCAAGAGACTTCTCACAAAGATGTCTGTCCCCTCCAAGTTCATCTACACCCTCAAGGAGATGCCCAGTAACATCTGTGGTAGGCTGAAAACGTCCACCCGGAGGCACCAGCTCCTAATAGGTGGAACGCAAATGTTAACTTATTTGGAAAAAACAGTCTTTCCAAATTAAGTTAAAGATCTTAAGGAGGCTGCCCTGGATTATCTGGGCAGGTGCTAAATGCCACTCTTAAGTGCCCTTATAAAAGAGCAGCAGAGAGACCCCACACAGAAAAGGGAGCTGTAAGACAACAGAGGCAGAAACTGGAGTGATGTGGCCATAAGCCAAGGAGTGTAGAGGCAGGCACCAAAAACCACATGAGGCAGAGAACAGCTTCTCCCCCAGAGCCCACAGAGGGTGTGTGTGGCCCTGCCAGATTTCAGATTTCTCACCTCCGGAACTGTGAGAGAGTAAATTTGTGTTGTTTGAAGCTACTAAATTTATGGCAATTTATTAGGGCATCCCTAAGAAACTAACCCAACATCCCAGGAGCTTTTTTTTTTTTTTTTTTTACTGTAAAAAAAGTTCCCAAATCCACCTAAAATCTGCCTAGATTATTTAGCCTCAAAAGAAAAAAAAAAAAAGAGTTGAGATTCAAAGACTAGCAAAACACATGACAAAGCAATAGTAACTAGTACTTGGTGTTGGTTAAGAAAGAGGGAAAAGTATGAATAAAACAGTCTCATGAGTACTAGGAGTTTACCACTTGATACAAGTGCCCCTCCAAATTAGTAAGGAAGGATAGCAACAGACAGAAGTGGGCCAATAACAAATTTCCATTTTGGAAAAATATAAAAATTGGTCTCTATCTCATGCTATACACCAAAATAAATTCCAACTGCATTAGAGATCTGAAAGTAAAAAATCAAGCCTTAGGGAGTTAGAAGATTGAGGAGAAAAGCCAGTGATTTGGGGGCACAAAAGTCTACCGAGGATACAGACTGTAGACATCATCAAAGAAGGTATTGACTCATTTGACCCTCGTAAGAGGTTAAGAATTTTATATAGCACAGATCATCTACTAGAGAAGTTAGGATACAAGTAAGAGTTCTCTGTTTGGCAAACATCTCAACAAGCTAGGATGTGATCACACAGTTCATAGAAAAGTAATACAAACCACACATAAACACGAATGGACGTTCATCTTCACTCAGCCCTTTATGAGATCAACAAACATGAATAAAAGTGGTGCAATTTTGGGGGCCGCCTGGTGGCTAAGTCGGTTGAGCATCTGACTCTTGATCTCAGCTCAGGTCTTGATCTCAGGGTCATGAGTTCAAGCCCCCTGCTGGGCTCCACACTAGCCATGAAGCCTACTTAAAAAAAAAAAAAAAAAAGTGGTACAATTTTTCAAATGGCGAGGAAAAACAGGCTACTTGACTATTGAGGATGTGTAAAACCAGAAGGCAATTTAAAAACACATCATGAAGAAACAGACACACAATCCAATTCGGCAATCACACTTCAAAGAAGCCACTCTCCAGAAGCACCTGCAGAAGAACGCAGAAGGCATAGGTGTAACACACAGAAGAAAACTCACAGAAGCTCCGTCAAAGGCAAAGAACTAGAAAGAACACAAATTCGCATAGGTGAGCAAGTGGTAACGACACGGTGACATGTCCAAACCACAGTAGGCACGGTCTCAAACAATGAAACAACGGTTCAGGTAATGACCTGGAGACAGCAAAAACAGTATACAGGGCTTTATTTTTTAAAAATAGACTATGGGCTTCCCTGTAAGGGGGTGTCCACATCACTGGTGTTTTCACAGCCCAGGTGAAGTGGCAGGCCACTTCCATGGGGTGGGAACGTTGCAGAGGCTGAGTGAGGTGAAGAGGGCAGAAGACATCCGTGCAGGAGATTGGTAACACACAGGGTTGACTACTCAAATAAGCAAATACATTAAGGGATACCGGAATCTAGGAGTATCATCGTTGGAAAAGACAGCTACCGATTTAAAAGGGAGAAACTGGAATGAACACCAACATATCTGATTGGAGTTGGAAGGACTGGAATGAACTCATGTGTTTCAATAGAGAGAAAAACTCATGTTTTGCAATTGAGAGATAAAAGTAGACATGACTGTGTTATAAACACACACGTGTGCATATGGGTACCTGTGTATACATATGTGCGCACACACACACACACACACACACACACATTCTGTGGCTCTCTCCACCGAGAGGACCTGGGTCAGTAATACTTCAACAACAACCTACCTGGTGTCCAGACTCTGCTTCTCTTAGTACCACTTGCCATAAAAGGAGGTCTCTTTGAAGAACAAGGCTGATTCCAGGTCCAGGGAAGGGAAGGTACGTGAAGAGCCCAGAGTGTCTTGCTGTACCAAAAAGTAAGAGTTTCTAAACAAATATGGGGGAAGCTTCAGAAGGACACAGGAGCCAGCTTTAAGGGGGGCACTCTCCAGTCAATATGAACAGTACCGTAAGTAATGATAAAGGTTGATAATGTAAGTAAAATGGGCAACGGTTAGCCTATATTGATACAGACACATGACCAAAATGAAGATTTGACAGGAACAAATATTTAGCTTTGTAAGTAGCTGCCCAGCATGTACTTATTAATGACACAGACTCCACAATGGAGAATCTGGCAGACACCACCTTAATCAGCAAAGTGAGCACCACTGATAATGGGACAAACTGAACCTGTGTGCCATCTGACAGAATGCAAAGAAAACCCAGAATTCCTTCTGTGCTATTCCAGCCAAAATAACAAAGCCTGAATCCAATCAAAATGTAATACACACCGAGGGACATTCTACAAAATAAGTGTCTGTACTCCTTAAATGACGAGACCAAGAAAGCCAAGGCAAGATGGAATAAATAGTCCTGTTTGTTGGTTTTTGTTTTTTTATGCTTGTTTTATTCACTTTGAGAGAGAGAGTGCAAGCAGGGGAGGGGCAGGTGGGAGAGAATCCCAAGCAGGCTCCACACTGTCAGCACAGAGCCCCGACGCGGGCTTGATCCCACAAACCGTGAGATCCTGACCTGAGCCAAAGTCAAGAGTCGGACGCTTAACTGACAGCCACCCAGGAGCCCCATAAATGTTTCAGTTTGAAGACTACAGAGACCCAGCAATGAAATGTTATTGTGTGCTTCTGAGTGGATTCTTCTGGTGAAATGTGAATGGGTCTGAAGGTAGCAAAGCATTCTTGTTAACATCCTGATTTTGATGGTTGTATTGTGGTTAAGGAGGAAGAGTATCTTATTTGTGGGAAACACCCCAAAATATCCAAGGGTGATGAGGATTCATGTGCCCAATTTACTCTCAAATGGTTAAGAAAGTGTTTTCTACCAGTCTTAGAATTCCTCTGTAAGATAGTTAAAAAAATTAAACATACTTTTTAAATATATTTTTTAAATTAGATTTTATTTTTTGTGAGAACACTCACGGGGCCTCATGGGGGACAGGCAGAGAGAGAGGGAGAGAATCCCAAGCAGGCTCCAACCCACGACCCTGAGAGCATGACCTGAGCCGAAATCAGGAGTCAGATGCTTGACTGAGCCAGTCAGGTGCCCCTAGAACTGCTTCTTAATTTAAAAATAAATAAATAGGGGGGCGCCTGGGTCGCTTGGTCGGTTAAGCGTCCGACTTCGGCTCAGGTCATGATCTCACAGTCCGTGAGTTCGAGCCCCGCGTCGGGCTCTGTGCTGACAGCTCAGAGCCTGGAGCCTGTTTCAGGTTCTGTGTCTCCCTCTCTCTCTGCCCCTCCCCTGTTCATGCTCTGTCTCTCTCTCTCTCTCTCTCAAAAATAGGTGAACGCTAAAAAAAAAATTAAAAATAAATAAATAAATAAATAAATAGGGGCGCCTGGGTGGCTCAGTTGGTTAAGTGGCCGACTTCGGCTCAGGTCATGATCTCGCAGTCTGTGAGTTCGAGCCCCGCATCGGGCTCTGTGCTGACAGCTCAGAGCCTGCAGCCTGTTTCAGATTCTGTGTCTTCCTCTCTCTGACCCTCCCCCATTCATGCTCTGTCTCTCTCTGTCTCAAAAATAAACGTTAAAAAAATTTTTTTGTTAAATAAATAAATGACTGATCTTCGAAATAAACAAATGACACTGATCCTTCAAATTCAAAGTTGATTACATGTTTATTTGTTGGGCTTGGTGTGTATCTCACTCATCTTCTATGTAGCACAACAAAGTTTTATCTCCATCTTACTAACCTCCGTTATACGTCATCTTCTCGAAGTTCATAAACACAGATTTTCAAACCATCACAAAGTGTCAAGGAAGCTGCTGACAGCACAACCTGAGACATGCACAGCTGCTCATCCCGGACGACAGCAAGGTCAGCATGGGTCCCACACCAGCCCCCCGACAGAAGGCAGGAGCCCCTCGGTGCTCCTCAAGCTTTTCAGACACCACATGCAAAAGGGAAATGCACAGAACGCCCCATCTGAGCTCGCACTGGGAACCCCAACAACAGACCCAGAGACATCAGCAGATGGGGTGAGCCACGTCATGTAAAAGGAGCACTGCCCACGGCGGGGTGAGGAGAGCGACCATGTCATTTAGCCATGGCTTACAAGAGAGGAAAGCACACACACAACCCACCACTTCAGGACCAGTGAGGAGAGAAGACAGACGAAAAGTACGTTTTGGAATTAAAATATTCTTACCAAGGGGCACCTGGGTGGCTCAGTCGGTTAAGCGTCAGACTCTTCATTTAGGCTTGGGTCATGATCTCACGGTTTGTGAGTTGGTTTGGGAGTTCGTTGGGCTCTGCACTGCCAGTGCAGAGCATGCTTGGGATTCTCTCTCTCCACCCCTACCCCGCTCACGCAGGCGCATGCGCTCTCTCTCGTTCACTCTCTCAAAATAAATAAACATGAAAAAAATAAAAAATAAAATTCTTACCAAATAAGGGCTAACCAGGCTACAGCCTTCAATAAAGCCACATGCCCGAATGATAGCAGACAATCACTATACAAGTCAACTCCAGTGACCTCAGATGGAAGGGAAAGACCCACAGACCACACTGAATCCTTCACATGCATTTCCTCCTTGGGGATTTAGTCCTAAAACTACCAGCACAACCTGAAACTAACAAGACTGCATTGGAAAGAAATGGAAAGGCTGGAGGTTTACACACACAGTCTCCGGCTCAGCAGCATCTCCAGCATGAAGCATACCCGAAACCCCAACCACCCCAGAACAAGGTGAGGCTGACCTAGCAAAGGCCACATGTCTTTCACGGATCAAAGGCTCCTACCCACGCTTCTACAAATTGACTGCTGACTCTCCCCGAGCAACACCATCTTTTTCTCTCTGTTTGCCCAATCTTTCAGAAAAGAATCGCCCCTACCGATCTCAAGGGGACATGGTGATCATCTTCAGCACCTGTATAAACTAAGGAGGGGCCCCGAAAGCCCCGAGCGCAACGGGTCCCTCTGGCTGCAGCTGGCTCTTGTCTGCACGTCCCAGACGCTGCTGCGCTGAGCACCGGGAGCCAAGGGGCCCCGCGCACAGGCAGCCTGGCAGCACTGCTGAGCTCACTGGCGGGCGACAAAGGCAACACAGAACTTTGGTCTCATGGGCTGGCGAGTCAGTGCCGAGCATAAGCAAGTGTATCAAAATAGAAGCCTTGTTTCAAAAGAAAAAAATTGTATTCTTAAAATTGATCTCACAAACACTGCTTTAAGCTGGTACTTCAGGACCACCTAGCTAATATTCTATTTACCAGAAAAAGTCAAAACAGCACATATAATTCAGCAATTCCATTTGAAAGGTAGTTCTAAATGAGCTAAGTAGCAATAAAATCAGAAAGCACACCACACCGGAGTGTAGAGCAGCACATACTTGTGATTTTGTGCACAACAGCTGGCAAGTGCCCGGAGCCCACACTTGTCCTCACCGGATGCCCGATGTCCAGGAGTCAGTACACTGTCTCCACCAGGAAGAACACAGAGACAAAAGTGAGCATCAAGTCCCAAGCAGACACGCTCCAGCCCCTTCTCTAAGTCATGGGCACCATCAATAACATGGTTCACAACTGTCAGAATGGCACAACAGAAAGGTGGAAAGGTTCACGCAGGGCTAGCTTTTCCTCTTATGTTATTTTTTAATTATAAAACTAAAGAAAGTTAAACAGAGGGCCAAAAGTTTTCAACCCTAGATAATAAGGAACCAGAAACCACACATCTGACACTGAGGGGTCGGCCCTGGGAAACGAGAACACTTCTCAGCAAGTCACTCACCTCAACCAGATCTTAAAAACAGCAACAACAACAAAAAAATGCCAAATACCTGACCCCCTTTCCGAAATGATTTCTTCTAGCTCTCTCCGTCTGGTGTTGTTCCTTTTCCTTCCTACCTTTACTTGTTCCGAGAGGTCTGGTCCTTTCAGGGTGTCGTCTCTAGCCTAGCCACTTCCCCTAAGGCTGTTTGTGGAGGCCAGCTCTCTCTGGAGCCTCCAGATGCAAACCTCCTGGGAGGCCGGGCACGGTTGCCACGCAGGTAGCTGCCATCAAGGCACCTGCACGCAGGCTGCTCCCCCTCTCCCAGGAACCATACGCACCCAGAGGCTTGCAGGGTGCCTCAGAACCAGGGATTAGAGGAACTCGGCCCCCTCGATGGAGTCACTGGCCCACAGCGCCTTCCCTCCCAGCCCCATTTACTGAACTGCAGCCACACAGGCCCAGTGACGCACAAAGGCCTGACACACCATACCACCAGCAAGTTCCCACAGCAGAACCTCCCTTGAAGGGCAAAACCATTTCCACAACACTTTCTGCGTGTGGCAAACAACAATACTTGCTAAATGCACCTGGCTCAAGTTATCTCCCCTCTCCAGAAAGAAACCAAAAGTAGCACTGGTCCAGCCTGCACTGTATCTAGAAGTTTTAAGCACTGCCATCATCAACCTTGCTGGTTGATGGCGTGTCCTGCTCCTGAGTGGGGGGAGAGAGCTGAGCAGTGTTCACAGGGTCCCCTCTCACCCAACACAGCAAGGCCAAGAATTACTGCTCTGCTTCATAAATGTGGTCCCCAGCGCCATCCACATGCCCAAGGTGAGATGCTAGAAGGTTCGCACAAAGAAATGAATGCTGATAAAGACACAGTCTCGAAGACGAGCACAAGGAGACAGCTTTATGCCAGAACACCAGGCCAAGCAGCAGCTGGCCCCTAAACAGTGTGCTACACGGAGAAGGCACACGCTCTGAATGCTCTTGGATCACAACAGTTTGTTAATCCGAGCACATCCAAACCTCAGGAAAAAGTTACTCCACGGTCGGCTGAGGCCACAAATTCAACAGCAGCTTGAAGAACACAAGAGCAACGCATTGGGACCTGGCCTTTAGACTGGCTTATTGCTCTGTCCAGTGTACCCCTGAGTCTAGAAAGCTATTCTGGAATTCAGCAGCCCACTGTAATTCACCAAAAGTTAGCAAAAGACAAGTGTTCAGCATATTCCCATTTTAGTAATCAACGCTGTCCTGCCTATTCATTCCCTCACGGCACACACAGGTTATCTGCCACAACCCCGTTACTCTGCTGTGTCACAGGGATCCAAAACAAGCAAAAGCCTACCGATGGCTTATCCTATAATGCAGACAGGGACGGGGCAGGTAAAACCAAGAGAGGACTTACTCCACGAGGCCTGCACATCCACCAGATGATGTCAGGGAGCCGGTGGTGCTGGGTTGCTGTAACAGGATGGAAACACCAGTCCAGAAGGAGTTCAGAGAAGAAAGCGGATCCCGTACAGCGGCCACAGATGGACGGACAGCAGCTGTCTACAGGTTACCGCAGAGATGGGCCCTGCACGACTGCACACTCTAGGAGTGGAACTTCCATTTCCCTCCACCTCCTTACCTGAAACTTGCTGATGGATATGTTGGTGAAAAATTAATCTTTGATGATTGAACCAAGGAAAGAGATTCAAAAGTCTAAGGGGTGCAAGACAATTTTAGTATTTATTTCAGAGTAGACCATCTATCTTGCTGCAAAGGCTTGGACGGCCCCACTCTTGGGCTAGTAAAGAGTGTGTGGATAGGATACTGCCTTCTCCACCCCAAGCTTTGGAGTAGCCCTAGAGACAGCAAGGAAACACCAGATAAACAGGTCAAGGCTGAATGTTTACATGTGTCAAACGTCTAAAACTGGCGTCAAAGACAAGGACGGAACAATTACGGATCTTGATTGGGCCCTGTCTCCATTCCTGTAAAAAGGAGCTGCTCTCAATGGTGGTATCACTGTGAGGACTGAGTCAGCCCATACGTAGTGCTCCACCAGAGTGCACACAATAGGCTCTGTGAGGACGGTCTATTACCACCACCCTCCTGGAGATCTGTGATGTGAGGGCTCCAACAGTACGGGCAACGCGGCCCTAAACCAGCCACTCGTGCAAGGAGCTTTGCCCAGGCAGCCTCCACTCTTAACTGGAAAATGGAGCCTATGACAGCTACAGCCCAGAACCCTTCTAAGGACTCACTCTGCAAAGCAGGCCTTCTCAACCTCAGCCCTGCTGACCTCCTCAATCAGACAATTCTTTGTCACGGGCTGTCCTAGGCACTGTAGGATGCCTAGCACCTCTGGCCTCTAACCACTAGATGCCAGTAGCACCCCTGAGTCATGACAACCAAAAAAGTCTCCAGACACTGCCAGATGTTCTCTGGGGGCCAAAATCACCTGATCGAACCACTGCTGGAAATAAAGGGCATGGGGCCTGTTGCGTAGGAATCAGCAAATAAAAGCTTTACTAGGCAAAGCTTTTCCTATCACTTGTGCATCCTTGAAATGATCACAGAATGTGCTACACGAGTGACTAACAGCTCCAAGTGCCGTCCTTCCAAACCTGAAAACTGAGTTTCTGACAAACGGAGTTAGTTGATCAAGTGTTCTGTGCTATCAGAAGGGTAATAACAACAAAATCTCAGATTCAGCTTTCTTATCTTTAAAAAGAAGGAGCTAAAGTCCTATAGGTCAAGAAACACCCTGAGTCACAAGGGTGATTAAGAATGGGCCCTAGGGGCACCTGGGTGGCTCAGGTGGTTAGGCGGTTAAGCACCAGACTCTTGGTTTCAGCTCGGGTCATAATCTCAGTTTCACGAGTTCAAGCCCTACGTCTGGCTCTGCACTGGCAGCACAGAAACTGCTTGGGATTCTGTCTCTCCCTCTCTGCCCCTCTCCTACTTGCTCTCTCAAAATAAGTAAATAAACTTAGGGGCAGCTGGGTGGCTCAGTCGGTTGAGTGTCCGACCTCGGCTCAGGTCATGATCTCATGGTTGGGAGTTCAAGCACTGCATCAGGCTCTGTGCTGACAGCTCGGAGCCTGGAGCCTGCTTCAAGTTCTGTGTCCCCCTCTCTCTCTGCTCCTTCCCCAGCTTGTGCTCGCTCTCTCTCTCTCTCTTGAAAATTAAACATTTTTAAAATTTTTTGAAAAATAAACTTAACAAAAAAAAAGAAAAAAAGACTGGGCTCCAAACTGAAGTCCAGGCCTCCTGACTCCTAGTCCGGTGAGGACCACCTCCCTCACCTTACAAATGTCTCAACACTTTGTCCAGTCTGGCAGAAAGAACAAAGGCCTCACCATCTATACTAACGGACAAGCACTGCTGTTACATCTCACAAGGTCCACCTTCAGCAATGTCTAAAAATACCAATTCATACAAATAAAAGGAAAACCTGGAAGAGTTTTCAGAAAACACTTATTTGTAAAAAAAAAAAAAAATCATACAGATTGCTGAACGGTACCTGCTAACTAAATACTGGCTCCCTACTCTCCTTGCTCCAGATGAGGCCTGCTATTCCCATAGCAGGTGGGGTCTCTCAGGGTGCAGCTCAGCCTCCTGAGAAACCCCTACACCCATGACAGACCCTGGGATAGGATGGGCAGGGGCCAGAAGGCCACATTAATACTGGTTTTATTACCACTATAGCGAGCCTGCTGCAGTGCTGGTCTACCAAGGAAAAGGACTTTCATCATAAAAAGACTGTAGAACATGGGGGCACCTGGGCGGCTCTGTCAGTTAAGCAATCGACTCTTGACATTGGCTCAAGTCATGATCTCGTGGTCATGGACTGGGCCCCATGTCAGGCTCCGTGCTGAGCGTGGAACCCACTTGGTATTCTCACACTCTCTCTGCCCCTCCCTTGCTCGTGCTTTCTTTCTCACTCTCAAATGAAATAAACATTAAAAAAAATTGTAAAACACAACTACAATAAAACAACATAAAAACTGGCAATTTCTCCTGATTCTTGTCTAAGAAATATCTCCAAAATTGTTTTATCTAAGGGTTTTTCTTGGATATGTAATACATGATTTAAATAAAAATATAATCATAGTATACGCATTGTCTTACCACTTGCTACACTTAATTCCATTTAAAATGCATCATGGCTGTCTTTCCAAATTTTACGTGCAAATTTCCCATTTATTAATAACTGCACGTTGAATGAAAACAGAAATTCTCTACTGATACTGCATGCTTTGTGTATATATCTGATTACAAACACTGCTGGAAAACATATTCTCTGCTCACTAGAGCCAGCAACTCTACACACAGTTAAAATTCACACAAATTCAATTATAAGATTAGAGGGGGGTACATGGATAGTCATTATAGAGGCAAAATTACCCTCCCAATGAGCTAAATTATTTATACCCCACAACACCTGAGTACACATGCCCCCCTCACACTTGATAACTAAAATGGTCATGTTTACTTCTTCCAACTTCTAGGTGAAATATGCATTCAATGTCAATTCTCTGACATCAGCAAAACTGAAATCTTTCTTTGCTTCCCGGCCATTTCAATTTCTTGACTGTGAAGACTGACCTTTTTCACCTCTTCTTTTCTGCTAGGGCATTTCAGCACACATGTAAGACAAACGAAAACCCACATGTAGGCTACAAAGGAGTAGTAAAGAACAAAAGAATTACAAATGTAAGTGAAATTCATGTTGTAAGCTAAAAGTAACATTGCTGATGGACACCCAGCAGCAGGAAGGAAGAAAAATGATCAGAAAATACTATTAAAAAGGGCTTTTTTTTTTTTTTTTTGCCTTTCACACCCTGGTCAAAGGCTGTGATTTTCCCCTGGAAAGGGAACTAGAATCTTTGGAATGGGGCTACCCGTTACAATGGCGGGTGAGGCACCATTCTGAAGACACAGAAGTTAAGTTCATCTGTAGTTACTGCAAAGATTGTGGTCTTCTCCCAAACTTGGCCCCCTGGACACAGGCAAGAGGCAGGAAGGTATTTTTGTGGAAAATCTGGAGAGACAGAAGGAAGCTGACAGAGTGCTGTAAGGAAATGACCCAGCCAGTGCCTCTGCAGTGAATGCCACAGCTGGCAAACCCCACCTACTGCCACATGAGCACAGGGAAAATATCACCAGATACCACAGAAAGGCTTTGATACGAAAGCCAAAACCTCAAACAAAAAGTAGCCTGAAGTAAACTGTGACTTTGGCAAAAGAAAACCTTAACTCAGAAATGTCCTCAGAGAGATAAGGGGAGGCACAACAGCTATGAAACAAAACCAGGGTGTCAGAAGACACAGCGAGTAAGAGAACATTCCTAGAGAAATAAAGTGAGAACTCAACAGCATGTTCAGAATAAAGCTGAGAATATATTCCAGAAAGAAGGTGGACAACCTGAGCAAAACCAGAGTGTCAGTCCAGAAGGTACAATAGTCTAATTCTACAGAGAGAAAGTGAATGGGAACAAATCAAAGCAATAAATCAAGAAAAATGCCCAGAGTTAAAGAACAGGAGTTTCCAAATAAAGGAACCTAAAGTAAGGCAAGACGTTAGATGAAAACTGACTCCAAGGGACATTGCTGCACTGGGTGTTTTGAACTTCAGAGAGAAAATCCACTAAGCTTCAGAGAAGAAATAGCCACACATGAAGACCGAGGAATCAGAATGGCTGAAGCCTTCAGTAATAACCCTGGAAGTTAGAAGATGGAGCAAAATGGTGTCCAACTCTCACTCAGATACATGGGTAGAAGTAAAGCACTTTTCAAACACACGTGTTCTCAAAACATTCTCTCTCATGCGTCTGTTCCCAGACAACTTCTTGAGGAAGTGCTTCATCAAAATGAGAGAGTGGTAAGTCAAGAGAGATGGAGACATGGGTTCCAGGAAACCGAGGACCCAACGCAAGTGGGTGGTGAGATCTTCAGGAAGATCCCAGCAGATGGGAGCCTGGGGGAGATTTATTCAAAAGGAGATTAATGAAATATTGAATTTCACCAGATAAAAAAAGACTCCATTCTTTCTCTTTTTTTAAAAATTTTTAACATTTATTTATTTTTGAGACAGAGCTTGAGCGGGGGAGGGACAGAGAGAGAGAGGGAGACACAGAATGCAAAGCAGGCTCCAGGCTCTGAGCTGTCAGCACAGAGCCCGAGGTGGGGCTCGAACTTGTGAACCATGAGATGATGACCTGAGCCGAAGTCGGCCACTTAACTAACTGAGCCACCCAGGAGCCCCCAAAAAGACTCCACTTCTTGAAAGAAATTTAGACAACTGTTGAATTTGGGATTAAATTTTAATGACAAACATACAGAAAACTAAACACACAAAAAACAAGACTCACAAGAACTTCAGGGAAAACAAAACCTGATCCAGGAAAGGAAAAGCAACCCCATCACACCAGTTGCCTAGCTGTGAATGGCACTATGCAGTAAAAACTCGAACACTAAATACTGGTCTAACCAAACTAAAGGTGCATGTGCTTTAGGCAGCCGTGTATTTACACAGAGAAGGCAGAGCAGTGAAAGAAAGCTAGAAACTTCATATCCATTGAGTCAAGTAAGGAGACAAGGTGTGCAACAGGAGAGAAAAGAGCAATAATTGAGCAGGCGAACACGTGCTGTTTAGAGTCAGAGCCAAAGACCAAAGAAACCCACCAAGAGATGGACGTGTATGCTCTGCAGGAGAGGAGACACGACTGGGGAAGGAGATTCATAGTGTCTTCGTACAAGCCTTTCTACGTTTATTTCTCCTTCTTTTTTTTTTTTTTTTTTTTTAACACTTATTTACTTTGGGGAGAGCAGGGGAGGGGCAGAGATGGGGGACAGAGGATCCAAAGGAGGCTCTGTGCTGACAGGCTGACAGCAGCGAGCCCAATGTGGGGCTTGAACTCACCAACTGCGGGATGATGACCCGGGCTGAAGTCAGACACTCAACCAACTGAGCCACCCAGGGGCCCTATTTCTCCTTCTTGAAACTACTTGAAGGTATAACCTTGACTGAAATAAATTCATTTTTAACTTTAAAATTCATGAATGCCAATAAAAAGTATTAAGGCAGAGTATACACAATGTATTGTTACCAAATTAATGGCAAGCATCAAAATGACTAACACAACATGATGCCCAGACATGTCCGGAACAACACGTCTGGCTCGTCTCTAGCAGTATTCGAGGAACTTTAGTATGCCTGGCAGAACAGCCTACTAGGGCCATTGCTTCTAAAATGTCTTTGATTTTAGCACTATAAAACAACAACAAAAACACACAAAAAACAAACTTACTTTAGCCCAAACTAACTTGTGTCATCAATTTTTAAAATGTCATACCGATGAAAAGAGTTTGGTTTTCTTGGTTTTCAAATGTGAAATGTTGTGGTGTTTTCATAACTTAGGGGAAAAAGCATTTTGACTCACTGATGCTCTCTGGCTGTTTTTCCACTTGGCCAAAAACTTTTCCAATATGCATGCCGGACTTCTTGCTACCATAACGTGGCAACTGAGAACTCAGCTGTGTGCTGTGTTTCTTCCAGGAGCTTGGTTATTTTTTAATAGGAAAGGGATGAGTCTAGCCCTGTGAGATGGATGTATGCTGAATGGGCCTTATCAAATGTTAAGTACCACTTGGTACTTCAAAAAATGTGTTCTCTGCTCAAACCCTTTCGGTAAATAAACAAGTTTCAGTTGGGAAGCATTAATGGAGAACCTATCTCATCCACTTGTCACTAAAGCTCATATAAATCATCCAGGTGGACAATGTAACCACTTGAAATCCTGTCCAAGTTACAGTGCCCTAGATTGGGCTGACTGAAGGGCATGAATTCCTTTACAACAGGACCTCGGGCAAGCCCTCTACCACTTGAGATGTTATTAGCAGCATGCCAAATTCTCAACCTCTTGCCCATCTGTGCCATCAGCTATGGCTGTCACGCATCCCCTTGGCATAAGCTAGTCTTCCTATTTAGAACACCTCATCTCGGAAAAACTCTCATCCCCTAAACCCAGTTCAAGAACCACATTCTTTGTAAAAACTTTCCAACAGTAACTACCGCCTCCTCCTTCACATCTCTGTATCTTGTATGTATTTCTACTACTGCACTTAAAATTCTGTAACCTAGTTACTTTACAAGTGAATCCCCCATACTTGACCATAAGCTGCTTAAGGAAAAGAAAAAAAAAGTCTATATCCTCTTTATGACCCTAGAACGCTTAGAAGTATCTGGCACACAATTCCCAATAAATGCTTTTGATTTGAACTGCTGAAGAAGTGAAGTCATGAGGCCGAACCAGTAGCCCTAAACAAGAAAAACAAAGGAAAAGAAACACATAAAACTCGATGACCCAAGTTCTCCCATCAGGCTGCAGAGAGGCGGAGCTTGGCCAATGAGAAACGGCCCTGTGCAGAGATCCAGCTGGGGTTGGCCCCAGAGGTGCCCAGGAATGTGGGCTGATGGCACCTTAGGAGCGCTCTCCTTAAGCTCACTGTACATTTATCCAAGTGAGGCTAACCTGATTAGAGAAAATCAGGTAAGCCCATCAACAGTGCTTGGCACACAGAAGATCTAATGGAAGTTAGCGTAGGAAAGGAAGTTTAATCCTCACTGTAAATTATTTATCTGGCTTTCGAGTGTTGTCCCTCAAGACTTGAAGGGGTGTGCTCCATTTTTCCCTAGCCTAAAAGTCTCAGGATAGGTTGACGGTTGATGTTGCAGACCCAGAGAACTGGGAGTTCAAGCGATGGAAGCCTTTTTTAACCAAGTATCTTTTCAACTATTTTAAAACACCGCTTCCAAGTACCTTAATATTAAACGTACTTAAGGTTAGCTTGGGGGTGCTTATTTTTATCAAAATCGTTAAACTTGAAAACGAGGTTTCATTCAATGTTTCAATACCCCAGGTTTGGCTCCATACATGAACGCTACAGTTATTCTGTAGGAGAGCACTACCAGCTGCTTCAGACAAAAATCCTACTTGTGACGTGCCCTGTCGTAACAGGACCTCGAAGGGGCACCTAGGTGGCTCAGTCGGTTAAGCGTCCAACTTCGGCCCAACTCATGATCTCACAGTTCGTGAGTTCAAGCCCCGAGTCAGGCTCTGAGTGCTAACAGCTCGGAACCTGGAGCCTGCTTCAGATTCTGTGTCTCCCTCTCTCACTCTGGCCCTCCCCAGCTCATGCTCGCACTCCGTCTCTGTCAAAAAATAAGTAAACTTAAAAAAAAAAAAAAAAAAAAAAAGTTAACAGGGCCTTGAAACCAAACTCAAAACTGAAGGACAAGTCACCCTGTTCCTGCACATTCCACTCACCTACATCCCCGCAGAGGTTTCATCTGATCATAAATATTGTTTTGTAAACAATACACGGGGAGGTTTTCTCTTTGGATGCACACGGCGTGCAAACCCTCCTACAAAGTCTGACTCTCTCATTTTCCGAGTCGATGGTAGAGAACACTTAGCAAGTGCCTAACATGCCCTGTCGGTATCCCCCAGCGTCCCCAACACTGTGCCGTAGCCCATCAGAGTCTCAGCAACTGAGTTTGCGTTCGGTCGGGGTCTTGAAGAAAGGCGCCCTGTGCGAAGGCATTTGGGTCCGACAGCTGTGGGCCTGCAGGCCGCCGACGGGGAGAAAGGACACCCGGGCCGACGCGGCCCGGGCCGGGCGGGTCGCCCTCCCGTCCCCGAGCCGCGTGGCCGCAGTGGGCTTGGGGACGCGCCCCAGGTCTCACCTCGCGACCAGACAAGTAGACCGCGAGGGGCCGTGCCCGCCCCTCCCTCCCCCGGGGCGCAGGCCCCAGCTCGGGCGCACGAAGGCCACGTCCCCGGGGACGGGCGCCCAACTCGATGGTCCGCTCACAGGCCCGCCGGCCCACGTGACCCGCAGCAGCCAATGGAGGCGAGGCCCCGGCACCACCGAGACGACGGCGGCCCGGGGCTAGACCAGCCCCACTCGGCCGCTCTCAGTATCCTCCGCTGTCCCGCTCTGGTGCTCCCAGCTCGGTGCTGCCGCCATCTTCCCGGAGGAGAGGGCCAGAGGGGAAGGCTCCCGCCCCGTGGTCGCTCCGCAGTCTTACTGTGACCTGCCCTATCCCCGTCCGCCTCTCTTCTCCTCAGCAGCCACTTAGCTCCTTGTAAAGAGATGCCCTTCACCCCACTCTAGGTACTCACAAGGCAAAGACTCACATTACCTCTTCCACTTTATCAGCGTAAGGAAACCAAGCTCATAAGGTAGGAACTGTGGCGAAACAGGGACAAGCCGCCATCTTGGTAAAGGAGAAGAGGCTACGCTTGACCTCCCCCCCCCCACCCCCAGCCTCTATATGGCCAACCGCCGTGGGAGGGGCACGGCGCCTGCGCAGAGGCGGAAAACGCGGATGGGCCTGCGCCTGCGCACTCGGAAGCCGGCGAGTGGGGGTGGGGCGGGAGGCCAGGTCGCGCCAGGGCGAGGACAGCGTTGACAAGGGAGCAGGGAGCGGGTCGGCGTGATGACGCCATCCGCGCACGGGGCGGGGAAGGGCGGGGCGCGGGCGGACGTCGGGCACTGGGCGGGTCCGCGGCGCGGTCGGTCTCCTGCTGTTCTTTGGATTCTCCGCGGTGAGTGTCTTGCCGTGGGTTCCGCGGTCGCGGGGGCGTGAGCTGTGGGCCGATGCAGAAGCGGTGGGGGTCCGCTCGGGGCGGCGGTCGACCGGCTCCGGGGGCGGCTCGGGCGGGGCGGCTTTTTGGGTGTGGGGGAGGGGCGGCAGGATCGGTGTGCCTGACCCTCCTCGACGCTCCCGGACTTTCCGCGAGCCCTCCCCGCCCCTTCCTCACCTTCCCCGGTTCTCCTACTCCTCGGGATCCCGGGCCCTCCCCCACCCTGCCCACCCGGGGTCCCCGGCCCTCCCCCCACCCTGCCCGCCCCGGGGTCCCCGGCCCTCCCTGGCCCTTCTCGGGCCCTCACGGCGGGAGGTGTCCGGAAGAACCCGAGCGACCCCTTGCGCATCCTGTGCAGAGTACGGGGACCACTCTGATAATGGGCCTGGGGCGCTGGCGGTCGTGGTTGGGGAGGGAAAGTCCGGCCTGCGTCCTGTGGGGCGGGTTTTGTCGGGCGGCTCTCCCGTTGTCCTCCCCGCCATCCTCTAGCCGAGAGTAAGCCTCATCGAGTCCTCGTTGTCTTGTTAAGTTTCCAGGCTCTTCCTGGCCGCCGATTAGAGCTGGGGCGAGGAGGAGGAGGTCCCGGCCCTGTGCACAGCCAAATCCGGAAGGATGGAGGTGGGGAGGGGCCGCCATTCCCACGAAAGCCCGAGATGTGGCGACCTGTGGCTACCGTTGCTCTCAGTAAAAGCTCAGCTGGGATGGCCGCAGGACCCACAAGACCTGGCCACCTTTTTACCTGTCCGGACTCATTTTTATCAGCACCAGCCCCACCTTCTCTGTCCTCCCCCTTCCACAGGCGCCTGACCCAGCGCCTTGAACTTTCCGTTCAAACTGTTGGGTCTTTGTCACCTTTGTTCTTGGCCCAAACCCTCCTTTTTGCTTGAAACCCGGTTACCTCCCCACCTTCTGCTCTGTTGTGAGAGATTCGGCCCAGAGTCGATTTCCTCCGGCTGGGTTAGGTTTGCGCCTGGTGTCAGCCTTTATTCTCCGTGGTAGCTTTCTACCGGCTTGTCGGTCTTTTGAGGGGCAGGAGATGTGTGAGTCTTGTCACCCTCACCCGTTGTCCAGCACGATGACCAGCACATAGTGAGTTCTCAAGTATTTCTTGAACGACTCAAATCATAATATCTCAAAATAAGTCTGATGTTCTAAAATAGTCTTGCCGGCTTAGTGATACGCGATAGCGTAGGGGTCCCGAAAGCTGTTTCCCGGTGCTTGTAATTTGAGGTCCCGTTGTTTTCGGTTTTGGTGGCTCCCACTCGGACTTTCTTTGTACCACCCGGTACCCTGACTCACAATGTGCGCTGCTCCGTCAGGTCTTGGCAACATATGGCTGTGAAGGTGATCCTGATGTTTTTTCCTGTTTCCAACTTTGATCTCTCACCTGACACAGAAGCCCAGTGTAAAGAACAAGGGCTTCTCAATCAGGTCGTATTTGCATTCTGACTGCTTTTCAGCTAGCAGGGTGACCCAGGGAAATGGCCAGGGAAGGAAGGACCACCCTCTGTTGTCATTCCTAAGTGTGATTCAGGTCTTTTTAAATTTCAAAAGCAGAAAATGCTTTAAAATTGTTTTCAAAATTTTTCCCCCACAGAGATGGGAACATCATAACTCATTTGGCAGTGGAATTGGGTTGAAGCCATTTTATATTCTGTATTTGTACCACTTTATGCTAACGGTCATATATGCCACTATAGAAAATACGTTTGATTGTGGAATGTGCTGCCCTGGTGGCCGTTGAGGATGTTGTGTTGTATACTATACAAGTACCTTCCTCCAATCCAAAGAATCTGAATGCCGAACATTCCAAGAGTTCTGGGTACGAGATTATGGATATTTGGAGTCCTATACTGCAGGGTCATTTTGTGGATTGGGGTAATGTATGCAAATATAAGAATAACATGTCTGTGGTTGGCAGTTATGGACAGTCCACTAGTATAAATACCACTAGCAAAAAAAAAAAAAAATGTACGTTTATTGCCAAGAATCCATTTTTATCCATCTGTTTTTCATCTTTTTTTTCGGAAAAGTTGATTTGTTCTATGTGAATTGGGATGGGGGTATTGTGAAGCCACGTTCAACAACAACAAAAAAAAATGTTTATTAAACAATTGCTGGCCTCTAGAATGAGCACAACCTGAAAGAATAAAATTTTCATTTGACCACATTGAGTTTAGGAGAGCCAATGGCCTGCACTCAGTGTTTAAATTAATCACAGTGGCTGGCATCCTGTGTTCTGGTTCTTCAAAAGTTCAACATTCCTCTTTCAACTTTCATTTTACATTAGTTAGTTCTAACCTATATTGTTAGAAGATCACAGTGGATTCAAATTATATTTCAGGGAAAAAAAACAATATGGAAGAAATAGGATATGACAAGAAAAACTTGATAAATTAAAGAATTCACAGCCTGTTCCAATAATGGTATTCTCCGTTTCCCAAACTTGTACATCCATGTAGCTCTTACATACCAGGAAACTGATAGGGAACAGTGAAAGTCCCCCTTTTCTCCTATGGGACATCCTCAGTCCTGCTCAACAGGGTGACAAGGTAAGGTGAACACAGGTGGGCTCGAGGTACAGCATCTTCAGGGTGCTTGCTGAATGAAGTTGTTGAGAACCCAGGCTTCAGTGAGGTGAAGCAGGTCTGTGGGAGATCAGGGGAGACCTCCGTGATAGTCATTTGTGCTACTGGGTCGGATTGAAATAAGATACATGTGATAGCCTATAAGGCAAGTGCTCACTCTTTTCCACCCTCGGGCACTTATTCTTTGATGTGAACTGAAGCTCATTTTATCCAGTCCTTTAGCGAAAAAGCCGCATTAGAATTCCACGTGGGGTTGGACCACATTTATATACTAATTTGGGAGAAATAGAAATGATTTGATTCACATAGGGTCTGTTTTCTTTTTTCTAAGTTTGTTCTTACGTGTTTGGTTGCTTTTTGTTTTAATTCTGTTGTAAATGGCATTTCTCCCCTGTTTCCATTTCTTTATCTTCATAACTAGAATGGAGAGGAAATTATTTATTTTATATTTGCCTTATATCTAGCTACCTTACTAAATTGTTATTTTAGAATTTTTGGACTATCTATGTTTTCTGTGTAGTCTTATCAGTGAAAAAGGTTGTTTTCTCATTTTGTTGTTTCACTGAATTCTCACTAAACTTGTCAAAGTGTAGTATTCAGTAACCATGGTGAGATTGCAATATGAAGATCTTACTTGGATCTTAAAGGAACAACCAGAAACTGAGACAATCAGAAATAGGAATGCTGATTGGATATTATATTCAAAATTTGTTCATTTTCCTTAATAATATTTGTCATTTTAAAAAGTCCTTATTGTTAGAAATAAGGGATTCATAATCAAGGATGATGACAGTGGCAGAGGGGATATTTGAAACATTGAATTGGTCATTGCTGAAGCTGGATGATGGGTGGTACATGGGGATTTTGTTCCGTTGTGTAAGTTTGGAATTTCTAGTAAGTATTTTAAAACAACTATGGTGGTAATGGACATCCCTGCCTAGTTAGTGATTGTAATTTAAATAGATTTAGTATTCTGTTGTTGAGAGAATAATATTTGACATTAATGTTTGGAAACACCCTGGATTATATTTAAGCAGTTTCCTTAGAGTTTGTTGCTGAATTTTATCATATGACTTTTCAGCATCTATTCATATGTGATTACCTCCTTTAGTTTGTTGTAACAGCTTTATGTAGGTAGATGCTTTGGGTATATTTCTGGAACCTAATTGCTAGCAAATATTTCATTGAGAATTTTTGCATTTATATTCATGAGTGAGATTGACATACCGCTATCTAGCCAGCTTGCTTTCTTAGGTATCTCTCTGGGTTTGTGGTTGAAGTTGTAGTGTCCTCGTAAAATAAATTGGAGTGCTGTCCCTGTTTCTGTAGTGGCTTAAGTGACATGGGTGTCGGATAGAACTCAGCTCTAATTCTGTCTGGTTTTGGTCCCACCCCCACCTCCTTTTTTTTCTTTTAATGTTTATTTATTTTAAGAGAGGAGAGAGCGTGTAAGCAGGGGAGATGCAAAGAGAGAATCTCAAGCTGACTCCGTTGCTGGCACAGAGCCAGATGCAGGCTCCATCCCACAAACTAGGAGACCATGACCTGAGCTGAGATCAAGAGTCAGACGCTTAACCACCACCCAGGCTCCCTAGCATAGTAAAATTTCTGAGGAAAAAAAGAGAGCCAGTCGCTTAACGGACTGAGCTGCCCAGGGGACGCGCTCCCCCTACCCCCTCCCTCCCGGTTTTCATTGGTATATTTTATTCAGCTGTTCAATACTATTAGTCAGATTTTCCAGTGTATGGTTCCATTTTGGTAATTTATAGTGTCTAGGAAATCGTCCATTTCTTTCGGGTTTTCAGATTTGTGACCATCTTTTTTTTAATTATTATTATTTATTTTTGGGAAACAGACAGAGTGGGAGAGGGGCACACAGAGGGAGACACAGAATCTGAAGCAGGCTCCAGGCTCTGAGCTGTCAGCACAGAACCTGACGCGGGGCCCGAACCCACAAAGTGCTGGATCATGACCTGAAGTTGGACACTCAACCAACTGAGCCACCCAGGCGCCCCAGATTTGTGACCATCTTGATACATGTCTCCTGAGTCTGTGATTATAGCTTTTTTTCCATGTTTGCTTTTCTTTTTTCCTTAATTTTGACTTGTGGGGAATTTATTTCAAAGAACTAGCTTTTGGATCTGTTTATCTTCTATTGAGTTATTTCATTCGTTTCTTCATATTGTGAGAATCGAATTTATTTTCAGTGTTCTTTAATGAAAATATCTGAAACCCAAATTCTCATTTGAACCGGTAGAGCTTTTACTGTGTCCCATAGATCTTGCTTTTGTCTTCCCATTGCTTTCTAGATAGCTTGTGGTTTTGCTTTTGTTACCCTCATTGATCCAAGGGTTATCCAGGATTGTCCCAAATAATTGGGAGTTGTATTTTATCTTTTTTCCCCTAGTTTTAGCAGGTCAGAAGTTGAGAACATAAATTGTAAGAATATTTTTTAAAGTTTAAATTTTCTCTATAGTAACATGATAATTTTTAAATTTTTTCTTTAACTGCTTTTCTTCTATTACCTCAAGATTCTCTATATCAATTCTAATTTATTGGCTGTATTACTCAGTCCTCTGCCCTTGCTCATACTATGTTTACTGAATCTGTACCATTCTGAGGGGTGCTGTTAAAGTCTCCCGCTTGTCTTTTATTTTTACCAAGTCACCTGGTATTTTTCTTAGGCTTTCCTTGTGTGTTTATCTGTTGTAATGATTTGCATGTGCAAGTTTAGGAATGTTGTATTTTCTCCATCCTTTTATAATCATGATTACATTTTAATCTTAAATCTCACCCGGGGTTAATACCAGTAATGTCTGTCCTGCTCTCTGTGTTTGGCTAGGCTGGTATGTTTCAGCCTGTCCCTTTGTTTTCAGCATTTTTGCTACTTTAAGAATGTTCTTCCACTTAATGATTGATTTTATTACTTTTTCTTTTTCCACAATTTTGCTAGCTTGATCAAGTTGCTATTCCATATTTTTCTCTTGATTTGGAAGTTCCGCTATAATTTTTCTTTAATGGTTACTTTTTCTTTTATAGTCACTTAATTTCTATATTTGAAAAAAAGACTAAAGCTCTTTCTTCCACTGGGACCATCTGTATTCCGTCTGACCCCTCACTTCTCCCTTTGGAATGTTTTACTTCTGTGTTCTCACTCTTGCCCTCAACTCTTAAGTAGTTTCATACTAATTCTATATTATTAATACAATTTTCCTAGGATGTCCCTTTCCATTCAGGACACCTTAATTCATTCCAGATAGTTTGTTAATGTATGGGCCCTGCTCTTTGTTCTTCTCAGGAAAATATTCTCTTGTTATTCTTTTTCTCCCTGTATTCCTTTTTTACTGACAAGAACTCTTATTGATTGCCAACGGGGCACGCGGGTGGCTCAGTCAGTTAAGCATCCCACTTCGGCTCAGGTCATGATGTCACGGTTCATGGGTTCAGGCCCCACATCAGGCTCTGCAGTGACATAGGGGAGCCTGCTTGGGATTCTCTCCCTCTTTCTCTCTGTCCCTCCCCTGCTCACGCTTTCTCTCTCTCTCTCAAGATACATAAGCTTTAAAAAAAAAAAAGTTAAAATAAAAACAAGGTAGATTGCCTAGATTGTTTCTCCAAGACTATCTTTTAAATCATGATTTCCTTCTCTGTGTTTTTGCCCTTGCATTAAGTTTTCTAATATTTGATCTTCCAAGGTGAATCGCAGCTGTGACCGTTTGTTCAGTTGAGTTACCAAAGTCTGAGTTTGAAAATCATGTTTTGTTTTAAGTGGTATACTTGCATCTTTACCGTAGCGTTACTATTTTTTTGGTTCACGTTATTGCCTTCCTCTTCCTGCAGCTTGCCTGTGGAGCTCTTCTCAGAGACAGGGAGTTGGGGTCACTTATCATCTTACTCCTGGGGTCCTCACACTCAGGGACTCTGTTCTCCAAGCTTTTCCAGGATGCACTATATTCGTTTCCTTGCCAGAAGGGTCTTCAGAATTCACTTCCTGCTTTTGTTCTTCCTAACATTCCTACTTTCCTTTAAGTTTACTTTAATTCCACCACCTAGGCTTGGAGCTATCCACTCCCCCTCAATCACTGCCCTTCCCTTTTAGCCCAGGCCTTACCTAATGCTGCCTTCTGAGCCATAGAAGCAACAAGCGGTTTACAGACTGCATGTGAGTTCTCAACTCTCCTCTGCCTCCCTTCTTGTTCCAGTGGGACACGTGAGGTTAAGGCTTCCCATGGGCCACTAAGAACGAGAACAAAGACTGTAAACTTACCTTCTGTGAAATAATACAAATCCTACTGCTGTTGGCCTTTGTTAACCAAACTGTGCATGGGGGTGCAGGAGCCTCACGTCTTCAGAAGTGGTTGGGAACATTTCCATTCAGAAGGGAAACAGTGTGCAGTTTTCAGGAATGTTAAGGTTTGGGGGATGGGGAAGCAAGAACACAAAGGGCATAAGTTTCTAAGCTCCAGAGGGAATCAAATCTGACCTCATTCATATCTTTTGACCTTGTTACCAAAGACTGTTAGCCGACAGACTCCATGTGCCCCAAAATTTCAAGTCTTGTAAAATTCGTATTAAATTCCAACTATCTCTAAAACTATTGTCATGTTCTTCAAACACTCCAATGCCTTCAGTCCTTTTTCCTTTAATTATAAATGTTGCTCTGAGTGCCCCATTGTCTAAAACTAGTTGTCAAGAGCTCAGGGAACCTCCCAGCAGCAGACATAGCTCTATAAGTACGCTTTCCTTGTTGAAAGGTTTCGAAGAGGGAAAGGAAATTATAGAATTCCAGAGGTCATGAGATTTTGTCTTTTTCTCTTGTTGTGTCCCTGGTGCTTAGCATATAATCAGTACTAGAAAAACGTTTCGACTTTGTTGGAAATAAGGAACGTCTGTATGTGTACATACGTGTATGTGGTTGACTTAATTGACCTAACTTTTTATATCTAATTTTTAATGAGATGATAATTTTCTCATTTCTGTAATTTGATGCAAGTAACAAGTAAAACAGGAACTGTTGATGCTTTAGGTGTTAAGTCTGTGTACATGTCAATTCATACTAAAATGTGTGTGTGTACATGCGTATATGTATATGTGGGTTTTTTTTTTTTAACAGATTGAGAAAACTTCACTGAAGATGTCTAAGGTAAGAGATCACACTTTTTTTGTATTTTTTTTAAATTTTATGTGTTGTTTTTTTTTTTTTTGAGAAAGAGCGCATGCACACTAGCTGGGGAGGGTTTAGAGAGAGAGCTGTCAGCACACAGCCCCTCGCAGGGCTCAAACTCACAAGCCATGAGATCATGACCTGAACCAAAGTCAGATGCTTAACCAACCGAGCCACCCAGGCACCCCCATGTGACTCACTTTTTTTTTTTTTTTAATTTTTTTTTTTTTTCAACGTTTTTTATTTATTTTTGGGACAGAGAGAGACAGAGCATGAACGGGGGAGAGGCAGAGAGAGAGGGAGACACAGAATCGGAAACAGGCTCCAGGCTCCGAGCCATCAGCCCAGAGCCTGACGCGGGGCTCGAACTCACGGACCGCAAGATCGTGACCTGGCTGAAGTCGGACGCTTAACCGACTGCGCCACCCAGGCGCCCCCCCCATGTGACTCATTTTTAATAGGACTGATATATTTGATTTGTTGAGGCAGTGTATAATTTAATTGACATTCTAAAACCTTTGAACTTTATTTTTTTAGATTTCCAATTTGTTTCTCAGTACATCAGTAACAATCCATTTAGCCTCCTTTACATCATTTTCAGCACACCAATCAAATAATAATTTAAAATTCTAATCATATTTCATCATGAAACTTACAGGGTTCTTAGACTTGATAAATTGGCTTATATCAGCTCTTGCAGATTAGCCCAGAGCCCTGAAATAAATTAGTTTTGAAAGACATGCTGAGAAAAGCAGAACTTGTGGTTAAAATTGCAAGATTATTACTTTCCTTTGCCTTTTATTTTTGAATGTTTCAGTGTTCATTACTGATGCATAATTACCTTACTAATTTTTACTTTTTAGGCAAGTATGAGTCGGGAACAGTGATGAGCAAAAAACCAAATAAAAATTAACCATAATTTCATCACCTAGAAATAACCACTAGTAACATTTTATGAATATTTTTACATCTGCGCATGTGTGCATATGAATATACGTTTCCAAAATCCTAAAGGAAAAATACTATCTTATGTCTTGGCTGTCAAAATTAATAAAGCAGTTGGTGTATCCTTTTTTGATTTCCTCACATTTTTAGTATGCTGTGCCTAGATTCTATAGCTTTGATACACTTGATGGCATCTCCGGTTTATTCCACCTGTCCAGGAATATTGATGCTTCGTTGTCCTCAGCTGTGATTCATTTTTCATTCCTAGTCTTCTCTTTGATCTTTGAAGCCCGATGCTCACATCCCACCCCTAAATGGCCTGCCTCACCCTTGATGGCACTGTTGCATAGAGCTGGGAATAAACGGGAGACACGGCTTGTTCCTGAACACTGTTCACAAATGCATCACACCTGATACCTAGAAGGATTGGCTTTTAGAAACTATTCTTCTGCTAAGTTTGTTCTGTGAAACCACTTTCAGTTGTGGCATTACTTTGTAAGTTTGACTGATTTTCCTGCATGTAATAATAGTAGATTGGTTTATCTTTTTAAAAGTGTTAAGTGAAATCAGTTTTCTGATACAGGTGCTTTTTTTACAAAAATGTGGATTTGTTTATGTATTTTTTTTAATTTGTGGGAACTAATGATACCTATGTTTGTCACAGGTTTGATTATATCTTAAAAGCAACTAATAATGTGGTTTTTTGTTTGTTTGTTTTTTGTAAAATCTTATTTTAGCAACAACCAACTCAGTTTATAAATCCAGAAACTCCTGGCTACGTTGGATTTGCAAACCTTCCCAATCAAGTTCACCGAAAATCAGTGAAAAAAGGTTTTGAGTTCACACTAATGGTGGTCGGTAAGAAATTAACCTTTACACCTTACACCTTACACCTTTGAGCTTATTAAATATGCAGGTGTTTCCTCTCCTCAACCTTTAGGGTATAATTGTGTGACCTATAAAGTCGAAGGGAATATTCCTTTATTGTCAGGATCAAATAACTGGGGAATTTGAAAAAGATTCTTTAGAAAATTTTTCTGAAGAGTAAAATCTTAATATTTCTGTCGTTTCCTTATTTGTATGTGGTGGAAGTATTCACTCATTATGCCAGTGAGCCTCCAGAATGGCCCCAGTGATCCTTGCCTCCTGGAATTTGTGATACTTTCTAGCCCCTTCCTACACTGAGTGGGACTTACCCGTGTAGCCAGTAGAACATGGCAGCAGTGAAGGTGTGTGACTTTAAGACTGGGTCATAAAAGACATTGCAGCTTGCCCCCTATCTTTTTTTGAATCACTCTGGGGGATGCCATCCACCATGTTGGGAGGACCCTTCAGCAGCCTTATAGAGAAGCCTCACAAGGCAAGGAGCTGAGGGCTACCAGTTGCTGTGTGTAAGCTGTTCGAGACCTTCCCTAACAAAGTTATAAACAAGCTTTGAAGGATCAAGCTGGGTGAAAAATTAGCTACTTGTCAGGACAAAACCCATCATTCATTAAAGATGGAAATCAGAATCCAGTGTGCAGTGTAATATTTACACTTGCCATCATCCAGTAAAGAGTTGTAAATGCAAAGAAGCAAAACGGCGTGGCACGTAACCAAGAGAAAAACCAGGTAACAGAAACAGATCCAGAAATGATAGAGATGATAGAATTAGCGAACAAGACCTTTTACTATTTTAAATGTGCTCCTGCTACCTAAAGGAGAACACCAATATAAGAAGGAGATAGAAGATAACCAAAAGAACTTAAATGGAACTTTTAGAGATGAAATTTTTCTCTGACGGAGCTAACAGCAAATTATATACTGCCGAAGAGAAAGGGCAATAGAAAGCATCCAGACACTGAGTAGAATAAATAAGAAAAGCACACCAGGGCACACAATAAACAGTTGGTGAAAGCACTGATAAGAAGGAAAATCTTATAAGCAGGTGGGGGGCGGGGAACAAGCACATTACATGCAGAAGGTCAAAGGTGGAAAGGACCACTGACTTATCAGATATGAGCCGTATGCAGTGATAGTTTAAAGTACTGAAAGAATAAAACCATCAGCTTAGAATTCTGAATTAATCAAAAATTACCTCGAAAGATGGAGATTTAGAGAAAGATGAAATATAAACATTTTTAAGTAAAAGCTGAGAATTTGTCACCGTCAGATCTACACCAAAAGAAAGATTAAACTGGGTTCTTCAGGTTGACGGAAAAGGTAGAGCACTGGAAATGGCAAGTGTGTTGGTAAATGTAAAACACTTTTCTTGGTGTTTCATTTCTGTCGAACGTAGTTTTAAAGCCAAGTTAATAGTGTTTAACATGGAGTAAGATGAATGAGGGCAGCACAGGACGGGAGGGTGCTGAGCTGATGTTACGTAAGGGAGGGCTGCTGCGTTAGTGGTGCGTGTTATCAACTCCAGAGCAGCCACTAGGGAAGTCAAACGAGGGTTTGACTCAAAGCCAATAGTTTTGATAAAATAGAATACAGAACGCTGTTCAATCCAGAAAGCAAAGAAACAAGAGATGAGACAAATGGAGAGAGGGCAACACCCTAGCGGAAGGGGCATAGCCGTGACTGGGACAAGAAGTCAGAGGGAGAGAGTAGGAGCCTGAAGGACCAGAATGGAAAATCATCATGCAAAGCCCAACCATAAGAAACCCACAGCAGCTGTATTGATACGAGACAGAGTAGACTTTGTGTCTACTACCTGGGTATTCCCAGAGATAAAGAAGTATGTATCCTAATGATGCAGGGATGAGTTCAAAACAACATCATTTTAAACGTACGTGCACCTAGGGGCGCCTGGGTGGCTCAGTCGGTTGAGCGTCTGACTTCGGCTCGGGTCATGATCTCGTGGTCCGTGGGTTCGAGCCCCGTGTCAGGCTCTGTGCTGACGGCTCGAAGCCTGGAGCCTGCTTCGGATTCTGTGTCTCCCTCTCTCTCTGCCCCTCCCCCACTCATGCCCTGTCTCTCATACTCTCAAAAATGTTAAAAAACAAATTTTAAAAAATAAATGTATGTGCACCTAATGATGGAGCTTCATAATGCACGATGCAGAATCTGAAAGAGAGAGGAATCTGAAGGTTGATCCAACTGATGTTGAGAACACTGTGCTGAGAAACCCCACGGTATACGTTCTTTTCAAGTGCACATGGAGGATTCACCATAGATACTCTTGTGAGAATATTTTAGTAGGCCAACATTACCCTGTAGTCCATGATGAGAACGTATAGACAATTCATGAGCGTAGACACAGACATCTCAATAAAATTTTAGCAAGTCCAGCAATACATAAAAATGCTTAATACATTAAGTTCTACTATAATGCAGTATACACGTGTTCCTTAAAAATCACCATGCTGTGGGGCACCTGGGTGGCTCAGCCGGTTGAGCGTCCAGCTCTGGCTCAGGTCACGATCTCACAGTTCGTGGGTTCGAGCCCCGCCTTGGGCTCTGTGCTGACAGCTCAGAGCCTGGAGCCTGCTTAGGTCTCTGTGTCTCCTTCTCTGTCTGCTCCTCTCCCCACTCATGCTCTGTCTCTCTCCTTCAAAAATAAATAAAAACGTTAAAAAAATATCACCATGCTCTGCAATAATGCACTTGAATCCACAGGCTTCTGGAGAAAATACAGGCACAAAAGTTGCCTCAGGGACCTATTAGGAAGAAGTGAGGAACATAATAAAAATGGTTTTACAGGTTAAATGGTTTTACACTTGTTAACTGGTTAAAATAATCATACTGTACTGAATACGGGCCCTATAGCTTGACCAGTCTCTGAGGTTTGTCAAAGTGGGTGTCGGGAAATGGTGGATGGGAAGCTGTGTCAGGAGAGGTGAGTGGGGATGGTCCACGATAACTGTTGAACAGAAGTCACTGGTACTGAGGGGTGCACATTATCGAAAATGTTCTTTCATGGCTTGATTCTACTGGATACAGTTTTTGACGTTCACCTAGTTTGTCACCAGTGAAATCACACGAGCAGATACAATGCTTGTATCATGTTGAAGTTGTTCCCTAGTATATCAGTTGTGTTGGAACAAATTCTCACCTTCAAGGCATGTGTTAATGGCAAAGCTGTCTATGCATCCTAATAATGGGGTTTACCTCGGGAGCACATGGGTTTTGGGGGGAGGGGCTTTTGTGTTTTTGTTTATTTGTGGAGAGAGCATGGGGGAGCAGGGGAAGAAGCAGAGGGAAAAAGTGAGAGAATCTCCACGACCTTGAGATCACTACCTGAGGCAAAATCAAGAGGCCAAAATCAAGTGACTCTTAACCAACTGAGCCACCCAGGCGCCACCCCTTGGGAGTGCATGATTTAACATTAGAAAGTTAATCTGTGTGGTTCTAAAGGGGAAATTTATGCTGTCATCTAAAACATGCGGTCGCAACAATTCAAACCCATTAAAGATTTTAAAACTTTGTAAACTAAAAAAAACAAGGAAATTTTCTAAAACATTCTTAATTGCAAGTGAAATGATTTGTGTATGTTAAAAATTGTAAGGAATCCCAAAACTACTATGGTTAATAAGTAAATTTTATCAAGTTGCAGGTTCTTTTTTTAATGTTTTATTTATTTTTGAGAGAGATAGAGTACAGAATCCAAAGCAGGCTCTAGGCTCTGAGCTGTCAGCACAGAGCCCGACGCAGGACTTAAACTCGTGAACCACGAGATCATGGCCTGAGCTGAATTCGGACGCTTAACTGAGTGAGCCACCCAGGTGCCTCCACCAACAAGTAATTTTAAAATGAACTTGAAAAGACTGTCAAAAACAATGGTAACAAAAAACTTTTATTTAATGTATGTTTGTTTATTTTTGAGACAGAGGGAGACAGAGCATGAGCGGGGGAGGGGCAGAGAGGGAGGGAGACACAGAATCCGAAACAGGCTCCAGGCTCCGAGCTGTCAGCACAGAGCCCGACACGGGGCTCAAACCTACGAACCGTGAGATCATGACCTGAGCCGAAGTCGGACGCTTAACCGACTGAGCCCCCCAGGCGCCCCAACAAGAAACATTTTAAAGGACAGTACCATCCATAGTAATGTAAGAAATGCACCATGCTTAGGCTAACGTAGCGGAACGGGTGCAGGACCTTCACTGACACCATGGCAGCACTGCTGAGAGAAAGACAAGCTGTGAGACCTGCCAGTGCTCCGGGTGTGCCCGTGACCATGCACACCGTGCCCGTGACTCTGCCCCTAGAGTGACCCATCGAGTCAGCACATTGCCAGAGTCACACCAGGCTTTTTAAAACAGAAATGAACAATCTGGTTCTAAAGTGTGAATGTAAGTGCAGAGGGCCTAGAGCAGACAGAACCATTTAGAGGGCCTGTACTATCTGATTTCAAGCCTTCCCAGCAGGAACCATGACAGCGTGGTGAGGGTGGAACTCCAGATCAACTGAAAATACCAGCCCGAAGACCCATGTACACATGATCAACTGATTCATGACAAGGGTGCCAAGGTGACACAGAGGGGGAGAGGTTAGCCATTTACAAACAGTGTTGTACCAAGTGCATGGTCGTGTGGTGGGCAGTGAACGTGAACCTTCCTTCACACTGTACAACACACTTAACTCCAAATGGGTTGTTGGCTTAACTGTAAAGCTGTAAGAAGTCTAGAAGAAAACGGGCAAGAAAATTTTCATGACTTGGAGTAAGCAGATTGCTTAGGACGTGAATAACGCTAATCACAAAATAAATGAAAAGTTGCACTTCGTTAAAAATTCTCTTCAGAAAACAACAAGAGAAGGTCATAAACTTGAGAAGGTGTTCACAGCACCACGTGCAACGTAGGACTCCTATCCGGAACATAAACCCGAACAGCTCAGAAAGAAGATAGGCTACCCAGTTACAGAAAGGACCACGAGATTGGGACAGACATTTCATAGGAGATCCTGAATGGCCAGGACCCACGGGATCCCACCACACACTCACTGGAATGGCTGAAATTTGCCAACAGTCTGGTAGTCCAAGTGTTGGCGAGGATGTGGACAGACACACCTCTCCTAGTGGCTAGTGACAGTGTAAAGTGATAACAACCACTTTGGAAACCGTTCGGTGCTTTCTCAGCTGTTACTCCCTGTGTGACTAGACCGTCCGCTCTTAGGCAGATACACAGGGGAAATGATAGCATGACCACAGAGACTGCGCTTGGATGTTCACAGCTGCTCTCCCTGCAGTGGCCCAAACTGCATGTAACACAGGTGTACCCAGCAAGAGGGTGATCAACATGTCACGATGTGTCCACATGAGAAAAGGAAACGGACTGCTGATGGATGACATGACGTGGATGAACCTCCAGAGCTAATTGTGCTGAGCCAAAATAGCCAGATAAAAGAAGGCATGTTGTATGATCCCATGTTTGTGAAGTTCTAGAATAATCAAAACCAGTCTGTAGAGACAGAAAGCAGATTGGTGTATGCATATAATGACACGAGAGGGGTAGAGCGGACTCTGACTTAGGCAAAGGAGCTCTCATGGTATGGAGATCCTTTCTATCTTGAGTTTACTTATCTGAGTGTGTACTTGGTCAGACTAATCCGTCAGTACAGTTCAAATGAGTGCACTTAACTGTTGAACTGAGGTGTATGTGAGTTACACCTCAGTAAAGTGGGTTTCAAATAAAGCAAGTAGTTAGGGAATTAAAGGTGAGACGGGTAGTGAATAACACCTAGAAACTTAACCACGAGAACCCTCAACCTTTAAATTGTGCCTGTTAGAAGCACAAGAAAAATGATATACAGGTATCCCCTGCTTTCTGAAAGTTCCTGGCGTGCCACTTTTATGAAAGGCCTGTAGTAGTGCCTGTTTTCAATAATAAAAGACCAGCAAGAGCTCAGCATCGGTTTTGGAGCAAGCAGCAAGCCGTTGCAGAGGCAGCACGCCCGCCGAGCCTCCTCTCGAAGCGTTTCCGTGTCCAGCTGCCAGAGCTCTGAGCTGTCTGAGAGCATCTGGACTTTATCTCGACTGATTTTGTGCACCTGTTATGATGTGTTCTAAGGTATCAGAATGGCTGAGGGGTGATTTTTTTTTTTTTTTTTTTTTTTTTTTTTTAAGCTAGGGGTGTCAAAAAATGTTTCCATCTAAGTGAGTGGTATAATGCTTTTTTGCTTTCTACCATTTGGGCTTAGGAACAGTCTACTTTCGGGTAGAGGGAGAACCTGTATCAGGAAAAGGCCAGTGTACCCACCTTGTAAGTCAGACGCTATTGCAAAAGGTGTTTTCAGAATTGCAGATAACATCTAAGGGAATAAGAAATTTCATAAAAAGATCATATATGCAAGTGAAAAACTACAAATGTTTGGGCAGCAATCTGGAAGAAACTTAAAAATCACAAATAAGTTCTTTAAAGACATCACAGATCAAAGCCCAGTGGCAGGTTGCTTGTGAGGGAATGTGGTGCCTGTGCTGCTGAAGTCTGGCCAAATGGTGATAGTTGGTGATAGTTCATACCAAGTTTCCAGCCTCCCCACGAGTATTGGGGGTGGTGGGTCTGTTCACAAGAAAAGCAAAATTAAAAATAGAAAGCCTATTGTCAGATATATATATTAGCTGGTAGAAAGTCCGAAGAATGGATAGTGTGACCAAATTCACAAGAGGGTTACAGAATGAACACTTCCGAAGACTTTGGAACTAAGCTAAGAGAACGAATCCTTGTAGGTTCACGCATCCTGAAAATGCACACTTGTGTCCTGGTGGACTCGTTCATGAGGGCACATGCACCTGGGACCTTGGCCCCTCTGAGCCGGGCCTGCTTGTGCATCCTTACCCCGTGAAATGGCTTGGCTCTGGGCAAAAAAGGGATCACCTCAGAGTGCTGCCCTTCGGGGCCCTCCCAGGTGGCCCTGGCTGCAGGGTGTTTGAGAAAGCAAGCGCTTTCTTGTGTTGGTTAAAATCGAAAAGTAAATATGAGGAGGACACCCTCCACCCAGTTTAGGAGCTTTTTGTTTCCTAGCATTCCTGGCTTGGCCTAAGTTTTGTGGGGGGATGGGAGGGTTCGCCTAGGTTTTAATTGGAAGCTTCTGGGATCTCTAGGACCCTGAGCCTGATGGGATTTCAGGATGCTGTAAACCCAAGCTCCCTTTCCTCCTGTGCATATTCTTCATGTGGTGGCGCCCCCTTGTGCCTGGTGCTGTGTATCTCGATTGGTGAGAACGTAAGCCGTTTTGTAAACCCCGAGTACCTCCCATCCCAGTCAGCTTCTGCTGTCATCACTGGTGCAGGACAACTACATAGGTTTGCTCAGCCCCGTGTATTTTATGCTGTGAGATATACATTCCAGGGCCTCTTGAGCTCTTGTGTCTCGCATGTATAGGCGCCTGAGAAACGCCTCTGGGACAGAGATACTGGTGAACGAGAAATCACAAAGCTAGCCACTCCCAGAGATTCGGCCCAACAGCAGCATCATGTTCTGAGTTTATGAGTTAATTACTTGTAGGTGCTGCCTGAAAGCCATTCCAAGGGAAGATGCTTCCACCCTTAAAGTGAAGATTTGTAATTCAGGATCAGACATTGGAATGTTGCAACTGCTTTTTTTTTTTTCTTTTAAAGAAGGTGTCTCTACTCAGACACCTGTGCTGAGATGTCTTCTGAGCCCCATTCCCTTTCAGCTTCATTACCCACAGCTGTCACCACTTCATTGGTGGCAAAGTAACCTTGCTTGTTTGTCGTCTCCCCCACTGGACTGCCAGTCTGCACGGGAGCAGGAATTTAGCTGTCCAGCACATGGAGCTGTGCCAGGCACACAAAAAGACTGAGCACTCGCTTACTGGCAAGATCTCTTCATTTGTGATAAAAACTGCTGGGCAGTTTGTTAAAAGGATAATTTGGTGGCATATTTTTATGCTCTTTTATTTGGACATGTTCAGCATGTAATTCTGGTTTTGTCCCCTTGGTGGTCCTTTCCACGTATGAAAATCGCCATCCAATTAAAGTGCAGTCCTGATTTTATATGTCTACTCATTTCAAATTTACTCTTATACTTCATTTTACCGGAAATAATTTTCAAAACAGATGTGTGCTCCTTCCACGTGCTGCGCAGGACTTAGCAGAGGGAGGTTCAGACCAAGATGCCCAGGAGATGGTCAGGCACTGAGTTCAGAAGCACTTCTCCACGCGGAATGTAGCCTTAGCTGATAACAGCTACAGTGAAATGATGGCATCTGTGCATGCTTCCTTAAGATGTAATATTTCATTTTGTGGGGGGTGGGGAACGCTTGGGTAGCTCAGTAGATTAAGCTCTGACTCGATTTCGGTTCAGGTCATGATCTCACGGATGAGCAGATCGAGCCCCGTGTTGGGCTCTGTGCGAATAGCACAGAGCCTGTTTGGGATTCTCTCTCCCTCTCTCTATGGATGACCCTTCCCTGCTCGCACTCTCTTTCTCTCAAAAAAATAATAAACATTTCTAAAAGATATTTAATTTGTGGTGTTTTGCATCCTTGAAGTTAAGTTGCAGATGCTCAGAATACAAACGTTACTTAACTCAAGAGTGTTCAGAATTCAGGTATTATAGTAGTTGAAGAGCATTATTAACTCATTATATATTCGAATGAGTATGTGTTTCTCTTAATTGGTCATGTCACACTCAACAGTGTTGTGTGGGCAGGCTGTCTGACCTGAGGCAGCTGCCGGGCCAGTGTTGGGGCACGGAATGTATGTAAAGCAGGAAAGGGAGGAGGTGGCCTGCCCCTGCCTTGGCGACAGGAGGAAGAAATGCAGACTGCGACGCAGCCTTGGGCGTGTGTTCTGGTTCAGGTTCCCACAGCTTGGCGAGCCATAGTGCACTTGACATTGGTAGATCAGTTTCCTGAAAATTGGGAACTTTAATAATTACCAAAACTCATAACTGAAAACCTTTGCATTCTATTTATCAAAAAATAAAGACCCACCTCTAAAAGTCCATCGTATACATTTGTGAAGAACTAAGGGTATGTTTCTGATCTCACCATGTGGGAATTCTGGAGACTCAGAGACCTTGATTCCAATCAAGGCCCTGCTCTGGACAGCTCTCTGAGCAAACGCTACTTAGTAACCTTCGAGCACCCATTTCCCCATCAATGAAGTGGGGAGAGTCGTACCAAATTGGTAGTGGTCATATGGAGTGCAGAGAATGGGGTTTGTGAGGGCTTAACCTAGTGCCAGCCCACACGTAAACTCAGGAGATGAACCATGTCTTACAGGTCAAGTCATGACAATGTTTTCATTTTCATCTAAAGGTGAATCGGGTCTAGGAAAATCGACTCTCATAAACAGCCTGTTCCTGACCGATCTCTACCCAGAAAGAATCATACCTGGAGCCGCAGGTACAGAAGCCCCCACAGGACTGTTAAGTGTCGTGCTACATGAGAGCTGCTGAGAGCACATAATTGGTGTTTTTGCCTCAGCTTGAAACACAAGGACAAGCGTTCTTTCGGTCGGGAAAGGTGCTGACCTGCAGCCCTTGAGTCTTGGTTGTAGACTCGGCATCTGTCCACGGGTCCATCGTCTCCGAGTTTGTTTTCCTTTATGGTAAAGTAGAAGGAATAGCTTCTGCCTGTATTCTGTGTTTGACGGGAGGGCTGGGGGATGGTGTTTCCTCAGGTGAGAGTTCTGTAAGTGGCTGACTGCCACGGGTGTGGGTATCTGCCTGCGCCTGCTGTGTGAGCAAAGGTCATAATTTTCAGTGTTGGCATTTTAACTTTTCCGAGCTGCCATTTCGTCTTCACTTCCAGGTCTCCCTTGCCAACTCGGGGGTTATTTTTACACAGTTCTTGTGTTAGCTCGGAAAACCTTCCTCTAGGAAAGGTAATGAGGTTCGTTTGTATCTTAATAAGAAGGTAACAGGTCGTTTCTCCTCTTGTGAACTGGGTCGGTTTTTAGGTACGTTCTCTCATTAAGTTTGTTTCTTTTTTTAGAGAAAATTGAAAGAACTGTCCAGATCGAGGCTTCGACCGTGGAGATTGAAGAGCGAGGGGTCAAGCTGCGCCTGACAGTGGTGGACACACCCGGCTACGGGGACGCCATCAACTGCAGGGATTGGTACGCTCCTCGGGGACACGGGGTCCTGGAAGTGCTATGGTTACTCTAACGTATTCAGGTTTCATAGCATTAATGAGTGATGACTAGGCTTGAGGTAGCTGTGTATAATAATACGGTGAAACAGTTGACAAGTGTGCTGATTGTAACATTTGAAGTGAGGAATTTCAGAGAGAAGGAGTATTTTTTCTGGAAGAGCCAACCATCCATCAAATGCTAGTGTAAACGAAACCCCTTGATCTGAATCAACCCTGGCCAGTGGGGAAGACTGTGGTCTAGCCCTTTCCCTTAGAGACTCGGTCCTTGACATCGTGAGCAAAACTAAGGAAAGCTACGAGCAGAAGAGCAGTCTGTCCCTGCGCTGCGCAGAGAGCACCACGTTCATGGCAGAAACTGCAATTTCTTACGTCATCAATGGACAGCATCAACCTGCCAGCGTCTGATGAGGGAAGGGAAGGAAGGGGAAGGGTCTCCCGTCTCCTCTCTTTGGGACTCGCTCCCTTCTCTCCCTGCTCTTTGGTTCACACTTTCACACGCCTGTCCCCGCCGTGTGTTCTGCTGCTGCCCCTCTGCCCTCTGCACAGTTACAGTCCTTGCAACAGCTGGCGGCCCTCTGTCCACTCAGTCACCTCAGGTGCTTTTATTCACTTTGTGTGTTTGTTTTAAATGTTTATTGAGAGAGAGGGTGCGCATACATGCACACCGGTAGGGGAGGAGCAGAGAGAAAGGGAGAGCGAGAATCCCAAGCAGGCTCCTCGATGTCAGCACAGAGCCCGACACGGGGTTCGATCTCATGAACTGTGAGGTCGTGACCTGAGCCAAGATCAGGAGTTGGACTCCCGGGGTGCCTAGGTAGTTCAGTCTGTTAGATGTCCAGTTCTTGATTTCGGTTCGGGCCAGACTCTCAATGGAGCCTGCTTGGGATTCTCTCTCTCCTCTCTTTGCCACTCCCCACCTCCCATTGGGGTGTGCGTGTGTGCTTTCTCTCTCTCTCAAAATAAATAAACATGAGAAAAAAAAAAAAAAAACCGGATGCTTCACTGAGCCACCCAGGCACCCACCTCGGGTGCTTTTACTTATTCCCTTTGGGCCTTCAAGCCCCCTGTGGTTGGGGGAGATTACGCTTGGCGCACTTTCCAAAAACATCCATCTTGCCAAACATAGGAGTCAGTTTTCCGTCCCCATCTTGTAAGTGATTGTCAAATTGTATTTGGTGTGGAGGCAGGGGACAGAAAAAGCCTGCGTCTTTGAAGTTTGGGACTGCCTGCCTTTGGAATCCGATAGTCAGTATTTGTGTTTCTCACAGTTTTAAGACCATCATCGCCTACATTGATGAGCAGTTCGAACGGTACCTGCATGACGAGAGCGGCTTGAACAGGCGGCACATCGTGGACAACAGGGTGCACTGCTGCTTTTACTTCATCTCCCCTTTCGGCCACGGGTATGTGGGCCACTGGCCGCAGAAGCCAAGTGTGCCAGAGTCTCGTCTTTACTCTGTGGGCTGATCGTTGCCCCCAGTTGCACATTTTAATACAAGAATTGAGATAATTTTGAGAGAACAAAAATGTGTGATCTCCCTGCTCTTCCCCTAAATTCGTGGCACTGTCTCACTCCTCGCAGACTGAAGCCCTTAGATGTTGCATTTATGAAGGCGATACACAACAAGGTGAACATTGTGCCTGTCATTGCCAAAGCCGACACCCTCACACTGAAGGAGCGGGAGCGCTTGAAGAAAAGGGTGAGTGTATTTTACTCAGGGTAGCTGAAGGCCAGGTGCCTCGGAGAGAGAGTGGAGGGGTGTCCTGAGATGTGGGGGAACAGGTAGGGAGGCTGGTGGTTTTTTGAAAAACACCTAACAGTTGTAGATTTTTAGGATTTTGACAAAGATGTCAAGTTCTTATTCTTTGTAATTCACCTTAGATGAAAATACTGTCCATGAGTAGAAGGGACACCATGTGTTATGAGAGTGGAATGAGTATGGAAGTGTGATCATCTCTGTGAAGTTTTGTTATTTTATCTAAACATTTTATTGCAGCCAATTCATTTAGGAATGTATTTCAGTTGTAATCGTTTGGTACCATAAACGTTTCAAGGGCTTGTGTTTTGGCCATTTAGAGGTTGCCTTGCACTTGTCCATCTTCCAGCCTGTGTGACTCTCACCGCCCAGCAGCCCTATGCCGGTCATTGGTCTCTGGTGTGTCTTTGTTGATTCTTTCGTATACATTTTTTAATTGTCTTTTTTATTCAAATGCTCATTAAGAAAGTCCAAGTTTACGAGCGCCCGGGTAAGCCTCCAACTTTAGCTCAGGTCATGATCTCACTGTTCATGGGTTCGAGCCCCAAGATGGGCCCTGTGCTGACGGCTCTGAGCCTGCATGCAGCCTGCTTCAGATTCTGTCTCCCTCTCTCTGCCCCTCCCACCTTGTGCTCCATCTCTCTCTTTCTCTCTCTGAAAAATACACATTAAAAAAAGTTTTAATTGCTAAAAGAAAGTCCAAGTTCGTATGCTAAATTCTATAAATAAAAGTTCTCTGAATTACCATAAAAGCAGTTGTTGTTTACAGTGACATACCTATTTTTCCAGAACATGGTTTACCTATGTTTTTGTTTTTACAGAATGGGATCATCGCGTACATATTATTCTGCTGTTTTCACTTTCTAAGAATACCCAGCACACACAGAAAACACTCCCCCGCATCCTTACTCAGCTTAGAGCAACACACACACACACACACACACACACACACACACACACACTCACACACTCAGGAACCTTCCCGGCACAAACTCTCTCTTCAGTGTGTTTCTTGGCTTCCCACCCCCACCCCTCTATTCCTGGCGTCAGGGATCTTTGCTTAGCTCACTTGTGTGTTCCAAAAGTTTAGAACAGTACCTGGCACATTGTAGGCACCTGTCTGTCTTCTGACAATTGTAGAAGTCAAATACATTCTTGGAAAGGAAATCGATTGACTTTTAAAGTTACAAAAGATAGCTGAATTTCCCTCAAAACAAATGTGTAAGGACTCACATTCTCAAAGCAGCATGTGCGCATGCTCCACCCCTGCCAGAACTGTCCTAGATCCGGCACCAGGTTTTCTAAAGTGTCTCCCATCTGAGAAATGGGAAGCGGTGTCTAGTTTCCGCGAGTGTTTTCCACAAGTGTCTGGTTCCTATGCGAGTGAGTATGTATCCTGGTGCCTGATGCCTGTTAGTGGGCTCTCTGAGGTTTTTAGAGCCTGTGTTGCGTTTTTATTGCCTTTTTATTAATTAACGGATATTCTTGTGTTTTTGGACCTAGTCTGATTTTTGTGTTTTCACATTTTTCTTGATGTTTTCTGTCATGGCAGAATTCTTCAATTGTATGGACTATGTCAGCCTTTTCCTTTGTCGTCTCAGTGCCTGCCAGCCTTTTAGGAAATATCCAGGCCTTTGGAAGAGCCCCTGAAAGCTTAGGCATGCTTTTGCTTGACAGTATGTGTTTTAGTAATGCCCACTTAAGGAAACGCCACCTTTTATAATAGGCATGTTACATTGGATTTCAGAGAGGTGGGGGAACCAGGGTCAGGGTTAGAATGTTTTGTACACCCATCTCTAATCCTGGGCCCAGAACTCTTAGGGCTTGATTTCCAAGTCTGAAATGAATTGAAATCCTTTTTTGCTCTTTTCTGTTTCATCTTGGGCCTTTGTAATCCCTTCTCTTTATCTGGTTTCTTCCCTGTGCCTCCTGCTGTACTCCCGCTCCCTCATCTAAAAGAGCCTCTGGCAGATCTGCTTTAGTCCTACCCTTCCTTCGTCTCTAACTGGCTCCACTTCATCCAGCAGCAGGTCTCCTGTCTAGGGTCTGGCTGCAGACCCTCCACCAGCCTCGGGCCTCCCCAGTGGGTTGGCCGCGCTCTCGGGAGACTGGGTCTTTCTGCCTGCTTTGCCACCTATCTTCCAAGCCACGAATGTCAGCATTGCTAAGTATAGTTTAGATCGTGTCATCTCCTGTGGCTTTTGCTTTTCCTTTCAGAGAATCTTTTTCACGTGAACTATGTGTGTAAACAGGAGATAGCCGCCCCACCCCCCACCCCGCCATCCCGGTCCTGAGCTGGTTACCCAGCTTCCCTGGCTCCACCTGCACCCCCATCTTTGGTGTGGCTGCCTTTGATTCATCACTTTCTTCCTCTTTTCCGGTTGGAAATCGCCCATTTACTGCATTTTGTCAACTCGGTTCTCGTCCTTGTCTCGTAAGCCTTGTCCTGATGGGGCAGCAGGGATGGATGATGGGCAGGAAAGAGGAACAGATGGAGGAGGTTCTTGCTCACTGCTGGGCTTCTCCCACCAGTGAGATGGTTCCTCTGCTTCCTCTAGGAGGGAGGGCTCTGAAAGCACAGATGGTCCAGTTGGAAGGGGAAGGATGTTGGGAGGAGGGAGAAAGACCTCTTTGCGAGTCCTGAATTAGTGCAGACAACGCGTTAAGTCCCACAATCTTTGATCCTTTCATCGTAAAGGCCCCAGAGTTCCCGTTAAGAACCCCCAATGCCAGAGCAGGGTTCAAAGCAGGGGTATTTCTGCCCACTCGGCGGAGGCGAAGCTCCAGCCTGCCCGTATCTGCTGGCGCTCCCTGCACAGAAGGCGCTTGGGGGCTGGGCGCGGGCTGGCCAGCGGGTGCGCAGCTGCTTCCTTCATCTCCAGCCCAGGTTTTCGTGCCCTCTGGGCCACTCTCCCGCTTGCTCAGTTGGTCTGAGTGTGTGGTTCTATGGCTGCCACTTTTTGCCTCTTGAACAAAACCCAGAACCCAGCTTGGCTTCCAGGGAACTCTCCGCTTGGTAACTCCAGTTACTCTTCTGTCTTCCCCAACCTGGAAGCTGACTTCCTGGCCACCCTGGGTTTCGTGGTCCGTAGAGGCCCTCCCTCCCTCCAGCCCTCACACCTGCCGACTCCTCGGGCAATGCTTGTGGCTCTTCTGGGGCCTGCGGCGTCTGGGTGTGCCACTCCCTGGGTACGTGTCATTCCTGAAGCTGGTTGTAGTGTGTTTCCTGTTTGCTGCCGTGCCGGAGTGATTGTCTGCCTGCTGCTCTGGGCCCTGAAAGCAGCGGCACGCTGTTATTGTCATCCTGGGCAGAGGGGGTCCCCTCAACATGCGAGCACGGGGCCTTTCTTAACAGGAAATCACTTGGCAGTCAGTGATCAGCTTGATTCTGTGTTGGCATTTGGATAGTTCTGTTTATTGGGTTTATTTGGTTTGGTTGGTTGGTTTTTTTGAGAGAGAGGAGAGAACATGAGCAGGGGAAGGGCAAGAGTGGGAGAGAGACTCCCAAGCGGGTTCCGTGCTGTCAGCACAGAGCCCAATGTGGGGCTCAATCCCACGAACCAGGATCGTAACCTGAGCTGAAATCCACACTTAACCAACTAAGCCCCCCAGGTGCCCCAGGCAGCCTTGTCTTTAATATGAGTTGTTTGGTAAAATTGCTCCTGTCTTTGTCATTTTTCCAGATTCTGGATGAAATTGAGGAACATAATATCAAAATCTATCACTTACCCGATGCAGAATCCGATGAAGATGAGGATTTTAAAGAGCAGACTAGACTTCTCAAGGTAAGAACACCTCTCCAGGTGCCCAACATGAGTCGCTCCTGCTCTGTCATGAGCACCCTGGAAGTAGTTGGCAAAGGGCCATATCCAGGATGGCTGACCTCTGAGAGACTCATAGTGTTTTGCATTAAGTATATTTTGATACAGCTGCCACCTGAGGTTTAGAAATCTTATTGCGGGTTTAATATGTTTCCATCGAATTTGTCCCGTGTGGAACACACCTGTCCTTCTGAGTGAGCCGTCCTACACCATTAGCTGTCCGAGGAGATCTTGCAGTAAGCCGCAGCGTGCTCCGTCTGTGCCCGTGTTCGTGTGCTCACGGCGAGAATTGGGCTTCCCGGTGGGGCCCCGGTCTACCTCATGCGTCTCTCTCCAGGCCAGTATCCCATTCTCCGTGGTCGGGTCCAATCAGTTGATCGAGGCCAAGGGCAAGAAGGTCAGAGGCCGTCTCTACCCGTGGGGCGTTGTGGAGGTGGAGAACCCGGAGCACAATGACTTTCTGAAGCTGCGGACGATGCTCATGTAAGACACCGGTGCGCTCCCGTTGGCAGCGCCTATAGCAGGAAGCAGAGCTTTTTGACCACAGGGTGTGCGTGTGGCCTCGCAGACAGCTGCCGGCGCCACGGGTATTAGGCGGTGGGGCCGCCGCACCTGTTACGGAAGGCCCTCACCGGGAGCTCTCTGTGGTTCTACGGAACCAGCCTCTCCCACTCGAGGCCTGTGGCTTAGCACCCTCTCCTTTCTCATCAGCCCGCTCTCTTGACGCTGAAAGCAGACTGGTCCTAAACTGCGGCCTGGCCACGCCCGAACACCTGCTCTGGGCACAAAGGCTCAGGTGCTGCAGGATGGCAGGCAGCCTCCCTTCCCGCCCTGGGGCCACCGGGAGGGTCCTCAGTGCACTCTCAGCACCTCCCACAGGCCCGGCTACAGCAGCACACGTTTTCCCTCTGAGAAGGAGAGTTCGCATTTAGTGACATACACGCACATGCTATTGCTCTTGAATCAGGCTGAAAGGAAGAGTGTTCCTAAAATCTAGAATCTCTTTGATTAGAAGAATTCAAAGAACAGATGAGGTACATTTTGAGTAACTAAAAATTGACATACGTGCTCGTCGACGTGTGTCTTGGTTGAGCAATTTTTAATAAACAGAAAAAGCACCAAAACTAGAATTAGAACGACGCCACAAGCTTTCTCAGGCGTCATTTAGGTCACTCGGGATGGGTCCTTGTGGTCATGCTGCTGTTTGCTGGCAGCTTCCTGCGTGCTTCTTAGAGTGACGGAGAGCCCGCCACCCTCTGCTGTCACTGGTCCCGTTCTCTAGACTCTAAGCAGCAGACAAGAATGCCTCATTGTCACTCGTTCCTGGCAGTTTATGTATTTGAAAGAGCCGAGCCAAAAAAACGATGAGTGTTTTCTGAGATGATTAGAAGATGCAAAGTGCTATCTCTAGTTTTTCTAAAATATTAATACTTTGTTTTATGGTCTTGCTGATAGCTTACACTGACCAACTCTTTTAAGCTTGAGAAGTCAGGAATAGTCGAAAGAGAGAAAACAAAAAGTACGCTGTGTTTCAGACATTGTTTACCTAAAAGGGTCTGCTGAAATCTCTGCCTCTGTGCACCGGTGACAGTCTCATGCAGAGGTGGGCAGTGCCTGGGGGAGGCATCCCACGGAAGGGCCTCTGTACCTGACCCTGTGCTGTGTGCTTGTGCGCCCTTGCTCGTGGTAGGGAGGAGAGAGAGGCCTCTGTAGCTTCCTTCCTGTATCCAAAGCTCCAGCAACTTCATGTACGATTTAGAAGTAGCAAGTGGGGTTTTAGTTTCTCCGTGCAGATGGCTCCGCACTCAGCCGGCCTTGCTGTGCCCTTTTCTCCTCCAGCACCCACATGCAGGATCTCCAGGAGGTGACCCAGGACCTGCATTATGAAAACTTCCGTTCCGAGAGGCTCAAAAGAGGTGGCAGGTTGTTACCCCCAATTTACACTGTCCTCCTGCCCATACTGCGTCACAGAGTCCCACTGGCCCCCCTTCCACCTGTCCTACTCTGTCTTCCTGACTCTAAGCAACATGATTTGGTTTCCTACTCAGAAGCTCTTTCCAGGTACTTGTTGCTCATGTCACTGTGTCGTGCTTTGTTTAATCTGTCCAAGGTAGCTTTCATCATCTGCACGCAAAGAACAGCTTTAGGTGGAAAGGCCAGCGACTGGTCTCTAGAACATCACTCTGTCAGTGAGGACAGACTTCACGTGATGTTACGAAGCACAGCTCCCCGGGTGGGGTGAGCAGCAGCCCGGCTCCTCAATGACACAGGCGGCTGCCCTCACCTCTCCTGTTTCACCATCGGAGTGGGTTTTTACTCAAGGTCTGTGTGTTGTGACCTGATTCGTGTCTGGTCACATCACATCTCTGCCCAGTTTAGCTATCAAGGTAGTGACCTTCATCACTTACAAAAAGAGTTTTCTGTACGGTAGTTGCTCCCACATACCTGATCCACAGGAGCACGTTCCAGTGCCCCCAGCAGATGCCTGGCCGCGGATGGTGCCAAATATTCTGCCCATGCACCTGTTTCCTGTATGTACGTGTCTGCGATAAAGTTTAATCTATAAATCGGATGCAGTGAGGGAGTAACAACAACAGTAATACGGTGCCACAGTTACAGCCACGTACTCTAATCAGAGTACACGAACGAGCTTCCTGCCCTGCTCTCACCGCGCCCCTTGTGATGCTGTGAGATGCTAGGATGCCCATGTGATGGATGAGGTGAGGTGGGGGGAATACCTGGACGGCGTGTCGGAGCCCTGGGCCGCTGCTGACCTGACGCTTGAGAGGGTCGCCTGCCTTCGGATGACAGCTGACCACGGTCCACTGAAACCGCAGATAAGGGGGAGGCTGCCGTGTTGTAGTTTATTTTAAAGTACTCACATTCTTGACATCTGGTGGGTTTGTGTGTGTATACAGGGTATATGTTAAGGTCTGCTTTACCATGTTATTTGTTTGGGGACCAGACATTAAGATGGGTTTTAGAAGCCACAAGAACATCCCACTGTGAGCGAGCCAGGCATGAGTTCACGAAGAGCTATGTCGTCATCGCTCAGAGGGCCTCCCTCACCGGCATCTTCTGTGTGTGTGCTCAGGCCCTGCTCCCTCCCTTTTTCAAGTGAACTTGTTATGGTCTATGTCCGTAAAGAGCTTACCTTAAAAAAGAGTATTCTCCTGATAATGTCTCATATTCCTTGAGTAAGTAAAGACCAGAGTGTCCCAGCCCCGCTTGGAGTTAGGAAAGTTTCTTGAATTTACCATTTCACGATGTGCATGTTTCCAACATTGTCTTCTTATCTGTTTATGTCGTTAATCAGAAAAAGAATGCATGTGGGTAATTTTAGATAGATAACATTTCTCAGAAACATAAAGTGAAATTTTACTTTGGACATTTGTCATCAGAAATAACCAGCTAAATTAGTTGCGATGTGATAAATTGTAATTTCGTTCAACTCTTAGAAAAGTGGACAATGAGGACATGAATAAAGACCAGATCCTGCTGGAGAAGGAAGCTGAGGTAAGTAGAAAAGGGTTCCTGTTAAGTCTAAAGGCCTGTAGCGTGCATCCGTACATCATTACAGTTTTCTTTCCTTACTCTCTTAAGGGATACATCATAGGTCACTAATTTATTTTATTACATGTACATCGGTATGTGTTGTAGACTAGTGCTTTACATGTGTTACCGTCTGATCTCCAGTAGCAATTTAGTGGGAAAAATTGGGGAATAGTGCGAATTTAGTGACTTTAGTTACTAAGGCTTAGCAAATTTGATAATTTAGTAATATTCAAAATTTAGTCGCTTTCCTATACCTGGACAATAACCAGTTGAAAAATATAATGAAAGAAACTGCCGTTTACAACCATTAACAAAAACTTAAGAAGAAATACGTAGGACTCATACGGAAAAGAAACTAGAAAACTCTACCGAAAACAGTTTTCAAAGTGTAAATGGACACATCACTTTAGGTAGGATGCTCAGTGCACACAGATCACAGTGCTCTCTAAACTGAACTCCATTCCAGCAGAACGGTGGGGTTTGCGAAATTCTTCTGGGGGAAGCTTGCTGACATAGTTGTGATGTTTGATCTGAAGACTGAGCACAGGAGGGTCAGGGAGACTAACCCAGGAGGGCTGGCTCCACTGCTCCTGGAAATCCAGAGTGGGGCACAGGCTTGACGGGCTGATGACATTCACAGCTGGAAATAGGTCCAAAGTTTAAACAAGTGTCTGTGGTAAATGTGGATTCTGTTAGGGAGGTGGAATTCAAGCATATCCAGGAAATCCTCAAACAGGCAAGCCTTTTCGAAACAAAAATTAAACTCACTTCTTTGGCCCTAAATTAATTCAGTATGGATTAAAATACTTAAATGTTAAAAACATGACTACAAAGTTACCTGAAGAAAATTTAGGTAGATACTTTCTAAACCAGTGGAGACCGTAATGATGAAATTTGATGAGGGTGGCAGGGAAGGCCCACTCAGCACTGGAACAGCTAGGGCCTTGCTGCCTTCCAGAAGAGCCCAGTCCTACTCCCCACCCTGAAGTGGCAGCCTCTTTCCCACCCTCTAGGTTAAAGATTATCTCCTGTTGCCTTTACTGAATTGTCGTGTTTATTGATCGTTTCTGTTTCTTGCTTGAATTGCATATTATCATTTGCTTGGTTTTCTATTGTTGTTGGTTCTTTTACTGATCTGTAGGAGTTCTTTGTAAATTTTCTATAATGTTTTGGGAAAGCATGGAGGTTGAAGTTTTAGGAATCACGAGAACACCTCTAAAGAATGTCCAGGGAGGACGGACCTGGAGAAGCAATAACCTGTCTGCCCCTCCTTGCCCACAGCTCCGCCGCATGCAGGAGATGATCGCCAGGATGCAGGCGCAGATGCAGCTGCAGCTGCAGGGCGGGGACGGCGACGGTGGGGCCCACGGGCACCACGTGTAAGGTAACAGTGAAGCCTAGAAGACGTGTGTGGTTCCAGACACCTCAACCTAAATGTAATGGCAGGCACCTCCTCCTTAAGTCTTACTAACGTTTTGCGCGTTGAAGCTCTGTCTTCAACTTTATTACCGACCTTAAAGGAGACCGTGTGGCCTCTAAAAGATGGAACCTTCTCCCCTGCCAATGTAGAAAAGATTTTCCATATTTTCTGAGCTGATAAATGTGATTAACGAAAATAAGTTAAGTATTTTAAAATAAGCTTCGCTAGGGGGCCCTGGGTGGCTTAGTCAGTTGGGCATCCAGCTTCGGCTCAGGTCATGATCTCACAGTTCATGGGTCCAAGCTCCACGTCGGGCTCTGTACTGACAGCTCAGAGCCTGGAGCTGCTTTGCATACCGTGTCTCCCTCTCTCTCTCTGCACCTCCCCCACTCACAGTCTCAAAAATAAATAAAACGTTAAAAAAAATTTTTTTAATAACCTTTACTAGTCATACAATTGGAAATTTATTGCAGTTGAAAACATCTCTTCGAAGAGAATTACAAAGTGTTATTAAAACAGTTTTTGCAAACCAAAGGTAAAGGTGACGTGAAAAGGTGAATTATCCCAGGTAGGCCAGGGGTTCCTTGATCCAGACTGCTGATCCCACCGAAGCCCTGCTCCGCCCCGTGGTAATCAGTGAATCTCGTAGATGTCTAGCCCGGTGTGCGCTCGCCTCCCTGTTTGAAGGGAATCTGCAGACAGCGGGGACCCAGGACCAGGAAAGGGCAAATGTTCCCCTGTATTCTGTGGACAGGTGTCTGTGGAACTGCTGTCATCACCTCCCAGAGGAAGGAGGGGGAGGTTAAGTCAAATACAGGCCCGAGGAGGAAGCAGCTATGTGGGTTTCAGGCAGAGGCTCCATGGAAGAGAGATGCTTAGCGCTGGCACAGGTCTGGGGATGCTGCAAGTACAGAGTCCACTATAGGTGGGGCCTGATTGCAGAGGCAGGAGAGTGTTGATGACGAGAGGGAGATGATGTGGGGACATAAGTGAGCTGAAGCTTAACTGACACAGGGCAGGATTGATGAGACAGAAAGCGAGGAACCTGGAGGCTGGGAGGAGTCTACCCACTGTCAGGAGTCCACCGTGGCAGTCGCACACGTGATAGAGGCGGCCCTGCAGGCTCACCCTGGGAGCATTGGCCACCAAAACAAAGCCCTGCCTTTGCGGCTTGTGGGGCAAGGTTTCAGTTGTGAAGCAAACAGATACACCTGTTTGGTGTCCCCGGTTACTGGAACGGGAGTGTCCACATATCCCCACTTGGGGTTGAACGGCAGCCCAGAGTTGGTTGTCGACACTTCCCGGCAGCCGCGAGGCCATGTGCTGAGTCTGCGCTGCACTGCCGTGGACACCGATCGCGTGCCAGGGTTTCCGGTGATTTGCCTGTGCGCCTCTCACTGGGGAGATGTCAGCACCGCCCAAGCTCGGGAGGCTGATTGTGCGTGAGCAGGTTTGGTGCCTGATGGGGAAGTGCTGGGGAATTAGCAGGAAACAGGACTTCTGATGGGGAGGGCTCATTTGAGGCAGGAGGGAGTGACCGATGTTTGCTCATTTTCTCTGATTTTCCTGCTTTTCTTTTAAAAACTTTAATTATGAAATCAGGAAAATTCTACTTTAGGTGTATGCAGCCACTTTATATTTTTGTATACTTTTCAGTTTGGTGGTAACTCCCAAGTTCCCAAGAGCCTCATCAATGCTGTTTTGATTTAGTTAACTCTGGTCACGTGAGCCAGCCTTCTGCTCAATTTGTGCCCTTTGCGATACAGAAAATAATGTTGATGATGATCCTAGCAGGAGCATTGCACTGCTTCCATCTAAACATGTTGTGTTTTGTCTTTCCAGAAAACACATTGCAAGGTGAAGAAAACATTCCGCATGAGTAATACAGCTGCGTGTTTCCGACAGATTATTGGAGGGGTGCCCGTCCACATTTTACAGTACCTGTGCCTGAGAATTTAATTTTTTTTTTTTAAACTTTTGATGTTTTGTATGAAGTACATTTAACATTTGTCATTTTGTTGCTATGTTATACTTCATATTTTGTGAGGTGAACCTTTCATTTTTATCTTTCTTCCACCTTAACTAACCACTAATGTTGGAACTGATTTCCGGGGTCAGTTAGAATGTGTAGTTAACATTGAATTTCTTTGGTTTGGCTGGCCTAACTGACTAATGGTTGAGGAGCACTCTTGATTCATTTCTAGAACATTCAGATCGAGCCAGCAGTGTTCCTGGGTGGTGGCAACGTAGACCCAGCAAGTGATCTGGAAAGATGAGCTGGCCTGCAGTAGGGCATTTACAACACCTAAAACCAGTTTTGCTGCTGTAATTCGATACTGTTCATTCATCTGCACATTCACCTTTCTACCACTTGAAACAATAGAATTATCTAATGTGATATGTGCATACTCAGCTCCTTTAAAAACAGGCCATTAGGAGCAAATTTTAAGATTTCTCTGGATTCTGATGCTACATTTTTTAAACTGCTCTGCAGAGAACCTGCCACAAGCCACGTTTTGTAGTGTTCTTCACTTGATACTGGTTTATACTCTGCTGTGGACAGAAGGTGTCCATGAACTCCAGTTTTCATGTTACAGTGATGACTCTTAACGCACACATAGCCAATAAACGATTTTTACTCAACATAAAAAGTTACTTTTTAAGGAAAATTAGTAAGTTGATACATTTAGAAACCAACTTTTTTATATTTTTGTACTGCACTTTAATGTGTTTTCTGTAACTGCAAGTAAGATCTGCCTGAGCAGTGGAAATCGGGGTCCTCTGGTGGGTAGGCCTCTGAACCCCCAGACCTGTCATGGGCCCTGAGGCTCATGGCCCCATGAAGCCTCAGTGCCTACCAGGTTTTCTTGATTTGGCTTTTCTTTTGTTTCCTTGAAGTTTTTTTAATGGTTTTCTGAAAGCCAAAGAGCAGATCATTTTTTTTTTTTAATGTGCAGACTGTTGTCCGTTTTCAGCCACTGTCATTTCCATCGTTCTGTGTAATACCAATTTCCCCATGTACCGAGTAAGACTGAAAGACATTTCAGATGTGCACCACGATCTGACTGGTAGATGCCACCGGTCAGGTCCGTTTTCTGTGCTCTGTGGCCTTGGCCCTTCCATTCCCTCCTAGTGTGTCCCCCTGTCATGTGCTCCGAGGGGCGCCGATGCTCCCGGCATGCTGTTTTCAACATTTATACTGACATTGGGAAAGCAGTTCCCAGAAAGAGAGGGTGGAAGGAGACCTGGAGGGAGCAGGTGCGGCTTCAGTGTTTTCATTTTGCTGTAACAGGGGTTAAGATGCAGAAATCACTTCCTCTGAGTAGGAGAAGAGTTTTTGTTTTGGCCAGACACAATATGGTGACATGGTCAAAATATATTCACTCCAAAGGTGTATTATGGAAAATAATCGGGTGTTCTCAACAACTTTGCCTTTTCACTGTCATTTAATGGTGAGTAGTCACAAGCTGTTAGGTTTAGGCACGTTGTACCGAGTTTTTACCAGGGGAAAGTGCTCTAAAGAGCGCGTCCGTGCAAGGCCAATTGTTTGGGTTATTTTGGCATGAACTACACTAGTAAAAGCTGTTTAAAGGGTGGAGCTGGGGGCACATGTGCAAGTGGTCAGTGCAAGCCCTGTGTCTGCTTGAGTAAGACTACTAGGGCCAGCTACCATCCCATAAGGCTTCTGCGGGGGCAGGTGGGCCTACACTGTCCCCCCTCTAAATCCCCTTTTGTTGTGCTGCCCAATTCTAAATAAATACTTTCACTATAGATAATTGCTTTTACTAAGAGATAGTCTTTACCTATAGAAGTGTATTTTGAAAACTTACTTTACATAGCAATTTTGTATCCATTGAAACTAACCTTTTATCAATAAAGCACTATTGTTTGGCTATGGAGTGAATAGTTATTTTTGGTTCTTTATGAAAGTGTAATGTCTTCTGGGAAAGGTTCAAAGCCCTACAAAACATCTGTGTACAAAATCAGGAAGAATTATTTGCACCAGTAATATCAGTACCTACCTTTTGTATTGGCGATCCCAGCCCGAGGGAAAGAGCCATAAAGACTAGGAAGGAAGGAATTATGGGTGACCTGCTCACCTACCTATAGTGAGTGTATGCTAAAAATCAGCACTATTATGGGGTGCCTGGGGGGCTCAGTCGGTTCAACATCCAACTTCAGTTCAGGTCATGATCTCACGGTTCATGAGTTCAAGGCCCGCATCAGTTCAAGGCCTGAGTTCATGAGTTCAAGGCCTGGAGCCTGCTTCAGATTCTTGTGTCTCCCTCTCTTTCTGCCCCTCCGCCACTCGTGTTCTGTCTCTCTCTCTCTCTCTCTGTCTCTCTGTCTCTCTCAAAAATAAATAAACGTTAAAAAAAATAAAAATAAAAGTCAGCACTATTAGGAGTCCAGTGGTGCCTGGACTAGATCTAGGAAATCATTTCTGTTCTAAATATCTCTGAGAAGAGACGGATAAGGAACACGCGGCCACTTACAGAGGAAACTCTGAACCTGAACTGCAGGCCTGATCTGGGTGGCTGGATGCTCTTTGCTGCCTCCACCACTGACCACCCAAGGACCTTTAGTGCTTCCTGAACCACCTGCACAGACCCCAGGGTAGAAGGTACACCATCTCCACTTCCTTCCCTCAGGTCAGCCTGTACCCTCCTGTTTGGCGCTAGTAGAGGCCCTGCAGCCTCCGGGGAGTCACCCATCCCTGGGACCAGGCTCTCTGCTCCCAGCCCCCACTTGCCCTGCGGCCAGTCCTGAGACCTGTGCCACCCTGGGGGCAGTGAGGACAGTTCTCTGGACTCCAATTTTGGTGCTGGGGGCCAGTTAGAGGAAAGGCCTCACGGGAGTGGTGGGAGACCACCAGGAGGTGGAGGGGCCGCTCCCTACAGAGCTGTCTGGATGGCCTGCCAAGCTGGGTCTCTGCTGAGCCTCAGACCCTGAGGCTGCCCTGTGGGGAGCATCAGTTCCTCGAACCTCTAGGAAACCTGAGGGGTCTGGCTAAGCTCAGGAGGTGAAACACTGTGGGGGTGGGGGTCCCCTTGAGAACGAACCCAAGTTGATCCTACCTTTATCTCCTTGACCGCAGCCGGTGGCACTCCTGGTCTGCCCCAGGAGGGCGGGTGTCAGGACCTGGCGCTGCGGGCAAGTTGGGTAGGGCTTGAAGGATGCGTAGGAGTTCGCTGAACCCCTAGAAGAAGGGGTGTGTGCACCTAGTGGTCGCGGGCCTGGGAGACCCAAGACGTACTGTCCCGTTTCCATTCCCGAGTGGTAGTCGCGAAGCTAAAGGGGGAACCACAAGGCTGAGAGGACGTGGGCCGCCTTCCCTTGCCCACCGCAGCACGTCACTGTTCGGCAGTCAGTGCCCTTAGGCCATGGTCCGGGTAGCCCCAGGAGGAATGCATCCGGGGGTAGGACAAGCAGGCGGGCTGGGCTGGGGCCGGGAGGAGAGGAGCCGCGCCCGGAACCGCCCCCGACGCGGCGAGCCGCCGGGGCCCAGCCCCGGGTTCAGAGCCCCGCCCCAGGCTGAGGCCCGCCTGCCGAGCCGAGCCCCCCTCCCCCCCCAGGACCGAGCGCCGTCCTCCGAGGCGAATCTCCGCTGATTTGCATTCGACTCCGCCTGTCGAGTTAGCTCCGCCTCCTCCCCGTTCGTTCACCAATCAGAACTCTGTGCCGCACTTCCAGGCCGCGGGCCGTGGAGGCCCCGCCCTAAGGGTCCGCAGCCCAATCGACGGCGCGTCCGCGGAGGCGGGGGCGGGCCCCAGCGGGGCTCGCGGCGCGGGGCGGGGCGTGCGCCGTGGAGGCGGCTGGCTGGCAGTCTGGCGCGGCGGTCGCGAGCGGGCGGAGCTGCCGAGACCTGGAGTCCGCTACGGACGACGGCGCGGGCCGGGCCGGCGGGTGAGGACGCAGGGCCGCGAGCACAAGGGCCCGCGGGCGGGCGGGGCCGCGGTTTCGCGGGCGAGGGCAGGGAGCCGAGGCCGAGCTGGCGCTGAGGCCCGCGGCGGCCCGGCGCCTCAGGAGCCGCCTCAGGACGGCGGTCCACCAGCGGAGTCAAGCCCGGGCTCGGGAGGCCTTCCAGGGCGGCGGGCCCCGCGCGAGGAGGCCCCGAGAGTGCGGAGCCTGCCCGCTGGCGGCCCGGACGCGGGAGGCCCGGGGGCGGGCCGGAGAGGGTGTGCGTGAAGACCCGGGGAAGGTCCCGCGTGGGGACCCAGGGACCCTGGGGAGAGCCTTGCGTGGAGGCCCTGGAGGTGGCCCAGGGAGCGTCTCGCGTGGAGGCCCACGCAGAGCCACAGGTGGAAGCCCATGCTGGTTGTGACCACACCCTTCTTGGCCCTCAAATTGTATCCTAAAGGTGGTTAACTAGGTGTTGGGTGTTAATGCTTTTAGTCCACTCAGGTTTAGAATGTTCCCCAAGGCCTTGGGAAGGCATGTGAAGGAAAACTGGGGCCGGGATACGGCCCAGCGAATCGCGCCAGCACTTTTTCCGCTTGTGCTGGTGTCCACAGCCTCCAGTGGCCTTTGGTGTGCTAGTCGGGAATGGCTGCGAAGAACAGAAATTTAATCATGTGCTGAAGGAAATAACGCCAGTACGTCCTATAAAGAGACGATGGGAAGATTTAAGACCCAGGGCTAAATCTTTAAAGGGTGGTTTTTCTTTCTTCGTTTGTTTTGTTCCCATGAGATGGTTTTGGTCGGACCACTGTGGAAACGTTCGATAGCCATCTGGTGGCATTGGGTTCGGGTGTTGGTTGTGTGTAGACGGCGTGCCAACAGACAACTCGGATTTTCTCTCTGCCAGAGAGGCTGTAGAAGACACTAAGGCAGGCCGGCAGGCACGGAGTAACCTTTACTCGTAGATCGACTGTAATTTTCATTTCCCGCATCTGCTGCCGGTTGAGATTCGTGCGAGCCCCTGTGCGCTGAGAGAGTCCGGCGTGAAGAGCCGTGAACCGCTCCGTGCTGGTCGTCGTGCTTGGTTCTCTCAAACCCCCGCAGAGGAGACGGGGCCAGGGCGCACAGCCCCATCTGGAAGTGGGGAGACCGGTTTAGGCTCACACCCTGGCCTTGCGTCTTCCCAGCTTTATTGCAGCTTCTCTCCTGCGCGTGTGCCCTGAGCCGTTTGGACGAGATGCTGCTGCCTCATTCACATGATGACCATCCTTTCCTAGGTTTCCAGGGCCCTTCTGCACTGAGTCATTCCCCAGTTTACGCGATATATCCATCTGTCTTTGTTCCTTATCGATAAAAGGGGGTGAAACTTAGCTACCCCACATGGTGGTTGTGGCACCGAAGCGTCTGTATATAATGGGCCACGTGTGAGATGTGTGGCACACAGCAAGCGCTTAGGTGACGTTAGCCATTATACTATCAGGTGGAAGAATAATCTGAGTGGATAGTAGAGCGAGGAAGGCGGTATTTTCTTTAATTTTTTGTCAGTGTTTCATTTATTATTTTGAGAGATAGGGAGCAAGTGGAGGTGGGGCAGAGAGAGAGAGAGAGAGGGAGACACGGAATCCAAGCAGGCTGCAGGCTCGGAGCTGTCGGCCCAGAGCCCGACGCAGCGCTCGGACCCATGAACCGTGAGATCATGACCTGGGCCGAAGTCGGACACTTCTCCCACTGAGCCACCCAGGCGCCCCGGGAAGTAGGCAGTATTTAAGCAGAGTTATACTGCCTTGGGGGGAAGGATAGGAACCGCTTGGCAAAGCAGAGATGGACACGTGGGTAATCCCTTCTGTCCACACACTGGCCTCTGGTCACCTTGGCACCCCCTCTGTAGTCAGACGGTAACTTACTGCTGCTCACCTGTTCCGTTTTGTTCCTGTTTTTCCTTCACCCACTTTCTCATCAGCTCACCAGCTGCCCCTTTCACTCAGTGGGTGGCAAGCCTCCGACACGCAGCAGTGGCAGTAGGCGTTCAGGGAAACCCCACTGTAAAGTTGAGGGTTGATCTGAGGGCGCTTGTGTCGTGGTCTGAAATCCGGGTGTCCACGGGGTCACTGGACTATAGTACATTTGTCTACTCCAGGTTTTACCTTGGCAACAGGGAGTCAAAGAAGTGAGGATTACACAGAACTTAATATGGTAAAGCCCACTCTTGTGGGTCTCTGGGATTGGTTACTTTGGTGGTGATTCTGTAAATCGGTTTGCTCTTTTTGGAGAGCAGTTAGCGGTATGTGCTAACGATTTTCATTTTGTAGTCCCCGTTCTGAAAACCAACCCTGATACACAAATCCTGCATGTCAGGATGGTAGGGTTCTCCACAGCTAGTGAGCATGCTCTGGGAATCCTGACAAAATGCGAACCTTTGATTTATGGAAATCGGTTCAAAAACATGCCTTCACTAAAAAGGTGACACCATGGGTACATAGCAATTACACTGTTGTAAAAATATGTGAAGACGTGGACCAGGATGGAAAGGGATGTTAGGGATATATGTAGTTTTATTTTAGGGTCATGGGATTATTTCTACCCTGCCAAACCGGTGTTTTAGTTTATAGCCTTTTTAAAAAACAGAAAGGTACTGTAACGTTGTAGGATGCAGTGATGACTCTCCCAGCTGCAGAGCAGAAGGAGACCTAAGATGACATCCAGACCTCTCGGTAGGCCCACAAGGTCCCTCAGGGCCCAGCCCCTTGCGGGCATCCTCAGGACCCCACACCTACCCACGTTGTTCTTTGTCCTGACCCCTGCAGGGCCCCTGCCCTGACTTCTCCCAGGAAGCCTCTCTGAGTCAGGCAAGCACCCTCTTCCTGGGTTTACCTTGTACTTTCTGCTCCTGGTTACTGTTGTGGAGAGGTGGTCCTGGCCACTTAGAGAGCTGTCTTTTATTTTATTTTTTTAATGTAAATTAGTGAAGTGATCTACAGTCAACTGGAATATAATCATACCACAATTTATTTACTTATTTTTTTAAAGTGTATTTATTTGGGGGCGCCTGGGTGGCTCAGTCAGTTAAGCATCCGACCTCAGCTTAAGTTATGATCTCGTGGTTTGTGGGTTCGAGCCCCATGTCGGGCTCGGTGCTGACAACTCGGAGCCTGGAGCCTGCTTCAGATTCTGTCTCCCTCTCTCTCTGTCCCTCCCCCGCTCGCACTTTGTCCGTCTCCTCTGTCTCTGTCTCTGTCTCTCTCTCTCTCTGTTTCAAAAATAAAACATTAACAAATTTTACAAAAATAAAGCGTAGTTATTCTGTGAGAGTGCGCACATGAGCAGGGGAGGGGCAGAGAGAGGGAGAGAGAGAATTCCAAGCAGGCTTCATGAGATCATGACCTGAGCCAATACCAAGAGTCAGATGCTTAACCACCTGAGCCACCCAGGCGCCCCCAGAGTTGTCTTTAGATCTTGTGGGCCTGTGCTTGGCCTGCAGGGTCACGTAAACCAAGAGGAGATACTCCACTGTGGAATCAGGGTGGGGTTGGTGCCACTTGAGGAACTGACCAACCACCAGCGAGTCACTAGCCTTTCTGAGCCTGAGTTCCTCGATCTATGTGATGGGGATTGTGAGGATTAAGTAAGATGATGTGGGCCTAGCAGTGGCCATCCCTTGGGACACTGTGGCGTTGGGGTGTGTGCCAGAACCTTCTTTTGGCCTGGTGCAGATGCCCTCCTGCGGAGGGCTTCTCCCTCTCTTGCAGACACCCAATTCCTGTCTGCCAGCCTTGCTTTACTTTTCCTGTGGTGCCCACCACCATTTAACACACCATCTTCTCCTGCTGTAATAGGGAGGGGCTGTCTCATCAACTCCCATGTCCTTATAGGGACACCTGGGGGACTCAGTCAGTTGAGTGTCCAACTTCAATTTAGGTCATGATCTTGAGGTCCGAGAGTTTGAGCCCCACATCGGGCTCTGTGCTGATACCTAAGAGCCCGGAGCCTGCTTTGGATTCTGTCTCCTCTGTCTGTGCCCCACACCCACTCACGCTCTGTCTCTCTCTCAAAAATAAATTAACATTAAAAATAAAAAAATTTAAAAAAAACTCCCATGTTCTTACAGACTTAGATTTTCTTGATACTGAGCACGTGCTCAATACATTTGAATAAATCAAATTTCAAATTTCATTTGGGGCAAGGGCAGATGCCAAGTTTTATGTGGCCTGAAGCTTATACATACAATTTGGGAGAGGGAGCCTTTCTAAGAAAACGAATACAGTGTTGTAAATAATTAACTGGAAAGTGAATATTTATGTAGAATAAGAAAAAGGTACAGATTCAAAAAAGCTGAGAATAACATCACTAAATGGCATATTTGTTCAAAAGTAGCATATGTGTTTTTAATGGTCTCTTCATGTGATAGAGAATAGAAAGAACTCAATGATTCCTCTCACACAAGTGATCAAAAATATTTATCGATAGGATGCATAAAACATGGTTACACCTATGGACAGTATATGTTTGCTGTTTCTAGTACAGCTATAGATGTGTGTCTCAGAAAAGCAGGAGTTCTGATAAATTCAATTCTGTACAATTCCATTCAAAAAGTAAAAAAATAATCTGTGTTATGTTGATAGACCTACTACATTAACATTTATTTTTCTGACAAACAAGAACATCAGTTTTATCTACTTACAGTTTAACGTGTGTGATGATAATTTTCCCACAGGTGAGCATCTGGCTCCCCTTATTTCAAACCTTGTTTCTTTCCCATAGCCCATGCACCGCCAGTGCTGGGCACCATCAGATGTGTACAGATGGCCTCAGGCCCCCAGCCCTGCACCTTTGTTTCATGTGCCCCTGGGGGGCAGGCGTAGTGGGTGATGCCAGTGTTCCCAGAAGCCCTACCTGCACTGAGATGGCAGGTGGTAAGTGTACAAGAAGTAATTGCAAACATACACGTATCCCACCAAATCCAAGCTAAATGTGTCTCCCAGCTCCTTGTGCCCTGAGCTGCATCCCCAAAATGCCAGCAGCCCCTACTAAGCTGCCTGACGTAAAAGGAACAAGGTTGTAGTGGAAAGCGGCAGCAGCCTAAATTGATTGCAATCAGAATGTGTTCTGTGAATTTTACAGAAGGCTACAACCATAGGCACACTTTGCATAGGGCCTGTCCTAGGACCTAGGAAGGGGCCAGTGCATGTGGGGGGGGGGGGGGTGGCCCAAACCAGAGGCAGAACAGCTTTAGAGGTATCAGGCTTTTGCAAGGGCAGTTGTGTCCCTGTGCTTGATGCCAGATAACACGATAGAGGCACGAGGGTTGAGGGTGCTCAGTGCACCTTCTAGCACCCAGTGGAAGTGTGTTTGAGAAGGAAGAAGCAACACCAGGGAATTTGACAAGTTGTTTCAATTACTAGGCTTTAGTAACTCTTGCCTCCTTCATAATGAAAGCCCTAAACGCTTTTGATAGTAGTTGATAAGATGCATGTTGGGGGAACAAGTCTCAGTACCTGAACAAGAAATCGATTCCAGGGAGTGCTTAAAGATATTTTTATTTCAGGGGCACCTGGGTGGCCCAGTCAGTTAAGCATCCATCCGACTCTTGATTTCAGCTCAGGTCATGATCTCATGATTCATAGGATCAAGCCCCACATCTGGCTCTGCACTGACAGTGCAGAGCCTGCTTGGGATTCTCTCTCTCCCTCTCTCTCTCTGCCCCCCTCCCAAAAATAAATAAACTTTATTATTTTTTTTAATTTTACTGAACTGTTTTAGAAGAACAAGTACACTTCCTAGACGAGAGATAATAGCTATTGCATCTTTCTCTTGGAAGGTGAGCAGTGACATACCATAGGTACCCCTACCATTTAAGACTCCTAAAGCAGGTAGTACTTGTGCAGTAATCTGCAGAAAAGCCATCTCATTTAAAAGTAATGTATACGTATCACTGGAGGCAATTTGAAAATTATAGAACGTTGGAAAAAGAAATAAAAATCAACCTTCTTTCTCTCCCAAAGATAACCACCATAACCATTTTTAAAATGCATGGATATCAAGTCTGGCTCCTGGACAATGGACTAAGCATGCTCCACCCTGTCTCTCCCACTGCCTGTGGCTATAAAGCCTGGACAGCTGCAGGGAACTGGTGTTTGAGGACTCTGACAAGTCAATGGTGACAGGAGGATTGGGAACAAAGGCCAGAATTTGAAGAACTACTGCACCAGTAAAGAGTTTCCTATTTTTCCTCCAGGATTCCCCAGCCTGGCCTCAGAGTATCTGAAACCCAGAGGTGGGCACCAGATGCAAACAGAAAGTGCTGTAGGAGAGAATGGGAGAAAGCTGCTGGTTTCCTCCCCTCTCCCCTGTCCTCCAGTCAGGCTGTGGCTCCCGGAACCTGCAGACACCTAAAACTCTGAGGGAGTCCAGAAACCCCCATTGCTGTTTTCTCCCAGGCAAGGGTGCAGGCACAGGAAGTGCACAGCGGAGCCAGTAACGAAAGCCCCAGGTTTCTGGCTGAAGGACTGAGAAGGGGAGCTCCAGGCAACTGGAAAGTATACCAGGGAGACTTGGGAGAGGGAAGAGTTCAAGAAAGTGACCCCTGAAATTGCTTTGAACTTATGGCCTCAACGCTGAGCTGGGCACGTATGAGTCTGACCCCGAAGAACTTGCCAGAGGCTTTGGGAACTCAACTAAGAGGTAGGCCACGGCCTGGGAACCAAGCTGGCCTCTGGATGATGGTACACAAGGAGGATGGAGCCTCTGAACATGGAACTGACGCTGAGACCACAGCCTGCGGCCTGATCCCAAGCAGACCTGTGTCTACTAAAGCAGAAATACCCCAAGTCCACACAGTATTAAAAATGGCCACAATCCGGGGCTCCAAAAGTCCACAATCCTATCCAAAATTACATAGCATACACAGAATCGGGAAAATATCCCCTCAGAAGACACAAGACAGGCACAAACCGAGGTGATACGAATGTTGCAGGTCTCCGACAGAGACTTTGGCAGAATTTTGGCTCTCGTGACCTTCACCTCCTGATGTTACTTCTAGGAACGTGCCATGGTACAGCAGCTCAGTGCCAGCAAGGACAGGGGTCTCAGTTCTCTACCCAGACAGCTGAGCGGGCCTGGAAATGCATTCTTCCATCTCAGACCCCACATCAGCTGTCCCCTTGTGCAGACCTTGTGAGACCTTCAGCAGAGTGCTCTGCGGGTGTACATTGTACCCAGACTTCAGATCCACAGAGACTGACACAATAAAAAGCTCTTATTTAAGCTGCTCAACTGGTAAAGGCTGCGATAAAAAGCTGAAACGCACTTGAAAACAGCTGTTACTAAAATGTCCTGAGAAGCAAGGGTATTCTTGAAACAAATGGAAAGGTAGAAAGTGAACTTAAAAAAAAAGATGTAAAGGAAAAACAAGTAGGAATTTTAGAACTGAAAATACAATAACTGACGTAAAATGGAGTTACAGAGTTAACAAATGACAGTGAACGTATGATGCATGGATGTGCAATATTTTAAACGTTTATTTATTTATTTTGAGGGAGGGGGAAATCCCAAGCAGGCTCTGTGCTCAGTGCAGAGTCCGAGGCAGGGCTCGAATCCACAAACCATGAGATCACAACCTGAGCCAATCAAGAGTTGGATACTCAACTGACTGAGCCACCCAAGCGCCCCTGGATGTACAATTTTTAAAGTCAAATTGTTTTGTCCTTTAAACTTGAAGAATTTGCATTATAGTGTATTGGACTGGGAGTCAGGACACTGGGCCTTAGTCCTGTCTACACAGGTTGGATCTGTGGCCTTCAGCAAGCGGCTCCATTCTCAGGCTGCTGTTTCCTATGGAAAATAAGGGGCTGAGCCAGCATTTCACGGTGTACACACACTCGCCCTCTCACCTGTGAACTATTCCAGCGGTTTTCTGGATCCTTAATGTACGCTGAAAATTGTTGCCAGATCTGTTGTTTGTTCTTTCATTTGTTCTTTTTCTTTTTTTTTTTAACTCGTAGAAAATTCCAAACATCCACAAAAGTGCATATATCAAAAACAGCTCCAATAATTAACATATGGGCAATAGTTTGGGGTTTTTTGGGGGGAGGGGGACTATTATCTTCTTGACCCCCACCTCAGTGGATTATTTTAATGTAATCCTAGGTATTATTCCACTATCCAAAAATAGTTATGTATCTCTAAGAGATAGGGTGTCTTCCACCTTCGTATATACACAATACCATTAAAACATCTAGGAAATTAGTGGTACTTGTTAAATCACCTAATTTGAAGGAAGTGCTCAGATTTCCCTGATTGTTCCACTTGATTCAGGATTCAAATAAGGTCCATGGGGAGCATTTGACAGATCATGTGTTTTAACAGTGTCTATCACCTTCCTCCCACCCCGTCGCTTGCTTGCTTGCTTGCCTGCCTGCTTGCTTGCTTGCTGGTTTTTTTTCTTTGCCATTTATTGAAGAAATGAGATTGTTTTCTTGTAGAATATGCCACATTGTGGTTTTACTCGTAGTCTTTAATCTTTAGGATGTATTTCACTAGTGATGGGTAATGAGGTTACTGAGTTTGAAAGTCACTTGAAGTAATTCCTTTTGTAGTTTAGCTGCTGTCTGAATGTACAGTGAGGATCATTTATTTCATTTTTGAGTTTTGGGGCTTTTCTAAAACACTGATTTCATTTTGCTTTCTAAGTATGTAAAACATTCGGGAGGTTCCCAAGTCAACCCATGGAAACCTTGTGCACTGGAAGAAGAGGTTTCCAGTGCTGTATTCCCGGTGCATTCCATCCCATGGGCAGCCACTGTCAGTACGTTTGGGTTTATCCTTCCATTGTTGTTTGAAGACAAGCAAATGCACATGTTTCTATTCCAACTCTCTTGTTCATGCTAGAGAACCATAAAGACCTTGCTTTTGTCCGTGAAGATTTTGGTGTTAAATTGGGCAGCTTCATACCAAAGGAAAAAAGGGTTGAGAATCAACCTTTTGATTGGAGGAGGTGGGTGTGTTTTTGCCACCAGTACACGTGCCCATGCATGCGGATGCCCCGCCTGCCCTCCATCTGGCCAGCTGTTTCTTGTCAGCTCTTTGAGGCGTTGCCTTACGGCACATGTTCTGACATTTTTCTCTCTGATTCCTTATACCGATTGAATTGCTTAGTTGCTTGTTCTAAAAAATACTAGTCATGCTTATTAGGGAATAAAAGGGCCTACCTCTTGCTGTGCTATAGTGAAGAGGTGATGTAGTCCAGGGCCCAGGAGCCAGGTGAGGACTCCATCTGAACATTGTCAGCAGCGAGCGTTCTTGCCAGCGCTGTCGTACGCTCTAGGTGTGTTAGAAAGATGTCGTCGAAGTGAGTGCCATGTTCTGCTTCCTTAATTGGTCAGTATACACTTAGGTTTTATGATCCTCCTGAAAGAGGCAACCAAGGAGGGTGGAAGAGGCAACCAAGGAGATCTTTTGCGTAACAGAATTTTTAAGCAATTCCCTTTATTGTGGACCATGACCAGTGGGTGCTTTTGTCTGGGGAGCCATGTGCTCATTTTCCAGTAGACAGCAAGGCGGCTTAGTGGCCAGGTCCAGGCCGGGCTTAGGTCCTGGCGCAGTCATTTCTGAGTTATGTGTTCTGTGGCAGACTTTTTTTTTTTTTTTTAATAGGCTTTATGTTTTAGAGCAGTGTTGAGTTCACATCAAAGTCAAGTTGCAGGTACAGAGATATCCAAATGCCCTGTCCCTCTTACACCTTTCCCACCATCAGCCCCCCCCCCCCCCAGACACACAGAGTAGCACATCTGCTACAACCCGCATTGACATGTCATCACCCAAAGCTTGGACAGACTTTTTGTTTGTTTTGAGGAAGAGAGGGCACAAGTGGGGGAGGGGCACAGAAAGAGACAGAGAATCCCAAGCAGGCTCCACACTGTCAACACAGAGCCGGATGCAGGGCTCAATCTCACGAACTATGAGATCTGATCAGTTGGACACTTAACTGACTAAGCCACTCAGGCGCCCAAATGGACAGACTTTTGAGCTGAATTTTTCCAACTTTGAGATAGAAATATATCACAAGGTGGTTTTTAAAGTTTTTCTCGGAACTCTCTCTCTCTCTCTCTCTCCCCCTCCCCCCCTCCCTCCCTCCCCCCCCCCCCATCTCCCACTCGCTTGTTATCTTTCTCTCTCTCTCAAATGAAAATTAAAAAAATTTTAGGGGTGCCTGGGTGACTCAGTTAGTTAAGCAGCCGACTTCAGCTCAGGTCACGATCTCACAATTTGTGAGTTTGAGCCCCACGTCGGGCTCTGTGCTGACAACTCAGAGCCTGGAGCCTGCTTTGGATTCTGTGTTTCCATCTCTCTCTGCCCCTCCCCGACTCATGCTCTCTCTCTCTCTCTCAAAAATAAATTAAAAAAACATTAAAAATTTTTTTTATTAAATGAAAATATGTAGGTAGGAACGGAGTTTTCTAGTAGGTAGTGCTAAATGTCAGTAGTGGAAATTGTGTCCAGCTACCAGAAATATTTTTAGGAATGAAATCTGCAGAGCATTTCATTCATGGAGGAGGATGACAAAATCTGGAGCCCGTGTAGGTTTACACCACTGCTTCCCTCTGGATTTCTGGGAGGCTCTCTGGAAGCAGGAGAAGTGAGCAGGGGCTAGCATCTAACATTTAGGGCTCCCAGGACCGCAGAACAGCTCACGTGGCCTTGCTGTGTTTCTCATCTGTCTTGCATACTCTTGCCCTTTAAATGTTTATTTAGAAGCACACAAGGCAAAACAAAGTAATTTCTGTTAGGTCGTAATTGATGTAAAACAGATTCATTCAGTGCATACGTTTTTCCTTTCGTTTTCTCCCGCGGTCAGCTGGAGGAGGCGGTGGGCAGGGCACGTGACCGCTGAAAGAGTGGCCTCGAGTTTCTGCAGGGGTCTGGTTACGCCTTTCGTTCTGCAGCAGATGGGTAGGCTCTGAGGGCAGCATCGGGGTTCTGTACCAGTTTTCTGTTAAGTTCCTCATTTTCTAAGATTTCTTAAACTTTGAAGCCAAGTAAATATTAAACGTGTAATTTATGCCACATACTGTTATGTGATAGCAACCGTATTTTTCTTTAGAACATAAGCAGTAGGGTACTTCGGGGCCATTTCCTCAATGACCTTCCAGAACAAGAGTGTCTGATGACCCCGAGTCTTAGCTTAAGCTACATTGAGGTCTTTGGACTAGATGAAAATAACTAGGATGTCCATTTGCTGCTCAAAAGGCATGCAGACCTGCACAGGTCTCTTGTGGACCAAGAAGTGGTCTTTTGTTCTTAGAAGAGATGAAATAATGTTAAAAGTATGCTGTTTTTAATTTATTTATTATATAAATAAACAAAGATCTAGAAAAACCACATAAATCGAGTATATGGCTTAACGATTATAAAGTGAACATGGTCTAACCAAGTGATGTAACCATGCCAGAGGGCCCTTCTGAAACCTTATCCCGGAGACAGAAGCCCTCCCACCAAGATGGACCACTGCGAGTTTTCTAGTACGAATCTCCTTGCACACTCTTCTTACAGCGTGCCCACCCTGATGTGCCCCTCAGCACACTGGGGGTGAGTCTTGCCTGTTTTGTTTTAGAAGTATGTGTCTAGACAGGACTCTCTTATCATAACGAGTAGAAGATAATCTGAAGAAATTTTTTCCATCTAAAATTATTAAGAAAAAAATCTATATCAGGAAACCCTGGGTGGCTTAATCAGTTAAGCGTCCGACTTCAGCTCAGGTCATAATCTCACAGCTCATGAGTTTGAGCCCCACATTGGGCTCTGTGCTGACAGCTCAGAGCCTGGAAGCCTGCTTCAGATTCTGTGTCCCTCTGTTGCTCTGCCCTTCTCCTGTTCCTGCTCTGTCTCTCTCTCTCTCCCCACCTCTCTCTCTCTCTCTCAAGAATAAATAAACATTTAAAAAATTTAAAAAAGAAAAGTCTACATGAGAATATATAATGGAATAAATAAGTGACTTGTTAAAATATGTTTTGGTTGTACCTAAATTTTCAGAACAGTAGCTTGAAAAGGGAAGGATCACTTTGGTGCCCAGGGTTAAACGGCCCATAGTTTCTCAGAAGGACCTGCTCTCAGTGCCTCAGGGTCAGTAAATGCTGTGAACTAACCAAGAACTTGTTCTCCTCTATGTGCACATTAGAGACACCTTGCAGGTGGTGTCTTCTTCGTTCACATCCCATCAATTTTGCGTTAACTACTCACATCGGTGAAATTGAAAAAGTTCATCCTTCTGGTTCTCAGAATCTCATCCCACATTTAATATTAGTGGCATGAATATTAGTGATTTTCCAGTGTTTTCTGTTTGTGACCATAGTCTGTCTTTCGCTGCTCAGGCCTGTATGGTGCATTGCCTGACGAGGCAGTTCATGTTCCTTGATGCCACTGCTGTGAATTAAATAAATACTTAGCAAACATTCACAGTAAGAATTTAGTTCCTGCTGTCAGGGTGCATACAACCCGGAGAGGGGATTCGAATATGGTGGGTAACTGCTAACCTGATCCAGACCTGTGCCTGTCCACGAGGGGCAGTCCGTCCTTGTGCAAGAGTGGGGGCGGGAGGTGTATTTGGCAGAGTGACACCACCTTGTCACTTTGCTCATACCGTTCTTGGTTCACTGTCCCGGGAGGTTTTAGCTTTCTTGTGCTTTGCCTGCTTGTTCGACAGATCGCACGTGTGTGGAAGTTCTTGCCCACGTGGGCTGGAGACCTTGTCTTTGCTGGGTAGGGTTTAAGTGTGTGGTAGAGGTGGCTCAGCGGGTGACTGAGAAGTTTTTAAACTTAATTCAAGAGACAAAACATTCATGAAATGGTTTTTCTTGATAACAAAGTAAGCATGGAACGGATGAAAGGGCCAGGGGAGCCAACAGTTAGGTTGGCACATGAGGGAATGGACTGGAAATTTAGATTAATTCTCTAAGAAATTTACCGCACGTTAGTAGAATGCTTGTCAGAGGTAAGGGAGTGAAGTAGTTTTCCCAGCAGCCCCACTCTTTCTTTTTTTTTAATTTAATTTTTTATTTTTTTAAATTTACATCCTAATTGGTTAGCATATAGTGCAACAATGATTTCAGGAGTAGATTCCTTAGTGCCCCTTACCCATTGAGTCCATCCCCCCTTCCACAACCCCTCCAGTAACCCTGTTTGTTCTCCGTATTTAAGAGTCTCTTCTGTTTTGTCCCCCTCCCTGTTTTTCTATTATTCTTGCTTCCCTTCCCTTATGTTCATCTGTTCTGTGTCTTAAAGTCCTCATATGAGTGAAGCCATATGATTTTTGTCTTTCTCTGACTAATTTCACTTAGTATAATACCCTCCAGTTCCATCCACGTAGTTGCAAATGGCAAGATTTCATTCTTTTTGATTACAGAGTAGAACTCCATTGTATATATATACCACATCTTCTTTATCCATTCATCCATCGATGGACATTTGGGCTCTTTCCATACTTTGGCTCTTGTCGATAGTGCTGCTATAAACATGGGGGTGCCTGTGTCCCTTCGAAACAGCACACCTGTATCCCGTGGATAAATGCCTAGTAGTGCAATTGCTGGGTCATAGGGTAGTTCTATTTTTAGTTTTTTGAGGAACCTCCATTCTGTTTTCCAGAGTGCCTGCACCAGCTTGCATTCCCATCTGCTCTTTCTTGAGTAAACGTCTCGAATTTGTTTTTTGTCATACTGTGCTTCACTGATCAAGATTTTTCTTTAAGTTGACTTTCAAACATAAATACACATATTTAAGAAGTAAATTTGTCATAAATAGAGAGTAGCTAGATTAATACAAAGGAAAGCAAGCTGGTATTATTAGATTCTAGCTGATACTCAGCCTCTTCTTTCTTTGTAAAAACAATGACGTGATTAACCCTGTTCAGCTTTCTAGCTTGAAGCTAGAGAAGTTTCCGTGCCATGCCATGGAGGACTGGGAAGGGCGGAGGGCATCGCTTGTGTGCTGGTGTCTGCTTAGCAGGCAGTGGGTGCAAGGACATCGTGAGAACAGCTAAGTGGTGCTGGGAACGGCCTGGCCTGGGGCCAGTGCCCCTCACATCAGGCACACAGCCCTCATGTCACTCTGATGGCCTCCGTCCAGCCTGGTAAGACACCGCTTACAAAACTGGGAAGCCTGAACCCGGCCCAGACCAACCTGGGCTGTCCTCACCTGGCTGTCCTCACCCAGCACAGGGAGTGGCCTACTGAATGGTGCCCGTCGTGCACTGCACTTGCTGCGTGGCACCTGCTCCTCTTTGCTGAAACGTACCATCTGGCATTTAACAGTGTACCATCAGCACAACAACTCTCTGGGCTGCTGGAGCCCAGAGGGTGTGCCGGGGACTCCAGGCGGCCGGACGAAGGCACAGGCCACTGTTGGGTGAGGTCTTGTGACTTACATGAGAGGATGCATTGCCTGGCTTGCAGAAGCACCAAGAAATAGTGTCTTTGTGAACAGTGCTTGTTATTTTGTGATCCACCGATCCATGTATGAGTAGAAGGTAATCTTGTTTAACTCTTTGCTTTAACGTAACTTAAGACGCCTAGAAGTTGCAAAATTAGAGCAGAGAATTCCTGGGCACCTGATTTTTTTTAATATCTAAATAACTTTGGGGGCGCCTGAGTGGCTCAGTCGGTTGAGCATCCGACTTCGGCTCAGGTCATGATCTCACGGTTCAGGAGTTCCAGCCCCACATCAGGCTCTGGGCTGACAGCTCAGAGCCTGGAGCCCGCTTCAGATTCTGTGTCTCCCTCCGTCTGCCCCTCCGCTGCTTGCACTCTGTCTCTCACATTGTCTCAAAAATAAACAAACATTAAATGACTTTCAATGACTCTTTGGGGTTTTTTGTTTTGTTTTAGAGTGCCCTTCATTCTTAGCTGATGAAGAATGGGGGAGATAGAAGGAACATACAGAGTCTTGCAGACTCCAGGGACACGCTTGGGCGCCCAGACCCCAGGGGGAGTGAGCACCCTCGAGCCTGGGCAGAACCTCTTGGCAACCGCAGCACGGGCATCAGCCAGAACACAGGAGAAGCACCTTCACCTCCGAGTGAAGCTGCTGGACAACAGCATGGAAATATTTGACATTGAGGTAAGTAGCGATATTTGGAGGCATATTTCCTTATACTTTCTAAAAGTCAAGTATGATGAACCACATTCCATTTTGCTGATCAGACTTGGCCTATTTATCAAGCTGACCAAGGGTGGTGTTGGTAACACTAAGATCCTTGGAAACAGTGAGTCTGAGTTTCTGCTTTTATTTGAAGAGTGATATTCTCCTGTCTTTCCTTTGAAATTCTGATACAACATGGCCCTTCTGTTCTTCTTCAGAGAGGATGGCTGACTGCTGTGGAGCACAGACTGGACCCATCCAGATCTGCCCACTGTGTGTCAGCTCCTCTCTGAAACATGGCGGTGATTGTAGTCCCCTCTTCTCAGGGGCTGTGGCAAGGACGGGTGCAAAGAGCCTGGCACACAGGTGGTGTTGCACAGTAACATTGAACTTGTTTTTCTGTATCAACAGATACAGGAAACATAATAACGTTTTTATTTTGAAAATTTCCTAACAATAGATTGCACTGATAATGTTGGCAAAAACAAGTGAATATAGCAAAAATGTGTAAATGTATCATATAAGTGTATGTGTGTATATATGTATCTAATCAATACTTTTTAGACCCACATAATACTTTAGAAAACACTGATTTTCTAAATGGTGTTAGAATGAGTGTGCTTTTTAAAATTATTTATTTTGTATGTAATGCACAAAGATAGTCTCTCTTCTCTAATTTTTTCATAATGGTTTAAAGTAATACCTTTAGAAGTTTTTTCTGCTCTTAATGTCACAAAAGGAAGGACAAGAGAATGAATTTAAACTTTAGCAGGAGGCTTATTTGTGCTTAGAGATTTCTGTCAAGAAGTCAGGATGCTACACAGAAACTAAGATTACTGAGCTGGGGGCCAGGCTGTGATGACCCTAGAGGAAACTTCCTGGGGGCTCTGGTGGTGCCTAATTCAGAACGCATTGCATGGGAAGGGGAGGAGGGAGTGAGGGAGGGGGTCAGTGGTGGGGAGCTGGAGGTCAGGGCTGTACCCCAGTCCTCTTGCCTGGGGTCCCAGGCACACCAGCCTCTCTTGCCTCTCCTGCTTGAGTGTTTGATGGTAAGCGTCTAGTGCATAGATTCATAGTATCTGAATTCAGAGGACCCCTAACACTCCTTTTAAGGTCTTACCGGAGGAGGAAATTGAGTAGCATTTCATCAGGGCAGTAGTAATTGAAACTGGTAGGACCTGTCTGTCCAGCTTCCCAGGTCACTCCCGTGTTGCCAGAGGCAGCCTTTGCTGGGAAGGTAGTCCAAAACAGGCTACCTTTGAATGCTGGAGAGCTAGAGGCTGGCTGTGGGCTCTCTTTGGCAGCATTTCCCAGCCCCGCATGGTGCTCTTTGATGAGTCACCTGCAGGAAATGGGTTAAAGGTGTGCAGGGTTAGCTGGACTCCCAGATCTTTTCCAGCCAGTGCTCTCAAGAGTTCCACCGTTTAGCCGTCTTCTGATAGACACACCCACTATGGTCTAGGCTTATAACACTCTCAGAATGTTCAAAAGAAAGAACGGAGGGGAGGGGAGGAGAGGAGAGGAGAGAAAAGAACACAAAGAACTGAGCTATTCAGAGCTTACTTTCAGAGCATCTTTTTTTATCCTGCCTAATAGTCTTTATCAACTAAAACTAGGCCCAAAAAAGAAGAAAGCACATATTTATTGTGGAGTCATAAATAACACATAGCCCTTCTCTGAGATACACGCCATCGCTGAGTGTCTGGATTGCTTTATTCGTCAGCATTCAGAAGTGGCATTTTGTAAAGGTTTCACCATATTTAGAACTTGTCAGAGTTGAGTAGGTTGAGATTATTGTGTTGGGGAGGAAGAATTTTCTCTGCCCTTCCAGATCTGTTTGGCTAGACCAAGAATCAGATTGACATGAGACAGATCAACCGGCAAACATCCAACTTAATAGCATATGTATAGGGAATCCACAGAGATGGAAATTCCTAACACAGGCAGCACGATGCTTATATGAGCTCAGGAGGGGGGTTGGGTCTGGGACAGGAAGGGGAGAGGAGATGTCTGGGAATAGGGGTTGACTGTCGTGCAGATAAGTGTCTCAGGTGAAGAGTCTTTGTTAATAGTTCTCTTCCTGGTGCAGTTAGTTGGGGGGTGAGGGGGGGGGCGGTGAAGAGCTTTTCCTGAATCTGCTGGGTTTTTATTGCTTTTAACTCAAAATAGTGTTCATGCCACAGTGGCCCATCTTGGGGAGGCCTGCTCTTGGCCCCTATAGTTGCTTCTGTTCATCAGATGGAATCATCATCTTCACTTCCCTGCAGGTTGATATTCTGGTAAGCCTGTCGGAGTCACCAGAAATTGCAGAATCACATTGCTGCCACATACCCCGAGTTGGATGGAGTACTTTTTGAATGATGTTACCCACTGACGCATGCCTTTTAGGAGGAGTTAGAATTCAGTATGTTTTTTTGAGTCATTTGTATTCAGCTTCCAGGTACCCTGTCCTCTACAACCCTGTCAGTGGATTTTGTTAAGTAACAGACCACTCTAAAACCTTGTAACTTCAAACAGCAAATATCAAATGTTTCCTGCATGTTTGAGTGTTGGCTTGGGAGGGTCTTCTGGTCTGGGCCGTCCTGGAGGGCCTACCATGTCTGGCACCCCAGCTAGAACCTCTTTCCACCCTCCAGGGAGCTAGCTTCTCCTTATTTGCACCGTGATGGAAATGTTCTCAAGAGTGGAAGCTGCCAGGTCCCTGGATGCTTGGGGTTCATGTGCTGTAACGCCTACCAAGTTTAACTGATCAAAACAAGCCACCAGGCAAGCCCAGATTCAAGCAGGGAAGAGTGGGGAGCAGTAGAGCTACCTTGTAGCGGGAGTGCCAAGGAATTTGTGACCATTTTATTCGGTATACCACAACGGCTGTTGCCAGTGGATCAGGAATGCATCTCTGGAAAGATGACTGTCTCTGTGAAGTTCTAGTATCTCCCATCAGTGGGCTGGTCTCGTTTGCCGGGCGACATGCTTTGTGGGGCCTGCCCCAGAGCAAGCCACATGGCCTTCTCTGGGGGGACATGCTTCCCCCATACCCCTCTGTGAGATTCTGGTCCAAGAACACAGGCTTGCCCTGATCCATTCTCCCCAGTGTCTCCCATGAGCCATGGCTCCAAAGATGTAAAAGATCCAGAGATGGAGGCTGGTTGCCCCTGGGGCCCCATCACTGATCCACCACTGCTTGTTCCTTGACCGCTGGTGACCAAACTGACATGAGTTCCCTCCTTGGTGAGTCACACGTAGAACCTCCACCAGGCGAGTTAGCACACAAAGAAGACTTTATTTGCGGCAAAGAAGGAGATCACGGGAAATCACTTCCAAAGCCGTGACCCTCGAGCAAGGGTGGCTGGGTTCCTTTCATTTAGGGTTAGGATGGAATGTTCAGAAAGGGGAGCCTCGTCATCCCGTGTAGAGGCGGGCACGCGGTCACACACGGGCCTGAAGGAAACCTTCCGCGGACACACACGCCGTGTGTTGTAGAAATGAGGCTTGGGCTCTTCCTTGGATGGGGGATGGAACGTTATAATGAGGTGAGGGGAACCGTCGGTGGCTCCGTGGGTCACCCCGCGGTCCGTCTGCGCAGGCGTCAGTCGGGGGTTGAGCTCACACTGGTCTGGGCGGTCTGGGCGGTCTGGGCCCCCAGAGCTGTTCGCCCAGACTGTCGTTACTGCTTGGGGAAGTTTGAGTTTCCTCCACGGGATGCTTTACCTGTCGGGTCTTGTGCCTGAATGAGGAGATGAGGGGGAAGGAAGAGCTTCGGGAAGGATGGGGGATGAAGGTCGGGGGGACAAGTGGATGGCAGTAGAGCTCAGGTCTCAGGGTCCTGCAGGTGACACTTGCTCCGCCACCCTCTGCCCTTTATATCTGAGCTAAGAGACACAGGTTGTTGTCTGGGATGGTGCACACTCGTGGTATGGGCAGCAGGCCCACAGTGCACAGATACCCCCGGCTGGGTCTTTGTTGGCAGCACAGAAGGAAGGTCTTAGTGAAGCCACCCCCTGCCCCAGAGCTTGTCTGAGGTCTCTCTCCTCCTGGAAGGCAAGTCCCAGAGACAAGGTTTTGTCTGAGGCTCTGCCGAGTTCTTGGTGTGGCACCGTGCTGGCTCGGTAAATACGTGTGTTGAATGAAGGAAATCAAAACATAGATTGGGTTAACATCCTTTCTTCAAGAGTGTCCTGAATTCTCCCCTAGAGCAGAGTTTTCTGACCTCAGATTCAAGTGCGTGTGTGTTTGTTTGGGGGGAGGGGGGGGACGCGGCCACTGGCTCCTGCACACAGGGAGTTTGAATCACTGGCATTGTGTAGAATCCCTAGTTGACATTGAAGGGACCTTTTTAATTTAGGGAAATTTTTGACTTTTAGTTATTTTGGAAATGCTTCTATGTTGTTCAGTGAAAATACAGAGTAGCTCAGCCCGAAGACCTCCCTGTTGGGGTTCACGTCTCTTCCCGAGCAGTGTGTGCTGTTTCGTGTCTGTCTTAGTAAGTAAGATGGCATTGGCCATCCTCGTTACAGTTTCTTAAGAAAGGTGAGCTCTGCAGGCCCCCAGTTGTATCTCTTTCTCCCCTCTCCCTGGGTGTGCAGACGCACTGCGTGTCACGTCGCTGTGTTGACCGCCGCGGTGACAGCCCATGCTTCCAGCACTCCAACTGCCAAGGAGGAGCTGGGGGGCTCGCTGGGTGTGGGGAAGCTTTGTTCCGGCCCCTTCTAGGGCTGGATCACATGAGCTTGTCCAGTGCTTGTTGCCCGCGAGTCCAGAGGGCTTACAGCCAGAAGCCAGGGTCTGCTCTTGTCCAGACAGGTTTTAGTGGCGTCGACGGTAAAGTCTTCAACAGCCTCGTTGAAGGAAAGTTCACGTCCCACACAAGTCACCCATTTGAAGTGCGCACTTCCACGAGGCTTAGTGTGTTCCCAGACGGGCAGCTGCAGCGGTCAGTTTGAAAACATCTTCGTCGCCTCAGGAAGAAACCTCACAGCTTTTAGCTGCCACTTTGCTGCCCTCGTCTCCTCTCGCTTCGGCTGTAAGCGGACAGTAGTCTGCGCCCCTCCTCCATAGACCGCACTGTTCTGCACATTTCCTGTGAGTGGGACTACGTGTGTTCTTTTGTGACTGGCTTCTTTTCCTGAGCATCATGTTTCAGAGGTTTGTACGTGTGTAGAATGTGTCAGCACTGCTTTCTTTTCTGTGCCCGAATAATGCTGTGTATGGATAGACCACATTTTGTTTATCATTCGGTAGCTGACGGACACTCCACCTTTTAGCTGTCAGGAATCGTACTGCTGTGAATATTCATGTGCAGGGTTTTGTGTGGACGTGTGTGTTTCTCTTGAGTGTGTACCCAGGAGTGGAATTGCTGGGTCACGTGGTAACTGTTAGAGGAACTGCCACACCATTTTCCAGAGTGGCTGGCTGTGTCTGGGGCTCACCCACCAGCAGTGTGTGGGTCTCCAGTCTGTCCATGTCCTCCCCTGCACCTGTATTACCTGGTCTCCAAGTTCTAGTCATCCTGGGGGGTGTTAGGTGGTAGCTCATTATGGTTTGAGGTGAAATTCTAGAAGTTTATTTTTAATGGTTATTTTTAATGGTTAAAGAAGGGAAATTTTTGAGCCAAAAACATGAGAACTGTACCAGTAATCAGTTATCTCCAGAGTGGTTCCTTGGGTAGGTTTTGGGTACTTATGAAGTTAACCCTCTTGCAGAGCCCTGGCACACATATGGAATGAACATTTTTTTTGTTTGTTTTTAAAGTTTATTTATTTTGAGAGAGAGAGAGAGAGAGCATGCACACGTGAGCAGCGGGGAGAGGGGGAAAGAGAGAGAGAGAGAGAGAGAGAGAGAGAGAGAAAATGAATGAGAGAGAATCCCAAGCAGGCTCCAAGCTAGTAGTGCAGAGCCCGGCATGGGGGCTTGATCCCAGGGACTGTGAACCACGAAATCATGACCCGAGCCAAAATCAAGAGTCAGACGTTCAACCGACTGAGCCACCCAGGTGCCCCCGGAGTGAACGTTTCTACATTGCAAGGTTGTGAGGACCACCAAGAAAGCACAGCTGAGGGCTGGCCACAGTATCCCTGAGATGAAGCTGGCAAAGAGTGGACGCTGACTTGGAAGATCTATAAAACATTTTAAAGTTCCCTTTAGCGTTGTCTTGTAAATTTAAAGAACTAGGAACTGATACACTGTATTTTTAAATCAGTTATTTCTCACTTAATTCATTTATAAGTAACCACTACTTTGATTACCCTTGTCCATATAAATCATTTGCTGCCTGCAACGTATACTTACCAGGACTTTGTGAGATAGGAGGTGAGATAACACTTTGTGGCTCTTTCTTCTGATGACTAATGAAGATAAGATACTTTCTGTACAGAAGGCACTTATCTAGTGGTTCCGGGAAAGGAGAGCAGCCTGCACCACGGAGTCTGGGGAGCCATCTGCCTAGGCTTCCGTCCTGTCTCATTTTAAGTGACATTTGACATCTATTGATGGGGGTTTTAGCTATGCGAAGGTCAGTCAGTGGCCGGTTTTTTGATCTAGTAAAGTCTTGATTTATTTTCAGTGAGTTAAATGAATTTTGTGGTTTTGAAAATAGAAATCTGGCCTCAGCTCTAGAAGGTCTTTTTTTTTTCTGAGCCATAAAAGAAACCATCTGGAAGCCATGTGTCAGCTTGTCTTGTCCTGTGTGCAAAGTCACAGAGTAGAAATGCTTTCAGCTCCACACCACGCTAAGCGTGGAAAGTGTCTGAGTGTTGGTGTGCTAGAGGGAGAGGCCTTCTGCTAGACTTCAGGGCAAGATTTCTAACACAGATATTCTTCTAATTGATAATTCACCACCAGGTTTAGGAACTGATGTGAATTTTAGCTTTTCTGTTATCTGGAAGCTAATAGTGTGGAAAAGGTGATATTTAGTGATTAAAAGAACAATCTGGGGTGTAGTTTGGGTGTGTGAGACCTCACCCACAGAAGTGAATGTTCTGTGCCTTTGCTGGCAACTGGGGAGCAAGTTCTAATGAATATGAGGTTTCTTGATTATTGTTAATCTGTTTGCTCACATTCCCCTTTTCTTTATCATACTCAGAATTTTTGGAGGAGGCTTACTTTTTTAAAAAATTGGAAAAGCTTTAATTTAAATATGTGACAAGTTGGAGGACAGTGTCTCAGTCCTGAAGTTCCGTGCTAGTTGCTATTCCAGTAAAAAGTTAATGTTTTCCTTCTGGCCAGGAAGAAATAGTCAAAATTCCAGAAAGTATCGTAGCCAGATGTTTGTCATTGCTCCCACATGAACATCCTAAATATGGCAAATAAACCTCCTTAGAACTTATTTTGGTCTGATCTCGGAAGAAAAAGTCAGTAATTCAGCATCTGAATTTGGAGATAATATAGGCTTTATACAAAAGCTCTTATGTATCTCGAGTATATACAGCTATTATAGGACTCTGTCCTAGCCTCAGAACCCTGTTATTTTGTCTGAGAAAGCTGATCTGTTTCTTTGGCCATGATGCCCAGGAACGTGGCCAGGTGGTACAGGGCAGAGATGTGGATGTTTTTATCCTCAGTGACTGAGATGTGTCATCAAAGCTGCTGGTGCCGGCTCCCCCCGCCAACCCTAATGCGCGTGCGTGCACACAGCTCGAGGCCGGCATACACAGTCTGTTGGATGTGATGTTGACGGAGGAGAAGCTAGACCAGCAAATGGAAAAGAAAAGGGAACTGTTGTCCTCCTGATCTTTGTACCAGTGAGAGTCCCATCACCACAGTTACGTGACAGAGAGTGACCGAGATCTCTCAGTGTCTTGGCGGAGGGTCATCTGGACGTGGAATGCCACTTCTTGGGCACCTCAGTTCTGGCAGTTGGCAGTTTTATCTCCTATCATCAGCAACCCCAGCAGGATATGGGAATGAGATGGAATGAGCCCTCAGGTGACACAGGTAGCAGCTGACCTCTCCAGCTGGGAGCCTGCTCTCGTGACCACCCCCGTGCTGTCTCCAGAAACCTTGTGCTCTCTCTTTTTTTTTTTTTAATTTTTTAAACGTTTTTATTCATTTTTTGAGAGACAGAAATGGTGCAAGCAGTGGAGGGGCAGAGAGAGAGAGGGGGAGGGAGACAGCAAGACAGAATCCGAAGCAGAATCTCGAACTCACGAACCATGAGATCATGCCCTGAGCAGAAGTCAGATGCTTAACTGACTAAGCCACCCAGGCACCACCCCCCCCCCCGTTTTAAGTTAATGTATTTATTTTTGAGAGCGAGAAAGTGCAAGTAGGGGAGGAGCGGTGACAGAGAATCCCAAGCAGTCTCTGTGCTGTCAGTGTGGAGCCTGACACGGGACTTGGGCTCAATCCCATGAAACGGGAGATGATGACATGAGCTGAAATCAGACGCTTAAACTGACTGAGCCACCCAGGAGCACCACCCTGCCCCATGCTCTCGTCTTACCCCAGTGATACTCTCATTTCTCATCCCGAATGGTTCTGCTTTGGCTTGTTCCTAGAAGGCTGAGGAGCTGAACATATACCTAATTTGCTGACTTGGCCTTTGACCCATGGCTCCCTTCAGTTCTTTTCACCTCTTCCCCAAAATTTCAGATGCCTGCATTCTTGGCCCACCTCCCCACAAGTAGGTGACCCACTTGAGGGTGATGCTTGCCTGATGAGCTCTTCTTCGGGGCCCCCTTGCCCAGCATTCTTGGTCCCCCTTTCCTCGGCCAGCTTCTTTCTCTCTGTCCCTAAAGAATCACCACACAGGGGCACCTGGGGCCTCAGTCAGTTGAGTGTCGGACTTCAGCTCAAGTCGTGATCTCAGTTTGTAAGTTCGAGCCCCACGTCGGGCTCTGTCCTGACAGCTACGAGCCTGGAGCTGCTTCGGATTCTGTGTCTCCCTCTCCGTCTGCCCCTCCCCTGCTCGTCTTCTGTCTCTCTCTCAAAAATAAATAAACGTTAAAAAAAAATTTTTTTTAAATGAATTGGTTAGTCCCTGCAAGGGGCAGCCTTTAAAAAAGAAAAAAAATCACCACACAGGGCAAGTTAGGACCAAGTTTTAAATCTCAACCCTAGGCCTCTTGATGGTGTATAAAAGTGCCTTGTTCCAGGTCTGGGGACAGCTTTGATCAGGTGACCCATCCGGAACTGTGGGATGACATGGTCCATGTCTCCTCCCACTGGGGCCATGTGGGTTGCAATTGAGGGCAGTTCCCAGAGGCCAGAAAGGCCCAAAGTCCTCCAGTGCAGGCCTTCCCTCGGCTGCCCTGCTGGTCCCTGTTGCCCTGGGCTCAGCGCAGTGTTTTCTGGATGCACTAGAATTCAGTCTTGTTCTGTTGGGAACACTGAGGTTGTATATGTTGTCGTGGGGACGCGTGTGGGTTTCTCAAGGGTGTGTTCCTAGCATAGACTTTGTGGTTGTGAGATGTGCCCATTCTGGCCCTGCCCAGGTCATGCAGGACGGCTCTGCCAGCCGGTTCTCCTGTCATATGTTCCCTTCCTCCACACAATGCCCCCCAGACTGTGTGCCTCTCTCCCCTCCTGTCGAGCTGTCCCCTCCTCCTCTGTGGAGGACTCTTACCCTCTCTTACCCTCCAGTTCCATCCTCCTGCCACCGGCTTGACAGGAGGGACTTGTCCCTCCTTCCTGCTGCTACAGCCTCCAGGGGCCTCGGCACCGAGCTGCAGACTTGGCTTACAGGGTATTGTTGGCAGGGGTCTCAGGTGATTCTGGGCAGAACCAGGGCCTGTGGCTTTAAGAAGAGTTGGTATGTTCTGGAACGTGTACCCTCCCCACCTGATTCCAACCTTTGTGCCCTTTTCTCCTGGCCCTGTCCTTCATTCGTTCATTCGTTTGTTTGTTCTTCATTCACCCACCCACCCACCCATCCATCACTGAACAAGATTCAAAAACCCTCTTCTCTGTACCAAGAAGGTCCAATGTTGTTTTCACAGCCAACTTGGAGTGTCTTCCTGTGGAGCATTTCTAGAGCACACCAGCCCCACAGTTCACTATCAGTGTTAATGGTCACTTCCAGATCCAGAAAGAAACCAAGATTCTCCAGAAAACTAATTGTAGACTTATAATTTTCTCTTTTTTCAAAGAGAGCATTCTGCTTTTTTACTTCTTGTATTTTTTAAGTGGTTTTTTTTTTCGTAATTTCTACCCACAATGTGGAGCTCAAACTCACAATACCAATGTCAAGCGTTGCACACTCTTCAACTGAGCCAGCCAGGCACCCCCGCATTTTCACTTCTGTGGAGTGTTTTGTACATTTTTTATTACTCTCGCACGATGATGTGCTCACTGGGGTCAGTGTCCACAGAGAAGCTGTGCTCTGGCGAGGTCCCTCTCGCTTCTCTGCTGCTTGCTGAACTGACTGTGGCTGCAAGACCAACCAGGATGTCACTTGGGGTTCCTGATGCTCCTGGTTTTAGATGGAACTCATCTGCAAAGTAATTCAGTTTCTGTCATACAAGTAATTCGTTGTAGAGAAATAGAAAAATTTAAGTGATCCATGACCAAAGATAACTACCCAGAGGGAACAGACATTCACATTTTTCTAAATATCTTTCTTTTACTTTTTACCTACCACATATATTAAATAAAATTGGAATCAGATTTACATGCATTTTTGTAGTCTATTTTTAAATTTAACGCACTGTGAATATTTTTCTGTGTGATTACTCTTTAAAAAGTTTTTAATGGCTACAAAGTTTTCTGCTTTCAATTTCTCTATAATAAGTCTTTATACACATTCTTGATTGTTTCCTTTAGATAAATATGTGCAGTGGCAGTCCTACACCAGAGGGTGTTATGTGTCTTTGTGAGGCTGGGTCAGGTGCAGTGAAATCACTCTCCTCCGCACCCCCAGTAGTGCTCACCAGCGCCTGCTTCTCCCCCTTCGGCAATGTTTCTTACAAGATTTTTTTTTTTTTTTTTTTTTTTTTTTTTGCTATTTCTTTCTTTCTTTTTTAAATATTTAGTTAGTATATAGTACAACAATGATTTCAGGAGTAGTTTCCTCAACGCACCAGACCCACTTAGCCCACCCCCCCCCACAACCCCTCCAGCAACCCTCAGTTTGTTCTCTATATTTAAGAGTCTCTTATGTTTTGTCCCCCTCCCTGTTTTTATATTTATTTTTTCTTCCCTTCCCTTGTGTTCATCTGTGTCTTAAAGTCCTCGTATGTGTGAGATCATATGATAATTGTCTTTCTCTGACTAACCAATTTCGCTTGGCATAAATACCCTCCAGTTCCATCCACGTAGTTGCCAATGGCAAGATTTCATTCTTTTTGATTGCCGAGTAATACTCCATTGTATATATATACCACATCTTCTTTATCCATTCATCCATCGATGGACATTTGGGCTCTTTCCATACTTTGGCTCTTGTCGATAGTGCTGCTATAAACATTGGGGTGCATGTGCCCCTTCAAAACAGCACTCCTGTATCCTTTGGATAAATACCTAGTAGTGCAATTGCTGGGTCATAGGGTAGTTCTATTTTTAATTTTTTAAGAAACCTTCATACTGCTTTCCAGAGTGACAGCACCAGTTTGCATTCCCATCTTATAAAAATTTTTAATAAAATCTCCAGTTGAATGGGCAGGAACCTGTTTTTTATAAAACTTCTGGTTTTTTGTTTTGTGGGTCTAGGGAGGATTTTTCTGGTGTTTGATCTGCATCATTTTTTTTGTTTTTTTTTTTTATTGTGGTAAAATACATGCAACAAAAATGTAGCATCGTAGCCACCTTTTTTATGTTTTTAAATTTATTTTTGAGAAAGGGAGCACATGAATGTGGGGCAGGGGAGGAGAGAGAAAATCCCAAGCAGACTCTGAGCTGTCAGCGTAGAGCCTGACGCGGGGCTCAAACCCACAAACTATGAGAACATGACCTGAGCCAAAGTCAAGAGTCAGACAATCAACTGACTGAGCCACCCAGGCGCCCCTTAGCCACCTTGAAGGGCACACGGCTCAGGGGCCTTAAATACATTCACGCCGCAACACGGCCATCACTGCCATCCTCTGTGCAGCTCTTTTCTTCTTGTAAAACTGAAACTCTGTCCCCATGAGACACTGACTCTCCGTCCCCCATCCCCAGCCCCTGGCGCCCACCCTTCTGCTCTCTGTCCCTGTGAATCTGACGACTCTGCGTGTCTTCTCATGACTGGCTTGATCACGGAGCATAATGTCCTCGGGGCTCCGCCATGTGGAAGAAGGTGTTAGAATTTGCTTCCTTTTTAAGGCTGAACAATATTCCATCGTGCAGGTGGACCACACCGTGCTCCTCCGTTCATCTGTCAGTGGTGCTTCCGTATTTCAGCTCTTGGGGATAACGGTGCTCTGGACGCGGGGGTGCAGACACCTCACAGAGACCCTGCTCTCACTTCCTTGGAGTGTACACCCAGAAGTAGAATTGCTGGATCGTGTGGTAATTCTGTTTTTAATTTTTGAGGAATCCCCAGGCTGTTTTCCACATTGGCTGCACCAATTCACATTCCCACCCACAGTGGATGAGGTTCCCATTTCCTCCCATCCTCTGCAACACTTGTTTTCTGTTATTTTGATAGCAGCCATCCTAATGGGTGTGAGGTGGTGTCTCATTGTGATTCTTGTTTGCATCTTCCTAGTGATTAGTGATGTCACACATCTTTTCACGTGTCTGTTGGACGTTGGTAGATCTCTTATGGAGGAATGTATACTCAAGTCCTGTGCCCCTTTTTAAATCAGGTTGTTTGGAGTTTGTTGATGAGTTTTAAGAGTTCTCTATATATCCTGGATATTAACCCCTATATCAGATACATGATTTGCAAATATTTCTACATTGTATTTGAAGTTTAGAAAAAAATAGGAGGTTAAGAGTTAGGGAAATAGCATATACATTGTATTTAAAGTTAAAAAAAGAGATGGAAACAAGAAGGAATGCTGGAGACTTCACAGAAGTGACATCTACAGTGACGAAAAGGACAGGAAATGGTGGAAATCGCACATGAGAATTTGAGACCTAGGAAACAGACTGTCAGTGTGGGTTGAGCTGTGCTTACTGACCCAGAGGCCCATAGGGGCCGCCTTTGTTCAGCTGGTGTGTTTCCTCAGCACCTGCCAGGCACCCTCGTGGAAGCCAGAAGTGCATAGGTCAGCAGGATGGACAGTGAGCTCAGCCTTCTCGGTGCTTGTTCTGCAGCAGGAGTTTGACAGTGACCACGGTGAAACACAGAACACTTAGTGCTCGGGAGAGAGACAAAACGGGAAGGGGACAGGAATGTGGGGTTTGCACTCTGAGATAGCAAGGGAGTGGGGCTCAGACCTCTCTTCTCAGGAAGAGTGTTCAGGGTGGTTGGAACAGTGGCCTGGAGGTGCAGGCAGAAATGCCCCAAGGGCATGATGACTGGACCAGAGCCAGGTCAGGGCTGGTATGGAGAGGAGGAGCAGGACAGTGCTGACCATCAGTTTCGTCCTGGAAGGATTTTGAAGCAGGAGCCCACAGGATTTGCTGTGCAGAAGATGTTGGCACAGAAACCAAAGAGCCAAGGTGATGCCAGCTTGGGCCTCAGATAGGGGCCATGAGGACAGCTGTTTTGGGAGGACGGTCGGGAGCTGTTTGGAGACACAAGAAGCCTGAAGTGATCCTCAGCATCTGAGTGGAGGGTCCTTGCCATGTCCTCTAGTGACCTGCACTCTCATACACAAGGGCAAGGACAGCCATTGCTGTGACCTTCCCGAGATGCTAGTACTGCCCTTGTGTGGTGCTGTGATTGCGTTCATACTGGTTCATGTCAAAGGACAAGTGTCACAAGTATCATGCTGTGGGCCAGGGAGGCAACTTTTTAAAACTATCCTCAGTCTTTGACTCCTGGTTGCAGTAATTATGGGGCTTTTATTTTTAGAGATTTTGACTAGTCATTAAAGAGAAACATGAAAACATCTGTTGGTGCTTCCAAACTGCTGTTGTTGGAATGCTGTGGAATGTTCTTGTACACACGTGTTATGCTTTTATGTGTATAATTGTATAGTTTATATAACACAGCTTCATTTTGCCACAGTGGCAGAGAGGATCCCAGCCCTTATTCAAGAGCTTTTTCTGATGATGGTGAAAAAAGAAATATTTTCTTCCTTAATCCACAATCTTAAACACCTGCCTGGAACTAATAACCTCAAAAGCTTCAGTTTAGACTTCTGTGAAATAAGTCCATTGATAAACTAAAATGTCTTTCTGAAATAAGTCTCATGTTCCTGATTATGAAAAATACGTTCTTAGTTTTCTGTACTTAAATATTCATAATGTTTCTTCATATCATCATAACTTTACTTTTTAGATTTGTTTCTCACTAATATGTGGCAGTATGCTTTTGACAGGGGGGCATGTATTGGTATTTGAAACTGGTAAAGTCAGATTTTTATAGCAGAAGAAAAACCAGTTTTTTCCTATTAAAGTAATTTTTGTTAAGACAACTCAGGATCACCTGAAGGCTGTAGACGTTGCTGTTCTCCTGGAAAATATGCTGAAAGATACATGTTAAAAATACATAGTGGGACACCTAGGTGACTTAGTTAAGCGTCCGACTTCAGCTTGGGTCATGATCTCATGGTTCATGGGTTCGAGCCCCACATCAGGCTCTGTGCTGACAGCTCAGAGCCTGGAGCCCACTTCAGATTGTGTCTCCCTGTCTCCATGCCCCTTCCCCCCTCTCAAAAATAAATAAAGATTAAAAAATTTGTTTTTAAATACATAATGAGCTCTTTCAAATCAAACTTCTGTTAAATCAAGAACATTCAGCTCTGTAGTTGCTTGCTTTTGGCTTTAATTTACATCAATCTTCCATCTTTTAAAACCACACAGAATAATAAAAACATGACCTAAATGTCATTATGAATGCAAATTGTAATATGAAATGAAATTATAAATTAGGTATAAGTAGTAACATCATAAAAATTGAACTTGTTAGTGTATTAACATAAAAAATAAAAATAGGTACGGGGCGCCTGGGTGGCTCAGTTGGTTAAGTGTCTGACTTCGGCTTAGGTCTTGAGCTCACACTCTGTGAGTTTGAGCCCCACATCTGTGCTGACAGCTCAGAGCCTGGAGCCTGCTTTGGATTCTGTGTCTCCCTCGCTCTCTCAGCTCCTCCCCCGCTTGTACACTCTCTCACAAAAATAAATAAACTTAAAAAAAATAAAAATAAAAATAGGTACCTTGAGAGAGGACAGACTCTTGCTGAGAACACAGGCTTTACAGTGGGTCAATTTTTTTCTTACTGGAATTAAATGTGGAGACAAGTAAGAGCACTAGAGAAAGTAAATTGTTTTTGGAACATTGTTTCCATAAAGTTCTGGAAAAACAAAATTTCCTATTGCTGTAGATTTTCTGAAGTTTAGAAATTAATGCTGTTATTGTTAATTATTCAAGTCAGTTGGGTTTATAAAATAATAGCATTTTGTGTGCTTTTTTGTGTTGTCTTTTTGTTTTGCATTTTCTGCCCCAGGAAGTTTCTGTATGTATTTTTTTAATTATAAAATTGATACATGCTCACAGTAAAAAATTCAGTCAATATAAAAGAGTACAGAGGAAAAAAAAATTTCTTACTCTTTTACACCCCAAAATAGCCTCTTTGACGTTTTGGTCATATTATCCGTTTAATTCTTCCTGACCATTTTCAGTCTTGTTTATGCACTTATGTGCACACACACACATCATCCATAATATCACTTCTGTCCATGTGATTACTTTAGCACTGAGGAAGTAAATTAGCCATTGGTAATGTGTTCGTGTCTATTCCTCTTCTTATCTCCTGTGATTGTTGTTTTATGAATGTTGACACTAGATTCACTTGTACAGAGATATTCACGGTTATAGCTTGACGAGGATGGCACTGTTTTCCTTTTATAAAATGTCCTCTTTCTTTTGTTCTAGTGCCTTTTTGGCCTAAATGCAACTGTGTATTCTCTAAGTTCAGGTTTCCCTTGCTTTTCTGTTGTTGTTGTTGTTGTTGTTGTTGTTGTTGTTTACAGTATGCCTGGTACACTCATTGCATAGTTTTATTTTTCAATCTTTCTGAATCATTTGCTTTAGATGTCCTAACCTAATGGCCAACATTAAATATTTACCATATTCTGAGTGCTGTTCTAAAGTGCTTTGCAGGATGTGTTACTTAATTTCATCCTCACCGTTTGCATTATAATTAGTTTTATACTTAAGAAAACTGAGGTAAAGAGGTTTCTTAAAACTTACTACTATGGGGCGCCTGGGTGGCTCAGTTGGTTAAGCAGCCGACTTTGGCTCAGGTCATGATCTCACGGTCCGTGAGTTCGAGCCCCACATCGGGCTCTGTGCTGCCAGCTCAGAGCCTGGAGCCTGTTTCAGATTCTGTATCTCCCTCTCTCTGACCCTCCCCTGTTCATGCTCTGTCTCTCCCTGTCTCAAAAATAAATGAAGTGTTAAAAAAAATTAAAAAAAAAAAAAAACTTACTCACTACTAGAATTTCTAGCCAGGACAATTGGGGAAAATAGAAAAAGAAGAAGAAAATTTTTTAAAAAGGCATCCAGGTTGGAAAGGAAGAAGTGAAACGATCTCTGTTTACAGATGACATTGTCATAATATGCAAAATCCTAAGGAATCTACCTCAAAAAACCCAAACAAAAAACTATTAGAACTAATAAACAGATTCAGCAGGGTTGCAGGATACAAGATCAATATACAAAGATCTTGGGGCACCTGGGTGGCTCAGTCGGTTAAGCGTCCGACTTCGGCTCAGGTCATGATCTCGTGGTTCGTGAGTTCAAGCCCCGTGTCAGGGTCTGTGCTGACCACTCAGAGCCTGGAGCCTGCTTCACATTCTCTGTCTCCTCTCTCTGCCCCTGCTCATAATCTGTCTCCATCTCTCTCAAAAAAATAAAACATTAAAAAAAATTTTTTAATGTATAAAGATCACTTGTATTTCTTTATAATAGTAATGAACAATTCCAAAATAAAATTAAGAAAACACTTTAATTTACACATCAAAAAAAAAATACTTGGGAATAAATTTAACAAGAGAACCTCAAAACTTCTACACTCTCTGGTTATCAACTACTAATTTCTTAAAGAAGAAATCTGTTATAACCCATAAAAAGAGAGTTTTAAAAAGCTAATTAGTGACCTGGAAATTTTGAATTAAGCTCTTTTTTTTAATTGAAGTATGCTTGACACACAATATTACATTAGTTCCAGGTGTTTAATTAAACTTTTTAGGGAGTGTCTGGATGTCTTGGTCAGTTGAGCATCTGACTTGATTTTGGCTCAGGTCATGATCCCAGGGTCATGAGATTGAGCCCCACGTCCAGCTTCACACAGCATAGAGCCTGCTTAAGATTCTCTCTCTCCCTTTGTCCCTCTCTCCAACTCACTCACTCTGTCTCTAAAATAGAATAAAATAAAAAGATTAAAAAAAAAAAAAAACTTTTTAGGAAAGAAGAATCCAAAGAGAATAACCCAGAGAGGCTTTTTCTCCTTCCCAGTATAATTATCAAAATAATTACAAATTCATGAGCCCAACAAAATTCTAATTAAAACACAGTCCACTGATTTGTTTATAGGGTCTAATTATCCTTCCTTTACATTGTCCATCTATTTTCCTATGTTTTAGAACTTAAATTACAGTTGTAGAGTATTTATGTTGAATCCAGCTGCAAAATTATTTACTGGTTTTTACATTGCACTTTTTTCTAAAAACTAAACATGGTAATACATGTAAAGTCCTCAAATAATTGAATCACTGTTCCTATCTGTATTTACATTTGGCCTGTCTACTAGAAGTACTGATATATGAGATAGAACCAAATTTTATATTTTCTCTGGAAACCTATATTAATTAGAAAAGAAACCCTACATACTACTAAAAACAAATCCAATAAATCTCACTCTATATTTATGAAAAACATGATTCTTAAAGAGAAATTTTAAACACTAGAACCAAATGTCAAGACACAGATTTTTTTTCTTCAACAAATACTTAAAGATTAAAGGCAAAGATTGGGCTAAGTGAACATATATTATTCATTTCCATTTTAGGATGGTGTTTGACAAAATATAATAAATACTCAGTAGCAACTTTTGCTGGTGCTTCTAGCAAAAGACAGTAAAATGAAACCTAGAGCTCAGCTGTGGAAGTCCAGGAATTTTGCTTTGCATGTTATCACTCCACTTCATCATGCCATGTTCAGGACAGCCCAGATTCCAGTGATCATGAGAGACCATAAAACAGAATTCCAAACACAGATATTATGAGCTCCAGTGAAACTATTACTTTTTTTTTTTTTTTTAATTGTGCACTGAAAACTGTAAAGCAGGACGCCTGGGTGGCTCAGTTGGTTGAACGTCCAACTTCAGCTCAGGTCATGATCTCACAGCTCATGAGTTCAAGCCCCACATTTGGCTCTCTGGTGTCAGCACAGAGCCTGCTTCAGATACTCTGCCTCCGCCCCCTCAATCCCTCCCCAGCTCATCTGTCTCTCTATACCAAAATAAATAAATAAACTTTAAAAAAAAAAAAAAAAACAACATAAAACTGTTGCAAGAAACTAAATAGCTAAGAAAAGACATCCCATGTTCATGTATCAGAAGACTTACCATTAATGGGGTACCTGGGTGGCTCAGTTAAGCGTCAACTTCAGCTGAAGTCATGATCTCATGGTTCGTGAGTTTGAGCCTCATGTCGGTCTCTGTGTGGACAGCTCAGAGCCTGGAGCCTGCTTCAGATTCAGTGTCTCCCTCTTCTCTCTGCCCCTCCCCTGCTCACACTCTGTCTCTCTCAAAAATAAATAAGCATTAAAAAATAGTAATAATAAAAGGAGACTTACTGTTATTAAGATGGCAATACTCCTCAGTTGATCTACAGATTTAATGTGATCCCCATCAAAATCCCAGCGGGCTTTTTTCGCAGAAATTAACAAGCTGATTTTTAAATTTTATATTTAATTTTACCTAGGGGTGAGTGCCTAGGTAGTTTAGTCGGTTGAGCGTCCAACTCTAGATTTCAGCTCGGGTCATGATCTCATAGTCACAGGATTGAGTCCCACATCTGGCTCTGCCCTCACAGCATGGAGCCTGCTTGGGATTGTCTCTCTGCTCCTCCCCACTCACACTTGCTGTCTCTCAAAATAAATAAACATTCAAAATAAAATTTTATATGGAAATGCAAGGGAACTAAAATAGCTAAAAATAATTTTGAAAAAGAATAAAGTTGAAGTACTCACACTTCAAAACTTACTATAATGCTATAGTAATCAAATCATAGTGGTACTGATGTAAAGATAGACATAGATATCAGTGGAATAGAATTGAAAGTCAAGAAGTAAGTCCTTATGTTTATGGTCAGTTGAAGAAAATACCCTAAAAAAAGTGCTAAGCCAGTTCAACAGAGAACAAATGGTCTTCCACAAATGGATGAGAATGAAGCTGAACCCTACCTAACACCACACACAAAAACCAACTCGAAGTGGATTAGTGACTAACTGTTGAGTTAAAACTATAAAACTCTTAGAGGAAAACCTAGGAGTAAATTTTCATGACCTTAGGTTAAACAGTGGTTTCTTAGGTATGGTACCAAAACCAGAAATGACAAAAGAGAAAAATGGATAAATTGGACTTTATTAAAACAAAACAAAAAATGTGCTAGAAATAATACTATTGAGAAAGTAAAAAGAATGAAGAAAATATTTATAAATTCTATATCTGAAAAATAGTTTAAAATGACTTACAACTCAATAATGAAAAGACAAGTGACCCAAGTTCAGATATTGCCCAAGGTCACACAAGTAGAAAACAGGTGCAGAGGAACTGTCACCCAGCTGATCCTTTTTCTCAGAATAGATGTTATTGTCTTCTCTAGAGCTCTTGTATCTCTTCTTTCTGCTCTTAATTTACAGAGGCAGTTGCTCTATGAACTTTTCTTTTTCTGTTCAAATTTCAGTCACAGCTTCATGTGCTAAGAGGCAACATTTTTCAACTGAGTGTTCATCTTACATTTGTTTTGTATTTTGTTTCTTTTCTCCTTTTATCTTGAGTATCTTTGAATATTTGCAATGATTTTAGTTTGACTTCTCATCTTTGGGGCAGATAAGTTGTTCGTGGATGGCTATCTTCAGGAGGTCTTGTATGGGTGGCTGGTTATAGCCTAGCTGAAATTTGAAATTTATCCAGTGACCTGAGGTTTGTATGTAAGTTAGCTTTGCCTTTACTTCTTCTTCGCCTGTGGTTGTGGGGGGTGGGGCAGGGGAGGGTGGGTCTCACAGTGTCTCCCTTGTGCAGCTCACATACAACTTCTTGTTTGGCTCTGGCTCCTGTGCAGCTCTGCTCCTGATGCCTCTTGCCCCTCGTTTCTGCAAACGACGGATTTAAGTTTTACTCCCCGGGTTCTGTCTTCCACTGTTGATCTGTATTCTTTGAGGCTTCTCCTGAAATTTGCTTCCTGGCATCTAGTTTGAGCCACCCCTATACGCCAGCACCCTCTGGCTCTGTGGCTAGTGACACTCCTCCCCCTAAGGTTTTTGGGTTTTTTTTTTTTAATTTTATTTTTAATTTTTTTTAAATTTACATCCAAATTAGTTAGCATGTAGTGCAACAATGATTTCAGGAGTAGATTCCTTAGTGCCCCTTACCCATATAGCCCATCCCCCCTCCCACAACCCCTCCAGTAACCCTCAGTTTGTTCTCCATATTTATGAGTCACTTCTGTTTTGTCCCCCTCCCTGTTTTTATATTATTTTTGTTTCTCTTCCATACCCCTAAGGTTTTTGATTCAGGGTTTAGCAATTTTCCTGAAAATGGAGTTTACATTTTTGTTTGTTATTTTCTTTTTTGATTTTGAACGATTCTAGCAAGAGATTGAGGAAATGACAACTCAGACTACGGTCTTCAAGAGGCAAGCCACCGGGTATTGTCTGTAGCACCACCCACACCCCCTGTACCCTTTACCGTCTCCATCCTGAAATCCTTCTCACACACATTTCTGAATCCAAACTCTTCTCTCCTTACTTCTATCTCCAGAAGTTTGCCTCTGTTTTTCATGCCATCGGTTCAGATTTATACTTGATTCATACTGTGATTCAGGCCTCCTGAGTTGAGGTTTAATTTCTGGAGTGCTCTTTTCATGTCCCCTTTAAGTCATTAGTTGCTTCTCTTTTCCCCAGAGCCTCCTCATTTCATGAATGCAGTGGCCTGTTACATTGGCCTTTTTGAGGACCTTAATTTTTTTTTACTGCGGTTTCTTTGGTGTACCCCACTCTTTCTGTTCACTGGGGTCCGTTCCTCTGCTTTTCAGGCTGATCCCTCTGTTTCAGGAATTTCCTTCTCTGTGTCTGCTCATTCTTGGTCGCCCGTGTGTTTTTGCAAGTGAGGCTCCAGACTGCTCCTATTGGCTTCGTTGGCCTTTGCAGTGGCCACAGGTTGATTTTTCCCAGGCAAGCTTCCTTTCCAAAAATGACAGTTGCCTGGTTGCAGGGCCACGGGAGTAGTCAAGATCCTGGCTGGGTGAGTGGGTAGGGCACGCTGACAGACAGGTTTCCTTTCTGTGTATGCGTTTTCACAAGTACAAGTAAGAACAGGCAAGCCGCCCAGAGCCCTTCTGTTGACGAGGAAAAAAGAAAGGAATTACCTGTGAGGCCGACTGCTCTGAGAGATCTACTGCCAACCTAAGATGCTCTCCCTTTCCTTTGCTTTTTCCCTGATGCTAAGGTAAAGACAAGGAATTGGAGGGGGGGGGGGGGCGGGGAAGAGTAGGTTGATTGCCCGACTTCTAAAACTTACCAGAAATGGCAAGTTGCTTCTTTGGCTGCTGGTCTGTAACTTACTGTGTACATGTGTGGTGGGGAAAGCATGAGTGTCACAAAACCGGGCCTCATTCACTTGGCATGTATCCTTTGGGAGGCGCCCTGGCTCTGGCGTGAGGAGACTTTAACGGTCCTTCCGCGCAACGGCAGTCTTTCACATCTATCCCCTTCTTTGCTCGCGTCTCAGCCCCTCTGTGCACTCCACCAGTTCCTCTGTTATGAAGCTTGTTACTGACTGTGTATTCTCAGGCAGAAACCTACCTTCCCTCATTTACGAGAGCCGCTTGAAGGCACAGTGTTTTCTTTTCCTGACGAATTGGGAACAAGCAGAACAGGCACCCACGCGAGCCCCCCGTAGTTATTACTCTTGCACTGGTAAGCGTCACCTGGCCCTGCCAAGCCTGTGCGCCGGGACATACAGCTTGAGCTTGGACAGATTACGGGAGGGCCGCTATGGATGCGACATTTTTCTCCTCAGTTACAGAACTCTTCCTCCCAGGTTCCAGATAGATGTGCCGACTGTCAGCATTTTCCAGGGTGTCCCTGTTGACGTATTCAGGGTCCCAGCCAGGATCTTGGCCACTCCCACGGCCCTGCGACCGGGCAACTGTCATTTTTGGAGACAAAGTACATCAGGGAAGCCTGGGTGGTTCGGTCAGCTAAGCGTCTGACTCTTGATCTCGGCTCAGGTCATGATCTCACGGTTCGTGAGATGGAGCCCCGCACTGGGCTCTGCACTGACAGCAAGGAGCCTTCTTGGGATTCTCCCTCCCTCTCTTGCTGCCCCTCCCCCCTCGATAAGTAAATAAACATATATATATACATATATATATATGTATATATATATATGTATATATGTATATATATATATATATATATTATATATGTGTGTGTATATATATATATATATGCCAGTAATTTGAACTGGGAAATGTAATAGGAGTGATTATTAAGTAGTATAAGGATTAACTACTAAGGGGAGGAGAGAATGCTGAAGAATACAGAACCGGAAATGCAGTAAACAGCGGCCAACACAAACTTGGAAGAGGTCTCCTTCTCTGGGGTCAAGGTTCAGACCTACAGTTGGTGGAGATATTTGCTAAGATGCCACGGGAACAGGCTGGCAGGCAGGAAACTGCCCCCTGGCAGGACTGGAGTAGAAGAGGGGAGACCCAGGAGGGCACAGCCATGGGGTCTCCTGCACACAGTGGGCAGGGAAGCTCTGGACTGGCCATAGCAGCACAAAATCCCAAAGCCCCAGAAACAGGGAGAGAAACTCCTTATTCTCATGGTATCCCTGGCACCCTTTGCTGACAAGGCAGCTTGTAAAAGAGAAATATCTACAGGGACCTGCCCCCGTGTCACAAAGCAAGGCAAAGAAGGGTAGATTTGGAGAAAACAGCAGTAAATGGATACCTGGCTCACCCGTATTAACAGGTTCAAATTTGGTAATTTTAAGTTGTCCTGTTTCCTTGAGTAATTTAAGAGAAACCATTGTAGAAAGAGCTAAGGTAGCAGTGGATCCATTGATAAGGAGGCTCTCGCGTTATGTCCATGTCTTATGGTAGAGATAATTTACGTGCAAGGTGATCTCCTCAGTCTCAGAACACTGAATGTGTGGGGATACATTTCTCCTTCCAGGACATAGGATCCCCTCTCTGATAAGCAGAAGTGGTAGTTACATCTTTCGGCTCTCAGATTTAACACGAGTCCTTGTGGCTTTCCATGCAGTTTGGAGGAGTTCTCTGGTGCACAGCATTTTAGGGAGATGTGAGAACCTAAGACTTGAAAGTGTGCCAGAGTGGGAATGAAATGCCTATCAAAAATGTTGGTGACCTTTCAAAGAATCTAGAATGAATGTAGCTACAGTTTCCTGTGAGCACTCAAGATTATATTCATTGTACAACATAATATCATAAAAGGAAATTTGACATTGATGTAATTATTAGACAAGAAAATTTTTTAAGTAATGAAACAGTAGAGATATGAGTTGTATAATAGGAGTAGGCATCTGCATAGATAGATGGAGGAGTTATAATTTGGCAAATGAACTGTAAATGGGCATGTGAAACAAGTTGAAGGACTAAATCAAGCTTTTTCCAGAATTTTCCCACAGTGCTTAAGACAAAGAATAAAGAAGTACTTTGTTAGCTGAGATTTCGTAGCCCATTTCCATCCAGACAAAATCTTTAATGGTACTTTTGTCTATGCAAATTTCTAACAATATGCTTTATGTCTAAGCTTGGAGAAGAACTTGAATACTGTGGCCAACTGGAAGGTGGGAACACCAAACAGAATTTTTGGTTTTTAATTTATATTTTGTATGTTACATTTTTAATGCTGTTTCTTCTCCAGTCTAGTGTTTGAAACACAGTTCTAATTTGGGTGGCTGCTTGCCTCAGTGGGAAATGGGTCGTGAAGACCATTTTTCTTCCATTGTGAGTATCTGTCCGTGATGCCAGTGTTTTCAGTGTCTGTAGAGCCTAGCCCCTTACGTAGTTCAGAGAGAGTCTGGTTTCCTTTGCTACTTCGGGAATATGCAGTGGGCGTGGGTCCTGTAGTCCACCTGATGGTGCATTTCTGGATTTTTAGGAGCAGATGATGCTCACACCAAGCTTTATTGCTTTGCCTCCCCATGATTCATGTTGAATTAATATTTGTGTATGGTGTGAGGTAGGAGTCGATGTTCGTCTTTTTTCCCATATGGTCATTCACTTCTCTTGGCTCCAGTTGTTGAAAAGACCACCCTTCCTGCACTGAATTACACTAGTGTCTTTTCTTTAAGTTAAATGAGTGTGCGTATAGGGGTCTGTCTCTGGGCTCTTGCACACTCCACAGGTCGGTTTTTGCACCAATAGCATACTATCTTAATTACTACTGCTTTAGAATAAGTCTTTTTTTTTAAAGTTTTTATTTGTTTTGAGATGGGGAGAGAGAGAGAGAGCAGCGGGGGGGGGGGGAGAGAGAGAGAGAGAGAGAGAGAGAGAGAGCGCAAGCAGCAGGGGGGAGAGAGAGACTCCCAAGCAGGCTCCATGCTGTCAGCACAGAGGCCAACGCAGGGCTCAATCCCATAAGCCACAAACTGCGAGATCATGACCTGAGCAGAAATCAGACACCTGACTGACTCTGCCACCGAGGTGCCCCAGAATAAGTCTTGATATCTGGCAATGTAAGTCCTCCAACTTTCGTCTTCTCCAAAGTTGTCTTCACTTTCCAGGCTTTGGTATTTATATTGTTTTTTAATCTGCTTTATCAATTTCTTTTTTTTTCTTTAATGCTTATTTATTTTTGAGAGAGATAGAAAAGTCAGGGAGGGGCAGAGAGAGGGAGACACAGAATCCAAAGCAGGCTCCAGGCTCCAAGCTATCAGCACAGAGCCTGATGCTGGGCTTGAACCCACGAACTGTGATATCATGACTTTAGCCGAAGTCAGACACCCAACCATCTGAGCCACCCGGGTGCCTTAAAAATTAACACCTTGTGATGTGAGCTATAATGTTTTCTCCCTGAGTGTTTTTGACTTTATAGTAGTTTCGTTTTGTTTTCCTTTCCTTTCCCCTTTCCCCTTTCCCCTTTCCCCTTTCCCCTTTCCCCTTTCCCCTTTCCCCTTTCCCCTTTCCCCTTTCCCCTTTCCCCTTTCCCCTTTCCCCTTTCCCCTTTCCCCTTTCCCCTTTCCCCTTTCCCCTTTCCCCTTTCCCCTTTCCCCTTTCCCCTTTCCCTGATTGTATTTTTTAAGTAAGCTCTCTGCCCAGCATGGAGTCACATGCTCCCCCAAAGGAGCTGGCCAGGCGCCCCCACAGCAGTTTCATCTCGTGCAGACGTTTCTTGTTTGATGTCCCAGTTTCTCAAGCCCCTCTTACAGCTCTTAGCTTCCAGAGTGTCCTGACCATGGCCTTCTCTCCACCCAGAGTATGAAACAAAACGGTCTCATTGCCAGGACCTTGATGGGTGCATGTTTTTGTGTTTAGGTATTTTACTCATCTTGAAATTATTACGTGAGGTAAGGGTACAACCTTATTTTTTCCAGATGGATACTAAGTAGTTTTTATTGAGTAATCTGCTTTCCTCCCACTGATTGACTTGAAACATCACTTTTATCAGACACTCCAATACCTTATATATCTGGGTATATTTCTTCACCTCCTAATCTGTTCTATTTAGTTTGTGTAGACATGTACCAGTACCAAACATTTTAATTACTGTGGTTGGAATGTCTGCTAAGGCTAGTCCTCCCCTATTTTTCTTTTTCATTGGCATGGTTGCACTTAAAAAAAAAAAAAAAATACCAGCTGTAGAATTGGTCTATCAGGTCCATCAAAGAATCCTTTTGCTTTTTTTATTAGGACCACGTGGAACCCGTGGCTGACTTCAGTGAGCACTGACGCCCCTTTGGAGGCGTTCGTGTGCCCTGCACCTCTCCACGCTCCTTCTGTGTCCCCCTTTCTGTCTCATCGCAGTGGTTTTGAATTTTCTCCATGAAGCTTTCTTTTGTTAAGCTTACTCCAAAATACTTCAGCTCTTTGTGACTGTTACAAATGTGGTTGATTCCTTCCTTTCTGTCCTGAGGATGGTGGCTAGTTGTGTATAGGGGAACGCAGCTTAGATGCATGTATGGTATTTTTCCCCCATCACCTGACTCAGTTCCATCTCTTCATGATAGTTTTCTGGTTGATGTTCTCAGGTTTTCACAGTGAATTATCGTTTCTACAAATAATGATCGTTTTGCTTCCTTTCTGATTCTTTACGTCTCATTTCTTTCTGTTTTGATGTCAGCGTCACATAGTAGCTATTTAGTGTACTGCTGAGAGTGGCCTCCTCCTCTTGTTCAAGAATCACTTTCTTCCTGTTCTATGGGTACCTGGGTGGCAGCTGACTCGATTTCGGCTCAGGTCATGATCTCATGTCCGTAAGTTTGAGCCCCATGTCAAGGTCTGTGCTGACAGCTCTGAGCCTGGAGCCTGCTTCAAATTCTGTGTTTCCCTCTCTCTCTGCCCCTCCCCTGCTCATGCTCTACCACTCTCTCTCTCTGAAAAATAAAATAAACATTTAGGGGCACCTGGGTGGCTCAGTCGGTTAAGCATCCGACTTGGGCTCAGGTCACGATCTCACGGTCCGTGAGTTCGAGCCCCGCGTCAGGCTCTGTGCTGACTGCTCAGAGCCTGGAGCCTGTTTGAGATTCTGTGTCTCCCTCTCTCTCTGACCCTCCCCCATTCATGCTCTGTCTCTCTCTGCCTCAAAAATAAATAAACTTTAAAAAAAATAAAATAAAAAATAAAAATAAAATAAACATTTTAAAAAAAGAGTACATTTATCTTGATGATTACTCAGAAATGTATGGAATTGTTGAATCCTTACATTGTACGGCTGAGAATAATATAATGACACTATATGTTAATTATACTTCAATTGCAAAAGGAAACTAGAAAAATACCCAAAAAAAGATGAAATATGGCCCCTACAAAAAAGAAAAAAAAAGAGAGAGTGCGCAGGGGAGAGGCATAAAGAGAGGGAGACATAGAATGCAAAGCAGGCTCCAGGCTCTGAGCTGTCAGCACAGAGCCTGACGCGGGGCTTGAACTCACGGACCTGAGATCATGACCTGAGCCGAAGTTGGACGTTTAACCGACTGAGCCACCCCCAGGTGTCCCAACATTAAAATTATTACTTATTATTTTTTTGCTGAACACAGGATAGTTGACTTGCAAAAGCTTTTTTACTTTGGTAAAATTTACTCCAATACAGGAGTTAAACACACACATATATACACGTATACATATGTGTGTATGGATATATGTGTATCCATGTGTGTGTCCATACATATGTATGTATATGCGTGTATATTAGTACAGAAACCTGTGTAATTAAGTGTAGTTTTATGCCCAGATTTAAAAACCCTGTTCCGGATCTGGACGCTGGTGCATCATGGATGTGTGCCTGTGTGTCTGCACACTTGATACGTGTTGGCATCCCTCGGTTCGGCAGGCCTCCTGGGACAAGCCGGGGCTTCACTGCCCGTGGGTGGAGGGCTTGGATGGGGCTGTTAATCCCACCATCGCCCCTTACCGCGTGGGGTGACCAGGCACTTGAGAAGGGAGAGGGGAGGACTGGAGCAGCAGAGCAGTTGTGGACATTCTGGGCCTGTCAGTGGCGCATCTGCCACGTTGCTGGGCCTCGAGATTCAAGATGGATGACGCAGTCTCTGACCCTGTGGTATAGGAACGCACCCAAACAAGTAAATGTGGGAACGACGGCGCCATAAGCACCGTGCTGGAGAGAAGCGCCAAGTGATGTGGCGGTTATGTGGAGCCAAACGCAATTAAGGGGACCTTCCCCACGAGGCAACTAACTCACCAGGTTCTCAAGGGTCTGCTCGTGGCCGCCAGAGGGAGAGGGGGTCTCCCTGTGAGGGAGCAGCCAGGTGTCCGAGTCGCCCCCGAATGGGCAAGGCCAGGCCTTGTGGGGCCCATGTGCACACACCTCTGGGGCCTTCCTTGTCCTCCTGTGGAGCCCCCCACCCCGCAACAGCCCTGCAGTCCTGGGGGAGGGGACACAGCTGTGGGAGAGCTTCCTGGGGAGGAGTGCTGAGTGTGAGAGGAGTTGCAGCAGACCCCAGGATTTCTGACCAGCTCACCACTGAGGGGATTGGACCGCACGTCAGGCTGCAGAGCCTGTTGTGGGCGGGTTCTCCCAACAGCACGGCCGGCACGCGAGCCCTCACCGTGATCCTCGTCAGACGTGATCTTATGGTACTTCGTCCAGAACATTTGCTCTTCCCTTCTCTACGGATGGCGTTGTCTGCATCCCTTTGCGGCTGTGACTCGCTGCATGCCGTTTGTCACCACAGAGGGCAGCAATTTCCGTCTTCCCATAAGAATGCTCGCTTTACAGGCGTCTGTGGGGCTCAGGCGGTTCAGCTGCTGACTCTTGATTTCGGCTCAGGTCACGATCCCACGGTTCGTGAGTTCGAGCCCCTGCATCAGGCTCTGCACAGAGCCTGCTTAGGATTCTCTCTCCCCCTCTCTCTCGGCCCCTCCCCCACTTGCGCTCTCTCTTTCTCTCAAAATAAACTTAAAAAAAGAGAAAAGAGGGGCGCCTGGGTGGCTCAGTCAGTTAAGCGTCCGACTTCGGCTCAGGTCACGATCTCCCTGTCTGTGAGTTCAAGCCCCGCGTCGGGCTCTGTGCGGACTGCTCAGAACCTGGAGCCTGTTTCAGATTCTGTGTCTCCCTCTCTCTCTCACCCTCCCCCGTTCATGCTCTGTCTCTCCCTGTCTCAAAAATAAATAAAACGTTAAAAAAAAAAATTAAAAAAAAAAAAGAGAAAAGAGTGCTCACATTAGGAGCACAGCCACTTCTTGGGCACACAGTAAGAAAGTCCAGTGTTTAAACTCACAGAAACTACCGTCCTGGGGAGCCATGGAGGTTTGCCTCTCCCCCCCCGCAGGTGTTATCTTTGCAGTGCGAAAATGACATGCCCGCTGATGAAAATTGAGACATCGCAGAAGTTAGAAAATAAGGTAAAAGTGAAGGCCCTGGTCCCTATTCCCACCCCCATTCAGTCCAGAATGGTGATTTCCTCTCAGGATGGAGCCTTCCAGACTTGCTTCAGTTAAGGTAAATGCAGCGTGCACATTTTATGAAGTGGGCTTCTGTCATGTACACTGGATAGGAAGGGAACCCTTTTTTCTTCATGACTGAACTGTGGTCTTGGACTTCATTCCACGCTGGTACAGAGTCCTGAGGGCTGTGACAACGGAGGTACCATTGTTCGTGTCATCAGTTCTCTGTTGGGTTTGTCCTTGCATCTTTGGCTCTGTGCGGTTGTGTGAGAATATCTGTAGGAGAAAGTTCTAGAAGTGGAATTGCTGGAGCAAAGGTGTATGCGTACACTTTAAGTTTTGGAGGTGTTTTCAGACTCTCCCGGAGGACGGGACGAACTGGAGTTCTCCCAGTAGTGCGCGGACATGGCTGCCTTCCCCCAGCCGCACCACCCCGTGCTCCCAGCCCTCTGAGATGGACAAGAAGTGGTGTCTCGCTGTTTTATTTCATTATTAGAGGGCTTGAGTGCATTTCTATGTGCCTAAAAGCCATTTGTATCTCTTTACCCAATTCATGAGAGCAATGTGAGAGAGAAATCGCTTGTTTTAGTATGATTCTGGATGGTAACTTTGTTCGCTGTTTCTCTGTTCAGAAGTTTTTCACCTTTAATTAATCGAGTCTGTCTGTCTTTGGTACTTTAGGAACACTTTACTTAACCCCAAAACTGGAGAAATATTTTCCTGCTTTGTTCTGTTCTTTAGTCCATAGGAGTTTATTTTGTGACCAGTGCAGACCAGGGAGCTAACTTCATGTTTCTTCTGAACGGAGGGCCGATCGTCCCACCTCTAGTCTGAGCAGTGCGAGGTCTCCTCGCTAATGTTATTACCAAATAATCAAGCATTCACTGGGGTCTCAGGCAAACATGGAGTATGAGACCCACCTCTGTGGTAAATACCAAGTTGATAAAGTGTTCACTGAGGCTAAGAACGGGTTCTGTCATCTAACGTTGCCAAGAAAAAAAGCTAAAGATGCACCTGAGAAGGTAAGAGTGAGGGGGTTGTCTGGCTTCACTTTGGTGTCCGCTTCTGAGCACTAAGAGCCTTAGAAGAAGGCAGAGTGAAGCAAGGAGTTAGGAGGATGGATTTTACGTGCGGAAGCCACATCTTGCCACGCTGTTTCATGAACCCGGGTTGTTGGAAGGCACCTCATTCTCCTGTGCTCCCCTCCCTGCCTCTCACAGCCTAAGCGCGATGGCCAGACGCTGCTGACTCAGGTGTGGAGGCGCCTGAACCTGACGGAGTGTGACTACTTCGGGCTGGAGTTTCAGCACCCCCGGGCCTACTGGGTACGTGCTCTTGCCTCACTCTTGCAGACGGGCTGCGGGTACGTGGTGGGTGCTGGCGGTGCACGTGGCCATGGCAAGCCTCGGAGGACCTGTGGCAGCAATGGGAGCACGGAACCTTATCACAGGGCTGTTACTGGGGCTGTCCCGTGGAAATACGGAGTACACGTGCCTGTTAGCAAGGCTGAGTTCCCATCCTCCCTGAATTTGTTCTCCCTGCCAGTACGTGTGCCAAGGAGATCCAGAAACTCCCTCTAGTACATCTGTTTGGTGATCGTTTTTAGCAAACTGTGCTACTAAATTGTTTATCCTTTTTGTCACTTGATAGATGAGCCTTAAAAAGTGTGGAGCTTTAATATTTACAGGTGGAACTGTTTTAAAACCCAACATCAACCTGTTCGTTCAATAAGTATGTTAACGTTAGAGCTCCATCCGCCCCTTCGTGTAGTGGTGCTCTTGCCATTGTTGTTTACAAGTGCAGCATGCACCACGTAGTTGTTTGGCCTTAACAGATGCCCCCCCCCCCAAAATAATTATTGGTACCTGTTCTGTGCATAGCAACAGCAGCGTGCTGTGGCCTCGTGGTGGGGTCCCACACAGTGTGGCATCTTGGCCTCCTGCCACACTTCTCGAAGCAGGTGCTCCTATACCTCTCCCAGGTGTCTTTTTTTTTTTTTTAATATTTATTTATTTTTGAGAGAGAGAGAGAGAGAGAGAGAGAATTAGCAGGAGAGGGGCAGAGAGAGTTGGAGACACAGAATCCAAAGCAGATTCCAGGCTCTGAGCTGTCAGCACAGAGCCCAACACAGGGCTCGAACTCACAGACCGTGAGATCATGACCCAGGCTGAAGTCAGACATTCAACTGACTGAGCCACCCAGACACCCCACTCCCAGGTGTTTTATCAGCATTAGACTGGTGTGTGAGCGGAGAACCAAAATAGGCCCGCCTTAAATATCTCTCCTAATTATAAACAGTTCTGTATTTTGTAACATACTTATTAAATAGAGAAATCATTGAACACATCTGATCTCTTTTCTAAATTCTCTTTAGATTTGGCTCGAACCTATGAAGCCCATCACTAGGCAAATACGGAGTAAGTCCTTTTTTTAAAGTCTTTAAAAATTCTGTTCATTTTAGATGCTTTTGTTCTTGACTGTTCAAATTGAAGGTATGTTCAGATGTTCATTGTCACTGGATAGCAGCAAGGTGATCGACAACAGTACTTGAACTTGAAAGTCATTTCACTACTTAGTCTTATCCTGTGTTAGCTGGGGGTGGGCAGTAATTTAACTCACTTCATTCTCAGATGTGGCAGTAACAGGATATGTTCTTTGATAGCACTTTAATTTTGGACCAATATGCAAAGACAAATATCGTACGATTTCATTCATATGTGGAATTTAAGAAACAAAACAGATGAACATGTGGGACGGGAAAGGAGAGAGGGGAAACAAACCACAAGAGACTCTTAATGACAGAGAACAAACTGAGGGCTGATGGAGGGAAGTGGGTGGGGGACGGGTATTAAGGAGGGCACTTGTGATGAGCACTGGGTGTCATATGTAAGTGATGAATCACTGGGTTCTACTCTGGAAACCAATACTACACTGTATGCTAACTAATTTGAATTTAAACAAAAAAATAAGAAGGCAGTTTCTCTCTGAGTTATGAAAAGACATTGAGGTTCAATTAGCATTTGTAATTTTTTTTAACAATTTTTTTTTTTCTAGAGAGAACATGCATGACTGGGGAGAGGGGTAGAGAGAGAAGGAGAGAATCTTAAGCAGGCTCCATGCCCCACACAGAGCCCAACACAGGGCTCGATCCCATGACCCTGTGGTCGTGACCCAAGCCAAAATCAAGAGTTAGATGCTCAACCGACTGAGCCACTCAGGCACCCCCCCTATTTTTTTAAACAATTTTTAAAATTTTATTTTTTGTGATTTTTTTTCTGAGTATAGTTGACACACAGTTTAGATTTTTAATAAAATAGTTCATAAAAAAATAATAAAATAAAATAAAATAGTTCATACTATTTTGTAATTTTAAACATTATTTTTGTTAGTCTCTATTAAATTTGTTAAATTGAGGCACATAGTGATGCCTCTTAATAATTATGTAACGCACAGGGTCCTTTCTAGGGGTCCAGATTCACCTGCAACGTTTTTAGTCCCGAATGGGAGAGAAGGGCATGCACCAGTAGCTTCATCAGTCACTGGTGACGTCAGGCCATGTGGGGCATCATCACATTTAGCAAAACAGCTCCTCTTTCCTTTTTGGTGAAAATTACATGGGTGTGTTACTGTAAAATTTCAGTAAAGCTAAGATACTCAGATGAGCTAATAATACCTTGTGCTTTTTCTTTACAGCAGTCATATTGTTCTGGTTCAGTATAGTGAGCGATGGTAACATTTTTCTTTCACTAAAGTGTACAAAGATCTCAAAAAATAGTGGGATTGACCTAATATTTGTGAAGTTTAAAATGTTTCTTTTCATAGGGCCAAAGAACGCATTGCTTCGTCTAGCAGTCAAATTTTTCCCACCTGATCCGGGTCAGTTGCAGGAAGAATATACAAGGTAAAGAGCCCCTACTAAGCCACAGCTGCTGTCAGCGGGATCTAGAATTCACCTGTATCTCCAGCAGCGCCTGGCTCATCAAGTGCTCAGGCTCTATGTATTCAAAGAATGAATGAATACATCTTCATTCACCTAAAAGGTGAACAGTGTACACAGAAAAGGTGTGGTCAGTGTCTAGTATTAAAAGAAGCATTTAACTCTTGCACAAACACAAATGCCAGCGGAGCTTGGAAGAGTGTTTATGGTGCAAACTGGGGACAAAGGTGGGGGGACTAACACGTGTTAGTGTGCTGTTGAACTGATAGCCTCCTGCTGACACAGATTTACGCATGTGCGTAAAGTTGTCGGGAGCCTAGCCCGTATGCCCAAAATACTCTCAAGTGGGAGAAGTGTTGAGTTTGAGAGTCCTTATGAATATATGAGCAGAAGTATTTTAGGTGATTTCTTTTGTTATCACTCTCTCGAATTCGAGATTGATTCTTCGTAGAAATGATTTGAAGAAAATGTTTACAGTTGCTTCATCTGGGCACAGATTATGGAATTTATTTTCCTTGTGTTTTATGTACCAATTCAAAACCCAAGATCAGATATAAGATAAAAGAGAACTGTGATATCATTGTGGTGGTACCAGCCTTTCTGAGCAAAAAAAAATGTATTTATACCTGCATCATGGGCATCTTATGAATCTCTCTTTAGAAGGTTCTTACAGAACTCTGTAACATCACAGAATCCCAGGTTGTCAGCTGCAGGGAGATGTAGAGATCCCATTAGCCTAGCCGCTCACTTTGTGGGTAAGGAAACAACCCCAGGGGCAGCAAAAAGTGTTGTTATGAGTGAATACAGAGCTCATCTTCTTAGCATATTAAGTACCTGGCGTTTCCCAAAAAAGTCCTCTTTGAGGGAATAACAGGTAACGGAAGGTGTTACCTAACGGGGTCCAAGCCAACTTTATGCAGAAGGTGCTTCTTTTATTTATTTAAAAAAAAAAAAAGCAGTTTATTATAAAAGAAGAAAATCTTCAGAATACAGCTACATGGAATAAAAAGCAAATGTTCCCCTTCACTCCCTGCCCACTGCGCTGTCCCCAGAAGTAGTTACACTTGAGGAGTGTCTTCCAGACGAATTCACAGCAAATGTATAAATGGAGCCAGGTCTTTAAAGAAATGGTAATTTACAAAGCAGGATCACACTATGCGCCCAGAACTGTGGGTTGGATGGCTTGTTTGATCTTGTTTTGTTATCCACGTGTCCGTCTTTGTGTGTACAGTGCATGTGCCTGTATCTACTTTACTAAGTTATTATATTAGTGCATACTTAGATCGTTTCCGATTTTTCTCTGCTATATTGCTGCAAATAAACAGCCTTGCCCACACATCTTTGTAAGCTCTAGAAAATATCTCTCCTGAAAAGTTTCATAAAAGTGAAATTGCTAAGTTAAAGGGTAGCCACATTTAAAATTTAAGAGAATACAGTAAATCTTAACAGCTCACTCAAGGATAAATTGCAGCAAGGGCAGAGAGAGTTTGTCTTGTCCATCGTAGCTCCAGCTCCAGAAATAGTACCTGGAACATGGTACAAGCTCAGTGATTATTTGTCGGCGGAATAAATGTGCATATGAGCATATTAATACTGCCTTCTTTAGTCACATTCAGGAGTGCCTGTTTCTCAGATCCTAGCCAAGGCTGAATATCATCGATCTGTCTCAAACTTCCATGGCCACATTTTAAGCTCTATCTGAATTGGATGTTGCTGATTCTTTCACAACAGAGTCATTAAGTGCAGTTGTGTGTGTGACAGAAGTGACCTGAACTTGTGAGCTTGCCCTTGAAGGTGCGGTAGGGTCCGGGAGGCGAGCATCTGAGTGCTCTCGTGTGTGCGGTGACTCTGCCCACGGAGCTGCCGCCTGCGACTTCACCTCTTTGTCACTGTCTGCTCTGGTGTCCCTGGTCACCGCTGTTTACGGGTGCTGTCCTGCGACGGAGATGCGGGGGGTCTGCCCTAGAGCCTTCGGAGCTGACATTTGTGTTGTTTGAATTCCCTTCTAGGTACTTGTTTGCCTTGCAACTTAAGAGAGACCTCCTGGAGGAGCGTCTGCCCTGTGCGGACACCACGGCGGCCCTTCTGGCATCCCACCTTCTGCAGTGTTAGTGTCCCCAGCCGCGGGCGGAGGCGCATACGGTGTCCTAGGTGCACGGCCCTCAGGACCGCCAGCACCTGATGTACCTGCACAGTTAATGAATGTGATGAAAGAACAGGCCTTCGATTTGAGTATTTTCTCCAATAAGCTGAAGATTAACATCTACAGAGTGGAAGTCCTTGAGGCAGACAGTCTCCACCAAGAAAGGAAGGCTCCAGGCCAAGATCTGCAGCCACACGAATCCTTTCCGAATGTCTCTCCTTTGTGTCTTCCCGCGTTTTCCCCATAAATGTCTTGCGTCTGGGAGCCAAGTGGCAGCCCTGACCCTCAGCACCCCTGGAAAGAGACCTCCCTGGGGTGACCGTCACAGCCCCTCTGGTGATAAGTCAGTCATCAAACCCTGAGGGAAAAGAACACATTTCTCAGTATGTCACACAGCAAGAGGTAGCTCAGAAGAACGGGAAAATTTATATTGTAGGAAGAGGTTCCGAAAAACGGGTGTGTGTCTTGCTGGGGCTTTACAAAGCCCCCCACTGACAGGGTAGGACGAAGGAAATGCTGCTTCTGGACTAGAGTCCCTGACACAGAAGTGATGTTTCTGAAATTTGAGCACAGAAAGTAGAATGTAGAAAGTGTGGGGGATCATAGGAACGGCTAAGTACGGGGGTTAATTTGTGGTTTGCCGGGTCCCCTCCCCTCCCCCATACACACCTTGTACAAATAGCGAATTTCATCACTAGGGGCCTTGCTGTCACTTGTTGATATAAGTTTTCAAAGTGACTTCGTTGTTTTTTATTGGGTTTGAGGTCTTCTCAGAGAGACAGCTGGCTTTCCGGTGCCAAAGTGGTGTGATAACCTGTCGAGCCGTCGCCCTGCCCTTGGACACGCGCTGCGTCCACTGCGGGAACCTGCAGAGACAGGGCCACCCGCTGCAGCGTGACTCTGAGCCAGGACGTCTGGCTGTAGGAGACGTGACAGAGCAGCTGCTGACAGCATGGTGGGGTCTGAGGCTCGGATGCCGCAGCAGACCCGGGGCCCGCCTGCTCGGGGGCTGTGCCCTGCTCATGGGCGGCCGTGTCTTATGTGGGCACAGCACACCCTCAAGTGTGGCACAGTGCAAGCGACGTTTCTGTGAACTTGAGATGGTCTCAAAACAAAAAAGATGTATATTGTTTAAGATTATTGGGCTTTAACTACGATTCTTGAAACATTAGTGGCCTCTCAAGCTTCATGAAATTAGAAAGAGACATTGTTCCTCAAGAATTTGAGAGGCCCCGAAGGAAAAAATGATTTAAAATACATTGTCCTGAAACAAACAAGATACATATTCCTGGTCACAAGAGTCTTGAGACTACAGACAAATAAAGCGAGGTTTAAAACACAGAAAACTCAGGATAAACTGGCGACTGAGTGTCAGCCTCCCTGGGGTCACTCACCAGCATCTTTGTTCTTCAAAACTCAGGAAAAAACTTCTTTACCTGCCTTTATATTTGCCTTTAGTAGCTTAAGATGTGTGGGAAAGTAAAATACAAAATCTTGTTCATAAAATAAAAATATTTATATATTCTTTTATTACAGATTTAGGATAATTTTTTTCTTTTAATTCATGCATTTGCATGTACAAATGCTTGTATTTTTCTTTATTTGAGAATTAGAATTACTGACTGTTGTTCTCTCACTTCAGCTGAAATAGGAGATTATGATGAAACCCTGGATCGAGAGCACCTTAAAGTGAATGAGTACCTGCCCAGTCAGGAGCGTTCTCTTGAGAAGATTCTAGAATTCCACCGGAAGCACACGTGAGTCTGTCAGAGTCAGCCGCTGGCACCCTGTCCCTACACTATAATGATGAAATAGTGTATTTAAGTAACGGGAGCCACCACTAAGGCTTCTGCAAGACTGACTAAAGTGACTGCCGTCCACTCTCTGGGAGGGCACAGTCTCACTGCTTTAGAAAGGCCGGAAGGGACGTCAGGGCCCTGGTAAGAGTGACCAGAGGGCAGAGCGTCAGGGGCAGCCACGGGGTCCCACCACATGCATGACACCGTTGATGGTGAGAAGCGTGTGGTAGCCCGCCGAGCAACAGGCGGCCCTCCTGTGAGGTGGGGTGGGGCTGGCGGGCCTGCTCTTTGACTGACTTGACGCCGGTACGTCCTTTCAGGTTGAAGAGAGGTGCAGGAGGGAGGGCCAGGGCCGAGGGCCTGGGGGGAGTTAGCTGTGATATTGAACTCCCCAAAAGGAGAGTGGACAGGAGAGAAGCCTTGCCCTTGAGAAGGTGGACCAAGATGCTCACCTGGAGGACCTTACCCCGGCAAGTCTGTGTGCTTCTCATGCATTTTGCCACTCAGGGCACTTGGGGAGCTCCTCTTGTGTGCCTGGCATCGGGACGGGCACTGGATACACGAGTATATTGTTGTGCACTATGGTGTGCAAGCTGAGGGCAGACAGAGCGGCCAGGGTGAGAAGGGTGAATGGCCGGGCTGCTTGGGCCAGCAGGCATCTCTAAGGAATTGGCCACGTAGGGTTGGTGAAGGGGGAGTGCCAGGCGAAGGCAGCAGCCTGGGAGGGTCCAGGAGACCCAGCATGGTGCCCGCAGTTGCACCTGAATTTCTGGCTTGGCCGGTGGGGCGAGTAATAGTGCCCGCTGCTCACAGGAGGCTGTGTGACTCCACTGTCATGGCCAGACCAAGCAAAGGCCCCAGCCCCCTCTAGGTGCACGGTTGGGGGCACCTCTTAGTGTCAGGGTTCAGCACACTGGGGCAGAGGAACAAAGGGTCATCTCCCAGTGCCAGTCCCCAGGGAGATGATCGCCTGTTTGGGATTTGTTCCTGGAGTTGGCATGGGGCACTGCAGGGTCAAGAGTCCCACCAAGGCATCGGTGCCAGCAGGTGGATGGGTCTGGGATGCGGGCAGAGTGTTGTCAACACGTCGGGCACATCAAGCTATGCAGGTCACCCAGGGAAGAGAGGGTAGACACAGATGGGAGAGCAGGGCCCAGGACAGCCTCCTGAAGACTGGCCTTGAAGGGAGGAGTGAGAAAGGGGCTCCGCCAGAAGCCAGGAGAACGAGGCAGGGTGTGTGGGGGTCTCAAGCTCTGAGGGACGGGTACGTCAGGAAAGGGTTGAGGCTCCCCACCGGGCCCGACGAGTGTGGACACAGGCATGTGTGTCAGGTGACGGAATGGTGCAGGTCTATGAGCAGTCACTTTGAGAGCCGCGTGGGAGGGCGCCTGTGCTCACATGTTCATGAGCTTGCACGTGTGTGCGTGTTTGTGCATCTTAGGGGTGTGTCTCAAGGTGGCTGCTTTAAAAATTCGTGAAAGCCAGTTAAAGAGAAATCAGATGATGTGCTTGACACAGGACTAAACCTGGGTTCTTTCCAACAGAGTGTTGCCATCCCTGAGGTCAGCTGTCTCTTGGCTCTCATGATCTTTTTCTTTTCTTTCTGTCAGATATTTAGGGGGCGCCTGGGTGGCTCAGTTGGTTAAACATCCAACTTTGGCTCAATTCATAATCTTATGGTTCGGGTCCTGGGTTGGAGCCCTGCATCAGGCTCTGTGCTGACAGCTTGGAGCCTGGATCCTGCTTCAGATTCTGTATCTCCCTCTCTCTCTGCCCCTCCCCCACTCTCTTGCGCACGTGCTTGCTCGCTCTCTCTCTCGCTCTCTCTCTCTCTCAAAAATAAACATTAAGATATCTATTGTTCAGTAATCTCTACACGCAAGGTGGGATTCGAACTCATAACCCTAAGGTCAAGAGTTGCACACTCCTCTGAGCCAGCCAGGTGCCCCTCTCGTGGTTCTGATGTGCTAACTTTGTCCTCCATGGTCATCAGATATTTACTGCACTTTTATTTCTTTTAATCATTTTTTATGTAGGATTTTTAGAGACGATGTGGTACTTTCATTTTAATCAAGATCTAGTTCTCACATAGTTATTTATAATTATCTTCCTTGACCCACTGGAAACACCCTTGTAATCACCCTTCAAGAGGATATTGAAGAAGTGTTTTTTTTACTTTTATCACAGTTCTTTTGGATCTTTGACATTGAAGAAAAAACATTTGAAAACTGGTGTCTTAGTCCTTCGCGGCTGCTATAACAGAACACCCCGAGCCAGGCAGCTTGGGGACCACAGACTGTGATTTCCCACACTTCTGGAGTTGGGGGTCAGACATGGAGGCACTGGTAGACTCGGGTGTGGTGAGGGCCTGCTTCCTGCGGCACGGATGGCACCTTCTCGCACATCCTCATGAGGCGGGAGGGGCCAAGAGCTCCCCGGAGCTTCTGTTAGGGCATTCTTACTCGTGAATCCCCCACCCAGGCCCTCCCAAAGACTCCCCTCCAAATACCATCACCCCAGAGGTTAGGCTGAAGCATCTGAATTTTGGAGGACACAGACATTCACTCTGGAACGTTCCACCCTCCACAATTCATGTCCTTCTCACATGCAAAGTACATTCATTCCACCCCAACAGCCCAAAAGCCTTCACTGCTCTAACACCAACACTAAATCCTCTGATTCCATGCCCTTACCTGAATCTCATCTTGATGAGATCTGGCTGAGACTCCAGGTATGGTTTGCCTGAGGCACAGTCTCCTCTAGCTGTAAAACCAAAGTACTGTGGTAGGGGATAGGCACAGGGTGCACATTTCCCTTTCAAAGGGAGGGACTAGAAGGAAGAAAAGGGTGACGGGTCTCAGGCAAGTCCAGAACCTAGTGGAGCAAATGACATTAACCTTAAGGCTCAGGAATAATCCTCTTTGGCTCTGTGCCCTGCCCTCCAGGCCTACCGTACTCCTCAAGTATACCCTCCTGCGGCTCCAGGCAGCCCTGGCCTTGGAAACCTGAGCAAGGGCCAGTTGTGTTCCCAACCCCCACGCTCTTCCACCGTGGCCTGTGATGGGAGAGGCAGCCCTGACCCAGATTGCCTTTGGGATCCTCCTTCCCCCGTCCTGATTTCCATTGCGGTGGCCGGTCCATACTGACCTCCTGCTCAGCCTCTTAGCCACACCTCGGTGTTCTTGTTTTCTGCAATATGGGCAGGCTGAGCACTTTCCACGTCTTAAAATTCTGCTTCCTTTTTGCTTAAACTTCCATGTCTCGGGCATCTCTCTCCTCCTGCATTGCTATCAGCAGTCAGAGGAGCCCAGCCATACCTTCATCACTTTGCTTAGAAATCTCTTCGGCCACGGGTGCCAGGAGGGCTTGCTCAGTTAGGCTTCCCACTCGATTTCGGCTCAGGTCATGATCTCATTGTTCTTGAGATCGCGCCTGCATCAGGCTCTCCACAAAACACTAGGACACGAATGTAACCCAGCCAGGTGTTGGGCCACTTTATAAAAAGGATCGCCTTTTCTCCTACTTCCAATGACATATTCCTCACTTCTGAGACCTCGCCAGAATGATCTTTACCACCCTCGTGTCTACCAAATTTTGTTCACGAGGCTTAGGGCTTCTCTGAGAAGAAAAGCTTTTTCTCTGCTCTCTTTTCCTTCTTAGCCCTTACCAGAATCTCCCTTAGCATCCCTAACCCTAGCCTCCCCTCAGAACTCCTCCAGCTTCCGCCCAGTGCCCCGTTCCAAAACAGAAGCATTGGGACACCATGGAAAACGGTTGTCACACCCTGGGTGTTCCTGCTTGATGATGATTTGTCAAATATAAGCTGATAGTCGGGTGTCCATATCAGACTCAGAGAATGGAAGTTTTAGTCTAAGAATAGAAACTGTGGGAAGGGCTCTTCCTTAAAGATCCAGAAGCTCAGACATGTGGGAGTGAGAGGAAGGGTTGTTGATGGGGAACGCCACAGCAGGGCTCAGGCCTTGTGTAGGGGTTCTCCTAACCAGGACCCTGTCTGTCCCGTTCGCCCAGCTGTGCCCTCCCTGAGCGGCAGCCTCCTGGAGGCTGGTCGGTGTGACATGGGCCATGGTCCCTGCCCAGGTCACTGCCCTGGGAGCAGGACTGTGGACTGTGCACTTGGGAAACATGGTTTTATTCCGTTTCATAATTTTATGCTTATAAAAGTATACTCTCTCGGTTAGAATTGTACATTACGAAAATGGTTTTTTGAAGTATGAAATGGGTTTCATGAGATACCGGTGTTATCTGTGGTTTCCCTGTGTTTCGTACCTGTCTCTGCGTACAGTGTTTGCATGTCACCTCCTCAGTATTAAGAACAAATTACAAGGCTGAGCACCTCAGCTCATTTTGTGCATACAAAGAAAACATTCTACCCATCAGGAAGTGGATCACATGATAAAAGGAAATGGACAGTTTCTTTGGCCTGTGTGTGCTCTGCTGCACTTGTAGTGGGTAAATACACTCACAAAAGCAATCCATTCTCTAAAAAAGCCTCCTGTGTAGGTTTGTTTCATTCTCCTTTGTTTTCCTGATCAGTTTTGTTACACACCTTGGCTCTTTTAGAAATCAAGTTGTTTTCAGTGCTGTGATCATGCCGTCCTTTATCATAGGGGCCAGACGCCTGCTGAGTCGGATTTCCAGGTGCTCGAAATTGCCCGGAAGTTGGAAATGTATGGCATCCGTTTTCACGCCGCTTCTGACAGGGAGGGGGCCAAAATTAACCTGGCCGTTTCCCACATGGGTGTCCTCGTGTTCCAGGTAGGGAGAGGGCAGGGGTGTGCGAGGACTGGGTGGGGGCTGATTTTACACGTATCGGTAAATTTTCGTCCTGATGCTGAAGGTCTTGGACTGGTCGGAGGAACCTAGCGTGCCTGTCTCATCCCGCGGAGCACTTCTTTCCCTGTCCTTGCTGTCACAGAGCCCTCTGCCCCCCAGGGCACGCAGTCAAAGGCCACCATTCTAATGCTGAGCCACAGTTCATGTCCATAGAACCTTCAACAGAAACACTGGCTCTTCCACGCTTCAGGCATGGACCTGCTGCAGATCTGGGTGTGCCCCTCTGTGAGGTGTCATTTCAGTACATGAAACAGACTGGAAAGTATCAGAGTCTGTTGCACGTGATAAGCGTCAGTACAGCCTTCAGGAACTTGTGTATTAGTTATGTATGGATGTGTAATTAGTGACATAAAATGGCCACTAAGTTCTGCCTGCAGTCACACATGTGTGTGCTTGGGTTTTTGCTGTGGAAGCATCCGAAGCAGAGGAACACAGACCCTTTGTGCCTGGACATGGTGGAGGGCTCCCTGCATCCTCTCACTCGGGCTCAGTGGCCCAGGTGCATGCAGCCGACCTGCAGAGACCTGCTCATTGCTGACCGCCATGGGAGGTTGCACCCTGGGAGTCCAGGGCTGCATCCTGGGACTCCAGGGAGTCCACTCTGTGGGCTCTTTTTTTTTTTTTTTTTTTTTAAGGTGATTTATTTATTTTGAGGGGGTGGGCGGAGAGACAGAGAGAATCCCAAGCAGGCTCTGCACTGCCAGCACAGAGCCTGCCCGACGAGGGCCTTGATCTCATGAACCGTGAGATCATGATCTGAGCCGAAATCAAGAGTCAGACACTTAACCAACTGAGCCACCCAGGCGCCCCATCTGTGGGCCCTTTTTAACCTGTTTCCCTAAAATGGCTTGTCTAGTCCAGGCCTCTGTAGTCAAGCTACACTTGCTTTCTTTCCCTTTCCTTTTTTAACCTAGCCATCGAATTTCAGTTGCCTACTGGGAAAAAAATTAATCTGTAAACAGAACGCTAATTGTGTTATATCGTACACTGACTGACAGGCAATGATTGTGTCAGGCACACCCAGTGAGTTGGTGGACCCATGGCCTCCCACACCTGTTCACTCAGATGACAGTTCTACCATCATGCGTGATGAAAATCACATCCATCCGAATCCAGCCAGTGTCATTTTCCAGAAAAGGATAACTAATTTGTAACTGGAAGAAGTTAAAACCAGAAATTAGAGTCTTCAAATTAACCACGTTAGATGGAATTCACTATTACTCTCTCAATTGTTGATGCAGGGGCACCCCGTGGTGACAGGCCTGCGTCCCTACTCCAGCCCACAGAGAGCCTCCTCTTTTAAAGACTTTCATTTGGAAATACTTTCAAACTTAGAGAAAAACTGTAAAGAATTAGAACAGCACATCGAGCCCCCACTTGCCCTTTGCCCAGATTGACGCGCTCCAGCATTTCTCACCTGTGCTTTATGGTTTGTGCTTCCCCCAGCACACATTCTCCTCCCCCAACTCTCTACATGCACACGCACGTGTGCACCTGCAGACGGTTTTTCTGAAGCATTTGAGAGTGAGGTGTAGACTTGAGGGCCCTTGACCACTGAAGGCACATATTTCTAACAAGAAAGGGCTCCCTTACCTCCTCACTGACGCAGCTGATCCACTGTTCATTGTCTGGTCTTGTCAGCCGGCAGCGTCCTCACAGCTGCTGTTCTCCCCAGGATGGGACCCAGTCGAGGACCAGACGCAGCACTTAGCGATCGTGCCTGCAGTGTCCTTTAAGCTGGAACATTTTTTTTTTTCTTTATCTTTTACCACCTTGACAGTATTGAAGAGCACAGTCCTTTTTCTCTTTAATAGGATGTTCTTGACTTGTGGTTTGTCAGCTGTTTTCCTGGGATTAGGTTCAGGGGACACATTCCCAGCTGGACCCCTACCCGGGTGTTGTCACGTCCTTCTCAGGGGGTCACGACAGAGACACCACCTGGCCTCACTGGTGGTGTGAATCTTCATCTCTGCTTTCCGGTTATTAGCTACCAGTTACTATAGTTACTAGTTTTTCTCTTTCAACTAATAAGCAATCTGTGGAGAGGCATGTTAAGACCATTCAGTTATCCTGTTTCCCTCCAGATCTCACACCCACTGAACCAGATGGTCACAGGCTCCCGCAGTCCTGGGCCTCACTTTCAAACTGAGATAACCAGGGATCGAAATCCTCTCCGTTCAGAAGAAACCGAACCTATGCCAGGGACAGAAGAGGAGAAACAAAGCCCATAGAATCCTCAGAGAGGACCCCATCTTTTGTCTGTCCCATGGGCAAGACACAGAAAATTGCTTTATGCTGGGTGATGCTTATGAGGAATAGGAATCCGAATGTACAGTTTTCATCTTGTTATGTGAAATTCTAGTCTAGTCATTTATAACAGTAAAACACTGGTAATTCATCAGGAGGCTGGTGCATCCATACTGTGGAGTATCAGGCAACTGCACAGGAAGGAACACAGAGGCTTCCTGTGTCGTGGCACGTGGGACGTTCTGTCGGACGCCCTGTCCCTGTTGTGTGAGCAAAGACTCAACAGGTGTGTGTGGGGTTTGCTGCTGCCCGTGGGGAAAAAGGAGAATTACACCCCATTTATGCCATAGAAGAACCAGGTGGTATTCGTGGCCACGGGGAAGGCAGCTGTGGGTTCCGGGAGCCAGTGAGGGGGCTTTTCCCTGTGGACACATTCTGGTGCCTGCGAGTTTGGACCTTGTTGACGTGTTACTGTCTTACGTTTTCCGGAACGCCCTGCAGAAGTCAGAGAGGACCTTCATCTCTGAAACACGAGCAGTGTCCAGTCACAGGGACACACGGAGAACAGGAGCGCCTGCAGGTCTGAGATGCGGTGGCAGAGAGGGCAGTGTTGGCAGGATGGGACTGGAAGATGAAAGTGAGGCAGAATCTCCACCAGGAGGCTTTGACTGAAGGTGGAGGAGGGGAGCGAAAATTCAGAGAACAGCTCAGGAGGCCCAGCACCCAGCACCCAGGAAGCCCAAAGCAGCAGAGGGAGCCTTTAAGAAATTACCCGGGGAAAATATCCAGAACCGAATGCACAAATTTCCACGTTAGAACCATCTACACGTTCCTCGTATAACCCACAAGGAAAGATCACCACAGAACACAGCAGCGTGAAATGTCATAGTAGGGGATGGGACCAGAGAGCTTCCAGGAGGAGAGACCAGGAAGCGTGTCAGACTCGTCAGGGGCAACACTGGAAGCCACAAGACGACCGGGCAGGCGGTCGTGCAGAACACGAAAGTAAGTCAGTTCCCACCCAAGGGCCTGTGCCCCGTCCAGCAGGACTTCCCAGGACTTCCGTGCAGAGAAAATAAGAGAGTTTTCCAGACACGCAGTTTTGCAAAGGTGTGAGTGCTGAGCACCCCTTAAAGGACAAAAGAGACCAGGCTGGCGGCGGTGGGCGGGGCCTCACGCTGGGGGCCGGGGCCCAGAGCGCACCTGCCAGCGCACAGGCAGCGGGGAGAAAATTGTCTCGTGGATCAGACCCATCGAAGAGTTTAAATTCTGCGTGGATGGTTTAGGCTGAATTAGTGATGGGAACATAGAGAATTGAGTAAATGAAAAGAGGCACTCAGTAAGTCAAGAAAAAGTAAAAGGAGCAAAATATAGTTAGAATTCACCATAGCTCAGCCTGTGAGCTGTACTCACGTGATCAATAGTATGAAAACCAAATTTAAAATTCGGCGGCCATCAAGGGGTGCGGGAGGGCTCAGAGGCCAGGTCTCCCACAGGCATCCCGGGCGGGCGTCAGAGCTGCTGGGGAGGTTGGGGGGGGGGTGCTGGTTTCTGTCCCAGCAGGAGTGCTTGAACATGGGGCCCACAATGCCTGGGTTTTGTCTCAGGCCCTGCCTGACGTTTCTAATTACACCATGGGTCATTGCATACAAATCTGTGTGAGAGAAGTGCTGCCGGCTGCTCAGGTTTAAAAGTTAGAAAGTCTCTGCTCTCTTTCTCACTCTTTCTCTAAATAAATAAACTTTAAAAGCGGGGCGGGCTTCTCGGTGGCTCAGTCAGTTAAGTGTCCCACTCTTGGTTTCGGCTCAGGTCATTATCTCACAGTTGGTGGGATCGAGCCTCGAGTCTGGCTCTGCATGCGCAGACAGCGCAGAACCTGCTTGGGATTCTCTCCCTCGCTGCCCCCTCCTGCTCACTCACATGCACGCACACTCTCTGTGTGTAAATATACTTTAAAAAATAATAATAGTAATTTGTAGGAAAGCCGTATCAAAAACATCAACTTCTCCTAAAACAGGCAGATTTGTATGTTTAGTGTTGACATTTTAATTCAGAGTCATTCCAAATACAATTGTAAAGTATCAAGTGGGTTGTTGTGCTATCTGGTAAGTTTGTAATTTAAACATTTCTCTGTTTCCGGGCGTTTGAGTGGCACGGTCGGTTGAGCATCCAACTTCAGCTCAGGTCATGATCTCACAGTTTGTGAGTTCAAGCCCCACGTTGGGCTCTGTGCTGACAGAGGTCCTCCCCACCCCACCTTCCCCCTCCACTCCTCCCCTGGTTGTGTTCTTTTTCAAAAATCTATATTAAAAAATAAAAAATCTTCTCTTTTCATGAAAAAATGTGTGTGTCTGTCTGGATTATAAACGTGCCTGAGTGTGCATCTCTTGGATTTCAGGGCACCACCAAAATTAACACTTTTAACTGGTCCAGAGTCCGAAAACTCAGCTTCAAGAGGAAAAGGTTTCTCATCAAACTGCACCCAGAGGTCCGTGTAAGTACGATTTGGAGCACTTTCTAAATTTTAAGAAAATTTATTCTGCTAGAATATTGACTTTTCAAATTATAAAGCACTTTGGCGCCACGCACACAAGAGTTTAAGGATGGGATCTGGAATTGTGCGGAAAGGCTTCTGGGTAACCTGCCCTGTAGGGCTGCCACTGAGGATGGGTCAGCGTTCTGGGCAGGGACCACTTACACAGCTCTTCCCAGCTGGCTTTCGGGTTTAGCCGGGTCTGGGGTGAGAGAGAGAAGCTCCCAGGGGCTGCTGAGAACAGTCTGTTTATTGAGCCTCTTTGTTCTCTAGGTAAGGAGGCTGTGGTCTGAAGGCCTACAGCACGTTAGCATTAGAGCTTCTGTCACAAGTAAGCTGAGGGACGTTCCCAGTATTCTCCTGTCTCTTTGATTCAGAAATTGACCTTTTACGTGCTCTAAGTGGAGAAGTCTTGATTTTCAGAAAATAAGTACTCCTTCCATTTGAGATTGTCTGTCAATAAAGTAATAATTACATATGAATTTACTGAAATGGGTAAAGATGGAAAAAAGTAAATGTGTCTATAAGTGTGATAGTTAGGAAAAATCCAGTACTTGAAACGATTCGAAGATGTCCACATTGGTACGTTCCCAGTGTACAAAGGAGGTTAGGAAATGAGAGTAGATTAGCCGAACGCTGCGGTTGAGGCTTAAGAGGCTGTGTCAGCGAAGACTGGCTTCCAGTGGTGGGAGATTTAGGCCCTGAACCAGCTGAGAAGAAGGCTCTACTTAAGCTTTTAAAAGGCACTTGATTAGCAAGAGCTTTTGCCCAACAGCAGGTTCCTGGGCTGCCTGGCTGTTTCCTTTCTGTAGAAGCCAGGAAGGAGGGCTCGTTTCTTACTCAAGTATCTGCTGTAGGGATGGGAGGGAAGGATAAGGGATGCTGAAAACATACACAAAATCAGGTAAAGGGCTGCCGTTTTCTCCGTGAGTGAAAGAAAGGGTCCTGGGGCTGTTGGGACAAGTTGGAAAGAGGAGCGTCCCTGCCCAGTGTGCTGGAGCCACAGCGTGACACTCCATCAAGGCTCAGGGCTGCGGCTGCACCTGCCCATGGCAGTTACACCTTGCATCCGTCAGCACTTAGATTTTAAAGACAGAATACAGGAGTCTGGGTAGGACAGTCTTTCTGGGAGATAATTTAGTAATATGTCACGAGGTTCAAAAATGTGCATTGTGGGGGCGCCTGCCTGGCTCAGTCGGAAGAACATGTGACTCTTGTTCTCGAGGTCATGACTTTGAGCCCCGTGTTGGATGTAGAGATTACATAAGTAAATAAATAATTTTTTTTTAATATGCATTGTTTTAAGCTCAGTGTAACAATTCTAGGAACTTATCCTGAGGAGTAGCTATGAGAGAAGGCAGTAGTTTCTTCAAGGCGATGTGTGTGAGGACATCCAGCACATCCCAAAACTCCGCAGGCAACAGCATATAAATAATTGCCTCACAGACAAAATGCCCTGGTTTGCTGGGTGGGATGTGTCGCAAGGATACGCTTATAAATGTTAGCAGTTGTGCGATCGTGGGTGACTGTATCTTTCTGGTAATTTCTACAGTGAAATTTCTTCTCTTAAATATAGATGACACCAGAAGTCTTTATAGATACTTCAGAATAAAAATCTTCCTGAGTTTTTTAAGTTTATTTATTTATTTTAAATTTTTATTTTTGAGAGAGAGAATGTGCCCGTGAGCAGGGGACGGGCAGAGAGAGAGGGAGACACAGAATCCGAAGCAGGCTCCAGGCTCCAGGCTCCGAGCCGTCAGCACAGAACCTGATGCGGGGCTTGAACTCACGAACCATGAAATCGTGACCTGAGCCGAGGTTGGACACTTAACCAACGGAGCCACCCAGGCGGCCCAAGTTTATTTTGAGCAGGAGTGCGTGCACATGCACTCGCACTTGAGCACTTGAGGGGCAGAGAGAGGGGGAGAGAGAGTCCCGTGCTGTCAGCACAGAGCCCAGCTCGGGACTCTATTTCATGAACCGTGACATCGTGACCTGAGCCAAAATCAAGGGTCAGACACTCGACCCATGGAGTCACCCAGGTCTCCCAAAACTATCTTCCTAATTTTTAACTTTGAATGAAAAGCCTGTTGCCTGAATACTGCCTAAATTTTCTTCTTGAATTAGTTACTTGAACCTTTGTGTTTTGTTTCTAGGGACCTTACCAGGACACACTGGAGTTCTTGTTGGGTAGTAGAGACGGCTGTAAGAACTTCTGGAAGATCTGTGTGGAGTATCACACCTTCTTCAGACTCTTTGATCAACCTCAGCCCAGAGCTAAAGCTGTCTTCTTCAGCAGGGGCTCCTCCTTCAGATACAGGTGGGGCCGCACCCCGTGTCGGCGGGGCTCTGGCGGCTTTGTAGGACTGAGAGCATGCATGTCCCTGGTCAGCAGGCAAGCGCTGGGAAGTGGTTCAGAGAATTACATGCAGAACACAGCTACTGTGAAACTGCAGGGAGCAAATCCAGTAAGATAGTGGCAAAAACAGTTGTGATAAAAACTGTGCGAAATCGGTTACGCTTATCACAAACAGAACTTTACAGTGTCTCTGGGAACTTAGAGGGCCGGCACGTGCTATTTCGCCTTCCTGGAAAATTAATGCTGTGAATTGCTGCCGATTCTTTCCTTTAAAATCTGAACTTTTATTCACAGTGGAAGGACTCAGAAGCAGCTGGTGGATTATGTCCGAGACAGTGGGGTGAAGAGGGTTCCCTATGAGAGGTGAGCACCATGGTCTTTGTGATGGGGAGTATGTGCTTTTAAAGTTAATATTTTACGTAGTTTTAACCTTTACGTAGTCACCTCGAGTACGTAAACATGTATTTTGACACTGGAGTTCTCTTTCTTTTATTTTTTTTAAATAATGGATTAATATCTGTCTATAGTTACTTTGCGCAGATACAGATAATTACTTTTTAGCCTCTAATCTGTATAGCGTATCTTATATATAATGTTTTTATATGCTATGCTTAACTTTGAATCTGAAAATGCATGGGTTTTTTGCATGTGGAATTTTTCTTCAACGTGAGGGGATAATTTTACCTCTTCTGCGACATCTGTTTTATCTGAATTCCTGCTTTTTGTCACTGCCTGTTTCTAGCCAGGTGCCTGTGGCATGTTATCAGAACCTTAGCCCCGTTCTTACGTGCACTCTTCCTCGGGGCACGGCTGCCCTCAGAACAGGTGCTGGGAGAGGCAGGCTCGGTGGCTCACAGATTGTTCTCTGTTTGCAGAAGACACAGCAAGACTCGGGTGTCTATTCGTGCTCTGACTGCAGACTTGCCAAGACAGGTTAGTCCTTCCGGTTGAAACATACGTGATATTATCACCCGTACTCTTTTGCAGAATCACCTGGCAGTGTTGTAACAGGACTCTTAGAATCAGTCCTGTTGTTTACATGGCACTCCCAGCCCGGGGGCTGTTTGCAGAAAAGGAGTCCTAAGTAAGGAAAAAGCTTTGTGCATTGAGACGCACCACGGTGGTATTGTAACGCTGCCTGTGCTAGGCGACTCACTAGCACGGTTTTGGTTTCAGGTGTGCCCACTCGATGGGGAGTACCCGGGAACCGCCACGAGTCCCGGGGCAGGAGAGCGGTGTGCGGCCTGGGACACACGCACAATGTGTTGGCAAGGGGAGCTAGCAGGTGGCGGAGCAGCCTGTGTGATGAATCTAAAGTGACAGATGCACAGAGAGGACAGGCTAGAGGCATAAACCTAAGTGTCCCGTGTCGTCTCTGGGTGGCAGGGTTCCAGGCAAGTTCTACTACTTGCCTATCAGGAAGCTCAGCTTGCTTGTCAGGAAAACAGACACTGAATGTTACCTTTATAAAAGCGTGAAACTGTAAAATGCCAGCTTAGGGCGCTAATTTACTTAAACTATATTCACAGAGTGAGATTTTTTTGCTAATATGTTAAGGGTGAAAAGCAGGAGACAAATTTATATCCGTGTTTGGCGTGATTACTACTATACTAAGCATGGGCATAGCCAGAGGCACGTGCAAATGCTTCACAGAAAGACATTTGACCACAGAATCCAAAATGTGATAGCAGAGCCGGCGTGAGGGGACGTAGCTGGCCCTGTGCTTCCCGTGTGCTTGACTAGAGTCTTCCTGTCTGCAGGCTCACAGGTCAGCTTCCACATACGTACTGTATGTAGGCTCTTGCTCTCTTCATGTGATGCTGTCACTGTCTCCTCGTGCATCTCTGTAGTTTCACATTTAGAAGTTTTTATTCCCGTTCGATGTTAGTCTTTGTTGACAGTTGGTCATTTATATTGTTATAGTATTTCCAGAAGCTGCACTTGTACCTCATGTATCAAAGCTCGTGTTTCCCAAACTTTGTTTAATTGGATCTTTTAAATAAAAACATTCTTTAACTCTTCTAGGTATGTTTCAGATTTAGGAATTTTTTGCTAAATCAATTGATATTAATAAAAGACTTCTGTTTAAACAAAGTTAAAATTTATGAATGGTTTCTTTCTTTTAATTTTTTTTAAAGTTTATTTATTTTGAGAGAAAGAGAACACACAAGCACAGGAGGGGCAAAGAGAGAGGGAGGCAGAGCATCCCAGACAGGCTTTGCACTGTCAGCACAGAGCCCAGTGTAGGAGCCGATCCCATGAACCGCGGGATCACGATCAGACCTGAAATAAAGAATCGGAAGCTTAACTGACTAAACCACTCAGGTGCCCCTGAATAGTTTGAAATAGTATGAATGGGGGCACCTGACTGGCTCAGTCAGAAGAGCGTGTGACTCTTGATCTCAAGGTTGTGAATTCAAGTCCCACGTTGGAGCTGCAGCCTACATTAAAAATGAATGAATAAAATAGTATGAATAGGGGTGCCTGGGTGGCTCAGTTGATTGAGCATCCAGTACAACTCTTGATTTCAGCTCAGGTCATGATCTCAGGTTTGAGGGTTTTGAGAATCAAAATCAGGCTCCATGCTGACAGTGTAGAGGCTGCTTGAGATCCTCTCTCTCCCTCTCTCTCTGCCCCTCCCCCACTCGTGCTCTCTTTCCCTGTCTCAAAATAAACATTAAAAAGATAATATGAATAGTCTAAAAATTACATTTAAACTTTCAGTTCTGATACTGTCTTTTAAAAACCACAAGAGCATGTTGAGTACAGTTGGATGATTGAAAAAGCGATGGGATGTACACCTGAGAGAGACTGACCTGTGGACTGAAAGCTACCATTTTCTTTCTGGTCGGTCACCGCTGTGGCTTCTACCGCTGAGCTCATATCGTATGCCGCTCCTTGCACAGAAAATCATTCAGGACTGTCTGGTGATACCTTGGTCTAACCACCCTCTTGACGATGTTGTGTGTGTATACGTCACCTGAAGTTTCCTGGAGGCATGACTGTCTTGTGGCACGTGAGCAGTGACAGAAGGAGAAGAGAGGGCTCACCCCGTGTCCTTGCGTGTGGGACTGTGAGTGAGGACAGGGTCCTCCTGCCCCTGAGCAGCTGCTCACGCGAGCTGGGGGCGACGCCAGTGCTTCCAGAAGGCCCCGGGCTCCTGTGCTGCCGGCGCTGGCAGAGTCCCCGGCCGTGCGTGCCCATGTGAATGTACTACCGACGCGCTTCATCAGTGCCTGGCCATGACCTCCGAGGAATGAGCGTCATGTGCAGCCGTGTGTGTCGCCTTATTGGTGCTTTGCTTTAGAGTCTCGTTAGCTGAATGGAGTGGCTCACGCCCTCTGTCCTCTGCCCCGGAAATGATGAGTATCCAGCACGCCCTCCTGCAACCTCAGGGTGGCACGGGACACTCTTACAGCGTAAGAGAGACAATGAAACTGTAAGGGGTTTTAAACAGATGATCCTGGGTCCTTTTGAAATCCTATCTACGTTTACAAATCTTCAGTTCTAATGGGGAAAGTCTGGTCGATCGCACTTCTTAGTAGAGGCAGACGTACGAGCTTGGGTCCGTTAGCTTTGCAACTTTCTAATGATGATTTGTAATCTTATGTGCGCCTCTTTTCTTCTCTTCATCTGTGACCCGCAGAGCGTCTCCTTCACCGAGGGCCTGAGGACCTCTGCGTCCCCGTCTTCAGCAGACGCCTCCTTCTATTCCGTTCCTACCTCCCCTCTGGCCCTGCGAGGCCTGCCTGATTTCAGAGACAGCAGTGGCTCCCTCACCGAGCCCCGGGCTCCCGACACCAAGAGGCCAGCCGCAGAGAGGAGCAGCACAGCAGCGGCCGACGGCAACACCAGACGGGCCCAGTCCCCCGGGCCCCCTGCACCGCAGCCTTGTCAAGGTGTTGGGTTTTGTCACGTTGTGAGGAGTTGCAGCCCCAGTCGCCCCGTGGGGCAGAGTCACGACACTGCCACAGACCCAGATGCAGGGGGTGCTGGTAAAAGTGACCGCGGGGGTGGCGGTGGCTTGACCGCGGGTTTGTCCCCCACCAAGGGGGAGCACCCACATGGCCGGCAGGGCAGTGGTGGTGGTGGGGGGCCTGTTTTCACATTGACAAATGCCCGGCTGCAGGTGTCTGAGGAGTTCATAGACGATGACCCGGCAGACATCTCTTTCTTTGCTGGAGGCTCGGAGGCATTTTCCTTCCCCTACTGTGCTTTAGCCCCGCAGGCCCCTCCCTGTGGTCACCCCAACTCCACCCCCTCCAGCCCAGACAGGTACCCCCCGGGGGTCATACACATGCACGTAGAGCACGGTTTTGAATTTGAGGGAGAGGATGGCTTTGGTGGCAACGTGCACCCCTCAGACACCTCAGAGCTGTTTGAGGTGAAGGCACAAGCCAGCCTGATGCAGAGCCTGCTGAGCGCCTCGGAGACCAGCTCGCTGAGGAACAACCAGTCTGAGAACAGCTCCCTCAGCAACCTGCCGCTTCACAGCGGCCTGTCTGTGCGCACTCCCAGCTCGGCCAATCAGTCCGAGGCCAGCTCCATGGCCAACTTCCCGGCCTGCTCGGTCCGCTCCGAGGCCAGCTCAGCCTTCCAGCTCTCAGACATTATCGACCAGTTAGAGCAGCTCAGCTACCCGCCCACCACCGCTGAGGACTCCAGCAGCACAGACACGGATTCGTGGGGCGCCGAGGCCGGGGCCCCACTAGACATGAGCCTTTTTTTCAGCAACCCTTTTGCACAGACAGGTGGAGAGAGAGTCCTTTTTGATCTGCAGACCATAAAGAATTTGACTCCAGGAGAGCGGGTAGATAAACACCCTTCCTGAGCGGCCCTGGGCCCCCTTGCAGGGTCACCCCCCACCCGCTCAGTGTGGCGAGAGCTCAGACTGGTGGCTTTACGCCTAGGCAGCGAGTCTGTGTTCGAGGCTAGATGTTCTTCCTTTTCTAGTTTTCTGCTTAGTCTGTTCTGAATGTCAGAGGATTAAAACTTTTGCTTAGAGTGGTGTGTTAAAAGGTGTAAAGTAGATGAGTATTTCCACCTAGAGGCTGATGAGTCAGTCTTCGCAGCTTTATCTCTCTGGCATACGCGTTGACTCAGCGAGAAACTGGCGCCCCGCTTTTGGAACGGTACGCGGTTCTGGTCCACATTGGTCTCTACTGCGGTGTGTATTGTGCCTGGTGCTGCTTTTTTAAGATGAAACTTGCTGCCTGTGCTTCATCAGGACGGCAGTCTGGTGGGATTTGTCCAGGCCCCGCACAGAATTTCCAGTAAGCCCTGCAGAACCCAGCTCCTGGGAAAGGCCCTGGAGGCCGAGGCCCCCTGCCTGCCCAGCCCTGCGGCTGCACGTGGCGTGGCGGGGTCCCTGGCCCTGCGGCAGCACGCTCTGCCCAAGGGCATTGTCTACTGACTTTAGATCCAGAAATGGTGCTGTGTTTAGATAGCGGGCTTGGAGAAGTTTGGTTTAAAATGCAATGTCAGTTTGAACTGCTTTCTTCCATCTGGCTTAATCGGGATATAAAATATTTGGTTGCAGAAAAAGCAGAACTGGACACACCGATCCGCCTGAAAGTTCAAGTGCGTAAGCTCTCACCAGAGCTCTCTGCTTCACACCGATGGGGGGGCTGTTCACTAAAAAGCAGCAGCACCCAGGAGCTCCGCACCTGTCAAGGGCTGAGATGTTCACTCTTCGTTCGGGAGTGTCATTTCCTTCAGGTCGGGTTGCGTGTGGTACGTGGGCGCCAGCCGTTTCTAGTAGTGTCTGTTTCTGAGGCAGACGGAACGGCCACGGGAACGGACAGCCTGAGGTGGCCGTGCCCACCGGACGGGCACACTCGCAGGTGCCTTGATCTGCGCCACCGTGAAGCCCGGGCTGCTGCCCACTTCACAGATCGGACTTTCGTAGCTTATCCTTTCTGGTCTTACCTAGTAGAGACAGGCCGTGTTAAAGGCTGTGCTTCTTAAACGTCCCTTGGTAACTGCAGGCCTCCCGTCTGTCCCTCTGTGCGGATGGCGGACCCTCCGCCTGGCGGGTACGTGTGCACCCGCCCAGCAGCCAGCGGCCTCTCGCCGGGGGCCGTCTTTGTCATCCGCATTCACCGGATTACCAGCAGAGGCTTTTTGCCAAACGTGTTGATTTTCCATTTCTGTACCTGCCTTAAACCTGCGGCACCGTCTCATCACTGTGGCCTGCAGGTCCTTCTCGCTTATCCTATCCCTTGTTCCTGAGACCTGGCCTGTGTCCAGCGTGAAGGCAGTCTGGTGCAGTGTCGTTCGTGTTGGCTGACCAGTACCTGTGAAGACACGCTGTGAGCGAGGGAGAAGGTGGTAGGGTTGCACAGGTAGGAACCACAAGTTAGAATAGCGTGTTCCAGACACTTTGTCTTTCCCTTGGGGTCACTCAGAAACAAACCCTGCCCGTGTCTGTGCAGCGAGGAGTTAATCTGTATTCCGTGGAAAATGCTTTTCCTGGGCTGTAGTCGTCATGAGGGCTGCCTCTCTCCTAATGAAAGTGCCTGGCATTGGACTCAGCGAACCTGAGTTGTCCTGTTTCGGGTGCCTAGGCGGCAGGTCCCACGTGGGTGGGTTGGAGCCAGCCAGGGCCGGGTGGGGGAGGACCTCATCACACCACCCTTGTCCTGCAGATTCCGAGTAAAGGCTGTTCTCCGACAGCTTCTACCAGGCCTTCCTGTAAAGGAGTTCTGTTTCCCCGGTGAACCTTCATTTTCTAGAGTTGATTTTTTAGCTTTTTATTTAGAATGTTTTCAAAATACACAAAAGCAGAAAAGGGAGTAGACATACCCCCGTTGCCACCCCACTCAGCGTTACCAGAGTCCGACCGTGCCTGTGCCGTCTGCCCCTTTTCCTTCTCCGCGTTTGGTGCTCTAATATTTTCTTGTGGGCCCTTGACATGCCGATGCCTTTCCTCAGAATGTCTACGTGCATCTCTGAAGCGTGACCCCTTCTCTCATGGGGCCACAGACAGTCATGCAAACTTAATAACCCCGTGGTATCCTCAATAACCCTGTGGTATCCTCCAGTACCAGGGATGTACTTGAATTTGCCCTGGTGCCTGAAGGGCCTGTTAATACCTGATTTGTTCAGATCCGGCTCTAAACACACTCTGCTCAACACATGTGGCTGTGACCGCTCTTCCACCTTCTCTCGTTGACAAGACCCACTTCGTGCCAGTGACTTGTAGGAGGAGCCAGGCCCCTGGTCCTGGCTCGCGCCCCTGCCTATGCCGTCACCTGTCTGCCCTTCCCCTGATTCTCTGGGGGCTGAGCCCCGAGACGTGCGGACCGCTGAGCACGTGCCCTCACCCACCAGCCCTCGTCCCGCAGCCCCACGAGGCTGGCACCTCTGTGCCATCAGCACGTGGGGCAGCACGGCTGAGAAACGAGCCCAGTCCCAGACGCTCTGTGGACACCACTGGGACAGCTGTTATGTTCAGATTCAGGTTTAGCTTTTTGGCAAGATCTGGAGAAATGTATAAGAGCTTTTCTCTTCCAGAGTGTTCATGCTATGTTTAGGTTGGCAGGTCTCCCTTTCTAGTGAAGTCAGTGACTTGGAAACCAGTCGTGGCTCTCCTTGGAGGCGCCTGCCATTCATGTCTCCACCAACCCCCTTTGCTTCCGGGTGGGTCGTCACCCCACACATAGGGAGTTCTTTAGAAACCCGGGGAAGGTGAGCCCGAAGGACGCTTCCTGCTACAAATTATGTCCTTTCTGCTTGTAGCAGATAGTTCAGGCAGTGACCTTGTTCTGTTTTATCTTAGTAAGAGCTGCTTTACCACAAATATTAAAATGTCTGGAGCAGTTCGGATTGAGCGACAGTACTTCCTGAAGCGTCGTTGGGTCTTCCTTTTGTTTGTTTATGACCGTTGATCACGATCGTCTTTTCTCTGGAAGTCCTCATGGGCACGAGGCCGTCTTGGGAGGGTGGTCCCTCATTCCTGGATCACAGGATGGCTGTTCGTACCTGAGTGAGCCGTGCAGAGTTGTAACCGGCACTTCTTATGTCAGTGGCCACTTTGCTGAGAGTGTGTAGTTGAAAAGTGCCTGCAGCGTAAACGGTTTTCTCCTTTTATGTGCTGCCTGCCTTGGCCAGATGCAGGCCTGACCTCCGACAGGAGGGCACCCACCAGCCCCATCACAGACGGGAGTGTTGGGGCCATAGACAGTGCCTGTTACCTCCACGAAGTCCACCTCTGAGAGTACACCTGCTTGAGGCAGAATATTTATTTATATTAGTTATCAAGTCTATTTTTGTATTTAAGTTTCCAAAGTCCAGTATTTTACATACACCAATATATGAGTATCTAAAGTCTAATAGTAAAGTTTCAGGTTAGCAAGATTGACCGCACTCAAATAGGTAATGGTGTGTGCTGTGTGACTTTATGAGTCCTAGGTGTGGTTGTGTGCCTTTTCTGTATTCCAAGGGAATTCCCTGAGTATGGAGTTAGGTCAGGATCCCCTTTTCCAGTTAACAAAGTGTGTTGTGTCATTGACACACGATGTCACGTTAGCGTCAGTTGTACAACAGTGATTGGACGAGTCTGGGCATCGGGTGTGCTTGCTGTGAGGGTGGCCGCCATCTGTCACCACACAACCTCATCACAGTACCTTGTGTGTGACAACACACATTTTAGAAATAGCAGTAATGGTAGATGGATGGACAATAAAAATAGGACATCAAAAAG